>NC_139408.1:31110996-32433496 GCF_905368555.1 Meleagris gallopavo | reverse complement strand
CATTTACTTACTGAGATTGAATGGGCGCTCTGAGACACAGTGTGCTGTTTATCATACAGATTGGACACCTCATTCCAGACCCGAGATCTTTTCCTCAACGCTGGGAGCTGTCCTTTCAGCACCACAAAATTACCGCTTGAAGTTGCATTGCAGTTTTTTTCTTTATCACCAGGAGCTTTTCTTTCAGCACCACAACATTGCACTTAGACTTTTAAACGGCTGCCTTCCTCCTTGCTCTGAAGACAATTTCGTCCACACTTCCAGTTATTGCTATTACCTGTAGGACTTTCAATCCTATTTCACCCTCGCCACCCTTCCCCCAAACAGTTTTAAAGTATCTATTTCTGTGGAAGTCATTTTTCTCATTGAATGATCAGAAACAAAGATAAATTCTAACCTTTAACGGCTCATTCCGACTCATTGCTTACAGTAGATCTAAGCTCTTTTTTCTGCTTATTCGACTCCTTCCAGCTTCCCATCACATCTGTAACAAAGTTTTAAAATGATATTGCCACACTGCCATGCACAAGCCTACCTGCACAGTAGAGATAGATTATTCCATCACATTCAGATGGTTAACAGAAGTTAGCACGTCCTGTATTTATATATATATTTATATCGCTTTCTAAGAAAGTGCATATTAATGTTTACTTTAAAGAATGTGTAAATGGTGCTATCAAGAAATCTGATCAATTTTATCCCAGACTTTTTGTGTACCACTTCAAATGTATGAGATTTATTTTTCTACTGGAAAAAAAATAAACAGTCTGAAAGCACTACAATTGGTAGATTTTAGTAATTTTACAGTGAATTAAATCCCTATGTCGTAGTATCCTTGCAAATTTTAATGATGGGTCATGCAAATTACAATATGCTTATTGACAATGCTCATTCACATTCCTGTCTGCATATTTTCCCGTCCATTGTTTTCACTAGAGATGAGTTGTCTCCACACTCCAAATCTTAAATGTTCTGATGTCGATATGGAATAAGGGATTTAGTGCTGTTGTTTACAAGAGATTCAGAAACTGGGGCTCATAAGTGATAGAGATCCAAAAAGATTCAGATGTCTCTTAAATCCAAGGCTAACATGAATTAGCACATCATGATCTGGTGCAATGCAGTCCCGGTACATATAACATGCTACATCTTTACTAAAAATGTTTGAAAATCTTTACTGAACAAGAGAAAAATGCAATCTAATTATATAAGTAAGTTGCTTCTATAAGTTTGCTTCTTTTTTTCCTTAAACGTTTAGTAGAACATAATTGGTACAAAGATATGTTGATGACTTTTGTTCAGAGGGTAAGTACTGTGCTGCTCTAATTGGTTCTTAGCAGATATGTGTGTGTATATATATATATATTATATATATATTATCCAGTACATTTTGTTTGTAACTGTATTCCTATCTCATTCTCTTAAAATTATTCTTAAATATTATAGGCTAATTTTTAATGAATTTATTGTTTTAAAAGGATGATACTTTTTTCTATGGAAATTAATACAATAACTTCTATAATATATAAGAAAGATAAACAGAGAAGTATAAACACATTGCTGTTTGTAAATGAAACTTTTTCTTCTGTGATTAATTTAAAACATAATTTCAGCTTCATCTTGCAAATATTGTTTAAAGTGAAAGCTTTGACTGTTTTGTTTACAGTATTTTTTAGAGGGTCATTTAAAATGTGGAGCTTTAAGTTCTAGAAGTTTTATGGAATTATAGCAGATGAGCAGCTGTTTCCAGATTGCTAGGACACAGAAGTTAGAATTCCCATTATCACATTAATCGTAAAGATTGGAGACTAAAAAATCCATTTCATTTATTCTCATTCTTGAATAAACAGCTCTGTAGTGATGCCTATTTGTACTTGTTTCTCTAATAAAAATGCAACTGTAGCTCTCAAAACAAATTAGTTTTAATTATTTAAATGATATGAATTTGTCAAACATAAATAATCTAACACCTGTTTTGACTTTTCATTTTATGAAAAAAATGTTTTGTGAGAACTATTAGAGGATGATAGTGAGAAATAACAATTACAAAGGTAGGTCTATGCATTTATTACAAGTAGCAAAAAAAAAAAAAAAAGTGTCAATGGATCACAATCTGTCAGGATGAAGAAGTAGTCCATTTCATTGTTGTGCAAGGTCACAAGAGAAAACAGCGAAATAGAAAGATGTCTCACGTATGCTGGTTCAGTGCAACTCACTCGTCCTATGCTCATCTTTGAGAACTGGTAAAAGTGATTTACTGTATAGCAATTCATCATATGAATACGATGCTAACATTACAAAGCAGTGATTGTTGTGGCTTTTGAGATGCTGCCACTCACTAGTATGTGTGAAAGAAACCTCTTTAGGCAAAGGAAATGATGAATCTGTGTTTCCTGCTTTCTATTTGTTTCAGTAACTTCATTTCTGGAGATCTACCTGACCATACACGAAGAGTACTTAAAATGTATTGTGGGATATAAAAAAGCAGTTGTTTGCTAAAAATAGGGAATGGGAATTTGTTTGTTTCTTTTTTTTTTTTTTTTTCTCCACTGAATACTATAATCATATCGGTTGTTTATGTCTCATGTTACATTTTGTTTTAAAATACCACTATTTAAAATTCAGAATGTCTTAACACACTATCCTGCATTCATTTATCATTTGGTTGAGAAGGGAAATTAAAAATGTAATTCAATTGGTTGGTAGTGCTGGCCTTATGCAGCACTTGAAGCATTGACAATTTGTATGATTTTCTGTATATTAAAACATACTTTAATATTTATTATCTTTGTGGTGTATTAACTGATATATTTTTGGTAAAGAAAATATGCTAAGCAGATAGTTACTGTTCTAAACCAACAAGGTAATTTTAGAATACTATGGAGCTGTTCAAACCTACTACTGAATAGTTTGTCTGGAGATTAATCATCTCTATTGTCTGTTCTTGAGGTGTCTATCCCTCCATGCAAAAGTATTTCCAGCAGTAAGGCTTATCATGAGAATTTATAACGCTCCAAAGATATCATTATGTGGCCACAGTGTGTATTGTGCCCTGTACATCAATAATGTGGTTCAAGCTTTCAGAGCTGTCTTTAAAGAGAAGAAAAACATGCATTTTCTCAAAGTGCTTCTATGATTATATTTTACATAAATAATATTTCTTTTTCGAAAAGCTTATTCTCCTATTTCTGCATATCTTCCTCCTTTTAAAAGCTGTTTATTTTCAATAAATACTTAATTAGACAGTAGAACGAGTGCAAGAAAGGTAGTGTAGAAGTAATGGTATTTTTTAATGGCATTAGAATTCAACTAAAAATTGATTGAAATAAAATAATTTGTCTAGTGTTTCAAAGAATCAGAGCATGTGATTTCAAGAAAATCTGGTTTTGCTTTATTCTAGTTTTTACAATAATTTTCATAAATATATGACTTGAAACTTTATAAACTGCTGTGTCAATTAACAAAAAGCTTATGCAAAAACAGGAGGTTGTTTTCAAAACTATTGAGGAAGACACTTCTCTGTTCTTTTGGCATTGAAGACAGGACTCTTAACTGTTTTAAAGCCTCCAAAACTATTTTATTTTTTTTTATCTGACTACAAGTTCAGGAGAAAAAAAGTCTTTCTAGAAAAGAAATTAGTTTTTATTTATACATTAGACTGAAAATTTTACGTTTATTTTATGTAGGTTGCTCTAAAAATGTACCTTACAATCCAGTAACTAATATGTAATCTGGCTACATAAATTTATGTAAGCAGCACAATTACTATGTGGCATTAATTTCTGCAATGATTTTTAAGAAGCCTACATGTTAGTAAAGGTTAGGATGGTAGTCAATTAAGCACATCAAGATAAGATAAGATTTTTTTAAAAGTATTGAGATAGTGTCCTATTTTATGTATTTTCTCAATTCTTAAGTATGTTTCCCTAAAGAGACAGAGTTCTTTGCTACTTAACATGCTCATAAGTAAAAAACAAAAACAAACAAACAAACAAACTGCACACGCACAGACACACACACACACACCACACACACACATACACACACACAAAAAAAAAAAAAAAAGAAAAAAAAAACAACCATGAGAAGAACAATAAAAAAAAACACCCTTTTTAATCTAATGAATGAATGGTGAGCAGCAAACATCACTCTAAAATTAATTGCATGTTTTATCTTCTGAAAGCTCACTTGGAAATATATTATGTTCTAGCCTCTTATGAAGCCCAATGGAATTTCATAATAATTTTACCTGACACAAAATACTACTCCTCTTTCAGCACCTGGAGAATGTAAATCTTATCAATAAAATATTATAATTTCTTCTCTTCATGCTACTTTTAAATCTAGATTCAAAGTGTGAGTATTATTTATATTAAAAGAGGAAAACGGAAGCAAAAACACCATCTTTGAGAATGTATTTTTTTAGTGGCAGTTGATAGAAACATCTGTGATATTGTTTACTATCCTCAGTGTCTATTTATGTAAATGTTTTTAGTTTTACAATTTGTAAGCCAGTATAGCTAGAAATACTAAACAATCTGCATCCAATTTGTATAAACTCATCGAATGTGTTGTTTTCTCTCATTTGAGCTAAAACAGTGTTCTTTGTGTTTCTTTTCACACAATATAGCTGTACATCTGAACAGTTACAGACTGAGATGTGGAAGATAAGAATGATGAAGCAGTAACTGTGTTCTTGTAAAAGCCACAAAGCTTCCAAAATATGTCTTAGAGATATGATTACAAAAAGGAGAAGGCATTTAACATTTTATTGTGACGTTTCAAGAAAAAGTGTATTTTCACTGAATTTTTACTCAGATCCTCTCAAGCCTCAGAGAAATTTATTCCACTAAAAAAAGGTATTTTTGAGGTTTCTGATTATAACTTTTTTCCCCTAACCTTTTTTTTTTTTCTTTTTTCTTTTTTCTTTTTTTTTTTTTTTTTGGTCTTTCAATCACTGGTCATTACAGTTCAGAAAGAAGGTGGTTCCTCTTCAGATTGCATTACTTACTGGGAGGTAATTTGGTTGTCTGTTACTAATGTGCTAATTTTTATCATTATTGTAGGTCATCAGGACAAGCAATGGAGAGACATCACTGTGAATAATTTTAAGTCAAAAATTGGATTAATGTTTTGCTGCCAACATCAGCAGGAATACTAGGGTCCATAGCATCCATGGGTTCAGGTGTCTGCTCTTTTAATGGAAGTGTCTAACTACATTTCATTCAAGCAGAACTAAGGAGAATTCCAATTTTAACTGAAGATGCATTTTTATATATAAATACTGAAAAAAAAAGAAAGAAAGAAAAAAAAAAGACTCCTATTCATGTGTTCAGTCAAATCACTAATGGATATAAGAAAGGACTCAGTACTGATCCAGCAAATTTAAACAAAGATGGGCAGCTAAAATAATTGATTCTAGCCAAGATGATATAGTCTTATAAGTAGAAGAGAACAGGAATATTTGTGGCGAGGCTGAATTCTATTTCCTAGAGGGAAAGAAGGAGAGAAAAAATAAGTTCAAGGGAGTTATGGGTCTGCCAAGTCCACAGCTTTGACTTAATTTGATTTCTAGTGAAATCAATAGGAATTTTTGCTCTAGTGAAAATACTGTTAAGAAAAAAAAGTGACTTTTAAATACAGTGATGTTTTATTTTGTTAAGTTTACTGGTGTTGAAGTTTAACAGGTCTACTTTCATGAGTATTTAAACTGGAGAATACTAATTTAGAAGATGCTGTTTCAACCAATCCAGTTCAAAGTTAATAGACAACCATTACTCAAGGGTTAGACTTAGGCAGAGGTAGCAAAAGTTCAAAAGAGATTTCATCATAAGAGATTACTTAGTTTTAAAGGGATGTAGTAGGGCATGCTCTCAGAAAATAACCCTTTTTTTTTTTTCCAAAATAAAAAACCTACTGTAAAAAATTACTTCAGAATCCATTAAAAGCAGTTCCAAAACAGTTGCCCGTTCAGTTTAGATATATATCCTAAATATACTCTGCATATACTAGCACACTGAGCAAAATCTGATTATTTTTCTTTTATTAAAGCCTAATTCCAACTCTTCCCAAGGTAGTATTAAGCTATAGACAACAATAACTGATGTTTGCAGCCATTTAAAAAAAAAAAAAAATGCATTCTCTTCTTAAGCAGTTTTCCCATATTGCACTATATATTTTATTCTTCAGAATTAAAGAAAATATGAAATGAACATGCACTAGTAAATGCTTTTACAAACCCTGTTAAAGTATTGAATGCATACAGCTTAATATAAGTAATCCTAATTTTTTGTTGTTCTACAATGATATGTCAATTTATCTTACCCTTAATGAGAGATAAACTGTTCTAATCTATGTTCTTCATTTTCAACATCTCTAGCCAAAAAAAAAAAAAAAAAGATTTGATACGATGAAGGTGAGTTTGCAAGGTTGTATCATTTTTAAGAATGTATTGTAGGAAATTAAATGACCTAGTTGTCTAATATTTACACTTATTTTAAACTGCCCATCTGTTTCTGTAGTTCTCCAAAGCTATTTGCATAAAATCGAAGAAAAGGAAGCACAAACTGAAGGAGAAATCAAATATGTCTTTTTTTACTGAATATTGATAGACAGATTTATCTATATTGTCTGATGGACAGAACAGGCTACAGAGAAAATTCCACAGAGTTTTGCAAGTTGTAGAGAAGGTCATAAAACAGGAAACTGTTGTTTATAGTAGTTTATAGTATATGTATATATGTGTATATATATTTGGCTTTAGCAGAAAACACTTTCATGGAATCTGCATCGTTATATCAAAACCAAAATGTTAAATGTGTATATATATATATATATATATATATATATATATATATATATATGAATTTCAGTCTCAATGAACAGCAATTTTGAAGAAGTTTGCTTTGTTAGAACTTTTCTGTCCAGCTCACTTGAAATAATAATGTTCTTTTTACAGAAATATTCTGAAATTAAATGAAATTGGTTTGGGTAAGCTAACATCTTCCACATTCAAATTCGGTGTAGCAAAAAAGAAATAATTCTGGTAAAATTTCAGGTGCTCTTTGTATAGATAAGGTATCTGAGAAGCCAAGGCTCACCTGTGAATATGTGAGTTTTTACTGGATTTTATTATTATTCCAGACATCTAAATAGATACTGGAAAATCCTGACATAACACTACATATTTAATGCAATCCACATTTTGATGACAAGGACTAATATTGCATATCATCTTCTGGCTAATTCTGCTCCTTCCTTTTATGCATATCCATGACAGACATACAGGGAACTCTACACATGTTGCTGCATCCCTTTTCTTGCATTACTCATACACTTTGTCACATAAAAAATGCAGTTACATTGCTGCCCAACTATTTCCATTCCAAATTCCACCTATCTTCTCTTCCCTTGCCAAATTAAAAATATATGTAATGATTTTATGAGAATAAAAACCCAACAAAAACACAGTGTTTGAATACTAGGAGTTTAGGTTATATGAGAGTTTTCTCTTAATGGAGAAATGAAGAAGCATAAACAAACAGATGAACAAAAAAGCTTTCTCCTATGCTCACCAGGCATTAATTTGACCTTTGGTATATATTTCTGTAACTTGACCTCCATATTTTAGGCCACAACGTTTTTAATATCCTAGTCTACACAAAACCATTAGTAACCTCATATTAAGCATGACTTTGAAGTTGTGTTGTGGTTTCAAATATTAATAGTAATAATAAGTATGCTCAGAAGGAGTGATACACTGTACAATTGTTTGCTGCCCACTGACTGATGCCTAGCCAGTCCCCAGGCAGTGTGTGCCCTCTCCCCAGCTTTTTTGTTCTGCATGGCGACATATGGTATGGGATGTCCCTTTGGTCAATTGGATTCTGCTGTCCCCTCTCATCTCCTTGTGTCCCTTCCCCCCTCCCAGACTCTTCAGTAACAGTATGAGAAGCTGAGAAGTCCTTGACTCTGTGTAAGTGACTCTCAATAATAACTGAAAAATCCATGTGTTATTAACATTATTCTTGTCCAAAATCCAAAACACAGCACCAAGCCAGCTACTAGGGAAAAAATGTTCCAGCTGAAACCAGGAGAAGTAGTTTTGGAAAGGTAAAGGAAGATGAGGAAATTATTTATAAAGAAGGTATGTATTCTAGAAGGCATAAGCCAACAATTATTAGATTTACAATACAATGTTAAGAGAATACCTTCATATATACAAAAGTAGCTCTTCACAATAAAGGAGTACTGGTAGCACTGAAGTTATTAAGTGACTACTCCCTCTGAAAATAATGTGATTTATGAGGAAAAAAATGGTTTTTGAAGGTAAGATACAAAGAAAATGAATACTCTCCATATTTAAGTACCTCCTTGAAGAAAATCATAGAATCATAGAATGGTTTTGGTTAAAAGAGACCTTTAAGATTATCTAGTTCCAGCATGTCAACTACTTCAGTTGGTGTTGTCTGCAAACTTGCTGAGGGTGTGCTCGATCCCACTGTCAATGTCATTTACAAAGGTGTTGAATAACACCGATCCTTGAGAAACACCACTCCTGACTGAGACAAAGAAGTCAATGAGCACCTTAGCTTCCTCCATATCCCTTGTAACCAGGTCTCTAGTTTCCTTCTGGAGAGGGCCCACAGCTTCCTTGGCCTTCCTTTTATCAGTTTAGAATTTCTTCTTGTTCCCCTTCATGTCCCTGGCTAGATTTAATTCTGTCTGGGTTTTAGCTTTCCTAACATGACCCCTGGCTGCTTGGACAACTTCTTTGTAGTCATCCCAGGTAATCCATTCCTGCTTCCACTACCTACACACTTTCTTTTTGCACTTAAGTAAGTCCAGGAGCTCTTTGTTGATCCACGGAGGCCTCTTGATGTTCTTGCCTGCCTTTCTTTTTCTTGGGCCTCCCTTCCCTCCAGGGCTTTATCCCATGTCACCCTGCCAAGCAGTTCCCTGAAGAGTTTGAAGTCTGCTCTCCTGAAGTCCAGAGTAACAATCTTGCTGTGCACCCGCTTTGATGCCGTAAGGGTCTTGAAGTCCACTGCTTCGTGGTCACTGCAGCCAAGGCTGCCCTCGAGCTTCACATTACTCATCAGCCCCTCCTTGTTGATGAGGACAAGGTCCAGCATAGCACCTTTTTTGGGGGGTTCCTGTACTACTTGGAAGAGAAAGTTCATCATCAACACATTCCAGGTACCTCTGATTTCTGGTGCCCTGCTGTATTGTCTAATCAACAGATATTGGGGTGGTTGAAGTCCCCCATGAGGACCATGTTTTGTGAACATGAAGCTACTCCTATCTGTTTACAGAGGGCCTCATCCACTCAGTTTTCTTGATCAGACAGCCTGTAGCAGGCTCCCACTCTGATGTCTCCTTCCCCTGCCTTCCCTTTAACCCTAACCCTTAAGCTCTCTGTCATCTCCTCATCTATCCCCAGGTGGAGCTCCATGGACTCCCTCTGGTCATTGATGTAGAGGGCAACACCCCCTCCCCTTTTCCCCTGCCTGTCTTTCCTAAAGAATTTATACCCATCCATTCCTACATTCCAGTTGTGAGAGCTATCCCACCACATTTCAGTGATGCCAGTGACATTGTAGCCCTGCGGTCACATACATGCCTGCAACTCTTCTTGCTTATTCTCCATGCTCCATGTATTGGTGTACAGGCATTTGAGTTGGGCTCCCACTCAGGCTGATTTACCAATTGGAGTTCCCTGATCCCGCACCTTAGGAGTTCTCTTATTGGCCTGTGATCCAGCCCCAGGCCGAGGGCATCCATTACCATCATCACCCTCAAAGTGGGATGATTTGAGGATCCCCTTCCCCACCAACACTATTTTAAAACCCTCCTGAATAAATGGAAAAGCTTGTTGCCAAAGATGGTCCTCCCTTTTTCTGAAAGATGAGCCCGATCCTCCCCTCCAAGACCAGATTTCTCAGAACAAGTTCCATGAGATAGGTAGCTGAAGCCCTGTTCATGATACCACTCCCTTAACCATTTATTTTCTTATATCTATCAGCCCTTTCCCTCCCCATCCCCCTAAACAGGAGCATTGATGAAAAGATTACCTGTGCTCCTGAGTTCTTCCCTGCTGCTCTCAGCTTTTTGCAGTCCCTCTTGATATTCTTCAAGTTGCTAACAGATGTATCACATGTTCCTATGTGAAACAGCAGCAGTGGGTAATAGTCTGTGGGACGTACAATGTATCACAACCTCTCTGTCACATCCCTGATGCAGGTCTCTGGCAAGCAGCAGACCTCTCTAGATAGTGGGTCGGAAAATGGAATTATTATTCCTATTCAAACTAAGGCTAATGGTAAATATTTTTTATCAAGTGATGTTGTTATATAGCCTTTGATGAAATGAACACTGAGATGGAATTTAAAGATTTAACTTGATATGTTATTCAGTGTAAAAAGAGCTATATCTCCGCTCACACCAGTTCTGTAAATTTAAAGAAATACTGTTTTTCTTATGTAGGTCAGTCCTACTGAGGTTAAGAATACCTCAGCATAATTTGGCTTCATGTAGGGAAAAACATTATAAAATTTAAATTGTTAATATGGTGAGTATTGGTTTAGCAGTAGTGCCCATGCTGTGTAATATGCTCTTCACGCAGATAATGCAGTGCAGTCTGTAACTTGGCTCAAGGAGGTGAGTGGAGTTAACCTTTCAGGGAGAAACTTTAGAGATCAAAGAAGACAAAGCTTGCTAAAAAAACTTGTGGAAGACAATATAATTTGAGTACTGTAGTTCATAATCAATTTGAATAAGTTAATTGATGTCATTCAGCCTGGCGGAGATGATAATTATAATTAGGAAGAACGATCATGCTACAAGGAAATAGACTGTGATTGGAGGTGTGCTTGGAAGAAAGATCTGATATTTTGTTTGAGTTGCAGAATTTTTTTCTGGCTCCTGCTTAAAAGCCTCATTTATCAAAGCCATAACTTTTCTGACATTTAAAATTTGCAAGTAGTTTTTATAAAGGTAATACTTTATGCCTTTTGCAGGAAATACTGTTATTCCTGCCTCTATTCTTCCTCAGGCAAAAGTAGAGAACCCAGTCCCCATATTCACTTCTCAGGCTTGAGTATAAAAGTTGTCTTTATCAAGTGTATCTAATTTAAAATTAAGTGTATACTTTTCATTTAGGGACCATCAGATATTTCCATATAACAGTCTAATTCTTGTTCCTAGGTATCTCATTAAATTTATTTCTGTGAGTATTAAAGCTTCTCTCTTTTCATTACATACTAGAGGGAGTACTTCTTCAATAAAATAGCTCTTGCATCCATCAGCTTGTGTTCTTTCCTGCTTGCTATATTTTACAGTAAGTCTGTGCAACTAAAACATTACAAAGCTTTGATGATTGTTCAATAAAGACCTCTCAGTTTTGGGCATATCCACTAATGCAACAGACTGAAAATTACTTTAATCAACAACTGTGTAATTCTCCATTCAGGTTTAGAGATTTATGGGAATCACCACTGTGTACCTAGTTTCTTTTCCACAAATGGGGAAAAAAAATCACAATATATTCCCAAGATAGTCCTAGTCAGAGCAGCCAGGAAGGCAGTCAGAATATGTCCATTGTCAACCTAGCTCTCAGAAATTCAGTTACCAGGAAGAAAAAGTCATCATACCAGATGCAAAGAAACCAAGGAGCACGTACCAATGCAGAGTTTAAAAAAAAAAAAAAAAAACATATGGTTTACTGAGCTCCTAGCAGTAAGCTCTAAAGGTTTGGTAATAGACATAATTATATTGGTATAATCAAAGTAATAGGTAAAACACGCTGTTTGTAGTTCTAGTACAATTATTTGAAATGAAATATAAGAATAAAGATAGAAATAAAAAATTCCAACAAGAAAAGGGAGGAAAATCACATTAATTTATTCTCCAACAGGCATTTCTGAAACACGTTAACATTTGAAATGTAACATAATCGTAAGATTTAAAGTTCTTGTTGGAATATTCATTTATGAGAAGAATATGAAGCATTTTAGAGTGCAGTAATATGAAAAAATAACTTGTCTTATTTTAGAAGAATTGAGTCAGTATCCACTTTCATATTAAGTTCAGTAATACTGCATGTAACATGGCATACTTGCTAAGCTGATAATCTCTTTCCCAGGATTTTTTAGGCTGCTGAATTATCATCAGTCATATACATGAGATTTTATTCAATAACTGCCTTTGAAGATTTTACTGTAGTAAGATAATGGAAGCTTACATTTCAGAAAAATGAACAGAGACTTCTGTATATTTTTTGTTTCTGTTGTATTTTGTTGTTGTTTATTTGTTTTGTCTTGGGTTTTTCCTGGACCTTATTAACTACCAAATATATTTTGGACTTGCAAGCCTTTCTTTACTTGCAATAGTTTAAATTATTTCACTTTATATTAAAATATATTAGAAAGTTATGAAAGAGCTTAGACAAGCTGAAGAGTGGAGCAGTGCATATATTTGATCTAGATGCATTGAGACCATGGATCCTATGAAAATAATAGAGCAACTAAAGTTAAAACAACAAGACAGAACGTGTATCTCTAGAATTTTGTAAAGACCTGGAAATCCCGTTATTTTTGGAGGTAACTTTATTTAATTTTAAACCACATCAACCCACAAATGCTGTTGAGACAATCTAGTCTTAACAGCAGAAAAAGTCTTTGTATGGTTTCTTTTCCTGTCTGAAGAGGAGGTGGTTTCCTTGTTCTAAAAACTGATTTGCACTTAATAAAGTCATTCAGAAATCGAGAGGATTGGATTCACTACTTTTCTCCTTATTCTTGAGGAGGCCAAATATACATCATACTATGAGAATCGTCGGACTGTCATCAGGTGATTGCACTGAAGGTATGTCACAGCAGTAATGGAAACAATACTGTCATTCAATGAACAGCATTCCTTGGGAAGACACAAATCTAAGACCTTTCTATGTTCCAACTTCAAAATCAATGGACAACAGAATTCTTTCATGGCCCCCTTCCTATCTCCAGTCATGAATCTTACCTGATGGTGAGGAAGATATTCTAGTAAATATGGGTTTATACTCCTAGTTTTACTGACTTTAAAAATAAGTGGATTATATATTCTTTTATGTAAATGATTATCAGCATTATTATCCCACCACATTCCCTAATTAAGTTTTTTAAAGGGAGAGTCTTAAAAACTCTGAGGTACTACCATCAATAGTCTGTGGAACAATAGAAGGCAGCAGAATTGACTTTCTTTAAACTTAGTATTCTGTATTGTTCCATAGTCCTGGAAGACTTATAGATTTTAATCTCCAGATAGAAAGCCTTTTATGGCTTCCCAGTTAAAGCCATTCCTTAAGTTTTGTAGTCAGTCATTATTCATCTTACTGACTTTAAATTTACTTTGTTGATTTCTTTTAGATACTCCCAATTTTATAGATTATTCTCTCACTGAGAGCTTGAAAATAAAAAAGAAAATGAGCAGATGCTTTCAGACTTCAGTTACAGAATAATCAGAAGCAAATGAAAGTCAATGATTGAGGGGAAAAAATAGAAGAAAATTATCTATTTTCTTATATACATGCACGATTAATTCCTATTGGTAGCTAATGAGAACTTCAAGGACCCACATGAAAAATAGAAAAAAAAATCCATTAAGTCATGTCTGTGTATTGATTACAACCCAGCCTGATGTGAACAGCAGAAATTTTTGTCCTCCAGAAATACATAAATACATACATTTGGGAAAATAAGAATACAAATTTAATTTGTATTAATAAAAAAATATAAAGCCTGTTGTATGCGAACTGCTGAATCACGGCCTGATCCTCTGATCGATCACCTGAGGCGAGCAATGAGTCAGCTACAGGAGCACAGGTGAAGGCAATTCACCTGTGCTGCAGGAAGGGTGGAAGCCTGACTCCACCTCTCCTAGACCCATTTAAAAGCTGACTACCAGAAGGAAAGGATCTCTTCTGGAGTTTTGCAGTGAGCTCAGGATGTGGGTAAGCATTCTATCTACTCTCTTTTTGTTATTATAAACTGCTTAGCTAAGCTCTCTGGTTTATTTCATAATTATAATATCTTCATATTCACTGACTATATACCTGTTCTCTCATAATATTTTTCATTGTGAACATGCAATTTCCTTTATAAGATTCCTCCCTGGTCTTTTCTTCTCCAGATAGAAGTCCCAGCTTTCTCATACTTTCCTCATACAGATCTCCTGTCATCTTAGTAGTCTTTTACTGGATTCTCTCCGCTGGTCCCACATCTCTCTTGTTTGTACTGAGAACAGCAGAACTGGATTCAGTCCTCCAAATGTGGTCTTATCTTCTCTGACCTGCTAGCAACTCTTTTCCTAATCCCAGGATACTGTTTATCTTATTTGCCACAAGTGCATATGCTGGCTTACATTCAGCTTGTCTCCCAGGACTCCCAGCATTGTTTGCAGAACAGTTTTCCAGCCAGATTATCCCTATTGTATGAGTTTATTCATCCCTATGTGCAGGAGGACTTCCTACTTTTTTCTGAATTTCAAGATGGTGATCCTGTTTTTTCTCTAGCTTTTTAGAAGCCTAAGCTCCACCAGTACATGGTTACTGCAGCCATTGCTGCCTCTGACTTCTGTTTCCCTGAACTGCTCTTCCTTTATTTTATAAGAATATCTCTCTTTGCTGTCTTCTGAATAACCTGTTTTAGAAAGTTATCATCAGTGCATTCCAGAAACCTCTTAGTTTGCTTTTACCCTTCTATCTTGTTTTTTCATTAGATGTCGAAGTGATTAAAGATCTCTGCAAGCATGTGTATCTGTAAATATGAGATTACTTTCACTTGTCTGAAGAAGGCCTGAATTATTTCTTCTTCACCAGGAATGACTCAGATTGATCTGCCTACCAATCTTGACCCATCAGCTCTAAGCATATCCATTATCCTTCCCAAGGCAGAACTCTATAAATTCCATCTGCTCACATGCATAAACAGTAGCCCACATTTCCATCCTGTCCTTCCAACGAGACTGATGTTTTTCCATCACAGCAGTGCAGGTGTATAAACTACCCCACAATGTCTACATTTGTCCAGTGAGATCATAGCCTTGCAACTGCCCACAGGTTTCTAGCACCTGCTGTTCTATGAATAATGTCAAGACACTTTACAAAGGCACGCAAGTGTGCTGATTTCCCAGAAAGGACATAAGAGCGTTCCTCTAAGGCTGTTCTGCAGACACTTGCTTGTTTGCATGTCTGTGCCGCTGATGATCTGCTGATGATGGTGTTGTTTCTTTGACTCTTATCTCCCTTCTCTTCACGCCACCTCAGAACTAGTTAGCCTTAGAATGTCCAAGTTTGTGGGATGATTTTTGCTTTGTTCTTATCTTCATTTCTTCATTTTTAATCACACTCATGCATTGATAATCTTTCTTTTTTAATCATTTTCCCCTCTCGCTTTAAAATGCATATGTGTATGGATGAACTTCTTTAACACTTCCCATTTTTAAGAAAGGCATGCTTTCTTTCAGTTTAATTTCTGTGTGATCCTTTGAAACTGGGGTAAGGACTGAAAGTCATTCTCATGCATCTTCCAATACCAGTCAGTATCACTTTTCTAAGGTAGAAGAGAGCAAGGTACACAAAATATAAATGACAGGCATATAACAATTTGATTTTAGCCCTCAGGGAAAACAAGAAAATCAGCAGAAGTTTTAGTTTTTAACAAAATGTTTTGTTTCCTTTTGTAAACTTAGCATGCACAAGGTATTACTTAGTTGCTTTACACTGGCAGAAAGATTCAGGGGCATGGACTGCTAAGTACTGATGAAGTTATTAGTCTTTGATTGTTCACAGATAATCTTTTTAGGAAAACTGGTTTTTCTTAAGTTTCAGATTATGCTGTTTTCCTAGAGGGATGTTTTACTTCCAAATACTCTGCAGAGTTTGGTTCACCTACACATTTTCTGAATTCTGACACATTTTTGAGTAAGCACGATTGATTCAGTTTCAGGTCAACAAAGAGCAAGCTTTCACTTATTTATTCCTTAGGTAAATTACTGCCAAATACTACAATAGCTTTTCTTCAGTAATGTGCAGTCTTCCTTCCAAGGGATGATTTCACCATTTACTATTATCTCTGCAATTGCTTTTTTTCTTAAATATGTTTTCCAGTGTCTTAATGTGATGAACTGGAGGAATTTAATTCTAATAGTCATATTTTCTAGGAAAAATAATTGAACTTGTGTATCAAAAATTGAATTTAAAATGTAAAGACAAAAGAAGTTTTAAACACATATTTAATATAATCTTTTTTCTTGCTGTTGTGTTAAAAACAATATTTAGATTGACTTTGACAGTATATGAAGGATGTCCAGATTTTTAGGGAATTAATGTCTGTGATATGAAACCACTATATTAAGTAGAAAACAGTACTTTCTTAAGTACTAATTATTTAAGTATTAAGTGTTCTTAATCTTACTAATAATGACTGCAGATGTGTTTAACCGTTTTGCTTAAAAAGTGAATATCAAGTCCAAACTGGACATTCTTCAGAGCTTTAAAATATTATCTAAATGGTTTTCGTTTGTTTGTTTTTAAAAGAAAACAAGCCTCATTTAATTGTAATCATTTTAAAGGTAGCTTCCAGTAAGCAGACAGGTGTCAAGAATTTTCTGGAGAAAGGACTGGTCAGAAGTAATAAGTACAGCTTAAAAGTCTTCAGAAGATAATGTTGTTAGCATTTACTTTTATTTTTATCTTGGACTGTGTGCTTTATAAATTACCAGCATAATGCAAGCCAGAAACTACAAACGAAGAAACTGTTCTCTAACAACTTAGTTGTCTTTTATACTATGATATAGCTGTTAGGTCAACTTTGAGAGGCAGTAGTTAAATAGAATTGTAGAATCCTTAGAGTAGGTAGGTCATCTAATCGAACTCCCCTGCAATGAACAGGGATATGGTTAGCTAGATTAGGTAGCCTAGGGCTTGATGCATCTTCACCTTGAAAGTCTCCAGGAATGGGGCATCAACCACATCTCCAGGCAACCTGTTCCAGTACCTTACCATCCTCATTGTAAAAGACTTTATCCTTATATCCAATCTAAATCTACCTCCTTTAGGCTTGAAGCCATTTCCCTTTTCTAAAACCACAGACTCTGCTACAGAATCTGTCCCCTTCTTCCTTGTAGCTATTGTTTAGAGGCCTTTCAATATCTAGCTGGTCACCTCAGAGTCTTCTCCAGGCTGAACAGCTCCACATCTTTCAGCTTGTCCTGATAGGAGAGGTGTTCCACCCCTTGGATCTTTCTGTAGCCCTTTTCTGGATGCACTCCAACAGATCTATTTCTCTCCTGTACTGAGGACTCTATATCTGGATGCAATACTCCAAGTGACGCCTTATGAGCACAGAACAAAGGGGCACAAAGGAGCAGGATCACCTCCCTCATCTTGCTAGCCATGCTTCTTTTGATGCAGCCCATGATATGTTTGGCTTTCTGGGTTGCAAGGGCACATTGCTGGCTAATGTCCAGCTTCCCATCCACCAGTACTCTCTGGTCTTTTTCACAAAGGCTGCACTCAATCCTTTCATCCACCTGCTTATATTGGTACTGAGACTTGCCTCAACCCAGGTCCAAGACCTTGCATTTGGATTTGTTTAATCTCATGTGGTTCACCTGGGCCACTGCTCAAGTGTGTCTAGGCCTCCCTGGATGGCATCCTGCCCCTCTGGTGTGGTGTCGACTGCATCCCAGAACTTGGTGTCATCAGCAAACTTGCTGAGGGTGCGGTCAATCCCACTATCAATGTCATCACTGAAGATATTAAAGAGCATCAGTCTCCGCACTGACCCCTGTGGGGCACCATTTGTCACTGATCTACATCCAGACATGGAGGAATTGACCACCACTCTTTGGGCTTGATTCTGTAGCCAGTTCTTCATCCATCAGACAATGTATCCATCAAATCCGTACCTTTCCTATATGGAGAGAAGGATATTGTTGGGTACCATGTCAAAGGCTTTACTGAAGTCTATTTATATGACATCAGTGGCTCTTCCCTTGTCCAGTGATGCAGTGACACCATCATAAAAGGCCACTAGATTGTTCAAAAAGGATTTACCACTGGTGAAGCCATGCTAATTCTCCCATATCTACCTAGTTTCTAAAAATAACTATTTCAGAACAAAATCTGCAGAAACCAGTAAGATTTCTAGGCAGTCAGAAGTGTCCAAATGGAAAAATGCATTTTCAGTCCCACAATGCTCACTTGCTCTACTTTATCCAAGTGTATTAGATAAAGGAAGATACAACTCAGCTGGTATGAACTACACATTGGAGAAACAGCAATGACAACTAAAGTGTACAAGTAGATGCAAAAATAGGGGCATCTGAAAAACAGTTGGCCAGAATACAAAATCTAGGTGTCCACAGAACCTAAAAATGCAAATAAACAAAACATAAGCTTTTCTTGAAATTACTAAACTCTTGATCCCAGAAGGTAACAAATAAGCAGTCTGAAAACTTAAACTTTCTATTTTAATGCTAAAAGTCTGCAAAGTGTGTATTTAAGTGGTTAGATATTTCATAGAATTGTAGAACAGATTTAACTCCATTCACCACCACTCTCTGGGCCCAGCCCTCCAGCCAGTTCCTTACCCATCCAAGAGTGTACCTGTCCAAGCCACAGGCTGTCAGCTTCTGTAGGAGAATACTGTGGGAGACTGTCAAAGGCTTTGCCGAAGTCTAGGTAGATTACATCAACAGCCTTTCCATCATCCACCAGGCAGGTCACTAGATCATAGAAGGAGATCAGGTTGGTCAAGCAGCTTCATGATCAGGCTAGGCCTGATTCCCTGGTTGTCCTGCACATGCTGCATGATCTCCCTCAAGACAATCTGCTCCATAACTTTCCCTGCCACTGAGGTCAGGCTAATAGGCCTGTAGTTCCCCAGATCCTCCTTACAATGTTTCTTGTAGATGGGAGTCACATTGGCAAGTCTCCAGTCTTCTGGGACCTCACCAGTCAAACAAAGAGCATTGATAGATAATGGAAAGCGACTCAGCTATCACCTCTGCCAGTTCTCTCAGTGCTCTCAGGTGAATTTCATGCAGCCCCATGGACTTGTGGCAGTCCAGTTGGAGTAATAGGTCTCTGACTGTGACCTCCTGAATTGTGGGGGGTTTTGTCTGCTCCCCAGTTGAGACTACCAGGTCAGAGAGCGGAGTACCCTGAGGATAACTGGTCTGACTTTTAAAGTCAGGCATAAAGAAGCCATTCAGAACCTCTGCCTTTTCCTTATCCTCAGTGGTCACATTCCCAGCCTCATCTAGTAAAGAATGGAGACTCTCCTTAGTCCTCCTCTTACTGTTGATATATTTATAAAAGTTTCTTGTTCCTTTTTACCTCAGCAGCCGGGTTGACTTTAAGCTGGGACTTGAGCTGATTACTGGAAGATGAAGTGCACGTAAAATAGAGGAAAGCAAGACATTATAGCATATATATTAACATTTACATTTCTCTAAGCAGTAGGTCTAATTCTGGTCTACAATTGTACAGCAGTATGATTTACTATATTATTTGGTTGTACAATGGCAATCCTTGCTGAGATTGGATCTCCCTTCTAAGCATTGGTACAAATATAGTAGGACTGAGTTGCCACTGTGGAAATTGTGTAACCTGAGCAGATAAGAAAGATATATGAATCATAAGGAGTGTTGGGAGATGAGTAACCCAGGGAAGAGCAAAGACAGAATTACTAAGATGATGTCTTGTAGATGAGTAGTAAATATGTGGTTGTAGAAACAATTTGCTCAGCATGTACATCAACTTTCATAACTTAGGGAAGCAACAACAGAATGAGGACAACTCCATTAAAAATCTCTCTATATATTCATCATATAAAATATAAGCAGTTTATGTATAAAGACATCATGTATTGTAATTTTACCCAGGTATATCTGGCCAATACAGTCCTCTTAAAAGCTGTTGTACACTGAAGAGTGATGCTAATAACAACACTCACAGAAAACCTCTCTCTCAATGACCTCCACTCTTAAAAAGATTTTAAAATATGTAAAAACTTTGAATATTTTGCTCCTATGTGTCTACTTTTGCTAGACATGAACCTAGATAAAGTTAGCAACCATTTCAGTATTCACTTTTCCTTGATATTATGGCTATAGAGCATTAGTGAGCATTAAAATATCAAACATTTCAGGTGTGACACATTGACCAAGATCTCTTCTTTGTATTGAATCAATTTGCTTACATGTGTTTATTTAAAATAAGTATACTGTGCATAGTTTTATCTTAATACCCTGTTATTTTATGCTCAAGATTTTTTAAGTTTGTACACCATGTTTTTGTTATTTATTCTGCTGCCATGTAAACTCTTATGAGAAGTTTATTATGTACAGTACTGTACAAACATTAAGGCAAGAGTTGATCCAAATAGTTATAGACAAAAGTAATGTTTCTCTCACAGTAAAACTTTAAAGCTTTATGTTAAAGCATCTCATTTTAGAGAGAGAGAGATGGGGAAGATGATAAGAAGTAGGATCTTGGGAACAAAACACAAGGGAAATGATAAAGATATGTATCATAAACCTGTTTCCTGGAAACAAGAAATGGGTGATTACGAGGACTGGAATAATGACTTTGGATGAAATGTAACAATGCAATGTTCACAGTAAAATTTGAACAAAGAATTGTAGTAATCTGAAATATCGCCAACTAGAAGCAAGCAAACATGAAAGTGACTTTACAGTGAATCAGAAGATGACATCAAGTCACAAATATAAAACAGCTGAGGGAAAGGTAAGTGTGGTTCTAGAATAAGTAGAGAGAAATTCTTCAGCAGAAAATCTGCCATGTTGCTACCACTCTGCACTATTTCTCTGAAATATGCTTAACTACTCTATGTTAAAGAATGATTTGAATATACACAAGTGTGTACTACTGGGATACAGTGAGAAAAATATTTTTATAAACACAGAAATAAACAGAAGAGGTCAAAAGAGTTACTTAATTCAATGAATAAATGATTGCAAACTGATCACCAAATCTGAACATTTCACCTGTCAGAGCTGTACAGACTTCCTGTACAAGTGGCAAGTACAAAATGTACCTAGCCATAAGATGATTGGTTGTTTGACACCTTAAAATAACATTCAACTCTTTCTGAAATATAACTCAGTTGTTGGGATGATTCACTTGAGTTCAAAGTCTTTATGCACTTCTTGGACATCCAGACAAAATATGGATCTAGTGAGTCTTAATTATATTCCTCTGTCACGTCTTCTGGCAAAAACAAAATAGATTTTGTGATCACTATATAGCCTTCCTCCCTTGCTTTAACATAACCTTCAGCACTTTTCTTTCACTGTCTTATTTCAGTTGCATAATGTGTTGGGATAATAAACACAGGTCAGAATTGTTCTCTGAAGCACTCTGTATGATTATAATGGTGTGGAAAAGTATTGTCCAAGTGAGATAAACAAAAACATGATGAAATCATAAGACTTTGCATGTTCTTAAGGAGCAGAATAACCTTGGTATTTCACCAGTAAAAGGAAATACTCAGATTTATTCTATAATAATTACATGAGGGTTTCACTGAAAGTAATGCTTCCTATTTTTTGTGCTGGCCCTCTGTCAGAGGTAGGTGTTGATGATATGGCAGCAGATGTTGAACCTTCCCACCAGTATTCCATTACATTTTGATGCTGTGCAACAGATAGCAGAAAAGGGACGGTCTGATGAAATTGCCTGACGTGGAAGTGCATATAAAGCAGAGGTGTGTCACTGAATCCCCCCCATGTGGAAAAAAAATTACATTTACATTCAACACTTGCTGAATTTTTATGGATATCAAAGAAATGGGTATTGCATTTCAGCAGTGGATCACCTCCACAGATGGAGATACTTATAAGAGTGGTGTACAGGCTCTTATTCATTGATGGCAAAAATACATACCTAGTGATGGTAGAATGTTGAAAAGGAGTATTTTACAGTTCAGAATTCACTTTATCAAATAGTGTTACTATGCTTTTTGTATCTATTTCAGTTTCTGTGGAAATAACAGAAGACATTATTTTTGGAGCAACTGTGGCTGTCTTACTGATATCCAACATTTTTTACCAAGTCTCTAATAGTAGCATTTCTAATATTAAAAAAAAAAAAAAAAATTGTTCCCAGACAAAAAAGGATCTATGAATCTACATGGTCATCTCTTTTGTGAAAATGCCAGTTGACCATTCAGAGACTAAAAGGCCAATCACAGAGCAATGTATTTCTATTAATTTCACTTTTGAAATTTCACTTTCTGATTTTCTTAGCATCTCATTTTAGAACCACATTTATAATTGATATAAAAAAAAGATAATTTTCTTGTGGTTTAATATATTTTAAAATAACTGAGCCTAGAGGTGCAAAAAACGATGCTGCATTCCTCTTAATTGGGTTCATCTGAATTTTTTACAATCTGCTCTGAGAGAATTTAATTGATAATTAACAGAACTTCAGATCATCTACTTGTGAGACTTTAAAAATACATGAAAAGCTGACAACTCATTGACTGAATGAAAAACAGTGTATACAATTAAATATAAGGAAAATCTTGATTGCCTAAATCAAAGCATACTGTGTTGCACAGATGAATGGAATCCGCTACAAGATCCTTTTAATGTCCAAATTGGTTTTTAAGTAGCAAATATATTAACCCTCAAATTCTTCAGTGCCACACCACATCTCCCCTTCAGAGACCAAAGAGAAGCATGCATTCCATTATAGCAGGTCAAAATCGTTTTCTCCCATGAGTCACAGCTTTCAGTAGTTGGTTTCTGGTGTTAAGAAGTAGGAATTTATAGATGTTGTGACACTTAAACGCACATTTCCCTGACATAATCTAGACAGAGGTTTTTCGAGAAATGCTTCCTTTGTTCTGCAGATTCAGTGAATGTAGATTACCCAAAACATAATGCATTTAATTAGTGGATTTTTTTCTAATTTTAATAATAATGTATGCTCCTCTTGCATCTGTTGCCTATACACTCAAGATAACACGCTTATATACCCCCAGGATGCAAGTTAGGCAAGCCTTCATTTCTTTCGCCTACCTAGAATCTGAGGTACAGGAAAACTACAATAAAATTTTGCTGCTATCAGTATTTGAGCTGAAAGAAAAAGTTGTGTTTTTTTTTTTTTTTTAAAGAAAAAAGAAAACAAACCCCAAAACTACAGTGTAAATTCAACTAAATATATGTGCTTCACAAGTTCACCCATAGGAAAGACCAAGATATTTTTATGTAATTGTGATCCACTCTTAGGAGACTTTTTCAAAGTCTCCTAAGTTTTATTAAAAAAAAAAACAAAAAACACCAAACATAGAAAGATACTGGAAAGAGAATGTAGCTTACTGAAATATTCCCACCAAACACGAATAGGGTGGTGCAATAAGCTAAGTACTGTATTTGACAGATGTTAGATAATTTTGACTCCAGGGGGAACAGAAAACGTTTAACACAAAAGAAAACTTCAAATACTCAAGTTTTAAATACCATCAGACAAATACATAGATAGTTAACCCACAAATCTTGAATTTGAGAAGAGACAGGACATTCCTAAGTTTTTGTTAAGAGAAAGCAAGTATAAAGCTCCAAATTTTGAAGGTACATTTGTTCATTTCAATGGGGCTGCAAACTCATTTCTGACTCTTTTTGTATAACTTAAACTCTTTGGAAGTACTCTTAGGGATAACTACAAAAACATACTCTTGTGTGGCAGATTCCTGGGGGAGAATTCTTTGGAGCAAGTTGAAAAATGCTATTGTCATGAACACGTTGATAAAGCATTGACAGAATTTCATTCTTTCTTCCTTATCACAATTTCACTAAATAGCTGTTTATAACAGGAAAAATGCGAGTGGAAACTTATTTATAAAAAGAAGTTGAACGTGGAACAGGGAAATATGTAGGCTAAAGAATATATAAAACATTTTAAAAGTGTGATTCTCCTCTTTCTCCTGAAAAGCTGCAGTAAAATATTTGCAAAGGGAGAAACAAATAAAAAAGAGTAAAATTTTACCTAAATTATTCAAGGACTTTGAGTTTTGTCTTGTACCTACATCTTATGGACTTCTGAGGATGACGATTTCTCTAATATCAGACTCCAGTTCCAGATTTGAAGTCAATCTGACAGCATCTGCCACCTACTGTGGGGAACCTGTTTTAGCAGGGGATTGGGTGATCTCTAGAGGTGTCTTCCAGCCCCCACAGGATCCTATGAATTCTTTTACAATAAATCTAAATAATCAGAGCTTGTGACTGCAATTGCAATCCATACTCCTAAAGAACAAGATTATACTGGGCATGATAGAAGATAAGAAACTATTAGCAGACTCTAGATTCCATATCTGTTCTCATCAGTGCTGGTGAGGTATACATCAGAAATTTACTGCATAAGGGCGTGAATACAACTATAAATGAAAGTGTGGGAATATTGATAGTCCTTATACAAGTACTTGACTTATCAACTATTTGCACAGAGCACATTCAGAGTCCAGATAGTAATAATGATTTTTGCAATCAGCTTACACTGAATAAAGAATAAAACATAGGAGGATTCCTTCAATAATACATTTAGTTCTTATCTTCAATGTTTCATGCTTCAGTTAGAGAGTAGAAGTATGGAAAATATATTTTAAATATTTCTCATTCAAACTCCCTTTATAATAAGAATAATTGCTTTTGTTTTCAGTGTATTTGTCCCATTCTTCAGGGAGATTATTTAAGAGAGAAGACGAATTAGATTTATTTTGCTGTTTATTTAATTTACTGATTTTTCTCAGCCAGAAAAATCAAAACTACCTAAGAGACACAGAGAAAAGTCAGAGAATTTTAAAAAATACACGGCAAATTAGTTACTAATTTTACACTGAATTTCAGTGGTGTGCTCATTAATAGACTTTGCCATTACTTAAACTTTTACCGAAGGAAAATGCATGTGTGCATATGTCTCTCTCTCTTATGTATAAGAGAATAAAAAGACTTCTAATAATTTCAAACCAGAATTTCAAGTCAAGACTAATGACCAAAGCATCTCTTAACAATCTGATTAGATTACAAATATTTAGTGAATTAACAGTGTTTGAAATGAACAGCTCTTCTAAAGAAGTGCAAATAATATTCCCTCTAATTATTAACATTGTAGCTGAGGAGGGATAAGAGATGTTGTAAATCCATTAGTGAAGTGCTGCTTGCTTTCATTTCTGTTTAATATTTCTTAAACCTATAAAATTGTATTATGTTAATGTAATGTACAGTTCAAGTGATAAAGGCAGCTAATGTGATTACCACTCATAGTGCTATAAACCTTTCAGCAAAGCTGCAGACAAATTGGTATTCATCTGTTTCTTATGACAATGACGTTACACAGAGCAGATCACGTGTTGAAGGAATCATCTAGTTTTTAGAACTTTCCTATATGTCAAAGAGCTTGAATACATAATAAAATTGAAAGTACCGGTTCAAAATACTATTCACACTTCTTATTTTGTGGTAAGCATGATCTAGCAGAGAATAAGTCCTTATTTAAACTATGTGTGAGAAGCATAGACCTAGTGTAACATCACTAATCACTGTTGTAACTCTAAAAGTGAAAAAAAAAAAAAAACAGAAGAAAAAAAAAAAGAAAAAAGAAAAAAGAAAATCTCAGGTCATGTAGGGAAAAATCAGTTTCGCTGTTATTGCTATTCTCTTAATTTTGCTCCCAAAATAGGCTGGCAGCAGTTTAATAAAATGATGGAGAATCTTCATAAATTTTCTTGTGATCATCTAAAAGATATCCTTCTGGATTACACCCCTCTCATCATTCTCAAATGTCAACTTTACTATCTGTTCAACTTTACATTACAATCTAATCCTGTAATTCTATTAGAAAACTAATTCACAGTAAAATTCTAATTCATGAATTGAAGTAGTAAAAAGAACTCAAACAAAATTCTCAGTCTGAGTGCACAATATTAACTACTCATACCTTACTGGATCTTCAAATCCAAAGATTGTTTTTTATTTCATAGGTCAGATAATTTCACATTCCTTACCAGGAAACCTGAAGTGGATGAAACAGATGGAAAGATTATCTTCAGATGATGGGCAGAATAAAAGCTTTAGTTGAACAGTCCACTAAAGGGTCCAGCAAAACCATGGTCTGATGTGGGGTTTCCTTCTTGTGCATTTGTTACAGCAGTCACTGCAGCCTCTGTCCATGCATATTTACAGTGGATATTGTTTTTTCTTTAACAGTGCTTCTGAGAGGATCAGTCTTTCTGTATGCCTGAAATATGGTGACCTATAAGCAGTGATTTCCCTATTGTTCTTTCATAAAAATCTATGATTTTCTTGTTAAAGCTAACTCAATCTAGATGAGAATATAATCAAAAACAAATCAAAACAAGATGTAAGCAAAGTATTGCAGATCTTCAAACCCAGTCACAAACCTTCTTCACTCTCCAGAACAGAGTCCATGCTTGGAGATTTTAATCAACATTTTCTGAAGCCAGCAAGTTTACTTGCCAAGAACAGGAGAAAATTAAGGGTAGAATTCACGAAGATATGTTGATCGAGGAAGAGTAGAAGTGGATGCAGCTAGGCTTGTTCAACCTGCAGAATAGTTGTCAGGCAGCACTTAACAGCAGCATGATAATAACTGTGAGAATGTTTTCAAAAAGACTGAGTAAGCTTCTTCATAGTAGTATAGCAGGGGGAAAATATACAGCTGAACAAAGAAGGTTTGGATGGCTATAAAATCCTATTTCATTGTGAGGAGAATTGAGCATAGTAGAAGATTCCTCATAGAGGTTTTGAGATCTCCAGCCTTGGGTTTTCAAGACTTGGATGGATAAAACTCGAAGCAAATAGGTTTGTCCACACAGCTGGCCCAGCTCTTCCAATATCTACTAAGGTCCACTTCAAGTTTACTTATCCTGTGCCCCTGCAATTCTATGATTTCCTCACATCACACTATTATCTAAATGTAAAATGTCACAGAATGGCAGAATTGAAACAGTAAGAAAAAAAAATAGAAGGAAAAAAAATTTATGAAACTAATTCTAGAGACATTTGAATTGTTCTAAACTTGTCTTTGACTGTATTATAATCAATAAACATAGCATGGCTGAGAATTTAGGATATGTGATAGTTTACACTGACCACTGGACATAAATCTCATAAATATTACCGTTCTGTTTTTGTATTTTACTTGTAAGATTATGTTAAAGAAGTACACAGTGTCATCTAACTATCTATCTATCCTCTTCTTTTTCCCACTGTATAACCTCTGAATTGTAATACTTTATTCATACCAGATTGTACATCCAAACAAGCTTATGCAGATATATAGCTCCTTTCTGCCCTTTGACTAAAGGGAGTGGTTAGAAGATACTAGAAAACATAAAACAATTAAAAACAAATTAAGGACTCAGAAGAGCAGGCATAATAAATATCACATTTAAAGAGAAATGGGAGTAAGAACCTATTCTAATTTCATATGTATGCTCCTCCCAGCACTCCCCAAATTCTTGCATCTAGGGGTTTAGCTGTGGTTCATAACAAATATAAAAAAACTTAGCAGTATATTAACGCTTAAAAAAACAGAGCAACACTTTTCAATATCATTCTAATGGTAATTAATTCCTTGTAAATTCATTTGAGTAACATTCATCAGAATAAATTCATTTGAGTGGGAATGTGGAGAGAACATCCAATTTCTTCTGCTTTTTGGGAGAGCCAATTTAAATGAGAAAGTGTTTTAAATAAATAAATAAATAAATAAGAGATAGCAAAAAGAAAGAAAGTGAAATCTTGCACGACAACCATCAATTGTATAATAATGGGAAGTTATAGCAGTAGCAATTAATAAAGATTTCCGAGAAACATCATAAAAGACTACAAAATCTTCTGTTATTTTTAATTGATTAAATTATCATTTAATATTTTTTGTCTAGAATTATTCAGTTTCTTATTTACAGTTAAAATATCCTCCAAAAGCTTCAAGTTACAACTCCAGAAACTTTACCCGATGCTTGGACAAAAGTCAAGCATCCAGACGTTACCAAATGCTGAGCTTTTTGGTGTATGTTAATTTGTGGACTAAGCTTTTTCGGATAAAAAACAGATTCACATAGGTATTGTAAACAGAGTTAGCCAATCTGGTTACTAAAACTAATGGCAAGGAATAAAATTTATTTTTCTATGAAATTTCCTGTATTGAAAAAAAAGTATATATTGGATGCATTTACTTTTTCTAATTCCAACTGATTAATTGTAAGGTATCTCATCATTTCAAGAGATTATGAGGACCATATAAGACGTAGACTGAGCCTGCCTGACACACACACGCGCACACACACAAGGGAGTGAGTAGTTGACATTTCAACTTCACCTTGAAAGGTTATTTAGTGTGTGCAACTATGACAGAGATTTCCAAATTTTCAGTTTAATCACACTGTATAATTTATTTCTTTAATCCTAAAACCCTATCCAATATTCTTAGCTTCAGCTGTGAAGGACAAAGCCATATTCTGGATGATATAAATTATTTCAACAGGTTCAGAGTTAAGAAAACAGAGATCAGATTAAGACTAATCTTTTGACATATATTATGTATGTATATCTGCAGTTTTTAAGATAGGAATTTTTTATCTGAAAATCTCAAATATTATGACAGCCTTCTGGATTTAGAAAGAAGTTCTATAATTCATGACAGCTTCTAAAAAGACTCTCTATTTCCATGTGGATATGGAAGAAGCAGAAAAATTATGTTGTTCAGCACTCATAGTATTTCTTGTAACCTACACTTTTGAGCTTCTTAGATTTAGTTTTGTAATATATTGCAATCATAATGATGTCATTAGTTCAGTTTCACATACTTTTAAATAGAAAAACAACTTGGACTTGTAAGAAAGCTGAATATAACTTTCAATTTCAGAGTTAAAAACTTGTATTTCAGTAAACTAAAAGAAAGTAAATCTTATTTTCTGAAGTTTGATCATAGGGTCTTTACCATCTTCTCCATAAAGAACATAGCTAGAGAGAGTAAAAGGCCAGTTAATGCAATATATTTTTATGACATATATTTTATGGTGCTGACATTTTAAAGCAGCTCAGAGTCGTTAATTTTTTCTATATACAATATTGAATAATGAAGAATGAAATCCTAGTTCACTTTATTTCCTGTTCTTTCTGGTGGCATGAGAACAAGGGTAATATAATGTTGAAAGATAATAGGATCAACAGCTGACTTATCTGGAAAAAAAACACTTTGTATCCAGATTCTTGATTGTCCAATCAATAGGGATAGATAAAACATACATTGCCCTCAAATGATGACAAGAAACTGAGTAGGTTTATTACCAGATATACTCAAGTCTTTACCAACATATTTTGTAGCATACTCCCCTCATGCAGTTTACAAATCTTGATTAATCTGACATGAGCAGATTTAAAATGTGGTTACCAGAGTCTTGTAAATAATCTTAGTGGTGTGTGAGGAGAAGGAAAAGGAAATTAAGACTCTGAAGGTCAGCTTCTCAGATGGCAGCTTGCAATGACAGTTTGACAGATTTGCTGGTGTTGTGAAAGACTTATATGCAATAACTATATGAATTGCTCACTTTCTTCCAAGGATTATATATATTTTTAATGTCTCATAAATACAGAGCTGTGGGAAGCACTTCTACGTAGGAAAATATGAAATTCTTTTTTATTTCCCTTGCAAATCATCTGCATAATGTAATCTGGAAGGTTGTATTTATCAGTGGTAAGAAGGCAGTTTAAACAAATGCTCAACATATGTACATCAGCAGCAGCTAAAGGTCGTTGTCTTAGCAGGCAGTTAAAAATGTAAACAAAAGCCATCATGTCTGAATGCTCCCTGCAACTTATTGACAGCAAATAATAGGTCCCTAACAGAATATCTGTCATCTTGGAAACATTACTGAAAAGATTTTGTTCAGACTGACATAGACTGTTCAAGTGAGTCATTGTACAGGGAAGAAGCTATTGCCATTTCAGAAAGTATCTTGAAATTTTGGCAATTTTAGATCACTGTAATTCAGAAGCAATGAAGTGACGAGCTAAGTACCACAGAGTTTAGCTGGTATTACATTATAGAAATCCACCAGTTCAAACCTGTTTGCTAGACACCATTAAGAACTATGCTTTTTCTTTAGCCTTTCCCTTTATATGGATTGACCAATGATGTTATGTTGGAGTAGGTAATGTACATAATTTCCAGATTTGTAGTATATGATTCTGACATAACATCACAAAAGTAGGCTGATATCTTGCTTTTTTTTTTATTGTCTTTGTCCTCATATTTAATCTAATGAAACATTTCCTAGCTAATCACCTTACCCTCTTCATCCTAGCAAGCATTAGTAAAATCACCTGCACAATTCAAAACAGAGAATCTCATATAGGTTGCTATTTCTCTTCTGATTTGACACAATATACCTGTTAAAGGATTTAATTAAGAATTTCAAAACCATTATCTCCTCCTAAGAAGGCCCATTTGCAATCTGTGCAATCTTTAATCAACCCACTCTGATTTCTGTATGTAAAACAACATTGGTTCATGAAAGTTACATGATGATACATAGTCCTATCAGACAGCATGTAGGGAACAGGACAAGAGGAGGAAGGAGTCTACTGTCCACTTTTTTTTGATAATGTGAAAACAAATATAACAATTCTTTTCTGTGCCTGTTCTTACTCAGCTTTTCTTTTAGATCATCTGTTTATCTGCTAGAAAGAAGAAAAACAAACAAACAAACAAACAGAACCTACTTTTAATCTCATATTCCATCTGCTTCTGGAATTACTGCTAAGGGCAGGTGGCAAATGATTTCTTTCTGATTTTCCAGTTTTCTCCCAGGGACAAATTCTGTCTCCTTGTTCAGGTTGAGCAGTTCTTTACCAGCTCTAGAGATAGATTAAGAAATAGCTCAAGCCAAACACATGTGACAGAACCTGAATCAGTATGAAATGCAGATAGGAACAGTTTGATGTTATGTATGCAATGCACACAATTAATTATGAGACAATTCTTTTAGTTGGAAGATTTTAGTAAAATAAACTGGAACATGACTTCAAGGCATTTGCTGTATGATCAGCCTTCTCAGTGCATATCCACATAAAGTCAATTCTGTACCTGCTAGTATAATGGTGTTTTGTTGGAAATAATGCTTTGAAAGGCTGCATTTCAATCAAGAAAAATCTTTTTTCTAGTCTCGGTTTCTAACAAAGAAACATCATTTAAAAAATCTCCACCAACCTCATTTGTGAATACCAAGACTTTTACTGACATTTCAATAAAAAATGGAATGAAGTGTACATGTGAATCATTCATAGACATTCAGATAACATTGATATACAGACACTGACATATATATATATATGCTGATATATATATATATGTACATATATATACATTGATGTATATGAATGCATACAATCATTGTAGAAGTGCATAGGGGAGAGAAGTGATTTTTGGGCTTATTCAACATAATAGTAATTCATTTATCTCTCTGACTTATTGAGGGCTGATAATAGAATAGCCCAAGGGGAAGAAACTATGTCAGCTCCTAGATCAAAGGACTTAGGTCTTTACTCATATAGGTGCTGAATCCATGGTGGATTTCCAAGTGAAAGTGCCTGCAGCAACATTTGTTAATTACAGGTTGTGTTCTGCTGTTTCCAAACAGGGTGAAAGTGACAGAAGTTTAACTGTGAATAATTACACACTTGAATAAGTATGTGATTAGCCCTATTTGTTGTGTTTGGAACAAGAGTGACAGGACAAGAATGGAGTGATTGCATTATTTACAGCTTAATTGTAGACAAGTAATTATTTATGTAATCTGGTGCTGTGGGGTCAGGGAATACATGTCTCAGAATGTCTAGGATTTGAATGGAAGAAATTGGGTTTCCAAATGATATAGCGGAAATGGAAATTCTGTGCACTTATCTAATAGTGGAGTGGTTTTCTTGAGATAAATGTCTTGGAATGTCAAATGACATGTTCTCTTGAAACCAAGGATTAGATGAAGCCTTTTAAAATCGTTGCTTCCAGCCTAATAAATCACAAATGCCACCTAGTGGCTTTTGGCATATAGTGAATCGTTGCAGATACACACACACACACACACATCAGCATATGACTGATGGAACTATTTGTGATTTTTTTTTTTCCCACCTAGTTACCAATAACTTTTTATTTGATTTGGATCAAATCATGAAAATCTGACTCATGTTGATGAGTAGTAATGAATAATCCTATTAAAATGCAATTTAAACTCCCTGTCTTGAGACTTTCCTTGCCAGACAGAGGAAGGTTCTAATTTACAAAAAGTCACCTGAAGTTAGTGATAAGGTTAGCTAATTTAGACTAGTTAAAAAAATTTCATTCAACATATTAGCAAATTGTCTTAATTTAGTAATATTCATCCAAGCTTGTTCATCTAAGTAAGTATAAAGTATTTGCTGTTTACTTGTCTGCTACATTTTCAAACTGAAAAAGTTTTCCAAACTAAAAAACAATGTCCAACCAGCAAATATAAAGCAAATAAAAAGAAGACTAAGCTGATCATTGGGTAGAAAAATAATAATGCTATGATGGGACTATTATATGAGCGATGTATGTGGTAAGATTGTCTTGCAATTCATGACAGGAAACAAACAGGATCAGAATTAAATATTTATTTATAGAAACAATGTCACACTTCTCAAGATGCTTTGTATCCCAGAAAAAAAAAAGCAAGGCTGATTGAATTGAATCTGTTCAGAGTTGTTCTCTCGGAAACATTTGTTTCACAAGTTGTTCAGTGCTCTGCTGAGGAGTGGGGGCAGTACATTTGATTTTGCTTCTAAGTCATTTAATTCTATTAGTAGAACTTTTGTATGGAATGTTTTTAATTTCTTTATAGCTTGCTAACCTCATATGCCTCATTCCTTACTTGCTTTTAGGGCATATTTATATTTAAGCATGAGAATAAACAAATTAATTTCATAGGACAAGGCCCACTTGTAACAGAGATTCTAATATAATTTGAGTTATTATACTCATTGTTAATAATACTACCAATAATAATATATTTCACTGGAAGGAAAGGAAGTAGCACTTGTGTGGTATTTGAGAAGAAAGATATTTAAATCTCTTGAACATTTAAGTGAGAGAATATGGCTCAAGAAATCAGAATATATATTAAATTTCCATCAAGTATTCTAGCATTACATGTTGTTTTATCATTTTTAAAAAAAAATTTCCTTAAAATACCATATGAGAAAATCTAAATCATGTTTAAAAAAAAAAAAAGTGTAAACTGATCTGTAGACTGGCTATATTTTTCTATAAGAAAAACCAATAGATGACAGCTTTTGGCCATGTAATTTAAAAAACAAGAGCAGCTTTTCCAGATGAACATATTTACATATTTTCATGTAATGAGATATTTGAACACATTAAGATTCCATGGCTATAAAGGATTATTAGTGACACTGCTAATAACAGTAATTATATTTTTCACCGCTTTTCTTGACCTCTGTTATTCCTTGCCTTCCACCTGCTCCCTACATACACCTGCTTTTTCTTTCTTCCTCTCTTGTCTTCTCATGTATACAAATTTTTTATGGAAAGTAAAATGAGCATAGATCTGATGTTGTTTATCATGTATTTTCTCCTTTACCATGTTATTATATGACAGCATATGTATATGCATATACTTAGATACAATTCTGTTCATGGGCTATTTCATATTGTGAAGTAAAACAATCCTTCAGCAAGGTTATAGAAGAATATGAATATATATGAATATATACTTCTTATAATTATTATATAATATTTAAAATCTATCCAGAGATCTTTCAAATCAATTAATATCCTACTATACTAATACACTAGTTAACAATAAAATAGTGTTTGCCTAAATTCATATTTAATCAAATTAATCTCTGTAGCTACCATTTCATATCAATTTCCTCTAGGCAAGGTCCCTAAAAGATTCACTTTCCTAAGTGTCTATCCATACCAATAGATAGGGAAGTCATCAGTTTCACAAGTTTCAGACTGACATTTTTAGTAGAAGTCCACAAAGGACTTCTATGTTTAGTGTTATTTCATGTTTATTATACTCATTTTAGATTTTTACACTTTGCAACTTTAGCAAAAGTCAACAGAATAGGGCCTATGTTCATTAACTGACTTCAGTCACATATTTTCAAATCCCAGTACACAGTAGTGACTTTACTAGAGCATGCTGCTTTTTCCATAGATTTCCAGATCATGAGAAACTAACGTATAATTACATTTCTTCTCCAGTTCCACACTAGAGCATGCATCAAGCTTATTCTTCAGATGTGGAAGCAGTGCAGAGACCACTAAGACAGAGATGATAAATAGGCTTTGAGAGTTCTAAAGCACTTTGCACTTATGTCCAGGAATCACTGTGACTTATGTCATAGTTGTTCATATTGTGATTCCTCAAAATCCAGTGCAACCATCAGGGAATCCGACTTTGTTCCAATAAAATACAGCAGGAAGAAGAAATAGACCATGGAAGTGTTGGAAATCAGAACAGAAAGATGTGGTATTGGAGCTGGAAGAACTTCTGTTGTTACTGAATGCCTTCTGAAGACACAATAAGAAAACGTAGGATAGACTTAACTTCTAAGCCAGATAATGAGCAGAGCTCCTAGCTTTGAACTGAAGAGCTGTTAGAAACTGACAAAAGAAGTTTCTAAGGCAAGTGGCTGCTGTGCCTGTAACTGATGGTCTTAAACAAAGTCCAAACTATTGGAATACATATCCAATCATACTTCCAAAAGACATCTGGATGTTCAGAGGCTTTTAGTAAAACTTACAAAGTTCTGAAGGCATGCAGTGAAAATAAGCACTTACTGAAGTGCTCAACAAAATCTCCCTAATACTTAAGAATTCTTTTACATATTTTTGTAGCTTGAAAACAGCTATTGAACACTGGTTTAATTTGGTAATGACATTAAAATCTTTGACAACTAGGACCTCTCTAAACACAATATTTCAAATAAATTTCTATAAATGATTTTGGCCTTAAATATATTTGTTCACTTCAATAATCTTAGTTAATTTTACTGGCTTTGAATTTGAAAAGCTTCATGTAAAACTTATCTTTACTTAAGACAAATTATTTCAGCAGGAAAAACAAAGCAAACAAACAAGAAAAGCAAACAAACAAAAAACCCCAAGCCAACTAATAAAAAAAAAAAAACAAAACAAACAAAACAAAACAAAGCAAAACAAAACAAAACACCACACATCCTAAACCTTTATTTTTTGAATAGTTAAGACTTACTTAGAAGTCAAGAGAAGGTACTAAAGCTTTCTTTAGTACATGAAATTTCTGTTAATCAACTTAATAACTGATATTTATTTATTTATTTATTTATTTATTTATTTATTTATTTATTTTGTTACTGGTATACCTAGAGAATAAGCATTAGCAAAACTGTTTACTTGCAGCAAAAGTATTTCCAGGCTTTTTGTGAAGGTAGCAGTCCAAGTAGTAGGCAAACAGATTTATTAGTTAATATGGAAAGATGGTTCAATGTCAGCAGCAAAGCAGATAAAGGGGGACTAAGCAGATAAAGTGAGAAAAAAAGTGCTTTGAGACTTCAGACACAGCTGAGTCTGCTTTTCCACTTCTACTTGCTTTACCATTTTTGTTTAGCCTAGTGGCTTAGAGTCTGAAGACACTCCAGGTATGTTCTCTGCTCTTTCTTTCTCTAGGACAGAAGAACCTCTTTTATAGACATTAAGCAGCACATAATTAATTGGTGACACAATAGAAATTGTCTAGTTGGATTATGTTTAGAATGTAAATCAGCGGAACTGTTCACAACTAAAGGACTATGCAATGGAGTAAATACTTCTTAATTGCTTTTGCATGTATCCACTTAGAAGTTTTAACCGCTTACAAGCCAAGTTTTCATTTCCTATCAAAGAAGAATAAAAAAAAATGGAAACACTCAAACTGTGACTAGTTTTTACATATATGTGTTAATTCTCAGTTTGGATTGTATGTGCACGTAAATTGTCAGAAACTGGTATATGTTAACTCAGTATACATTTGCAGACTTGTCTAAAATGCTTCTAAAACTCTTCTCTCACAAATGCCTCTTTTACCAGGCGAGAATATCTGTAAGTGAAACTGTTAATTAACAGGTATGTTTACACCTAAAAGTTACAACTATTTCTTTTTTCCTTAACTCTTGTGGAATAATGCATTATTCTTGATATTCGCAACGTGTACTGTATTTTCAGTGGATCTACTTCATTTAAATATGTATATCTCTCTCGATCCAAACTTCAAAGTATTTATCTGTACAATTCTAGTACGTGGTACTACATATATTCAAATAAAATATTGAAATTAAAGATAATCTTTCTTCTGGTCGAAAGGAATGGCTCCAAGAGAATGGTGCCTATTGACAAGATACAGGCTGAAATATATCAACATTCTTAGTATATCTATCGATACTATTGGACTGAGAAGAAGTCAAACTGCAGCCAAATAGAGGGAAAAACTTTAATTGGATTTTAAATAAATTCTTACTCTTTTTTCATGCCTTAATGAAAACAAAACAGTAGGGGTCATATTAGTGACTACAGTCTGAAAAGAAACCATTTTAATATAGGAAGTTTCAGAAGCATTTTAAAATAAATTTTACACATCTGAAATGAGATTTAAGCTTTTTTTTTTTTTTTTAAATAAGGGATTTGTTAGGCTAGCTGTAAGGATAATAACTATCGTATGCATTTTTCTTGCTTAATAAATCCATACATAGTATACTTAAGATTCTAGGTAACTGAAGAACTCTTTCTTTCTTTCTTTCTTTCTTTCTTTCTTTCTTTCTTTCTTTCTTTCTTTCTTTCTTTTCTTTCTTTTTCTTTCTTTCTTTCTTTTCTTTCTTTCTTTCTTTCTTTCTTTCTTTCTTTCTTTCTTTCTTTCTTTCTTTCTTTCTTTCTTTTTCTTTTCTTTTCTTTCTTTTTCTTTTCTTTTTAATGGCTTTACTTTAATAAACTGCACATAATGCAAGAAACATGAGCCTGGAAATCATTGTTTGCTTGCTTCTGAATTCCATTCCCTGAGTACTATCTCCCTCATTCATGTTGCAGTGGAAATATTTCACTCCTTGTTGCTTTTTAGTACTAACAGTAAATAAGTGAAAATGCCTTCTCCCTGGTCATTCCTCTAAATTTAGTCACTGCCCTTGCTTATAGAGTATATATAGGCAAGCTGGCACAAATACCATACAGACTCTGGCAGTTACAGAGTTGTGGCACGAAGAGCCAAGCTCTTTTCACAAATGGTCACAAAAGTGCTTAAAGCTCTGTTAGAGATTCCATATCCCAGAAAGTATGCCAAACAGCTGGTACGCTATTGTCCCCAACTTCAACTTCACTGGGCAATAAAGCAAGTATTTTTTGCCTTTTGCGTTCATCATGTTTGTTTCTGCTTTAAATTGATATAAACATTGAAAATAGCTGGCTAGAATACACTTCATGATCCAGCTGCCAAATGACCACGAGGATGCCTCTGATGTACCTTGCAGACTAAGTCACCAGGCACAATAAATGCACACATGACTTACAAGCACAGAAACTGGACTGTACATGACTGTACATGACTGTACATTATTGAATGAATACTGGAAAGCTGGCTTTGGTACAGCATTCTATATAAATATGTGGCTGGTGTTGGCTGAATTACTGAATCAGAACCATCTAAACAGTGTTACTGAAAAATGTTAAATGTTAGCAAAACCTATTAAAAGTCATTGTCCTTTCAACCCCTTCCTATGGCACTGGGAAACACGTTGCAAAGTTATGCTGATTTAACATGTTTGCTTTTTTCAGGTTTCTCTCCCTTTTAATAGGACTGATATTTGCTGAGCCTGAGTGAAGGGTAAGAAATTTTGATCTAGGTAATTTAATGTAACTTTAAAATAGATACTTTTTGGCAGCCTGAACTTCCCCACGTATGGTGATCTTTCCTGCTAACCATTTCCACATTCAACTCTTAAAGACTGTTATGGTGCTCATTTAGATTCTGCACTTTTGGATAATTCAAGTACTCTCTCTTATCAGAGATGCGTCTTGATAGGATTTTATATATTATTTGTTACAGCATTAATTCTCTCATCTCTGGCTGTTATTTTCTAGATCTATGTGATCTGTGATCTCTTTCACAAAATTCAGACATTATTTGTTGTTCTCCAGATGATTGACAAAATATTTCTATTAATACAGTAATCAAAAAACTATGTAACAAAAGGCAGGTAAGGAACCAAAGGTGCAAATTGGGTTGAGATGTTAATCTGATTTTTAGAAAAATAGATTCTGTTCACTTTTGGTAATACATTTGTTGTATGAATGTATATGGACACCTCCATTACTAAGATGTTCCTGACATCTTCAAACACAACAAAGTTATGCCGGAGACTGTTCTCTCATTTGGAGCTCTTCTATTATTTCACCTTGCTCCTCTCCTCCCTCCTTTTTTTTTTTTTTTCCTTTGATGAACTTATTTCATATTATACTTCAAATATTCTACCCTACTGCAAATTTGATTACCTAGTTGTTCAAGAACTGCAAAAATCCTGCCTTCCTAAAATGAGAACCTGTAGAGGATTTTTCATAATTAGGGCCGTTTGATATATGATGTTTTTCACTTTTCTTAAATAAAGAAGTACAATATGGATATTGTGGGACAGAGTTGCTTTTTTTTTTTTTTTCCCCCCCCCAAGGACATGAATTATTTCAAGTATTTTTTTTCAGCCACAGTTAGAACAAAATGACAAAATATCAAAATTTCTCCCAGTATTGAAAACTCGCAAGTCTGTTCTCTGTTGAATAGGCTAAGATTACTTGCTATGATTACACCTGCTAAAATATTTCATTTAAACGACTTGCTGGCCAATTGTCTTGGGTATCCTAAACAGAAGTAAGCCTACATGTAAACTGATCTGCACAGCAGTAGCAGCTATTTGACTGCAGGTTCCAGCAATTCCAGAAAAAAAAAAAAAAAAAAAAAAAAGAATCCAGTAGAGAGAGAGAGTATGCATAAAAACATTAACTTCATCTCAACAATGAACTATGCTATTACAGTGTTTTAATTTTACTCACCAATCTACTACTGGATGGTTCTTATATTCTCAGTTTGACGTAGACCTGAATAACATGAGATTTTATTATAATTACAGATGAGCTATGAGCTCCAAATGCTGTGCTATCTAAATGTCATCTTGTAATCTGCTTTAGGAGCTTGAGTCATGCATGCAGCCTGAGGAGAAACTGGAGTACCCTATGGGAGACATAATTGAGTCAGTGATTGATCCCAATAAAAGAGGGCTATGAGCTATACAGACTATATCACTACAAGCCTACACGGAGGTTCAAGCAGGGTCAAACTAATATATAAAAAAAAAATTGAAACATTTTTATATTTAATGTTTACAAATCAGAACTTCAAGAGTCAGATTTACATTGTCCACAAATAAAATATATATATTTTTTAAATCACTAAACACTTGATATCTTGAGGCAAAATGAAATTTAAACATGGTAAAAGGTCATTATAAAAAGTTTGAGAATAAACATTCTAAAAGTTCAACAAGCTTATTTTGACAGCTTTTCAAATCTTTGTCAGCTAATGTAGGTCCCACTGCAATTTAATGAGTGTAACTAAAATGTAAGAACACAACAATGCATAAGTAGCAACAGAAAGGGAATGCGGATGAAGATGGTACTGAGAACTGGAAGTTAATGGAGGCAGTGAAAGCAGACAGACCTATTCTAGAAAAGTTTCCAGTGACTCTACACATTCAGAATCAGGCTTCAGAAAGGAATATAGAAGAAAGAAAATGAGAGAGGAGGACAGAAATACGATGAGGTGAAATGGGCATTGAGGAAGAATTAGCAAATGAAAAATAGGCATTTGTAGACAATTCAAGACTATAAATAATATATATATTTAATAGTATCACGCTTTTGACTTTGTAAATTCCATATATGCATTTCTTTTCATATTGCTACTAATATTCTTAACAGCAATGTTCTTTATCGCATTAAAAAATTAAAAAACAGCTGCACTCACAGTACATGAGTTATCATTATGGCAGAATTACAATAGCAAAGACAGAGAATGCTAAGGGAAACAGATGAAGACCTAGAGTTAGTGGGAAATAAGCTACTTTTTATGCATTTTGAGATGCACTCCACCTATATGATTTTATAATTCTTTCAAACACTTGCACATTGCATCATCTAGCCTAGAGTTGTATTTCCAGGTCACTCTTTAATGTCTACAAAACATCAGACAGAGTATTTAGAAACAATAAATTTGTCTATTCACAAACAGTAGTTCTACTTCAGCCCATTCTTTTGAAACTACAAAGAGCTAATTACATAAATATATATTTCCTGTTAGTGGCATTCTTAATAAAGGTAAATAGATATAAATAAATTACAAATGGGATTTTTTATCAACTTGAACAAAAGCAGTAGGCTTTTTGAGAAGTAGCCTTAATAGGAAACAGATTCTGGAAATCTTCAAAGCTCTCTTTCTAAAAAGACAGGAGGAACTTCCTGAAGGTTCTCAACTTTCAATTATCTGTTTTGTTTTTAAAGTCAGGAACATTAGAATTATTTTTTTCCTCTTTGTTTAGAAGAGAGACCTTGGCTATACAACATACTTAAAATATGCACACAGATGTTTGCAGATGTCTCCATCCTTAGCTTTCTTTCCCAAGTAATTAAAAACAAGATCAACAAAACTGAACTGCTGAACATGATGACTTTAATTTCTAAGTTGTGAATTGATTGATTTTCACAAGTACTGTAAATTTCTCAGAAAAACAAACAAACAAACCCATAACAAAAAAACAACCACTATTAAGGGAGAAGCATTTGTTCCTCCCTGCAGTGCTTTGTGGTAGAAAGGATCTTTGATCTGTAGCCAGAGTTTGGAGTTGCATACTCAAAGTATCTCCTAATTACAACAGCTAGATACATGTTATGGTTTAACCTGGCAAGCAGCTAAGCACCATGCAGCACTTTGTTCACTCCTCCCTCCCTGTGGGATGGTGGAGAGAATCAAGAAAAAAGAAAAACAACAAAGTAGAACTCGTGGGTTGAGATAAAAGCTATTCACTAAGAAAGAAAAGGTGAAGGAAAGGAGAATAATAATAGTAATGATAATAATATATATTTACAAAGCAAATGTTGCACAAAACATTGCTCACCACCCACCACCCGATGCCAAACTAGTCTCGAGACAATGGTTGTTCCTCAGTCAATTCCCCACAGTTTTAGAAGTTTTCTCTCATGATGTCATATGTTATGAATATCCCTTTGGCCAGTTTTTGTCAGCTGTTCTGGTTCTGTCCTCTCTCAGCTCCTTGTGCATCTTCAGCCCTGCATGCTAACAGGATAAAATATGAGGTTGAAACATCCTTGGATCTGTACAGCACTGCTCAGCAACAGCTAAAGCGTCAGAATATTAACACCATTGTGTTTCTCCCAAAGAACAATACACTGAATAAAAAATGAAAAACCAGCATCTCTCCCAGCTTAATTGGGGCACTAGATAAAGTTATCAGGTTCCAGATGACGACAAACTAAAGGTAATTTTTCATGTAATGCTTAGCTAATTTACAGAAATCTTTGCTACAATATACTGTGAATGACAACATTTCAGAAAGCTTCTTAGTGATTAGATGTTACAGTAGAAACTGTATTGCACAAAGCACACTGCAGAACCAGCCTTGATAATTCTCCTCCGCTGAATTTATAATACCAGTCATTTTGCAGTCGGAATATGAAAATATACTGCATTTTTCTCTTTGACATATTTATTCCAACAGTATGTTTCATACTCATATAACTATGCACACAAAAAGGTTTTCTAGTTTCTAGTACACATGAGCTCTTGATCATGCCAAACAGAAAGTTGTTTGGTGTGGATTTTAAAAATGTATAAGTAACCCCACCATTCTCAGGTGTGGAAAACTACCAGCTCATTCACTCTTAGTATTGAAACACTCATTCTGCTAAAGTCTGAGGGCTAGCTTCATATGAATCAGCTTCCATATGAATTTTGCATTTTATCTTCAGAAAAGCCAGCTAGTCATCTCAGTTTCAGATGGTTTCTTTAAGGTATAATGAGAATATTATAGGACTTGTAAGGCTTGAATGCATGGCTTGTTGCTATGCTGTAATAAATGATTATTTTTGTTCATTGACATAGAATTCTTTTACATGCATAATTTTGCACTTAACATTTACATCATTAAATCCTAATGTTCATTCAAATACATAATTTAATACAAATGTTTTTCACACACAGTCTTTCCATTTGACTGAAAGAGTTCAGAAGTGCACATCATGTAACTCTTCAGTGATTCAAACAAAGGAAAAGTGGTTCAACTCTTTCATTTTAGTTAAAGTACACATTCTTATGTCAGGTCTATCAATGATCTATGTATGTTTTACCAGAAGAAAAAAAGTGTGCCTATTCCCCATGTTCACAGAATCACAAGTTGATTGGGGTTAGAAGGGGCATCTGGAGATTATTTTGTTCCAGGTCTCTGATGAAGCATGATTCCACTGAACATGTTACCTGGGACTATACATAGGCACTTTCTGAAGATCTCTAAGGAAGGAGACTCCACAATTCCTCAGGACTATTAGTGCCATAGTTCAGTCATCTGAACAGTACGTAAATGTTCCTGATGTTCAGATGGTTCCTCCTGTGTTGCTGTCACTGATGATGATATCACCTTCTCTAGGCTAAATATTTCTCAGCTCTAAACACTCAGCTTTTCCTCACAGGATGCTTGAGTTCATTATCATCTTAGTGGCCTTCAGTGGGCATGAGTAGCTTCTTGTATCTCTCTTATAGGGGCCTAGAACTGGGTGCAGTACTCCAGGCCTTACAGAGGAAGAATCACTTCCTTCAACCTGCTGGCAATGGTCTTACTGATGCAGATCATAATACCATTAAACTTATTTTCTTCAAGAATAGATTGCTGGCTCATGCCCAACTTGGTGTCCACTGAGGTCCTCATACCCTTTTCTGCCATATATATTTTTTCTTGCCACATTTTCTCTAGTGTTACTTGACTTTATATTCATTGAGATGAACCTCTCTTGAGCTTAGTTGAGGTGATCCTTAAATATTAACCAGATTTCTTGGGTCCCTCTTCTCTCCAGGGCCTTAGCCCATGAAACTTGTCCAAACAGATGCATGAAAATGTCAAAGTCTACTTCACTGACTCAGAAGTTTTGGACTTGCTTTTACACTCCATCTTCTCAGAATCTTGAATTCCAATACCTCATGCTCATTTCACCCCAAGCTACTTTGGCTTTCAAATCCCTACTGAAAGCCTCCTTGTTGGTGAGCATAAGATCATAGCATCATAGAATCGTAGAATCATAGAATCACCTGGGTGGTTAAGAACCTCAAATATCACCTCGTTTCAACCCCCCTGCTAGACCAGGCTGCTCAGAGCCACATACAGTCTGGTCTTGAATGCCTCCACAACCTCTCTGAGTAACCTGCTCCAGTGTGTCACCAACTTCTGGGTGAAAAACTTCCTCCTAATTTCCAACCTAAATCTCCCCTGTCTTAGTTTAAAACCATTCCCCTTTGTCCTATCTCTATCAACCCATGTAAGCAGTTGTTCCCTCTCCTGTTTATATGCTCTCTTCAAGTATTGGAAGGCCACAATGAGATCTCCCCAGAGCCTTCTCCTTTCCAAGCTAAACAAACCCAGTTTCCTCAACCTTTCTTCATGGGGGAGGTACTCCAGTCCTCTGATCATCTTAGTGGCTCTCCACTGAACCCATTCCAAGAGCTCTGCATCTTTCTTGTGCTGGGGGTCCCAGGCCAGGACACAGTACTCCAGATGAGGCCACACAAAAGCTGAGTAGAGGAGAAAAATCACCTCCCTCTACTGGCTGGCCACCCCTTTTTTAATGCAACCCAGGATATAGTTGGCCATCTGGGCTGCAATAAGATCCAGCAAAGCACCTCTCCTCATTGGCTTCTCTTTCACTTGGGTGATGAATTTATCCCTGACACACTTCAGGAACCTTCTGCACTGTTTATGCCCTGCTGTCTTATCCGTCTAATAGATGTGAGGGTAGCTGAATTTCCCCATCAAGATCAGGACCAGAGGACATTAGAATGCTCCCGTCTGTTCATAGGAGGCCTCATCTGCTTTTACTTTCTGATTAGGTAGCCTGCAGCAGACACTCACTAAAGTGTCACTCTTACTTGTCTTCTCTTTAATCTCCACATCCGAGCTCTCAACGGGCTCTTCATGTATCCCCACACGGGGCTGCATATATCTCTACTGTTCTTGCTTAAGAGGCAATTACATCTTTTCATCTTCCTAGCCTTTCTTTTTAAACAATTTATATCTCTTCGTGGCAACAATCCTGCTATGGAAGACTTTCCATCATGTCTTCATGATACCAGCAGGACTGTAGCCATGCGGCTGCTCATAGGTCTCTAAATCACTGTGTTCGTTCCCCATGTTGTGTGTATTAGTGCACATACACATATGAGTGTTAAAAGTAAACCTTAATTTTACCGTGTTGTCCATCTTACAAAACTCCACATACCTTCATAGTAATCAGATGAAACTCATGCTTAATTTATAATGATGTTTGCTGAAACAAAATTTTTGACCTAGAAATCTTCTACGTTTTTATTTTTTTCTTCTTGTTAACTTGTTAATCTGTTTTTGCATTCCTTTCCCATGCAAAGGTGTTTAAGTTTAAATAGAGTGCTGAAGAAGAAATGGAAGAAGAAATTCTAATGCCAAATCAACTTGAAAAGGTAAGATGACCAAAAACTCTGACAGTTTGAAAATGCTTTTCTGCTACCTTAGAAATCCATCAGTCTTTACCTTTAACAAAGCAAAATAAAAAGACTGTCTTTATCTTAGGTATCTGAAAACTAATAGTCACATATCAAAAGGAAACAATCAGACCTATAATATAAATGTATAAAACAGAGAGTAATCATATTCATATCAATTTATTCCTTAATAAGTTTCAATGACTTCATGGTAGATTAATATGAATTTACTGCTATACAGTGATACAAGTGAAAATGTAGTTTAATTCATTCCTAAGTGATCAATTCAAAATTCAAAAAAAAAAAAAAAAAAAAAAGGCATTTCTGGGAATGATTTGAAGCATTTTTCCTCTTCATAACTGGGCAATTTCCTTGAGCTTTGTCCCCAGAATCTCAGCATCAGATTGTCTTGATATCTTTGCTATTCTGGATACCCTGAAGCACAGAAGTTCATGGGATATGGAAATCTCCAAAATTATTAGGTAAGAAGGCTGCTCTTTCCCTGATTTTGGATTTAAATATTGTAATACACAAGGCATATTGCTTTGCTCATTAATTGGTTGTTAAGCAGATTATTGTCTCTTTATAGGCATAATGCACTATTTGTAAAGCAGCACAGTTTGTTCCAAGCAAAGCTGTCTGTCTTAGCAATCAAAGCCTGTAATCATATTTCTGCTCATTTTGAAGGCTCACTATGAAATCTTTCAGGAATTAGAACTGTGTCTTCAGATCTCTCTGTGATCTGATTTAAACTATCTTTGGGATTATCTCTTCCTCTGAAATCCTGAGAAGAGGTACATTCAAATGGAAAAGAAATATCATCTGTCTCAGGATTAAATCCTACGTGAATTCAGAAGATAATTTTACAGAGCCTGTCAATCAAACAGTTGTGGGGGAGAATTCAGACATAACTACGTAAACTTGATGACGTTCTCTGTGCTGAAAATACTGATGATGAATATGCAACATATAATGAAATAATATGAAACTGTTTGAAGTGATTTAAGCACCAATAATCAGAATCTCTTCCAGAATGTAAAGTAAGTTGCACTTTGTACAGTTCTATAGTGGTGCTTAGTTATGAGAACTACCAATATCTTTTTGAAGCATCTGGAAGGTAGATAAACTGTGGGAAAGTGAGAAACAAGCTATGTTTACTTCTTATGCTGAACTCAGTAGATACTAAAAGAGTGACAGCAATAAGAGAGACTTCATTTAAAGCAGCTTGTATAATCCATTTAATTCTCTCTGTTTTATGAGTTTTTTGCTGAGGGAGGGTTGATCAGGGAGGGAATAGGGTTGTTTAAGGAACTGAGAGAAATGATGGTATAATCTCCAAGATTCCTTAGAAAGCTTGGTTTCAATTTAATACCTGTCATCTAAAAAACTTACTATATTATATGTGCTACTGATACTTCTGTTTGCTTCATATTCTAGGAGATCATTTCATTTCTTACTTGCTTTAAAGACTTGTGGAAAAGAAGACAGAAATCAGCTAAAAGATCACCAGAATATTTCCACTCCTAATGGAAACTTATTTTTTGTTTTAGAGTATCAGACAAATGTCTAAGACAATGCAGATTACTATATATTCTTCCTTTTATTTCCTGTAAGAACATGGAAATTCTATCTTAGAAACAGAAAATGTGCACGTGTGAATGCATGCAATGACGCATATATTGGTGTCATAGCAAACAGGGTTAAAATGCTGGTGGAGTAAACAGAATAGTTTCATTTTCCTCAGATTCATTTATTAGAAAGTTGATATCTTGAAAAATATTAAAATTCGTTAAATAAAACTTATTTATGAACATCATTTTGTTACATTATTGGATAGCAGTTGTTTGATATCTCTAATGACTCATGACTCTTTGCAATAAAACTTATCCATGCTGATCCATTGTATCATACTATCTACAATTCCATGAAGAAAAGACAGATACATGAATATAAAATCAACGTGAATTTAATTTGAGTGAAGGCATTTTTAATCCAAGAGTGAAGAGTTAGATTCACAATCAATCTAAACTTGCCCAGGCTTAATTTTAAGCTGCTGTGGTCCACAGTGGTGTGAAAAAGAACTCTGCACAACATGCTTAACTTGTAGGTAAAATCAACTATTTCTTTGGCTGGCTTTCTTTAACCACTGTGAGAAACTAATTCAAACAATCACTAATTAACTTATATGGGAGATGTATAAAATCATAAGTAAAAACTCTAACTTAGAAATAATACTCTGAATTAGACTGCTTAGAAGAAAATATTGTATTTCTATCACTTTTTTTTTCTTTTTAAAGTACATGATAGCTAGAATCAGAGTAATTCCCTAACAAATACTTTTCCAAGTACTGCTGAATGCAGTTTTAATGCTCCCTCATTTATTTAGAGCAGGTATGTTTGTATGGAAGCTATTCCTTACTACTTATAAGTGTTGAATTGTGAGGGTTTCACTGAAACTCAGCGAGTATGTGAACATGACTCATTCTCAGACTACAGTCTTTTGAACACTTACCTTCTTCTTTGGCTGAAAGAGAGTATTTTATATATGCTCCAGTACCATACTAAACTGACAAAATGTGAGATTCATAGACTTTGGCTGCTTATATAGCCAAGCAGTAGCAGAAAAATTGCAGTTGAGATAACAAGAGAAACAATCGAGAATCTGTGGTTAGCCAGCATCAGAATATTGTGATATATTTCTAATACACTAAAAGTTCCGACATTCTCAAAATCAGTGGAGTTGAGGATTCTATAATCCCGGCTCTTAGGATATAATGACACTTTTTTTTTCTGAGAGAGTAATTGTAAAACCATATTAGAACACACATCTGATAAAACGACCTTCAATTTTTTGCATCTTATTTTGTTACATTCAGTTTCCCATGTTGTAGCAGAAGTATACAGTTCTGGGAAGATATTTGAAGTTACAAGAAATTCTGGCTAGAATATTGGTGAATAAATCCACAGACAACCAACCAATCCTTCAATTTCTAAAAAATAAAAAATTATATAATGTATATATAAATAAATAATAGGAAAAGGAGTAAGAGAATTTTTGCTGCTGAAACACCTTTGGGTGTAGTGTGAGAGCATCATGCATTTTTTATAAATACAACCTGGGACATTTATCAAATTGTCATGTTTGCTGTACTGAACACTGAAATAAGTATTGAATAGTTTTTGTTCATTGATATGTATCAAAATTATTTTAAAGAAAGATTATTTTAAGAAAAAATTATTTTAAGACTTTGTTTGATCTTTCTTAGTGTCAAATAATAATTCCTGTGAACGCATCAGATGCCATTTCTTGCGAGAGAAATGGGTTAATCTAAAAAGTTGGTAGATATATTTTCTAGAAATTCCTGTCAGAGATGTTGTAGAAAACTTGTGGCTTTTGAGCTAGTTGATGGCATCTAATTTCTTACTTAAAAATTTGTGTAAAAAGTGAGATTTTTAACACCACTCTTAAAATGGTGTAGCTTTAATTTTAACTTCATGAAAATTTTAAAGAAATAATCTGTCTGTGGATATGGTATAACTAAAAGATCATGCGCAGGAAATTACAGATTAATTTCTTATACTTGCATCAAGTCATACCTGTATCAGATTTGCCACTATTGTGCTGTTATACATTCTAGGATATTCTGTCTCAATATTCGTACTAAACAATGTGGGCTGCTTCTTCTGTCATTAGACAAAGCATATTATAAATTATGAATTCACATTTCCAGTCTACTCAATCAGTTTTCAAGATATCAGTGTTACCAAGTTTGAGATCTACATTGTTGTAGCCATAAGGTGCATGACAGTGTAACCTTCGTCATGCTTTTGTGTCTTACTGATTAGAAAAATAAAATCCTTTTGATATTATAGAATCTTCAAATAATGTTTGCTATAAAGGAACATAATTTTAAGAGGACAGAATACAAATAGATCTGTCATTGGTGAAGTGAACTTAACCCCATTAATACTGTGATGCTGCTACTCATAGTAATATTTTATTGCCTTCTCTGTTAGGCTGAAATAATGACAATTTTAATGTATGAAAATAAATTACTAATTGTGTTCTCAGTGACGTTAGAAAAATGTCTTCAACTGATAATAGAATAAGTATTTAAATAATTGTGGAATTTTTGCCTTTGTGATTGAAGCAAATCAAGCTTGACTAGAAAATCCCTTAAGATTAGTCATCATGTTACTGCAAGGAATTGCAGGAAAAAACATGTACTTGCTTGTAGTTTCTCAGGATTTCATAAACATCAAAGATTGGACTTAGTTGTTAGTTTTTTTTAATCATTCTCTAGCTTTTATTCATCAGACTTTTGTTAACATTTTCACTTTTCCTGACTGTAAGTGGTTATGCTATTAAACTATTAACACATTACTCTTTTTGAACAGCAATTTCTTGCTCACTCTAGGTTAACATTACTCTAAGAATGGTATAAAAGTAATTATTAGGTCATTAATTTATCAAAATCTTCATTTTTAATGTAATTGCTTCAATTTTCAGAATGAGGGCATAGAGTTGACACTCAATTTTAACATTAAAAAAAAAACACACCACCAACAACCAACAATAAACTACAGGCCAGGCACTTCATAAATTTAATGTTTTATTATTGTTATCATATGAAGGTCAAGTAAGTTTATAAATTAATAAGGCACTGTACTGAAATTTGAATTTTTATGCATAATTATATCTACAGATGTGGTGGATGGCAGTTTAGGCACACTTGTTGTGGCAAGAAAGTTCTGTAGATGAATTTGTTCAGAGCTTCTTGCTGTGATTATATATTAATCATGAAGCATCATGCTTATGCAAATACATCACAACCCTGTTAGTGATATGGCATAGAAAATTCAGAGTAGTATTATGAGCTACTGGGATATGATATGATCATTGGCTAAATTTTCAAAAGCAAAAGCAAAGTAGATCTGAGGGTTTTTTTTAATTTTGAAACCTGTTGTATAGTTGTATTCTTTGTGCTTATTTCATGTCTTCAGCTCTAAAATAAATCTTTGTCCCAGTTAGCATGACTTTTTTTTTTTCATTGATTTTTTCATTTGGATGCATAAAATCTATTTCGTATATTTAAGAAAAAGAAACAAAAGTGAATTCTGATGTGAAATGACACTTTTGACAAATAGAAGAATCAAGTTTTTCCATTAGTATTGTTGTTGGAAGGTCTAGATAATTAAAAGCTGACAAGAAGTCCTATAGTCCTATAATAACTTTCATTTCACTTGAAAAGACATGATGGTTAAAACATTTCTAAGTATTCTAGATATTTTTCGAATTTTGATGGTCACCAAAATAAGTAAAAACTAAATCAGAATTTCAGATTTCTGTTTGTTTCCTTTGTACACCAAACACTTAGCCTCTCAGGAATATTCAAACTGAAATTCAAGAACTGACAAAATAAGTGCATATCCAAATACACAATTGCTTTATATATATGTATATTTCTGTTTACAGACTGTGTTTATTGAGAAAAATGTGTGAAAATAAAATCTTGTTGCACTGTATTCCATATAATCAATATGTTAATGGGAGACTATAATTACATAATACTATTAAAAAAATAAATTGGAAAATAGTGCTGCTATAGTTCTTCACTGAAGAAAAATTTCATATCAACAGGTGGTAAAGCCAGTACCAGCAAAGAAGAAAACAGAACTCTAACTTTTGAAAGACCTTGCAGAGGCACGCAGCAGTTCCTTCAAGAAATCCTTGAAAAAAAAAACTCTTAATGAAGACAAATTTTAAATGTACTTTCTTAAAATAAAGAAATAAAGAAATAATTTCTTCTGCATGTTTGACTGGTTTTGCAAATATTACTTGTAGTTTAGTAAGTCTGGTATATTTAAGTTATTACTTCCTGTAACAAAGAACACTTCTTTTGAACAACTGTGCTGCTCATTTGTTATTGAAAAGACATCACATTTTTGGGCAACAGTGGTCAATGATGTTGAGTTGTGAATCTTAATAGTATATTATATATATCATAAAATGCTTCATTTTCTTTGTTATTACCTTCCAATCCATTAAAGTTTTGGTGAATAAAAATACTCCCTAGTCTTCCGTAGGATCTGAAAATATTCAGGAACTCCTGCTCTTGGTAAAGATGTGGATGTGATGATGGAAGAACCTCCTGTGACCTGGCAGAACAAATGCCATTAGAAATTTCAGCTCTACATTTCCTGGCATGGGGTGACCTTTAAGGAGCTATAGAGAGTATTGGGGCAGACAGGTGAGTTCCACAAGGGCAATAATTATCTCTCAATCAATGGGGTGAAATTCTGAATTTCCACTCTGCAAACTAAATTCTACTTTATTCTTCCTTTTGAAGAATAAGCAAGTAATACAGAATAAAGAACCTCTTTGTCTTCAAAGGCTAAATAGACAGATACTTAATAAGGTAAAATTTGATTTAGCTTAATTCCTCTGACTTAAATAATAAAATTTAAGTATTTACTTAAAATCTTCTTGGACAACATTTCTGTCTTCCATGTTTGAATCAATATTTAAGAGAAGTATGACTGGTAAAATATTTAATGATATAATTTTTTCCAGCATTTAAATATGAAAGTACTGAAAGGAGAAATAAAATAATATTTAAAACATTTATAAAATAACTAATGAAACTATTTTTTCTCTTTCTTTCTCTCTTTTTTTAGCATAGAAATACAAATAAATGAAAACTCTGATGTAAACGTCATTTTGCTGTTCTAGAAAACTACACCTCCATTCAAATTGAAGTATTTTGCTTCAGTGTTAACTGAAGAGAGCCAATTTTCTTTCCTTTTATATTAATATAATAAATTTCAAATAATAAACAATATTCTAAACTAAAGAATAACAGTAGTAGAACATTTGTTAACAGCTTTTATAGTTACTATTTTTATTGATGCTTATTTGTACCTTAATGGACCTTTGTATATTCCCTGAGTTTTAGAACAATCTTCTTGAGAAAACCTTTCACGCCAACACTTGAATCAGTGCTATAACAGTCTCCTTGACTTCTTTGACAAAAAAGTGGACTATAGCATCTTCTATCAAGCTAACCTGAACATTGTGCTACACCTTGGCTTCAGTTATCCCAAGAACTTTTTGCATCCAACATTAATGTCCAAACTAAATGTCTTGACAGCAGAATACAACTTAGTTGTTTGAAGATAGGATCAAAGTTCTTGAAACAAAATGACATTTTGGAAATGTTTTATGGTGTTAAAACTTGTTCTACTCTGACATGTGTGCTCAAGTCCTCCAGATTGTGTCCTTAAAAATGTTTTCGTTTGTTCTACTTTACTTGCTTGAAGTCCACTACAGAAAGTAGTTCAGAGTTTAATGTTGATATTAGTCCTATTATCTCTTTCAAAGGGCTGATTTTATTACTAATATTGAGATTGCTGTGTGTTTTATCATTTCAAAATCTTCTGTTGGTAGAGGGAGAAAAACAAAGCCATGCCACCTTACTGAAAAATTTTTCCTTGAAGCAGTCCAAAATTAACAATTGAAGTAATAGTAATTCCAGCCCTCTGCTTTTGATTTGTTTTGTGACAGTAGGGATACCCAGTATGGGATGAATACAAAAACAACATATTTTTGTGATCAAAATATAGTTGGAAGGTTTTGTATCATTATTTTCTCAGCATGTTTTCAATGGTACTCTTCACTGTAAATTATGTTGCTTGTTTGTTTTCATAGCCAGAGCACTGCAAAATATTCCTGTGATCGTTCTGATGCATAGCTTGTAAAGTCCCTGAAGCAATGCAGCAATAGCCATTGCTGCTACATAGACTGCTACAGATCTGTTTTGCATTTGTAATGTGTGCACACTGCATTTGAACTGTTGCCAAAACTACCTCACAGTTCTGCAGAATGGCTCTTAAATTAGGACGGTTCCACAGGTCTGCAGCAGTTTTCTTGTGGTGCCAAGTTAGTTGATTCTTGTAGAGATGGAGAATAATCGCTCTTACTGCAAACTGAGATAAACTCTCTGCAGTAGCTGAAAGAAACAGCTTAGTTGTGCAAAGAAATGTTGATGACATTCATGTTACCACTCCTAGATATGTAAAATATCTTCTCTAATTTGGACTTCATTATCAACAAGAATATTTGAGTAGATCACCTTCTAAATAATTCACATTATATTTTACACACTTTGTCATACTGTTAGTAGTAGTAACATCGTTTCTATTCAGAGAATCACATCTAATATTCTAGAAAATATAACTGACAGTTGCAAAAAGGAAGCTCTGTCCTAAATTTTGAATAACTGCAGACAATTTAAACATAAATAGGATGATCTGGGAGAATACTGTAATGGAACATTACTAATATTTTTTTTAATGAAGAGTCTTGACATATTTGTTTATTTTCAACATTTGCAAATGTTAATGTATTTATTAATATTTTATTAGCAATATAAAAATCAAAATAGATAAATTATATGTATAGTAAATGGGAATATCAATTGTAGTGAAAAAATGTTATGCAGATAATTAGATTGCATGAACAACTAAGTCATTATCAGTATGAGATGTAACTGCCTACTACTTTTATGGTCGAACATAAAATAAGAAGATAACAAGAATATGGAATAAATCGAATCAAAAGAAAATGGAATAAACAATAGTAGCAAAATAACAGAAATTTATGTATAATGTGAAAAAAGGTCCAGCTGTCAGAATACAAAGAACCATTCCTATCTAGACCTCAATTAAGAAAAGATCAATCCGGAAGACACCTACTAGATCCCAGTGTAAGAAAAAGGAGTAATATACTACACATTTTACCTATATGTTAATGTGATGTTTCCTGAAATAAAAATCCTAATTTCTAGTAAGAAATGGCCTGATAAATAAATATTGGGTGTAAATGGAAAATAACACTGAGCATTTGCAGAACAGATGTATTGGGCAGTCCACATGAGTATGTCTTACCCTATAAGTTTAATTTGCACTGTGTAGGAATCCTCTTATTTCATCCAAGTGAAGAATTCGCAATTCTATCTTAACACAATTCTGAACTTACACTACAGTTTATAGATATGAAGAAGATAATACATTCTTGTAAGGATTGTGCTACTACATCTTCATTTGATTTTATTTGTGCTACCATGACAACATTGATCATGAAGGTATTTCAGATGTAGCTATGTATTTTCCTTCATTAATTAGCTTAGAAATGAATTATTTTACTGCATTTACACTTACTCCACTAGTAGAAACACAAAGTCTTGAGAAAGTAGACCACAAAGAAAATAAAAGAATGTATGCAAACTCTTTAAGGAGACTAGAAACAGGACATGTGGAAATACAAAGTTAATTGTGTCCGCATAAAACATGAACACTGGCAGGTTGCTTTTTCTTCTTGCCAGTAAAAAGTAATTCTCAAAGTAATGAGTACTTTTAGGTAACTGAGCAGTGATGTGTTTGTCCTCTGACTGTAACTGTCATGAATATCACTCTGGATATGTACATTCTTTCACTGATTTTTGATCACAAAATTATTCTTCTACCTGTTTTGTTTTTTTTTTTTTTTAGGAAAAGTAATAGTATTATTATTAAAACAAATTGCTAAATATTGTTGTGCTTATAATTCAGAAGTTAATGAATATTTCTCTAAGTGAAATGCTTATGAAGAGGTGTGATATTGCCTTTTTTTCTTTTTTAGATTACTTTAATAAATCAGAAAAAGGATCCAGGGACTGTACATTTTTATGTATATATATATATGTGTGTATATATATATATGTACAAAAAAGATCAATTATTCCCATGTACATTGGATTTATTATATTTCTCCAAAGGAATTTAAAATGTACTGAGTAATACTCCCTTTAAGATTCTAGAAGAACTTTCATAATAAAAGTTGCTGTTGAAATTTATTTTCATATATATTTACAGGAAGACTTCTTTGATGTCTTATGCATTCCCTTGCTTATAAAAAAATAGAGGGGGGGGGGGGGGTAACAGCAGACCTTGCATTAACTTTAACAACACTCTACCTCCTCTCCTCCAACTTCAGATCTCATTTATCTTTTATGAGCTCTGGGCATTCTGCCATAATAAAACTGCGTAATATTAAAATTCTAAAATCATTCAATGGCTTCTTCTTATTTTTTTTGTAACCTATTCAACTCACTGTGACATTGATCCTGCCAGTTAAGAAGCTGGTTTGAATGATTCTACTCTTTTAATACTACAACATGTAATTCAATCTCCAAAGTTCTAAACTTGGATAATTAAGGTACTCAATTTTCAGAGGAATTGCTACATCCATTTGCTGTTAATAATTGTAGTGAAAATACTAAGTCACAGTTTGAAACAGTGATAGAGCTCCTGGTAGAAACACAGGGCAAACCCAGGGGAGTTCAGGTGCATACAATGTACCTGAGTGACTGGAAGGTGTGGATCCTGGCTCCACCCCTACTCAGAACCTCATTTAAGGGTTGGCAGTGAGAGGCAAAGTTATCTTTCTGGAGATCTCTGAATGCCTGAGGGCTTCTGAAGGTAAGTGGTGTTTTTCCTTTGTTGTTTTTTTTTTTTTTTTTTTTGCCCAGTATTGTCACATTTGAATGAATTCCCTGTTGCTTCAGCTTGGAATCTTGCTGCTGTGTTGTTATTATTTTGCTTTCTACTGTGTTGCAGTTGTATTCCTTGCAGCTTGGCTTTGCTAAGTGTAGGCCTTACATTTCTTTAGGAGTTTTGGGAGAAAAATGAAATACTGAAATGTATTAGGTAGTAGATATGGAAAATTATGAATACTTTAATTTAATGGAAATGGTTGTTTTTTTTTTTTTTTTTGTTAATAATCTCCATAGATTTTATTTCTTTAAGGATAAAATTTAGGGTTTCTAGTGAATTATTCTCTAATACTCTGTAGTTTTTATTAGATAGACCTAAGCAGAGATACTTTAAAATCTTCTAACGTTATTGAGATAATGCTTCTGAACATCTCCCTACTACCACTAATTCAAAGATATCCCATTATCTCTGAGATTCTGATCAACTGAAGCTAATTAAAACTAAGCTGACTCAATTCTTATACAGGAAGCTTTTTCTCTTTTTCCTAACGTAGGAGTTTGTAATGAAAGAGTGTATGTATCTTTTAGAAAGAGAAAAACAGGTATTTTAGGGGAATTATCTTAATATATTAAAAAAACCTCTATTATGCATTGTCCTGGAGTCACAACTCTGAGAGGCTATGCCTGGAGTTAAAATCATGGAATTATGATCTTTAGAAAAGGCCACTAGTTTACTCTAGTCCAACTGTGAATCCAACACTATTGTGCCTGCTAAACCATGTTCCTCAGTACCATATTTATTCTTTCCTTGAAAGGCTCTGGGGACTTCGCCATTTCCCTAGGCAGCGTGTTTCAGTGCATTAGCACTCTGAGAAGATGTCTTTCCTAATATCCAAACTGAATTAAATTCTTATGGCTTAAGTATTTGGTGAATGAATCCCTTCCAGACTGTTAGTTCTACTAAAAAAAAAAAAAAAACAAAAAAAAACAAAAAAAAAAACAAAAAAAAAAACCTTAATTTTTGCAAGTTTCTAACTTTCAACTGAAGTACAATATAATTCGTTGAAACTTACATTAAAAAAAATTAAATAATTACTCTAAATATACCTGCAGCAATACTGCTCTAATTCTATTTCAAAGAACACTGTGGAAGATGTCTCAATTTTGAACTGCAAACTTAATCAGTAATCCAATATTAGCCTCCAAGTTCCACAACTCATATGGTGGAGTCAAAAGCAGAATTACTAGAGTACAGTGAGAGAACTTTAATATACTTCTACTGAAAACATTGAATACATGGTTTTTAAAAGAATAATCAAGACAGTGGTTTCATTACTTTAATCAAGGAAAAGCATTAATCTTCGTTGTCTGCTTCCTGTTGCATAAATGAATTGAAGGGGGGAGGGGGGGAAATGATTGTATGGGAGTTGCTAGGTTATGGCCTGAACCAGTGACTGAGCACTAGTTGAAAAGTTGTGGCTAACCCAGGGAGCACAGGTGTAAGTGATGCACTTGTGTGACTGGAAGATCATTTAAGGTTAGCAGCTGTGGGAGCAGCATCTCAGTTTGGAGACTGCACCTTCTTGAGTCCCCACAAGCCTTTGGAAAGGATCAGCCATTTTTTGCTTCACTGCTTTCTAAACAAAATCTTGACAAATATAAGCATGTTCCTATCCTAGTAGAAGACACTACTATTGTTTTTCTATTGCTGTACAATGATGAACTGAACTTGACTTTGAGGAGTGGGGTAGTGGTGTGTGGTAGGGTGGTGAAGAGGGGAAAATCAGATCGTTTACATTGTTCTTCTTAATTGTTTCTGTGTTGTAGTCTTAGAGTCTTGTTTCTTGAAGTTGGCCTAGCAACATGAACAACCAAGGAAGAGTAATACTAGAAGGTGTTATGTAACTTAATGCCAATACTGACTGAAAATGTATAAAGGAATTCTAAAGCATTTTCTTTGCTTATATTCTCCACAGGATCTCTTTCAAATTTCTTCAGTGCTTCGTTTCCAAAAAGCATCTGCTATAAAACTGTGAAAGAAGTCAATCACAAGTATTGCAGCATCTAGTGAAAGAGAAATTAAATGTTATATAAATCTTCTTCCATTGTTAAAGATTTGAACAGTAACTTTTTCACAAAATGAGTTAACAAAAGTTAAAGGAGGAACTTCAGTCTAGCAACAGAACTACTTATCTAAGAAATAAGGTATCTAGGTTAAATTCTCTCATGTGCTATAGGCCTGACCTTGAACAAAATATCTAGTGGCATTGTTCTTGCCTACCAATACTGATATGAAAACTAGGCAGGCAGACTAGCCAAATTTTCTGAATTCTAGGTATACCTAATTACTGCAGAACAATTTAAGCACAAAATTTCTTCCACCTATTTTAGGGTAGGATGAATCACCTTTAGAAATACCTTACTTTCTTCCGAATAGTTTGGAAAATACACTTAAAATGAGGTGAGATATAACTCACCTTTAATATTTTGTTTTTTTTTTTTTTCTACCTCATATCTGTAGAATGAGTACAGTGGCATTTTTTTCCTTATTAATTTACTAGGAAAATAGTTTACTTTTTTTGTATTTAAATAATGGAAGATTGGAGTGAAAAATGTGTAACAGGCATACATAAAATTAGTAATTGTACTGAGTTAAGAAAATCAGTTGTTTGTAAAACAGATTTCTAATACTAATATAATCGACCTTGATCAGGACACTATTTCTAGTGTTATCTGTTTGGGTTCTTAGTCATTCAGAGATCAGCTTTTGCACCTGAACTGTTCTGAGGAAGAAATGAAAGGCATGATAGCAATAAATACTAGCCAGTATTCAGATATGATAAACCTGGTTTGTTGCAGCTGTTAGTGGTGCATATATTGGCAAATCCAGTTTTAAATGCAACAGGTGTCTATCACTGAAAATCAGTGTTCTTTTACTTATAAACAATAAAACAGGTATCATTCATAAACTTCTGCTGTCTGCTTGGAAGGAAGTTAAATAATTCTTTTTTTTTTTTTTTTTTTTTTTTAGCACTGAACAACAACTGAGGGGAAACAGAAGTTTCAAGACAAGTTCTTGGCTAGTTGTATCAAAACAAAGTGGAGGCTTGATAACTTCCAGCAGGACAATTTTACTACAGCCTATGAATTGAACTGCAAATGTTTGTTTTTTCATCTAATGCTATTATTTCTATTATTTTAGAATTGTTCTCATAGTTTAGGGTGGTTTATAATTGCAGAGATATTCTGTCAAGAGTCTTTTCTCACTGGAGGAATTGTTCTTTATGTCAGAGGGCTGTATTTAAGACTTCTACGTATCTCTCATGGATGGAAAAACCTCTTCAGGTTTGCAAAGCAAGTTTGTCAGGGTAGAGTAGCTAGATTAGAAAAAGCTTCAAGGATAAATCCATGCTGGTGATTGTCTTTATCATGCAGGTCTGACAATGGTCAGCTTTCATGAAGACAGAATGACTTAACACACTTCAGGACTTTGAGTACCTTTGAGTCCAACACTACCCACTGTCATACCCATTCTTACCTGAAAGATGCCATCCGAAGCTGAGATGTTTATTTAGCCATGGCATAAGTTCATGACTTTCTGTTAATGGAGGAGGTAGAACTTGGAAATCCAGACTGAAAAAAAAATCAGGCCAATGATCAGAGTATAATGGAATTATAATAATGGAATTTACTTGTATTTTTTCTTATGCGCTTCATATGTAATGGTTTTTTTCTCTTAAAATGTGCTCAGATCCAGGGTGTGTTTTTAAAGAAAACCCAGTACTGATTCTTTTCGGAGTGTATATTATGAAGTGCTTGAATGTATTATAATTTCAACTGCTCTTGAGATGACCTAATTTTTTGACAATTATCTGCATTTTATTCTCACAACATGACTGGTTTTTTTTTCCTCATCTTCAGGATTGATACCAAACTTCTCCTGTTTTCAGTGGGAATTATCTAGTAGTTCCGAGGCTTTCTTGTATGTGTCTTACAAATTATGTTTTAGAACATAAAAAAAAAAAAAAAAAAAATACTCATCCTGTGAGCAGAAGGTGGTATGACATTTCTTCATTCTTTGCAGGAGGGCTAATTCAAAAGACTGGAAGAGTATTAATGGTTACCATATTTCAATGTGTAATAAGGAAGAATATCATATGGGATGCACCAGATGACTGTGTCACTGCCTGGGGTGAACTACTCTCTCTGCTCTGTAAGACTATTACAAAAGCTTGGGTTAAGTTAGAAATGTGTTAAAAATGGTCTCATACTACTGTTATTTTTTTTCCTTTAAATTGTGGCTAGAATATTCCTCATAATCCTGGGGTGAATACATTAGGTGGATTTTCTTTTTTCTATAAATAGGAAGAAAGAATGTGAAAAAGCTTTACACTTCCACATGCATATATTTTCTGATAACAGTTTTCAGTTTCATACTAACTCACCAGCTGGAATGAAACATATTAGGACAAACACAGGAACCTTCAGCATTCCACGACAATGAATAGTGCTGCATAAACGGATGGATATTCTTAAGCCAGTTTGTATCAGTTTTCACTACAGCATCATTTCTGGTCTAGTCTTCCGCAAGGTGGAGTCCATTAATATATTTTGTCTGCTATTACTTGGATTCACTTTTCTTTTGTATCTTTGTGCCATACTGATGCAAAGTAAATTAGACAAGATACAGCATACGTATTCCTGAAAGGAATACAAGTAAAATGAACTAACATAAGTTGCCAGTCTTGCTGCTGGCTTGCCAATATCAGCCATTCTGCTTGGGAAAGAATTTCCTATTATATTAGGGTAATGTCAATCTGAAGAATATTTTAATATAATCTTTTTTTCTCTTTTATTCTGTACTGTGAATACGTCGTGCAGCCAATGCACTCTTTCCTACAAACAGAAATGCTTCTCAGTTCCTCACTCTATTATCTAATCCTATTTGCCCTAACTTCCCTAAACTTATATTGGTTTCTAAAATGCCTTTATTCAATTTAGTATTGATTACATTTGTAAGTTAAGGTTTACAGTGAATGGTGGCATCTGCTGTTGCTCTCTGGCTTTCTTTTCATACAGTGTAGACTGAATCAGACAACTGTCAAGATGGGAGCAAAGATCTTTCTCTTTTTTTTTTTTTTTTTTTTTTCCTCACAGGAGCAGACCATAAATTAGAACAGGAAGCCAGCATGGCTCCTCAGGTAAAATTCAGTCTGCTTTTTTTTTTTTTTTTTTTTTTTTTTTTTTCCTAGCAGAATGTCAAGGACATCAACCACACTGTGACTCTAACAAACTGTGTTCCTTTCCTGGTATTTTTACCACCCCAAAGTTTAGCAAAACATAACAGGGCAGAACCAAAGAAACAGTGTTACAAGCAATTAGTATAACAATGCATACTGTTTCCTTTTTTAAAAGGAAAAAAACCCCAGCTAAGGAGGGATGGCCAGCTTTCCAGCTGTCACTCAACTTGTCTGCAACTCTCAAGTACTTTGGAAGACCTTGCTGCCTATCAGCCAGCACAAAGGATCCAATCTTTTCTATTGTTAGTGACATAGCACACAACTATACAGTCGCCCAAAGTTCCAGCCTTCTAACTAGCAAGTACTGGCCTAGTTAAATGAAAACTTCAGTGAAACTTACATGAGCTGCGGACCTAGACTGTCTTACTGCAACTATGAGAACGCAGTGACCACCTTTTTTCTGAAGTAGTCTAATTAGCAGACCTATTTTTCCATTTGCACTACTTTAGTGTTATGTTTATGTAAGGTTGATGCGTTTTGTTTTTTTTTTTTTTTTAGATCAGGTAACCTGCATGGGTAAATTCTGCATGTGTAAGAAAGAGCTTCTTTCATATTGGTAAATTCTTATTCATCCACTGACTTAAAAAGGAGGTTAATGTTTCAAAGGCTATACTCTTTTATGAAGAGAGACAGTTATGGGAGGGAGACTTCATAATTACTTTTACGCGTGTTCTCACACAATAGAAATTTTAAAAATCAATGTGTCCCATTGAACTTCAAAACTTTGGCTATGAATCTCAGAAGTATCTTCTTAGAATTTGACAGGTGTCCAATCTTCTATATGAAGATATATCCCGGAGAAATGAAGAAATAAGTGCTTTCATTTCTTTTTTTTTTTTTTTAAGTTTTTTTTTCTAAACTACCATGGGATAAAATAAACCTCCATCAACTAAAAGAAAACAATATAGCTCCTAAGAGGCTGTTTGGTTTTTGTTCAGACTCCTAACAGCTGCTACATTCTTCACTTGCTTCAGACATAGTATGGCCATGTGAATCTTTAATAAAACAGCGAAGTTCCTTCTTTTCTTGTGTATGTTTGGTTTCAGATCTTATAATAAGACTATCATTCTTCAGTTTTTGTTTGTTTGTTTTAATTTATACTTACCTGTATTGATGAATTTGTTTCTTTAAAAATAAAGTAACGAACAGTATTTTCTGCTTCACTTTATCCTACATAGTTATTTCCAATAAATATATGTATCTATCGTTGCTTCACAAAAATTTAATAGCTACAGTAGTAAAACTCAGATCTTAGAATCACCAAGGTTGGAAAATATCTACAAGATCATCCAGTCCAACTGTTTGTCTGTCACTAATAGTTCTCACTAAAACTGTCATATTTGTCTCTATGGAATTTGTAACACAACATTTGAGGAAATGCCTGAAATTTAACTATTGCTTATTTTCTTAGCAGAAATGGATTATGGACTGACTACTTACATCATCATTTTGCATTAATTTGTGGGATTTCCTTCCTGTTCTAACTTACTGTTCTAATACTATTTCATAGTATGTCACCCTACTCATCCTTCAACTCTGTAAACCACAGTCTGCCTTAGAGTATGTCAGTCTTGAACTTGGCACATTTTGGAGCTACACTTATTAAAGAATATCTTTTGCTATAGATGAGTTCACATGATATAAATGAAAAACAAATAATTTGTTGGAAAGCCAGGTAGATATTATATGAGTTCTATATAGGGGGAGGAAGTAGTTTTTCAGTTTCATCCAATCCTATTTTAACATATCGAAAACTAGGACCTTATCAGCTTGCCTCTCAGATTTTCTACTTCAGTGACGCTATTTTCCACAAGAAATGAAGTCAGTTGTTGTACTGTGAACTTGGTTGTGATGTCTCAGATCTGTTTGCTTCCATTCACAGATGCATCGCTTGTGCTTGGGGTGCCTTGCTTCTCTTGAGGTTGGCTATGTTTATGTGAGTCCTTATTTCCTTTACGATGAGCGTTTCTGAAATAAGGAAGTCGGGTGTATTGTATCTGTGAAACTGGGAAGCTTTCAAGACTTGTTTGTTTCTCTAGTGATTTGTTTCTGTCCTAACAACAATAGCAGTGATTAACTATGTTCTATGGCAGATTAAAAAGATTTTGATGGTATTCCATCATCATTTTATTGCTAAATCCTTAATAACATTTGTAATCTCTTGTCATCAGATAAATTTCCAATGGTAATTCACTTTTATTCCTGCTAGAAACCAGGAGGAATGTGAGATACAAAATTAGCTACCAAAGGAACCACCTCAAAACACATTCTCCCTAAGCTAAGTTAGATCCAAATTAATACAAATTTTAAATTGAAATATGAAACTTACTTTTGATAGCTGTGATAAATTTTTAAAGAGGAAATGGATAGCTGAAAAACTACTTTAAAATTTTGCGGACTAGTTATCTTATTTTTCCCATCCTTGCAAAGCTGATTTCACTGACATCACCAGTAATTGTTTTAATGTTACTTTTTTTGGGAGGGGAGGGGTAGAATAGTAGTTGTGCACTGATGTGACTTAAAGCTAAAGCAAAAAGAAAGTGAGGAAAAATACTGATATTGTGTAAGACTATAGTGCATCTTTGGAGAAGGTTAGTCTGCTTAGATGAATTGGTTACAAGAGTTCCCCCAACGCAGTCACAAATGTGAATCCCCTATATGGATGGGGTGTATTTCAGTAATAATTAATACATCAGCTTATTATATGGCAAGAACATTATTTTGAGCAAGATTGTGATTGAATTTAGGGGAAAAAAAGTAATGAAAAACTGTTATCCATCTTTGAACTTTCACTTAATTCTCAACCAACTTTAGGGCTGCTTTTCAGTACTTCTAGCAGACAAAGGAGACTGATTTCAGATTTAGCTTCTATCTTTACAGATCTTTAAGAGGAAATTTAGTTTGTTTATTCAGACTAGTAACTCTGTGAAAGATGATGTTTCAGAGGACCTTTTATTCTTAAAAAATAGTCTTGCTTCTCTGTTCAGTACCATGTATGTTGCATTGTAGACAATATTTTATGCTTAAGCCTGCACTGATTTGAACTGGTTATATTGTTAAACATAAAAGACTGGTTTAGACATGGATGTGGACAACAAAATCTGAAGAAATGAATTTCTCAAAAAGGATATTTCTGCCCTTTCTAATAAAAAGGAGTGACTTCGTATCTTTCAATTGCTAGGCTATCAAGATGCCATTCCCCTTATAGTGACATAGACTTTTTAAAACAAGTCAGAAGTAAAAGTTTGGTAAGTACATATTTCATATTTAAAACTAGTAAATGACTTCATTGTTCTCATCAAAACCTAAAACTTCATCTATGAATTACTTCTGCAATAAGAAATGTATATTGCAGAGCTTAGGACTTCTGATGTTGACAGTTGCCCTGTGTACGTGTGATGTTTCACTATATCTGCAGTGCATTGCTCAGAGATGTAACTCCTTTGTAGCTAAGGATTTGCCTTTTCTCTTGCTTAAAAATGCCTGATATCTCTGGGACTTTTAAGTTTAAAACTAATCCTGCTTGTGTGGACAACTGTGAAGAGAAATATTTCTCAAGAGGAAATTAGAAGAGCATAATAAGCACTACAAATTAAGGCACTAATCTGTAGTTCTCTCTAGTGGTCAAGTATTAGTCAGGATTCCTTTACATTTGTCCTTATTTTGTGGCCTTATCAGAGTGGATGTATTAAAATATTACTGCCTAGTATTTGGTTCCTAAAGGTAAATGAGATGAGAAGATTCAGAAAGAGATTTGGTAAGGAGAGGTATTCAGTAAATTTTTATTCTGAAGATCTGTATTTGTTTTGAGACTGCACTAGATACTGTAGGGAACATGAATTTTATTAATTAACAATTCACGAATTTAATAGTCTAAAAAGAATATTTCTTTACTCTTGATGGAAGAAACTTTCTGAAAATTCTACTGCATACTTGTGTAGTAAAAATGTTAAGTCATGGCCTGAAATAGTAATTGACCATCTGGTTGAAAGGCAGGGCCAACACAGGGGAGCTCAGGTGCTTTAATGCACCTGAGTGATCAGAAGGGGTGGGGCCAGGATTCTCCCCTTCCCATATTTCATTTAAAGGTTGACAGTGAAGGTGAGGGCATCTCTTGCTGGAGATCCTTGTCTACCTGAAGTCTTTCAAAGGTAAGCAGCTCTTTTCCTTCATTTTTGTCTGCTGCATTTGGGCTCATTCTCATTTGCTGTAACAGAAGACTTTGCCACTCTGCTATTATTGCAGTACTTTGCATTCCACTATAGTATTACAACATGATTTATGGTTGTGTTTTTTTTTTTTTTTTAGGGCAGGGAGTATCTAGCAAATTGACTGAGACAGCATATCAACTCTTTATATATATATGAGTTATATATATGTGTATATATATATATATATATATATATATATAAACACTTAGTGGTTTTTCTTTGCATTTTTAATATTCTATCTTTCTGCAAATGAATGCACAAAAATAATATAAAAAAAAATTGTTCTTAGCTTCCTGAAATAATAGTTTCAGGACTAGATTCAAATTTAGTTTAAGTCAGTCCCCCTAGGCTACATTGCAAGGGGCTGGGGCAGATATTCAGTTCCTCATTGTCCCAAACTTTATCTTTTCAGACATTGCCGATACCTCTCTTAATCATGAGAAAACAATCTATCATGGAGCAGCAATAAAATAGTTACCTGCAGTTGTAACTTCTGATTCTGTACAACCCTAATTATTTTCATCCCCAGATTTTCTAACACAGGCTGCCAGTATCTCAGAAACGTTGCAATTTCTGAGTGTAAGTATAAGGTGAAACTTGAATTCAATGAGAAAATGGGGGAACACTGAAGAATAGCGTTGGAATACTAGAATTTTATTTTGTGATTGTTTCTATTCCAAAAGCGGGCTTTCTTGTATTGATATTCAGTAGTCAGCCTCAGGAGTTTATCTTGAGTTGGCAACAGAACTCATTAATTTGTAATTGTGTGCTTTCTTGTTTCTTTCATCCAACAACTTATCCATCATCCCTTTTTGCTCCTATCTTTTACTCTATTATGCGTAGTTGTATTTTTCTGATCCCCTGCTTTGTATTTCATTTTCTCAGTTCTTATCCCAGTAGATTTCTTGTCAAAATACTGACGTAGGTATGAGGAAAACAGCTTGGGAAATAGGATCCTTTGGAAGGGGAGGCCTCAGGAAATGAAATAGTTCAGTTGAGACATAACAGTGAGTTGCTCACAGGATTTGGATGAATATAGCATGTTGGTGGTTGTTTGCTGCTTTAATAGTGGTTCTGATTTCCCTGTACTAAGTGTCCTTACTTTCAACATATTTGAAGGTTAAAAAAAAAAAGTAAAATACAGTAATAGCAGAAAGATACTTGAATTGTAGCTTAATTAAAGTTTTTTTTTTTTTTTCTCCACTAAAGAACACAAATAGATTTACTGTCCTCTTTGGCTATGTTTCAACAAGCTTTGCACAAATAATAAAATCCACTCCTGAATATTAAATCAGCATGTATAATGGAAAAGATTGTGTGACAGCTAGACTGGTTGATGGGAAGGAAAGAATACTTTTGCTAGCTGAGAAGATTATTACTGAGGACATCACGGTGGTGAGATAGTAAAATGAAATACAGGTTGTACCCTTAATTGTTGGCATTGTAACTCCCAGGATTGAAACTTATACATGCAACCTGATGGTTCTTTATTGCACTCTTTTCCCCCAGTCAGTATATAAACAAGATCTTGCCATTTACCTGGACTGCACTAAATAATTGTCAGGTGTGCTATGTGTTTATTGAATCCTTGATTGAAATGAAACAATGAATCTATACAAATTGTGCTGGCTCACCTGCACTAAGTCTTAATAACTATCAAGAATAAATACTTATATTCAATCTTATTTACCATTTGCCTATAATAAATGAGTACGAAAGTACTTTGTTTTCCAGATATCTAAAGCATTAATCTGAGGGGGTATATTATAGAGACACTAATAGCCAAACTTAGTGTTATAATTTCAGATAGGATTGTACAGGCTATAAGCTTGGAAGGAATCTGAGTTTGTGTCTTCATATTATATTCTACCAGGAAAGCATAATAACAAGCTATTTGTATTAGCACAATAATTAAGCATTTTTGTGTGTTGATTTCACTTTACATAGATTTTATGCATAGTATTGGATGGTTAATGCTACCTAATAGAGATGGGGTAACACCCATTTAATGTTATGTAATTTTTTTTATTCAGCAGAAAAAGATAATATAAGCATACAAGCTACTGTGAGAAGAGCACTTCTCAAAATGAAATCTTGTGCATCTCATCTTTTCAGTTGAATCACATTGAACTGGAAAAGAAAAAACTACTCTAGTGGAGAAAATCTCAACATATTCATGATGTGATAAGCTCATACACAGCTACTGTATAATGTACCTAATATTATGCTATAATGTGCATCTGCATATGTATATCAGCTGTGAATATGTGTAAATTCAAGTAACATAGGATTTTGTATCTGATCTTATATGTGCCTAGTTCTACTACTATTAGATTGCTCGCAGCCCTTTCTGAAAAGATAACTAAAAAATTGAAGGTCAGTCACTCCTGGCTCCAGTGCTCTGACACTAATTTTCATGCCCTCTGACAAACTTGCTGAAACTCAGTTCTCTTGAGATATATCTGATGCTGATGTGATTGGTGGCCTAAATTTAATCTGGTTTTTAAAAACTTTGATTCAGTCTATTGGATGAGGAGTCCAATCGTAAGAATTTGTGGCTAGTGAACACTACAGTTCTGAGACATTTTACATTTTTGTTTACATAAATTTTTCACATTTCTGTACTATGCTGTACTACTGAAGAGCATGCCTCCTTCATTTCTTAGTAGTAGGTAGAAAAATAGGCTTATTTTCTAGTCTTTCCCAATCTGTATTTTCTTCCTTTGTTTTGACAGACAAACCAAATGTTTCACTTAGTCATTTATTATGACTCAATTTCAGATGCAGGTTTTCTTGCTTGATTTATTTTATTGCACACTTTGGTATTAGTAGATTTTCATATAAACCTATGCTTTTTTTTTAATGTTATAAAAAAAAAAATCATAAAAATGACTTAGGAGTCACTTTATTTGTTGCAGAAGGAAAAACATCATTTGCATGATGTAGCCAGAAAAGGTCAAATAAGAAGCTTTCTTATAACAGCAAATTTTTCTCTGATTTTGCTGTTGTGGAAAGAAGAAAAAGCAATTGACATTTACTCACCCTGATACTCAGACAAAATGACTACTTTCCTCATATCTCTTCTGCACAATATTTAAAGCATAAGTGGAAATGGCTTTTGACAAATTGCAAGTAACTCAGCACACATTAATAGTAACTTATGTGAATCACGTATAATATAACTTATACTGGGATTGCTGAAACTTTATTAGATCATCACTCTCTGAAGGTACTGGATAATATATTGACCTCCCCAAGAAAAAAAAAACTTTAAATGCAGCTTATCTAGCACTCTACTTTCCTGTTATGAAATAAGCAGCTGCATTAACTGCTTAGCAAAGATTCATAATACACTGCTCTTCTGCTTTGTTCAGAGTAAGTAGGAATGATTCCAAAATAAGATGTCAGATGTAAACAGTCTCACACTGCTCATAACTTTATTGTGTAAGCAGTTTTTCACCCTCAGATGCAAACAATACCAATTACTCTTATTTTATGGAGTGTTGAACACAATGTTTGAATCTAAGTGTACTTTCAGCACGTTTCTTACTGAAAATGAATTGATTGAAGTGTAGAATTATTTTGCTCTTTGTGTATGTTTCTTGGTTTTCTAAGTTTTCCATACCAGAAACATCTCTGCAGAGAACTGTTACATCTACATAAAAGAATTACTTCATGTGAAGTTATATTTAATCTAGTATTGAGAGGCTAGTAGAATATTTTTAACTCTTTTTGTTCTGAAATGAGTCAGTTCAATTATTTATCTGAAAAAACAATTCCTAGCTTTCTTTTCCAATGTTACTTTAAAACATATTCTGACTTAAGTTCTCCTTCAACACTATACCACTGTTTCTTAGACAATATATTAGATTTGACATTGTTTTTACAATGGGAAGTACTGAATTCCTATTCATTTCACAATCACTTTTACAATCACTTGATTATTTCAAAGACTTCTAACATATTAAACCATTTGTTTGTTCCTTTGCCAAAATCAAGAGCACCAGGGCTCACACTACTACCGGTGTACCTGTCTGGAAAGCTAGCAGACTATCTTCACTGCAATCACAGATCTTCACTGTATCTGTGTCTTTGGTAGCAGGAACTAAATTTTATTTTATTTTTTTACTGGGGGGGTATTTATCTGCAATAGGATGTTTTTTGGCAGCAGAATTTGGAAGACCGTTGTCTGGGAGGCAAGAAGAAAAAACAAGCATAGAAACTCTTATCAATAGCATTACTTGAAGATTTTTCAAGAAGAGAATAGCCAGGAGGTTGAGGGAGATGATCCCTGGTGAGGCTGCCTTTGGAGGTTTTACTTTTATGGATTTATTTTAATTACAGCTAGTACACATTTTTAAAAAAGATGTTTGTAATGCTATATGTTGTCTTCTTTCTTCCACTAGGGATGAGTGTACTAAAGAGAATGCAACTTCAATTTCAAAATTTTACTGAATATGCAAAAATATTGAATAAAACGTCTTTTTCTCTTGGGCTTTTACATGACTTCTTCCTCCTCTACCATATAGTAGAGGCTGAATTAATAACTTAGAAATCTGAGTCTAGAATGAAAACTAATTAATTTCACTTTAAAACATAGTGACAAAAGGTACGGGCAGATTGTGACTCTTTACAACAAATAATGATAATGGTTTACAACTTCAACTGAGTTTCAAGCAACAGTTTTCATTTCTCCTTGCTTAGGAGTGAGTCCTTCTTCAATATCTTTAAAGGATAGTCCTGCACCAAACTGTGTAGGAACAAAATCACATGCCACAGGATTCACAGGATTCAGAATTGTCTCAATGTGGATCAAAACCATATTTTAATGTGTCCCAGAGTACTGAAATTATGTACCCTTATATCATTTGCAACAGTATATCAAAAGAATTTCTATCAACTTCCTACTTTAGCAAATAACTAACATTGTTTGGCTGAGTACACTGAGTTATTAGTGAACAGACTTCAGTGTTCTTTTTGTTTTATGATAGTTAGCTTGAAGCAGATGAAGCTAAGTTGATCATAGCTGAAATGGGAACAAAACAGGTGATGAACGTATGAGTCTTATATGTTTTGAGGTGTTAGGAGCATTTCTCACTATCCTCAATCAAATTATAACCGCTCTTTCTTGTTCTGAATTATGTATTAGGCAAGGTAAAACCAATCAATTGGAAATATATGTAGATACTGGATTCCTTTATTGAAGTGTCTTTAATAGATGATAGTGTATTTCTATTTGCTCTGTTTATAGGGTGCATTTTTTGTGTTTTGTTGTGTATTGTTGGTAAACCTTGCCACTTTTTCTATTCTCAACTTACATCCTCTTAGGTAGAATTTTGACAGAGTAGATTCAAGCTTCATCTTGTTGATAGATTTGAATGAAGCAGCATTTTCATAAAAGATTGAACTTGCACTGATGAAACTCACCCTTGAAATACTGCTGTATAAATAATTCAAAAGGTTGAACTGTTTCAATTGATCTGCCATGTTATCAGTTAAACTGACCATTGCAATCTTTTGCAGTTGTGATAAGTATTTATTGTTCTTTTTCCAAGATTTCTGAAACTGTAGACTTCTTAAACAAAACTTGCAGCTTCATGGAGACAAAGTACTTACTGACTTAACCACTTAAATTTTTTTGTATTGTGGAACGTAATAGGATTTTCATTTAAATTTTTCATTTTATAAATAATAAAAAGTTCTTTAGCAAAGTGTTAAATGTAAAACCAACTTGGTAGACTGTGTCATCTCTGTTATGACATCTGCTTTCAGCTGGTTATCCTCTTACTAGTGTCATTTTATTCACAGTTGTAAACTCAGTAGGTGTTTAACACTTCTCCCTTATTGTTCACACCCCATGAACTATTCAACTATTCAACATGATGTGCATCATCATCCACTTAATAATGTCATAAAATTTGGTTTCTGCTGATTTGAAGTTTCTTGTTCAGTTGATGAGAACTTCTGAAAAGCAGTATAAATTTTTTCAGAATTAACTGCAATTTTAAGAGCCAATACTTCTATGTTTTCTAGCCACTGTGAAATATTGCAATCATGTTCTGCCTGTAAGCCAAATACTGAACAGAGTGGCTGTCATCCACAGAGATTAGCGTTCTGTCTTCAGCTCATTTGATTTAGTGTCATCACAGAAGAGTCCTTTGCTAAGAGAATGTTTGTTACTGTTTTCATTAAGATTCTTCTGCTTTCTCCTTTTCTGCTGGGAAGATTGAAAACTTTTTTGTTCAACATTTTTTGTGTCGCAACTTCTGAGGGTGAAATTAGCAAGCATATATGTATATATATTTACTTAAGATTTAAAGCTTCAAGTCACTCCTGTATAGCCTAAACTAGTTTTGATCACTGAGTTCCATAAAAGGTAGGCAGTCTGCTAGACAAATCATTACTAAGAAGCCTAGTTCTTACTCTACCTAATTCTGTGCTTAAACCATTCCATCCCTTGAAATTCATGCATTTTTTTCTTTCTTTTCTGATGTATAGTCACTGTGATTGTGAACACTTTGGGAAATGTAAAATGAGTGGTCTTTTCTGATGATTTACTTTGAGAATCTAAAGCTCAAGAGAACACTTGGTCAGTATTGATTCCTTGAAGGAAGACCAAAAGTAAAAAAGAAAACTCAGGTGATCTCACCTGAGTTATCTTAATCTGTGCAGTTAAAACAAATTGCACAAGCCAAAGTAGTCTCAAAGCAGCAGACTCTAGTCAGTCTTTTTTCCCTGTTCTGAGTTTCTATAGCTGACAGTATAAAGAGTGTTAGCTGAGTATAAAATTAAAGTCAATCTTGAATTCTCCCCTGTATCTTAGGGGGGTGTTGTTCTTCTCTTATTTCTTTCTTTTTTTATGTGGTTCATGTATAATCAAAAGGATCATCTGGCACCAAATTGGTTTTATGATCAAAGAATTTACTCTGCATTTGCCTCCTGGCTGCCTAGCATGTTCCAGCTTATTTCAGTGTAGTTCAGCCAAATGTGACTCATTTTCAGTTTATTCCTTCTCTCCCTCTTTTTGCAAAAATCAGTTTAGGGCTTAAATAGCACTTATCTATGTTCTGTATTGCAGCTGGAGTTGCACTTTCTGTATATTGATGGTGAACAGAAAAGATCTTGAATGCAGGAATCCATTTCAAATATTTCTGTGGAGGGCAATAAATGAAATAATAAATAAATAAATACTACTCATTCCTTGTACCTAACTAGGTTTTGTAGAATCTCAGACCTCTGAAGGACCTGTCTCATTCACTTATCATCCAAGAATTTTCTTATCTCTTCTGGAGGCTTTCCTCTGTTATAAGGAAATACATCGTGCACTCTGACAGCCTGAATAACGCAAGGTTGATCACAGCTCCACATCCAAGGTCCATCAGTAGTAAGGCTGAGCACATATTTCTGGTAGGGACATGCAGATGGAATAATTGTATGCATATAAATATATATGTAAAAAAAGGTTTCTTACCATACTAATCATCATGAAAGGATGTGCAGAGCACTCGAACACAGGAAATGCCAATGGACTCATCCTGCTGCCCAATCTGGCTGAATTTTATAGAGCTGCTTTACTAGAAATATTTACATTCATATGTACAGTTTGGATACCTTCAGTAGGTGAGCTCGGACACTTGATGTCCCCAGTGTCTACCCTGAATCTTCTTATCTTTAAATGTTGCCTGAGGCCACAGCTTTACTTCAGACTTCTTTCTATAGTGGTTTATGTGAATTTGTCTCACTCCAATTATATGAGGAAGCGGAGATTCTTTAATATATGTATACCTAATGAAGAGATTAAGACTAAACAGGTCAAATGTTTGCCCAACCAGTTTATGACAAATCCTAGTCACTAAGGGACATGCGGAAGGGAATACAGGCGATACAAAAGATAGGAAATAGAGACAAGGAGTCTTTGTAGAAAGCAAGAGAGAGATAGTCACAACCAAGGGCTCGTGGTTCGGATGTTAATTTTCCACAGTGATGGGTTGTCAGGGGTCGTGTTGTTCGGTTAGCGACTACTACTTTCCAACAACAGTATAAACGTATTTGTAAGTCTAAAGTGATCAAGTCAGCTCTCTTCTGGCTTTTGAATCTCAGCAGGAACTCCTTTGTTCCCATCTTCCAGGCCTTGCAAATTTTAACTTAGAAGATAAGAGAAAGTAAGGAGATGCCAGTTGTGTCCATCTTCACAGGGAATATGGTACCATTTCCCAACCTCTGGAATCAAGCTGGAGTCGTTTGCTCCCAGGTCCAGTCTTCAGCCATTTAACGCTCAAAGGCAAACAGTTCCAAATAAATGCTTTCAAATGTAAAATTGTCCGCAAAATGATGTTGGTTGCCACCCTGTGACACCCACCACTTACCTCCTGCATAAATCAGTCTTATTACACACACACACACACACATTAAAAAAAAAAAAAAAAAAAAAAAAGCCTCACAGAAGTGAGATTTGAGGAAAAAACTAGACAACAACAACAAAAAAACAGTTGTCTTTCACAGAACTTTAGATCATTAAAAATCAATAGGACTTGCTTCATACAGAAGCAAGTGAGATAGAAGCTGTAGCCAGGGAGAAAAAATAAAGCATTTGTAAGGAATGGTTCCACCTATTTTGTCTATCTAGTAACAACTAATATCCATGAGAATTAATTTCCAGGTAGTTATTCTGGGTGACTTAAAAAGGTTTCGGACTGAATTTCAACACAAAAATCCTTGAAGAAATATAAAAGGACCTTTATGCAAGAGAGTTAATCACACAACAATCAGAAATTTAGATGTATTTAATGTCAATTGTGCATCATAAACTTTCTTTTAGGAAAAATAATTCTCCCCAGTGACTGTATATGCAGTGTACATCACTTATTTTCTTCAGATTATTTTCATGGCTGCAGATGTATATTTCAGCTTTTATAAACCCGTGAGTGTTTATAGTGCTTTTCTAAGTTATGCTTTAAATTCTTTCTTGTGTAAATCCTACTCCATTTATCACAATTTTTATTAATGAAGATGCTTTTAGAAATTTTTCTTTAGCTGTGTAAGTCATTTATATAAAATTTTGTCTAGATCTCAAAAGTGAGTTGAAACATTTTGACAGAAGTCTTCTGAATAGTCTAAGTAAGTCATTAAGAATTTCTCTTCTGTGTCTCATAAAATCCAAGCAACATTTGCATCCTAAAACTTATGTCAGTTCTCTGGTGGCACTTGATCTGTCCCTTCTGCTACCACATTGTTTACAATGTCTAACGCCTTACCACAAGGTCATCTTTATCGATGAAAAACTGTGGTAGCAATGTGGAGACAAAAATATATTTTGTTTTATTTTGAACATGATTGTCTTTGAATATGAGTATCACTTGTGGGAACTGCAAACAAGCACTGCAGTGTTACTTTATTGCTGTATTTGTAGAACAATTTACTCTGTCTAGAAGCCAACTACCGGAAGTAAACATTGTACTTTAGAAGAACATGAAGGGAGGTAAGGGGGCAAATTCTACTATAGTATCAGAAAGAAAAATATTTTTTCAGTAGAAAACTTCCTGGTAGTTCCAAAAATCATGAAACTTAGACAGCTGTTCTACAGATGCTATTTTTTGATAAGCATCACAATACAATTCTGACACTGAGATTTGAGTGACAGAACTCTAAAACTTTGATTTGTATCCCTGCTTTTCTCTATGACTTTAACCTGTGTAGATTGTATGAGTTTCTTTCACAGTCATAGCAGCAGTCCTGAGATGGATATCACCACACATTATTATGTAGAACATTTGATGCTAAAGTTTCCTGGAGGTCCCATCAACTTTCAGTAGTATGTCTGCTCTCTTGACTCCTATGTCCTTTAAGCCTGATATTATCTGATAACTTCAACAGGTCACAATCTTTTTGGGAAATAAAGAATATTGTTATCTTTGCTTCTCCATTAAGGTTGTTACAGTGAAGAGGTTTTATTTAGACACCTACTTTGTAACTAAATATTTCTATATAAAAAGTAGAAGTGAGGGATTATCATTAAGTCATAAACAGGTAAATACATCCTGTTGAAAATGTTGACTGTAAATAGATTAAAATACAGTAACTGAAGGCATAATGCTCTGAATATTGCATTCTTTTCTATGGACTTAATCCCTTTTCTGCTAGTGGTTTTGGGCATGTTGCTTCAGGAACACAGACATAGATGAGACCCATATTCTCTCTCATTTGCAATTCTTCCATCCTTGGTGTCAAGCACCAGATGTTTCAGAGGAAATGTTAAACTGAGCTACCCACAGAGACTGTTTCTTTCTAATCCCAGACAGTGAGTGCTTAGTTTTTGTTCTTAAACAGAAGGAAATATCACTGGAGTAGCCCAGTATCAGGCTTTTCCAAAGCTTTCAGAAAAGCCCCAAGGGCTTTGGAGAGCTGACTGATTTGCCCTGAAATATGCCAGACATCAGCTTAGGTCTTGGCCAGTAATAAGACATGTACAAAGGCTGTTTAAAGTACAGTCAGTGCTGCAACCAGAGTGATAGTAAGTTGAACTTGAACAAATGAAAAAGAAAATAAAAGGATCACTAATTTCTACTGTCAGAAATAATAAGTGGAATAGCTAAAACATCGTTTTAAAGTGCAAAGTGATGAATCTCCATAATGCTATCCTTTGTAAGTAAGATCTGAAATGCTGTAGCACAGCAGTAGAGTAGACAATATCTGTCCCATTCCTTCGATAGAAGGAGAAAGCCCAAGAGAAATTCTGTAGTATACTTAAACCTCCTAACACCAAAGTGAAAAGGGAAATAAATATACTTTTCCTCATTGTCACTTTGTTTGATCTGCTGCTAGAAAACAATATGTTTAGAGAATAAGCTATAAAATATGCTTTAAAATGTGAAAATGACATATTTTGCTGATATAACTTGATGGTCCAGATCAAGATGATGAATCCTGTACCAGGTTAAATCTTATTTAGATTTTCTGTGACTTTATACATTATTTTATAGCTTAAATGCAGGCTTATGCCAAGTAGAATTTTCTGTGTTTACAGTGATGTATCGTGACAGTAACTGTGCTGTATATGATATTTAATCTAATCGTTGTCTTTTTCTTTCTTGAACCAACTGTTAAAGGTGCTTCGGGCACTAATTTAACACTCCTTTTGTGCTGTAGGTTGCATTGGCAACAAAGTAACCTGTTAGTCTTACAAAGTATAATACGGAGCTGCTGAAAACCATAAAAAGCCCATATAAGAAAAGAAAGAGTACGTAAACAAGGCAAGTAAGAATAACCAAGTCATAGCCCCAAGAAAAAAGGCTTAAACTAAGGTTACTCTTAAATTCAAGTCTTGGTAAATTTATATTCTTATCCCAACACAGAGTGTAGAAGATTTAAATATATACCAAAAACTTTCTCACTTTTTTCCTTTAGGTGTTGATAGGTATAATTTTATTATAAAGAATATATATATATATTCTTTTTTTTCTACAGGGAACTGTGTAAGTTACGAAGCAGCAGGCCTAGCAGGACTTTTCATTTTAGCATGCCAGCATGGAATGTAGACCTTAATAACCATTTTGACTGTACTTTGAGCATAGCCTTACAGGTCACTGAATGCATTTCACTAAGTCATCACAAACTACAATGACAGTAAAGTCACCTACTGTTCCAACTTCACCCAAAATAAACAGCATGAAGAATTCAAACACATGTTTCTTGTTCACCCCAAAGCTTTCAGTAAATAAATAAATAAAAATCAAGCTCTTTCATGAGTTTTGGGAGGATGTTTACAGTTCATTGCCTAGATCTAGAAAGGTTGAGGAACTGGACTTGTTTAGCTTGGAGATGAGAAAGCTCTGGGGAGACCTCATTGTGGTACTCATTCCAGTACTTGAAGACAGCATATAAACAGGTGGGGGAATGGCTGTTTATGAGGGTGGATAGTGATAGGACAATGGGGAATGGTTTTGGACTGAGACAGGGGAGATATTAGATATTAGGAGGAAGTTCTTCTCACAGAGAGTGGTGATGCAGTGTAACAAGTTGCCCAAAGAGGTTATGGATGCCCCATCCGTGGAGGCACTCAAGACCAGGCTGGAGTGGCTCTGCGCAGCCTGGTCCAGTGGTTGGTGACCCTGCACCTGCAGGGGTGTTGAAACTCGATGATCTTTGTGGTCCTTTTCAACCTAGGCCATTCTGTGATTCTATGATTCTAGATACGCTTACATCATTATTGTTCAAATATAACTATTTTATATGTACCTAATAAGAAGTTATATCACTTCATACTTATATGTAGATACTTCTCGAAACAATGTTTTTTATTTCTTTACAAAGAAAGACGTGATGTACAAAGCTCATATCCATCTCCTAACTATATTCAGAAGTTTTCCCAAGAGGTTCCTCCATATGTCTTGGTAGAAAATGCAGGAACAGATCACCTAGTTATGAAGCTAATGGGCCAAGGCATCTTTCTGATTGCTTATAGAAGATTTTGGTTGAAATTTCTATTTTACTTGGATTCCCATATCTACTTCTTCCATAGAGAAGAAGCACATACTATTGTGCTTGATACAAGTGAAGTTTTCATTCTGAAGCACTTGCACTATAGTTTGCTAGACTCTGTCAGCAATAATAATGATTGACTGGGATCTAGCATAGTTGTGCAAGAATCTCACTCCATCAATGTAGAGATTTCTGCTCACAACATGAAGAGAAATAAATGTGAATATAGCAAAACTGAATAGCAAAAAAAAGATATCAATTTCTATTTTCCATCAGAGGCATTATTATTTTATCTCAGATGCTTTAAAAATATTTATTTAAAAATATTGATCATATTTATTTCCTTTTTAAAAAGCTTATAGAAATTAACTGTAAAAATAATGCAACTGGCTTGAATGAGTCACGTGCCACAAGAAGAAAAGCAGTTTTCCAATTTTTCTTGCTGTAGTCCTCTAATCCCTCTGTCTAAAGGTAGAGATTTAGTTGGAAAAGATAGACCATGGAATTCTTGTCGGTAAACACAAGTGTCAATTTCAGATTTTCAACTGGACCAGTCTGTCCTGATCTGTACGTATACTTTACAAACATCAAATGAGGATGTTAAGAATTTTCAGAACATATTGTTGATGTAGGTCACTTCATCTTTTGGATGTTTCAAATACAGCTTTTCAAGGTTTATAACTTTAGAATTTTACTTATCTTACATGAAGGAATTCTTTCTTATCGAACAGGCACAATGCCTTTTTAAATTCATCAATTCTGCATTTTCTTAGGTAAGATAAGATAGCAACAACGAACACTAATTTTTCATGCCCCTTTGGGGATGCTTTGGACTGCTGAAAACAAGAGATAAGATCACTGGCTTCACCTGGAGATTAAATTTACTTTAGATATATGTGGAAGAGACTCATGAGAGAAGGTAGTATTTACATTCTGGCATGTTAATAAGTTTCCATCTTTTTTTTTTCACCTTTTCTTTCTCCTTGTTCACTCTTGTAATGATTTTTTTTTTCTCTCCTGTTAAAAGGTGGAGAATGCTTCACCAGCATTGCAAACATGTGTACACAGTAATTAAAAGACTAGCAATGTCTTCGAGGTGAGTGGACTTCTCTGTACATCCATTTCTACTCCTTGGAGGGAAATTTACCTCATATTTTTAGCCTAGCAACCACCTCTACTAATACCGCCTTCCATCCCTGCAACCTTCAACTTTCATAAGTACATCTTCTCTATACACTATTGTTATCACAAGGCTTTTGGTTTCACTCAACCTTACTAACAAGTTAGCTATTACAAATCATTTAATCACCCTTTATGTACTGTTCTTTCCATCTGCTAATTTATGGTTCTTGTTCATATCTGCAGTGCTGGAACTATACTTTCAAAATGATTTCCTGCCTGGAATGAAGAGGAGATTTTGTTTTGACCTTTTTTTTCTTTTTTCAGTAGTTATATTTTTTTTTCCTGACATACTTTCTAAACACCTCAGTCAGCACTAATTATTAAGTATGTAGTGTTTAGAATACGCTCTTTTCTGTGCAAGAATAATTTCTAAGCAAGTGCCTAATTTATATTTCTATTGTATTGTAACATTTCCCTGGCTCTGTACCCACTTAGATGAGAATGTTTAACCCTTTTATTCAAATTTCATTATTTCTAAAGTTTGCAAATTTGATTTGTTATTTCCACACATAGAAAACCACAGAAATGCTTTTTTTCTCTTACCCTATAACCCACTCTTTTTATATTTAAGCATACTGGTCATCTTCATTAATTTAAATTTGTGAGGGAGATATTTTTTCTGACAGTGTTGTTGTTTTTCTTACCAGCAGTACTATTTAATATTTGTATTTTTGTTGTATTGAATGCAGCATAGACCTGAGCTATGAATAATTATTTTCAAGCTTGCACCCACAAGTACCACCTCTCAACGTGGATAAATAAATAGAGATCCAGCTATTCTGTATCCATAGTCTGAATGGCTTGGATTAGTGAATAATACTGGGCTGATTGATATTCATCTTGAAACTAATTATCCTTCATGTGAAGAAAAAAAAAAAAGATGAATTTATGGAAACAGATAAACAGTAAAATTTATCTAAGGAGGACATTCAGATTCTGCAGAGAAGAAATCTGCATTAACTTTAATGATAAGGAGTTCTCAAGGATTAGTAAAGTATTACAACTGCATTATAATTTGATTTAAAATTTTCTTCACAGATGTTTAGTAAAATAGTTTTTAAAGTCTGTGAACATAATAAGCTTTAATATTGGAAACAACTATCAAATTATCTAATAGTTAGATCTGTGCTTCTGTTCACAAGTCAAGACTCAATTCTGAATAGAGAGATCTACAATGTATCATCAACCTGTCCAGATATGATGATAGCGTATTTCATTAACTCAGTTTGTGGAGTTTTTTTTGTTGTTGTTTTTTTTTGTTTTTTGTTTGTTTGTTTTGTTTTTGCCTGGTATTGAGATAAATTGAAACAAATTTGGGTACAAGAAAAGTAATGTCATTTGGCCTAGAACACTAAGTTGGAATGAAAAATGAGTATATCCTCACCTTGCACTTTGTAAACCTGACACTGTGTATTAGCTATTCTGCTAGACTAGGCATTTAGTTGCCAAAGTATGGTGACTATGTCTCTGCAGAAGTGTAGCTCTAATCCCAAAGATTGGACAGACAAAAATGGAGATAAGGATGTAGAGTAGGTACCATTCAAGACTGTGGCAGCTGAATGGATATTTCTAATTTATGATTTCAAATGCCCTTTTTTCATTTTTTGTTCCTATCACCCAATCCATTTTAGGTGTCTACACTGTGTGATAAACAGAAAGTAGCTATGTTACATTCCTGTAGAGCTTTTACTGTCAGTGCATCAGATTGAAGGATGTATATTGACAGAGTATAGTGTTTTGCATCAAATCTATTCCCGAACAAAAGCATTATTTTCTTTCTTTTGCCTATATAATGCACAGCGAAAAAAATCTCTCCTAATTCAAGCTACAAAGTATTCTACCCTCTTCTCCTTGAATAGTTTTTGGACCTCTTCTGTTTTCCATTCTATTACTTCATACTATACATCTTTCTTTCTCAGGGTCCCAATTTTCTCATTTCTACTGGTAAAATTGGGAAATACTATGAATTATTAAATTATAATAAATGCATATATATATATGTGTACACATAGTTGATTAAGGGTATAGAACCTCTCAAGTGAGAACCTCTCAGGACTTCTGTACCTGAAGGGAAAATTTTACTGCCTTCAGAAGTTCATTTTAATCTAAGTATTAGGAGAAAATAAGAGTGATCATGTAAAAATATTTTTTAATCTACATAGCTTCTTCCTCTTCTGAATGTGGGGAAGTTGAGTTGGAGATGGTGAGGAATGCTAAAGATAAGTAGAATAATTATAGAATAATTCTTTGCTATTACAGGAGGACTTCATAAAATATTTACAATATTTATGCTGACCATCATACCAGCATGTTTTTTTTCCATCCCCCATCCCCTCCCCTCTCCCCCCCCCCCCCACCACCACTAATTAGTCATTGTGCCCTGAATTTAAAGCCTTCAAAGTGACTTGATTAAGCTCTGAATTTACTCTGTTTACTCTGGTTAGAGCCTTACAACATAATATTCATAATGTACTCAGTTTTACTTTCCTTTTTCCTCTAGTAAATGCTATATAACTTTTTCTGAATCATCTAGTCAAGCATGTTTATTTAGTAAATGAGAACTAACGTAACATGCATAACAGCAAGGAAGGCTTGTATATGAAACAGTTACCTTCAGCACTTTTTTGAAGAAGAAATAAGTAGGATATTTATAAGAAATCACTTTCAGAATTGATAAATAATCTGGCATCTAACTGTAAATCAACTTATAATTGTGGAACTGTTGGAAATAAATCTTTTTGACACATCCAGTAAAGCTATTCACTGTCAATATGCCTCTCTCTTCTGTCTAGAAAAGTGAAGAGATGGTCCTATATCTGTCACAATCTGTTGATTTCTCTGTACTATTTTGGGATTATTACTCCTTTTAGACTATATTTCTTGGTCAATTCATTTCCTCAAGGTATTCTGTGATTCTATGACTATGATTCTGTGATTTGGAATAGAGTTAATTTTCTTTATAGCAGCTTGCATGATGTTGTTTTGAACTGCTGATGAAAATAGTGATGATAACACACTGAAGATTTAATTGCTCCAGAATATTCTGTTCCTATGCTGCTTCCAGTGAGGAAGCTGGGAGTGTACCAGCAGTCGGGAGGAAACAAAACTAGGAAAGCTGACCCAAATGGACCAAGGGATATGCCATACCATGTGGTGTCACGCTCAGAAATAAAATCTGATAGAAAAAAGGAGGAACGGGGGACATTTGCAATGATATTGCTTGTCTTCCCAAAAAACTGGTATGCATGATGGGTCTTGTTTTCCTGAATGTGAATTAATACCTTCCTGTCAGTGGAAAGTAATGAAGGCATTCCTTATTTTGCTTTGCTTGCACACAAATTTACTTTACTCATTAACCTATCTTTATTTCAACCTATGAGTTTTCGGACTTTTTTCAATTTTCTCTCCCATCCCACCTGGCAAGAATGAACAAGTCATTGTGCGCATTATTTAGCTGCCTGCTGGTGTTAAAACTACAACACTGCAATGCAGTAACTTATTACATAAGTACTGGAGGAAAAACATCAGCAGTGATAATTCTTATGATAAATGATTCAACAGGATACAAAACACTGACAATGTATTTTTACAGAATAAAATGCAAAGACTTGGAAAAGAAGCATGTTAGTACTAATGCTTGCTTCTTGTCAGTTTCTTTTATGTTATGTGGCACTTTTAGTAGAGATATAGAGTCTTTTTAAATATCTACTTCTGCACTATAAAAGTCAGATACAGATTTTGATTATGTGGCTGCAACTGTCATGTAGTGACAGTGACAACACTGGGCACTCTACTAGCTGATTGAGATAATTGATGAATAAGAGATGGTGTTATCTTGCTTGTGTAGTAAATGAATGCGTCCTGAAATCAACCTTTCTTCAGAATAATTAATTGGTTCTCTGGCTGAATATGAAGAAATGGCTTTGTTTCTCTTATGCACATAAAGTGGAAATTTAAAAAGATTCTCAGAGAAAATCTCTCTAGTATGGGAAAAAAAAGGATGACATAGGTCCAAAACCATCTGTCCCTGTGTCTTGAAAACTGGAGAAATAAAGGTCTACAAAAGTATCTGTTCTTTATATAAATGCCTGGTATCAAGTGGCGGTCATGTTTCTTCCTATTCTGAGAACAGTATATCAAGTTTGATATGCAAAGTAATAATACTGTGTCTCCTGATGAACCTCAACCAATTCTACAGAAGCTCCTATTATCCCATCAGCAACCCTACAATGGAGAAATGAGCAGAAACAGATCCAGAACAAAACTGGTTTAATTGAAAGAAACAGTTGCAATTAAACAGGTTATAGTGTCAGGGGAACAATAGAGGTTTTGTTTCTTGTGGTCTGGGTATTACAATTGTATTGCTACATAAATTCTTTGACATTCAAAAGGAGTAAGTTCGTTTTGAAGCCTCTCTGTTATTAGAGGTATTAGTAAGGTATTTTCCACACACAGAAGCTATCAGAACATTTAGGGTTGTCATTTGAAATTTGGATGAAATTATTTAATGCTGTAGTGTGTTGACTGCTGTCAGCAGTTAAGCAGTTATAAACACAGATGTTTATGCATTCCTCTGTTTTCAACGGGAGGGGGAAAAGAAGAGGAAGACCAAAAGAGAAAAACCACAGGTCAAAATAAAGGTAGCTTAGTAAGTCAAAGATAAATATAACACCAAGAAAAGGCAACGGCTTTCAACAAGCACACCAACTTCTCTGATCAATGGCTACCTTGAAAACAATATCCCCACATCTTGTTCTTCCTCTACCCCAGATTTTATTGCTGAGCTTGACATTAAATGTTATGAAATATTCCTTTAGCCAGTTTTAGCCAGATGTCCTGGCTGTGTCTCCTCCTAGATTCTTGCTCAGTTCCTGTCTATTTTCTAGAGAGAAGAGGGAGAGCAGGGTAGGAAAAGAAGAAATAAGAAGTCTTGGTGATGGGCAGGTACAGTTTGGCAGTGGCCAAAACATGGATGTGGTATCAGGGCTGTTTTAGCCAAAAATACAAAACAAAGTGCCACATGAAGAAAGTTAGAACCATCCTGAACTGCCTCAGGAGAAATATTTACACAATTTATTTATAAATGTCTGTGTGACTCCTCTAGGCTTCATTATTTTCCAGGACAGCTAAGATAATGAAGGTGTTATCTGTATAATCCTTGATTCTATTCCAGCTGAAAACTCTGTTTGCCCTCAGTGGGGCCTTAAGATCCTGTTGTAACAGTAGTATCACATTATATACATAATGACAAATGTAAAAAAAAAAAAGTAACAAAATCCCTCATTTTTCCCATCTTCTGCTGTTTTACCATTATTTTTCTTTACTTGTTTATTTTCCGCTCAGATTTTCTCTTCTCATTGCTTTTGGAAATGTTTACTCCAGAGTACCTTAGCATAAACTGTTTGCAAATGCTTTTCTTTATCATTTTTGTCTATTTATGAGACCAGAGAATCACAGAAGCATAGGGACTGGAAGGGACCTCTGAAGAATATTTAGTCCAGACTCCTGCTAATGCAGGTTCCCAAGACTAGGTTGAAGGCTGTTTATCTCTGAATATCTCCAGAGAAGGAGACTCCACAATCTCTCTGCATTATCCTGTCCCAGTGCTTTGTCACCTTCAAAATTCATGATGGCTTATAAAAGAAAATTGTCACAACAGGATATATGGTGACAACGCAAGAACATACTGAAAGCAAGAGGAACCTCACATTAAGTCTGTAACAAAACTATTTGGTTGCTTTTTATCTGTTAAATTATTAGGAAAGCACTAGCTAACTAATCAAAGTAAGGGAGCATTGCACTCCGACTTTGTTAACTACGATAAACTCTATTCAGATGTTGAGGAATACTGATATTTTTCAACAGGAGTTCTCATTAAGCAACATTTAAAACATTTTTCAAGACCTGGGAACTCCAGTAAACTTTGTGAGAGAAACTGGATATTTCAGATCACAATCTTGAAATAAATATGCCAGTGTGTTAATGATATATCCAGTTTAATTAAAAATACATTAAAAGACTCCACATAAGAAAACTAATATTTCAAAGTACTAACAGTGGAAAATAAGAAATTGCCTTAGTTCAGAGCACCATGTTTCCTCATGCAGACAGATGCCTTGGCAAGTTACATTTTTGGCCTTGTGTTGATAACAGCAAAATCAATAGAGTTATTTGGATTTGTCAGCTAGGAAATGTTAAGTTTTTTGAAGTTTCTATACAGACGATATGCTATTGTGGAAAATGTCTCTCTTGTTGATCTAATAATTATTGTATATCATGTTCTTAAGCATGCTACTATTTGTTCTGTCTTTGTAAACTAAGATGGAAAATTTCCAAAACCACATTGCCACAACCTGAGAAAAGTGTAAATAATCATGATTGTTTGTAGTTCCTCAGACGTCTTTAGGACTTGAAAGGAATTCAGAAATCAGAAGAATAGATAGCAAACACTGAATAATATTTTAAATATTTAGAGAAATGTAAAAAATACATGGTTGGATGGATGAGACTATCATTCCAATTGCTAATGAACTTTTAAACTGAAACACAGCTGTTAAAATTCCTGGCAAAATTAATTTCTTATGATGAATGGATGTAGGAATGAAACATAAATCTCTGAATTTCTGCTTATGCTGGTTAACTAGATTTTAATTTTTTTTTTCTATTAATATATCTGCAATTACGTCTACTTAAATTAGTGTTTCTTGGCAGAGGCTTCACTTTGTTATTTCTCATTTTATAAATCAAAGAATCATAGAATCACAAGGTTGGAAATGACCTATTAGAACATCTAGTCCAACTGTCCTCCCATTACTATTGCTACCACAAGCTACGAAACCATACCTCGTAGCTCCTCATCCAGCTGCCTCTTGAACACTGCCAGAGATGGTGACTCCACCACCTCCTGGACAAGCCATTCTAACCACTCTCTAAGAGAAAAAGTTCTTCCTTATTTCTAACCTGAACCTCCTCTGGTATACCTTGCAGCCATTTCCTCGGGTCCAATTTGTTGTGTGGGAGAAGAGGCCAAACCTCTCCTCATCACAACCTCCCTTCAGGAAGTTGTAGAGTGCAATAACGTCTCCCCTGAGCCTCCTCTTCTCCAGACTAAACAATCCCAGCTCTCTCAGCCACTCCTCATAAGGCTTGTGCTCCAGACCCCTCACCAGTTTCGTTGTCCTTCTCTGGACACATTCTAAGGCCTCAATGTCTTTTTTTGTAGTAAGGGGCCCAAAACCAAACACTGTACTCAAGGTGTGGCCTCACCAGTGCTGAGTACATGGGGATGATTACCTCCTTGCTCCTGCTGGCCACACTATTTTTAATGCAGGCAAGGATGCTCTTGGCCCTCTTGGCCACCTGGGCACACTGCTGGCTCATGTTCAGATAGACACAGACTATTGTGCCAGAGTCCTAATGCTGTATAATCTGATCTTCTTCCACTTCTTATTATAGTAAGTTATAAGTCAAAGGTATAATCCATGTATTATGGATGTGTGCTAGCACAATACTACAAGGTAAATTGTTAGTGATTCAACTTCTTCAGGGAAACATATTTTGACAGAGAAAAGGGTAGACATAAAGAGATATGATTCCAAATAAGAAAGGTAAAGTTGACAAGATTTACATTTACATTTAAAAAAGTAGCTGCTGGAACTCAATAATAATAAGCAAGGGATTTAGCTTCGGAAATATAATGACATTAAAAATATATATATTCAGATTTACAATTCAGGTGTACATGGAAACCAAGGACAAAATTGATTTTTTTTACAACTGTTTTTCTATTATATAAGCTCAGTTAATAACTGAGTTTTAAGTACAGTTATTCTAAACTATCTCATATATGTAATATATGCCAAAATATATGATTACATGTTTTTATCTATTTCTAAAGTTCATTTATGTTGAACAGTCTTAAATATGTTGACAGTATTGTAATGCATTTCTCACATTTTGATGGTAGAATTATGATTTAGTATTGTGTCTAAACATTACATTAAAAATACTCAATATTTAAGCAGGAAATGAAGTTGAAAATGTAGCTATGTAGAATTATGAAATATACTCAGAGTCTACTGTAGAGTAGCATTTTCCCACTTGATTTCTCTTCAATGGGTGAGTTATTATATACATGATTATAACATCTCATATATCCTGTGGATACAGTACAAAACATGTTTCTGACAGAAGCTCACTAGGATACAGCATAGCTGTGGGAAAGCAATGAAGGCTAGCAAAGTGTGTGTGGAGATCTGCAAACAAACTGAGAAATCTATAAAAGCAGATTAAAATATTTGAGAACACTAATAGAATATAAAAATGTAAACCACTACTAGTAGAAATCCAATCTAATGATAGCTGTATATCAAAAAGATTCACACTTTGATGATATGTCCCTCTCACTCTACTTTCTTCCTCTCTTTTTCTCCTTTCTTTCTCTCTTGTGTATTCCTTTCTCTCCCTACAAAAATTATCTGAACAGAGTTTTACTCTAAACTCCCTCTTCCCACCCCAGATATTCTGCAGAAAATGTAGTCAGATAACCTAACATTCAGTGTTGAAAAAGTCTTTTCAGAACCTGTTTCCAGTGGTATTTTTATTATCTTAACCTTATTATTACTAAAGTTCTACTGTGAGATTAAGGAAGCTTGAGGAATCTTTTCTTTTTTCACTATTTATTTATGTAGGTTATTTACTCTTCTGGATCAACATTCTACAAACTTGTTCATTACTGCTTACAAGGACTTCGTTTATGGGCCTTCTGAAGACTTTAGGATACTGTATTTGATAGATAGTAAAACATATCATAGTATTGCTAAGCACTTGTAAGTTTCTGAGCCTCTTAATGAAGTTCAGTTTTGATGAAGACACAAGGAAATTTTGGCCTGTCATTTCTTCCATAAGTGAATTCAAGATTTGAAAAGTGGTCAGTCTGAAAAAGAATTTTTTTGTGGGAAATAAGAGAATGGAACACTTGAAAGCATTAAGTAGCTAGGAAAATAATTGGAAAAAGAAAGGAGAAAAGGGAAAACAAGTAATAAAATTTAACTCAGGAAGATCCATGTAATTATCTGAGTAATTTATCTGGAATTTGAGAGTAAAGTCTTTGATTTTTTGTTTTTCCACTTCTAGAATCTCTTTTTTCAAAGTAACCACAATGATCTATGTATGGGAACTGCTGAATCACGGCCTGAACCTCTGATTGACCAGGTGAGGCAAGCAATGTGTCAGCCCTGGGAGCACAGGTGAAGACAAATCTCCTGTACTACTGGAAGGGGGGGAGCCTCGCTCCACCTCTCCTAGTCCCCATTTAAGAACTGACTACCAATGGGGAAAGATTTCTTTTGGAGACTGTGCCTCTTGGAGTCTCCTCAGCAAGCCCAGGATGAGGGTAAGCTTTCCATTCATTACCATTTCCATCTATAACCTGTTTAGTCTAACTTTCCTGTATGTTTCTTAATTATAACATCTATATATTTTTTGATTACACAGTCTATTTCCTATATCATAGAATCACAGAATCATTGAATAGTTACAATTGAAAGAGACCTATGAAGGGCATCTGGTCCAACCGCTTGCTGAAGTAGGGTCACCTAGAGAAGGTTTCCCAGGATTGTGTTTGATCTACTTCTGAAGATCAAGAAGTCTACATCAGAAAATGTTCCTTCTTTTCTATCTATGCATAAATAAGCCACAGTTTCAGCTAATGCATTCATCGTGTGTTATAAAAGAGTGCTCATATCAGTCTAATGAAACTGGGGGGCATGCAAGAAACGAAGTAGATGGAATTTGTAATTAATATGGCATTTCATGCCTACTTTACAATGTGTAGTATAGCTAAAACATAAATCTACGTGCAAAAAAAATACATGTATGTGTTGGGGCATAGCATCTATATCACTTTTGTTTCAATCCATTGGCAGGTATGTCATTCCTTTCTCAGTATCTGATTTAGAAATTAACATAAATTTTTGGAAGTTAATGGCTCAATGACATAACAGGAACTTGTTATTTTACAGTAGTTGTTGTCACTAATTCTTAAAGCTTTAATTATTTTCATATTAAACCAGGATAAAGAGTAAGGAAAAATTGTTTGTTTTAGGGCACTGATTGTTGAGTACTTTTGATTCTTTCTGTGGTGAATTAAAACAAAAACAAAAACAAACAACAACAACAACAACAAAAAACCAAGAAACTATTACTACTAATTTCTTTCTACTTGTTCTCATCTGCAGATTATCATCTCTCCAGAAGTCATCAGAAAGAAAAAAATTTCCCACAGCTCAGTTACGCTATACTGAGCCAAAAAATCTTATGCTAAGTTACTAATTTGTCATGAAGATGATAGACTTTCATAATGGATGTTTTCTTCATTGCTCTGTGGATACCACCTATTTTGCTGACAAGGAATGAGTTCTAGTATAAGTAAAATTAGACAACTGAAAAACACATCTGCTGTATGTGTACCTAGATTTTTCTGGAACTACTCATAAATTCTGTACATTGCATTATGTTCCTGATTCAAAAACTGGGCAAGTCTTCATGTAATTATGTAGTATAGAACAGTTCTTATGTTACTGAGATTTAATCACAGTGTAATATAACACTGTGCTGATTTCCCGTCTTGGAAAATGTTGTAGGCAGTATAGGGCAGAATCTGACCTTCTGTTTTCTGAAATTCTTTGTTGCAAACCCTCACCCGCAGCTATATCTGAGGTCTGTTCTTGTATTTACCTTGAAAGGCACTCTTTCATTTCAAATTGTAAATATAACAATTTTCTTAACACCAGGAAGTCAGTAATACTCAAATTCACTTCTAACTTTTATACTTACGTGTATTATATAATTCTCCCTTATATTACCCTTTGTCTCCTGCTGGTTTGAATATTATTTATAAGTAACATTTTTGAGGGATAAATCCTCTGGATATACTTTTAAAACAAGTCTAATTCATTCATTTTAAATTTAATTATATAATATTAACAAAAGATATGTTAAAATTTACAATGAAAAATTCAGGAGTGGATCTTGTGAAATATGCTAGCAAGTATTATGGGATGCCTGAATACTATTTTAATTGGCACAGCTTTAATATCATTAAGAGTTTTACATATACTTCAGCTATGTATTCATGCAGAGTAAAATAAACGCCAATATCCATATGTCAAGTGAGTACAGTATCATTGAAGCTTAAAATAAGCCAGGTATTTTTTTATAAAATATTATTCAAAAACACTGTAATGTATTATAACGCAGGCATGATAATGAATTTACTCACCATGATTTGTCTTCTAATTAAAGACAGGTTAGTCAAAACCTTGGAACTATATACCTTCAAAAACATGAATAAAAGTTTGAAATTGAGAAAGTTTGCCTTAATTACATCTAGGCATATATTGCATTTTTGCTCATTATGGCTATAGACATTTAAACATATGTGGTGGTTTACAAACAGATTCATAAGACAGCTTTTTAAATGTAAGCATTTAAACGTATGTACTAAGGTTATCCTAAGTACTGGCTTTTCAGAGCTCTGTTACTGACATTTAAAACCTGGCTTGAGGTACTGAAGAAAGCCTCATTCCTTTGAAGAGAGAAGATGGAGAAGTCCCGTGTGAGTAAGGAGAGAGTGGCAAGTTTCAAGCATTTGTTAACCTCAGTAGTTTTCTTGCAATTGCAAGAAAAATGTTGTGTCAGAACTATACTTGCTATCTAGGTTTTTACTGCAGTATTTCTGTGCTTCAATTATATTCTCCTTTGTGACATCAAGGAAAACTTGGAAAAAGAGGAAACAAACAATTTGAAAGAAACTTAGATATATTTTTTTTGTTTTCTAAATTGATTTTTCCACAATAGTAATCAATTGAACAAACAAGTAAAAAAAGCACAACAACAACTAAAAAACATACCAATAGAGTCCACTCTTAAAATTCTGTGGAATATAGAGATTAAAGCACTTGTTTTCATCTACAGAGCTAGAAGGCTTCACAGAATATTGGTTAAACTGAGTAGCATTAGGAAGAATACATTTTATAGTTTGAAAAACAAGAGTTTAAGAGGAACTTGGATCACTAAGGGCCTGTTTTGATTTTCTTTTGCAATGGAGTTTCCTACTTGTCCTTTTCAGCATAATGTATCATTTGAATAGAAAGAAAAATAATGAGTTTATTTGCTTTAAGTTTGATTTTACAGTTTTATTCTGGTTGAGAAATAGTATGTTGTGTTGCTGGAAACCCCTTATTCTTATTAAATATTAGAGTGTGGAGCCATAAACTTAGCTGTGAAGTAGGACATTGTAGAGGAAAAAAAAGTATCTGTTTTGCAACGTATCTTTTTCTTTTCTAAGAGAGAGAGAAAAAATAAAATATGAAGAATGTCATTCTGAACATAACAAGACAAGTAGATGTTTGATATCTTACAATTTCTTCCTGGGGGGGAAAAGAAGTCTTTAATCTGTTGCTTGTATATCAAGCCTCACTTGAAGTTTTATGTTTTCCTGGACTTAACTAAAAAGGTGGCATGCTTATTTTACGTTTCCTTTTCAAAGTGTTGTTTTGAGATAGTGGACTTTGTAAGATGAGAAGTTCATCCTCAGTGTAAAATAATTGATTTCAGGAGTAATTTTGGCCTGGTTATTTAGAAATATTTTTTTCCAACATTTAATTATCTCAGGGTAATTTTTCATTTTACTTAGGAAACCAAGAACATGCAAAGAGACCAGGAAAAGTAATAGAAAAAAACCTGGAAGCATTCATAATAGCAATGTCTTCTGTATGCAAAGAGATTTTAAAGCCTACTATTTTTCTTTCTTAAGGAAAAAAAAAAAAAAAAAGATACAATAAAGAAAAAAAATAAGTGAAAAGCAAAGGTACAAAAGATTTACAATAACTTTTTTACTCTTTCTATAGTAATAAGATCGAGTCATCAGTAGTTGGCAAAAGCTAAACATACTGCATTTATCGGAATCATTCCATGGAGCACAATGATACTGTGGAAAAAGCATGTAAGTTCAGAATAAGTCTGTACATATTCTCCTGTGAATAAGAAATAAAATAATTTCAGAGTCAGGACAGACTTAGTATATGTAAAGTTTCTTTGTTCCTCTGTGACTTGCAAAGATATCTGTCAGACTTCATATGTATTACCATGGGTGTCTTCTGCTATTCCAAGATTAAGCAGTAGAAACAATAGGTCCTAGTACTGGAGGTAGGTTTCCTTCTTGTCTTGGATATTTCAGAACATCCAATCCAAATTTCTGATTTCTTAAAATGAAACTTGGACTCTGTAACTATTTGACAGAAAAAAGGACACATACTCAGAAAAAGCTTATTAGATTCACCTTTCCTGAATGTGGAGACGACCCCTTTGGAGTTTCTTTCGTACCACTGGGAGTTGAAGTCATACAGTGTTATTAAAATTTTTATGTTAAAGTATAAATTGGCCACTAGCTAACAACAGGAAAAATTACTCTGCTAAATTTATATATGCGGGCATGAAACACAAGAAGTAAAGACTGCACAGTATTTTCGCGGGATCTGTTGTTTGAAGCCAAGTTCAAAGCCCTCTTTGGCAAAGCAAATGTAGACTAGAGCTCAGATATTGTCAAGTGGTCTATTTACTTCATCTAGTAGAAAGACAAATGCAAATTCAAGAACTACTATCTTTGTCATCACCTCCCGTGGAGTGATTATTTCTCTGATTCTCCATGTCAGCAATACTTCAGGAAGTATGCTGCCTAACTAACAGGTGTTAAAGACATTATAAAGGTATCCCAGATGCTCCACTTTGTACCTATATCTTGTACATCAAAGGACAGTCTAGCATAACATGATCTGAGGTCTTGAATAAACAAACTATACAAAGAGTGATCATGAGAAGATTTTACTGGGATTTCCTCAACTTTAAGCAGCCATAGTTCCTTGTTTAGCAATCCTAAATAGCCTCAAATAACATCAAAATTTATTTTTTACGTCAAAAATAGTATGAAATAGATAGTGTTTTCTATCTCTTGCTTTTTGTATATTCAATAAGCTAACAAATATATTTTAGTCCAGATCAGTCATTAGAATCACTACAATATCAATGATAGATGTTTCATCTTTCCCACAGGAAGCTGTTTTATCATGAATGCTTTTGCATTTAGGTGTGAGAAAGAAAGGATTCAGAAATTCAACATGCTGTTTTTAAATGAAAACTATTTTTGACAGGAAAGGTGAACTTTCATGTTATAAATCAAAGATACTATAGGAATACTTGCTGAGATTTACTTGGCTTCCCTACCTCATTATGCAACCTTACCCCTACTGCAGGTATTTTAATAGTGCTTGAAAAGTAACTTCTGGGACTAGAAAAATTATCGTTTCTACTGTGTCTCGTTCTCAAAGAGTTTATGCTATGACACTAATTTTAGTAGAGGTACAAAGGCTTTGCCCACAGTGCCAAATAGTCCAGAATTCATTTACATATTTACCAAATATTTCTTGAAATTTATCTTGACCAAGTCTTTCTATCTGTCCCAAAAGAGGCAAAAGTGTTCTGTGATTTTTTTGTATGAGGGAGTTGTGTATTAAGATAATAATACGTAGACTATGTATAATCAACGCCCTTTATTTCCCTGTCTAATTTGTCATCTGTGATAAGTTGGATCATTCATATTTAGCATAAATGTAGTTGTTTTCAAAAGTGGATAATAGCATGGTGGTTTTATTTCTTTTCTTTTTCTGAAAACTAAGGCAGTACAGAATATGCAGGATGCTGTACGAAGAGGAGATACCTATTCTTTATAATTCTCCGTTCACACCACAATCTGAAAATCAAGAAATTGTTTACATCCAGGAAATACAAGGATATGTTGTCACTCTGTGCAGTGCATATTAGCACAGTAAATCTTACTAAAAGTCACGAGTTTGAAAAGTCCCTCCCTTGCTGACTCTATCAGCCTCATTGTGTGTGGAAAGGAAGATGTGAAAGTAATTTATTAGCAAATATTGACTCTACCAATAATGGATCACACAAGATTTTCCACACCTAGAATGCTAGAGGAAACATTTATTTTTATTGGATTGTTCTTTTCTTATCATGGATATACTGAATATTTATATATATATATATATATATATATATATATATATATATAAAATCAGAATATAAAACTACTAATACATGTTTCCTTCTTACAGCAGTGGAAATATGCTGTTTATGTAAAGAAACGGAGAAAGAAATGATGAGACGAAATAAATGGTTGGAGATTGACATTCCTGTAAAACTTAGCAGCCACACAGAAATTATAGAATGGCTTGGCTTGGAAGGGATCCCAAGGATCAACAGTTTCCACCCTCCTACCACAGGCAGAGCCACCAAGCTCCAGAGCTGGTACTAGACCAGGTTGCCCAGGGCCCAATCCAGCCTGGTTTTGAACACCTCCAGTGACTGGGCATCCACAAACTCTCTGAGCAGCTTGTTCCAGCACCTTGCCAATTTCACTGTAAAGAACAACCCCTGACATCTGATTTAAACCTTCCCTCCTTGAGCTTAAAACCATTCCCCCTTGTCCTATCACTACCTGCCCTTGTACAAAGTTGATTCCCCTCCTTTTTATAATCCCCTTCTAAATACTGGAAGGCTGTAATGAGGTCTCCTAGCAATCTTCTCTTCTCCAGGCTGAACAAGCTCAGTTCCCTTGGTCTGTCTTTGTAGGGGAGATGCTCCAGCCCCTCTGATCGCTTTCCTGGCCCTTCTCTGCATCTGCTCCAAAAGCTACACGTCTTTCCTGTACTGTAGACCCCAGCCTGGATACAGTACTCCAGGTGGGGCCTCACAAGGGCAGAGTAGAAGACAATTGCCTCCCTGTCCCTGCTGGCCACCCCTTTCTGATGGAGACCAGGTTACCTTTGGTCTTCCAAGCTGCAAGAGCACACTGCTGGTTCATGTTCAGGTTTTCATTCATCAGGACCCCCAGGTCCTTCTTTCCCTTCTTTCCAAGGCTATTCTCAAGGAGTTCTCCCAGTCTGTATACATATCTGGTATTACTCCAACCCAAGTGCAAAACCTTGCACGCATATTGAACATCATTAGCTTCAACAAGCCCACCTTTTGTGTTTGTTGAGCTCCCTCTGCAAGTCGTCCGTTCCTTCTAATGTGTCAACTGTACCACTCAGCTTGGTGTAATCAACAAACTTGCTGAGGCTGCACTCAAGCCCATCATCATTGTCACTGATGAAGATACTGAAGAACACCAGTCCCAAGACAGATTCCTGGGGGATATCACTCATCACTGGCCTCCATCCTGACATAATGTCATTCACCACAACCCTCTGTCTATGGCCTTCCAATCAATACCTTATCCATCGAATATCTGTCTCTCTCCAATTTAGAAATAAACTTGTGGTGAGGAACCATGTCAGAGCCTTTCACAAGTCCATGTAGATGACATTGGTTGCCTTTCCTTTGTCCACTGATGTTGTCACTCCATCACAGAAGGCCACCAGACTGGTCAGGCATGACATTCCCTTGGTAAAGCTATACTGACTGTCTCAGATTACCCACTCACCCCTCATTTGCCTTAACGTATATTCTGTTCCATGATCATCCCAGGCACAGAGGTGAGGCTCACCAGCCAGTAGTTCCCTTGGTCCTCCTTCTTCCCTTTTTTGTAAATGGAAGTGATCTATTTTTTTTTCACTCTCCAGTGACTTTGTCTGATGGACACAACTTTTCAAATACAATGGAGAGTGGCTCACCAATCACATCAGCCAGCTCCATTAGGATCCTAGTACGTCATCAAGCTGCATAGACATTCAGTTTCATGAGGTGGTCTCAGACTTGCTCTGTCCTTACATCAGAGAGGGGAGGAGGGATTTAGTCCCCCAGTTTCCACCTAGAGGCTCAGGGATATTAGAAATAGGAGAATCTTGGCTTGCCAGACCAAGGCAAAAAACTCATTTAGTAATTCAGCTTTCTCCATATCTGTCATAGCCAGTTGTCCTTTCTCTGTAATCAAAGAAGTTTCACTCTCTTTGGCCTGCATCTTCTGGCTAATGTACCTATAGAATCCCTTCTTATAGTTTTGAATGTCCATCACCAAGTTCAATTCCGTCTGCGTCTTGGCTTTCCTAAACTTCTCTCTGCAAGTCCAGACAGCAACCCTGTATTCTCCCCAGGTGACACGGCCTTGTTTCCACAGGTAGTACAATCCTTCTTTTCCCTCAGTCTGACCAGCACATCCTTGCCAAGCCATGACAGTTTCCTGCCTCCCTTGCCTGCTTTTTTATTCAGAGAAAGAGAGCTCCTGTGCTCTCTGAAAGGCATCCTTGAAAAGTAGCCTGCTTTCCCAATCAAGGCACTTAATGTTGTTAAAGCATTCCCTTTGTCCCTCCTAAGCCCATTGGATCCAACTATTTTTTTTATATGGGAAAGAGACCTACACAGTGTTATCCCTATGGGTTTTAATTTTCTTTTTAATTTAATTTCAGATGACATTATTAATCTCTCAGCTGGTCATCTACAGATGCTAGCTATGTTCCTTTAGAACAGCCCTGCTGCACTCAGGAAACTAGATTTCTATTCCACTATTGTCAAGAAAAAAATTAAAGAGGAACAGGGAACAAGAGGAAGCGATTAGAAGAAAAGGATTGCATATCACAGAATCACAGAATGGCTTGGGTTGGAAGGAACCTTTAAGATCATCTAGTTCCAACTCCCCTTCTATAGGCAAAGACACCTCCCACTATGCCAGGTTGCTCAGAGCCCCATCCAGCCTGACCTTCAATGCTTCCAAGGAGAGGCATTCACAGCTTCTTTAGGCAACCTGCTTCAGTGTCTCATGACCCTCGCAATAAAGAATTTCTTCTAAATAGTCTAAATCTACCCTCTTCCTGTTTAAAACCATAATCTCTCGTACTGTCACTACATGCTCTTATAAAAAGTTTCCCTTCAGATACCGGAAGGCCGCTATAAGGTGCTCTCTCAGAACTTTCTCTTCTCTAGTCTGAAGAACCCCAGCTCTCTCAGGCTGTCCTTGTACTGGAGGTGCTTCAGCCCTCTGATCAACTTTGCAGCCACCTTCTGAACCCACTCCAACTGCTCAATGTCCTTCCTGTGCTAGAGTTTCCAGAACTGGATGCAGTACTCCAGGTGGAGCTTCACAAAATCAGAGTAGAGGAACAGAATTATCTCTCTCAAACTTATCTTGGTGCAACCCAGAACATGGTTGGCCTTCTGGGCTGCAAATGCACATTGAGTCTCCCATCAACTGACAACACCCCTGCAGTGGAATTGCCAAGTCACGGCCTGAACCACTAGGTGAGAAGGTGTGTCTAACCCAGGGAGCTCAGCTGCAACCAATGCACTTGAATGACAATGTCTGCTAAGGCTTAGCAGCTGAGGGAACAGCATCTTTCTCCAGATAGAGTTTGTGCTCCTTTTGAATCATCATTGGTCATTGGGAGGGGTGAGTCAATTTTCCTTCTTTATTATTTTCTATTGTTCTGTAGTATCTGTATCCCATTTAAAAGTATTGTCATTGTCTTCTTTTGTCATACAACTCCAAAATTATTCTTCTCAGGGCTGCTCTTAAGCCATTCTCTGCTTAAACTGTATTTCTTCTTGCAATTTCTCCTACTTTGGTCCATGATTTCACCCTTGATCTTGTTGCCTTCATGAGATTGGTATGAGCCTACCTCTCAAGCCTGTCCAGGTTCCTCTGAGAGGTATTCCTTTCCTCTAGTGTGTCAGTTGCACCCCTCAGCTTGTTGTCATCTGCAAGCTTGCTGTGGATGCATTCAGGCCCCCTGTCTGTGTAGCCTACAAGGATGCCAAATAACACCAGTCCCTGAGGAATGCCACTCATAACCAATCCCCACTTGGACACTGAGCTGTCAACTGCAACTCTGAGTGCAACCATCCAGCTAATTTCTTATCTGATGAGCAATCCATCCATCAAATCCATTTTTCTCTAGTTTGGTGACCAGGATGTCATGCAGAACATGTAAAATGCTTTACAGAAGTTCAGGTAGATGAAGTCAGTTGCTGTTCCTTTATCTACTGATACTGTAACTCCATCATAAATGGCCACCATGTTTGTTAAACACAACTTGTGCTTGGAGAAGCCATGTTGGTTACCTTCCACCGCCTCATCTTTGTTTTCCACGTGCCTTAGTAGGTCCTTCAGGAGGATCTGCTCCATGATCTTGCTAGGCACAGAGGCGAGACTGATATCTCAAGATTTAACAAATCTCTGAAGAGAGAAGTTATTTTTAAGCTTCATTTGTTTTCTTTCCTGCAATAAAATGGTAAAAAGCTATTCACTTCTAAGACGGAAGAAACCTATTAAATCAGAATTCTAAAGTTAGTTATGAAAAGAACTATGCAGATGTTTTTGTGCTGAATGAGAAACTTTCCATGTTTATTCCATGTATATTGATCAATGTGGGAACAAAAAATAATAAATAATAAACTATTTGTTTAAAGAAAAAAGGATAATTTTTCCTGTACAGAGAAATGTCTCAGTCGTGTGGAGTAGCTGTTTTGTTATCCAAGTTTCAGTCATTCACTTTTTTTTTTTTATAAAGGAGGAGTTGAGGTTAATATGAGGAAGGTTTCTATTGCTCAGAAAGCTACTAATTTATCACTTAATACAATAGGTTAGACAAGAAATATGATAGGAAGACAGATATAGCCTTTTCCTCTTAGGGAGCCTCAGGCTTTCTTTCAAGGAAAAAACTAACCTTTTTTTTTTTTTTCATGTTTTTGTTATATTTTCAAGTGAAATGGCAGAAATATGGAACATCATTTACAAGACTCTGACAAGTACTTTGTGCAGTACAAGTGAAGAGTGAATTGCAGTTGCTCTGAAGAATGACAGTGAGTAAAATCATGAGTCACTTAAAGGTCACAGAAAATTTCATTGAGAAGAACCAGAGTATATTATCTTCAGCTATTTAAAAACTGAGTATTAAGCAAAGATAAGGAGAGTACTTTAAAGAGTATCTAAGACTGATAGTGTATTTAGCCAAAACTAAATACACTCTCTTCCCTGTACAGGTTTTAGAACATGCACTTTGTCTTTGTAAGTCCAATTGAGGGAATCACAGAACAATAGTTATGAATTATTTTGTTGATTCTGTTGGAATTTTAAATAAGATACAGCATCTAATCTTCTGTCATAGATAATAATATTTCAGTATAACAAGAAGCTGTAAAATATAGCTGATAGTCATAACAAGTCAGACTAACTTTCTATGAGGATCAAGAACATAGTTTTGATTTTGCCTGTTGTGCATGCTGTACAGTAGCTCCCCTCTTCATTGCTTGATTAGCCTTGGTACTTAATCTTCCTTACTCCGTACAGTTACTATCACTACTATGTAATGCTAATAATGACACAAATTATGGCAATATTAAATGAAGTGGTAGCAGAGTATTTAAAGGTTGATTTTTTTTTTTTTAATTTTATTTTTGAAACAAGATAGTTTACACCCCTTTTTTATTTATCTCTGGAGGAATGCTCTTATTTTTGAAGGATAGCATTGAAATTGGATATAATACCTGTATAAACAGTCTCTAAAAAAAAATCCTTTCCAGAAAATAAGTTTTGCAAGAAGAAAATTTGAAAAATTTACATATATTGTAGTTATTTTTTTACAGATCAAAATTGAGTCTTTGCTCTAAAGTGAGATCTAAGTACTGAAGAAGTCATGATTTTATTGAAAACACATAAAAATGTTGATGGACTGACAAACAATTAGCCATTTTCTATGACAATTCATAGCACTATCTTCCTGCACTCTGTATAGTCTTGGTTCTGATGAAAAATGGTAAAAACATAAAAATTTGTAGATTTGATAGATTCTGCATTCTTGAATCTTCCAAGGACATAGCCTATTGTGTAAGTTTTCAAAATTTTCTTTAGTCCAGTTAGATTGTTTTTCATATGTTCCAAAGCAGTGGTGTTTGTCACAATCTTTAACATCTCTTAATTGCAGATCAGTTTCCCAGTAAGAAATAATGATTTCACTAAATACAGTCAGCACATTATATCACTGATTTTTAAGTAATTATACAGAGGCATGTAAATACTGAAACAACAAAATTACTACTTTTCCTCAAATGTTAATAGCACATTTCTTTAATCCTTATGTATAGAATATTATATTGTCATTTCAAAGAAATCTCTTCCGTCTGTCATGCAGATTAGGCAAAGACAGGATGAATTCACTGAGTAAGCATCAGAATCTTGTTATTAAAATGAGAGCATTAGCAGGATCTGAGTGAAAAAGCTAGTAAACACAGTGTGAGGACAGCAAAAATTTCTTACATTTTATAAGGTGAAATATTGGTAGGAAATTTTTGAAAATTCATGAACAAGATGTTGAAAGATTCCTCTTAGTTAGTGGATAGAAATTGAAGCATGTTTGATTAATTGTTTCCATGTTCCTGACAAAACAGAAAAACATTTTCATGAACTGCTATGGAATTTTGGCATGTTTTGCTGTAACCCCAAAACTGAAAAAACAAACAAACAAACAAAAAAACAATTGGGGTACTCATGTGGCCTGAGAGCTGTAACGTAGATTAATGGATTTAAATAGGTATATCCCAGGGAATGATATTGATGCTGGCATCTGTATGATGCTGACATCTGTATTATTCATGTTGTTTCTGCATGTTCACCAGGAAAGGAGCTGTAAATAGTCAGGACTGATAGAACCATATCAGTGTCATTGTTTTCAGGGAACCTGTAACATGAAAAGGAATTGAGAAATTAAGAAACAATATTTTGATATGTTTAAAGAATAAACACAAAAAAAAATTAAGTATTTCCATCGTTATTTATGCTAAACTGACATATTACTTTCAGTGTAGCAGTTAGAAAGATTGGTACCTTTAACTCAAGGTACTATGATATTGTGATATTCAAACTCAATAATTACATATGTTTTGTAGCATTATACATATCTTCATGGAATGGTTAACGTTTCAGATTGAGTACTAGTATTAGAAAGCCTGTGGTTTAAGTGCTACCGGGGAACACAATTCCATGATGTATTTATTATTAGTGAAATGTTATTCCTGAAATAATCAAATTAATTATGAAATTGTAGAAGATGAAAAAGCTTCTCATGGAAGTTACTGATGATTGCAGAGTGGGTCTTGCTCCCTGATAAAATGAATAGGACACACAAACCTCATAAAGACTGTAAAATAATTATTGCATTTATTCTTGGCAAATGTATTCTGGGCTGCATAAAATGATGGGTGGCCGGAAGGGTGAGGGAAGTGATTGACTCCTTTTGCTCTGCCATCATGTGTTTCATTTGCAATAGTGCATCCAGGTCTGGGGCTCCCTCCAAAAGAAAGTTGTAAAGATGTTGGAGCAGGTCTAGAGGAGGACTGTGAAGATACTTAGGGGGCTGGAGCACCTATCCTACGAAGAAAGGCTGAGACAGCTGGGCTCATCCAACCTGGAGAAGGGAAGACTCAGGATTGATTGACTTTTTACATGGGCAGCAATAGGACATGGGGGAATGGTTTTAAACTAAAAGAAGGGAGATTTAGGTTAGATGTTATGGGGAAATTTTTCACTCAGAAGGTGGTGAGGCACTGGAACATGTTGTGCAGAGAAGATGCAGATGTGCCATCCCTGGAAATGTTCAAGGTCAGCTTGTATGTGGTCCTGGGCAATTTCACCTAGTACCTAATTTAGTGGCTGACAACCCTGACTATGTCAGAGTGTTTGGAACTGAATGATTTTTGAGGTCCCTTGCAACCCAAGCTACTCTATGGTTCTGTAACAATGCATGTTATCTGGAAAGGTTAAAAAAAATAAAAATAAAGACTTAAAATGATAATGGTAGAGTGATTCAAGAAAATATGTGAAATATGTGATACAGAAGCTAGAGATATAAAATCCTAACCCTTTTCAAGATCTGAAAGGAGTTATGAAGTGCGTTTCTACTTAGGTCTTAATCTAAGGCTAAGCAAATGTAAGACATAAATCAAACAGAAAGGAGACTAAATAAGATGATGTAAAATTTAGATATCTGGTTCTGAGTTTTAATTTGCCTTTGACTCTATAGAAAAAGACTTTAAAAATCAATTTGAAATGCCTCTCCTTGTGTACCACAGAGGGGCTGACTAACAATTTTTTACACATTTGTCTTGGTAGAAAGACAGAAATTAATTTAACACCTAGTTTATACGATTTTGTGCTCTTACATTCACATAACTTAAACATATTTCATAGTCAATATTGCTTTTCTATTTCAGATTATTTGTGGAAGAATACCACAGGAGAAAAAACAATTCTAGTCTGGAGGTTTCATAAAGTTCTGTTAATGTCTTTTTTATGATCCACTGTTGTTTTCTTAACTTGCCTGCAAGGAACATTAAGACATTCGAGTAAGAAAGATGTTATGATTTACTTAGATATTCATTCAAATTAATTAGTTTTTCTTTTAGATGATTATCACTGCAGCAGATTTGAAGAGATTTGTATTCTGAGAAGTTGCATGTTCATGGCTTTTTTTTTTTTCTTTTTCCACTTCAGCCTTACCAAAACAATTCATTTTGGAAAATGGCTGATGAATGTTCGTAAAAAAAACAACCTTACAAAATCTCAAGTTTAAAAGTACTGTGGTGCTGGATTGTTCCTACATTTCTGACATTTCTTTCTAAAGGCAACAGTTTATGTACAAAACAAACAAACCAAATTTTTTCAGGCTCCTCCTTCTGGATTTTATTTTTACAAGCTGATCCTGACCGCACAGGCAACCCCAAGTTGTCAACAAGATAAGTTCACAGTACTAGCCTTCCAAGCTGTGTTACTTTCAAATTAGTATTTCCAGTGCTACTCTCCGCTCTCATGTACTCATAATCTCCCAGGAAAAAAATAAAACAGTGAGGTAGTGTCATGGTTTCATGATTTTTCGTTATCAGTATTCCACATCATAACATCATGTAATGCACTGGGGATTTGACTGCTGATGCTCAAGTTCCGGGTGCCTGTCCGGAGGAGAAGAAGAGCTACATTTCCCCAGGGGGCTTTGCGGTCAGCGAGGAGATATAACTCCCGGTAAGGTCACCTGATGCTCTCTTCTTCTTTGCCTGCTTTGCCTGTGCTTCTCTGCCTGCGCTTCTCTGCCTGCGCTTCTTCATCAGCTCAACTGGTCTGCACTTCTCTTCTCAGCGTTGTGGTGAGGCCGATCCACCTTCCAGACACACATTCTCTCTCTCTCTCCTTATATTCTGCTGACACTATATTTAGTAAATTAGTTTGTTTCACCTCAGATTGGTGCCGCTGTTTTCAATTATTTCGGGGTCCCCTATTTTCCTTTTCCGGGGGCACGGATCCACAGATCCCTCTGCCCTTCTAGTCACGGAACTGGGCCGAACCAGCCCGTAAACTGTTGACAGGTAGAAACAAGAGTTTGTTATTTCATTTTAAATTAATTGAATAAAATATATAGTTTGTAGTTATTGACAAATAGGAATCAGCTTTTGGTATCTAATTTATATATATATAAATATATAACATATATAAATACCAATAAATACCTGGTTCCTACTACATATATATGTACACATATAAAGTGTGTGTATATATACACATAGTAGGAATCAGTTTTTGGTACTTAATTTCTATGCGCGTGTGTGTATATATATATATATTTACTATAACCAAGACTGCAAAGATTTAAAAGATGTCAGTAAGGAGTGTAATTTAAATGATCTCCCTCATGATTTAAAAACCCCATGTAGTTACTGAAGGTCAAAGTCGTTTATACTTTGAGCCCCAGGGAAAATAGTGCAGTAAACAAAAATTTTGGTCAAGAAATGATTATAAGCTACGAGCAAGATAAAACATACAGTAAGCACGAACCACAATGTTATTTCAAGAAAAATAATTTGCATGAATATAGATAAAGCAAAATCAACCAGAAAGAAATGCAACTTTAAATAGGTTGCTAAATAACTCTTAAAAGTATCAGAAAAGCTTAAATACAGTGGATGTGACCAAGAGACAGCCCTTTTCTTTATTATTTTCTTGCATCCCAAATGGTAGACCCTGTCTGACAAACCTGACTTCATTCTATGACAAGGTGACCTGCTTAGTAGATGAAGGTGAGGCTGTCGATGTGGTCTATCTGGACTTCAGTAAAGCCTTTGATACTGTCCTCCACAGCATTCTCATGGAGAATCTGGCTGCCCATGGCTTGGATGGGCATACACTCTACTGGGTGAAACACTGGCTGGATGGCTGGACCTAAAGCGTCGTGGTCACTAGAGTTAAATTGATGGCTGGTTACAAATGTCGTTCCCCAGGGCTCAATACTGGGGCTGCTTCTATTTAACATGTTTATTAACTATCTTAATGAGGGGATTGAGTGCACCCTCAGTAAGTTTGCAGGCAGCACCAAGTTGGGAGGGAGTATTGATCTGCCAGAGAGGAGAGAGGCACTACAGAGGGAGCTGGATAGGCTGGATTGATGGGCCAAGGTGAACTGTATGAGTTTCAATAGGGCTAAGTATCGGGTCTTGTATTTTGGTCACAACAACCCCAGGCAACCCTAAAGGCCGGGGGAGGAGTGGCTGAAAAACTGCTGATGGAAAGGGACCTTGGTGTATTGATGGACAGTTGGCTGAATATGAGCCAGCAGTGTGCCTAGGTGGCCAAGAAGGCCAATGGCATCCTGGCTTGTATCAGGAATGGTGTGCTGAGCAGGACTAGGGAGGTAATCCTGCCCCTGTACTCGGCACTGGTGAGGCCCCACTTCAAGTTACTGTGTTCAGTTTCGAGCACTTCAATTCAGGGAGGACATTGAAGTATTGGAGCAGATTGAAAGAAAGGCAACAAGGCTTGTGAAGGGCTTGGAGACTATGCCCTATGAGGTGTGACTGAAGGAACTGGGGCTGTTTAGTTTTAGTTTTAGGAAAAGGAGGCTGAGTGGAGACCTTATTGCTCTCTTCCAATACCTGAAAGGTGCTTACAGCGAGAGAGGGGTTCGTCTCTTCTCACTGATGACAGGCGACAGGACAAGGAGAAATGACCTCAAGTTGCACCAGAATAAGTTTAGGTTGGATATCAGGAAACACTTCTTTACAGAAAGGGTTGTTAAGTACTGGAATAGGATCCCCAGGGAGGAGGTTGAGCCACCATCCCTGAATGTGTTTAAAAACAGTTTGGATGTGGTGCTCAGGGACATGATTTAGCAGAGGGTTGTTAGAGTTATGGTACTATGGTTAGGTTGTGGCTGGACTTGATGATCTTGAAGGTCTTTTCCAACCTGAGAAATTCTATGATCATAAATCCTTATTGTGTAAAAAGACTGATTTTTAGCTCCATCAGCTGAAAAACCAGGTTAACTTATCCATGACTGATCAAAGATACCAACCTCACTTATTTATTAGGTCTTTTAAATAACCTTTGTAAGTAGAATTTTGAAATTCGCTGTTGATGAAAAAGTTATGTATTTAGTTTGTATTTAAATTTTCTATCCTTTTTTTTTTAAAGATACTATATTTCTATACATGAGGGCCAATAATTAATTCCTTGCACTTGAAAGATGTGATGTAGAATTTAATAACATAGCAGTATCTACTTAGGCCTGTATAAAGCCCTACAAAATGGTGCAGTCAGAAGTAAATTACTATATCCTGTTTATTTCAGGGAAAGAATAGATCAGTCAGCAGAATTTCAGTATCAATAATATTAACTTTGCTGCACATCAGTTTAGTATTAAAGTTTTACTAACAGTGTTATAATGCTTAACATAGGGTGAAAAGGGACAGTTTCCTAGGAAGAGTTAGAGTTCATAAAGGAGAGAGAAAAAGAGAGCGAGAGAATTAAGAGAAAAAATTCTTAAGATAACAATGAGCACATTCACTTAATGATGCTGTGTGTAACCATAGGTCCTGAAAAAATAATAATGACTAAATATTTAGTTGCTACAGTTACTATCCTTGATCTTTCTGTGAACCTCCCAAAATGACAGCAATGAGTACTGTTGTGGATCGAGGCCAGTTTTGCACTTTTGCCCACGGACCATAATTGAAATAGATTAATGAATAAGAAAATGCCTAAGAGATCAGTCTTACAGCGTTTTCCGAAGTTTTTAAAGACTAAACTATACCTTAAATCTGCCCAATTACTGTATAGTATTCCCTTTACAGCATATTTTTTTCACTGCCAAGAAGCCAGCTGAGCATGCACTCCAGAAATACACAGAAATTGTTATTTATACTCCATAATTTGGATTGTTATAGAATTGATTATATGGACAGTATAGTTTTCAGTGGTGTTCAAGGATGTTTTTACTGTCCTTGTATAGTGCAACCCATTTCAGGAACCTATGCAAAAAAAATCGGCTGTATGAGGGGAAGGATAATTATGAATTTTAGAGCTGCCTCCATATATTTTTTTCTGTAGCTTTTCTGAGAATGTTTTTTTTTCTTCAGGTTTCTACTTATCATTAGTTATATATTTTCAACTAAGTATCATTATCTCTACCTGAATTGCAGTGAAAGGCCAACATACACTTTTAATGAGAGTTTGGTTTGTTTTTCACAGCACATTTACTAATGAGTAATCACAACACAATTACTAACTAACTGAGTTAGTTAGATGAAACACAAATTTTTCACATCTTTCATCAAAAGTACTTTTTCCTCTCTTAGAGGAAAAGGATAGAAATAGCAGACTACAGCCCAAGAGTAACAGAGTACATAAATTCTTGTTGACTTTTTGCAATGACATCACCTTCTATCACTTCTTGCCAATTCTGTCTTATTTAGCTGACTGAGAGCAGATGATGTGGTCTGCTTCTTATTAATTCCTGGACTCTTCATTTAGTCTGTTAGTTTCTTGTTATTTTTAGATCCTTGTTATAAAACACTTCAGTTTGTATACGAGCATTACATTTTTTCCAGAGTATATCTGACACCTGTATGTGATTGAATAATTTCTTAGTATTCTGAAATATATGGATATATATGGAGAATATATTTGAGTATATATAAGAGGAATGCTACTCAGAGCTATTTCTTGAATCTAAACTCTGTCCTGAATCTGAATAACACAATGAACATTTACAATCTACAAACATTCCCTACAAGAGGACTATTGTGTAATGTTGATCTTTCCCAATAGAAGTAAGGAAGAAAAATGGTTATCTTTATGTATCATGACCTTAGGTTTCCCCACAGTTATGAAGAAATACGGAAGGAAGATTTATTTTGCTTCTGTATTCCCCTGTTTTTGAAGGTAGTCTAACTTATACAATCTACTAAGAATTTCTCCAATATGGGGACGACTGGTGAATGAGAACATCTCATCAAATTCTTCTACTGGTTGCTAAGTCCCACATAGCTACCTGCTTAGCAAGATGGGGAAGAGAAGTGGAAATGTATCAGTGGGAAAGTCTGTGGGTTGAGATGAAGATGCTGTAATAGTTGCATGCGCATTACAAGCAAAATGAGGAATTAATTTTCTACTTCCCATCAGCCATTTCCAGGAAAGCAGAGCTCTGTGATGCGTAATGATTACTTGGGAAGACAAACACTCCTTCTCTGTTTTTCCACTGAGTTTTATTGCTGAGCAAAGTACCACTGGGTCAGTTATCCCAACTGTCTCCTTTCCCAGCCTCCCATGCACCCAGCCTCCTCACTGACAAACCAGCACGAAAGGTAGAAAAATCCTTAGTTCTGTTCAAACTCTTTTCTGCAATAGCTAGAATATGGTTTCTATTTTCAAAACTTGGAATTATGTCACATACAATGAAGACAATGAACAATGTGTTAACCAGAACTGGGACAGATATTCAAATAAGTTCTTATCTGATTTACTGTGGACCTTTCTGAGAAAGAAAATGAAATCTGATTATTCGGTTAAAATCTGCATGCCTTTAAATGTGTAATTGTGGTGTGTTGACCTTGACAAGTCAATCTTAGCAGTAGAATAAAACATAGTGAAGGGTTTAAAAACTGAAGGTAGTTTTAGGTTTCACTGACTACATGAACCATAAAGAATGATTCTAAGGCTCAAGAGTGTTGAAGATTGGTGAGGTTCTGATGCTGATGCCTGAAATATGATGCTGCCATTGATACTTTTGCCAAAAGTCATTCAGACAAGAAGTGAGGTGATTACAAATAATGGCACTAAATCATGTGAATCACCAGTGTGTTAAATTGTCTTGTTATATGAGATATCTTAATAACGCAAAGCACAGTATGACTCTGACTGATGTCAAGAAATATGATAAATTTGCATAGAATTTATGAAACTACCTGAACTCTCTTAACCAGATCTGAATACATTGTAGACTTAGCCTTGAGAAAGCAAAGTTCGGGAAATTCACCAAGATGGGGATTAGGACTAATAAGTGAGTGTGTATGTACACACAAGGTATTATAGGGTAAGTGAGGAAAGAACAAAACCATGGCTGCTACTTGTGTGGGGATATATCATAAGTACAGTGGACTACATTTTGTTTTTGTAGCATGAATTGTATTTAGTTTTGTTGTTGTTGTTGTTGTTTTTTGCACCAATTTACATGCTTCTGAAATGAAATGGAGAGGTTAAAATTTTGCTGTTGTATCTGAGATGATGCAGTGGATAGCAGACTCAACTTGGAATCAAGCTTAATACAGTGCCAGTGCTGCTACAAATCCTGGAGAATAAATATTTAATTATCTCTCCCTAACCAGTTGTGTTAAATTCAATAGAACCTTTGTGGTCTTCCTTGAATAGGAAAGCATGTCAGCCTGAGGAAAAAATAATATATGACTTATGGATGGAAGTAGCAACTAGAAAAAGTGGAGATATGGATACAGCTCACCATTTGTTTAAAGAATTTTTAACTTCTGTAGTTTTTGTTAGCGCTTTAAATCCACAGCCACAGCTGTTACTTAGATGTTTTTCTTCCCTCCCTTCATGTTTGATTATTTCTGTACACGTTCAATGAGATAATACTTGAGATATCTCATGCTAACACATTTTTCCTTTGCAGGCTTCTAAGTCCCTCTTTCTCTCCAATCAATTTCACTTATTCTTTCACTGGCTGTCCAACATAACAAATGCATTTTAAAGGAAATTTAAAGTGTTGGGTTTTTATATTAAAAAAAAAAAAAGTCAAGAATGACAACCAAGCAGCTAGCTCATTTCATTACAGGCAGTAACAGTTGAAAGGTAAGGGAAGAAAGGAAATAAGCATTTCAATAGCAAACAGTGGACATTTAATGTAGAAGCAGTTACACATGGGAGTAATCATCAATACACAAAAGAAAAATCCGGATGGTGCACTCATTATTTACATTATTGCACTCATTAGTTACATTATTCACCTCCGGGTGAAGCCTGACCAGGGCAAAATAGACGCGGAAGATTATCTCCATTGACCTGCTGGTCATGCTCCTTTTAATGCACCCCAGGATCCCATTGGCGTTTTTGGCAACTGCGGCACACTGCTGGCTCATGGCTAATCTGTTGTCCACCAGGACCCCCAGGTCCTTCTCTGCAGAAGTCTTCCCTATGGCTTTTTTGTACGTTCACAACTAAACTAGTCAGCTTAGATTTCAAAATTGAACTATCTGAATATGTTGTTAAGGAATGACCTAAATACCACAGTTACCACAGAAGTTTTAATAAGAATGCTTGTGTTGATTCCAGCTGAGAAGTTGTAAGCTTCTTGCAGGATCCTTGACAATTGAAAGAAAAAACTCTGATGTGTTTATTGTCTGTATTTATAGTTTGTACACAATTACTTAAAAAAAAAATAATTGCATGGTTAATTTCTACATTGTTCAGATGGAAAGGCATTACTGAGATCAGTCAGTCCAATCTACCTGTTCTGCATCAAAGCCCAAAAACACAGCTATATTGCTATATCTATCTTGTTGATTGCCCTTCTGAATATCCAGCCATGCACTGTTGATGCAGTTCTGCAATTCTATCTTAGAGACGTCTCACCACAGAAAATTGCAGAATCTAATAAAAATGCAAGTCCCTGAAAGTTGCTATGCTTGGCATGCCTTTTTTAAAAGCCTGAAGCAGAACAAGATGATGATGCTTTTTCACATAACACACAAGTTGGTGTAAGGTCTACACCTGTTCCTAAAGGTCCTGGACAAGGACCTTTAGGAAGAGTGCCTTTATCTTTGTCTGTAAAGGATGGGGAGAGAGAAAAAGAAATGTTTCACTACAATTACCCCAAGATGAGCTATAAACACCTCATGATTAGTAACAGATAACTGACTGAAAGATTACAATGACTGCAGCAACACAGCAAAAAGAAACCATAACAGCCTTACATAAGGGGAGCAAGTTCTACGATCTAATAAGGAGGAGGGCTGAAAAAAGAGTTGTCTTCAGACTGTAGGAGGTATATCATAGGAAAGCAGGGAGGTTGTTACTATGCAGCATGTAGCAGTTCTCAGACTTCTTCCTTTTTATTGGCCCATAAGAATATAAAAGATATAAACAGAAGATTTCCAGTCATTTTTTAACAGGACAGTACACTTTTCATACTTTACTTAAAAAACAGTGACAACTAGTCTATTTTATTGAATATATGGATTAAGAGTCCAGGATCTGGATTTAAGATTCCACTGAAAAACTGTAAAGGACGAGTCATCCTGGTTTTTCTTATATTGATGCCAAATCTCTTTTCAGCAGCTTAGAGGAACTACGTCAGAACATGGCTTGTTTTTATGTTCTTTATCTCTCTTTGGATACTTTGCCTAATGCTCCAGCACACATGCATATGTATTCTGACTAGACTCTGACAGATGGCCTGTATCAATGTTTTTCTAGAAAGAGCTGTGACTAATGTAAGCTGGCCCCATTAATCAAGTGTAGTCTCTATGGAAATATTCCCAAGATGTGAAATGAATAATTTCAAAAGGCAAGAGATAGAATGGACAGGCTTTGTATATGTAAATATTCTCTCTGGTTTTTGTTTGTTTGTCTGTGGAGCAGACAGTATTTGAAGTGTGCATGCTTGGAGCTTGTTCTTAAGGGGTGCTCTGTCTTCATAATTTATATAAGTACTATTAAGTTGCTAAATTTTGAAAGTGGAAGATATATTGTTTGAGGCTTTTAAAATGATATCCTCAATTAATAACCTCTGGGCATATCTTTGGTTTGTATATGAATTGAAGCTGAAATATGATATTTTCTTTAATAATTTCCTTTCTGTGCAGACGCTGAAATGGTGTAAGCTCTCATTTCACAGATATATTTGATTATGCCATCTACATATGTGGGAAAAGAGTAAAAACAACCTTGATTGTGAAGAAACTTTATCCATGATTTCCCTAGGTGAAGAAAAGCGAAGAGATTTTATTACACAATGGAAATAGAAAACTCCTATTTGGGCTGAATGAAGAAATGAGGATGCTGTGGTGATGTTTTGGGAACAGGCTTTAGACTGTTTCAGGAAGACAGAGAAGATGAAAGATAAATAAGGAAAGGAAGAAGAGTTCAGGACCTATTATCACGCATTAACAGAAACCTCCATAGCTGTATAGCCTGGATGAAGTGTACAAAGTTTACAGATGAGGAAATCACCTTCTGCATTCTACTATAGAGGCAGTAATTAGTGAATCCTACAATCCTCGCTGGACATTCAGTAGCTGCTTTTCCTGGATGAGTCAGTGCTCAAACTGGGTAGTGCACAGAAGGCCATCCTGATTTTGACAATGTTGTTTATGCTAGCATTCATCCACTTTTGAAAATACTGCCAGCATTACAATCAGTGTGAGTCTGGCAAAGAGATGCCCAGCATAGATTGAAGTGATAGCCTGGAAATGAGATTCCTTGTTTCACATCCTGTGCTGAGTCATGATGAGAGATCATGGAGGTGAATTTCAACTTCAAAAGTCATCGCCCTGCCGTAGGCACAAACACATAGATGTCTGAGATGCAATTTCAGAACCATAGTGAGATAACAGGTATAAATTCAGCTTATCTGCACCATATGTCAAACCCTCGCTGTAGTCAAGAGTGTCTCAGTCACTTATGATTAATGCAACTGTCATGCTTTTGCTTAGCCCATACTCTGTGGTTTCAGCTAAAAATGGCTTACACAATTCAGGAGATTATGATTAGCAATATGAACAGAACACTGCAGTTGATTAAGAGTCACTGCAGCTATCTTGGTATTGTCAGGGTTGTTGCTGGATCTCTCATCATTCCACAGTTGCGCTGGAAAAATAGGAGACTAAGGACTAAGGTAAACACCAAAGGACAGAGGTAGTGTGGTAGTGTGGGGTGCATTGAGGAATAGCACAGAAGTCAGAAGACCTTGTATGCTCTGCAACAAGACAAGTGAGATAGGTTCCAAACTTGAAGGCAAACTATCTGGCATGCTGCCTTACTTTGACTTTGCAGACCACCTAATTCTGCAGGCTCCTATGAAAGCAACCTCAGCAGCACTTTATCACATTGAACGTAACACTTCAATATCTTGTAGAAGTAACCCATAAATTTGACTCTAATTACATAAATAATTACATAAAATTACATAGCTTACTCTGTGGATAGACCCACTGAGGCATTTTCTCAGCTTTGCTGAAAATATTATTAGTAACATACAATAAAGACAAAATACAGAAAGAGTTTGTTTTCAGCTCTGTTCTTTGAATTTTCCATCACCAGTTATGAAGACAAAATATATTCATGGGGATTTGTTTGAATAATGAACCCTTTTACTTAGAAAATTTATTTTTATATTTCATTGCTGATAAGCCTATTAATGATAAGATCCAATGGATGCTAAAGAGATTACTTAAAAATCCAATTATTGTTGTTACTTAAGTTAGAACTAGCACCGAGAGACAAAGTTGTTAAGATAATAGGGAAAGAAGGATAGTGGTAAGTTATATTCACACTGAGGATGCTGAGGAGTAGAGGAGTGAAAAGTGCCACTGCTCAAACACTGGAAAATATATCTGTACTCTGTGCAGTTGTTCAGACTGCTGCAGAGGTAATGTACAGGTTTGATTTGAATCAAATTAATATCAGTTCAGATTCCTTGCCTTGTCAGTTTCTGAGCCTCAGGAATGTCTCCAATGCTAAAATAAAAATAATAATGAGGATTACAAGGAATATAAGTAAAAAAGTCAGCAGTAACTTGCAACACTACAAAAATTGATAGCATTGTGAATAACAGTAGGAAATGGTGCTGTTGAATTAAATAAAATTCAGATTAAAATCTTCTGCCTTGTAATTTTCTATAGCCAAACTCAAGTGGGAAGGGAAGAAGAGGTTACCTTTCATTAGGTGGTAAAAAGCATCCTTCCATCAGTGACAATGAGAAAGAACATATTGTTGAGATAGACAGTAAAAAGAGTTTTTAAGACAGTACTGTGTTTTAAAGTGGTATTATTTGAATATTTAAATGTGCCAATTCAGTAGAGATGTTGTTTCTCAGAAATTTTTGATGAGGTAATTATAGAATGCTGTTTTAGTATAAACATTGTAGAAAAAATATTTGAAAAATTGAAAAAAATTGCCAAAATACTTATAACTTAGTAATTTCAGTAGTTTGCCTATTAAAGGTGAGGTATTTTTCATAGTTTTGTCAGTTTCAGAAATTCATAATTTTCTAAAAATATTTAGTAGTTCAAATATTAATTTTGTGTAAAATTAAGAAATTTCTCACAAAACACTGATCTGCCTTACATCACTGCCTTACATTGTGGTCCTTTACAACATGGAAAGATATGAATACAATGGTCCAAAACCTGTACAACCTTAAATGTTATTGGGAAAGCTTATCTTGAATTTCACAAAGTGTGGGTTTAAACTCTGGTTAGAAATACTCCCACTGAGCCTGTCAGAAAAATTACTTGTCAAAATTTATCTCTTTTGATACTCTCCTCTGGATGGTTGTGCCAACAGAGGTACATAACATGGTTAGAATAGAGCAATAGGCTCTGGTAAAAGTGCAGAAGAAGCTGGAAAAGAAACAAGGATCATGTCTGTTGAAATACTTTGTTCTTCAGCTTCAGACAATGATTCATGAATAACTGTTAAAATAGATAGAACTTTTACTGCTAAAATCAGCTGAAGATCTACTTCCTGCAATCTAATAAAAGATTAGATAAAAACAGAAAGCAAAAGAGTTGTCTAAATTGCTTACACAAAAAACATTATGTCAACTGACTCAATCTTATGTCAGTTCACTTTTCTTTCCATGTTAACATTTAAATGTGTCAGTGTGTAAACGTGTAACCATTGATTTTACACTTGAAAACAAGGGGGATGCCAGCTCCTCCTGTTTTTTTCCTAAGCAGCATGCATTGGTGTAAGGGCACTTCAGCTGGGCATGTGGTCTTTTGGCTTTCTTAGAGGATAACTTCTTCATTCTTCTCAAGTATTTCCATTGAGTTTCCCTGTTTTTTTCTCCTGTTGCCCCAGCAGTTACTGCCTCATCATCATAGGACTTTGTATGTGCTGCAGTGTTGCCATCACGTCTCAGGGCAGCAGGTTGAGGGCCCCTGCTAACACCCTGTCCCTTAATATAGTTATGCCATCCCACACCTTCTCATATGAAGGCTCACTATCCTCCTTTTCCCCTCTTCAGACCTAGTTTTAAGCCCTTCCAATGAGCCCTGCTAGCTTTTCCCCAAGGACCCTTTTCCTCTTTTGAGAAGGGTGAACTCCATCCAGAGCATGTTGACTTCTGGCATGATGACATCCTTTATAATCCTATGTTTTATGAGTTGCACATCAACAAGTATATTCCTTCCATTTTTTTTTTTTTTCTATTTATCTTCATGAAAGCTATAGAGATCTAGTTTTATTTTGTCCATGGAATGTAATTTTTTTTCACTCAGTCACCAAGCAAGCAAAGAGGTCAATCTCAAGGATTTAGTTTCTTAATGAGAAATAGTTTTGCAACCAAGTGCACATTTAATTTTCTTTGTATTCCATCATCTCAGATTCTCAATGTAGTGCTTATTGGCAATGACCTGCCAGCCATTCTGGGTCTTACAGGATGAATGAATAACTTTTCTGAATGCTGCTGAATATGTGATAATGTAATTAGTGTTCTTGCCAACTGAATTGAAAATGAGATGTATCTCCAGGGATCACTGTACTCATTTGTAAACATATATTTTTAATTCTTCCTTCTTTTAAATTTAGCAAATACATATGAGCTAATCAAAATTCTCCGTTATACATTAAAATAAAATTATACTGTAGAGTAACTGGACACTTCTGATTTGGCAATTAAATTTCAATTTGCACAGCACTTCTTAAGAAAAAAAGAAGAAAGTATGTTTGTAACTTTTTCTTGTGGTCAAAACTATGACTGATAATTACTTAATTTTACATTCAGACCAATATATATTGGATGAAGAGAAGCAAAGTGCATAATTTGCAGGTTACACAATATATTAGCACTGTCCTGAAGAAAACATGACTGTTAACTCGTGTGAATGAGAGCAATTAATTTCCTTGATTTGTTCTAGACAGTACAGCATTTGATACAGTGACAAAGAATCAAATAAAACTAATAATCTTAATACATGATATTTAGAATGCAAATATTAATCATTTTGAACCTGTTACTTACATACAAGAGCACAGGATATATTATGGAGAATTTTGTCCACTATTTTAAAGTAAAACATAGGGAAATAATTCTTTGGAAACATAAAAAAAGGCTGGTTTTCTCCTAGAAAAATGTCACTAGGGATCAAGCTTACTCAGACTCAGTGTGACTTAGGCTGTATATCACTGCCACTGCTATAGACAACGACTTTAAGTTAGAAAAAAAGGGAATAAATCAAATATTTATGCTCATTAGGAGAGATGAGGGTGAAGGTGATACATAAGCCTGAAGCTATTTGTAACAGTGATGATTCCCTTTTCAGCTGAAGAAAATAACACAGGTGTTTCTCTACTTCAGCCTTCTTGACAACATTGTCAAGTGATTTGTTGCTCAGAATGAAAAAGATAAAAAATTATAATTTAATAAAAATAGAAAGTGAAAAGAGAAATGCAGGAAAATGAAAAGAGAAATGCAAAGCAGATACAATGAGATTATGCAGCAAGGTATTAGCTCCAGAGGATCTGGTGATCAGGTGTTGTAAAATAGAGAATTAATGCAATAAGACAGAGACTAGACCAGAAAGCAGTACCTGTACTGACTGAAATTAGTTTATTTTAGTACAGATAGTCAAAGTGACGTGAGGAATAATGAGAACAGTACTTACATTATAAACCCTTCCCACTCCTGAGAAGTGTACTCAGGACACTGATACCTTGTCTGAACAAAACTACATTGAGCTGTTAAGAGCAGATAAGATTTGCAGAGTAATTGTGTAGTTATTCACTGCATGATGTTGGAATAACTAAGAGATGAGGAAATCATATCAAAGAATTCATTCTATGAACCACAGAATCGTGATTCAAGGAAGAAGCAGGACTGGATTCTCAATAGCTATCTGTAATATTTTCCCCTTACCTCTATCTCTTGCAGTTTTCCCCTTGTGATATAGATGTGCACTCTATCCCATTTCCATACCTTGGGACTTTGGTCTTCTTGCATGGCAATGTTCTCTGGAGGTGAGTGATATGTAAGCTTGTCTGAATCATAAGAATATATTATTTCATTGCAAGATAAGGTGAAGATGCATTTCAGCATGAGGTGATGTTGTAACTGTGTGCCTTATACCAAAATTAACCTTTTTCAATACCATAATTCATTTGTGGCTATAGTTCCAGCCTTGACATATAGTGGTTACTTCTAAGAAATATTTCTCCCTTTGAATTTGATAGATGGATCTTTAAAATTTGTTAACTAACGAATGTTTAAAATTTTAGCATTTTATATATTCTGCAAAAATTGAAGAATAACTAAAGATGTTAGTCACCTCCCATTTTTATTAAAAAGCTTTGTCTTCACCTTGACAAATCTTTTTACCCTGGAGAACACAATATTATGATGATGATACTAAATACAAGTATAGATGTATAAAATAATTGCTATATTCAGATTCTAATTATATATATATTCTAACTATTTTCTCAGGTGATTCTTCTCTTGTATCACAAAGAGAACTTCTGATTGTGAGCAACTGAATGGTTGCTCTATATATATGGCATTTATACAATGTCTATCCAATGTATGTATCAGAATATCTATAAAAACACCAGGAGTTCATTTGAAAATTTTTAAGACAATAACAACTCCAAAAAAGTTTCAAAAGCTTCTCAGATGCCTTTTTTTTTTCTTTTTTTTTTCTTTTCTTTCTTTCTTTCTTTCTTTTTTTTTTTTTTAATATTTAACGCTAAAGTTTTCTCACTTGATGATTTTATTTTTTCTTCTTTGCTAGATGGAAACAGAAATAATAATCTTTGGGAGAAGATATGTCTTGCTGATAAAGTTTTAATTCTAGCCCACAGATTTCCTCACTTCTATTCTGACACCCATAAATATTCAAACTCAGTGGGTATTTGATCTTCCTGGTATCTGTAAGTATACTGTAGATTTTGATTGTTTTAAGATGGAAGACTATTTTGTTTTATTTTTGCTTTCACAGTTGGCTTTCTGTTTTTTTTTCCTCCACTTTATAGACTCTTGTCTTTTTATTAGTTCTGTGTTCCCTGTTGTTTTTATGTTTTGCATTCCTGCTGTCACTACAAGAATCTTACTGTAAACAAGAGTGTTGTATCTCAGTGGGTTATTTCCTGTTAATAACCTGTGATACAGTGTATAAATAAAACAGAGAGGAGTCCACAGGTGCAATTTATTAAAGTTATTGCAATGTGACTTCGGTAATGCGCTCAAGTTCCTTAAAAACTTTGGAGAGTTCTAAGCTGAAGGTGACAGCTACATATTGCAGTTCAGGAGAGAAAAACAAATATCTACATAATGAAATATAACTAAGTCCAACTTAATAATAATTGCAACTCAGTGTCAATACTTGAAGACATATGTGTACCTCGTTATAATTCAAATGAAACAGCAAGGTGACATGTAATTCGGGTTAGGCTAGGTGAATGAAATAAAACAAACCAATCAGAAGGTCTATTCTCCTTATACTTGCATTGTTAACTATGTGACAGCATATCCATAGAATAGAATCATAGAATGGCTTAGGTTGGAAAGGAATTTAAATATCTAGTTCAAACGCCAACACATGAATGTGTTCTGTTTCAAGAATGCCCCTGATAGGCTTCACATTATATGATTGTATTTCAGATATTTAATTTTGTTATTTGTGTGGAGGAGAGCTGTGAAAAACGAAGAAGTAATCATGCTGAGGTCGTTTGACTCCTTAGAGCTAGTCAAATCTTCAAATTACTCCAGTGAAGTTTGGATTGGGGTTTTAGAATAGTGCAACTAAGGGCAAGCCCAAAATTTTATCAGTAACAGTGTATCTGCCTGTGCACAGAGAGCAGAGATGTTAGTTCTGAAGTGTCTGTGAAGGCTATTGTGCTTTCCATTATTCACTGCTGTTTGTAAAAAAATTCAAGCACAAAGGATTCAGTGATTCAAAGAGAAAAAACAGTGCTTAGAGCAGCCAGAAAGCAATATTCACTCTACCTCATCTTTATAAGCTGTGAGTTTGTTAGCTCTAGTAAAAGCTGTTCTGCATTTTGGATTACTTAGAAACCACTTCATACTTAAAGAAGACTGACAACTGACCTAAAAGTATCTTTTTGAAGCTGTTTTAACTCAATATGCTGATTTATATTGTCTTGGTTTTATGATTTTTATTTATTGGTATTCCACATCATAACATCATGTAATGCATTGGAAATTAAAGAGTTAATGCTCTAGTTCCAGGTACCTGTACCAGAAGAGAACTACATACCCCAGAAGGTTTTGTGTTCAGAGAAGAGATATAACCCCTGGCAAGGCCACAAGACTGGAGCATTAATTCCTTCATATTCTTCTAGGATCATCTTATAGTTCGTTATCTTCTCCAGGCTTTGACATCACTCCACAGAGAGTGTCAGTGGTACCATGCAAATGTGACCAGAAGTTTTGACCAGACATAAAGCTGAAAGAGAAACTTTCTACTTATGGAAAAGAGAAAGCCTGCTCAACCCCATGTCCTGCTTATTCTTCCCCTTCCTTAACTATATTTGTTATCATGAAATCATAAAATGGCTTGAGTTGGAAGGGAACTCAAAAGACATCTAGTTCTAACCCCTCTACCATGGAATGTCCAGCTGTAATACAACCGGACTCCGTCTTAGCAGTAATATTGCAATAGTCTTATGAAATATGTATTCAGATGACTGCATTATTCTTCTTAAATATATGATAATGGTACACAGTTTTAATGTGTCTGTGTGTTGATTTGCAATGAGCACTTAATGATCTTAACAGTTTGAATGGTGTCATTGATTGCAAAGAGGAAAAGCGTGACACACAATCTATAAGGTCTATCAAATTCCAAAAGAAACATGAACACAATGAATGGTGGTTCATGTTCTAAATTGTATTTTGGACATTCTGTAGTAAACTTTTTCACCATATCAGAAGGAATAAATCCTTTTCAGCACATCAAAGTGACTGATGAGGACGGTGAGTGTTTGCCTTTACTTAATATACTCCACCCCTTACTACCTAATGCACTTGATTAAGATAGATAAGGCGGTTATAAATTGATGTTCTATGTGAGTCAAATGCATGAAGTTCTACTGTCATTCTCTCAGCTGAATGTATGATTCTATATAAATAATTGCATTTAATGGAGTAGAGAAAGAGACTGATTCAGTTTCTTAGGTTTTGAGGCATCGCAATGGGGTGTAAATATTAGGACAACAGTCTGTCTGAATCAGGAGAGGATTTAAATTTGAGTTTATCCATGCAGTGTTCTAACGAGCTGGTTGGCTGAAGAAAGAAGGGTAGAATATCTGGAGCTTTTATTTTTGTTTTTGTAAGAGATTATTTTTTTACATCATTGTCTCAAAGTTTGCTGGAGACACAGATGGACAAGTCCAAGCAAATTCTGGGTAAGGGTTGTGAAATCCTTTGTCTGAGGGACACAGATGGACAAGACCAGGGGCAATGAGAGAGAGAGATAAACTGCAGCTTAATGGCCGTAAAGTGGTCTTTTGTGTGGACTTATCTCAAGGAAGATGGCAATCTCAGGGGGTACTCACATGACTCTTGCTCAAGCAACCAGGGATGTCATGTAGGCTGGCAGAAGAAGGATAAAAAGGGGACCTATAACCATGAGGTTTAGGTTTTCTGGCAACAGATTCTTCATGAAGAAGAGGTTTCTGACATGAGAAGCCTCACGACCTGCCTCTCTCCCTCCTGGATTTGCTCTGCACTCTACCACGATGCTGAAGAAGAACAAAGGTGTCTGCCATCAGATTCCTCACTACGGAATTCCTGCATGCTGACGGACTCTCCTGGGCCTGCTACCTGAGTCCTGCTGCTTCCTCCCGGATTGGCTCTGCAACTTCTTCCTGCTACCTGCTTGCTGCCCAAGGCCGGCCACGCTGCTGCTGCTCTCGCCCTGCTGCTTCTGCCTCAGACCTTCGAAACGGCGTGCAATGGGACCGCTGCTGGATCCTGATAGTGACTATCCCTGCTTTATGCAATTCTTGCTTCTTTCCTATCTTTTCTATCACCCTCCTTCCCTTCCTCGTCTCCCTGATTAGGATTTATAGTAAACTGGTTGGACCAACATTTGAACCGTTGTTTCTTAATCTCACGCCGGGTGTGTTATATTAAAAGAACCTCATCTCCCTCCTATAAATTGGAGCAAAACAGTCTTATCATATATTTTACATAAATTAAAAAAAAAAAAAAAAGAGAGAGAGAGAAGAGGAAAAAAACTTTTTGAAAAAAAATCCATAGAAAAATCTGGTTGAGGACACTGGTCCATTTTCTTACATTAGTTTTGAAATGAAGAGTAAAATTTTATTCACCAGAGAAATTGTGAATTCATAATACAGTGAAAAGCCCAAAGAAGAAAACTGAAAGTCTTAAAAGATTCTGAAAGATAATTCGATGAAAGAAGTGGTGTTTTCAGCAAACTTGAAGGTTTCCTTTAAGCTGACATGCCTGAGAAAAGGAAATGACATAGCCAGAAAAACGGCTGGAATATCTAGAGAATATCATAGTTTGACCAAAGACTATGTGAAGAACTCATTCTCTGACAGGTGTGTTTAAAGTTTCCTTTATGGTTATTTATTTTTGAGTGTGTTTTTTGTAGACTTAGACACACAGGTGAACTACACTGAATTAAGGAGTGAGTGGTATGAGGCAGAACATATTTGAATAGTCAAAGACAGTGGAAGCTGATTTTTCTTTCTTTTTTTTCTTTTTCTTTTTTCTACTTTTTCTCAACAGGGCCGTTACCTTCACACTTACCAAGCCAGGAGAGTACAGTCACATGCCTGAAGTTGAAGATACACCTTCAGCATTTCAAAGCAAATATCGGATTTTCATGAAAGTTTATGACTTATCAAACCAGTTTCTGATCATGTATTATCATGAAATATCAACTTCTATTTTTAAGAGCTAATTCCTTTCTGTGTCTTATAGGTACAGTTAAATGTCACATTAAGAGGAAGTTTTTCATTCAGAGGGTGGTGACACACTGCAAGTAGTTACCCAGACAGGTTGTGGATACCCCATCCCTGGAGACATTCAAGACAAGGCTGGATGTCTCTCTGGGCAGCCTGGTCAAGTGGTTGGCAACTCTGCCCACAGCAGGGGGATTGAAACTACATAATCATTGTGGCCCTTTTCAACCCAGACCATTCTATGATTCTATGATCAAAGAGTAATTCCCTATAATTTTCCAAGACAAAATTATCTTGATTTTACACATTTACTATGTGAACTTTTGTGGAGCACTGGTAAACCTTTATTTCAATGAAGATTTGTATACATATGTATGAAATGTTTACATAACAATGTTTCTGACTATAAGCAATATAATAGTAAATAAGATTCGGACTTAACGACAATTAAGTGATAAATCTCTAATAATTTTATTCTAACGTTTTATGACAGACAGGAAAAAAGACAAAAAATAATTAACCTGATGTACTTTTATATTTGCAACTTCTACTAGTTCATACACTATTTAAATTCTATTTATCAAGAGAGAAGGAAAATATACCTGTATTTGTATTTAGTAATTTTGAGTGGATAGCAAAATACCATTTTGACAACAATGTGAAAAAAGTATCTGTTTTGGTAGAAATTCAAGTTTTCTTAATCTTCTGTATCAGTGGAGTCTACTAAATTTTTAAATATGCTCAAAGCTAAATTACTTTTATGTACCTACCACACTGACATTTATTACATTAACCCTTTGGATTTAATAAGGTAATATACTTAGAAATGAAATTAAAATTTTTCCTGGGGATTTCTTAATGCTTTTTCAGTTCTCTGATAACCAGAAAGAGAAGCTTAAAGAACAAACAAACAAACAATCAAACAAAACCCCTCACAAACATACTGCATTTGTATAAGCTTGCTTATCCATTTATTTGATTTTTTACTTTTTATATGTTTGGTTGATATTCATAGAATCATAGAATGGTTTGAGTTGGAAGGGACGATCATCTTGTTCCAACATTACTCCAAATTCTATTCTGATTTCTTGTTAATTGCTTTGCTTATAGAACTATAGGCAGTTACTCATTAACTTCATGTGTAAATTGGTTAAAGCTAAATAATATACCCAAACAGCAAAGGCTTTCTCTTATAATGTATGAAGAGTTGGCTTCTATGTCAAATACTCAGCCATAACATGTAAAATATGTTTCTCTCCGAAATCTTTGCAGTGAGAGCACTATCTTAAAAACAAAACAAAAACAAACAAACAAACAAAAAAAACAACAAAAAAAAAACAAACAAGGGAGTTAGTGGAAGACAAAAAGTAGGACTAGATATTTTTTAAAAAAGATCAGAACTGAGATACTACTAACAGAAATTAAAATTCAAAAGTAGTAGGTAAACATGAGGGTACTCATTTCATTTGAAGGAATTTTTAAGTATTCTCAGATCAGTGAGAATATTTTTGTGAAGGTTTTCAATGTATGAGAAATCCAATCTTGAATTCCTGCCTGGCAATGCTGTGTTTTAGCAGCAGTTGTGGTATAAATATGGGCTTCAACAGGAATGGATCAATTCAAACCTACAAGAAGAAATGATGCTTTCTTTGTGATAAATTGACACTGAAGCAAAATCTTGGCTATCTCCTATATTATTTAGAGGAGCATTGATCAAAGGAAGAGAGCTACAAAGAACTAGCTTTGCTGTATATTCTTTACTGATGCAGAGATATTGTCTGTAATGGCAAATACAATTACTACAAGAGTGTGCAGAGAAATACTTTTAAAACTTATGTTTGTAAATCTTTTTTGCAATTAGATGTAATAGATCAGAAGGAAGCCAGAAAATAATCAGATACCTGTTAATAGACGTAGAGGTTAAATTATACTACTTTTTATAATGTATTGAGAAAACATCATTACATTTCTTTCTATGTAGTCTTGTACGCATAGTAAATTTTATTATAATTGAATTGCCATTTTAATAAAAATATTAGATTCTAGTTTTGAAAATAATGCACTCTGCCTTCATTTTTTTTTTTTAAAGGGAAACCTACATCTTTATTTTCAAACACGTACTCAACGATTAAGCCATGGAGATTTTCTAGTCGTGCTGTTTGCCAATAATAGTCTATTGTCCATCATTTTACCGTGATTGTTGTTAGCAACAGTCTTTCAATGGAACAGTGTGAGTGAGCTTCAGCATCTTTGTCTCCTGGATGTAGACTAAGAAAGATGAACCCTTACTGTCTTGGTGTATCCCTGATGTCTGTATATCAGGCATGATAATGAATGGAAAAACTGCTGCAACAGTGGTGATTAATAGAATATTACAAATAGTACTCTCATATTTTTCCCTGAGATGAGCGTAGCAGGCACTTCCCAAATCGAACTTTTATCTTGTTTTCTTGGATATTGGGAAGAAGTTAATATTTTTATTCTTCTATTTGTAATGTTCTCAATAATGCCTATTATTACTAGTATTCAACAAAAAAGCAAACATATTTTACAAAATATTTTCAAACTAAATAAGAAGAACTTTAAACAGAATCACAATATTCACATCATTCTTAGTTTTCAGAAAAGGAATCCTTGTTGATAAAACTATCAAAATTATCCGTGAAAAATATTAACAGTAGAAATACTTATGTTTGTGTGTGTGTGTGTGTGGTTTCATCATGTCTCAAAAATATGTAGTGGTGTTTTTTTTAAAGCACTAACTTAATTAAATTATACACAAATATGCTTTTTAAAATGAAGACTTTTTATTCTGGTCATTGTAATTTAAGCTTGAAAATATAATCTCTGCTGTCCTGAAAAAGCAATATATTTCTTGTGAATTATCTAATTGTTTTTTTTTTCAATTCTTATTATGACAGTTGATTTTTTTATAAACTTGACATATGTTTTTCAGTGTTTTTTGCTGGCAAGAGACATTCGCAATGCAAAAGTCACAGAATCCAACTTCAATAGCCTTTTAAAAGATGATGAATCTTTTGGTGAAACAAGGAAATTCAAAAACGCAAATGGGCCGTGAGCAAGATGCAGCTCAGATGTTCTTCAGTACAAATTTTACGTTGTAACTGATCTCATTGTCACTGGAGATAAAGAAATATAAATGGAGGTATCTGTTGGACAGAGTTTTCATAGCCTTCTCACTGCTTTGATGTCTCACCACCAAAAATGTAATGTTCACGCCAAGCAGAGAATTATTAAAGATATTCCAGCTTCAGTGAGCATCTCTTCTGTACTTTTTATCATGGATAGGAAATCTTCCTTCTTCTTTTTCACTTCCAAAGAATCTAGTCTGGTTCTTTTGTCTGATTCTGAAGGAAATAAGTGCTTTCAAAGAAAATGGAAGTAGTCAAGAATTGTAACAAAATTATTTCTTAACTGAAGTGCTAACTGAACTATAAATATCAAAATTTACCTTTGGAATGTACATACTTTTATCACAAATTTTGGGTCAATTGTTCAATTAATAAAATACGTGAGAAAAATAATTGGTTAAATTAATTCATTTTCAGTTTTACCAGAAGTAACAGCAAGTAGCAATCTCACTTTTCCTTGAAGGCATCATCCATCGCAAACTACTTTCTTTCAGGCATGGAGATTTATAATAGTGTAAATTCACCAAGGAATGCCATTATTCATCTCTGAAAGAGCATACCATAAAAGCATTGAAATTAACATCCATTTATGAAGTATTCAAAGCATATATTTTATTTGCATTTCAATTATTCACTGGAAGCTGAAAGCAACCAAGCATGAAATCCTCCTTGCTTTGGCAAGGGCATTTAAACTGGAGTATCTGAGAAAGTGACTTCATGATATTAGAATATATTAAGGTTTTCATCTACCCTGCACCACTCCCTTGACCACCATTCAAACCGTGTCAATCCCTGCCACTATCCAAGAGAGCATCTGTAATAAACCTGTGCATGGACAGTAACTTCCATTGAAGTGCTGTGGCTGCTCCACAGACAGCTTAGGAGCTGAACAAGGATAATGTATATATAACTCACTTCTCTGTAAAGACAGAGAACATTTCACCAGGAGTTTCTTACTGTTAGCACTTCAGACTATTAGAATGAAATTGTGTCCCTAGGTGTGCCATTTGTTTAATATTTTTAGTGCTTAGTCAAGCTATCGTTCTGACAGAAATGTTAATATTTTATTGTTACATTATATGAACACATGCATGTATGATTTTCTTTAGCTAGAACTGCATTTTTTCCTGATTACTGAGAATTAAAATAGTAAAATACAATGAAAGATAATTTCTGCTTCCCTGGTTATGACCTCTTTGTGGTTAGTTTACTGCTAAAACTTTATCTGATGAGAACACGGATAAGCTGAAAGAACAAAAGGCTGCTGGGAAAATTTTTTGTAGGTATAATATATTTCAGAATGAGTCTGAAACACACAGTGTGGCAGGAGACCCAGAAATTCTATGTTAAAGTCGAGTGTCAGTTTCAGATTTATTGAAAGGAACGTTCCCCAGATAACTTTCAACAAATTTTCTTTCCTCGGGTTTTAAAATCAGTATCTGTATAAGAGAGATGAATTGAGGATAAGAATTTATTCAGTACCAGCTGTAAAGATTCTTTTCCATGTTGTTTAAAGAACACAAACTTTTCACAGAACCATGGGTGAGATTTATGATCTAGTTCAAAAGGAGTCTTTCAGTAATTCCAGTAAATTTTAGATGCATTGCTTTGCTTTTTTAGACCTGTAGGTTTTTAGATTAGGATGTTAGTGGCTCTGCACATCCCATTTCACTAGAACCATGAAATACCTTTGCACCATCAAATTAAAGAACTATGGAAATACAACATACGCCAGGGTAGCTCTCAGTATTGAGAAAAAGAAAATACTGTGAGCAACTCACAGGTGTGTTTGCTTGATTTTTGTAAGCAAACATTTCTGTTAGACCTTTCTAATTGGTGTATATTGTCCTGCTGCCATGTATGCAAAAGATAAGGATGGGCTTCTGTACTCTACTCAATAGGATTATGCAATATATTCAAGAATTTAGAAGAAAGAATGAAATAATGAGTGATGTCACTTTGTCCATATTAGTTTTTGACCATGCAGCAATGGTTAAGATCAAAATAAACAGTAAACAGCAATGAGGTAGAAAATGAAGAGCTTGCCTTTTGTTAAAATCTTTTGCATGCTATGTTTCTCATGATGAGAATGCAGATCTGTTGGGTTCTAAAGTGTTTAGGTGTTATGCCTGAGGATTTCTAACATAATTGTAATGTCTGTGAAAACTGATATATAGAAGAGCAGAAAGAACAGCTAATAAAAAGCACAACTTTCATAAATATACAGTGAGAAGAACTTAAGGTAAGTTTCAGCGAAATACATTCACTGTTTAAAAATTGGCATTTCAGATTTTCATCATTTCAACAGATGTCAGGTTTCATTAGGCAGCAGCTTGAAAGCCCTAAAGGATCAGAGGATGAAATATCAAGTGTCTTCATCATTACCTGTCTTCCAGTCTTCGACTGCCATGCAAAGTGTGGGCTCTAGAAAGCAGCTAGCTAACCTTCTCTATATTTTCTCAAGAATTAAACAAAATGAAACAAAAAGCAATCTCATTTTAAAAAAATACAGATTTTTACATAATTTAGAATCTGAGTGCTCCTCTGAACAGATTTCTTTTGGTCAGAAGGAAACACTGAAGATGAACATCCTGCATCACCTGTGTCAGCGTAATGACTTTGACTCCTCTGTTTGAACTGGGACTTAGAATCTAATCACCTCACCTGCTGAAATTTAACCAAGATAATAAACAACAGCTTATTTTTTCCATAAAGTACATTTTTTATTCAATTTGATGTGATAAATTTGCTTTTTCATATTCACATATCCAGCATGCTATAAAATTGAGGCTATTTAATTAGTCTTGTAATGTTGAAGTTTATGAGTTAAAAAAATAAAACCAAATATAAACTACTTTTGACAAAGTAGGATTATCAGGAAAAAATAAATATATTTTAAAATGCTTCTTCTTTCATTAGTCAGACACATAGCATATAGAAGGTAACATTTCCATTTTTTCTCACCTCATTTTTAGCATTCCTTCTATTTCATTAATCCTTGAAATTTTGGTTTTCTCTCACACCTGTTAGGAAACAGGTACAATTTCATTAGACTTATCTAACAACAGTGATGCTGTATCCAGTGAGATAATGTTAAAAAATTTCAATAAATATGCTTTGTCTCGGTGGGCAGAATAATTTTCCATTAAAAATAAATCACAAATTCAGTTTTAATTTTTTGTTCTGTTCGTTACCCTATTTCCTAAATCCTGTCTTTCTTTGAGAAGCAGTAATCAGTCAAACCAAGTAATCATGAGATGATCCTAACCCGCAAAGAAGAGGAACGGAATGTGTCCTCATCACAATTTTCTTTCACTTAAAGATATTTTCCAAGTGGCTTGAAAATTTTTTTAGTTCTGTATTTTTATTATTTTTTATCAAGGGACAATGAATTATCACCTGATAATTATTCATTTTGCATCTGTTCTCAAGCCTTTCAACTATTATAGAAATTAATGAAGCAGCTCAAAGTTGTTTTAGAGTACTACTGTGGTGTACACATTTTATGAAGGGATCAAATCTGAAGAAGAAAACTTCTTATCTCTAGAGCTCATAACTTATGTTTACAAGAAATTGCTATTCTGTAGAACAGGAGTCATCCAGATGCCATGAAGGTGAAGGAGCAGTTGATTAAAAGCACTGAAGAATGTTGTTTTGGATTTATAAGAAAATGCTTATAAATATATATTTTTTTTAACATGGGCCCTGCCCTACCTATTAAATTACTCTAGTTCCACTGGTTTTCAACTTAAGTTTTTTGAAGGTAATTAATATCTGGCTTTTTCTTCTTTTCAGTTTCTTCTCCTTGATTATGTTGCTTATATAAAAAATGTCATTGCTTACATTTGTCTGTTGTTGGGCTGCCTTATGTTCTAGATCATGATTTCTCTAAAAGAATAAGTAGGAGGATGAAATGAACTGTAAAGGGAAAACAAATGAAAAAATGATTTTGCAAAAGAAGTGAGAATTTTGAAATGATAAATCAGAGATAAAAACAGTTAGGACAGCTAATTATGACCTGGAAATTTGCAGTGACTGTATTGTATCAAGCAGAAATACTCTGAGGATTGAAGTGTTTATTTTCAAACTCCCAATGCATTTAATGTACCTTAGAAATTAATGGGCTAGTGTGAAAAAAAATAGTGTGAAAAGAGAAACTGACTTTTTTGTCTTACTAAATTGATGTTTTCCTTCTTCCTAACACCAGCTAAATGAACACATGTAGAGCAAAGATGGCTGCAAAGTCACTAGACTGAAATTTTCTTGTTTGGTTAACAAGAAGCTGTTTCCCATTTTGCTTCTTTTAAAATAGGTAAACTGAAAAATATTGCATATTGTGGAGCTACATTACTTTCGATAAACAATAACACAGATATCTTTTGATAGGCATATACACAAGAGAAATCATATAAGTTATCTAATATAACTCTGTTTTAAGCTGATTTGCTAATGATAATTCTAATTATTTTTTTCACATCCAAACAGGGATTAGTCTTTTCAGGCTAGTTTGCCTTCTTTGAGTGCAAAACCCTAGAGTATTCTAGCTTTAGCACAAACTTAATTTATTCCTAAGTGTAGACTTCATATGGGAACTGTGTATTTAATCAACTACTGCATTTTGAACTTCTGTAGTAACCTATATTAGAATAGATACCAGGAAGAAAAAAAGAAAAAAAGTAAATGGCCTTGTCATTTTTTAAGTGTCTAGAATGGTTTTTTGTTTGTTGTTCAGCATCTGACCTACAACACACGTAACTATAAAGTTTAAGTCATACTGACAATAAGATTGGAGGATTTATGATTTATAAAATATGGAAAATTCAGAGACATGATAATTTGTGAGATACATTTCTGAATGTTAAAGAAGAGTTTGTTTTTTTCCTGTGAGACAGGAATTAACTACTTTCTTTGCTTCTTGGGGTTTTCTGTGGATACAGAAATGCCCACAAGAACAAAATGATCACCTAAAGAGACAACTCTTTTTACCAGATAGTCTGGTATCCGCTTTTTATTTTTAGAGATGTTCCCTATGTGGTGACAGGGGAAACATTCCATGTTGTATATGCTCTATGTGAATTCATTCTTGGCCAGATGCACAAAATTCAGGGTCTAAATGCATTTCTTCGGTCTTACCTCCATAAAGTTCTTACCAAAGCAATATGGGAGGGTACACTGCAATGGCTTTCTCATTGCCTGCCCAAGAAAATGAAAATCTGAAGGGAAAAGTTACTGAAAAAGGAACACGTTTATCTCCTTTGGATTATGATATTTAAAATGTTCCTATTACATATCACTAAAGATAGTTCAGAATTAATATGGCAATGACCAGAAGTTGAAGACACAGGAGCATGATTGCAGATTGCCATCTCTTCAGAGTCCTGAGCTCATAGGCTAGTCATTTTTGACATAAATTACTGTCAGATATTAATTTTGAAGGATTCACTCTATATGAATCATATGCACTTAGATACATAATTATCAGTACTAATTGTAAATATGAACTATACTTGTGTCTGTAACTTTAAGTGCTTCAAGACAGATGCTGCAAGAAATGCTATATTTACTTATAGAACATTTTTTTTGGTAGCCAAACCACATTGAAAAACATTGAAATCTTTCTCTCATTTCTGCTTTTCATCCTCTCTAGAAAATCTCTCAGTCAAACAGGGACGTAGTATTTTATTCCTCAGTATTTTTGTCCTTTTCCATTTCTCAAAAGCTGATTTTCCCACCCCCTCTTGTCATGGAGTATGGAATACACTGGCAATTGAATATTTACTTATCTGCTTTGTAAAAGATTATTCAGCAATGATGCAAATGTAATTCTGGAAATGGAACTTGTTAGTTAACTGAAATCCTCGTTGCTATCAGCTAAAAAACAATTTTTTTTTTTTCCCAGTGAAAATAATCTAGTGCCATGATACACGTTAATTTAATTTAAGAATGGTTCAAAGCCTTGTTATTTTGACTAAGGCTGTAGTTGCACAGTGAAGATTTTCATGAAATACAGATAATGCTAAGATTCAAATTTTCTTTCAGGTGCTAAAATCAAAGGCTAGAATATTTGATACGCTTCCTTTTTTTGTTAATATTTTTTATTTCTTAAGATAAATGTGTGAATACTACCATTCACAAGAGGCAAACTATGTCATTTTAAAACAAAAGCTTAGATAAAAACTACACATTAGTGTTTATGAGCATTCATTTAGATTTTCCATTTTAACAAATTGTCACATAAATTTTTTCTACTGACCAGTCACATAAATATGTTTGATCACAGTTATTTTCCAGAAATAGTTGCCAGTCAGTGTTTTTTTACCTGAAAGTAAAAATGTCAGTACATAAATGAGGCAGGTGAAAACAAAATACATCATAGCAATGTGAAGAGTGTAAGAAATAAAGGTCTGTCATAGCTTCAGAAGACTTAGGAGGTGGTATCCAGGCAGACTTAAAGAAAACATTGCTGGGATGATTTTCAGAAGATAATCTATTTCATCTTATTATTCTGTGTATATGTAAATTCACCCTAGATATTTTCATGCCACTTTCTTAAGATCTCTAGACTATACAAGAATAACAGGACACTAATAAAAGAAATCTACATTTCTTTTTGAAAGTATTTCTTTGTTTCCCCCTGAGGTAGATAACTATTAGAAATACATTTCATTGATAACAATATTCACAAACTTTTTAAAACTCAGAGGCATCTTCATAAAGGCATCTTCAATTTTTTAGTCCTACTATGTAATCACTCAAGGAGAGATCATTTGAACTCCTAATTTCCTTTTACTGTAAGTTTTACACTTCCTAGTAGTCCACTGGTATTCCTACTTATTCAAACATAGTTAACCCAAAGAATCCTGGTATAACTTTTCATTCTGACAACGTTCTCCCCATCCACCCTCTTCTTCCTGTTCTCTCTCATGTGCTGGAGAATGAGGAATGGAAACTGCAGTCTGCCCATAATGCTTTGTCTCCTTCACTCCTTCAACTCCAATCTTGCCCAGTTTTCCCAGTACAGTGTGTATCCCAGGAATAGCTGTGGTCAGAGAACTATGAGAGCTACCCTACTTCCAGTTCATCTATATTGGTAGCACAAAGAAAAAAATCAAGCTACAGAATTAGATATAGATTTTTGGAGAGACCTCTCTAGTCCAATACTTCATTTCTCCTGTTTTGTTTTTTTTTGTGTGTGTGTCCTAAAATGCACTGTAAATAACATGCATGTGGAGAAAATTTCTTACTTTCCCTCATCATATGAATTTTCAAAAATACTATGGTCACTGTATAAGAATACAGTTAAAACCTTCTTTTCTTAGGAAGGGAACATTAAGTGATATGTAGGACAGGGTCCTACATTATTCACAGTCAAGTCACAGACAAGAACATCAGCTTAAGACTAGTGATTTTTTGTCATGGTACACATGATGAACATCCTCTTTTAGTTACATCTTTAATCATTTTGAAGCTAGGTGATATGATAGAAATATCCTACTTAAAATGTAAAAGGGATCATTTTGAGAAATGCCTTAAATTGAAACATTTTGAAGACACATTAAAGAGTTTGAATGTTTGCTTCTTCATTCCAAGCACTGTAATTAAACTTGTCTAGCTTGTTCCCTAGGAAACAAGAAGAATCAGGAATTTCAAGCCTTCAGAATAATTCACTTAATAATGTTTGGTATGATAATAAACACAGACAAATATATATTAGCCAAAAATCAAGAGTGAATGTGACTCTGTTGACAACTAAGCCTAAAAATATATCTAGTGAACAGCTTTAAAAAATTAAACCCCAAAATGGACATGGAAAAAAAAAGAAGTATTAGTATCTTGAGAATGTTTTATGTAAGTGGGCATGGAGTTATTTAGACAGAGAATTTATGGTGTCCCTCTAGTGGCATGTTTTAAGACACGCTGCAGGATTTTATGGTAAGAATTAGAATATTGGTAATATTCTGTGGATTAATGACTGTTTGTGATCAAATTGAATTTTTATGTTGAGAAATTATAAATACATAAGTGTAGGCAATATCCATTTGTCATGAAAAACTGTGACGTTCATTTTTATTCATTTTAGTGGTGAAGCATGTCTTCATGTTGTTCTACAAAAGAAGACTGACTTAGCAGGTTATAATTGGATGGAAGAATATATAACAGTGCTCTCCATTGATAGTCACGCTATATGAGAAGATTTTAAATTTTAAATGTCATCTTTTTCTTCTGTAACGAAACCAGATTCAACAGTTATATACAGAAAATTTCAATCAACTATGTCTAGTGTAGTGAATTCTTGCATTTGTCATATGAGGTTACAATAATGAATTTTCACAGATCTTGAAACAAATTACTGACACACATTTTCCTCTTGTTATTTGAACAATGCTCATTCTGGAGAAGACAACTGCAAAATGTGCTCTGCTGACGTTTTGGCTAGTTTTTCTTTGCTTAGCTTGTAAATCACAACATGAAAATATGCTTCAAGTTTTTCTTGTCTTTCTCTCTAGAAATACAACTTGTTTGAAGCCGGTAAACTAAGATTCCAGGCCCTCTCTAGGGAGCTGATATAGAAAGAAATCATTTCTGGGCATTGATATCATTATTCCAGTCTCTGCTGACACCTAGAAACCTTAACCAGCACATATGATTGCAATGGTTTATTGCCTGCTTATCTCTTTTTGGCAACAGCAGAGAGTTAAGTCCTCAAACTAATTTGTTTAGGTCTTGCAGCTGCCTTTGATATAATTAGCCATGAAGCATTACTGATACTGTTCTGTAAAATATGCCAGAAACAGACAAAATGGTGCTCTACCTTTTTAGTTATGATAAAACAGATGAGAATAGATGACTGGAAATATGTTCTACACTGATTTGTAAAACAGAATTGTAAGGGCATGATAGATATGCATTTTTGATACTTATTTTTATACGTCAGGTGTATGGGGCTGCTGAATCACAGCCTGAACCTCTGATTAATCACCTGAGGTGAGCAATGAGTCAGCCACGGGAGCACAGGTGAAGGCAATTCACCTGTGCTGCAGGAAGGGGTGGAGCCTGGCTCCACCTCTCTTAGACCCATTTAAGAGCTGACTGCTAGTGGGGAAGGGTCTCTTCTGGAGAGCCACTCCATGTGAGCCTAGGATAGGGTGAGTGTCCTTTTTTCACTTTTTTCCTTCTCTAGTACAACTATTACATCAGCAAAACTCCTGGTTATACTATATTATCTGTATATTCAGTCAGGTGAGAAAAAGGAGACATGATCTCATATTTTTTGCATGTAATAGATTTGGAGATGTCAGTAAACAAAGTACAACTTCTTTTTGAGATTACATTAGTAGATGCATGAATGGGATGGATTGCCAGTGTTTTGTGGGAATTTAAATATGGTATCTTATAAAATACTTTCCATCATGAGCTTCTGGATTATGTCTCCTATGTTACACAACTGTCTAAGATGAAGAAGAGGAAGGCAAAACACATAGTATTATGTTTTTAGCTTCATCTAGATGTCACAGAACTTGTATATCATTGCCAAAAAATCTGCAATTTAAATCTGGTATCAACCTATCTCGGAAGGAAATATTTCAGTTTAGGATAAAGTGATATTTCAATTCAGGGTGATTCAGCTATATGAGTTTGTAAAGTCTCATGCATAACTTCAGTATTGATTAAAATATGTTTCTTTAAAAGCAAAAACCACAATAACAGGGTGGGGAGTTTTCAACCAGATAGATGTATCTTATTTCAACTGTTGGGAATATATGTTGAAGAATACAGCCAACTGGCACGTACTGAGATTTTCACAACATTTAGAATGTGTTCATGTCAGTTTTTTTCATTTTGTTTTGCTTTGTTTACCAGCAGCATGCACTTGTAGCCCTGAAGGCCAACTTTATTCTGGACTGCAACAAAAGATGGGTGGCTAGATGTTAGATTAGATGTTCGGAAGAAATTTTTTACTCAGAGGATGGTGAGGCACTGGAACATTTTCCCAAAGAAGTTGTGAATGCCCCATCCTGGAGACCTTCAAGGCCAGGTTGGATGGTGCCCTGGGCAGTCTGATTTAGGGGGTGGCAACCCTGTCCGGGGCAATGGGTTAGAACTAGATGATCTTTAAGGTCCCTTCCAACCTAAGCTACTGTATGATCCTATGAAATAACATTATAATATATAACTGTTCAGCCTTTATAAAAAAGGAAAAAAATAGGAAGGCTCTGGTTTTAAAGAAACTTGGGAGAGCTTTCACAAGAGAGTATTTTTGAACATTTGATTTAACAGTTGTTTACTGTTTGTATAGAGTAGGTTACCTTGTTTCAAAGTATTAGATGAATGAAAGACAGTCTTGTGTATATATTAGAACAACTTATTTGTATTAATAAATGAAAAAAAAGGTTTTAATGAATAAGACAGCCTTCAAGTTGGTGGAAGTCTACGTAGCTGTTTGGTCACAAAAGAAAAGAGAGAGCAAGACAATTCTGACAGCTCCTTTGTTCTAAATTAGAGAGTGATTACAAAGCAACAACTGAAAGAAAATCCCAGAGATGCTGGAATGAATTCAGAAGAGCTTGCAGTCAGAGGAAACAAAGGAAACTACAGCTGGGAACCTGTTGAACAGCAGGAAAAAATATAAAATATATATAATATATTTTTAAAAAATTAAAAGAATTTCAGGATTAAAAGGTAGGTACTTGCATACTTCCTTTGATTTTACTTCAATTTTAGTCTCGTTCTTGTCAGGTTCTATAAAGAATTATGAGGTCAAGTCATATTTTTATTTCTCTACATTTTGATAATAAAAATAGTTCTGCTGCAGACTATTTTCCTCTGCAGCACTTTAGACATTGCAGTAATAAACAGTGTTACGACTCTTTTGTCATGTCTTCATTTTACAGACCATCTGACAGACAATACCAAGTAGGATTGACTAATATGTTTTAATTAGACATTACAGTAAAAAATATTCTCAGAGAGGGACTCTAAACTATGATGCATGAATGTTAAATGCAGATACTATTGCAAGGTATTTCAAGGGATTTGGATATTTCATGTTATAGATACCAGTTCTACACTTGAACTAGATAATCTGCTACTCATTTGATTAGAAACAGACATCTGATGTTTGTGTAAGCACTTTTCTCAGCATAAACAATTGTTTAATTTCAATTGCATTTAATCTCAATTCAATTATCATTCCAAGTGTCACTGTCTAACTCACATTTTTCAGAATTTTAGATCATTCAAATGTCTATATCTTATTTGAAATGATTTAATTAAATTCTCACAAGTCTGTGTGAATATTTATCATTCCCACAACAAGTTTTTTCAAAACTGGTACAGATTGGCAAGTCTCTTTTTCCTTTATCCATATATTCTCCATCCACTCTTTCATTATAACTGTCAGAGTTCTCTTATAAAGAAATTGAGAAGGTTCTTAGTCCCCTTTATTTTACAAACTCACTTATAACTGAAACTTCATAAAAAATCAGGCAACTCTCTGTCCACATAAAAAAAACAATCAGGATTTCTCAAATGGTGGTGAAAGGAAAGACAACAAAAGCCTACCAAGATATCCTAGTCTAAATGCTCATTTTACTTCTCCATGAAGGCATAACTCCATTTCAGAGCTGCTAATAGAGAAGAATGACAGTTTAGTGCAGTCAGTATAGAGCCACAGGTTTACATAACCTTGCTGTAAAGAAATACTATTTTTAATTAAGTTCATCTCCTTATCTTTATGGACTTCAGTTTTTTCATTACCTCATGGACCTATCTTGATATTATCAGCCTTGATACTTAAGCTTACCAATGTTACTTCTTGCCTAATCCTATTCTGAATCTGAAATTTCCATCTAGATTTTTCACTCTTTCAGCAATCTCTGGCAAATATTTTCAATGACTATTCAGTGTGAATCATAATTTCTTCTTAATAAATATTTCTTTCACATTATCTCCACTCAAGCTGTTACTGACCAAAGAATCAGGACAAGCTAGCATGATACCATTATTATCTTTCGTATTTATTTTGGATGGTGGTTTGATACAAGTCCCATTAGAAATAAGGGGTATGTAGAACCGTGGGGAAAAAAAAAAATATCTGGAGTTCCAAATTAAGCTGTCAAAAAATATGTAAATTTCAGGAGTTTAGAAGATAATCAAGACACCTAAAAAAGGTCTTAATAATAGCTGTTGGTATGATTCAAAACTGGTTTCCCTAAAGAGACTGGTGATAGAAGGAGTAAGATGTGATATTTTTATACAGTTTTTATACAGGAATCATATAAGAGTACCAGTGTCTCCTGATATACCATTTTCTGCAAAAATTCTCCTGATTTCATCACACAAAAGTAGTGTGTAATTCTTTCATGTTTCGTAAGCTCTGCTTCATTCCCTATCTGCTGCTAGCCTGATTTTCTTTCTTTTTTCAGCAACAAGAGAATTCTTGGTGTTGTGGTAGATAAAATCAGTGTTTGTATATTTCAGAGATGTGAAGGGAAAACTATATGGATTAAAAAAAAAAAAGCTGTCTAGTCATTCTCTTCTTGGGAAAGGTATTAGTTTTAAAACTGCAGCAGATTTCTCCAGTGTGTATTTTCAGACTGCAACATTGCTGGATTGACTTTAGTTAGGTGGTTATCATTCTGGTTCAGGCAATTTCTTGAGAGAGAACGGGGAAAGAGAGAAGGAAGGAGCTTGCAAGTCAAAAATCTTTGTGAAAAGAAGGCAGAGGACTGAATTTTTGGAATAAATTGTCCATTTGCACTCAGGAATAATTTGTAATAAACTCCCCATCAACAATAAATTAATAATACGTCGCAGCGCACAGTTGACATTATTATGCAGTTATGCTATATATTTTGTTGGAAATAAGGGTTTCCTACGTCAAAAAGTCAAAGCAACAATCAAATAAAGTCCATTCTTTCCATCAATACAAACAATAATGAAGTCTGTCTTCTCAAACAGTTTTTCCTTACTTTTTCAACAGTTCTTTAGAATTTCTGCAGTTTACTCTCTCCACAGAGATACCAGTGCTTATGAGTGCTTTTAAGGCAGTTTACTTGCTACAGCTTGATTCCATCTTAAGAAAGTGGTACATTAGACCAGTGATTACACCTATCAGTAACTTGAATCTTTATAATCCAACATCATAGAAAACTAATTCCTTTTTCTCTTTTTATAAATTTATTATTATAATGATGTCTTTAATACATTTGCATATCTGAAACCTAAAATAGCTTATAGTTTTTCTTCTGGCTGTGTTGCTCACACTATATTAATTAAATACCCAAAATACTTCACAAATTATAGATCTTTCATAAGAACTTCTATCCCAAACTATGCCTATCTGTACCAGCTGATATTCTCCATATTTCAAATGATTTTACTGCAAAAATAGGAAGAATCTACAATTTTAGACAGAAAAGGTTATTTTGTTCTGTCTGTCCTAGCTATAATTGAAATTCTAGAAGAGAATTATATGGGCTGTTAAAGCAGAAGTACTGAAACAGAAGAAAATAAAGCTTAAAACTCTAAATCAAAACTGCTTAGTCAATATTCAGTAAGATTCTCATTCTTCAATGCTTATTAATTGATTTTTCTCCATTAATCCTCTTAGTTTTTAAGAAAAAATATGTACTTTGACTGACAAAAACCTGATTTCTGGTATGAATTTCAGACCTAACATGTCAGTCTCAAATGTCTGTCACAAACTAATAGACAGACACTCCTCACTTTTCCCTTCATGTTAGAAGAGATGAAATGTCACTGCTTTAGTTGTCATATTACCAGGTTTGAAGATCTCCGTATTTATTTCAAGATTATCTAACTACACATCTATGGTATTAACTAATTACCTAAGGTATAAATATTTGCTAGAAACTTTTGATTAACTTAGGAGATGCCTTCTTACAGCTCCTACTCCATTAGATTGCCTGTAATTTTTTCCCTTACACCAAGTCTGAAATAAAAATACAATGATGGCTAAAGCGAGTCAATTCTTGAGAGGTTATGGGGAAATTTCTGACATTCTCTTTGTTACTCTTTGCTGATCTTCTGTCTGACAACCAAGATACGTAAACTCTCTGAATGTTAACTTGAAAGAAAGATCCTGTGAAATGATCAAATTTCTTCAGAATGGTAAAGATGAGAACCACCTGCAGTAACATGAAGAAAAGCCACACGCGTCTAAGTATCTTAGAAATAAAACAGCAAATGAGGTTCTGTATAGAGGAATGTGTAGTGATACACATGAGAGAACCAATTCGTCTACAAAGCAGTGCGGTCTGAGTTCATTACTTCACCACATAACCAAGATATAGGGATTATGACATTCATTTTGATGAAAATATAATCTTTGTACGTGGTTGTGGACAAAACTTGACTCAAATGTTTGGAAATGTTAGGAAGTAAGGAGATACAAAGAAAATAATTAAAGTCTATGCATCTATCTCTCTATTATGTTCCCAGTCAGCTTATTGCTGGATTAGGAAACAGCTATTTCTCAGTCCTTTCAGTTTATCTCCACAGGTCTGAAGAACAGTTTCATTGTCTTATTCCAGAGGATAGACCAGAAAAAATCCTGTTTCAGACAAAGAGGCTCTGTTAAACCTCTTATTTTTTTTCCCATCTATATATTTTTTTTAAATATACTTCATATTTCATATATACCTCATGGTAGGACTAGGTGATATTAATGCTCTTTTCCAACGTGAATGATTCTCTGATTCTATACATTGCCTCTCTTCTTCCATAAGTACACAAATTACTCTAAGATCTGTACACAAGACTGTTATGCACCTGAGAACACTCATTCATTTTCTATCTGGCGGTCAGGAGCATAAGCCACCAAAAAGACCTTTCTGCATGTTCTCTGATATTTTATTGGAGAGATATTAATCTAAGCAGATTCAGAAGTGTTTATTTACTTCATATGTATAAATTTCTGTATTTTGATGCCTATTTATGGTAAAGAAACTAGGGCTCTGTGAATACTGTTGAAGAACTAGATACTCTGCTGATTTTTAACTACTTGCCTAGAGGGTATTTCAGACTGACATCTCCATCAGTGATGATTGATTGATTTTACTGGCAGTAAGAATGGATGCTTTCAATATGGATTGTTTCTTTCACTGAAATGAAAGGTTTTTAATTGGTTTTGTCTTCTTAGAAAATTGTCACAGTAGTCTGGAATACATACCTGTTGAATTCTGTAAATTATTTCCTTGAAAAAATAAACTAAATGAAGTGGAAGGGCAAATCTTGCCAGATATATCTGAAAATCATCCATATCAAGTTTTAAATTTGGACGTATTTAATGCCTAAACTAAGTCTTCTCAATAGCACTGTTTGTGTACTTGCATACAAGAAATTATCAACTCTTAAGTGAACTGATGAATTCTAGACTGGCTATGTTGCACAACTGTAATGTCTGTATGAATCTGTTCTGGGGAAAAAATTCTTTAAAGTGTATCATGTGCTCGTGCTTATTCTTTCTGCAGCCAAAAAACCATAACAGGAATTCTGAAATAATGCCACAGTTTAGAAGACATTTTCAATATTGTTTCATTGCCTGTGATATTTTCAAATTTCCTTTGGAGCAGTTCTTCATTAGAAGATGAATACTTCAGTACTAAAATAAGCAAACTTACAACACCGCACAGTCTTGTACAAGATAATTTTTTTTTAAATATAAAAATTTTTCTTTTAATATAAAAGACTAATTCAGTTATTGAAAAATTAGTAGTAGAGTAAGCAACTGCTGGCTCTAATTAATTTTTTTCTTTTTCTTCAGGCATATCATTGGATTCTTAGATGGATTCTTACTAACTTGAGAGAGAGATTTCTTATGAAGGTAAAAAATTCCATTGCTAGCCATTATAAAATGAGCATGAGAATCGTAGAATGGCTTGGGTTGAAAGGGATCTAAAGATCATCCAGTTCCAACTCCCTTCTGCGGACAGGGTTTGCTAGCTGTGAGATCAAACTGCCCAGGTCTCCATCCAATCCGGCTTTGAATGCCTCCAGGGATGGGCAGTTTCTCTGGGCAGCTTGTGCCAGTGCCTCACCACTCTCTTATTAAAATATTTCCACCTGAATTTCCAAGCTTTTTTTGTTGAAAACTGTTCACCTTTGTCCTGTAAGAAGTCTGTATTCCTCCTGTTTATAAGCTCTCTTTGAGTTACCAGAAGGCTGCAATTAAGTTTCTCAAGAGTCTTCTCCAAACTGAATAAGCCCAGCTTTCTCAGCCTTTCTTCACAAGAGAGGTTCTCCAGGCTTCTGACTATCTTTGTGGCTGTCCTCTGAACCCACTCCAACAGCTCTGTCATTTTTGTGCTAGCACCCCCAGACCCGGATGCAATACTCCAGATGTGGCCTCACGAGGATGGGGCAGAGAGGGAAATTCACTTTTCTCACTCTGCAGTGTGTTATTAAAAAACTATTTGTTTTGTTCATGATGAATATAAGTAAGATTTCCTGAACTTATTTTTCATTATATTTCAAACTGAAAGCCTGATTTTGTACAAAATGTTTTACCCCTCCACCTATCACTATTTCTAATGGACAACTACATCTGTGGATGCTTCAGATTGTCCTTATGATCCTGTGTTCCAAGGTAAATGTATCTTGATAACTCCAGGCTAGGACTTAAAAGAGGGTTCACTATGGACACAGCAAACATGCTGAATCCAAATATTCCTGGCAGAAGGTTATTTCCTAGGCACTGGTAAATTTAGAGTGGGATTCATTTTGGCATTCATTGGTTTACTGTAAAATAGGCACACTCAACTGGGAAAATTCCAGACAACTGTTAATAAAGAGGAAAATCATGACAGGCTTTTTCTTCTTTGCCAGGAACACTTGCTGGAGAGACATGAAGAGTAGTCAGATTAGAAAGACAATCAAAAAGGATTATGCAAAGAAGGAAGTATATATATATTTATATTTATTTTTTTTGCTTGTGCATTACAAAATAGCGACAGACTAGTCATAATCTACTTTCTTTTATTGACTTTTATTTAAATTAAGATTTCAAATTTCATATGTGTTCACGATGTTAAGTTATGATAGAATATATGAAAGATATTATTAGATTTTCTAATATTAAATGTTAAAATTTTGATGATAAAAGAGTGAAATTCTGAAGAGGAAACTTGATTTTTTTTCCATTTTGTATGGATACTTCTATACAGAAGCTACAAGAATTCCAGTGTTAAATACAGCCTGTACTAATGATGAAGAAAAGAATCTTTAAGAATATTTCTTGTAAAATAAATACTTCTGGAGGAAATTACTCTCTGAGAGAATAGGTGGCAGATATAAAACATAATATTCAAAAAAACAATACCTGAAAAATTATACAAAATTATTAATTTGTGGCAGACTAGACTAGTGACACACCCAACTCACAAAAAATATATAATTCTTATTAAAATATTATAATTTATTATATTATTACAATTTATAATTAAAACAAGTGAGATTATTTATGTGGCTTCAAACTTTTTAAAAGCAGACCTAACTAGAAATCCAATTTTAATGAGGGAAAAAATACACAAATTACCTAACAGTAGAGCCCAAAGATAGTTTTCTAAGAATGCAGAACGGCTTCTCTATACTGTCTCAGTCGTGTTGATTACATTTTCTTTTCCTTTCATTTGTGGACAAATCATAACTAACAAATTAAAACAATCTCTTAACAAAACAACATAAAGTCCTTTCTAAATCTTCATTTTTGTTGTTTTTTTTTAATTATGGAAACAACTTACAAATAATAATTAAAATGATCTCCCACAGTTAAATGCATCAACAAACTTGTGTGCCTCTTTAATTTTAACCTAAATGTCACAACAGATGCTGCTCTTCCAGTCTCAATGGGGAGCAGATTCCACAATCAGGGAGTATAATTACAGAAATCTCTAGCTCCTGCTGTCTCAAAGTTATACTTAGGGCACGCTAAATAGTCTGCCAGTCTCAGTCTTCAACGGCTGACTGAGGACTTTGGTAATAAAAGATCAGTCAAGAGTACATTGTGACACTGCACAAAATGTTAACAGCTTTGCAGAATTTATAATCTAGTGAGACATATGCCAGCTTTGTACACTACTTAACAGTTAAAAACAAATGCAATAAGATTGATATATAGTATGAGCTCACAGCAGGAAGAGGGTCTGTTTGCCATCACAGAAGTATGGTAATATATTGAACACAAAGCATGAATTGGCAAGAAGTGAATATCTGGCATTTTTTCGCTGACAGTGCTTTCTGGACACTGATCGTACCTGGGAAGGTTCTTAAGTAAAAATAAGGATGTAATGTAATTTTTTTTTTTCACTAGTGATACGATTTTTTTTATAAATGGAGAAATGCAGAGGAGGCCTATAATGAAGTGGGGTGTTGTTATTATGTTTGTTCTTGATTTTGCTTTGCATTAGATTTCTTCAGAATAATGCATATCATAGAAAAAATAAAGTATGTGGGGAAGAATGAGTCATAAAATGAATTAGAGGGAAAAAAAACAAACGCTTTTTTTTCTGATAGAAAATCCGAGGTTTTCTTCTCTTGCTGCACACAAATTATTGGCATGCAGTAGTTAGTTACCACATCTCATCTACCAGCAATTCCTAAAATATACTCATGTTTGAAATAAATATATACGTACATTGATAAAAATAAAAATATTCCTGTGGAAAAATAGAAAATGTTAAAAAAAACTCTGCCCTCCTGAGGCCTCAGGACTGTGTCTAAGTCTGGGGCCCCTAATACAAGAAAGACAGGGAGCTTTTTGAGAGGGTCCAGAGGGGGGTCACTAAGACGATTAGAGGGCTGGAGCATCTCCCCTACAAAGACAAGCTGAGGGAGGTGGGCCTGTTCAGCTTGGAGAAGGCTGCGGGTGACCTTATTGCAGCCTTCCAGTACTTAAAGTGAACCTACAAACAGGAGGGGAGTCAACCCCAAGGTTATCCAAGGGTGGATAATGGCAGGACAAGGGGAAATGATTTTGAGTTGAGGGAGGGAAGATTTAGGATGGATATTAGGGGGAAATTCTTTACAGAGAGAGTGGTGAGGTGTGTGGAACAGTCTGCCCAGGAAGGATGTGGATGCTCCATCCCTGAAGGTGTTCAAGGCCAGGTTGGATGGGACTCTGTGCAGCTTGGTCTAGTATTAGATTTGGAGGACGGCGGCCCTGCACGTATCCCGGCTTGGAGCTTGATCCTTGTGGTCCCTTCCAACCCAAGCCATTATATGATTCTATGATTCTTCTTACATTCGTGATTCCTTTTTCATAAGAGTGAAAAATTTTCAGTTCTATACTAAATTTTTCTGGAATGTGTGGTAAATCCTGGAATTAAAGTAACACACATTTACACAATTAGCAATTGGGGAAAGGCATGCAGAAAACAGAAATGGTGGGAGAAAAACTTGAGTACACTTCATCCAGAACCATGGTAATTTCTTTTAACTTAGTGTATGGGAATTGTTGAGTCGCAGCCTCAACCACTGATCTTCTGAGGAAAGGACTGAGTCAGCTGTGGGAGCACAGGTGAAGGTAATTCACCCATGTGACTGGAAGGGGTGGAACCTGACTGCACCTCTTCTAGAATCCATTTAAGGGTTGACTGCCAATAGGGAAGGATCTCTTTTTGGAGATCTTTCCTCTATGGAGTCTTTCCTGTAAACCTTGATCTTCAGATACAGGTGAGTATTTCTTCCCTGTTTTTTTTTTCCACTTTTACCATGATAATCTTCCAGCTGTAACATCAACTTAGGTAGTCCACTTTTCATCTAAGTAAGAAAGTTTTATTTCCTTTGTTCTAGTGAAAGAGCAGATAATTGAGCAAGTATACTACTCTTGTTTCAGATATTCATGTCAGACTCTTTCACAGTGGAGATCAAAGTCAGGACTAACTTCTTTCAATATGAGTAATATTCACATCTGAATAGTAGAATTGTAGAATGGCCTGGGTTGAAAAGGACCGCCACGATCATCAAGTTTCAACACCCCTGCTATGCGCAGCGTTGCCAACTACTAGACCAGGCTGCCCAGAGCTACATCTAGCCTGGTCTTGAATGCCTCCAGGAATGAGGCATCCACAATCTCCTTGGGCAACCTATTCCAGTGTGTTACCATCCTCTGTGTGGAAAACTTCCATACTACGTTGGAAACTAAATCTCTCAGAAAACAGATTTCTTTCTTACCTTATGCAGAGGATCATAAATCTGTGAACAACCTTGTACCAGTCTCCAGGTGAAAGCACAGTATCTAAAACGATGCAGATGACTGCTCCAAGTCACTGCATCGGTTGTGATCCTTGTGATTCAAGCAGAGGCTTGGAGTTTGTGTTTCCAAACCAGAGTTCTCTGTGCTTGTACAAAATCTGATCTTTTTTTTTTTTTTTTTTCCTGAGTGAACCAATCAAATCTGAAGAAAATGAAAGGTTTTGTTTTTCTACTACTAAAAAGCTGCACAAAGTAATACTTTGTGATTTGTTCTTAGGTATCAATGACATCTTAATGAAACCTCTGTATGTATTGTGAGGAAAGAGAGCAAGAAAAATGGATGAGTGGAAGGAGAGATTATTAGAGAACTGGTCAATAATAAAAGAATCAATGAAATCAGGAGATTCTATACTAGCATTTAATACTAGCATTTAAGAATATTTTTGACTTTATTTTCAGCCAATAAACGTTATATCCTTAGAAGTATAACAAGCACAAGAACACTGCATTTGTTGATTTCTATACATAGATATATTACTAAGAGGAAAAAAATCTTCTGAAACCTGCACTGACTTTACACCACTGATGTAACTTATACTAGCTCACAGAATTGCAGAGTCTCCTCAGTCTGTAGTGTAGAACACAGAAACTGCATGTAGGATCCCAAGGGAAAAAAACAAAACCAAAAATGTCTCACATTCATTTGCTAGGAAGAAGTTGGCTAGTAGTTTTAAATATACTCTGCCTTTCCATATCTATATTAAGCATGGATTATCCTTTTGTTCAAAATATTTTCTCAGGTTTTATTACTTTATAGTTTTCGCTTGTGCTGAACTTCCCACTCATTGTCAGAGCAGGAATGGAGGAACACCTTACTTTCCAAGGTGCTGTGTTTTTCTCGTTTTATGTTTGAAGCTGTAATGTGGAAAGTATATTTTCTAATTTGATTGCATGATATCTTCTCATTGCATAGAAACTACACAAAGGAGCCTGAGAAGAGTGAAATATGAGAGAATTCTCCTATGAAAATTTTCCTTCCCCTTGAAACTCCTTATGAATTCCGAAAGACATGTAACTAATTTACAGAAATTTTACATTCTTCTGGGAATTCTCCCTGGTGAAAGATCAGTACAGAAGCAGGACTAAATCTTTAGCTGAAGAAAAATATATTATGGCAGCTCATTAATGGAGAATATTTTCTAGTTGCATTCAGCTGATGAAACCTGTCTCAGAGGTAGCTTTCCAAAGTAAGTTGTTGCAGTCAATAATCATCACTGGAAAACCAACGCATATAATAGTGGTACACAGGTGAAAGTAACAGTACTGTTTTAAACATACACAGACTTAGTAGTTTTCTATGCAATAAGTCTCGCATGTAGCCAGAAAGCAGATGAAAAAATATATAAAAAAAAAAAAGTGTGACACCATAACTATTGAAACTGTATACCTCTGCATAAATTAAAAATCCATCAAAAATCACTGCTTTTGAGATATTGATCTTCCAGGGTGAAAAATTACCAGTTATTGAATTACCTCACACTTCTAAGAGTCTAGAATATTTGGGAATAAACCTTCTATATTTTGAATGGTAAAGTTTAAGAAATTAGCCACATGGAGAAACAGAAATTTGTCTGGCTGGTGGTACCTTCCAACTGATACTATTTAGTCCATTCAAAACTCTTTTCAACAATTGTATCTGAAAGTGTGAAAACAATCAGATTACGTTGCTGTGTTTTCCTGTAATTGTGAATGTACTGCATTCATGCAATCGTCGTATGCTGTGAAAGCTTCAAACTCTGGCTGTGGAATACCTAAGGTCAGGCAAACTGCAAATTTGAAACTGCTAGTCAAATAGCTGTAAGATTTTAGTTTGCCAACCACTCATTTACACAGCTATTCATTTGCCACTGTAAGTTATCTTCTGTTGTTTGTAAGACCTTATTTTACACACTTCAGATAATGTGGGCAAGATAAAATTGTAAATTATTACTTTTTGATAACTGCATGAATATATGACTTGATTGTTTTTTACCATCAAAACTAAGCCTAAAATAATCTAGGCTTTGAACAAACAGAATATCCCAATTACACATTGCTATTTCCCTTCCATGTACATACTGAAACTTGAATGATTTTTTTTTTTCCTTTATTGGGAAGATGTTTTAAGTGAAACCACTTTTACTCAGTTCTGTCAGATTTTTCACTGATTTATTGTTTACTGTCAGATACCTTTTCCCATTCTCTGAGTCACTTGAAATAGATTATGATTACTAATGAACATTTGGTCAAAAAAGCTAGCTTACTCCCGAATCCATGGAAGAGAATCACTCAGAAATATTAGGTAAAAATCATATAACTGAAAAGTGTTGATTTTTATAAATTTTTCCATTGGGTTTAATTTTCATAGGTTTAGGACTCTGTTCAGTACATTCAGATTTATCAGTTATCCAAATGTAGAAGTGTTGTACTATTCATTGTACCTAACCAACCTACTCTCTAGCCTCCTAAAACTATTTCTTGTTTTTTATTATCCTTTTTTTCTTCTTTTCTTTTTTTCCCTTTTGTCCATATAGACCCAGGAGAAACTTATGCTGTTTCTCCTGCTGGCATCTGTTTTCTACTTAAGCCCATTTGCTATTCACATAACCATTTATATCTCTAAACCAGTTGAGAGTAAGAAAAATGAGACATGTGACAGAGAGGTACATTGAAAAATAGCCACACTCTAGAGTAGTTATTTCAGGTTTTAAACCATAACAAAGAAAGATGCTATGATGACAGAAGAATTCAAAATAATATCAGCAGCAGGATATGAAGAAGCTCATGAGGCTTTCTGGGCACCAAGTATGACAGATCTGCTGGGAGTGGAGGAGCAGTCTGAAGACATCAGAAGTCGGGGTCATCGTTCAGACAGCAGGCTAATCACTGATATGTTCATATATTTGAACAAGCATTGACCTCTGTAAGAAGGCTGTGGAAAAAAATATATATGCATGCAGAAATACTTGTCCTAAGCGGAATGGAACATGAAGTGAATCAACTATAGAAGTTTTTGCAAGGAAAAGATAAAGTACGTAATCAGTTCCTGGGATAAGGAGATCCTTAAAGAGACAGGCAAAAAGAATATTTTTCTGAGTTCAGTGGTATTTGATGTCATGAACACACTGGACATTTCTTAGATGTCTGGGACTGGTCATGACTGGTTTTGTACACAGAGGTACCTCTGAGATACTTCTGCTGCTGGGAGAGATGAGAAGACAAGGAGGAAACAGCGATGAGACAATACACTGTTCAGTCAGAGCAAAATGCTGTTCAGTATGAGACAGTTACTTTTAAGAAGCATGTGAAAGAAATGATGTAAAATAACTGGTGAAACATGGATTAGTCTGGAAGATTATAGCTATCAAGTTTACCTTAATATGGTATTTAAAACAAAACAATTATACAGTTATCTCCATTGTTTATGAAACAAAGCTTGGAAATTAACAAAACAACGACAACAATAACATTCCTAGCAAGATGGTATACGTGTTTATAGATGCCTCCATATTTTGTTTGGCTTCAAAACTGTATTTAGATCTCATCTCTGTTACTGTAGCTTTTCTAGCTGTGATACTGGGCTCAGTTTTCATTCATTATTATTTACTCTGTAGTATTATGTTTGACAGAATGTCAGTAACAAATACAGTATTCTTTTTTTTCACTGGGATCCATTTTCTGATATTAATCAAATGTTTCCCATTTCCTCGTGTTAAAAAAAAAAAAAAAATTGAAACATATTTGGTAATGAAATATTATGGCCATACCTTTTTGTGAAACATAAAATTTCACTACATAGCTTTCATAAAGAGAACTAACAAAGACTCCTAGAAGACAATTCATTGTATAACACTGGGTTCAGCTTTGAGAATAAATGAAGTAATCCATTGTAACTATAGGAGGCTTTCGATTTGATGATCTATTTTTAATTAGCTTTGCTTCATACGGGAAAAAAAATATATATATATTTATTTTTTAGCACATAACCATAGTAGATTTTGCCTCTCCAAGAAGTGAGGCTTGATATTGACTTTCTGATTAATCTTTTTACTGAAACAGGACTGTAGTGCTCAGGAAACTATATGTCTTTGTGGATGACTATCATATCTGCAGTTTTCAGAAAATTCCCAAATACCATGTGAATATTTTATAACGATGTTTAGCACTGAGCACCCAAGCCAACCTTATAAATGACTCTTCTGTATAATTAGCACATTAGTCACTCTGTAAGATTGAGTCTGATGAATTATTCAAAGAAGTTCTGCAAGCTGCTGGTTGAGGGCTCTCTGTGAGGGCACTTTAAAACTCTCCTGTTAAAGTTTGAGGTTAATAAGTAGGGAAGTAACATAGTTGGAAGAAGAGAAACACTAACATTTTACTGCCATATGAAGAACATTTAGGGAGGGAAAAAGAGAATATATAAGGGTAAGGAAAACTAAAACATGAGAACTCTCTAAGCCCTGAAAGGAAAGATTCATGGAGACACAGAGCCATCTTTTTTTTTTTTTTTTTTTCCTTTTTTTGTTACCTTCAGAAGAGCACAATAAAGGTTTTTAGAAAACTACTGGATGAAGATACATTATGTAGCTAAATGTGTGAACTCTGTTATTGAATTCTACAATACAATTAAAAGATGATTTTTCAGAAATGTTCAGTATTTAATAACTTTCAGTTTGTGAGTTGCTTGTAGAGTTTTGTTGTTTTTTTTTTTTTTTGATAGTTCTACTTCCTTTAATTATCATCATCTGAGTAACTGAGAAACTGATCAAAACTGATGATATTCTTTGCTGATTTTTGATTGTTGGCAACTGGCAAAAAGAGGGTGAATGGGATAAAGTCATTGATTTAGGAAAAGTGACATATGAATGTATAGTAAGGAATTAAAAGGATGTTCTAAATTCTTTCTGAACTTGTCTTTTTTATTCTTTCTTTCTGAACCACTTGGTTAGCCTGAAACTACTAGAAAACTTATGCTATTAAAATAGGCTTAAGAGAAACACAATATTCACTTTGAATGAATAACAATCATCAATCTACAGATCGTATTTATTAATTGAATATGTAACATAGGGTTTCTACTGAGGTCTTTCTCTTGTAGGTTACCTGTAATGGCATTTCAAGTGCGGGCCATTACCTCAAACATTCTCACTCATGATCTGATCTCCTTGCATGGAGCCAGGGGTTGGACTCAATGATCCTTACAGGTTACTTCCAATTTGGGATATTCTATGATTCTGTAATTCAACTTTTTTAAACATCTCCCTAAACACCTGCATGGTACAGAAAACTAGAACTAGATAAGCACAGTAGTAGTAAAGCCATTAGCTATTTAAACCAATGACAAAGGATTGCTTTATTGTCTATTGCTGTCAGTCCAAACACAAAAAATAGCAGTGAAGTTGGAGCATGGGGAAGATCAGTGCTGTAGTAGAAATGTCTTTATCACAAGAATTGTCCTAAATAGGAGATATACTTTAAATAAATAAATAAATAAATGACAGTATAGTCTAGTGATAGAAAGGTGCACTATGATTTTACTTGCAGTGCAGGAAAATGATGTCTGAACATAAGAGGAAATACTTTCTTCAGTGGGATTTTGTCTGAAAAGGTTGCTCAGAGATGTTGGGGACTCTGTATCCTTGAAAATTCCCAACAAGTTCTTTGAGCTACTGATGAAATTAGTGCATTCTATTAATATAACCCCTTTTTATATGCTTTTTAAAGAATAAACTTTATGGCAGATGCATTTCTGTATTTCCCTCTTCAGTTCTTCAGAAAAAAAGAAATGGTGAGAAATCCCCACAGGTGACTATTGTATAACAGAGCAGAAATTTCAAAGTCTGGAGCCACATTTCAGCTTAGTAGAATGTTTATGCAGTGTTCCAATCTGGTTTGTGTGGTCATGACTCCCTCTAGTGATGTCAATACAGCCTACCATAATCTCATTTCAAATGTTCTTTTTTAAATTACTGCCACATTCTCTTCGTACTCAGTGAACTCCATAATGGCTGTAAATCATGTTTACTAACATACAAATTTTAACTCCGGAGAATGTTAATTCACAGTGGATCAGATCTGATGATAATGTTACATGCCAGAAAATATTCAAAAACTTCAAAATGATCTGAAGGAGAAGTAGGAAATAATCTCAAAAATTCTATAAAATTTTCAGCATACAAGTACATTGCAAATAACTGGTATAGGAGTAATAGAAATAAAATACCAGTAAGCAGAATATCAAGTGGAGAGATGAGTTCAATTGAACTTTAACATTAGCCAGTGTTCAAACACTAGAAAGTTCTGTAAATACTTGTTCTGATCACAAATGTCTTGTAGTTATTATGAATGGATGTTTTTTCTATGAATCTGATTTTCTGCTTTCTAGTAGAGTACAGATATATCTACCTTGTATGTTGCTGTACTCTGGGGTATTCCAATAAATAATATTCTGTAAGCCAGTTTACCAGCCCCAGGGAAAGAAAACTATGCAATTAATTCCTTTATCCCTGACTCTTCGTACTAGATGTGTGACCCTTAATTGCACTTACAGTATCTTATTCAGAATGAATAGATAAACCCTAAAACACATATGTATCTACAGAATAACACAACATTTCAAGAGCTTTGTTGATGAAATGTTATTGTATTTATCTTTCAAAAAATGTCCTGTATTGGAGTAAGGTCCCTTTGTTAGTTTAGCTTCAATTTCAGTATTGTATGAAAACAGTTACGCTTTCCATAATCTCAGTAAGAAGTAAGACTTCATTTTTTATTACTCAGTACCAAATTGAAAAAGAAGTCTAAAGCAACCGAATACTCTCCAGTGAATTACAAACAACACCCAAGTGATACTTCAGGACAAAAAAAACCAACATCTATTGAGAGCAATACTATAAAAATGGACAGTACATATGTGATTAGAATTAGAATATTACATTGTTTTATTGTGCCTGCACTGCATGTTTAATTATCTCCACCTTGAGGATGGTACTGCGCACACTAAATCTGCTCAATGGATGATCAATGTTCTTTCAGCTCTAAAACAGAATGAGTCACAAGGAACTTTTTCAGGTGAGATGTATTCCATATTCTTTAGAGGCCAAGCTTATGAAATGAGAACACTATGAAGTCGAATATTCAATACTCAAAATGTAACACAAAATTTCTCTTTAGAAAATGATTTCAGCTTTCTTCAGAAAGATGTAAGTATACCTGAGAAACAGAACCCAGTAAGTTAAAGTTCAGCTGAGGTAACCTACTAGATATGCTGAACCTGAATTTACAGTTGAATTCCACCCAAATTCCACCCCAAGGGATGAGATGTCAATTCAGAAATGCAAATAGGGTAATTATTTTTGTAATTTATTCTGATTTTGATGGCTCACTGCTTACTATCTTACCTTGTTGTTCACCTTAAGTTACTGTTGGGAAAAAATGGGTAAAGTTCAAATTTTTTTGAGCATGAAATACACAGATGTAAGTGAACAAAAAGGCTCTGCGTGTATCTGACAAAAGATTCCAAAAGTATGAGTAACAAGCTGAAGACATCGGAAAGAAATGATGCATTCTAACTTGTAATGTTTCTAGTAGATTACATTTTTCTTTCATAAATCTGCATTAATGGGAGGACAATGAAGAGCAACATAGTAATTCAGTGAGTTATGTCTTTCAATGAAAGTTTTAAAAGGAGCATAAGTTATCCTCCTATCTTCTAATTGAAATCATGTCCTCAATTCTCTCTGTCCCAAATTTTTAAGTTTTAGTTTATATGTTAATTTAAAATACAGAAGATTATATAGATTTTGTTCTGATTTTGTTTACTTTCATTTAATTTTTAGATTAACTATGATGTTGTTGGACAATACAATTATCTACAATATTAGCAATAAATCAACTAATCAGGTCTCTTTTATTATCAGAAAAGAAAAAAATGCATACTTAATATAATTCTTCCATTCAAAGGGAAAAAGGTTTTGCATTGACAAATAATATCTTTCTCTGTTGCCAGGAACTGGCCAGTTGCATGGAACCATGCAACTGTTAGTCTCGTGGACCAATAACATTTTGTATTGAATAAGATATACACATATTGTGAATTTACTTAAACAGAAGGAAAAAAGTGTCTGATTCTAGTATCAATATCAGATCTTCCAAGCCAACTATATGCTTCCTGTTATGTACTTTTATCTTACATGTGGTATGTCTATATGTCACAAATCTCTATAATCTTCACCTCTTGACTTTACCATAATGGAAACAAGAAAGATAGAGGTTAACTTCTGCTTGTTTTTACTTGCTTATTATAAGAAAGACAGAAATACAGTTCTAGTGCCCTGACTGCAATCTTTGATTTGTCCATAAAATTATTTGTCAAGGATGATAAACTATTTTGACAACAGCTGAAACTTAAGACTGGTTGTTGTTGTTGTTTTTCAGTGATGGCTGTGATGTTGTTTTTCAGATTAATGAGCCCAGAGAAAGGTGAGATTTGCTTTCAAAAAATATGTGATTGAAAATGAATGAGTATAAATATTAAGGAAAGTGATTTACATGAAAAAAAAAAAATGCTACATGATGCACACGAAACACAAGCTATTTTTAAAGAAAATAAAAGTACAATTATATAAAGCCATACAGAGATACGTAAAGACTTCTCACAATTTGAAGTCTCTACTCTGTACACGTGTACTAAATACAGTGGAAATGTAGTTTATACATCTTCCAATGGTGTTAGAGTAATAAAATTAAGCCATTCTCGGGATTTATATTGATGTTAGTTAGACTTAGATCCAAGTCGGTAACTATGTAGGTTGGTCTGAATGTAATGCCTCTTATTCATTTCTATGGAACATACAACAAATACATAGAAAAAATGACCAATTAATAGAGCAAATTTACAGCGGCAAACAGACTATTTTTCAACACAGTCACCACTATTAGTTATACATTTTCACCAGCCACACGCAAGAGCCTGCATGCCTCCTATTTTATTGTACTGGCTCACATTCTTAGAGACAGATGTTTGTCCTGTGGCAGCAGGGGTTGTACCTTCCCACCAATATTTCATTACATTTTGTTGCTATGCAACAGATGATAGAAGAGGGCAGTCTGACAAAATGGTGTCTGAAGTGTGTATGAAGCAAAGGTGTGTAACTGAATGCCTCCATGCTAAAATAATTGCACACATTGACACTTATCAATGCTTCTGAATATTTCTGGAGACCAAACAGTGGAGAGTAGAGTGAGGCAGGGATTTTTGTGTTTCAGCAGTGGTGACAGAGATGAAAAAGACAAGCCACATTCCAAATACCATGCACATTTTTGCAAGTGCATCATGCAGGTTCTTGTTTATCACTGACAAAAATACATAGTAATGGTGGTGACTATATTGAAAAATAGTGTTTTTTTTTGCCTGAGAATTTGCTCTGTCAAATAAGGTTATTGTGTTCTTTCTATCTGTTGTAGTTTTCATGGAAATAAAAAGCAGGCATTTTTTTGGAGAGACCTACATCTTTCATCTTGCTGTATGTTATGGCTAGCAGCCAGTAGTGGTGTGTAATGTTAAATATTGCTGCGGTTGCGTTCTACAGACCTGGTATCCTTTCTATCATCAAGAAACAATATGATGTTTAGCACCAGACCAACATACGGCTTCTCAACAGGATTCAGCTTTCTTCACAATAAGGTGTGTTATAGCAAATGGTTATAGGCATTTGAAATTGTCAGTAAAATTTATATAAAAAAAAGAATAAATAAATAATTTCCTTTGTGGTAAAAAAAAAAAAAAAAGTTAACATACATCTGATTGTATTTCCTGCACTGAGCTGTAACTAGGTAATAGGGTAAAATTGGTCTTGAAGATTTTGGTGAGCATCTTGTGGGGATGAAGATAACTCATTTTTTCCTTGCAAACTTGCAGACATTAGTGAGTGACAGAAGTCCAAGTTAAAGAAAATCTTCCTGATTTAAAGTCTAAAGAATAAGAAACAAGACAAGTTATAGCATTTCAATCAAATCATTTGATAAAAAACAGATACAAGACAGTGGACAGTTAGTTCTGTGACTTTTATCTGGGCACATCCATATTTCTGCTCTATTACCAGAAAATAAATAAATTAATTTTGTATTTTTTTATGAATTATATGGAGGGCATATAGAGTAGCTGACTGACATCTGTGAACAGCTGAGGCTAAGGAGGAGGGGTATGATTTCTAAGAGGGAAGTTGAACAGTATTCAACTCTCTCACTAATCTACTGATTTCATAGCACCGTATTTCATCTTTACTGTGTTGCTGTAGAATTTCTATTACCATGGGCTTCTGTGGCCATTTTTATCATCTCAGTGCCCTTTTTGTTACATACTTTGTGTGCTCTAAATGCATAATTTTTGCTGCATCTGTAACTTCAGATCATTCATTCATTATCTGTAATTCTGCTGATCCTATAGGATAACTCTGTTCACTGATCAAGTCATTTATTTTTGTTCCCCTTAATTCTGTCTTAAAATTTTTTTCAGGGATATTTTTTTCTGCACTTGATCATTGCAATTTTGTTTTTTTTTTCATTCTTCTTTTAACAAAACACAAAAATATTGACTTTATTCTCTCTTTGCTGTTACACAGTTCAGTCAGCCTTACTGAATTACAAACAGAGAATATGCTTTTAGCAGGTGTTGTGTGTGACTTTGCATGAAAGATTATTGTTAGTTGGTTCATTGCTTATGTAGCTTACTAAATATTGATAAATTACTGATGAAAGAAAGTTGTTATGAAAACCTCACACACATACAGCACTGTGGGAACTGCACTTGTAATTTTTCTCTTGGATTGGATCATTCCCTACTTCATACATAACCATTTCCCTGAAGACTGTCCAGGCTTCCCCTAGCATTATAAATTATCTTTTCTCACCACTTTAGAGATGCCAAACCATTGGGATGCAAGAGCACTCAGGCCACTTATCTTCCTTCTGAAGTTCTTGTGCTACAGAATGGCCATAACTATTCCTGTTTTAAAAAAGATTCTTAAAAAAAAAAAAAAAAAAAAAATTTTTTGAATGCAATTCCTTAAATCTGATGCTGAGAAATTTCCTACTAATTGCTTGTACACCAAATGTTTGTTAAGTCAGTTTTTGTTCAGTGAGCTTTCACTGCTTTCTGAGCAGTGATAAACATTGCCTACAAGTCACGTGATTTTCTTAACGTTCATCAAATAATTATAGTTTGGGAGATTTAGGTTGGACGTCAGGGGGAAATTCTTTACAGAGAGAGCGTTGAGGTACTGGAACAGGCTGCCCAGAGAGGTTGTGGATGCCCGGTCCCTGGAGGTGTTCAAGGCCAGATTGGATGGGGCCCTGGGCAGCCTGGTCTAATATTAAATGGGGAGGTTGGTAGCCCTGCCTGTGGCAGGGAGGTTGGAGATTCATGATCTTTGAGGTTCCTTCCAACCCTGGCCGTTCTGTGATAGAATAAACTAATTGAGATAAAATAATATAATTGGCTACTTTCACATCTCTTAGTTACTTACCTTCTCCAAAACACTCATAAGAATGCAGGGACCAGCCAAAGAGGTTTAAGGAGCTAACAGAAATGATCAGAAAAGCTGGGTAATGTACATTTTTCCCAGCATATTCCATTAAGCTGTACATTAAAATATGGAAAGCCATGTGTGTTTGTTTGGTATTTTCACAGCTTTTTTATTCGCTGTGAACACTCTTTTAATGGTTTGGTAATCTGAAAAATGAGGATCAAGAATGTAGTAAGGAAACTTAGGAACCATGTAAAATTTTCTATGATTTATCAAGTATAAGATTGATAGGGAACAGTGTAGGAAACATTACAAACTAATATAATTTTAAATGACCTAATATCTTCTATTCATTTGGCCTTTTTTTCTGTTGACCTTTGTTTTCCAGAGAGTGTATGGCTGATTTGTGTCTTGTGCCATATCTGTCCTGTGCAATGTGACTGAATATACTAAGCCTTCTAAAATGGCACAAGATTCCTGTTTTCATATAATAAATAGCTATGTAGGGCCATATAATTTCTGCCCTTTTCAAGAAGAATTTCTGCTCCATTTCTTTTGTAATTTCTTTTCATATAGAAGTACATATAGCTTTAATTCTTTACACACTATGTCAAAAATAAAAAAAAAATAAATTTTGAAGATATTTTGAAAATGCTTAATCCTTTTCTTATATTCTTTACTTTTATTTTATTTGGAAGTTTACAAAGAATATTGCTAGAAAGGCTTGATGTTTTTTTATTTTTAACTTGACCAAAATCAAGGCAGCCAAGGAGTCAATGGAATTCTGTTCCTGTTTTTTTTTTTTTTTTCAAACCTGCCTTTGCAGCTGAGGAGATCTATTGTAATTTGAACAAGCACAGACTTCTCTGCAAATCTGTTATTGAATTCTTGGTGAGTTTCTAGACATTTTTACAGTAACTACGATGTCTTCTTTTACTGATCTCTTTCAAACAAGTTAACTTTTCTGCTATGCATACAAAAAGGCAAAAAGGAAAAGGAATAAGAACCGTGTACCATATGCTTCCCTAATACTGACCTCTCTTTCTTTTTTTTTTTTTTTGGAGAGAAAAAAGGCATTTCACTACTTTTCTTAATAGTCCCTGAGAATGGTTGCTATATTAATTTAAATTTCATCTCCTTAAAGGCTAGATATTATAACTCTTTGTCTGTAGGATTACTAAAATATATTTCTTGTAGATTAGTATGGTCTCTCAATATGCCATTCAAATTTTGGTTAAAATATGGTTTTTTGATAATTTTTGAATGCAATTTATAAACAATCCTATTCAGCTCTGAGATTACTGCATTAAAATGCATCCCTCCAGAGCAATATACTTTGCTGGCACAGCTGGATATTTAATAACCCAAGAAGGTGAAAGATTGTTTCTTTGAAATTAATATTTGTCTCATTTTTTCAGCACTAGTTTTTGAAATATACAATTCAGTATACAGAATTTTAGGAGAAAAACACATAGTTGTAGAAAAAAATGAACATTTTCAGAACTGAGTTCTGTCTTAGGGACACATTTTAGATCTGTTATCTTTATTTTCTTTTCTGTTCTGCAAAAGTAAAAGTGGGGCACTGGAGAAGAAAAATAAAGATCCAAAACTTTCACTCAACCTGTCATATTCTCCTGAGATAGGAAAAAAAAGTATAAATTAATTATTGTTCACTTTAACAACCCTGAAGTTCTGACATTCTAGTACTCATGTGTACCTAACTGGACGTTATGATCTAAATATACCTTAAATGAAAGGCAGTTCTGTACTGATGCTTTCTTCTCTTCAGTTCATGAACCTATCAAAGACATTTTATTGAGATCTAATTCATTTTGATGAATAGTGGTGAAACAAAGTCCTTTCAGGGTCCTAGTGTCACTAGTAAATGACAGTATTAGCATTGAAGAACCAAGTTATATGAGAAAATTTATGAGAGTTGGACTCAAGGAAAACTTTCCTGGCTATTTTATTTATCCAGAAACTCTGTGTCTGTGGAGTTATAAATATGTTTTAAATTCTACAGCAGTTCTTGAAAAGAGTTTCTGTTTTCCTCCTAAATTCTGTGACCCACTACATAAACATAATTGAATAAATCTGCATAAAACAGTTATCAATGGTAAAAACAATACATTAAGAAAAATCACCTAAAAATAATGTTTTTCAACCAGCTGTTAAATCAGATAATGTATTTATTTTATTGCACATTTGCATAATAGGGCAAACGAGAAACTCTCTGTAACAGATGTGCTGGTGGCAGGGAGATTTGATTACTGGCGTCTATTATTAATCACTGCACAAATTTTAAATGATTTGTTTCTACAGTTTGATCAATTTACATCAGAGTACTTGCATTTATGCACAAAATGTGGAGATAAAACATCTGTTCACACCTTTACTAGCAGCATTGATTTTTTTAATAGAGTTGAAGGTTTGTGTTGAGCAAGACACAAGAGACGACAACATTTAAAAAACAGTTTCCACTGTTTCTGAGTGTAATTCATAGCTGACCACACTGATGGCAATATTTCTACTGTGCTCATCTTGACTTGAAAAAAGAGGAAAAACAGTTATCAGTTTTCAAAATATTCCCAAAACTTTGGCCAATAGAAATATATCTAAGATGACACTTTTTTTAAAAATGAGCAGTTGTTGAGATGGCTTGGAAGAGAATTATATAGTCATCACTGAGGATTTCAAATTTTGTACTGAGTTTATTCTAACTTAGACATCTAATTTTTTTACAGTTCTAGCTATATTTTGACTACAAACATTAAAATTCACATCTAAATGAAAAAAATATATACATATTATAAGTTTTTCAGCCATTCTTAGTTAAATATAACTGCATTAGGGGAGTGTTTTAGCTGCAAGTTAGAATTACAAACAGCATTTTATGAAGTAAATGAAGGCTATAATAATTCCTGTGGAGGAAATAACCAAAGCAGAACCTGTGAACTGTATAATCTATGTACCTTAGTATATCTAAGAAAAGCCCTGTAATCATAGAATCACACAAGAATCAGAATATTACTGGCTTTCTGTCTAAGGATCAGATGTAACTGCATTCTTCATATACTGAAGTTTCTGGCTTGACTTGCATTGCTATCTATTTTCATGTTGCACATGAAACCCTAGATGGTATGAATCCTAGCTGATGTAAAGGTGCTTCATTCTTTCTGCCATCAGAGGACAGAATTCACTAGTTCATGTTCAGAAAGGAATGTGTCTGAAATGCATTGCTGTCATATGGTTTCTAGAAAATAGAATCAGGACCTTCTAGGTTTCTAATTCCATAGTACTCCTAGATCAAAGATCAAGTACAGCTATCTCCTCATGTTCTTGGGTGCTGTAGGAAGCCCTAGGCTGCACATTATTTCTACTAGTTTCTACTTCTGCATCTACAGAATCACTTGCTTCTGGGTGGCTTCTGAAAGTCAGTTACCACACAATGAGCACAGAAGATGCTACTGAAACTTTAAGGTTAAATTAATTTGCACTGACTACATGTGAAATGTGCTATATATAAGCAGGGAAAGTTAAAATGCTTTGAACCTAATAGCTGAAAATATCAAAACAGGTGTCTCTTCTGTCATACTGATAATCCTGATTATAGCTCTGATAATACTGATAATTGAAGAGATATCAAGAAGGGGCTTAGCATTTTTTTCCAATAAAACAGAGGATCCAATCATTATTTTAGGGTTTTGTATAGCCATGTACAATGATAGATAGGAAGGTTAAGGAATGAAATTCTTGTTTCTGAGTACAGATTTCAAATATCCTGTAGGATTAACATTTTAAAAGACAGCACAAGTTTTATAATATCATGCCTCAAAAAAAAAAAAAAAAAGTATTTTCCATTCATTCCCTATTACATTTATTATTATATATTTATTATTATTATATAATATTTATGACTGTTTCAATTGCAATTTAGAAATGTTGCATCTCATATGCTTGCCCATAGACATAGTTTCATACATACTCATCTGTTGAGAACTATTAAAATAATTTTCTCTTTTCAACTTTTATAATTGAAATTGTTGATTTTTACAGTAAGTTTGAGGCGTAGCTCTCAATTCTAAGTGTAATTATTCCTTAAGTGTGCATTTCTTTCATAATGCTTTATAAAGCAGTTTTGTTACACATCCCAATTTCCCAAACATTCTTTTGAAGCTCCATGATAATAGATAGTAAAGTACGCACATATAATTTGGGGGGGGAAATGAAAAAACAGACTAATCAACCAACCAAAAGACAAACTCTAGGAGATGGAAATACAAGAAAAGGTTATAAGTCAGGGTTTTGAGTGGTTGAGTGATTCCAATGCAAGCTAGAGGACAAGAAGGAAAAAATGCCTAAGCATGAGAGGGCAATACAATTCAGGCAAAAAACTTAACTCTATTAAAAATACACAGCCATCTCCAAAGTCATTAACACAGTTGCCTGAGGTATCTGCCAAGGAGCCAGATGTCACTTCTCCATAACTTTGCATCTTATGACTGTCATTTAATCTGAAGGAGGAAACATTGTGTTTAGATGCAACAATTATGAAGCCTATCCTCAAATGGATTTTCAGTTCGTTTTATAAAAACATAAAATGTGGTTTTAAAAGGTCACCTACAATGATCTGGGCATATAGTTGCATTCTGTTCAACTGACAACATCACATTTTGGAGAGCATTTTGTAGACATTTTAGGTTTTAAGCTCATAAAAGATGAGTATGATCAGTTGATTTGATTCCCACACAACACAGGCCTCCATTGAAAAGGATTATTGTTAGCTATAAAACCATTTCTATTTTTTTAATAAATAAATAATTTCAGTTTAAACAATTGTGAAGTTTGATGCAGTTAAATGAATTGTTTTGCTGTTCTTACTGTTGTTGTTTTCTAAGAAAGAATGGCTGTAGTGGCACCAAGAAGAAAAAAATCTAAAAATATTTTGATAGGATTTCTCAGAGAAACTGATATGTAGGGAAACTATTAGTTTACTAAGGAAGAATAGATGTAAACATAGGATTTCAATGGAGGTGTTAAACTAGTATGACCCCAATCCTGAAATGTGAAAGAGATTTTTTTGTGTGAAGTGAGACTACTTAGGAAATATCAGAAAGATCTCACAAGCATGAAAATGTAGCAATTCCAAATTTTCACAGCCAAAATACAGAACAGCAGCAACAACAGCAACAGTATATAATAAAACTAAAAGCCTCAGCTAGAAGACAGAAATACCGAAAGATAACAGTTTATATCAAGAAGAATGCTGTTAGCTGAAGCCAAGGATTTATTTTCTCTATTCTTCTACTGATGAGTCTTCTAACTATAAAATAAGGTTAGGGTTAGGGATTAGTGTTTAGAACTTATGCTTATCTGCTTAGCTTATTGACTGATGTCATACAGCAACTGATATAAGAAGACATCAGATATTGATTGGCCCCAACTACTTCTGTTATTCCTTTTAATGGTGATATATATCTTCTAGTTATAGTTAAAGTTAAGACAAGGGCAAGGAGACAAGAAGAAAGTAAGTAGTGTTTAAAGCCAAGGACTTTTTTCTTCTTGCATAAGCTGCTCTTCTGGGTTCAAGCTGGGAGAAATATAAATGCAAATCTTTTAAAACAAAAAAAATTGGATATTCAAGGAACTGTAAAATAAGCAGAATTAGGGGGATTTCTGTAAGAATCAAATAAAACATTTAGTGAGGTATATGTAAATTATTTTTAATGTAGGAATTTAAAAGAATACTACTTTTTGATAGTAAATAGTTTTCTTTTTGCATGACAATAAATTCTATGCCACTGTTCAAAGCATAGTAACAGTATACATTGCTAAATATCATGTTTTCATATCTGATTATTCTTCAGCATCATGATACAGATTTAAAACAGTCATGGCAACTACAAAATTCTTTATTTAGACTTCTTCATCTTGCACTAGATTACAAACATAGATAAAACTGATATGAAGTCACTGCCACTAGTCTTAATCTTCTTAGTCTCCTATCAGGAAAACCGTATGTACCTCCAAATATGCCATGTGTCATTATCTGTACTAATTATAGGAGATGTAGAGACGTAAAAGACGTAAAGCTCTCATCCTCAGTGTTTCTATGGCAGCAATACTAAGCAGCCTTTGTCTCAAAGCATTTTTTGCAGTCTCCATCTTTTGGCTAGTCCTCACCTATTTTGTCTGTTTTATCAGAACAGATGGACTATGTAATGGAAGATACAGTTCTTGCTGTATGTATGGATCTGATAAGCTATATAACTCTTTGGCATTTTACATTTTGTAGCAATGAAAAGGTAATTTTTGAAGTTTTAAGAATCCACAGTAATTGTGTATAGACTCTTCTGATTAGCAATGTCATAGAGTGAAAGTGACAATCTGGCATTTTTACTTTTCACCTTATAACATCCTGCAGTTTTTTTTCCATATATTATACCTGAAAATACTGAAAGTCAAATATATGAAGAAGAAATAAGTGCACATTCTGGGAAAGCAGGAGGTGGTACTGAAAAAGGAGACTGATCAGAATGGAATGCTCCAATGCTTGGGGTTTGTTTAGCAGTCTTTCTTAGCAGACCAATTATCGATACTATATAGCTACCTTTTGCAAAAGGAAAGTGAATCTCTATTTTATCTTGAATGATCATAGCAGGTTTTAAACATGCACACAAATCAAAATGACTAAATATCAATAGTGCCTATGAAATATATGCATATGTGCTTAAACCATGTATATGCATGAACAAGATGAATAAGTGTATGTTCAGGCTACTGCCAGTGCAGGAAATTACCTGTTTTGCAAGTGTAAATTAGTGTCTCATGTGTCCAATTACCTGTTTGCTGTCCTTACATTGTGTGTTCAAGTTAGCTGACAGTCTATTATAACATGAGCTCTTAGAATACAAACAAAAAAAAAAGGAAAAAAATATTAATGCTGCAAATAAATAAAAATGAAAAAATAATCTTTTTTATGCTAATTTAAGTAAGCCTAATTTAAGTAATAAGTAGCAAATTAATCACCTCATGTTCCACATGTTGAAGCACATGTAAGATTCTTCCATACAAATTTTAGTTCTATACATTTACAGCAATGAAGTTTAGACAAGATCTCTTGTTTACTCTTGTTACAGTCTCTTGAACTCTAATCTGATGAAAATATCATACAAGACTTACGTCAGTTGGTCTTTGATATCCTCTCTACTCAGACACCACATATCCATATATCCATTTGAGCCCTTTCCCTCAAAGATAATATACTATGTTGCATCGTGAGCATGCTCAGTTATGAGGCAATAAAAGGAAGTTTTAGATTGTTCAGATTTATACAGACAACTAAATAAAATGTTATGGAAACATCTCATAATGAAGATAAATTACTGGAAAAATGTATCCTAATTTTTCCCTGTCTCTAACAGATTTATCAGTGCTCCTCAGCTCTCCATAAATATTGGACCTATGTAGGAGCTAGTTTTGAAGACAGTTTAAGGCCATTTAGCAGAGACTGTCTGCAAATATCAGTGTTAAATGTAATCAACCAACATTTTGAGGATACCCTAACCCTTCTGCATGCAACTCATTCCAGATAAAAGCATGCAGCACTCAAATCCTTTCTAGGCCAGGCTGTATGATTCCCTGTAGACATATGTTTGACAGGTCTGAGTCAGTGAGGAAGATGAGTATGAGGAGGACAAAAAGAGGGGAGGTAAAATTTGTGGCAGAAGTCATTTGCTCTGGAGGATAGATTTTTACTAGGCATACTGTTAGGAGAGGAGAAAGTACAGTGCAGAGACAGAGAAAAACTGGAGCTAGGGTAACTGCCTACAAATCAAATAGTTGTATCTAAAAATTCAGAAGTGGATTGCAAACTGTTATCTTTGTTCATAGTTTCTCCAGCAGCTAAGTGTGTATTTAAATATAATTCTGAGACTGATAAAGACAAACTTAACCCTGGTTTCTATAGGCTACATGAAAAGTTCTGTGGAAATCATGTTTGTTAAGATTCTTCTCACTGAGAAGACCTGGCACTAGTTGAGCCATCCACATGTGTTTCCTGTAAAAAAAATCTAAATATTCTTCCTTGCTTCCTTATGTCAGGATCAACTAATCTGGAGTATTTCTTTTAAGACCACTTGAAAATTCATTCTTGTAAAATTAGAAAACTACACAGGAGAAGATAACTGTCCATATAAACTTCAGCTGGATATTACCAAAACTCTCCATGGGAAATCCAGGACACTAGTGGTCTAGATGATACAACTTAGACATGCATAATGATATGGAACAGAAGGGATGTTCTCATTTGAGAAACATCCCTTCCAAAGTACCTCCAAAGTACCAGTTTCTAATTCTTTAGACCCATAGAGTCTGTTAAATCTACTTTGCCTTCCTATCTGCTTAATAACCAAATAAAGTTGACCACAGCCAACCTATAAAAACGAAAATACAATAAACTTGTGCTTGAATACTGTGTTTTTTTTTTTTGTTTATTTTGAACATCTTTTTAATTCTTTTTGCCTATAAAATAATTAATTGAAAGCAGTATCTTGTTTACTGAAGCATATAGAATAAACAAGCCCACACAAGTGATGATCGTGTCTTATTATCATTCTATTTATTTTAATGAAAAAGGCCTGCATCAAAGGGTCTAACCCCAGAGGATTTTGCGAAGTAAAATTTATGCCTTTCAACTTTAGTATCCTCTTTTTTCTCCCTGAGGCACTGCTGAAGAGCTTTTGAATGCTTTAGACTCTGCTGTTATTTCACTTTTATATACATCATACATTTGAATGACCTCAGTATTGTCAAGATCTCACAAATCTTGATTTTAGCTATCTCAGCCACAAAAGTATCTGAAAAAAATAAGTTATTTTGGGTTGTAACAAACATTACATTTAATGAGTACAGTGCACATGTAATGATACACTGAATCGGTATGAAGCCTCAAATAATGATTTCTGTTGGCAGTATAAAAGGAATGTAATTTTTCTTGTTGAAGTACCATTTTTCAGTTACTGCATGACTGATGTGGTAATTATCCTCTACACCTGGGATTTAAATTCAATCCTACAAGCCCATTTTCTGTTTGCAAGCTGTCAGACTGATGCATAGGCTTTGTTCTTATCTAGCAGTAGGCAAGGAATCAGTAATTTAGAAACAACAAAGCCACTGATGGGTCATCATGTAATCTGCACTGAAAATTGCAATTTGTAATGAGATTGAAAACAGAGATGAGGAGAGTAAAATTGATTACATACCATATCTAAAATTTTCAGGTTTATTGCATAAATATGTTCAAGCTACCTTATAAATTTGTGGATTAGTAGAGAAAGAATAAAAATTACTTTTAAATTAAGTGAAAAGCAGATAAGTTATTCAAATGTAAATTATTTGTTTTACAGCAGTATGATTCATCTCCAAGGTGAATCACATTTACACATTATTTTATTCTCTATTTCAGAATATCATATATCTTATTGTTTAGTGAGGGCTTGTATAATATACTGCATTGCCTTAAAACAAAAATAAGGTTAGACATGAAAAGTTGAAAAATAATAAACTTAGTCAGGTTTTACATTAGAGAATGTGACAGTGGGCTAGAAAGACATGAGCTTTTTCTCAGCAAAGAAATGAAAAATAAATTTCAACTGCATGGAAATTATAACTTTTATTGATGATCTTGGCTGCTTTATCTCTCTGACAGCTACTCACAGGTAGGTGTCAAATTCTTATTCTCAGCTCACTATAAACATTTGTTTTCTGCACTGATGAGATTATGACTAGAACCATGCAGAAAAATAAACAAGCTATGATATTTTCAATAGAATTCTGATCAAGCACTGTTCTGTAAAAAGAAAAAATCCAATTGATTTTTCCAGGTATGTAGGACATTAACTGAGTCATACTTTTGCCCATACTTAAGAAAATTTGCTCTTTTTGTAGAAATCACATCATGATCATCTAGTCCAGCCATTGATCTATCACCATCATGATCACTAAACCACGTCCCTAAGTACCATATCTACCTTTTTCTTGAAAATCTTCAGGGATGATGACTCTTCCCCTTCCCTGGACAGCCTCAACGTACGTCCTAATGTTATCAAATTTGGATATATTTTCTCCTTTCAAAACTATAAGTCAAATCTTAACTAATGAATGATGTATTACAGTGACCACTTCTGTAATATTTAATTACTAAATTTTAACTGCAAAGTCTTATAATCTCCATCTGAGATACTGAGGCTGAATTAGGGATTGTAGCGTTTTATTGGTATGTTTATGGTGCTGCCAGTAAGAAGTTTAGACATATTCCAACAATTTGCAAGGGACACAAAAATACTGTATTATTTGCCATTAATCTGAATAGATAATATATACATGATAAGACAACTGAGTTAAGAGTAACATATCATAGTATTTTCACTGATGTTTATACCTTATAGTCATGCATAAAGAATGTCAGAGGGAGAAAAGAGAGACTGGAATATATTTCTCAGATCCATATTTTGAGCCTGTTGAAGTGTCTATTGTATAAATCTGCCACAATTCCAAAATATTTCCAATAATACAGGTTTTATTTGCAAACTAGATTAACCTACAAAATAGAAGTCACAAAAAGCACAAACAGTTGAAACAATGTGCAATTCATGCATGTGAAACAAAGAATTGAAGAAGTCTATTAACGTATCAGCTGATGTTTCATTTTAGAATTTTAATGTTTGTGATTAATTCATTACTATTCATGCTGGAAGAGTAATGAAAGGATCATCTAAATGATGGTATCCTAATTAACTTTTGTTTATCCTTAAGTTACGGTACTGCATATTAGAAATTGTTCTTTTCAGTAACTACATGTATTGTTAGCTAAAATGTGAAAAAGTGAAGAAAATTTGATATCAAGTGAAGGGAAAGAAATGGAATAAACTAGTAACAATATAAAAAACTAAATATTTGCTATGTAAATATATTTTTATATGCATTATTATCAACTGACAGCACAATGAAAAAAAACATTGTCAGGAGAAATGAATTAAATATCATAAAGTATGACCTTCTGTGTCTTTTAAATGCTGTAAGGGGATAAATGAAAGGTAGAAATGGATACAGCAATCACCTATACGTTCTTGACTCTTGATGTGGTTGTTGATTTAGGGTTCTCAAGACCTGATCCTAATTTTTTTTCCCACTACTCTAGCAGACTTCTGTTATATGTTTTCTACCATTATGTATTAAAAATTGAGGTCTCTGAATACAATGCACATATATCATTTTCCTTAGAGTTGTCAGTAAGTTTTACACTTGTCTTAGTGTCTTCAAATTTCATCTACAATGTCCTTAAATGCTGACCAAATCTAAGGCTCTATATTCTATCCAGTTTCTCTCAGTACTGTTTTTCATGTGATTTTTGTGAGGCTTTTTTTTTTTTTTTCCCTTTCACTCTAGAAACACACACAACTGATGATGTTGTTTTATCTCAGCAATTTGTTTCATTTCTCCCATGCCCGATGTTTTCATTGCTCATTCAAAAATTCCGTATGTTGCCAAAATTCTCAGTGCATCACTGGTATGGTAAAACAATTCAAATTCTTCTACCCATCTGCTGTTTGTATGCATTATAATTAGCAGTTACACCTAAAGACCAAATAAGGTCAATCTGCAATCAGATTTGAATGCACTTATCAAGAAAAAAACCAGTACATTGCAATAAGAAGCTAACATTACAGCAGGAAATAAGCACAGAACTCTGCACTGATATGTAGAAGTACTTGCATAAATCATATCAACTATTAGTCACTAGCTATTTCATGATGCTTACAAGTATCAATAAGTATTATAAAGAATGTAAAATTGCAAAACAACGAGAAAGTTGTACTTAGCTACACTTATGATTCAGAAAGATAAGAAATGAGATTAAGCATGAATTTTTGCATTCAAAGGACAGAAATTGTACATTGAAGTACAAAAATACATGACGCATAGCTACAGGAGATATATTAAGTGATGTCTAGAACAGCAAGGCTGTAAGCATTTTCAGACGTAAATTTAATCTTGATTGTGAAATAATAGTTACCCCCAGGATTCTTCATCTTCCTTCTATGGACTCTGAAGTCCACAAAATACATGCAAGAAGGTGATTTTGTATAAAAATACATGATTTTCCTTACCTGTAAGAATATAGATTAATACAATTAACAGTGAAATATTTTGTTTAATTCAAATTCTAAATTTTTTTTCTGCAATAAATAAGCAGCATTTTGACATTGCTATTTTTTTCTGATAAAAGTTCAAAATTTTAACATTTTAAGAATTTTTTTATATCATAGTCAAAGAGGATTATGAAATATTTCCCTATTTAATGTGATTGTGTACTTTGTTTAAGGTTTATCCAAAATATCCCAAATCCATCACATGCTAGAATTAATCTCTTCACTACAGAAGAATGTATTTTACAGCAAATCAAGAATCATGAAAGCGTTAACATCTACAGTTAATTTTCTCCTGAAGAAACATGAATAACCCCAATCAAGGTTTCACATAAAACATGGAGTCTTACTGCAAATCAGGCAAACTGTAGTCTGAATACTGTCCCTGCCACTAAAATGTTGTAAACTCTTACTTGTTCCAGAATACCTGTTGTTTTAAACTAGGCCCATATTCAAAAGTCAAATACCTTGGTTTTCTAGAATATTTTGCACACATACATGCAAAAGATTGTGGCTTTTAAAGTATGAAGCAGCCAGCCTTAAATCTTAAGTTGCAGCTCTATTTTGCAGTCCGAGTATAATTCATCATAGAATCAACAATTCCAAGATTGGAAAATCTCCAAGATAATCCAGTCCAATCATCCAGCTACCATCAATATTTCCCCACTAAACCAGGTCCATCAACTTGAACAACTCCAGAGACAGTGACGCTAACCCCCTGGGCAGCCCTTTCCAGCTCCTAACCACCCTTTCACAGAAGAAATTTTTTCTAACATCCAACCTGAATCTCCTCTGGTGCAACTTGAGACCATTCCCTCTAGTCAGATCACTAGTTACATGGGAGAAGAGGCTGACTACCTCTTTGCCACAACCTCCTTTCAGGTAGTGGAAGAGAGCAATAAGGTCTCTCCTGAACCTCCTCCAGACTAAACAATCCCAGTTACCTCAGCTGCTCCAGACTCCTCACCAGCTTCACCCTCAGTAAGTTTGTGGATGACACCAAGTTGGCTGGAAGATCTGCCTGGGGGTAGTGAGGCCCTACAGAGGGATCTGGACAGGCTGGATAGCTGGGCTGAAGCCAATGGGATGAGTTTCAACAAGGCCAAATGACGAGTCCTGCAATTTGGCCGTAACAACCCAGGTAATGCTACAGGCTTGGGGCAGAGTGGCTGGAAGACTGCATAGAGGAAATGGACCTGGGGGTACTGATTAATGTTCAGCTGAACACGAGCCAGCAGTGTGTCCAGGTGGCCAAGAAAGCCAATGGCATCTTGGCTTGCATCAGGAACAGTGTTGCCAGCAGGAACAGGGAAGTGATTTTTCTCCTGTACTCAGCTCTGGTGAGGCTGTACTTCAAGTACTGTGTCCAGTTTTGGGCCGCTGGCTGCAAGAAGGACATTGAGACCCTGGAGTGGGTTCAAAGAAGGGCGACACAGCTACTGAGGGGTCTGGAGCACAGGCCTTGTGAGGAGCGCCTGAAGGAACTGGGATTGTTCAGTCTGGAGAAGAGGAGGCTCAAGGGAGACCTTACTGTTCTCTATAACTACCTGAAAGGAGGTTGTAGTGAGCTGGAGGTCAGCCTCTTCTCCCATGTAACTAGTGATAGAACCAGAGGAAAGGGCTTCAAGCAGCGCCAGGGGGGAGATTTAGGCTGGACGTTAGGAAATACTACTTTTCTGAAAGAGTGATCAAGCACTGGAATGGGCTGTCTAGGGAGGTGGTAGAGTCACCGACCCTGGAGGTGTTCAAGGAATGTTTGGATTTTGTGTTGAGGGACATGGTTTAGTGAGAACTATTGTTGGTAGGTGGATGGTTGGACTGGATGATCTTGAAGGTCTTTTCCAACCTTGGTGATTCTGTGATTCTCTGCCCATTTATGGACATGCTCCAGGGCCTCAAGGTCTTTCATGTACAGAAGGGGCACTCCCTAGCAGGGTCCTAAATAGGTCAAAGTCTGCCCTCCAGAAGCCCAAGGTAGCAGTTTTGCTGGCTCTCCTCTTGACTTCACCAAGAATTGAGAACTCTATCATTTCGTGGTCTCTCTGTCCAAGATACCTCCCTACTTCCACATTTTCATTCAGTCCTTCTCTATAAACAGCTGGTCTAGTGGGGCTGCTCCGCTGGTAGGCTCTCTTACTAATTGCATCAGGAAGTTATCTTCCATACATTTCAGGAACCTCCTAGATGTTTTCTTCTGCTCTGTGTTGTATTTCCAGTATATATCAGGTATAACAGTTTTATGATTTTTGTTACTGGTATTCCACATCGTAACATCATGTGGTGCACTGGGAGTTAAATAGTTAATGCTCCACTTCTGTGGATTGTCAACATTTCTGGGTACCCGATTCTCAGAAGAGAAGAACTGTATATCTCCAAAGACTTTCACTGTCCTGTTTCCATTTTCTGTTCAGGGGGAAAGACAAAACCACTCGCAAGTCACGAGACTGACCTTTCTTCTACTGCTTGTCTCTGAGGTGTGAGCTCCCTAGCCATCTTGCCTTCAGCATTAGAATAATGCCTTCAGTTTTGGGCACCCTCATTTATTTGATTTACTAGCTTCAATTCCAATTATATTGTATTATATTGTATCATCTTGCATTTTGCTATCATATTTAGTAAATTAGTTTTCTCACTTAGCTCGTTGCTGCTATTTTGTTTTTAGGATCATTTCCCTACTTTTTTCCCTAACCCTCTTTCCCCTCTTCCTCTTTTCTCCTCTCCCTGGTTAGGTTGTCTATAACAGATCCCCACCAGGATGTCATCCCTATTGGAACTCCCCTTGATCCTTACTCATAGAGATTTCAATCATTCCCAGCCCCAAGCTCAACAATATCAAAACACTCTCTAACATGGACAGCCACACCAAGGCACTTCCTTTCTTGCCTATCCCTCTTAAAAATCTTAAAGCCATCCATTGCAGCACTCTAGTTATGTGAACAATCACACCATGATTCTGTAATAGCAGCTAAGCCACAGTTTATCTGCTGCATGATGGCTTCCAGCTCCTCCTAATTGTTGCCCACGCTGCATGCATTGGCATAGATGCACTTCAGCTGAGCCCCTTTCTTCACCCCTAATCCCAGCATTAGAATGACTATGGCTAGAAGAGTAAGAGGAAAAATCTTGTCAAAACTGCATTTTGAAACACTGCAGTGGAAGTGAGGGAAACTGAAGCTGAGAAAGTACTTTTCAGTTATTTGTATTACATAAAGTAGCTTTTCATAATCCAGAAATATATTATAGAAATAGGTAAGGATGTTGATTCTTTAGTCACTGAGTAATGTTATGGTATAATTCTGTCTTTCATTACTGCAACTGAAAGCCATAGTTTTGGAGTTCATTAATGATTAATCTAGCCCTTATTTTATGAAAGAAAAAAGAAAAAAGAAAAATAAGAGTGTATAACAAAAGAGCTAAGAACAGATTGGCACTTTACTTACACTAACAATAACTTTAAAAACCTTGTGGTTTTTATTAAAAAATGCAGACTTCTTGCTATTTGTCACAGAAGTACTACCTGCGATGACAACAAGACATATCCTTTTACCCAGCAAGCTTCATTTCACTATCAAAGTATAACAATACCTGCAAGGTATGAACAGAGCATTCCTACCATTTTTCAACTCTGTCACACTCTTTTATGTTATGTTCACAATGGCAACTGTCTCACATGATGTATTGTACTGATGTTCTCACCTGCTTGTTGTCATTCAGATGCTAAGTGAGTGGAATAAGTGTGTATAATGTTCTCAAAAGTACATAATAATGACTGTCTGGCATATTTTATTATACATCCCACCAGACCCTGATTATGTTGTGAAGCTGGCATTCATGTCACACTACTTGGCTTTTGATAGTTCTTGCCAACTTCCTCAAAGCCAATGATTAACAGTAATAATAAAAGGGATATTTTCCAAGCATAGACTTGATAGAGGGATAAGGAATGTTAACATTTCATTCCTCTATCAGTCATTAAGAGAAAATATAATTAGTCTGCTTTATCATGCCAGCATTTTTGCAAACTTAATACCTAATTAAATGACAAAATTATTGTCACAGATACATGAGAAACAAAATATTTTGGTTTTTATTTCTTCATAGGGATTTCTTCTGTTTTGCAGTAATTAATTTCCTACTTTGGCATCATGATAATGTATTGTATGAGTAACTCTGTTCTTTGATGTTTTTTATGGTCCCCACTGAAACTATTATTTATTTCATTTGCTTTTTTGTCACTCCAGTTTTAGTCATTATACTAGGAGGACTGGAGTACTTCCTGAGATGTTTGAAGCAGTTCAAAAGCAAAACTAAATGAAAAATAATCATTTGAGTTTTTTATTAGTAACAATACTAGATGCTATTTTCTTTTATTAATCTTAAAAAAAAATTCTTAATATGTTAGCCTAAGCATCCAATTGACAGACATCATTCTTTATGACAGATGTACTGATGCAAAATTTTAGCTCAAACTTTTCTAATGGTAAAAGGAATTCCTTAAATACTTGCTAATCACTTCATGAACAGAAGTTCAAATTTTGTTAAACCAGGAAAACAAAAAAGCTCAGTCTGAAAAAACAGTAGCTAATATAACTTAATAAATAAGATATGCATCCAAGTCTCTCGAGTGTGTATTCTATATTCATCAGCAACTGATGGTTGGCTTCTGAATAATGACTGCACATTCTGTTTTTTAAGATCAGGCTAAAATGTTTTCAGCTCACAATTGTAAAGATTTAACACAATACACTGCACCTAAAATGAAGGTAACATTTTCAATGCTAGTTTTATAGCCTCTTGACAATTTGTCCCATTCTACAGGAAGAAGTATTTCTTCAAGAAACATTTCTTCAAGAACAACTTCTACATCAAATTGCTGTACTTAAATACTTTTTCAAGTCCAGCAAAGTAAATAATGCAGCTAAAACTCTTAAATTATGCAGGTATTCAAGGTATCACTTATTTCAGAGCTTGTTCTGGTTATGAGTTTTCTCATAAGCTGGTGGAATATATCCTTACCCTAGTAGTAGCAAGGGGGTTCTACATTCATGAAAACTCTACTCTGAACATACTTTGTAACACTTTAGAAATCAGCACAGGTATACATGAGCTGCTGTCACAATTTTTATTGTTAAGAGCAAAGACAGAATGACTTTAGTGGGTTGTGCCTATCCTACACTAACTCTCCACTGGCTATGAGGGCTTAGTACAGTGTTAAGCTCAGTCTAAAGGCTTATCTGAATACATTTCAGGAAATTTGAACTAGACAAATACAATAGATGAAAAATAGTTAAAAATGTTTGTTGAATTTAAACAGGACCTGAATCTGACATGCACTATTGGGAGAACACCTAACAGAAAGCCAGATGATGGTGTACATTCATGGAGGCTGACACAAATCCATCAAGCACAAGCAATGTTAGTGTTGCATACTATAAGTGAAATGCCTGTATGCAGAGAAGTTATCATATAGCGAAGAGACTCTGAACTGATATAGTTCGCATAAACAGATATATTTTTAAAAGACAACATCACAAAAACACACAGGGTTGTTTTTTGTTTGCTTTGTTTGCTTTTTTTTTTTATGGGGAAGTTCCACTTACTAACAGAGATTATGATTATTCAGAGCTGCTAGCAATCTTCAGCTTATTTTAAGAGTTTGTAAATTAACCCTGAATAAACACATCCAGCAGAAAGAGAAAATGTGTTTCTGGATTCAAAGCAAATTTAAAAAAGCATTTAGATTTCAGATGTGTGTTGGAATAATTAAAAAGGGAGTGGAGTGAAGTACTTAAGGTGCATTCTAATTAAACCTCACTTCTGCCAAGTTTTATGTATTCCATAATGTCCTTTTCAATTTTCTAATAGCAGGTATCATACTATTTTGGCCTATACCTGATTTTGCAAATAAACCTATTTTGGCACGACATTTATCAGCAGAAGCCTCTTAGTTGAACAAAGTCAAGCCATCAAAAACAATTACAACCGTTTTTCAGAAATAAAGTTTCCAAAATTTTATTTTCTAAGTTTGAAACAACTGTACTATTTTTGCTCCATAAACTCTTTCCAATTGCCCATCCCATCCCTTCTACTGTTGTTTTCTGTATAGTTTTCAAAGAATAAAAATATTTTTATTATTACACAATTAAAAATTATTTACTTTGACTACAATTAGCATTGGGATATACTAAAATCTGAATGAACCACTGAATTAAGTCCTCTGCCAGCACTTTGAGCTTAGTGTTGATTTTTTTATTATTATTATTTTTATTTTTTTACGAAGAAGTTATTTGGAATAACAGATAGATAAGGATCTGTTTCAGCCTACTCAGATGAAGAATGGATCTTGAAAAAGATGACAGTGACAGCCACTGACAGTAATGACAAAAACACTGCTTCATGTAAATACCAATACAAACTAAGCAAAACAATTTTTATTTTTCTGTGTTTTGTTACATCTATCTGACCCTTAATTTATGAAAGTGTTAGAACTTGCAGGCATTCTAATTCCTTAATCATTTTACTGAATTAAAAATAAAAGAGAAGAATAAAACTTATAGAAATGAGTTAAAGTAAATCAGTAATTCTGATGCCAATGGCAGATCAATACATTGCTAAGGCACAATCCTCTGGCTTCTAGAAGTAGCTCTTGAAGCCTATGACTCAAAATCAGATCAGATTATTGTGGAAAAAAAGCTAAGAGAATCACTCATTTGCACTGTTTTTTTTTTTTTTTTTTTTTTTTTTTTTAAGGTCAAACATTATTTCTAAATGTGTATAACAAATGCTAAGTGTAAAGAAAACCAATTTTATACTGTTGTTTTCATACCATAGCACCTCCTATCCAAAATGCAAATTTCTTACTCATGTTTTTTTATGTGGTCTCTCTTCCAGCATTGGTGCCAAGAGCACGATGTCACTGATTTTTGAGGGTAAGAATCATATCCAAATATCTAATCAGAATAGATTCCTATCCCATATACACATATGAATAAAACTGCTTTTTGAAGTTGTAATATAAATTCTTTTTTGCTGCATTGTTTCCTCACCTTCCAAATTTTCATCTATGTTTTCACAGTCTCTCATTCTGAGAATATTTATTCTTTACTAACCAGTGGGATTTTTCTAAAATAGTCTCTGAGTTTCATTTTGCAATTCATTCTTTATACCCAATTTATCCTCAAGTTATGATGTAATTATTTTGTGTATCACCTCTTCCGTATCATGAATCCATTAAAGAATTGCCTGATGTATCTGCCGACTGCATATCAGTAAATAACTCCTAGCAATTTATTATTTTTTCCTTTTCTACCATCTTCACTGTTTAATCCTCTTAATGCTCTCTCTGAAATTTCAAATAAAAAAAAAAAATCAGAGAAAAGTTATCTGAAACCAACTGAGTGTCTAGTTTTCACTTAATAATTTTGAACTGCTTTCTTTCATATACTAGGTCTTTTTTTTTAAATTAAAAATGCTGAATGACTGATGAAATCTTTCAATGAGGCCATTTTACTTGCTTTTTTTCTGCTTCTTCATTCTGGTATATGTACTGGGTTTGTTGAGCTATCTATAAGCCAAACAAAAATTCCACTGTTAATGGATTTTAGCTCTTTTTCAGTATTTATTCCATTGTATTAGTAGTGTAAGGAGGGCATACTAAAAAGACTGTCACCCACCTCTTTCTTTTTAAAATTAGTGAAGTTTTTGCTTTTTTATTCCCACTTCTTTAATAGCTTCTCGGTAGTCATTTAAGCTTCTGCTGATGAATTTCATGCCAATGAAGAGAACCAGGCATCACAGCCCTACTTTCTGGAACAACAAAAAGTGTGTGATACAAGTGGGTGTAAATGTTGCCAATGCTTTTGATCCCTACAGAACAATAAAAATACTTCTGCTCATTAAAAAAGGTCTGGCAGTAGCCCCTTTTATCACAGGGTTTAAGAAGAGTCCCTTAATGATCTGTCTCAGAGACCCAGACAAGAAGTTGCACATCTTCCCCTAGTGCATAAACGTGGTAAATGTCCTGGTTTTGACAGGGATAGAGTTAATTTTCATCCTAGTAGCCGGTGTGGTGCTTTGCTTTGAATTTAGGAGAGTAATGTTGATAAAACACCAGTATTTTAGATGCTGCAGTGCAGAACTTACAATAAGTCAAAAGCTTTTCTACTTAAACTACCCTGCTAGCAAGGAGTTTGGAGAGGCATAAGGAGCTGGGAGGAGACAACCAGAAGAGCTGACCAAAACTGGCCAGAGGTATATTCCAAATATTATAACATCATGGTGAACAATAAAACTAGGAGAGTTGTCAAGGGGTGCATCTACTGCTTGGGGACTGACTGGGTGCAGTAATACATTGTGCATCTCTTATTTTATATATTCTTTTATTTTTTTCCCCCACCCTATTAAAGTGTCTATCACAGCTGACCAATTTTACCTTTTCTTCCCTCGAGTTCTCTCCTCGATCTTACTGTGGGGGAATGAGTGAATGGCGGTGTGGTTCTGATCTGCCCACTGAGTTAAACCACAACAAATTGGCTGTTGCACAGATGCTTAAGGCTACTTGGTTGACGTCCATATATACATAAAAGCATCTTGCAAATCAACCTTTATTATGAAAAAAAAAAAATTGAGACTGTAAGAGATTATTATTTTACATCATTGTTTCAAAGCTGGCTGGGGACACAGATGAACAAGTCCAGGGGCAATGAGAGAGATAAGCTGCAGATTAATGACCATAAAGTGGTCTTTTGTGTGGACTTATCTCAAGGAAGATGGCCATCTCAGGGGGTACTCACATGACTCTTGCTTAAGCACCCAGGGATGTCATGTAGGCTGGCAGAAGAAGGATAAAAGAGGAATCGAAAACCATGAGGTTTAGGTTTTTCTGGCAACAGATTCCTCATGAAGAAGAAGAGGTTTCTGCCATGAGAAGCCTCACGACCTGCCCCTCTCCCTCCTGGATTTGCTCTGCGCTCTACCACAATGCTGAAGAAGAACAAAGGTGTCTGCCATCAGATTCCTCACTACGGAATTCCTGCATGCTGACGGACTTTCCTGGGCCTGCTACCTGAGTCCTGCTGCTTCCTCCCAGATTGGCTCTGCGACTTCTTCCTGCTACCTGCTTGCTGCCCAAGGCCGGCCACGCAGCTGCTGCTCTAGCCCTGCTGCTTCTGCCTCGGACCTTTGAAACGTTGCACAACGGGACCGCTGCTGGATCCTGGTGGTGAATATCCCCGCTTTACGCGATTCTTGCTTCTTTCCTATCTTTTCTATTGCCCTCCTTCCCTTCCCCATCTCTCTGATTAGGATTTATAATAAACTGGTTGGACCAACATTTGAACCGTTGTTTCTTAATCTCACGCTGTGTATACAGATATTAGAAGAACCTCATCTCCCTCCTATAAATTGGAGCGAGACAGAGACTTGCAGTTTAAGCTCACTAAATTCATATAGTATGTTTTCTAAGAAAAATGCTTTTGTTTTGCTTTACTTCCTGGGTATCAGAGAGATTCAGAGAGACACAGGTTTAGTCCCCATCCTTTATCTGAAGTTTAACTGCTCAAAGCATGTCACAAAAATAACTTTCTTCCAAATGGTGGAATATGAATGTGAATACGATGTTATACATCATTCCTTTCTACAAACATAGGTTGTTTCTAACAAGAAAAAGAAATTCTGTTGTTGAAATGGCATAATTTTTTTCAAGCCTTGTGACTATCACCAAGATTACAGTGACATAATCAGTATGTTGATACTTTCAAAACTCTTTTTCCATCACTCCTGTTAAACAAGGACCAGCTCAGAACACATTACAGTACCATTGACTTTTCCAAGACTGAATTTCAGTCTCTTTCATGCTCAGAAGCCCATTGGTTCACCAATAATTGAAATACCGGTGATCCTCATCTGTTTGCCAATCTGTAAACTAAACAGAAGCTTAACCTCTTTGCTATTATGCCAGCCTGTTGACATTTTTTGGAAGCAATGTCAGCTGTCTAGGATTCAGTCACTGGAAAGAGGTTGAGCTTAATGTTCTTTTCTGCTTCTGGTAGCAAAGGAGGATTTTAACATACTAAGTTTTAGGACAGGCATGAGAAAAAAAAGTGTACATGTGTGATGGTGTTGCTGGAAATTCCCAGCTCCCAGCAACACATTACCAAAATAGAATTTATGTTTTATATATAAAATATATTAATTATATTCATACTCTACTCCCACGTGCAAAACCCCGAAATTTCTGGACACAAATGTGTGTTCTGTTATCTCTCCAGGATGCATTATCATCCCTTAAGGGGAACAGTTTCCACTCCTAAAGATGCCAACAAAACAAAAGAAACAATTCTGGAGACATTTTCAGTGCTGCACATAAAACACAGTTGCTTTGATTTACACACACTCAACCTGTTTATATTTTAAGCTGTAATGAATATTTTAAATATTTTTAGCTCTCACTATGTCTTATGTACAAAAATAAAATAAAATAAAATAAAAAGAAGGAAGAGAATTGTAGTCCAATTTTGATGGTGCTTGCAAGAATTACACTAAATGCAAATCCTTTTTCTGCTGCTGGTTTCCCCTGTGAGGCAAATCAATAGTTACTTCTGTCAGTTCTTTGAATAGTCAATTATATTACTTTACTTTACAGCTGCGTAAGCTGATTTGCATTACAAAAGTTTGCGATTTGTTATTATAGGAAATAAAAAAACAACAAACAAACAAAAAACAGTTTAAAGCATAAAATATAAAATCCGAAGCAAGTGGTTACTTTAAGATAGACGAGAAAAGCCAGTTTCTCTGCTCACTGACAAGCAGATCATCACCCTTTTTGAGCACCATCCCTCCACATCTTAATCCATTCTAAACTAAACTTCTCAGTCAGTCCTGCAGAAAATTAGATTTCATTTGTTTCAGAATTATTAATTAAATTTAAACTTTACGCAGCTCCCTACGTCCAGCAGCTGATCATTCTGATCGAGTTTTGACTGAGGCAGCTTTGCACAGACTTAACACAGTGCTGGAAGAAAACTACTGAAACTAGAAATCTGACTGTAGATCAGTATACAACTATGTTAAAATGGCAGCAAAATTGTTCTTACTGGCAAAGGAATATTTATTTGCATGAAGATAATCTGAAAAGATAATTTTCCAGAACAATTAATCATTGTGCCTTTAAAAATGATTTTAAAAGATGCATGGATTGAAGTAGTCTTTCTTGAGCTTAGATATCCTATTTATATAAAAATGGAATGACGTACTTTTATACTTACAAAAGGCATATCATTCTTGCTGTAGATAATAGATTAATTTCAAGAATTTAATCCTTCTCTCAAACTTTTGATTTTATCTCCAGAAGATTTACTTGTACTGTAGCAGGACAAAAACTCTTCCATGAAAAACAGAGGGAAAGAAAAATATCCTGTAGACTGTTACAGTTAACCAACTATTCTAGCAAACTCTGAAATATAAAAATGACACATTTCATATTATTTTTCCATATTCCCAAGTATCCAGACATTGTGTGGCATAAAGCAGATTTTATTAACATATTTTCAAAATTATAAGAATATAAATAATTTTATAATTAATAGGCATTGTAGCTTATATTTTATCATAATATATTTGTATTTTACTATTATCCAAACTCAAATCAATGCATATTTCATGAACATATTTCAAAATTTATAAGAAACGTATTTATTTACAATTTATCTCGATTTATTATTTACATCTTCACATAATTGCTTAAGTTCTCTAGGACCTCATTTCATCCCTGAAATATATAAAATCTTATTATTTGTTAATTGCCAAAAATATGAATAAAGAAAACACTGAACATTATGTTTTCAAATCAAGTCTAGGCCATACAAATTACATTTGATAGGATAAAAGAATAAAGTAAAATTATAATACTTATTCTTTTTAACAGAAGAAATTCATTTTTATTTATTACCTATAAATATGATTCAAAACAGAAAGAAATATTATGATCTATGCCTGTACCAGTATAAACTATATTGTCAAATAGATGTAGTCATAATTTCTTTTACATAGAAGTAAATTATACAGGTACAGCAACAAAATGAGCTGAACTTTGTTATCAAAGAAAATTGGTTTTTCCCTTTCAATTTCATTTCAAAGAGATCTGACAACTGTCGCTTTGAGCAAGCTTTAACAGCACAATGTCTTTTGTGCAAGTTTCCCTCTGTCAGCTTTTTCATTCCAGCAGGAACTTAGAACAAAGTGTGTGCTGCCCTTTAGTTGAGAACTTCATCAGTTGAATGAACACTGCAATAGTGCAGTGAAATTGAGGGCATACTCTCTCTGTGAATCTGAACAGTGCACTCTCAACAAATGCAACTTCTCTTTTACAAGGGTAAACTAGCCAGTTCTCCTGTGCTTAATGAAAATGAAAATTCATTTGAAAATCCACCTGTTCAAACGTAGGCAGGGTCTCAAAAACCAATTTTTCAATTTTCACGTATAGAATGCTAGGAATGAATCTGCATTTATGCATTCTCAATTATCCCATAGTGAAATTGTGTCACTCATATCATACTAAGAACAATGCTGTTGCATATTCTTGAAGACCAGTACTCTCAGGAATGCTTATTTGTGGTAGGCATAAGCATTCAAGCATAATTAACTCAGTTACTTAGTGATTACTTTAAATGAAACCTGGGAAGCAGCTCTACATTGTCTCTTCTGACTCTATATTAGTCTCATATAATAGGGTCAGATTGTCGTTTGATATGCTTCATTAGTAAAAAAAGAAAAACAAAGAAAGTCATTATTTATGTGAATCTGCTCTGCTTTTATGAAAGCAAGCTAAGCAAATAAAATACAGAAAACAAACAAAAACAAGCAAATAAATGGGAGATAGTAAAATTTGTACAGGTGACATTTTGAAAAAGATCTGGACCCTCAAGTGCATGCACTTTCAATCACCTTTTACAACATTCATTGGATCACTAATTTTATCCACTGGAATAGACTGCCAAGATAGGTTGTGGAATTTCCAACCATGGAGGAAAGCCATCTGGGCATGATTCAGGACAGCCTGATCTAAGGTGAACCTGGAACAGATGTCCTTGAGAGGTTCCTTCTGACCTCAACCGTTCTTTGAATCTGGGAAAGAAAAGAAAAGAAAAGAAAAGAAAAGAAAAGAAAAGAAAAGAAAAGAAAAGAAAAGAAAAGAAAAGAAAAGAAAAGAAAAGAAAAGAAAAGAAAAGAAAAGAAAAGAAAAGAAAAGAAAAGAAAAAAAGAAAAGAAAAGAAAAGAAAAGAAAAGATTTTAATCAGTTTTCTTTTGTGACATTTAATGTCCCAATCCAGAACTGCTAAATGTGTTATTCTTTGCCTTTCCAGGTTATTTTTTTTTCTTCTATGTTACTACTTAAATATCAGTGTAAAACATGAACACAGAGAACACTTGAGTGCAGAGTGGGTAAGTTTACCAAAGAAATCCATCACTAATTTCATTTCAGCCCCTTGATTATCATGTATGTTAAGTAGCTGAGAAATCAGTTCAGATATAGTACAAGCTAACTAGAATATATGTACATTCTGCCATAGAAATTTTTGTCTCTTATAAAGATTTGTAAAATGATAAAAGAGCCCTTCCTTATGTGATTGTTGGAAAGGACAAATGTTTTAAGAACTCTTTTTTGGCAATATGGGCATGTGGTTTGAAACTCAGCAAGGGAAGGTAACTGATGTCATCTACATGGACTCCTTCAAGGCCTTCTACATGATCCCCACCACATCTGTATCTCTAAATAGGAGAGAAATGGATTTGAAGAATAGACTGTTTGTTGGATAAGGAATTGATTGGAAGGTCACAGCCAGAGGACTCTGGTCAATGACCCTATGTCTAGGTGTAGACTGAAAACGAGTGGCGTCCCCCAAGGGTCCATCTTGGATCTGGTTCTCATTAACACGTTTATCAATGACACAGACAGTGGGATCAAGTGCACCCTCAGCAAGTTTTCTAATGACACCAAGCTGAGAAGTGCTGTTGATACAGTAGAAGGAAGGGACCATCCAGAGGGACGTTGATGAACTCAAAAGGTGGGCCCATGTGAACCTAATGAGGGTCAAGAAAGCAAAGCAATTGATTATGCACTTGGGTTGGGATAGTACCTGCTGAGAAGAACTTATGAGTCAATGGTATCCTAGGCTGCATCAAAAGAGGGGTGACCAGTAGAGTGAGGGTGCTGATTGTTCCTCTCTACTCTGCCCTTGTGAGGCCCTGTCTCAAGTACCGCATGTAGGTCTGGGAACCCTAACACAGAAAAACTTACAGAGACAGTCCAAAGGAGGGCCACAAAGATTATCCAAGGCTTGGAGCACCTCTTCTAGCAAGACAGCTGAAGGAGCTGGTCTTGTTCAGCCCAGAGAAGAGAAGGCTTGCAGTGAGACCTCCTTACAGCCTTCCAGTATTTAAAGAGATTATAAACAGGAGGGAAGTCAACTTTCTACAAAAGTAAATAGTGATAGGACAATGGAGAATGGTTTTATACTAAAAAAGGGAAGATTTAGATTAAACGTCTGGGGGAAGATTTTCACTGAGAGGGTGGTGACATGATGGAATAGGTTGAGATGTTAAAGACCAGGTTGCATGGAGCCCTGGGCAATGTGATCTGGTACTTGGTCTAGCACTTGGCCCGCAGCACGTGGGGTTAGAACTTAATGACTTGATAGACCTTGAGATTCCTTCCAACCCAAGCCATTCCGTGATTCTATACTTCTGGATAGGAGATATATTTTGTAACAAACTCTTTAACTTGTCATGCCTCTTTCCAAAAGAAAACTCAAGAATAGACCATGCCTCACACACCATTTTGTGCTGTGCACAATATTGCAATGGACCCAGATGTTTTGGAGTATTGTACTTGTATTGTAGGTGTAGAATGACTGCATATGTACTCACTGAGCAATTTAAATAAACTGAGCACTGGTTGAATCTTCAGTACTTGAATCAGAACCTGCCTTCCTTCGAGGAAAAGTTGGCTCCACAGGAGTTAATGGAAGTTTCCCACAAAAAATCCTGGTCAGGATGAGTATCTTTTTTCTTCCAAGTGTTGCATATTAACACTGTGTATACTGTGGCTGTTTGTCTCCTGTGTAAGCATGTACACAGTCACACAGCTGAAAAATGGTATTTGTTGCACAGTAACGACAAGTTCCTGAAATTTCTGTTTACATCCCATTAATATAACATGCATTTACAATATAACCATACATCTATAGCTGTCTATGCTTTTTTTTCTTTTTAATAAAAATACCAGTGGTTTTATTCGTGGTTATTATTACCATTGGGAATATATAAAAATATACTATTGGGAATATACACCAGAGGGAGGGGATGTCATCCAGAGGGACCCAGAGTGTAGGTCCAGGTGAACAAGGCTCAACAAATTCAAATGCAAAATCTTGCACCTTAGTTGAGGCAACATCCACTGCGAATACAGTCTTGGGGGCAAAAGGATTGAGTGCAACCCTGCTGAAAAAGACCTGAGGAGTACTGGTCAGTGGCAAGCTGGACATGAGCCAGCAATGTGTTCTCACAGACCAGAAAGCCAACCGTCCCCTTGACTGCATAGAAAGATGCATGACCAGCAGGTCAAAGGTTATCCTGCCCCTCTACTTTGCACAAGTGAGGCCTCACCTGGAGTACTGCATCCAGCTGTGGTGTCCTCAGTACAGAAGTGACATAGAGATGTTGCAGCACATTTAGAGGAAGGCAACAAAAATGTTCCAAGGGATGGAACACTTCTCCTACGACGACAGGCTGAGAGAGCTGGGGCTGTTCAGGCTGAGAGAGCTGGGGCTGTTCAGCCTGGAGAAGACAAGTCTCCAAGTTGACCAGATAGCAGCCTCTCAATATCTAAAGGGGAGCTACAGGAAAGAAGGGGACAGACTCTTTAGCAGAGTCTGTTGTGTTAGAACAAGGGGGAAATGGTTTCAATCTTAAATAGAATACATTTAAGTTAGATGTAAGGAAAAAGTCTTTTACAGTGATGGTGTTGAGGCACTGGAACAGGTAGCCCAGAAATGTAGTGGATGTCCCGTCCCTGGAGACCTTCAAGTTAAGGCAGAATCAAGCCCTGGGCAAACTAATCTAGCTGTACTTGCCTCTGTTCATTGCAGGGGAGCTGGATTAGATAGTCTTCAGAGGTCCTTTCCAACTTTAAGAATTCTATTTTTCCATGATTGTGTTTTTTTGTTCAGAGCTCTTACATCTCAAATTCTGGTTGAGAAAAAGTGAACAATGGTCTTTTCTGTGAGGTTCAATTTCAATTTAAACTTACCCCATAAAGATTTACTGGTGTTTAACTTTGGAATTCTGTGGTTTGCTTACAATACGGTGAAACAACATTCTTGGTAATCTTTTTTTATCACAAATGACACAACTTCACATTCTAGGGGAATTTTTTATGAGTGCATAGGGGAATTGTTAGGTCAGAGTTTGAATTGGTGATTGAGAACCTGGTGAAGGAATGTGGCTGGCCCGGGGAGCATAGGCAAGTTGTTTGCACCTGTGTTCCCCATGAAGGGTGGACCCAGGGCTGGAGCCAGCCTGGGCTCATATAATGGCCAGCTAGAGAAGAATGAATAGCTCTTAGACCTTGGCTGCTGTCTGACAAAGGGTGTTATATGGGAAGTGATCCCCTTTGCTAACAGGGTGGGTGAGTTCAGCTCTTCTTTTTGTATATTGTTATTGGTCTATCTGCAATTACTTTCCCCAGTATTAATGAGAACCTGTCAGAAGTAGTTTCACTTTGTGAGCAGAACAGAGCATTAACTAAATGTGCTTATTATGCAGCATGTTACATCTCAATTCTTCCAACCTCTTCAAATTCTAATACTTGAAATAATATCCCTCTTCTGTATGTTCTACTACATGAGTATATCAGATCCCTAATATGTGTATACATTTGTTGATAAACAAATGCACATCACTCAGATGCAAGAGTATGATTAAATGTGTTAATTTACATATGTATTTATTTTGATTTGAAGATTCTTAACTTCAGTAGCATACAGTTTTCATTATTATTGTTTTTATATTATGTAATTTACTCTGAAAGTGATGCTTACTATTTATTTATATGGAAACAACAGCACATACCAAGACCAGAATAGCACTACTTGATAGAGCAAATTCTCAGATACAAAACTCTATTTTGTCCAGAGTAGTCACCACCATTAACTATGCATTTTTACTGGTAGTGAATCTGAGCTTGCATGCTGTGCAAGGTGTGCTTGATCCTGTGGAGGTGATCCACTGTTGTCACTGGTGAAATGTACCACCCAACGCCTCACCATGCTCTTCTGTGTTTAGTCTCCATAAATGCATAAATGTTCAGAAAGCATTGATGAAAGTAAATGGATGCAGAGTTTTCTGCATAGAGGAATTTTGTTATGCACCTTTGCTTCGTGTGCTTCAGTGCCAGGCATAGATTTTTCAGACTGCCCTTCTTCTGTCATCTGTTGCATGGTAACAAACTGTAATGAAATATTGGTGAGGAGGTTCAAACTCTACTATCATACCACCAGTATCCATCTCTGATGTTGTGGGCCTACATAATTGAATAGTAGATGTTTCCTTTCTCTTCTGTTCTTGCAGAGGTCCCATGTTCAGCAGGAACTTTAAAATGATGATGCTATTTACATACAAATTTGTCTGCGCTATAAAAGTGTACCAGCATGAACACTTCCATTCTTATCATATACATGCAGATTGTTAAAAATATCCCAATACATGATAATCATGAGAACACAGGCATACCTATGTCCTGTATTCTCTGATTGCTTTACATTATGGAATTACAAACCTAAGAATATGTAAAAATGACGCAGAATAGCTGATCAAAAGTTAAGGAATAACACTGGGGAGGGATCACAAAAATAACTGAAGAAGAGAGCTAAGTTAAAGTGTAGAGCCATTTTAAGCTGGTTTAAAAAAAAAAAAAAAAAAAAAAGCTTAAAAATTGCTTCTGTTCATTGTGTGGGATGCATAGATGGATTCCGTGTAGAAAACGAGTTGAATCGGAAGAGAGATTGGGTGAGGGTGAGACTGGTCTCCTTATTTTTGTTCATATGTATGTGGGTTGTTGTTTTGTTTTTTTTGTTTGTTTGTTTTGTTTTGTTTTTTTCTCCTGCAGTGGTCATCTATTAGCATTTATATAGCTTGCTGTTTGAAGACCTCTTTTGCAGTCAGTCACTGGATTTAACAAGAGCAGGACTATTTCATGCTTTGAATTCTTCCATTAAATGTAACTAGAGTTTTGCTTGAAACATAAAACAAGTACAAACTTGTCTGAAACGTGATTTGAAATTGAAAGAAGCATTTTCTTTTCTGCAATATCTCTGTGTGATGGCCATAAGAAAAAAAGACATAATCTAGATACTTCCCTGAAACTGAGCCACTAAAAAATTCTAGAAAAGACCATACAATTTAACGTCATGTGAAACCATATAGCTAGTAATGAATTTGAATATACTGTAATTAAGTAATAGACTTGAGGAGAGGCTGGCAATGATGACAAAGAATCTTTTTTAAAATGAATGAAAACCATTTATTGATAGTGTAGAAATTTGCAAAAATAATGATTCTTACAGCAAAAGGAAATTTAAAATCACTGTAAATTGTATGATAACTTTAGAAAATAAGTGCTATCATAAAACAGATGGAAAATAATTATTTGATGAAGACACATCCTGTTGCCTTTTTGTTTCTTATTATTCTGTATCTTACTTAAACAAATAGCAAGGCAAGTTAGATTGCCATAAACACTGCATACATAAAGAGGACATTATGAAGGAAGTTTAAGTAAGGATGGCTGTCTTTTGAAGTTATCTTATGGTTGTATGACTCTCTCCAGTCATGGAGGAATTTAGTATTTGGCTGTGAACCTGCTATTCTAATAATTATGCTAGTGCTATTGTCACACATAATTTTAATATGCTAGCAGTTATATAATCTAGATGTTAGCAGTTATAATCTCTAGATGTAAACACATTTTTTCTCTCAATTACTCCTTAAAAAAAAGTATTTGTTGAAAAAGCATTTTTAAGTCAAAGAAAAATTCTTCTACTTTGAGAAATGATCAAATGTAATTTTCTTTCTTTTGTTTTTCAATTGGAAAAACAGATATATGTTCTTATTCTTTTACAGCTGGAGGGGGGGAGAGAGAGAGAGAGAGAGAGAAGCCAAGAGTTCAAGATAAACACTGTTCCAGACATTTCCCAGTGGAGAGCTAAGCTCACAGCTAAGGTATGCATGGAAATCATTGAGGTAGCTTAGTTTTGAAGAAATAAACTGTCCACTTAACAATCTTGCTCCAATACATCTGTTGTCATAAAGCATGATGACGTCTGAGCATGATTTATCATCAGAAAAAACCACTGCTTTAATAGAAGAAAGCTTTCCTCAGTAAAAGATTTTTTTTCCTTTCAAAGAATTCACAATAGTACTAGCGTAATTATTAGAATAGCAGTAATTATTAGAATAGCAGGTTCACAGCCAAATACTAAATTCCTCCATGACTGGAGAGAGTCGTACATCCATAAGATAACTTCAAAAGATAGTTTAAGTAACGATGGCTTTCTCCATAATGTCCTCTTTGTGTATGCAATGTCTATGGTAATCTAACTTGCCTTGCTATTTGTGTAAGTAGGACACAGAAGACAGAAACAAACAAACAAACAAAAAAAAATGCAATAAAAGTTTTCAAAAATATGCTTTAGGTACTGCAATAAGCAGCACTGAATGGACTAAAAGCAACTCTATTCTAAATCGAAAACACTTCATTTTTATAAGCTGAGTGATATGATCTTTGGTGACATTGCTTAGTTTCATGTTCTGGGATCATTTTGGATCTAACTTATTTATTGACATTGTTGATTAAATAGCGAAGTTATGGAACACTGAGACAACAGCTAGAGTCCTGGATCATAGGATGTTTTTGGTTTAAAATCTACAGAACTGGCTTCAACTACAGCCTGTTTTTGACTATTTTTTAAAGTATTAATACCGTATGCAATTCTATATGCACCTACTTCAAAAGTATTTCTTATTTTAGAGTCTCTTTTTGATAAGCAGAGCCCTTGAAACAAAATCTTCTTACTTGTCTCTAATGCCTTTCATTTGTCTAATGGAAATCAAGAAAGTTCAGCTGAAAACAAGGGTAATGTTGTCATACAACGGACTATAAACTGTTGCCCCTCTTGTCAGAGATTAGAGAAAGATTAAGTTCATTTTTGTAATGGAAATGATGTAGAATAGCATATTTATACTAATGTATTTCTGCACTTAATATGCTTGCACACTTTATGCTGTTTCTCCCTCATACATATTATATCCACTTGACAAATGAGCAAGACCAATATTAAATCTGTTTATTTTCACATCTAGAAAACATTAAGGTCATTTCTCTCAATACCTGAAAGCAATCAGTTCTTTTCACTTGTTGAATGTGCGTTAATAGTTCTGTTTATTGGGGGTGAACTATCCAGGGCTGTTCTCTTTGTTCCCCTTTGAAAGGGGGGGAAAAAAAAGGTAAAACTGACTAAGGTTGGAAATGCTCATTGAATCTACAGTACGTTCCTAGTCCAATATATGTTAGCCATGGGATGCTTTTTGTAAATTCATTGTATTTTTCTTTCTGCTTTAATTTTATTCCCTCTGAATGTTTTGTATTTGATTTATATTTAAATATACTTTCACATATGCGTGAATATCTCTTTCAGTTTGGCAAAATATTCTCTGCTGTGGCAAGTCTTACCAAAATATTTTAATGTAAATAGCATTCCTCTATAAAACAGATTTTTCAGCAAACCAAACCTAGAAACATCTGCAGAACCTTGGTGATACGAATAACAGTACTCTGTAATCAAAAGGAAATAGAGTATCCAACAAGTTTGTATTTATAATGAAATGCCATTTCAAGGTGAATACAGTAGCCACGTAACTAAATATCATTTACTTTACTAAAGCACTAAACAATGAATGAGTCTAGCCTTTGATTAGATAAATGTCCAAGGCAAAGCACCCACCATCTCAAGAAAAAGCCATCTATAAAATCAAAAGGAGAGAATGCTTGGTACTAGGTTTTATTTAGATTGGGGGAGGATGTGTAGGGGAGTAGAAGAGAATTCAGTGTAGTTTATTTTTCGTTTTCTCCTGTTTTTCTTTTGTTCCAGACAATTCCAGATCCCGTTCAGAGAGGGTACGCTTTTTTTTTTCCCTTTCTCATGTGCAGAACTAAAGATTTGTGCACTCAGTTGCTATGGAAACAAAAAGGACAGAAACAGTTTATGTAATTCAAAAGCTGTCAGCCTATGTGCTGGGGATTTTGATAACTAAACCTAAACACGAACCATCCTTTTTAAAAACCATTGTGACACTTATTACTGTTGCTAGGGGAAATAAGGCAACTATTTGTTTAGCTAGTTTCCCATCAGTTTTATAAATAGTTTGGATTTTAATTTGTGATCTTAATCCGTGTTTATCAAATAAGAATGGAAATAAAGTGAGCTGACAAACAGTATGCATTTTTCCTCTTTTAAAATAAATTAAATTGCAACACTGTCTTTTAAAGACAAGACTACTAATGTAAGGGATCTTTTCTGTATTACATTTGATACATTTGATATGTGCTCACCCAATGTTAAATGGAGAATGAAAAATGCTGTATTTTCTGCAAAATACTTTTTTTTTTTTTTTTTTTTTTTTTTTCTCCCCCTAAACCCTGAAAGGAAACATGGAGATGCTAGGATGAATCTGGAATGAAAAGAATTCTTTTATTGATTACCTTTTATAGATAGTGATGTTGCCCATTTTATGTATAGTAATAATATTTTTACTATTTTACATTTATTATATTTTACATTTTATTATAGTAATAAGGCATGCTGATGCTACCCACAGTTGCCAGAACAAAGTATTTTTATCAGATTTTCTTGAGTCAGATAAATGAACCAAGACAGTTACTCAAAAATATAAGATTTCTCTTAGTGTGTGATAGCAAAGACTTTTAACTAGTATAAAACTCATCTTCTCAGAATGTAACACAATTGAGTTCAGTTAGAAGAACAAAAAAGATCATCACTCAAGAAGGATTTCTTGAAGGCAGAGAGGGAAGAGAGTGGAATAAAAATGTTAGAACAGTTTTTATTGTATTTTGGCACATATCCTTTAGCTTTTTCTTTTCCAGCCATGCTTCACAATGTCACAAAGAAGCCTGTGATTTTTTTTTTTTTTTTCCAAGATAGTAATTGAAGTTGTTAAATAGTGATAGTTGTGCATCTAGAGGGCGTGGCTTGATGGACTCAAGGTCAAATGCTATGGATACACTGCTGTTATGTTCCCTGCTCAAAGCAACATGAAAATAGATGTGATACAAGACAAGCAGTTCAGAATTCCTAATGAGACAGTTCCAAGTGTTTCAGCTGTTCAGAAGGAAGACAAAGCCATAGAAAATTAGAGCAATTCGAACAGTTTTTACTTTCTGGCTTTTCTAGTAGTAAGATTTGCATATCTGTGCAGCTGAGTAACTGATTACTCACATTTCAGTCTTCCCAGGTTTGGAAATTTGTGGTGGGTATATATGAAAATGATTACCATGAGCCCTACAACATAGAAATTTCTCTGTTACTATAAAATAAAAAAAGATAGCATTTTTGGTAATATTGAATGATTTGATAGTGTAAATCTTCTAGGCATCTCTGCCTAGAAGTTCATTTTGAATTGAACAGATAAAGAAAAACTTAGAGGAAAAACTCAGTGCTTTTAAAAACTTCACCCTTAATATCTTGTTTGTGCAGCTGGTACAACACTAACCTGGCAGTTGGGTTTACTATAATAAACATCAGGGGGTTGCTGTGTTTTTGTTGTTTTTTTTAGCTTTGTTTTGTTTTTCCCAAGTGCTATTAGCATGTGATAATGAGAAAAAATATTTCAACACCATCACACAGTAATTCACTGGCTTGTTCTGTATTCAGGCTGTAGTACCAACAGTCAGAAGACCTAGTTCCATTGTAGTAAATACTAAAGAATTTAAGTTAAATTGATTTAGATGCGACCAAAGGTGTTTGTGAAATCAGCCATTGCCTCTGATGCTTACTTGCAGCATAATCTTAGACAAATGGAAATTGCTATCCATTAGATGGGAAAAGTAATTTCTCTTCCTCATCCCTCTGCCCCCAGTCAACAGGATGTCTTCAAGGTCATATTTACTAGTTACTTTTAAATTACTATGCATTTGTATGTAATAGACTATGAAGAATTATGAGGGTCTCAAAAACAGGTGTTCTGAATATATGTAGTGTATTACAGAAAATGTCACAACATACGTGTTTCAGTGTACTTTAAATTGTATTGCACACTAACAAAAAAATCTCAGCACTCTGCACTAAAAATAAAACAAAAACAGAAAAGACAACAGCAAAAACCAATTAACTGCTGCTTAGTTTTTGGCATCCCCATCCAAAAGAGAGAGGAAAAAAAAAAATCCTCGTAATGTAGCCCATACTTGAGCAGAAGAGATCATGCAAGTTGCACAGAAAGGGAAGAGGAATCTAATAATACATATTAATAGCTTCCTCAGTAATCTGAATTTGTCCCATGTATTTCAGACGTCAGTCAAGAGAGTGTTGCAATGAATCTGTGAGTAATATACTATCCTAAAGAGAACTAGGAAAGAGGTAGTTGAGTTCTTTAAGTATTTTTAAAGGACTGATAGAGCTAGTAGCTGAATTAATTTAACAAAACCAAGTGAATAAAGAAATGGAAAGAGCTGTATCTCAAATCATATTTATCAAGAAGAATATCCTTAACTCTGTTCCAGTCCTACTATAACTGGGGGGAGTGAAAACAAAAACTAATCGGAGCACTGTGCTGTGTTACTCACGAGATTGTAACTGGCAGTAAAATAGAAAGACTGCCTGCTGCTGTGAATAATTTCCATGCTGAGGCCCAGAGCAGACAAGTATTATCATTTATAACATCTGTCTCAGAAAGACTGAGCCAAAATGAGCTAGTTAAAAAGTTAGCTCTTCCTTTTATTTCAAGAACCTTGGCTTAAAACAGCCTTCAGGGATTTCAGTTTTGAGAGATTTTTCTAAAACAGATAAAATGTATGAACTACACCATAAAATGTCATTTATGAATCTTATTTTCGGAAAACATAACCATGAGGCATTCTGTAATGGTGCATATATGTATGCACAGCTATGTAAGTATATACTTGTACACTTTAAAGTAATTACTGGAAAAACATGCCCTTGATGTTAAGTGAGCAAGTGTATTAAATACTCTATGAATGACACAGAAACCTACAAAAATTTAAAATATATATGATAATTCAAGATTAGCCCAGTGAAAAAAGCTTAGATTGTTGGCTCAAGATTTTAATTAATAGATGAGAGCAGAAGCTACTCGCTTCTTTCTCTAATCATGCTGTTTTTGCAAAAGTAACCTTACTTTCTTACTTCTTTCCTTTCTTCTTCTTCTCTCCTTCCTGTTATGTGTCTTTGTTAAGAATACAGTAAACACTCAAATGTTTGTCTGTTCACACAATTCTTTTTAATTTTTGTAGATCATAGAGAAGTGATGAGCCATAATTTCACTCTGTGCAGGCACTGTAGCTACACTCAGTTCTATTGTTTGATCCAAGTTTTTAGAGAAAGACAAATCACTAACCTATCTTTAAGACAGAAGCTACTTCAGGTATGTGTTACTGATTACGTCTTCATCAGCATCAATTACTGCAGTCATGTGGTATATTTTTCTTGTTACAACATAAGTTATATAAATTTGATGTTGAGTCAGTTCATTTGTAATTTGCCATATCCACTGTAGAACTAATACTGAAAGGCTGAAAGCATTTTTTTTTTCAATTCTTAGTCTTATCTTAACAATTTGAAAGAATTCTGTTTTAATGCAGTAAGATGGTTTTTTTTTACTTTGTTTTCCCAGAGCTGTATGTAGTATGTGCACAGAATTTGCAGAAAATTGTCTCTTAAATAGTAATAGGTAGTTGACCCAACCTGCTGAAATGCAAGATGACATTATTTTGCAAATCTGTCCTTATTCTGATGCAGTGATGCATATTTACGAAGGAATCAAGCATAAAACTGATGTCTGCACGTGGCATTGGTAATCGTTATATCTATGCTGCAAAAGCGATTAGTCATTTTAACTGATATTTTCTAGAGAGATGATATCTTATGGTTTGATGACTCAAACTTCTTACGGAGTGGGAGAACGTGTTTCGCGTTGCCATACTATCAGTACTGCAGATATAACATAGGAGTGATGTGACCTTTGGTCTAAACCATTTCTGCCATTCTTTCATTTTATATAAGGTAATTTACTATACTTTTTCACTCTTAAGCAAAGCAATAAAAATTCCAAAGAAATGCAGCTCTAGGCTTATTCACGTATTTAACAAAACTCATCATCACCAATTGCTGTGCCATGCAGTAGTTGAACAGTCTTCTGCAATTAAGCTTATTACATTGTGAAAGATCAGCCACTTCATCTAATGCTAGATTAGTGACTACCTAACCTGGATGAGAAGTCAGAAGATACAGAAATCATAAACAAGGTTTTGTCTAACATATATCAGGTAGAGGCTTTATGGAAGAGCAAGTGGTATAAAGACATTTTCTCCACTCCTGACATACCAAGTACAAGCTGTTTGCATCTCAGACATTCTGTACTAATCTGACAGAACAATGCACTCTCTTACATATTAAGAGCTATATAAATAACAATATAGAGAAATTTACAGTAATTTGTTGATAATTCTAAGATTTCACTCTCTGTAATAGCACTGTAGGAGCGGGTGATGTCTGATGTTGAAGTGTTGTTTATTGAGAAACATATATTTGCATTTATGGAAAAAGGCTGATTGTTTCATTACTTTCTTTCAACAACACAGTAAAGAACTAAACCTTCAAGTACTTTTCTTGTAAAGCCCTTCTTGTGCATCTTCCTCTGGGGTTGGAAATGTAGTTCTTCCAGTGCTTATCTTTACGATTATGTTGTTTGTTCACAAAAGTGGTGTCTATTACAAGTGCATGGGAATACTCAAAAAGAAAGACCAAGCATCTATTTAGATGCTCCATGATAGGATTCATATAAACTGAGCATAGAGAGAATTTAGATCAGTACAAGATATCCTGAACTCAGTTATACTCTGTCAGGCTAAAAATCAATGTTATAGAGACATATGATATATGTTGATTATATATTTAGAAATATATGTTGAAATCAAAGGAATCACTGAAATTAAATGCTGGCAAGCATAAATCACCATGCACAGGTAAAAACTGTCATAAAATATATTATTTTTTATAAGTAACTTATATGCATATTAGTTTTGTCACTGTTTTTTTTCCTTTAACTTATATATTTCCTCCACTTGCATGGTGATTGCATGACTGACATGTTTATAAAAAGCAACCACAACTCCTGCAGGACAAAGAAACAATATTATTTTATTCTTCTTAAATATGAAATTGCTTTAATATACTTGCTTTGATTGCTCTATTGTCAATTATTCCCAGTCTCTTACTTAAACATGAGGGATCACAACTCTACTTGATGTTCCAAAGTTCTCTACTGAACGTATTATCGTGGAATGGTTGGGTTGGAAGAGACCCTAAGGATCATCAAATTCCAACTCCCCTGCCACAGACAGGGCCACAAACCTCTAGAGCTGGTACTAGATCAGGTTGTCCAGAGCCTCATCCAACCTGGCTATGAACACCACCAAGGATGGAGCATCCACAGCCTCTCTGAGCAGCCTGTGCCAGAACTTCACCAGTCTCTCTGTGAAGAACTTTCCCTTGACATCCAATCTAAACCTTCAACTCTTAAAACCATTCCCCCTTGACCTATCACTGTTTGCCTTTGTAAAAAGTTGATTCTCCTCCTTTTCATAATCCCCTTTTAAATACTGGAAGGCTGCAATGAGGTCTCCTTGCAGTCTTCTCCAGGCTGATCAAGCTCAGCTTCCTCTTCCTCAGCCTGTCTTTGTAGGGGAGGTATGCTTCACCTTTCCAGAATGCTAATAACTAACAAACAAACTGCACATCATTAAATGCTTTATTCTTTCTGTATTCAAAATAAATCAATTTGAATTTGCCCTACTGCCTCAAAGTCATGATTTACTAATACTCCCAAATAGGTAGTTTCAGAAACAAATAAATGTATGATTTGGGTGCAGATGTGTGTAAAATTCATGAATTTAATAATTACTTTTACTAAGTAATTGAACTTATTTGTCCTTAATATATCCATTGCTTGGATGAGTAAGTAGAGTAGTATTTTAATAAATGTAAATGAAGTGTGAACAAATGTTTTCCTTTTAATCATTTAATTGCATGAAGGTACGTGCAAATAACATGTCTACATTGCAAGTGTTTGAGAAAATTATTGTTTTACAAATGTGTATATTTTCAATTGATTTGATTTTTGCTGTTATTTTAAGTTCATAAGTTCTCAGCAAGAATCAACACCTTGTCAGAATGATGATGGAAACCAAATTCAAGGATTTTGTTTTGGATAGCTGAAAAAAATTAATTCTTAAGTGAGTTCTCCAGAAAAACAAAACAGATTTTGCAATGTTTTTTTTCCTCCTATGATCTACTATTTAGAACTTTTTAGAGCTAATCTTGGATCTTTTAAATTTTTTTTTCTGTGCAGGTTACATGGGGTTAAACAAATACTGCAACAGTAGACCTCAGATCATTGCATGAAAACTTATATCAATATGTAGTGCAATGACCTTGATCAAGACTAGTTGTCTTCTCTACCCTCCAGGGTAGAGAATCTCTGTTTTAATAACAACCAGTTCAAGACACTTGACAAAATTAGGCTTTCAAATGGGTGTAGCTATGAGGCTCAAGGCAAAGGGGAACTTATCTGAACTTAATCTCCAGGTATATATACCTAAACTATCATCAAGACTAACCTTGTTTGAGATCTCCTTTCCCCCTGCCTACCAGCAAAAAATACTTTCCTTTTAATCTGGAAAAACTCTACATAAAACCAAAATTATCCACACCTGAGCAGCGATGCATTGTCACCTAGATTCCAAAAGAATGGTGCAAACTGCTTGAAATTATATCCAGTTATCACTGTCAGGACATAGTTTTGTAAATACAGATCAGAAAATAAATCAAGAGCATTATAATACAATTATCTGGATGTGTAAAACAAAACAAAAAAAGCCTTTGATTTTAACACTTCAGTCAGTACTTCATATCTAAGAACGTTTGAAATTCAAAAAGTTTTAGTGCCACAGATCCGTTCAGGTACTCAGGACTCTTTATGGTCTTAGACCACAGGCAGTACTTCAGGAATTCTAAATTGTCAATGGTTTATGGGCTGGTTAGGGCCGATTCTGTGACTAGCAGGGCGGAGGATTTTGCAAAACTCCTTGCTAGGAGTGATATCTCCTCTCTGACTGCAAAGCAAGCTGGGGAATGTAGTTCTTCTCTTCCGGACAGGTACCTGGAACTTGAGCATTAACAGTTAAACTCCCAGTGCACTACATGATGTTATGATGTGGAATACTGATAACCAATAATCATAAAACCATGACAGAAATCTCTAATTTTTTTTTTTTTCATTATAGCTCACTTTATTTCTAAATTATTTTTCTTTTATTGTTTTTGGTTTTGCTGTACTACTGGCTTTTAAGAGCTGCTGCTTCTCTTTTGATATTTAGGCTTTTTTATACAAAGTTCTCTCTACAGAGAGAGTATTTAGTTTTTAATACAGCTACTATAAGAACAGTGTAATCAACACCTACCCCTGTTAGAATTCTTGTACACATTATTGTAATGTTCATTAAAGAACAGCCTTACATGGGATTTGATAAAGGATTTCTGAAAAAATAATTATTTTTAACAATTTTAGGGACACTGTTCTACATTCCTTATGAAAACAACATTTGGAGTTCCAAAAACCTGCTTAAAAGTGTCAGAAATAGTACAAAAATCAGCAAGATTTAATTTTACTCAAACTTCTAAGGATGTATAGAATCTGTTTTTAACATGTCAAAATACGATTTGAACATTATTTTTGTGGCAAATGCCTGCACAGTTGCAGACTTCTGCACCTCTGTAGGAATTAATGGGATTCTAATACAACTAAACAGGATTAGAGGAGAATATTTGAGAGAAAAAAATCTTACATTCCCATTTTATATTTTTTTTTGTTCCAAGAAAACTGACTATGTGGATATTCATAAAATAAATTCTCTTCATATTACAGTTTAATTAATCCAGAATGACAGTTGAGTCTGCTTTCTTTATGTTCAATTGTAAATCATCTGCAGAGCTTCAGTTAACTTGAATTCAAATATATTTATGCACTGCAAAAATGAAAACATTAATCCAGAATTATCTCTGTGGAGTAAATTTAATTCCATTATATTTCATACCAAAGCTTCTATGTGCAAGCCATTAAGAACTGAAGGCTTTTTTTTTTTTTAAATCAATCCTTCTATCTGTGAAATAATGCCAATAGTATACCTTCACAGAAAAAGAAATGGTGTAAATTATGTATAATACTATTAATGATTAATATCCTTATTTTTTGTTACTTTTGATGTATTACTGGAAATATTCATCTCATAAAATCTGTTGGATTTCTTTTTTTCCTTAAATAGCAAAAAGAAAAATAATAATTACAATCAGATTTGGTTTTGGTCATCCAGTGATCTGTAACTGATCCTGATTTCCTCAGAATCTCTTTGAAATTCAACATCTGAATATTTTCGAAGAAAATCTTCATGAGTGAATTATTTGCAAATTACTCAGTTTATTCTTTATGATGTACAATTGACAAGCTGAATCACATCTTACTGTTTGTATATCTTGAATATATAAGTCAGTTTCAAAAGGAGAAAAAGGAATAGAAATACTGGACAAGTCTGATTGGTAATGGCTTAAACGCATTCTTTGTGGGTCCTATGCCAGAAGCAAATAAATGTTTAGATACATACATTGAACCATTGCATACTGGAGCTGGAGATAATTCTGTCTTTCACTACAAAAATTCACTACAAAAAATTTCTGCAGGTAACTGATTTCCAGTGAACAGTGTGAATTTGTGAATTAATGAATTAAAGGGGACTTGCTTTACGTTAACATAACTGCAGCCTCAAATGGTCAACATTTTAAGTCCAGAGCAGTATTCTAGTTAGTGAGTGAAGACTTTTATTTAACTACTGTACAAGCTAAAACTGGAATGATTTTGATTAATTTTTAGTTTAAAAAAAAAAAAAGAAAAAATAGTCAACAGAGAATGACGTGCCAAATACCTATTAAGAGCAGTTGTTTCTTGAGTATTTTTGCACAGGAAAACTATTTTGGAGTTGTGCTTGTGCAGAATGCATGACCTGCTGAGAGTGAAATGGCCATTTGCTACCAAAGATCTCTTCTGTATAACCTAAAAAGCAATAGGAAACAAATGCCAGTATGTAAGCAGAGAACGAAATTTCATCACAAAACAAATCACTCCAGTTGCTGGAAAGATTAATGGGGTGCTTTTCCCTTAGCTTGCTGTGTTTTGTACAATGTATATCTCCGCATGCTTATTAAGGATGGATGAGAGACTACATGCGCACAGAGAGTGCATTGCGTCGCTTAAACAAACTCATCACTGCCTTGCTGAGCACAGTTATGACATTATGGTATGTTAGGAGTAAAGCTTAAATCTGTGGTAATTTAAGTCACTGTCAAGGTTTTAAAATGTGATTCGGCAAAAGCAGTTTAACAGCTTGCCAAAAACGTAAGATAGAACATTCTGTACAATTGCTTCACATGCTCAAGAGACTCCTGAAAAAGGAATCTGCTTTCCATCATGAAGTGTGAAATAGATATCTTTAAGTGAGTGAAAAATAAGTCATTTTCAATATAATGTGATGAAAAATATCCCTAGTGAAATGAGGTATTATTTATCCTAGAGAGATTTTTAGAGATACAATATTTCTATTTTAAAACTGTGTTAAGATATTCTTTATCACTCGCATTCTTCAGTTATTAGTACTGCTGCCCCTATTTTTATCAGAAACTATTTTCTACAGATAGAAGAAATTAAGGTTATTTCCTTCCTATTAAACTTCCTGAGTGAAGTTTAAGCACAAGGGCAGATTTAAAGGGCTGATTCTCATTTCTCTCTTTTTTTTTCTTCCCCTTTTATTCAATGTAGACCCAAACAACAGAGATAAGAGCAAACTGGCTTTATTCTTGCCAGGTACCATGATGCTTTCATCCACGTATTGAGGTGTCTAATAGCCAAGTCATATATCAAACTCAAAGCATCCATGGTAAATTTAGGAATAGCAGACTCAAACTGGGATCACTCAGCATAGCAGAGTGCAGAGCAGCAGTAGATCTTGATGATAGACTAGTCATTACAAGCAGTTCCTGTCTCTTATTTTTCCAGATCACACAAAAGTAAAATTAGTTGTGTTTAGGGGTGTGAAAAACACTAGGGCTCTCTTGTTAGTTTTTTTTTTTTATGATGACTGGTCTGAAAGAAGCACCTCCTGTTTTATTATTTTGGTAAAATCGGAGGTGGATGTTGGTGGCATGGCAGTGGAGGTTAAGCTTTCCCAATAACATTCTCTTACATCATGCAAAAGAGAGGCAGTCTGACACAATGGCATCTGACATGCAAGTGTGTATGAAGCAAAGGTGTGTCACTGAATTTCTCCATGTGGAAAAACATGCACCCATTGACATTCATTCATTGATGTTTGCTGCACATCTATGGAGATCAAATTCTGGATATGAGCGCAGTCAAGTGGTGGGAGCTGTGTCTCAGCAGTGGTGACAGTGATGTGTAAAACAATCCATGTTCTGTACAGTGGTGCAATGTTTTACAAGCACAGCATGCAGGCTCTTGTTCACTGCTGGTGAAAAAAGCTTAGCTAATGACAGTACTGTTGAAAAAATAGTATTTTGTAGCTGAGAATTTGCTCTGTCAAATAATGTTATTGTGCTCTTTGTATCTGATTCCATGGAAATAAACACAAGGCTTTACTTTTGGAGAGACCTACATAGAATCAGTTAAATACTGTGGCCATATTTGCACGTAGCCTCTGTATATTAAACACAGAAGTATAAGGGTGCCACTGGAAAAATAAGAACTAATAGTTAAATTTTTGACTCTAATAACTTGGTTATATTTAACTACATCATAGGCAAGATACAACATTCCATGCAAGACTGTTAAAGAAATTTAATCTAGAAAGGCAGAAGAGGCCAATGCAAATGCCAGGTTTAGAGCCATTAGGCAAAGAACTTTTAGAGTATCTTAGCATTTCCCAGGTCTGTTGAAGCCAGTTCTCCCTTCTCATTTGGCAGAAGGTGTATACTCTTCAATTGTTTATTCTGACCAATATAACTATAGAAATCTTGTTATTTTTCACATACTTCACCAAGTTTAGTTCCATCTGTGCCTTGTCTTTCCTGATCCCATCTTTCTATGTCCAGATGGCATCCCTGAATTTTTCCCAGGCCTCACATCCCTGTGCTTTTCCTTCTTTTCCCTCAGTTTGACCAAAATGTCTTTGTTCAGCCATGCTGATTTCCTGCATCCTCTCCTTGATTTTTCATGCAGGGGGATGGAGAGATCTTGTGCTCTCAGGAAGGTGTTCTTAAAGAGTAGCCAGCTCTGTTCTGTCCTATGTCCCTAGGGATAATTTTCCAGGGCATTTACTAATAATTCCTTAGAAAGGTGGAAGTTCGCTCTCCTGAACTTCAAAGTCCGAGCTCTGCTTTTTGCTATGCCTGTATTCCTCAAGATCATGAACTCAACCAGGGCATGATCTACAGCCCAGAACTGCCTCTGAGCTCCTCTGAATTGGTGAGTACTGGCTCCAGTGGCACTTTACTTCTGGTTGGATAATAATACTTGCTTAGAACTAGAGATAATAAATTTTATATTCAGCATTAAAAATATCTATTTTCAAAATTTCTTGAATTTTCATTCACATATTTCATGTTATAAGTTTCTTACCACCAATCATGACCTAATGTCTCTGATGGTGGCCACAATTAATTCTCAGTCGTCTTCTGCAAAAAAACAAAACAAAAAACACTTAGGAGCACACTGATTACTGAAACAAATCAGGCTCAGTACATGATCTTTTGATCTTTTGGCTCTAAAGACAAAATGATTTGGTTGGAGTCACTGGACTTAATACAAAGTATTCAAGAAATTTGAAATATTCCCTTCATTTTTTCTGGCTTAATCCTAACTGAATGTGATAGTTCAGAAGGGTTGCTGTCCTCAGCAGACATAGAGATTTAAATTATCTTTGTTTGCTGCATGAATATATTTATTCGTGGTAAAATGGTGCCATTCTACTTGACATTGTTCCCAAACAAGACCTAGTAGCTTTCAGCTGTGTGTTGTAAGGGATGTTTATTTTTTCCCCCACAGGTCAAATATAATGTTATGTCTTTGATGCTGTATTCAAGTATTTGAGTCTTTGGTACATTACTTTGCAGCAGATCACATCCAGGAAGGAATAAAAATCTAAACTAGAAGCCTGAGAGCTTTTCTTACATAGCTGCTTTTCTTACATATCTACTAAGTTACTTTTTTTTTTCTTTTTCTTTTTTTTTTTTAATGGAAACATCTCAAAGCCGAATTAATACTCCTGTATTATTTAAACATAGGATTCTAGATTTAAGATTGTCAGCTGTTTGGAAATTTCTGTCTGAGAATCCTGTCATCAGCAAACATCCTAAATGCACATGGAATACTGGTGTTTGACTATTTACACTTCTGTCCATCATAAGCTCACATTATGCCAGGTTATAAATGAAGATATCTCCCTTAGGAATAGGATTTCAGCTGAGTCTGGGTTAGAAAAACAATAAATATAGCACTGAAAATGTCATTTATTTTGAAAGATTTTTCTTTGTGCCACAGTTTAGTACACATATATATATATTAAATTTATTATATAATGTTTATGCCATACCTATTGCCAAATTTTAGTTCAGTAAGGATTTTAATTCCCTTTAATTTTAAGAACACGTGTTTTTCCAGTGAAAACATTGGGCCTGTACTACTAAGGGTCCAGCTAATTGTGAGAATTCAGACAAGAGCTGGGTGCTTATTAAACCTTTTTAATGAATCCCATTAAAAATCATAATTTAAGCATACCTTATTTTTCCAAGAATTTTTGTACTTTTAGGCCTCCTGACATTTTTTTATCATAGTAAATAGATTTCAAGAATTTACTTCACCCTAAAAATGATTAGGAAAAAATCACATATTTTAAACTCTTAAATAAATACCATGTCAGTTTAAACGAGAAAACTGAATAGAATTATTGTTCTTCAATCATTTTAATAAAAATGACCTGGTAAATATTTGCAAGTAATGAGTATGGTTAAAGTTCACAGAAAATTCTATAAGCAAAAAATATAATAAGTTAGTAAAAAATGTTGTCCACGCTGGATGGTGCTGGATTCATGGATAAAGTTAGCACCTCCATTTTATCTACAGTTTCATTTATAAATCATGACAATATGATCTGAAAATAACTTGTGATTTCTGATTGCAGTTTCATAACTGTTCATGGAAATCTTATCAATAAATATGTAATGACGTAGGAAGGAAATTTAGAGGACAATCTCAAAGGAAAAAGAACTATGGTTTTTAAACAAGGAACTGAAATTCCTGATGATAAATGACATAGAATAATCAGGAGTGACTTTGCAAGTATTATTTTAGAGCTTCTGTGTAGAAAATATATTAAGATGCCATCCTTTGTATCTATACCACTCCTGATCACATGGAAGCTACTAGCCTGCTCAGAACAACCCTAATTTCTTTTAGGGTCAAAAATCTAATTTAGTATTTGCACCTCCCTGTTTTTTATTCATCTTTTTCTTTGGTTTCTGTATTGTATTGAGGAGAAACTGAATAATTTAAGATATTTTAATTCTTCATATTTTAAATGAAACTAAAATTTTTGTGGAGCATCACCATAGATTTACTCCCTTCCCTGCCCTCCCCTCCCCTTCCTTCCTTTTTCTTTTTTAACTGTTGGAATACAAACAAAAAAAAACAACCTGAGAACACGATATTCTTTGACCCTCCTTACCTGAAATATTGAACATAAAGAAAAGCTATGCTTATCCCAAAGCTAAAAAACCCAGCATTCTGGATAATCAAAAACATGTGCTATCACGCATCAAGAACTTTAGGAGGATATGGTGATCAAAACCATCTAGGCAACCTGAAAGTACTTGAGCATTCATGTGTCTTGAGCAAACTAGACACTGAAGTCTGCTTCAGTGGAGGCTGCCCAGGGAAGTGGTGGAGTCACTGACCCTGAAGGTATTCAAGGAACGTTTGGACATTGTGTTGAGAGACATGGTTTAGAAAGAACTATTGGTGATAAGTGGATGGTTGGACTGGCTGACGTTGCAGGTCTCTTCCAACCTTGGTGATTCTGTGGTTTCAAATGTGTAAGAATTTTTTTTTTTTTGTGAGGGCCTAGAGAGGGTTCTGTGAAACTATTGCAACAAAGACAGTAGCTGAATGATTGTAGGAGCAGGACTGAAACCTAAAAACCCCTTTGTGCAAGGACATAACTGACAAGGAGGGGACGTCTGCAAATTTCTGTTTTTTGCATGCAAAATATTCTCTGTTATATTTCAACAAAATCAAAATCTTTAGAGGTTACTAGTTGTTGATGGATATATCTGACTGTTTTACTCCTCCAGAAAAAACAAATTCCAATTTATGTAGTGCTCTAATTTTTTCCAAAATCTTTTGCCGGTGAATGTGTTTGAAGTAGATTTAACCATCTTTAAAGATGATTAAATATTTTTTAGACTTTTTTTTTTTACAGTCTTTATGACCAACTGCATGAAATAAAAGTCTACAGAGGATAATTAATCTGAAAATTATAAGAGTGACAAAGACTCATTACTTGAGCTTGTTTTACTCACTTGACAGTGAAAGAGTTTGAGACCTGTTATACACTGTGCACCTAACTTTCAGATGCATGGATTCAGGCAGAAGAATTATGTTGTAAGTTACTTGGGTATATGGTTTCCCCTGAATATCAGTCAAATATCAGTGCAGAGATCACCCACAAGACTTTGAATATTGTGTTATTCCCTTCTGAATTCTGATTACTTATGGCTGAAGTACAATGTATGTCTAAAAACACACCTTATTCCTGGTCTCTGAAACTCTGGCATTGATTTTATATGAAGAAGCTATTCAGAAATGCTCTCTAGACAGTATCTTTACCCTTGCCTTCTAAAGAATCATTCTAAAACAGTCTACTGTTCAGAATTGTCATACATAATTGTATGGGAACTGCTGAATCATGGCCTGAACCTCTGATTGATCACCTGTGGCGAGCAATGAGTCAGCCACAGGAGCACAGGTGAAGGCAATTCACCTCTGCTGCCAGTAGGGGTGGAGCTTGGCTCCACCTCTCCTAGACCCATTTAAGAGCTGGCTACCAGGGGGGAAGTATCTTTTCTGGAGATCCACTCTGCTGGAGTTTTGTAAGTGAGTCCAGAATATGGGTAAGCTTTCTATCTATTTTCTTTTTGTTATTGTAATCTGTTTTGCCTAACTCTCTTGTTTATTTTGTAATTATAACATCTTAATGTTCGTTGATTATACACTAATATATTGATCAATGAAAACATCTGCCATGGGGAAAAAAGTAGAAATCTCAAAATTGCATTTTGAATGCTGCCTCATACATCAGAATGTTTTTTTTTTTTCCTGCTCTAGTCAAGTTTCAATGTTCTGAGACTTTGCTTGTTCTTTTTTCCACTTTTGGCAATTACATTTTCATTTTGCATATGGGCACACTTGGTTTGCATAGTAGAGTGAAGTTAGATTTAAATAAAATTCAGAGACTTTCAAGGTTTTTTTTGCTCTGTTCTCAACCCTTGTGAAGACTGACAGCTTTAATTTGAATTAAGCACTTCATTTGTGTTATTAGGTCATCTGTTACACTAAGAACTTTTGATTATAACTCCTTCTTATTGTCATCACAGCATAAGTTTCTATTATTAATACAATGACTACTACTCACTGGTAAAAACAGAACAAAAACTATCTCAGGTTATCTCAGGTTTTTGCTCATAATCTGAAGTTCCTTTTGAGTGCACCTATTCATAAGGACTGACTTCTGCTTCCTGTGTGCTTTCTGAAGTGTAATGAGTTAATAGTAAGATCACCAGACCTGATATAACAACATAAATGGAGCTGGTAAATTTTACAACTACTGATGATTTGTTTTTATCATTTTTTGAGAAGGGCTGCAACTGAACCATGCGGTATAGAGGAAAATGTCGTTGACCAGCTTGGTGAATTACAGTACATTGTCACCAGAGATTCTTTTTTTCAGAATAATAAGATGAAAATAAATCTAAACTCAGCTGCTTATCTAAAAATACATTGCATGATTCAGATATCAGTCTGTTTCTAGTTCTAATCTTTACTGTCACAGCTATTCAATGTCTTAGATCAGCTGTTGATTGGATGTGTCTATAGATATATTTTCAGTGCTTTAACATGAATTAAAAACAATATCAGGGAAAAAATATAGAAAATTTCATTTGTTCACAATTCCTGAAAATTAATGTCAACCAGTCAACTTTTTCCAAGTTATACATTTAAAATGAGTAACTAAATCTATTACAGTTTCATTTTTTGATTTTTAAATATATATATATTAAAAATATGAATGATGCATTAAATATAAATAAATCAAGGAGCAACTATAGAAGGCTTTTTTGCCAAAAGTGAATCCTACATTAATTAGTATCATTTACATATCTATAAAATATGCATGAAAAGAAAGGTAGAAAAATAAGATTGCTGAAAAAAAAAAAAATATGTTTTTAGCATAGAAGAATGTTTGACTATAATAACTGATTATCCTGTGGTGGTAAAATGTGAAGCATCTTTAAAATGCTTATCCATACGGTTACTCTTTTGTAGTAGTTACCATGTCAGTAGAATCAAAAGTTTAGGCAAATCTACACAAAGTATTTCATGCAAAAGGACAGACAGTGTTGTTCATTAAGCAATAACATTACACTTGTGCAAAATATGCACATGGAAAACTGATTAGTAAAAACAGATGTTTCTACAAGTTGCTTGAGCAGTTATGCATTCACTTGCATGCTTTGTTTTAAAACAAACTTTAAGAAGACATGAAATAGAAACAACATAACAAAATAATAAACTTATCTGCAGCAAGCTCACTAATTTAGCAAGGTAGGCTTTAAATTGAAGAACTTGGGAGTGGAGTGGAAAATGGCAATGCTCACACCATTTGAATAAGCCAGGTCAACCAGAACAGTGACAGATGTTCCTGAGCTGCCTTCCATGACAGGAGGCATAAGGCCAGCTACCTCAAGTGAATGTATAGTTAAGGAAAATCTTCTCCGTCTGTAGGGGATTCTGCATCCTCTGCTCTCATTTCTTCCCTGTAGTGCCAAGTGCACACAGCATGGAGAATAAACTGAAAGAACTAGAGATCTATGTGTGGTCACAGGGCTGTGATTTCATTCCAATCACAGAGACATGGTGGAACAGCTCGCGTGACTGGATAGTTATGTACTTTTTTTAGGGAAGAAAAGCAAGCAGGGCAAGGCAGTGGAGTTTCTCTTGTGTGAGAGACCAAACTGAATGTATTGAACGCTGCCTTTGAGTGAATGATGGATGAGTGGAGAGCTTGCGGATGAGAATTAATATTATCAATGCTTAGAAATATGTAATGAAAAGGATTCAAAAGGATGGGGCCAGGCTTTTCTACAACAGTTCCCAGCAACAGGACTGGGGCAAAGAGCACAAACTGGAACACAGGAAGTTCTATATTTTCTTTACTATTTTCTTTACTATATTTTCTTAAGTTCTATAATTTCTTTACTACTTCTTGTCTGCCTTGCGCATTATTTTAAAATATTTTTACTGAGCAAAATATTAGAAGTTGTTCATTTTAACCTCATCAGTCCAAGTGAAATACCTCTGATAACAGCTTGTCTATTATACACTTATTAAAATGAAAAAAAAAGTTCAATCAGAATATGATGGCAATCAAATCCCAATATTCAGTGAAGAGGTTTCCAGGCTGACTTTATTAGTTAGCTTCATGAATTTCAGGTTCTTACCAGTCCTCTATTTGTACAACTATAAAAGTTTAATTATGATGTCATAAGATAGCCTAAAAATAACACAAGAGTAAATTCCCAAATAAATTTGTATTAGCTGCTATTTATTTATTTTGCTTTTCTATTTAATTGGCATAAATAAGGGAAAGCTATAATTTGAGAAGTATGATGTTATACTACATATTATGCTCCGAACCAAAAGGAGTATTTCAAATGTTCCCATAGAACTTCAGTACATATTGTGGCTACAGTAGAAACAATTTTTATGTATTTACTACTGTATATTATCTTTTACACTTTCATTCAATTAATTTATATACTTTACGAGCTACAGCTTTATTGTTTCACAAAAATTAAAACTCACAAACATGCTTATATTCCAAATTAGAATAAATAAAGTTATTTGTTTTTAAAAAATTGATTATATCTATTTCTTTTTTTTTTTAAAGTGAGCATTCTCTGTCAAAGAAAATCTTAGTCACAAAAATGTGAAACTATCATTTTTAAAAAACAGACTTGGCAAAAAAAATTGCTGTACTTCATTAGACTTATTACACAAAAGGCCCTACTTAAGCTTTTTCAAAAACTATGCATTTGTGATTTAGTTATCCCAGACGAACTTTCCGTGTCATTACTGTAGTCCACAAAATATAAAAGATATACAATAGTAAAATAAAGCAAATTAAATAAAATAAATAAAATTTCAGTAAAAATATTTTTATTAACAATTTTTAAAATTATCATACTAAAAGTACCTTTAAACAAATATCATGAAATATAGGGGAAAATTTTGTACAATTACATAACAAAAGTACATTTTCAGTATTCTACTATCTGAAAATATATTATTACTAATAAATATTAATAAAATATATAATTATTATTTTATGTTTGTGTTAATATGAGTTAACGTTAACTCATAAAGCTAATGACTTAGTTGAGTAAGTAATCAATATACTTGATCAACAAAGCCAGGCATTTTTGTTTGACTTAAAATAATGATTGCAGTCAAGGCAATGCTACTTCTTGCAAATCTATTTTTAACAGTGGAGATAAAGAATGCAAATGTCAAGAGATAAGCCCAAAATCAAGTAAGGAAAAATGCTGTCAAATCTCAGATCTCATGGGACTCGGGGAACCTAAATCTGGGATAGAAGAGCAGGATGCAAACTTCATAATTAACCCTCTGCAGCATCTTATCAGTAGTTATCATCTTATTATCAGCATAAGTCAAGGAGAAAAGAGGCCTTCAGACTGACATTTGCCTCACTGTGTCATCATTATCTATCAGAATATCAGTGTCTTATGAAAATAGAGTTTCAAAGAAATGCTTATTATCTATAAAACTATGAACTCCTTAGGGAGGAACTCAAAGAGTACAAAGCTAAAATGCTTGTCACACATTTTTCTTTACTGAAATTACATCTTGAAAAATGTTTTGTATTGTACTGTGTGAAGCTACAGATTAATCTGTTGCAGATTTTCAGTTGTTTGAGATTTTGAGACATCTTTACAACATAAGGAGAGGCTCAGGCATGAAACATTGCCTCTCTCTTAGAATCTGCTTTTTAGGTAACATACGAGTGCAAAGAAGAAACATGTTGTGGAGGTACCCACAGTAATTTTACAGACACACTCTACATGCATGTCATCTGGTTTTTTAAAGCCAAAATATTTCTGAGGAATCTGAACAAGTTCAAGACCATTTGCTCTTCTGTGATCCTTCTCCAAGAAGACTTCACTTCTCTAGCAAGTTTAACAGTAGATTGAATTTAGCCCAAATTCCGTATCTATTCTCTTTTCCCTTTCAAACGAGCATCAAAGTTTCTGAACAGGATTGAAGAACAGAGAGTGTACTGGCATCTTGATCTTCAAAACATGTTTGCTTTACTTTGTGCTTTTATGCTTTGTGCTGTTGAAAAATGAAACATCTCTTGAGGCAACATAGCCCTCCTCATAAGAAAGGTAAAATAGTTATGAACTGAGTGTCAGTTCAGGGATGGTGACTCAACTACCTCCCTGGAGAGCCTGTTCCAGTGCTTAACCACCCCTTCTGTAAAGAAGTTTTTCCTGATATCCAACGTAAGCCTCCACTGGTGCAACTTGAGGCCATTTCCCCTCGTCCTGTCGCCAGTGAGAAGAGACCAACCCTACTCTCACTGCAATCACCTTTCACAAGCCTTGTTGCCCTTTTTTCGCCACCTCAGTGCTGGATACTTCAATATTTCCTTCTAACAAACTCATGTTGAAATATAACTCAGTTTGCCCTTTTGGGAGTCCCCTGAATATGGCACAGACTGCTTTCACAGTACTGGTTATCCCTTGTAAAATTACTTTCATACTAATATCTGATGCAGAGGAAAAAATCTTATTTTGGAATAGACTTTTTAACAAATACAAAATTGTTGCTCCTAATAGTTCTTTATGCCTCTTGAAATGGGTATTGGGAGAGAAAACTTTGGAGGAATCCTGCTTTGTGTTAGCGTTATAATTAGAGGATATACCATGTATACTATGTGTAACATAAAACATCATTCACTGAAATAATCATATGTTATTCATGAAGTATCAGTAAGTATACTCTAATGTTGAATTCATTTTGATTTGTTTTAATGCCTAATGTTGAAGTTTTAATACTTGGGGAATGATCTGTTAGCATACAGAAGTCACATGAATTTTGAAAAATCTTTAGTTGTAAAATAAGACTCTTAAATACAGAATCACTATTATGTACCAAACTTCCAATGTATAGGTTTAAATAGAATACTTAATAAATTAATGAAGTAACAAGCCTTATTTCTGTTCCAAACAGTCTGATTTTAAAGGGAAGTGTAAGGTTCAAAAAACAGAGGAGTAGGTTGACCCTGGCTGACAGACATACCCTGACCCAGCCACTAGCTGTTCCTCTCTGCTGTGGGGTGGGGAGAAAATAGTAAGAAGACTTCTGGGAAATAATGAAAAGGGAAAGCAAAAGCTGTGCCACCCAAGTGGTAGAAGAAATTGAATTTTACCAATAAGAAAGAAAATTCAGACTGGGAAAAATCTTAAAGCTCAACAATCCATGTCATATTTATTGTTTGTTCCAGAAATGACATGGACTGCTGGAATTTCTATTTATGATTATGGCCAATTCTGTGAAAGTACTTATTATATTACAGCAGTATTGTATATTATAGATGTTTATATATTTTTACAGATATACGCCTTCAGAGTCCAACATGTCTTCAATGGGCAGATTCATATTTGGACATAGTATGATAATGATTGTTCAGTCCTATTCTGCAGCTTTCTGTTTTATAAAACTTTAAAGTGAAATCATGAAACTGAAATATTATGAACAATTAATCTTTGTGCTCCCATCTAAAAAGATGTAATGTTGCCTATAGTGATAGCCAGTTAGGTCGACAGGCTTAGGTACTTAGGAAAAGTCCAGAGAGAAGCATGTGCTCTCCCCATCCTCTCATAGCAAACATCTTCAATGGGTAACATACACATATGGTAATTATATAGCTTTTACAACATAAAATCAATTAGGGTAATGTTTTCCTTTTATTTTTTTTTACAAAATCTGTTGATGAATTTCATCAGATGCTAGCTACAAGTCAAGTATAACCAATACAGGATTTTCCACCAGGTGTCTCTGATGAGCAATTTCTCTAATTCTCTCTTTAAGTTGGAGATTACCAGAAGTGCTGTCCTTGAATTGATGAGATTGAAATCTGAGAGTTTATTATTGACTTTGTGCCCCAATTCCTTCATGTACGTTTTATGATCTTGATGATGATTTGTTAGTTTGATTTTCAGCTGAATCACAACAGAGCCTCCTCCTGTGCTATATGTTTACTGCTCTCACACTAGTTTACTTAATAATAAGTGAGGTTTTGCTACTTTTTAATTTAGAACATTCAGCTCCCAGTTGCTACATCCTAAAGTATAATTTTTACATCAAAAAGTAATTTACATTTTTACTGTTTAACAAATTAATCTGAAGTTTACGTGATATATCTATAATGGTTTCTTGAGATACGTTTCCCTCTCTACTTGTCCTCCATAACAGTATGGATATACAAGAATCTGTCCTTTGCTCCTATTAATTTTTATTAAAAATTCTGAGATAAATTCATAAGAATATTAACAAGATTTCATTTTCATTTATGTCTGCTTGCTTTGGACTCTCAGCAAGCATAATAACAATACTGTCACTGAAATTAACTGTATTTTCATGTAATGCAAATTAATGTGATCTGAGAATTTGGGTCTTTTTAAATTTTTATTTTTATGTAGAAGTTATAAGAAATCCAGACTCTCTAAAATCAATGTCCAAATAATGGTTTTGAAATTTTGCTAATTAATTAATAAAGAATGACCCACTTCTGGCAATCTACCTGTTGACTAATTGCTGGTTAAAAAAAAAAAATATCTGATTTTAAGTAGCAGAAGAGCTACAGATTGCCTTTCTTGAAATTCTTCATGTTTGTGACCGTTCTCTTGATGACCGAAGGTTAGAATTAGAAGTGATATTCCTGGTATTTTCTGGGTTTGCGTAGTAAGACAAATTTTTCCCTGCCAGCTGAAAAAACTGATAAGTTTCATTGTGCTTTTGTAATGACCACATTACCTTTAGTTGAGAAACGGATTCCATGCAGAAATTTCACCTTCCTTCTAATTTCAAGTAATGAACTTCTACTGTCTAAAAAAAAAAGTTGTAATTATTTGTCTCTAAATGTTTAACTCTGAACGTCATGGTGTAAAATTTTTCTGTTCCTATACACTCATTCTTTGTTATAATTGTCAAAGACTTCTTCACAATACTTTGATTCTAATTTGCTTGTACAGTGATTTCATTCTCTCTCATCAGTTTAATTATTACACTACTAGATTTTTTTGCCAATGTTGTTAATAATAATATTCAGTAAAAACAATGTGTAGACTCAGAATTGACATATGCCCCTTGCATATTTCCTCTAGCTTTTTGTCCCTTTCCTGAGGGATGTCACATTTGCCATTCCATAGAAAATTTGGATAACATACTAATTAAAAATATGCAAAAAAATATGTGGAAGGAAATTTCACAACACAAGACAAACAGCCTGGCAAATAACTAGATTTATTTTGGACAGACATGACCATGATAGCTATTTATCACGGTGACATTTGTCTTGACAACCATTTACAGTATATACTGAAAGTACATTTATGTGCAGACTTGAAATAATGGAAATTCTTTTTGCTCTCCAAGAGTTTCCTTACAATAACAGTAATCACTTTGCCTATCTGATCTGTTTTTTGATACAGTGGGAAGTTAAGGAAAAAGTTTACCAACATAAAATGGAGAACAGAGAACTTACTCAAAGAATTCAATTAATCAGTCTGGTTTTCTCAGGTGAGCAAATCAAAATGCCACAGTACCCAACCATTTTTGTTCACTTCTTTCCTGATACCATCCTCATGTAGTAAGATGAAGATAGAATTTAAAGGGTCTGTAATAACCACCCAGTAACCACCCATGCCAATTTCTGACAGCTGGATATGATAAATTTACCAAGGCTGTTGTGCTTTTATCTGACACTGTAGTGCACAGTATCCACACTACTCTGTACTAGGTACTATCATAAAACTTTCTACTGTATAGTATTTAAATAATGTAAACTTGAGAGCTAAATTTTTAATAGTTGAGGCCTTTTAGGGTAGTCTGGAGCTCATTTTATCCAATGTGAGGAAGAGCTTATGCTATGTATTTATTATATATATTTTCCCAAATATACTGTTTAACTGTTTTTGTAAATATCCACAAAATAACTAGAATAGTAATGAGTTTTATTGCTTATGGATTCAAAAATTATTTGCTTTCACAAAGCAAAATGAAAAAAAGTAGCTGCAGTGTAGTTTTAATATCAACAGGTTTCAAAGAATGCTGCGTAACACAACAGTATCAGCTCATTCAGGCCCCTGAAAATAATTCCTTAAATGACTCCTTGATTGGTTGCAGCTGTGTCAAGTTTGTCCAATCAAATGCCTTTCTGAGAATCAGACAGGAATAAAAACAGCATCTGAATCAGTCCAAGAAACTTACATTTTTGATCATAAAGAAGCAAAAAAGATTTAATAGTTGTAAGACAAATATGTATTTTGGCATCTTTTTACTTTTTTCTTTTGTTTGTTTTTCAAACTGCAAAAATAATTAATCTAAAACTCTTGGATTTTAAAATGTCAAAAAAGGATGTTCCAATAAATTCAGAAGTATTTCCAACTTGTTTTCATTATTTGAAATAACTCTAAATTCAAGTTTCCAAAGAGTTTTCTCTTTCTTTAATCAATATCAGTGAAAAACTGTCAAAAATTCATAGGTTGTTTTCTCCATAACTCAAGTATACCTTGTATTTTCATCCATCCAAAAGAACATTGACCTGACCTGATGTCTGATTTAAAGTGTACAGATTTTTGTGAGAAATACTATGCAGTCTATGATTTGATTTGATTTTTCACAAACTTTGTTTTGCACTGTCCTCTTCTTTCATGAAAGATATATGAATGCGTAGCATATATTGGTGTAGGGATTAAGTTCTACTGATGATTTGGTAGTTGCAGTAGACTTCAGAAAAGGACTGTGTTACTCTGTTGTGGTTTATGTTTTAGGGACAGAAGTCCAAAATTTTGGTACAGTTTCCACCACAAAAATTTCAAGCAAGCTATTAGGAATACTGCTACAAAACTGTAGGACATACTGTAGACGCCGTATTTTCTGAAGAATCTTTAGTTAGATATCCTCATCTTCTATATTACGCCTTTAGGGCTTGACAAACGTGCTACCACATTATTTTCTCCTCAATTTAAATCCTGCTCAGTATCAGGTATGTTTTATAGCATTGATTAGCATTATGGAGTCCCGAAATAGAGAAGACTCTCAACATTTGTAAAATAATTCTATCTTTGTGAATCAAAGTAATGGACTAAGGAAATGGAAAAATATGATCAGGCTAAATAGGAAAAAAAAGTTCAGTCAGCACTAAAATATATAGAAAATGTAGCGGCAAAGTCTAATTTAGTGTTTGCTGCTTAATTTTGATTATTAAACACTATATTTTATTAGAAATAATTTCATTTATACAAACATTTTTAAAGATTTTTTTTCTTTTGTAAGGCTATGGATAATTTCTGGGTTTCTCAGTAATCACTGAACACAGTAAATTGGAGTAATAAAGATATCTAGGCCTTTGGGGTGGTTTTGTTTGTTTGTTAGTATTTTCTTGAGAAAAACATAGCATTCTGAACTGAAATCCTTGCAGATAATATGCTTTTTTTTTTTTTTTTTCTCTATTTAGATGAAAGTTTTGTAGGTATAGGTGAAAATTCATTTTCATGTGTTTGTGCACTTACACATGATGACTTCAGAATATTACTGCCTGTTTTACCTGGTAAAAACATTTAGGAACACATTGCCCACCGTAATAGTTAGGGCAAATCAGTGCTGAAATAACATTAAATTATTATAACATTACCTTTTCATGAAGAAAATTAAAAAAGGAATGGCACTAAAATCTGGAAGGAAAAAAAAACTTGATATCAAGTCCAATACCGTATTCACTCTTTTAAGATAATTTAGGTGGTTCAGACACTAGCTTATGATCTCTGATCTAGGATACTTCCCTAAAAACATTGGGTTTGGATTGATTTCATGATTTATCTGGTTGGTTAAGACTATTGTAAATTATGCAAACGTGTATTGCAATACGTAATACTTCTGGTACTCAGAATAGTTTTTTGATTTGGCCCCATCCCTTCAGTAATATGTGATCTACCTTATGTTTGCAGAGATGCAATGAGTTCCTTGTTCTCAGTCATAAAACATAAATGCATATTGATACACTTCTTTTTTCTTAATCCACTTACTAAATCAGCCTGAAAACTTAACATGATTCCTGCTGAATCATGAACAATTTGTACAATTTGTGAATCCTGGCTTTTTTTTTCTCCACCATAGAGGATTCCCCATAAATAGAAGTGGAACTAAACATGGATTATAATAAATCATGGTTACTTAAATAACTGCGAAGTTGAAATAACTGTTTGGATTGTAAATTAAATGTTTATTAGCAGAGCTAGCTGCCAAGATTCTATATAACTCACATGCATACATGAATTGTAGTTGCATAAACTCTCAAGGACTCCCTTAATAATTCAAGGTTGTATGAGCTAGCCCACAGAATGACTGCTTGTCCAGACTTGATAGCAGACACTAACAGAGCAAAAATGTCAGTTTGATTCAGAACAAGTCGATCTTGGATGTCTGGCTTTCATTTTTCTGAGATGAGATAGCACATCTCAGAAAAGCATCAGTGGTGAACATCCTGTCAGTTTAAAAGGTCAGCCTTTGCAAGGTGTCAGCAAAAATGATGCTACACAGACCACTGGACAAAAGTTTAACAATTTTATTATCTTCAATCATCTGTTATGTATTTACTCTGCTGTCTGTCCTCCACAATTAGGAAGTTCATCAAACAATAAAAGATATGCTGAATGACTGAACAGATTTCAGGGATGATGTACGGCATTAGGTACGAGGAAAGAAAGGTATAGAAAAACTTGGAGAGCAAATAATTCTGGGAAATGTCACCTTAAAAACATTATTTTCTTTAACAAACTAATATATAGTAAAATATATTTTAAGTCTAATATTTTGTTTATACTACAGTAGCTTCTTATTTTGTATGGCACTATGCAGGAAATTAATCTGTAAGTGTAGTTCCATTATTTTTTTAATATATTTCTGAAAAATAAATGTAAAAGCATACTGCATTTACAAAGAAAAAATACTGATTAAAGATTGGCTACATAGCCATTAGTGCAAAAAAACAAAACCAAACAAACAAAAAAACACATCATCCTCGTTAACACTGTGAATGACTTTTGCTTCTACATATGTAGCGAGATGGCCTACAGCCAATTACTCACTGGCCAGCAGGATGGCAAAGAAAAAAACAGTGAGACAACTTGTGGTTCAAAATGAAAACAGGGAAATAACTCACTAGATATGATTGCACTCTGATCTCCTGCTGCAAAAGCCAACCTTGCAGATCCCCAACTTATCTCTTGTCATTTACACCCAATACAACATATTAGAACCACAGTCCACCTCTGTACATAATGGTTATGTGAATTCATATGAAAATGCGCACATGTGTTGACTGAAATGCATACTCAGTGCTTCTGTCAAAAAAAAAAAATACTACTATATAAATTTTTTAGGAAACATTAAAGAAAAAAGGACCATTAGGAACAGTATGTTTTTGATCCTCAAGGGTCAGTGCCAATTGAAGGCTGTACATGAATAGCTATCTATATATACATCTATAGTTATACATGAATAGCTTAGACTAATATCACTCATGAAAAAATAAGATTAAACAACTCCACAATATCGATATAATTTATGAATGACCGGAGAGTTGTTATTCTAGTTGTTAATAACTGCATGTGAAGAATGTTTTTCACTGTAACACTGCCATATGACAGAAAGGTTCAATTCTCTACAAACAGTTTCTCTCTGTATTAGTCTTCTATTAAAATGAAATGTTAATATATGAATTGTGAATATAAATTCGCGTTCACGGCAGAAGCCATGTAGTCACTCAAAGAGGCAGTTGTAGGTACAGGCCGGACGAGTATTGAAAGATTGAAAATCTCAGCATGAGTAAAGTTATGACAAGTTCTTAAAATGCTAATTTGGTAAAATTAATGTATTGGCATCACAAACATTTTTATTGTAAACTATGAAAGAATATTAAATTTCATGAAAGTTTTTGAACCTCATAAACAATGTAGTGACTTTCTGATGTAAACTAGAAAAAATTGTTTTCTGAGATATTTTTCTCTGAAGATTTTTGGAAAATGTGATGTTTAAGTATTTTCTTTTCAAAAGACTTATCTATTCATACTGAATTCTGTTCTCTGATAATGTGAAGCAACAGAATGCTCCCTAAATTTAGGGTTTGTTGTTGTTTGTTTTAGCTTTACTGTCAGGAATATCACTTGTATTCAGAGACCATCAGGTTTTAACTCTTCCTTCAAAGAAGAAAAAATCCTCTGCCATAAAAACTCTGAATAACCATGCAGTCCCTTTATGTGTATGATGATTATTGTCTCACGTTTAGTAAGAAAGAGCTACTTCAAAGCTCTAATGTGTATGGAGTTGATTACAGTGAAGAGACTTAAAAGATGATAGGGCTACTGAATTCAGAAACCATTCTTTTGTGTATTTCTTTCATCCTTAGTGATTGATGAGAGGCATGGAAAGCTTATTGTGGGACAACTGATGTTCTTGAACACATACTGGAGTTATAGCATAAATCATAAGAACACATTCAGCTATTAAAAAATAAATAAATGCAGTCCCACAGTGTTGACAAAGAGAGTAAAATTAGTAGAAAATGTTCGTGTTAACATCATTGCTAGTTGTCAGGTTACATGCTGCCAGCTAAGATGTGCATTTAGGTCTAAAATGGGATCCTAATAGTAGTAAATGTTTTTTTTAGTGGTAGTTTTCCTCTGTTTAGAAGAAGATATTCAAGCTACACCTTTCCTATTTTTTCTCTCATTTGTAAGGCTGAATTCATAGCAACCCTGAAGGTAGTTGAAAATCTACCATCTTAATCAGAAAAAAAGCACAAAAGAATGGGATATACCCTGCCTCACCCTGAGCCAGCTACCTTCACCGTGAGCCAGCAACAAAAATTCTGTGAATGAAGTAAATCTAAGTTTTTCCTTATGAAATTGATGATTTAGTGGCATGAAAAGGATGTGAATCCATTTGGGAGATTTTCACCTTAGATAACAGAAACATGACAGATAAGTATGATACATGGAAAAGGAAAATCAAGAAATAAAATATTTCTTTCTCAAATATTTCATATCAAAACTTTATATCTTAATGTAGAATTGCTGTGAGTTCAGCTGGGAGAAAATCCAGGCCAAAGCCACTATTTTTTGCAGAGTTTAATGGTAAATGTGAAAATGTACTCTAATTTATGTGCGCCCAATACAGACTTACATTTGAATCAGCCTTTTCAGTAAAGATCACAGAATCACAGAATTGTATGGGTTGGAAGGGACCTCCAGAGATCATCAAGTCCAACCCCCCTACCAAAGCAGGTTCCCTACACCAGGTCGCACAAATAGGTGTCCAGGCAGGTCTTGAATATCCCCAGAGAAGGAGACTCTACAACCCCCCTGGGCAGCCTGTTCCAGTGCTCCGTCACCTCACCGTAAAGAAGTTCTTGCACACATTTGTGCGGAACTTCCTATGCTGCAGTTTCTGGCTGTTTCCCCTTGTCCTGTCTCCGCACACTGCTGAAAAGAGTCTGGCCTCGCCACTCTGCCCCCACACCTCAGATATTTATAGACCTGGATCAGGTCCTCTCTGAGTTTTCTTTTCTAAAGGCTAAACAGTCCCAGTTCACTTAGCCTTTCTTCATAGGGGAGATGCTCCAGGCCCTTCACCATCTTTGTGGCCCTCCGCTGGACTCTTTCCAAGAGATCCCTGTCTTTTTTGCACTGGGGAGCCCAGAACTGGACACAATACTCCAGATGAGGCCTTACCAGGACAGAGTAGAGGAGGAGGATCACCTCCCTCGATCTGCTGGACATGCTCTTTTTAATGCACCCCAGAATACCATTGGCCTTTTTGGCCATGAGGGCACACTGCTGGCTCATGGCCAACCTGTCGTCCACCAGGACATCCAGGTCCCTCTCTGCAGAGCTCCTCTCCAGCAGGTCATCCCCCAACCTGTACCGGTGCATGCAATTATTCCTTCCTAAAGATGGCTTTCGTAATAATTTCACTGATTCCAGGCCTTCTACCAAAACGCTAGGAATATTTATAAGGCCTGAAACAGCTTTTACAAGCAGATTTTGATCGTCATAACTTGATAGTTATAAAAATGGTGTTGTAATTTCATAATATTGCTAATTTCATAACATGCAGACTTCTCTGCATTTATTTGTACAAATACAACAGATAGAAAGGGCACAATAACACTATTTGATAGATCAAATTCTAGGCTACAAAACATTTTTTCAACACAGTCACCATCATTAGTTATGTATTTTCAAAGGCACATGATGTGCTTGTAAATATAGCCATCTCAGATATGGGATGTGTCTTCCATGTCAGTGTCACCACTGCTGAAATACACCAACTCATTGCCTCACTGTGCTAACATCCATTATTTACTCTCCAGAAATGTTCAGCAAGCATCAGTGAATGTCAGCAGGTGCAATTTTTGTATTAAGTAATTCACTTCCACACCTTTGCTTCACACCATATCAGACACCATTTTATCAGACTACCCCTCTGCCTCTATCCATCACATGGCAACAAAATTTATTGGAATATTGGTTGAAAGATTCAACCTCTACTGCCATGCCACTAATATCCACTTCTGATGTGGTGGGTAAATACAATAAAGTAGGAGACATTACTTTTGGAGCAGCTCTTGTACTAAAGTAATTGTATACCATATGTTTATATTATAACTTGGAAAAAAAACAGCCTTTTGGAATATGTATTACTAATACCACATTGAATAAATTGCATTAGGATTAACTGTAGCTAATTTTCTTTGGTAAGATTGATTTCCTTCTAATAATTTTTTTAGCTTTTCTACAAAAATCATGATACCAACCAATTACAAGTTTAATAAAATGGATTTTAGAAAAACTCCAGTACCTCAACCAAACATTTTTTACTTTTCAGTCATTACTTGATAATTTATTTATTTATTTTTTTACAAAGAAAGTATATTAACCATTATAACCATTCTTTTTATCCTTACAGCCTCAGAGCTTGGGATCTACTTATAATATTGATGAAGTTGCTGAGCTATAAACAACTGCAGCTAATATTACAAGTCCACGAGAAAATATGGTGTTCTTCATATAATCCCACACTTTTTCCTACTCTCTCTTATGACATGATATTTACCTCCTTCTTATATACTGCCTAAACAAAGACAATGCCTTCCTAAACATTTCCAAGATCTCCCCATTGCTCTACCAGGATGTTAGTGTAGTTACTAATTTTAACTTAATAATAGTATTGTAAACTTAGCTTTACTAATTTCTCACAATATACACAGCTTCTTCTTTTAGTTAAAAAGGTGAAATGCTGAATGGCTTTGAGAGAAGTCCATATTCTCTACCTTGAGCTGCATTTTCTGCCTTTCTACAAATATTGCACACAAGCAGATTCTCTTCAGGAGTTTGAAATACAGATATTTAAGCCATCCCCAAGTTACACAGAGAATGAAGGACAATTTTGACGTCGTATCTTTGAAACTGATTTCCATTTTTTCCACTATGTTATTATTTCTGGGTTTTTTAGGAATTATATTTTTTTTCCTTTTTTTTTTTGCCAGATACTACAAGAAAAAATGTATAGAACAATTTTGCATGCTTTATTTAGTTGTTCTAAGCATATATTCAAATATGGTAATATATCAAAAAAAGAAAGCTGAGGCCTCAAAACTTGCATTAAAAGGTATTACAGTTAAGCATAAAGATTCATTACAAGTTTTCTGTTGTACTTCATTTGTATTCATGTTTTTTATGAAACATAACAGCTTTTGTTTTCACAAGAGGAAGCGTATCATGAAATTGTTTTTCAGAAGATATCGTGAAAAAATGACAGAAAGAAAAATGTAAGCCCTTAAAGACATGATTCTTCTCAACAACATCTCTAAGAATCACTGGAATACTAACCTACAGCTCATTCTGCCAACTACTAGATTAGTTAAGAATTTTTTGTCACTTGCACACTGTAGCAGAATTTTAATTAAGATAAGTTATAAATGAGAACTGCATTATTGCAGACTAAATATTTTAAGAGGAAAAAGATGTGTGTTTGCAAGCAAGTAGAAAATCCTAGAAAATATTTAAAGTATTAAATAAAAAAATGTTAGGTTTTATAATATAAGTGGTTTGAATAGTTTTAGTCAGTCAGTATACCTTTGACTATTATATTCATATAGTTATATAGTTCTGTTAGTTAATAAAATATCTCAATATGAAGTTACCTTATCTCAATTATCATCAAAACGTTCTGCTTACATCAGCTTGCTTATAAATAGAACCAAAACATTTCTGCTGCCACAAACTATGAGAGCATTTTACTAGAAATGGAATAATTTTTCTGTTGTTTGAGGATTCGCATGAAAAATTTTGTTTAATTTTATTTACTTAACGCCACTAATTTTTTTATGTTATCTATAGACATGTCAATCTCCTGTCAGTTTTGAATTATAGCAATTGCTACTGGGAGAATATTCTTGGCAAATAAATCTAAATCGTTATATTGCTCATAAAGTTATTGTTCTAAGTATTCTATATGATCATTTGGCAATTCTGATTTCATAGTGAAATTCTGCTATGGAATTTATGTACTGAATTTAGACTGACATACAGTAACAACTTTTTATTAAAATACAAGTGAAGTCAAGTTATAACTACACTTTCTTGCCATGGAAGATGTGGAACTTGACCGTTTTCTCATTTAGAAGTGTTTTGATGGTTCACATTAATGAAATTCAAGTTCAAAGATAAAAGTTGGAATAATATTATAAAATTAATATATTCTGAGATTCACTCTGTTGGTTTCCAGCCTTCATATTTTAAAAGATTTCCCTGAAATTTTATAAAAACAGATTTAGGGTAATTAGCGGTTCAGGAATATTTCAAAGAAAAATGTATTAGTTCAGAGCTTTCCCTTTGTCTCAGGAATCTTTGCTAATATACACTTTTCATCCTGTGCTATTACCAGCTATTCCAATTAAGAAAAACTTGTGAAGTAAAAAAAAAAACTACACTGTAATAATAAGTTAAAACTGTTTTAGCAAGTACTTTGGATAATTAATCCAAAGAACATTTTCCTTTCTCTAGATAAGATTATTCAAGTTGCCTTTTTTTTTTTTAATTGCATTAAAAGTAGTGAGATAAATTATATATTAATCTAAATTGATTTATTTTCAAGAAAGAAAAATCAAAAACAGTAGGACTTAAGCAATAGGAAAAGATCCCATTGTTTTTCAAGGAGTTTCAAATCTGCTTCCGTAGCATGCTGGACTAGATGATCTGCAGAGATTCTCTCCAACCTCTAATATTCTGTTTCTGTGATCTGTTTAATAGGTTTTTCTGAAGACAAAAGAATTTATATTTCTGTCACACCCTACCTTCACAAAAGTAGTGTAATCTTTTTAATATAACAGATCTACTTTTAAATACAAATAAAACTTTTAAAAAATGCTGCAATAAGACTCCATTATCAGTCTCTTTGATGAACTGACTGTATTAAAATGTGTTGCAAAGACGTAGTCTATGCATATCTCTTCAACCTGTAATAATAACTGATCGTGTGACATGATCCAGAGGTTGAAAATTCAATTTCACTTGCTCTTCCTGTATAATATCTAAACATATGACTTCTCCCCCCACCCTTTTTTGGGGGGGAGAGAGGGAGTAGAATTTTAATCATTATTATTATTAACATTAATTATGGTGACAAGTATATCAAATCACTGAGAAATTTAAATCCACAGAGTAAAAGAAATTCAAAGAGAATGAAAACAAGATCCAGTCAAAAAGCAATTGATAGGTTAGAATACTTGCAGCAAAAGCCAGTATCAGGATATTCATAGAGCCTGTGTCTGTTGCCTGATTGCATCCAAGAGCTGGGGAACTTGAGTGGACTTGAGTTGTTAGAATGGCATGGAAATAATGGCAGTGTCTGTCAAGTCCTTTAATAAAGGGGCTACAGTTTTAATAGAGAAAAAAAAAAATAGAGGAGGCACCCTAATCCTGAGGTTTATTTAGTGCCCTTTTTATACTTTTCAGAACTGTACCGTAAGAAGAGATGATTACTTTTCTAATAGGCTGAGGTGCATACAAACATTTCCTGCAACCCAATTTCCTCAATCATCCATTAGTCTGAATGAAGTGTAACAGTTCAATAGCCTCTAGGACTTGGCACAATAACAAAGACTGTAGTCATTCATATGTGCATTAACTCAAGAAAATGTGTATCATGAGGATGATTAATACATCATTCATGGTACCAATGAAAGGTCAGTCATAGATCACAGTGAATCCTTGTGCCAGCAGTAAAATGAATAATATTTACATTTTAAAAAGAGAATGTTTAATAAACACATAAAATTTGCTGGTAGCAGTGCCCTGCTATATGGTTAGTCCATAAGGACAATAATGCATTGTCCAGTATAGATTGTTGAGGGTAGAATAATAATAAATAAATAAATAAATAAATAACTTTTTTTAGCTATCTGTCCTTACAACTAAAGTGCTTTGATAAAAGCAAAGGTACATTAGCAGGAAATATAAAAAAACATAGTATCAGCTTGGGATTTTTTTAGTTTAATTAAATTTTTTGAATCCCCCAGCTATTCCAGAAATATCAGAATTTGATCTTCCCTGTGAGAAACCAGCTCCTTCATAACGACATACATGAAGTAAATATTCTGCTTCATTAATTAATGTCTTTAGGGAAATTCCAAAAAAAAATTTTTTTTCCTCAATTATAGTAAAACAAGTAAGCAGTTATAAATCATATGAGCTAGAAAGGAATTTTTTTTTTTTTTTTTCTGGGCTGTTAAACAATATTTGCTGTCAGCCTCAAGATGGATTCTCAATATTCTTTACAAAAATAGATCAAGGTGCTATCTATATTTCTCTTCTTTCATCTGTTACTGAAGACCTATGAAACCTGTTAAACTTTATCAGCTTATTAATTTTCCCATGTCTTAATATTTCTGTGACATGTTGTAAACAAGATTTTAAGTGCAGCTGAGACCGTACCACAATAAAAAAATCAGGATGATGTATAGTCTGAAGTCTAGCCCTTATTGTCCTGACTCAAGTCCTGACTCAAAATCTTGAAACCGTTTCATTCAGAAAGTTTTCAGATCAGAGATGTGGATAAACTATAGCAATCAAAACAAAGTCTGAATGTATCCATGTCTGTACCTTCCCATCCCTCCATTCCTCTTCCCCTGTGGTTATTTTATGTCATCTGACTCCAAATTTTGGAACGATAATAATTAAATCTCCAAAACTTTTCAATCATTCATTTCTGCTTTTTTTCTCAGAGGTACACTGCATCAAGCTGCTGTACATGGAATATGATTAGTTTAACATGCTTAAATCTTCTAAATTTGAGAAAACAATTCTAGAATTTTTTAACCACATATTTAAGTTTGTTAAATATAATTTGCAGAATATATTTTTTGTTCCATTTAAAAACTAAAACATTGATATTTGTGTTCTGTGTATATATTTAATATTCTGATTTGAAATGTCACTATGCAACTATTGACCTTGGGCTGTGTACTCACCAAAATTGGTTTTATGTATTGATTATATTTATAAATTTGACCATAAAAACAACTCATCAAACAATTTTGAGACTTTCACTTAGAGTAGCTATTTTTACTTAACACTGAAAAAAGAAAAACAAAATATAAAATTATTTTCAATCAATATACTGGAGTTTGTTTTTCTAGGTATCCCACACATCACTGTGAGAAATACCAGACATTTATTCCTCTGTTGATCAAGGCCTCACATTCAAAAGCACCATATGTGGGTAGTACATTCACAGTTTTTTGTGACTTGTGCATAGCCACAGAGTGTCTTTATACGTGTATCACAAGTCCATGGTCCAAACCAGAGGATTTAACAGAGCTGTCTGTGGCTCTTCAGCCATGCCCTCACACTGAAAGCACACACAGAGAGAAGGGAAGATTAGTCTGTTCTTCTACATGCCTTGTACATGTCTAAGCCTACAGTCAGAAAACAGAAGGTTTTTTCAGAATCTTGCCATATACTTAACCAGAGGAAAAGGGTAGACTTTCAAAAGGAGGAAATACACAAAAGGCAGAAGGTCTAAAAAGAGAAGAGAAAGAAATATCTTTTTCCCCTTATTACAGGAGAGTCTTAAATTCAGTGAACATGTATGTGTGGACACCATAGTGCACAACTGTACAACAAACGTGCTTTTTCCTATTATCAGGCATGTATATATGATCCTTTATGGTGTTCTTTTTCTATGTGCAAGCTCTGATTTAGGAATCTACAATCAGAGTAGGTCTAAAAACAAAAGTTGCCCTCGAAGTCCATGCTGTTACTGTGAAAGTTTGATTAGGAACTCCTTCTTCTCTTTGAAGAGAAGGGCATCATTAGATGCCGTAAATTTGCTCAAGTTTTTTTGAGGATCTTGGTTCAGTACACAAAACTGAATCACACATGCTTGATTTGCTAATACACAAATCTGCAAAATAGTAAAATTTTCATCCTCTTTCCAGCTAATCTTCTCCTTTTGTCAAAAGACTTCTTTGATATTTTGTTCTTCAATTAAAAATCACTCTTTAATTCATGGCATATTTGAATAAATGTGTACAAAATTAAAGAATAAAATGAAAACAGATATTCCAGTTGTTTAAGTAAAAAATAACCTTCTGTCAAAGTATCATTTAGTAACTCAGGTGAATATGTTATTGAAAAAAAAAAAAGTCATTATTCTTCTGTTGTCCTTGGCTTCCACAGTACAGAGTGAAGAATTACAACCTGAGAACACAAAAAGAAGAAAAGAAAATCCTGAGATGCTGACAGAGATTTTCAGCTCTATACTATGGTCAGCTAAGAACATCAACGTTTTGATAAAAAGACTTTCCCAATTATCACAGTTATGGTTTTGCCCACAGACAATAGTCTAAGATCTAATTTACATCAAATTTTTCCTTCTCCTTGCATTCAATTCCTTTTCAGTACAGATTAAGTGTCCCATATACATCAATAATTATTATATTTCTGTACACAGAGAAAATAATGTGAAATTATACAAGGAAAAACCAGCAAGTATTAAGCATGCTTTTTGTCATATACCAGACACTTCAATTTTCTGACAGGTAAATAATTTCTATTGTTAGAGATACAAGACTTGACTGGTAAGAAATCTCCTTCAATATACATTTATATATTCCACACAGTAATATGGTTATCTAATGTTCATATCAGGATTTCCTTAATATATTCTACAGTGAAAAATGAGTCAATGTGAAAAACAGTAGCAATACAAAGTTGTGGAAAATATAAATTATAACTTCTGAAATAATTAACTCCAACATCTTCAACATGTGCTCAGACACAAGTACACACTGCATACCATCAATACAATACTTCCCCTCTCCTATAATTTCTCCACTAGCACCTAAATTAAATAGTGAGGTGGAGTCATTCCTTCTTTTTTTAGAGCTGTGGTGGGTTTACTGCAGCCAACAGCTATGCACATGCACATCCCATCCCTATTAGAAGGCCGAGGGAGAGATACAGGAGAGAGAGCTTGGTAAGTGTAAGGGAAAAGAACAAAACCAAAGTAAGTGATACAAAGGCAATCACTAACAGACTCTCATAAGTAAAACAATGCCCAGGCAGCCTCTGACCAATAGACACCTTGGAAGATAAAGACCCACTTACTTCTCCCCCTAGCCCAGTTTTTGTTGCTTAGCATGGTGTTATGGTATGGAGTATTCCTTTGGCCAGTTCAGACCACACACCTTGGGTGTATCCCCTGCCAGATTCTTGCCCACCAGCAATGTATTAGCTGACAAGGGGCAGAGTGGTAAAAAGAGAAGACATCAATGATGCGCAGGCACTGTTCAACAATAGCCAAGATGCTGATATGTTATTAAAACTATTTTAGAACACAAGTCCAAAACACAGCATTGTACAGACTTCTATGAAGAGAGTTAACTCCATTCCTGCTAAATTTAAGAAATGACAAAAAAGGCTTTGGCAGATGAGAAAGAAACTGGTGTAACACGATCCACAAATCAAAAAGAATTCTAGACATCTTCATAGGATGAAGATCCTATAGAGTGGATTCTTTATGAATCTGCTTATGAGTACTTTGTTTTCATGATTGTGGATTTTCTTTAACCTCTAATACTGCAAGGAATCAGACATTATAACACAAAAGAATAATTCTGGTTTAGAGCCTGATTTGCTTTCTGTGTCTTTGAATTTAAAATTTTTTGAAAATTCTGATTCTCTTCAGTTTAAAATTTTCTCCAGTTTTTAGGTTTTTAAAAAATTATTCTAGCTAGGTTTGTAGTTTTTGTTCTTTTTCTTTGTTTCTTTGTTTTTAATCCAGTTTTAACAACTGCCTCGGTATCTTCTCAAATATTTGGGAATATTTAAAAGAACTATGATTTTTATAGCTGTTCCAAGATATTTTTGAGTTCCTCGTCTTCCCTACCCTAGTCCTCCTCTCTTTTATACTATTTCCTTTCAGTTTTGCTGTTTGTTTGTCTTTTTGTTTTTTTTTTGTTTTTTTTTTACTATAAATCTTTTTTTTTTTTTTTTCAAAGATTTCAGGAAAGAAAAAAGCGCAAAGACAGGTGTTGTTTAAATTACGTGTGTAATTCTTTGAGACAAAGAAGTAATGGAGAACAGTTGGCATTGTACCTCTTTGGAACTGAGGATAGGGCAGCTGAGAAGAGGAACGGTAAGGCACAAGAATGAACAGGGAAAGAGGCTGAAATTATTCCTACTAGAAATAATTATTCCTATTCGAAATAATACACAGAGGGAAGTAAACATAAATATAGCAACCACTAGTAAAGTATGAGAAGACAAGGAGGAAAGATACTAAGAACAGAAGAAGTACTAGTATTGGTCTGAACAGTGGTCAGAAGGGCAATTCTCACTATGTATAATGCACAGGAGTGAAATATATTATAATTGTTGTAAAGGCTTGTACCATAAAATAGCAATAACTTGACCAAAGAAATGAGAAATTTGAATTTACAGTGTAGGATATGAAAATGAATACTGTGAAGTAAAAATATGGAAATAAGAAAGATTGGTGGCTGCATGTAGTTCATACTCCTAGAAACGGTGGTGAAAAGTGAAGGAAAAGAGGAGGGATGTAGTAAGAACTGTGGTAGAACAGTATTATTTAACTTAAGTAGTAAATTTTTGAATTGAAGAAGAAATGGTGTAGAATATCTTTTTGGCAACAATTCTGTTTGAAAAGGGATAATATTATCATTTTGAAATTGCATCCTATGGAAATAAATGCAAGTTATCAGGAAAGTCTCACCTAGCTTGTCAAGCAACTATATCAAATGTACACTGGGATAGAAAAACATTAAAGATGTGGGAAAAGATCAATAACAAATGAAAAATTGAATAAGGTACATTGTATAGTACGTATCTACAAAGTCAAATAATACTATTCAGAGCTGTAATTTTACAAAACTAATGCAAATAAGTTATTCTTCTAAAATGGATTTGCCCCCCAAAAAAGTTCAGAAAGGAACCACATATCTCTAACACAACTGAGTAACTGAATATTTCTTTTGAACTAACACTGCAGATCACAAACAGAAAAAATGTGTGGCAGGTCATAAGCTAGCAACCAAACTTGCAAAAATAATAGTGAAGGATGTTGGATCAGATCATCCTGTGGCAAGATAATCTGTATGGCTTAATAGTATAGTGGAGAATCGTAAAATGGAGAATGTATAAAAGAAGGTGAAAAGACAGTATAGATGTCTGGCATTTGAATGTCCTCGGAGATGGTTACTTATACAGGAATCCAGACTGCATAAGCTTTGACCCAGCAGTACTGCATATACTTCAGCAACAAGTCAAAAATGATGATAATTGAGGTCTGCAGTTCAGTAGATTGCTCATGATCATTCTACACTCATAGATACAACCACAGTACTGATTAGGCTTCATGAAAGACTGTCACCCTTTTTGAATCGTTTTAACATAATTATACTCCTTCAGCTACCATTTCCACAGCCTGGACAAAGACAATTTAAATGCATTTCCTATAAATGGGCAATTTTCATAGGTATTGGATGTGCTTTGGACATTTAAAGTTCAACATATTTGTGATCAGATGGATTTACAATTTTGTGCTTGCTGGGGAGCTTTGGTGAATGTGTTAAAATTCAGGCTTTTATTCTCTGTAACTGTTCGTTAGTATACAACTAGAGAAAGAAAGTGAATGCATGTGACAGGTATACTTCTCAATATTGCTCTTATTTTTTTACTAACAGTACTTTTCACATTTTTTTATATATTTTCTTCATTTTTCTGTCTACTGAAGGGCAAAATATGTATTTGTGTAAATATATATTTTTGTAGTTTTTTTATAGTTTTGTAAATAACTTTAGTAAACTATAAACTGCCCAAACCAAATGTGCCCAAATATAAACAACAAATGTTTGAGAAAGAAATAGTATGTATCACTTTATTTGATTTTGCGAAGTACTCAGAGCTACCTTATTAGATAGAATATGGATAGAATATGAAACAGAACAAATCATGGCTTCCACTGCAGATAGGTTCTAATTATTAGTGGAAAGAAGCCAGGCTTTAAGGCCGTAATAGAACCCTCATGAATAGCTACTTGGCCTTGAATCAGATTTGAATTCCCACATTTTTACTGATTGATATGTTGCTCTAAAGTAAGCCTGTCAATGTTACATTGTTTTAGCATATTTTTACCACACCTATTAGAATTAGAAATAATTACACAATAATTATTTCTACAATTATTTCTACAAGGATTGACATTTCTTAGGATGAGTAGATACATTTATTCACTCTGAACTGGATATTTTCACAATTTTATACTGTTTTTCTGAGAAAAACAGATCTTTAGGAAACACTAGATAGTCATTAGTCCCAGTGAGCATATTTTGGGTTTTACTTTTATTAAATAGATAAATAAAACAAACACAACAACAAACACATTAGTGCCAAATACTAGACAGATTTCTTTGCACAGTGATTGTCTCCTTGTATTGTTGAACAACAAGTAACTGCTGGTTGAAGCTTAGCTTTGGACAGGTTTATTCTTTTGATTTCAGGCATAACAAGGAAAACAAAATTGGCCTAGCAAACAAACTTATTTTTTCATCTCTTTGATTCAATTTTAGTTTTTATTTCAAGGTGTAACAGCTACAAAGCTAACTGATGTTAAAGCCTTCTGTTTTATTATGTTGACCCATGACATCAGAGGTGAAAGTTGGTAGTATGGCAGTAGAAGCTGAACCTTGCCACCAATATTCTGTAATTAATTTTGTAAACATTTGTTGCTGTTTAACAGATAACAGATGGCAGCAAAGGGACGGTCTTACAAAATGTCATCTGAGTGTGTATGAAGAAAAGGTAACCATTTGGGTGAGGTGAAGGGACACAATTACAGAAATAATATTGCACAGAAATTTTCTAATATGGCTATGTTTTCAAAATTCAGAGTTATATTCCATTTAGAGTTATAGTCCATTTATATGGACAATCAAGTCCAGTCATATTGTGCAAATATTTTGTAAAAACATCAATGTAGCGGATGGCTAATGTCAGCAATTTTTTTTTCCAAATGCTATTTTGATTTGCATACTGTATAGCTTTATTATGCTTCTAAAGACTGCATTTACATTTTCATAGCATTCAGCTTATTTACATTCATTCCATGTAATTAAGTATTTATGGAGAGGAGAGGAGAGGAGAGGTTTTCTTGGAAGGAATCAAACTCTTCAAGAGTAACTGATACTAACAGAAAAAGCAGATTAAAGCTTTGTTCTTAATATTCTTCTCTACTTTTACATTATATTTCAGATTTAATAAACTATGTAACTTCATATATAATGTCATATGGAATTCATCTTGATAAATGAATGTGTTAAAGAACATGACAGTGAGTTCTAAATGTTCTTTCTCCTTTTTCAGTTAAATTGAATCTTGTCTGATGGCTGTCTTTACCTTCTTTAGGTGTCATAACTATCTAAGCTACAATAAATTTTAATGCCTAAACTTCAATTTTAATACCAGAGTGAAAGCTCTGATTCTGTTTCCTTAGAACTGTGACAGGTATCTGTACGGGTTGAGTCACAGCCTGAACCCTGATTGATCACCTGAGGCAAGGACTGAGTCAGCCTTGGGAGCACAGGTGAAGGTAATTCACATGTGTGACTGGAAGGGGGTGGAACCTGGTTGCACCTCTCTTAGACCCCATTTAAGGGCTGACTGGGGAAGGATCTCTTTCTGGAGTTTTCTCCTTTTGGAGTCTTTTACTGCAAGCCTAGGATATGGGTGAGCATTTCATTTTTGATTGTCTCTTTCCACCATGATAATCTTTTTAACTATAAACCTGTAAAATATCATCCTAACCACACCACTCTTCTAACTGTACATTTGTTAATTCTATAGGTATCTTACAGGTTGGAGGCGTGCCTTAGATTGACTAATTTCCACTCATACATGTGCAAACCTAAATAAACAGGACTAAGTGAAACTTATTTATTTGGAAGCTAAATGTTACTGAAGGTCATGGGTATTAAATTCTGAAATGCCTATTTTATTTTTTTAATAGAATTTCCTTAATCACCACTGTATCCCTTGTTATTCTGAGATTATGCCCAGTTTAGACTACATGGAAAGGTGGTTTCTCACTGGAAACAGAAGGGTGCAAGATAAAGGTAGTAGTAAAGGAATAATACATTTAAGGTCTTAGTAACTCCATGAGAATTTACTGGTTCTATTGTAAAAAATTAACTGTTAAACAGAAAAGAGCAGAACTTTGTTGTTATTGTTTTCATCCTATTATCACTACATAATACTGAAATTAAAAGAATGACTCTGAGTAATAGTCAATGTCAAGAAATGCAACAGTAAAACTGGAAGGGAAAAATGACTACTGAAGTCATAAATACTGTTGAAGGTATGTGGCTTCTTCATGAATGACCAAAGATGTCAGATATAAATTAATTATTTTAGTGCTCAGAGTTGCAAATTAAACTCAAATTAAAAAACACATCTAGATGAATTAAGTCTTATCCTGTCCAGAAACAAATATTAGGAAAAGTTTGATGAAGGGTTGTCTCAGGCTGTTTACACTCTCCTTCAAAGATATTTCCAAGACAAATTCCCTGTCTTTCCTTCTGGCTTGGAATCCTAGAATGTAATTGGACATCCTGGGAGTGCTCAGATGGGGCAAAGGTCACATTTAATTAACATCCTCTACTGTAGTTCAGATAGTCTCGACCTGCATGTGCATTAATGCGTATCCCAGAGAGCGTCCAACATTTTGCATCATTATGCCCTCAATGTGAGCTGCAGAGGGAGTGTGCCTGTGCTTCTCATTGCTTGTCACACTGCTACACAAGCAAAATGCTGAACTGTTCACAAGGACCAAAAAAGTGAGTTTATTTTTTCATGAGTACCTTTGATCTTGGAGTGCCTTCTCCAATCTTACTAACCAAGAGACAAGATGATACTCTTGACTCAAATCTGTTTCAAGCAACGGAGTTTTCCTGTTTGGAGTTGAACCTCCAAATAATGACATGCCTACAGACAATGTATTGCAGAAGTGCCCATTCTCCTTGACAGTTGCTGAGCTGAGTCTTAACAGAACCAATGCAGATCTTTTCTTTTTTTTTTTCTTGTTTGACTGTGAAAGTAACTGTGGAGAAGGAAGCTGGAACATAATCTCACAAAAATCATAAAAAAAAAAAAGCTTTATTTCTGAACCAAGTTCTGAGCCTGGTTTGTGATGATGTGAAAAGCACAATTCAGAGCAGGGTCATTTATACAGCAATGGTATATCATATCCTTTGCAAACAAATTGATTCAGTATTTCTCAATAATAATAATAATAATAATAATCAATGTCTGCTACAGGTTGACCTGGTTTCCCTATCCGTCTTCCAAGTGTGCCTCAGTCTCTGTGTTAAATCCACTTTCCAGTAAGAATTTTCTCTAAATGTAAAGGACTGGAGGGTTTTTTTAATATGGATTCCTACCGGGCACTGCTGCTGCACAAAGCCCTGGACTGATCCTAAGGAACAGTCCATCAGAACAGTGAAGGAATTCCCTGATCTCAATTCAAAGAGTCAGCAGTTACAAGAAAATATAGATTAACACCAAAATAATTATGCAAAGACTACATAAGCATCAGCAGATGTGTGCTGTTTTTTTTTTTGGTTTTAATTTAAATAGGCAAGGAACATAAGCCAGTGGATTTTAATATAAAGAAATTGAATAGGAAATCATTGAAATCAATACCATTCTCCACATGCATAGCTATTCTATGCAATAAGGAACATGAGCAGGATTAAGAATTGCTTCACTTTAATTATCACCAAAATATTTTTGAAAGAGAGTTTTAAAGGCTGGGGAAGTAGGTGGTGGCATTCAGTCAGGAATGTGAGGGCATAGCTAGTTTTATTTGCCCTTCTTAAAATATGTTTGGTATGGACAGCACTGAATAATGATCACAAGTTCAAGTTCCTCAGCCAGAAAAATAAGGACGATAGGTAGTCCTTTTTCTCACAGCTTGGTAAGTTGGGAAGAATCAAAGCAGTATCAATAGTAAATATTACTTAATGGGCGAAGGACAATAGCTATTTTGAAGATCTGAATAGTTCAGATTACTGCACTCTGAAACCTTTCCTCTTTTTCCATCATTAATACTTGATGCAGTGTATAGCAGTCACTTATGTAGAGGTTTATTATGTCAAAATGAGCATCTGTATTTACATATAATTATCTCCTTTTATACAAGTAGTTGTCTTTGTACTTCTATTCATGAAAGTAAAACCATGAGAAAAGCTAAAACAGAGATTTGTAGTTTGAAAAGTAGAAATAAAGAATGAAGCTTATACTTTCAGGAGGTTAGTCTTTAGTGGTTTGAGTTGGTTAGGAAAGTCCACAGAGATCTGATCACTTACAGAAACGTTCTAGAGAAGAATTTTGGAATACAGCTTTCTTTCTTTCACTAGAGAAAGAAAAGGCTGCTTTCCGCTACACTCATTGCTAGCAAAGTAGAATCTGATAGAACATCTAGGACATTTGTAGGTTTACCTCAGCAGAAGCAAAAGATCTACAAATTCTGGATTTTGCCAGTGAATAAATATTCTCAATTCATTAAATATGTTCTAGAGAGCATTGGCCCTATAAACAGACCTGATGACTAAAACATTTTTAAATATTCACCAGAAGACGTAAGCAGACAGATCCATAGACCATGTTCACTGACTTTAAATGCCTGCGCAATCTCACTTTTATGCAAAATGATTATCATATGTTCAAATGCACAAGTCAACACAGTTGGTTTTTTGTGTGTGGTTTTTTTGGGGTTTTTTTTTTTTTTTTGCAAATCAAATTTCTAGGTTTGGATGGAAAGAGAAAATTATTTAAACCAAAAGTTGGAGAGATGAAGTAAACACAGCTTCTGTTTGCTATTCCTCTGCCACTTTCATTCCTGAAGGCAGTAATTATCTACTAAGAAGCATGAAAATATACCATCAAAATATAGTTAGGAATTTAATGGTTGCCATAAACATACAGCTTCACAATTTTTTATTTAGGCATGCTAAACTTTAACCCATTGACTAATTTTTTTTCCCTTCATTACATTATGAAATTGAGTTTTGCCTTAAGCAAAAATTGAAAAAAATATATATAATTCCTAAGCAAAGAGAGAGATTTATCTTTGATCAAAACCGAAATATTTTAAAACCGCAAAGTATACAGTGCAAAGAACCAGAAAAAAAACCTCTGATCTTCTGTGAAGCAGGCCAAAGCAATTTTTCTAGGCTCATTTGTGGTCACTTTCTTTATGTAGCTATTGTAGGAGATATTAAGGCATGAAGGTAGTAGAAAATTGTGGGGAGATTTGTTGTTGTTGTTGTTGGGAAGGGGTTAATTTTTATCTTCTGCCTTATCTGAGAGCTGCTTTTCCACTGAAAGTAAATACATAGATTAAAAAAAAAAAAAAAGGGAAGCAGAACAGCAAGGGGCTTATCATAGAACCATAGAATCATAGAATGGCTTGGGTTGGAAAGTACATCAAAGATCACCTAGTTCCACTCCCACTGCAATGGTCAGGGTTGCCAATCCTGATCATACTGCCCAGTAACCCATCATGCTTGGCCTTGAACACTTCAAGGAATGGTGCATCTACAACTTCCCTGGACGATCAAGCCAGTGGTAACATAGCCAAAGGTAATATGACTGAAACTTTCTGTTGAAGCCAAGTGCAAAGTGTCATTCTTGTCAATGTAGCCAAAATTTATAACATGTAAATGTTATATGTTATATATATATGTGTGTGTATATATATGTTATTAAATGTTCTTAAAATATAAGATTAGAATTACATGTCGCTTACAAGCATCCATTTGAAATTTCTTTTCACTTTATGATTTTCTGTTAACTACATATAGTACTGGTTAGAGGTACAGATTATGTAGAAGCATTGAAGCAGAATATTAAGAAAACAAAATTTAGAGGGAAGATTTAGAGGAGATATTGCGGAGTTCAATTTCGTATATTTGAGTTTCAAAATACACGGAACCTAAGACCATTCTGTGCATAGATACTAATTTGGGAAAAAGAAAGAAAGAAAAGTAACATTGGATTATCAGCCTCAACTTTACAGAACTAAAGAAAGATATTTTGGGGGGGGAAGGAGACCACAAAATTGATAATCATGATATCCTAAGAATCTATTTCCTTTTTAAATATTCTGGAAACAATACATGATAACTCAATTGTCCTGGTGTTGTGGTTTAACTTGACGGCCATTCATTCATTCCTCGTACCTCCGTCAGATGGAGAGAACTGGAAGAAAACAAGAAAAAAAAAAAAAAAAAAAAAGAAATTGTATGTTGAGATAAAAACTATTTACTGAAACAGAATAGAAAGAAATACAAGTAATTATAACTATATATATTATATAGCAGACAAGTGATGCACAATGTAATTGATCACCACCTGCTCTCTGATGCACAGGCAGCCCCCACGAGGCAGCTGTCCCCCCAGCCAGTTCCCTTCAGTTTTGTAGCTTTTTTCATGTGATGCCATGGTATGGAATATCCCTTTGGTGAGTTTAGAACGACTGTCCTGGTTCTCTCCCCTCCCAGCCCTTCACATCTCCCCCTACCATTCTCTGGTAGGACAGAATGAGAAGCTGAAAAATTGAAGCATCCTGGCTCTGTATAGCACTGCACTGCAGCTCAGAAACAACAGAAACATTGGTGTGTTGTCAACATTCCTCTTCTTCTAAAACCAAAACATAGCATCACACTAGACACTATGAAGAAAATCAACTCTGTCCCAGCTGAAACCAGGACACCTAGTTTTATTTAGTTCTCCTTTTAAAGGAGACTTCATAAGTCCTCTGTACTTTCTGAAAATTATTTTGTATTATCTTTGAGGGAAATTCTCTATGCTCTTTACTTACCACAGTGACAAGTGGCAAGGGAATTAATAGCTTTCTGAGTGATACATAAACATGCAACAAGAAAAAAGAAAGCCAAATCTAAACTCACAGAGGAATAAGGTAAATATTGAGAATGGGACTTTAATTAGCCATGTCATAAAACTTAATTATACGTATAACTAGAGCATCTGAACAGAAGGAAGAAGAGAGAAATGTAGAAAATTTAAGTTTGATCATGCAGAGGCTAGGGAAATTTGAAATATTTGAAATATAGGATTGCCAGACAATGTGAAAGAAGGAGCTTTACATTAACTGTTTAGAACTTACTCAAAAATAATTGTGATCAGTTAGTAGCTTGTCACAGAGAGAGCATGTCATAGACATTTTTCTCTCCTTAAACTGTAGAATGTTAAGCTGTCATAATAACTAACCTGCTTTACTTTCAGCAGAAGTATTTTTTTTTTTTTAAGGAAAACAAGGGATCAAAGGGATCTGCAAAACAAAAACAGAAAAATAAGTTGTTATAGATTCTATCTGCTTTAAATCTGAAGCTAAGAGATGAGACAAATTACTAGAAACTCTGACAGAAAGACATTATAGATCGGACTTTCTTTTTAAGCCCTTTCTCAACCAACGTTTTTGGAGCTGTGGAAAACAGACAAAAACTTCTATCCTTGAAAAGTTAAGAGGGCACTAAAAGGATTGAGGAATGAGTAAAATAGATCAGGGAATAAAAATTTCAGTGAGTAAAAATAATGCAGGTAATTTTTCAAGGAAGAGGAAGAGATATAAAAATATAGTATGGTGTCTGGCACTTATGAATCAGTGACAAAGTGATGGAAACACAGAAAATAAATACTCATGACATATAAGAAAGTAAGTGTAACCTTCTTTGAAATGTGAAATGTAAGAGGTACGTGCTTAGATGTATGGATTTATGAAAATTTGAGAAGGGAAAAATAGTCCATACTTATTATGGAAGGAAAGGGAAGTGTCTAGGGTGATGTTGAGACGTTAAAATGAAAACTGGACTGAAAATCTCAGTCATGCACAGAATTAAGGACAGCATTATGGAGAAGACTTTCTTATCTTTCTTGGATATTAAGCACAGTCAAGTACCTCTTCAAAGTGCTTGTAACATGGGGAAGAAGTAAGAGGAATCAGCATTGTGTAGAGAGTTGTAGAGTTGCCAACATCCTTGGGATCACAGACACATTGTGGGATAACTCACATGCAATGCATTGATATAGGCACTTTCAGAAGGACTGGCTGAGGTAGAGAAAAGAGATAGTTGCAGTTTATGTGAGAAAGAAGCACGAATGACTGGAGTTCTGACTTGGGATGCATGATAGAGCACTTGACAGATTATGGATTTGGATTAGTGGACAGATAAATATGGGCATGTTGTGGATGCCTGCAACAGACTGTGTGATCAGGAATAAGAAATAGGTGAAGCTTTCTTCAAAAAACTAGAAGTCTCACATTCACAGACCTTGATCCGTGAAGTATTTAAATCGTGTTGGTATGTCTTGGATGAAAAACACAGCAGGGAACAATCTAGGGGATTTCTGGAGTGAACTGATGATGACTTTATGATACATGTGATCAAAGAACTGCTAAAGAGAGACTGTCTCTAGATGTAACGCTTGCAGGCACGGTAAAACAGATTATGGATGTGGAAGAAGCCAACATGTGACCATGCAGCGGTGACCATGAGACAGTGGAGTTCAGTAACAATGAGGACTGTACAGTTGTACTGGACCAGGAAAATCAAACTCATCTGATAAAAATGTTGTCAAATGGACCAAATCTCACTGAAGATTTTGAAATCTATTCCTGTATAAAAATACTGATAATATTTAAACAGTTAAGGAATGTGCTCATACTGAAGGAGAAACTAAAATATCATTTGTGTGTATTCATAGCACTAGTTCTGTGCTATGTTGAGATAGATCTGATACTAAAGGAGCACAGGCTTCTGGATATTAATCTGAATCAAATCTCTAGATGCTAGTGCTTATCATTTGATTCCAAAATATGATTTATGCCCTACTACAAGAATTTTTCTCATGAAGTTCATTACAATAATATGATAATGTGAAATCTGATGTGATATCATCTAAATATCTGTGAAAAACAGTAAGATTTTCACTTTGTGGTGAGGCCTTTCTACCTTTTGGACACTCTCATTACATTTGATTTATTAGCTTCAATTCTAATTATAGTGCATTATAATGTGGTGTCTTGCATTCCGATAACATATTTAGTAAGTTAGTTTGTTTCTCCTCAGATCATTGCCACTGTTTTAATTATTCGGGGTCTCCTGCTTCCCTTTTCTGGAGGTGTGGATCTGTGGATCCCTCTGCCCCACTAGTCACAGATCCAGGCTGGACCAGCCCATAAACCGTTGACTTAGTAGCACTAATAACAGTGAAAGCAATATACTTTGAAAATTCCAATGTGATTAAGAAACAGCTGAGCATATTTAGAGAAACAAAAGAGTAGGAATAAGTTAGTCTTTCCCTCTCTTCTGCCTACAGGTTTACAAGTACAGTTCATTCAGTTCAGAGGAAAAAAAAAAAAGCTTTCTAACTAGAATTAGAAATATTTTCATTTAGTGTAGAAATACTTCATAAAAATCAGTATTGGAGATTAAAAAAAAAATCTAAGAGAACACAGAACAATCAATGTAGAAAGTGAAAAATTGAGAGAAAAAATCAGAAGTAATTTTTACAATTTCTAGTAGCTGGTTACAACACAAGATTGTCTTTATTCCACCAACAGAACGATCTGTGAACTGTGCATAGAGAGTCACTCAGTTAATGAAGAGTTAGCTCTAGTATCATAAATGACTATGAGAGTTAGAAGGGTTTTACTTGTACACAATGGAGTTATATAAGACCTAAGAAACTTTCTAACTCACGTCCTGTCCAATATCTTCAGTTCTATGCTGATAGTCACTACATTTATTTGTAACAGGCAAATATGATAGACAAAAATGTTATTTCTTAAAGAATGAAAATCTCATCTGCTTATGTTGCTTTTCTAGTGAACAAAAAGTAGTACTATAATATTCACAAGAGTACAAACATTGCATTGAATTTAAAATGTATCTAAAGCACTGACGAACATATCAATGAATGAAAAATATCTGAGGACAATGTTTGAAAGATTCCTGAAACTGTGCTATAATCTCTTTCAAGAAACAACCCAAGTTTGGTGTTTTTTGCTTGCTATGTAACAAAAAATGCACCAAATGATTTAAAAATGTCTACATAAAAAACTCATATATCAAGATATGGGCTGTTTACACAAACCCTAAATCAAAATCCAAGGGAACTAAAATTAAACTATTGTGTCTGACTTTCTTTGGTACTATTTTCATCCAAATTATGAAGATATATATTCAAAGAAAATAATTAATGGTCATGTCCTAAAATAAATCAAGATATTCTGTGGAAATGTGGGTTCTTTTGCTAATTGTCAGTCAAGAAAAAATTGTAATCAATAAGGAATCTCTAACATGCTAAGTTGAAAATGACACACCATTAAATGTATGAACACAAGCAGGCATGTAAACAAAGCCTAGCTTTATGTGGGTAATGTACGCTATTTAATAAGGTGTGGAGATCTCATAGATCCTGGAAAAAAAGTCTAATTCTGGCCCACTGATGCAGCAAATTAAAAAAACTTAAGACATCTGGAACAAATATCCTGTAGGCAGAGAAAATTACTACTATTAAAAAAAATGTTTTGCCTATACTGTTGTTATTACTGTTACAGTCTCTCCCAGTATTCCCTGGTATAAGTGCCATAGAGGAGAAAAACATGATCTTCAATCTCATAATAATGAAATAGAAGGACTGGATAATTCAACAGTAAAATACAGGCCAGGTTTACAGGGTAGTCTAGCAGTGCCAGATATAGATTCTGGCTTCTGATGTAAAATCACAAGCATTAAGTCAAATCAGGATTGAATTTAAAAATATGTTTTGATCTTCAAGATCCCTGCCTTTCTGCTTTCTTTAAATATACAGATGCATATGTAGAACAATAATAAGAAGAAATGACATCCCAAACTGTGGGAATGGCTTCCACATAGAGGTATTATTATAATAATTGCACCCATTTACAAGAAGTTCAGTATAGACTTGTTCACACTGCCAAGTATTCAAGATAGTTCAGTTTTCCAGTACAATTTCTAGGATGTAGACTCTACATTGAACTGAGTGTTAAAAATTCTGTTTTTAACATGTAAGACAAAATATTAGTAAGAAGTACAAATGCTGGGAGCTATCTGCAGGACATGAAGGATATAGGAAGTAAAATCACTATGCAAACACTGTATGAATGGAGCATCAGCAGCAGAAAGGAAACATAATAGTAGCAGTCCATAAAGGATGACTAAGAGTGGAGGGATAAAGAAAAGTAAGGAGGATGCAGAGGACCCTAAATATATAGATGTCCATAGAAAGGAAGTTAAGCTTATAAACATTCATGAAAGCAACACAGATAATTATATTAAAGTTAATACATGAGAAGGCTTTCATTTTTTTTCTGGAATTTTTAGCTTTGTTTAAACAGAATAAACAATCTGTTACTAGTGACTTCTATTTCCCTGTTTACCTAAGCCATGGTGCTCTTTCAGCTGTGTACAGAATGCTTATGTGGTGCTTGCTGCAGGTTTTCTGGTTGCAACCATGACCTCCCAGAGATTATCATGAATTTATCAGAACAAATGCGTGGATATTTTTCAATGCATGTGTAACAGTTGTGCATGAGATCTCCATGCAGATTACACATAAAGCTCTTGATCACTTGTTAGAAGAGTAAATTATACCCATCTTTCAGAAGCGTTTCTCCACCTTTCAGAAGTGTTTCTCTTTCTCAAATATAGAAAAATACAACAAACTTTACTGTTATTAACAGTTTAAAAATTCTCATACTAGAAGCCAAACCCCTGGCTTCACTGGTTTTCGCCACCCATAGAAGTGCAAAAATACAGGAAAATATCATTGTAAAAAGGACAGTGCCCCTGTTCCATACCATGCGCTGTTGAGTGTCTAGGGTGAATAAAAAGAACGGTGTAGGCAAAGAGGGAAAGCAATCAGGGAAATACTGAGTGCTTAGGACGGGTGGGATGCCTGCCCTGTTTGCACATATCCAGAGAAGTGACAGTGCATGTATCTTTTGTCCTTCCTTCTCTTCCATGTAAACAAACATTCGTTAATAGCCTTGGTGTCCAATGGCTTTTTATTTCAAGCATAGGATGTTAAAGAGGATAACATTTCTGCACATATTGCAGTTTCTTCTGGAACAGTTTCTAAACTTCTACAGTAATGTGCAAAGTAAGTTAGCAAAGCAACAGAAATATTCTGTTCTGGCCACATTGCCAGAAAATTACAAGCAGCTTCATTAGTTCAGATGAAGACTCAGATTTTTAAAAAATAATTCATATAATGAATCTTACATAAGACTGTAAATTGCTTTAGAAAGCATTTCTATTTCCATGTATAATTAAATCAATATTCACTCATGTAGAAAGAAATCCAAATAAATTTTTGGTATATGCTATTAGCAATGAAGAAGTGAGTCATACAGACAAAAGGACAACTGCTAAAGGAAAGGTTAACTTTTAAAGTCTTCCTTTCTATTCTCAGTGGTATTAAAGAATGTACAAGGAATTTAAAATAGTATTCATTATGAGATTTCTTATAGCTCTTGCAAGGTAATTAAGAATTAAATATTAAGTTTTGTTTTTTCTCTGGTCAGTCATTTTATTAATCAATTTTGTTTTCATTTACTTATGCAGGAGAATAATGCTACCAAGTCTTATTTTAAAAAAGGAAGCCTAACAATATGTCTTTGGGTTTTATTTCTCTGAGATTTTGATCATCACAGAAATACATCTATGTGATTTGCTTGTAATCACAGACCAGAGATGTTTCTGCTGCTGGTTAAAGTGCTTTATTCCTTTGTCAGAATATTACCATGTAAATACACTAAAATAAGCAACAAAGCAAACATGGAAAATTACAAAATGCTGTTCTATCTGTACAGACTTTCAAACAGTGAAATCTTAACCCCATGGTACTTATTACTTTCAAAAGTAAAAAGTTTGGGGTGTACTGCTGAAGGTGTGCCAGAATTATCTTAGTGCCAAGGGCCTCCTTACCTTAAGTCATGACCTAAACAATTACTCTGCCTGTGGGCGTATGGAGATACAACAGTGGTTTGGTGGGATTTTGTCATACACAACATGGAGACTCAATTTTCTAAAAACTTACATTTACCACAGGCTACCAAAAATCACTACAAGCAATCACACTATGAATAAGAAGTAAGCATGTGTGTAGATAACAAGCTATTACAGATATTACCAGGAACAAGTACATACATGTAGTAGATGCTAAGGGAGCAATACTATTAAGATCAGCAATTAGTGGTAGTAGGAAGGCACTTGTCATGATTGTAAGTACACTATGTATTATGTATATATATTACATAAAATTGTTGATGTGAAGTACATCAAACAGATCCCAGACACATGAAGGTGTCAAACCTACCTCAAGATGGTCTTATTATGGAAAGCAATCTCAGAAGAAATTGATCCCTAGAATTGAGCTTATGAGTGAGACCAAATAAATAACAAAAAGTCTGAGTTCAAAGAAGATCAGCATCATGCAGTTGGGATTCAGCCAGATGATCGCAGGAAAGGTTTGGTTTTGATTTTTGAAGAAAAGAACAGTTCATGCTGCACAGGAAGTACAAAGAGACAGGCTTCATTTTGAGGACATAGGACACCTCTCTTTCAGGTAACTAATGCTTTTATTTTCTTGCTTTTTTTTTCTATCTGCCTTCTGAGACAGCCAATACATGAAGCTGTTTCTTATTTTCCTCTAAATCTTTTTTTCTCACAGCAATTTCCATTTTCTCAGATGGTAGGCTGTTCCTCAGTTTCCTGCTTTTTTTAATCAATGGCATCTTAAGGATGCCTGTAATTCTGCCTGCACCCATCAGGGTTGTCCCTGGTTCCTAGGACAAGCTCCAAGGCCAGACATCTAGTTCCCAGGCCAGCAGACATTTTTTCCAGTCAGTGTTTAACAGCCATTTTATGTCACTATGTATAAGAGATTATTCTTTTATGCCATTGCCTCAAAGCTTGCTGTGGACACAGATGAACAAGTCCAAGCAACCTGCTACCTGAATCCTGCTGCTTCCTCCCAGATTTACCCTGCAGTTTCTTCCTGCACCTGCTTGCTGACCGAGGCCGGCCACGCTGCTGCTGCCCTCCCCCTGTGCTTTTGCCTCAGAGCATCAGAATGGCATGCAACAAGACCGCTGCTGGATCCTGGTGGTGACTATCGCTGCTTCACACAATTCTTGCTTCTTTCCTATCTTTTCTATCACCCGCCTTCCCTTCCCCATCACCCTAATTCATAATAGTCGCTGTCCTTCCTTTCCCCATCTCCCTGGCTAAGATTTGTAATAAACTGGTCAGATCAACATTTGAACCATTGCTTCTTAATCTCACACCAGGTATACATATATCAGAGAACCTCCTCTCCCTCCTGTATATTGGAGCAAGACACTATGCTGTTAATTTATAGCCAGGCTATGTCTCTGACCAATCCCATTGCCTCATCAGAACCACAGCTGAAACCAGTGCAGCTACTGGTGGTAGGATTCTGCAATCTTCCACTTGCAGAGTAGTGGAAGGCAGGCGAGGGGACTGGTTGTATATACTTTGAAGACTTGGTAAATACTTTTTTTTTTGTCTTTCTGTGCCAGAGAAGCTCCTAACAGCATATTCTTGACATTGTGAATGCAGAGTTAATTTGTTGATAATTCTGCCGAAAAGGCTTCTTTTGCTGTTGTATGAAAAATCTGTTAGAAGTGAGAACAGAAAATGTCCTAATACCCCAATGCTTGAATTGCTTTTGCACCCTTTGCAAGCTTGTCTGCAATACAGTAGTGAGCAGTGCCAAAATGTGACTGATGTGTTTTTCAGTGGAAGTTGTAGCCTAAAGGCTCTCTTACCTTCTTTCACATGCTCCTGTTTCAATCAATTTTATTTTCTAAACGAGGCAGAAAGCAGATTCTTTTTGCTGTTGCCATAACAACTGTCAGAAACATCAGTATTGTGGTCAAAACTCCCTCCCCTTCTTGTTCAGAAGATCCCTCAGCAAGCAAGTGCTTGCTCCACTCACTGTGATTCTTTATGTTTTGTCTACACCAATAGCAATCCTGTCAGGAGAGACTAATGTGCAGCTGCTTGGAAAGCAGCTTCTGCTCCAGGACTCAGAGCATCCTTGCTCATTATTAGGGGATGCCTCCTATTATATTTTGTTGGTCCAAAATATCAGAGAACATTCCCACCAATATTCTGTTATATTTTGTTGCCATGCAACAGATTGCTCAAGGGGGGCCAGTCACAGAATCACCGAATCACAGAATCATAGAATCACTCAGGTTGGAAAAGACCTTAGAGATCAAGTCCAACCATGACATAACCATACTACCCTAACTAACAACCCTCCGCTAAATCATGTCCCTGAGCACCCCATCCAAAAAGTTTTTAAACACATCCAGGGATGGTGACTCAACCTTCTCCCTCGGGAGCCTATTCCAGTGCTTAACAACCCTTTCTGTAAAGAAATGTTTCCTGATATACAACCTAAACTTACCCTGGTGCAACTTAAGGCCATTTCCCCTCTTCCTGTCGCCTGTCACCAATGAGAAGAGACCAACCCCACAGGGCTGCTCTCAAGGAGAACTTCCTCCAGTTTGTATAAATACCTGGGATTGCCCCAACCCAAGTGCAGCGTCTTGCACTTGGCCTTATTAAACCTCATTAGGTTTTCATGGTTCCACTTCTTTAGCTTGTCCAGGTCCTTCTGGATGGTTTCCCTTCCTTCCAATGTATCAATTGCACTGCTCTGTTTGGTGTCATCTGCAAACTTGCTGAGGGTGCACTCGGTGCCATCATCTATGTCGCTGATGAAAATGTTGAAGAGCACCAGTCCCAAGACTGACCCCTGAGGGAAACCACTTGTATCCAGCCTCCACCCTGACACAGAACCATTAATCACAGCCCTTTTGCTGTGTCCGGGCAGCCAATTCCTAATCCATTGAACAGTCCATCCTTCAAATCCACATCTCTCCAGTTTAGAGAGAAGGATGTGGTGAGAGACCATATCAAAGGCTTTGCAGAAGTCCAGGTAGATGACATCCATCACTCTTCACCCATCCACCGAAGCCATCGCTCCATCATAGAAGGCCACCAGATTGTTCAGGCAAGATCTGTCCTTGGTGAAGCCATGCTGGCTGTCTCAAATCACCTCTTTATCACATATGGGCCTTAACAAAGCTTTTAGGAGAATCTGCTCCATTATCTTCACAGGCAGAGAGGTGAGGTTCACCTGTGTCTTCCTTTCTCCCTTTCCTAAAAACTGGGAGTCATGTTTCCCTTTTTCCAGTCACCGGGGACTTCACCAGGCAGCCATGATTTTTCAAATATAATGGAGAATGGTTCGGCAACCATCGGTTGCCATCGCTTTCAGAATCCTAGGATGGATATCACCTGATCCCATGGACTTATTCAATTTCATGAGGAGGATGCGGAATAGTTTCACTATTACAGTGGGACAGAAACCACTCCCCACACCCTCACCTAGAGGGTCATGTTTCCGGCAGACATGGGAAGCCTGACCACCTGTGTAGGCTGAGGCAAAGCACTCACTAAGTACCTCAGCTTTTTCTATGTCTGAGGAAGCCAGCTCTCCAGTATCTTTCATCAGAGTGGAAACACTCTCCTTGGCCTGTCTCCTCCTGCCTATGTACCTGTAGAACCCCTTCTTGTTATCTTTCATATCCCTCACCAAGTTCAGCCCCATCTGCGCCTTGGCTTTCCTAATCCTATCTCTACATGCATGGACAACAGCCCTGTATTCCTCCCAGGCTACACAACCCTGCTTCCACTGTACATTTGTACATCTGTACATTTCCCTCTTTTCCCTCAGTTTAAGCTGCATATCCTTGCACAGCCATGATTGTTGCCTGCCTTCCCTGCTTGACTTCTTCTGCTGGGGGATGGAGAGCCATTACACGCTCAGAAGGGTGTTCTTAAAGAACTGCCAGCTCTGTTCAGTACCAGTGCCCTTAAGGACAGTTTCCCAGGGGATCCCACTGAGCAGTTCCTTCAGCAGCCGAAGTTTGCTCTCCTAAAGGTGTGTTACTGAATTCCTCTGTGGGATAAAACAACACCCACTGACATCCATTGATGCTTGCTGCATATTTATGGAGACCAAACAGTGGATGTGGGCTCAGTGAGGTGGTGGGCAGTGCATTACAGCAGTGATGACAGCTATATGAAAGGCAAACTACTTCCAGACAACCATATACAAATATCACCACAAGTAATGAAGAACATCTTAATTAGCTCATGCACATGGATCAGTTACTGGTGGTTAGAATGTAGCTGAGAGTTTGCTCCATCAGATAGTGTTATCTGTTGCAGTTTTAATGGAAATAAATGTGAGGCCTCACTTATGGAGTAACAAAAATACCAACCTCTCTGAATCAGGGTCTGATAAACTGCAAACCTTGTAAGCAGAAACCGAAATATAATTATTAAACATGCAAGAAAATACATAAATGTATACAAAAATTAATAGCTTATTTCTGTAACTGCATTTTCTTACTACAGGAGTAAACTGTTGCCTTTTAAACAAAGAAAGCAGCTTTTAAACAAGACTTGACATTTTATATAATGAAGAAATTCTACAGCAAGATAAAAAAATGAAAGACGGAGTTATTTTTTATGCACTCTCTGTAAGTATAAAACTGTGAACAAGGGACGTATAAGGTAGTCAACTGGTAAATTCTTAATACTTCAGTTAAAATGACTTATTTTTTAAGTAAATTTATATAGCAATTACACTTCAGAAATTATTTAAAAGGGCTAGACTTGGGCTAAAGTCATTTTTCATTGACTTAGACTTTTTAAATTATTTTTGATTTGAGGAATTTTAACAATTTACTCAACTATGTGATGATGAATAAATATGTATGTTATATACTAATAAGTAGGAACAAGTAGACTGTAAATTCTGAAGGTCATGTAGCATGCATGTAGCATGCAGCTCAGTAGCACGTATTTTAGGACTGCCCAGAAGAAATGTGTAAGATATGTGCAAATACAGTTTACGTTGCTTTTGAGAAATTCCTTTGGAGGTACATCTGAACTTAATCCTAAGTTATGTTGCTCTCTCCTTCTACATTATCAGTTAAAGCAGTACTTTAACAAAATTCTCTCCCATGCAGTAGCACGATCATATTATAGAGAAAGGCACATTTTAAAACAGTGCTATTAATCCTTCTCCCAGAAGTAGTCACAGTAGTCACAGAAAATCATTATATCCAATTTAGCTATTCTAAATTTTTCTGTTATTGTTAAACTAGAGGCATTTTATAACTAAAGATTTCATATACACCTCACGAATAGGGTAAGGAAACTTAAACATATTAGAAGAAAATGACAATATAGAAGAATATAGTATTAATATTATAATCTTTGCTTGTGTGTGAGTCATTAGTTGTATTACTAGAACTCATCTATCAAAAAGTTTTCTAATTTAAATTTGTGCATGAGCATGAGAATCATGATGGATGTTGTTATCTATGTATGCGTTTAAAGAGAAAATTTCCCTTGTAGCAGCCAAGTTCTCTCCATTTTTATTAGCTGAGAAGATCATTTATTCTTCCTATCTTGTTTAATAATTAAATGAGAGGAATATAACAATAGAAATTTTAAGTAAGTTCACGTGATCTGGACACGTATATACACCTGAAAATCACCTAAGCTCTGAAATCTCTTTAAGTATACCATGATCTTGAAAAATAGCATTTAACAGTTGTTTTTTAAGCAGAAGATCGTTTTGATGTTTTGTATTGTGGGTGGTTTTTCCATTTCAGCTTTTTTGGAAAGGATTACATCCTTCTCCAAGGAAGTAGGAAATCTGCATAAACATAATGAAAGCTCTTCTACTACTGATGTGACTAAAATCTGTTCTACTTGGCTCTTAAGATTTTGTGATTTTATATCTGTTAATTCATTGATTCAATTGTTGTGATGTGAAAAAATAAATTGAAAATTTCAAAATGTAACTTAATTCTTCCTTCTGTGGTTTCATAAAGGCATTTTGAAGACAATCAGATAAAAAGGAAAAAAAAAAGCACTATTTTAGTTTAAAAAGAGAAGGAAGAGACATAATTAATTATTCTTTTTGAATAAAATTCTACTTTGAACAGAAGAAAAAAAGCATGCAAGGACCAGTGTATTTTTTTAATAATTTGTTATTCTTATCATTTAAAACAATATTCTGTAAATTCAAAATATTTTTTTTTTCCCAAAAGACTACAAAATCGGGTTCTCTTGACTTTCCTGAAATGTATCACCACCTTTTATGTGTCTCGATTAATTAGAGCATGACCTGCTCTAATTGGGGGAAATAGAAAAAAACCTGACCAACAAATATTGACACTTCAAAGAATTAAAAGTGGTCATTTGAGATAGAATTCAGTGAGCTCCATACTTTCTGGGAGAGGTGGGGAGAGAGGGAGGAGTTTAAATTCAGTTTAAGTCATTATAATTATGTAGGATACTGGAATGAATCTCAGTTTTGTTGAACATTTTTTACTACAATTTGCTGAAATCAAAATGCTACTCACCTACAAATGAATTGCATCTTCATTAGTGATGGGTAAAGTTCAAAAGGTGCAGAGATCAGGTTTATTTCAGTTGTTAAGTAAGAAATTCCAAAGCAGGTGGCATTGCAGCCTTTCAAGCTCACACAGCTCTTGTTCCCTCAGAAGTTCTTTCAAAAACCTTTCCAATATCTCTCATTTGTTTGTTTGTTTGCTTTCCTTTCTGTTCATATTGTGATGTGATTATTATTGCATAATCATTTCATCACTTTTGTCCTTCATAAATTTTAGACAAATGTTCTGAAGTGGCTACCTTTTCTGGAACCTACAGAGTTTGAAGATGCAGCAATAGGATAAACTCTCAAGACTCAAATCACCACTCTGCAAATCTCTCCCTTAGTTGAACTGTGTTTTCAAAACTGCAGCATATTATTGTATGTTATACCATGTGCTATGCTCTGTTATACAACATCCATCTTTTTCTTTTTTCTTTTAGGAGTTATTAGCCATACAACAGGGAATTATTACATTGGATTTTGGCCATCTTTGTGAAAAGACTAGAAAACGGAAAGACTGTGGCAAAGATTATCTGCCAAAATTGTGGATCTCTAGATATAAGCAATACCTAGAAGAAAAACACCACGTCAGTCTTTATGCTCTTAGATGCTAATCATCATTTGTGAGTTTTATTTTGCAGGTCACTTAACACCTGGCTTGTCCTTATTCACCAGTGAAGTTAAAGAAATTATAAAGAAAAATGTTCTGGAGAGTTTTGAAGAAGTCAGCAACAACGGGGCACTGGCACAAGTTCCTTTGAATCTATTTCCCCACTCTATCTCCCTGTTTAGGAACGAGGTAATCTGCTAGATTGACTAGGGCTAGAAAACAAAATGAAATAAAGTTAAAATATATGTAGGAAAGTGGAAGTTAGAGTTAGTTAGCATAATAAAGCTAAAACAGAAAATATGCTCAGCTGTAGAAAATCAGAAACAAAACAGCAAGTATAAGCTCATGGGGAAGTTGCTTCCCAGGAGTGAAGCTAGGTAAGTAGCCTGTTAGTTATGCTGGAGAAATTAGGATGATCTGTATTTAAGATATACCCATATACCTAGAATTTCTGGTACATGACAACAAATTAAGTGAAACAGGAAAATAAATTTCAAACACTTATCATGTTACACATAAGCAACAAGATTGACATCTTGCCTTTGCTAGTCTGTCTGGTTTTCTTCTGTTTGTTTGTTTTTTGCTGTCTTAATTTTTTTTTATTAACGAAGGATCTTCTTGTGCCAACCACAGAAATACAATAAATCTGTTCTGGCCACTTACATGTTTTTAAATCTCATTGCTGTATGATTTTTGTTTTACTAATAGAAAAACAATGAAGGGAATTAACTGGGATTCATCTGTGAGAGAGGTGAGGGGATATTTTTAACAATCGGTAGCAGACCAGTTCTTGTGCTGTAAAGAAGAGATGGGCTTTTGCAACAGCATACCATTAGTAGAGTAACAGTAACCTGTATCACAATGTTGTAATCCTAGCTCCTATTTCTTTCTAATGGTTGAACAATCCAGCACTTAGTGAACTCTACTTCACAATAACAGAAAAAAAACAACATCTAAGGCTCAGAAAGCAGTGTCACTTTGCTTGTTCACCACAGAACAGTTATCTCCATGGATAGTTCTCTGATACCTTCTGCTTATAATCCACAGAGTCAGAAGGATGTTGAGGACAGAATACAAAACACAACATTTTTTATTTAAATCAAATTAGTAGAACTTTTCAGAATAACTAGTAAACCTTTTCAGTAGGCCACATACATGGGAAGATAGATACATATCACACAGACTATGTGTGTATCGCAGTCTTAAAGCTTGGACACGGTTACTGAATATGTGATGATTAGAATAAATGTGAAACTTGAAACAATTGCACAGTCTTTTGGAATATTTACAAAAAGATCTGTACAGCTATTTTCAAGCATGAACAAATGCCTGGGAACTGTTGAGTCTCCGTCTGAACCACAGATTGAGCTCCTGGGGAAAGGACCTGGTCAGACCTGCAAGCACAGGTGAAGGCAATTCACATATGTGATTGGAAGGGGTGGAGCATAGCTGAACCTCTCTTAGACCCCATTTAAGGGCTGACTGGGACTAGAGAAGGATCTCTTTCTGGAGATCTCTCTTTGATGAAGCTTTTCTCTGCAAATCTGGAATCTTCTGATACATGTGACCAATCTTCTTTCTTTCCTTTATAGCACCTTTCCATTGTGCTGGTCCTTCCGTTATCATATCTTTGTTGTAAAGCTTTGCCCATTGTTTTAATCTGTCCAATTGCTGCAACAAATAAAAAACTACCAATACAGTACACCAACACATTCTGAAAAAACAAAAACATCATTAATAATAGATAAACAAAAGAAGTTTAAAAAAAAAAAAAAAGTTTAGTGCAAATAGTTAAATCTCCTGTGAGTCACAGCAGTCCTACCATCACAAACAAAAGAATTTCCACAGCAGCAGAACACTGAGTATTGAAAATTATAGGTTAAATATAAAAACAAAAATAAAAGCTGTGGTGATTGATAACAGCAATCACTACAAGGCAGATTAGATTTTTTTAGAGAAAAAAATATACTGCAGACTCAACCTGGTTTATAACATAAAATAACCCAAAATATTTGGGATTTCCCATTGTTTCTTTCAATTGTATATGCAACAGGTGCATGTAGGATGTATATACAAACACATACATGCACATGCACACTCCTTTGTTAACACATGTCAGGGCATAAAATACATTCTGCTACAGTGATGCTAAAAAAATAAAAACTACTCCCCCACAAGTACTGTCAAAAATTAGGTAAAATTAGAATGAGATAAAGTCTATTAATTCTTTCTGCTTTTGGCAGGTTCAATTTTGGGCAGCCCTGTGGAAATTATACATCATGGACCAGCATTTGTTTCAGCAGAAATCCAGGGGCATTGGAAACATTGTCTCTGGAATTAAAGTGCCAAACTTGGTAAGTATTGCTCTCAGTAGACTTTCTCACAATTCTCTTGGCTCAGAAAAATAGTTTTGATAGAAAATATATTGCCTTGGGATAAAGGTTTGAATAATGTATTTCCCTCAGACCATCTCTCCTGCATACCCCTTCTGTTCTGTACTACATTTATTAAATTCTGTCTATATTATTTGTGGATTTGTATCATTACAGGGTTCAAAAATGCCCTATACTAACAGGTTACTTAGTGACCATACAGCCCATACTTACAGACATTTTATCAGAATATGACTGGTTTCTAGTCTATGCACACTTTAACCCCCCAGATTAGAAGATTTTAAAGTTTAATTGCATTTGTATCCAGTTAACAAGAATGAAATACCTTCTTAGTTCTGAAAGACAAATTAATCCTACTCTCACTTCATTCTGCATGTAATCAAGGCTTCTCAGGACCCTAGTGATTTTTTATTTCAACAGAAAAATGTTCTTGAGGTCTTGAGTGAGTGAAATTGCCGAAATATTGTCATTATAGTAGTTACTGTAGAAAGACCTCACTATCATTTTTATAAAATTGACAGTAAAACAATAAAGGAATGCACACAGAGTAAGAATGATGCTTTTTGGGGATGACTCCTGTTTTTCCTCATAAAGCTGAACTAAACAGGACAAGTCTTTGAGATAAGATGGGTGGTATCCACCACATTTCACTAATTTTCTTTGAAGTAATGGAAACTTACAGTAAAAAGCATCATATCTTCTAACCATTCTTACTGTAGTTACAACTGACATTCTGTTCATTTTAATTCAGTAGCTTCCTCCTTAATTTGAACTTTGTAAATTCTGTACTACTTGAAAATGCAGCTATTCTGTATATAAAATGAATATTTTCAGTGACTGAATGCTAAGGCTGGATTGTTGAAGTCTGTTTTAGTGCTATCACCACGTTATTCACAGCCATGAATCAGCAAAGCTGAAAGGAATGTGTCTTTACTTCATTTCCCTCCACTGCTCTTTCCTTGTAATCCTGTGTTCTCTGTTCACAAATTGAATACTTTGCGGAAATGTTCTGGGGAAAAAAAACAAAACAAAACAAAAAAAAAACAACAACAATCTCATTCACATTCAGACTGTGAAAGGTATCAGAAAAAGGTGAGAAGTTACCCATCCTATGCTCTATTTCCTTTTCACGTACTTATGTCCTGAAATGATGAATCTGCCTGTTATGAGCTGGCATTTTGTATTGAATGCTAGGGATTTCTCTGTGGACCCTAATGGGGAAAATGCTGTGAATGATAGACATTTGGTAGTGCAATGATTGTAACAATCAGTTTCTTGTGTTTCTTGACTAGCAGAGCAGGAGGAGAACTTTGTAAATTTTGTGGGATATTAGCTGTAAGAGTAAAAAATAAATTATTGTCAGTAATAGATGTAAACCTGTGTAAGATAAATAATTTATTCATAAATATTTGTGTGTTTGTTTTCACATAATCTTTGCAAGAGTAGGAATTGGAATTATTCTCCTTTAAAGGAACTGAGGCACGCTGACAATCTCAAATATGCATATTGAAACATTTAATATTTGATTTTTGTCTGTTCATATAACATGATACATCACATAGCTGAAAATCCTAACCATTTCTTCAAACCATCTTCTCAAACCAAGGATGATAAAATATACAATAAAATCCTTATTGTTTATATAGTCTGAATACATCTTAAGGGAAAGCGTTAACGGTAGATATTAGTTCTGTTCTTTGGGAAAGAAAATGATGACCTAACAATAAAACCAGTGTTTTTTCCTATAAGTTTTTTAATCCTAAAGCAAATTCCACTTTTCTATAAATGAAGATGGAATCTTACTGACAAGATTCAGCTTCACAAGTCCCCCAGGTTCAGAGAATTTGCTGATGCAGCTATGTGGGTTAGCATTTTCTAATCTAGACAAAGCATTCAGCTTTACTGCACTCTGCCTGTTGATACACTGCATCTGGAAGAGCAGGGTGAGAATGCTTGGTTTCTGTGGCCTTATATGGGAAGCAAGAATCAAGCACAGAAAATATCTACAGAGAAAATTTCAGGCTTATACTTGTGTGTTTTCATGTTTACTTGTTGATACTTGAATGTTCTCATGGTTACAAGATTTAACAAAATATCTTAAACTAATTGTGTTTCAAGTATTTTATGTACAGATACATATAGGCGTATAGGAGCATGTGTGGAAGGAAAAAAAAAAACAAAAAACACCTAGGGATTCTCTGCAATGCAGTTTTACATTAGGGCCTCTAAGAGCAGACAGAATGTTATTAGACCATAAAAGCACATCGAGCTGATTTATGGTTTCTGATCAAGGTTTCTGTGAAAATTACTCTGCATCACCAGCTCAAGGTGACTGTTACCATTAATGTGCGGAAAATGAATGAGATGGAGAAACTGATATCAGAGGAAGAAAAAGGGAAGCACCAAGCCAGTTTATATAGCACAGGCGTCTCATTTTGTTTTACAGTGCATAGAAAACTGTCATCAAAATGATTGCTTCAGGGCAGAAAAGGCAATTCTGGATAATTAGATCTTATAGCAGGCTTTCTTACATCCTGTATATAAGAACCATCAGGTATAATACTTTCATGCTATACGTCATCTTCTCCTCTGTCATGTAAACATTCTTAGAATGTCAAAAATAAATAACATTTTTTTTCTCTGAAATTATTGTCCAGAAGAGATAAAATTCCTAATATGACTTGAGGAGTCTCAGCGATCAGGACGATTTCATGGACTATCTGATTGCAATTTACATTTTGACCAGCATTACAATAAAAGCTTCATAATTTTTCCAAGTTCCTTTTTCTGTATGCTCTATCATATGCTAGTTTGAGATTTCTTATTCTGTTTTCACTTTCTTTTGAAGGCAAAAAGATATACTGTCATTTAAATACAAATGCATAATGCATTTTTTTTAAATTTCCTTCATTATATCTGTTCTAAAATGCACTATAGCTATTCTTCACTTATAGCTTATTTGTATTAAAGATACACTCACTGACATAATACTACTTACAATTTTCTTTGTTTTCTCTTTATTGTTTCAAATTGCCTCCACTCTTATTTTTTTGTTTGCTTGTTTTTTTTGTTTTTTTTTTTTTTACTGTATTTCAAAAGAAGTAAGGGAAATAAATATGGAAGGAAATCCATCCACAGTGAAATCACTAGAGAGACATAGAAAACTATTCAGGACATCTTAGGCTTCCCTATGATTTTTAAAACCATTCTGTAACATTTAACTTTTAAATTTGAAAACGTAATACATTGATGGGCTACATTCTACAGATCTGAAGAACATCAGGTCTATCACACAGCTGGTTATAGCAGCTGATCTTACAGTCAGTAAGATATGTGTTCAAAGCAGCATACAGAATAAAGACATCCATGTATCCGTGGGACAGGGCCTAGAGTTTTAGGACACGGTAACAGATCAGTTGCAAAATTTTTTCAAACTTATTTACTGCTTAAAACAAATATCTTTCAACTTATGTTCACAATAGTATATAGCGCTTTAGTTAACTCATAGCACTTCACCAATAAGTTTAAAACATCTATATTGTTAATATTGCTAGCTGAAATACTATACGCTCAAAAGGATAACTTTAGTTGTTTTTATCAATCAGATACACTCTGGAAGGAAAAGAACTTCTGTTTATATGTAAGAGTGATTAGCTTGTACCATTAATAGGGTGGATTTCCTGGTACTTAATTGAAAGCAGGTGGATAATTAAAACAAATGTGTAGCTAATCAAGAGCCAAATATCAAGTGATTGTGAATTTATACCTGATTCTGTTCAGGATAGAAACTTATCTTTCAAGGCTATTTGTTTTAGAGACTAATATGGAAAATGTGAGAAGCACTAATTCCTGAGGTGAGTATAATTAGAATATCAGTGGCATGTCCTGAAAATGGCTGATAAAAAGCTCATGGTGTTTGTGTCTTTTAGCAGTGTCTTGTAATGTTGTTTTGTAAGAGTCTCTGTTAACGTTATATACATTTTTATTCTTATTCCTTTATGATAACTCTAAGGAAAATATGAGTTTTCTTTTTGTCTGTACTTGTTATTGTGCATTGAATCTAGTTAATTTTGTTATTTTACAAAATATTTGTAAAAATCTGTAGGAAGTTGTTAAATGAATGTGATGTTTGTCTTAAAATAGCTTTCCCAAATATGCAAGCTAAATTCTTGCTAACCTCTGACAGTTGCTCAGGAAAGCATGATAATGGAGAAACAGTAGCCGTTCACAGTAGTGTTTCAGTAATTACTAACTTCAGAGTAGTTTCTTTGTTGTAGTTAAAGCAGTACTTTACTGTCCTTAGGAAGAGTTTTTGATATCTAGATCCTGATGGTAAGTAGAAGTTGTTGTACATCAATTATTTTTCTATTTTCAAGGCCTCAAATTAAGGAAAAGAGAACCAATTTTTGATTTCTACTCCAAATACAGAATGTTAGAAATATGCAACAAGCATCGTGTGCTTCCATCAGCTCTTCTTGTTTCTTTGACCTATTTTTTTGATGTTTCTGGAGTAATTTTCTGATCCCTTAACTTGTATGTAATTTTGCCACCAGGCCTGTGTTACTTTTATAGATGTAACATATTGCTAACTTTAGATTCTAAACTCCTAAAATGTTTACTTGAACTAATTATTATTTCACTTGTCTTATCAGAATAAGATCTTGATAAACAACATAAACATGCAGTCTATTTAAAGCACTACCAATAGAGCTTATTTTCATTTTTTTTTTTTAGTTTTTCCTTCTTTTCTTTTTCCTCCACTACTTCAAATCCAGCATAAAGTTGTTTGTGATGGTGCAGTACTGTCTTATGAGTCCTGTTTGTTAGTAATCAAAATACTTCGTACTTGTTCTGAATCATAAATACTAGTTTCAAACACAGTTAGAACATGAGATGTTTATCTGTTTCCTTCTTGTGGCATAATGAACAATGTTTTTCATTGGATATTATCCTTTCACTCTCTACATTTTTTTTTTTTTAGTGTTATACAAGATTGATGAGAACGCTCTTAAGTACTTCACTTTGTAGAATCACCTCTACACTTTGCAAAAATTCTAGAAAGACATGGCTTCTGAAACAGAATCATTTAGTTTGGAGAAGTCCTTAGAAATAAAGAACTCCAATTATTCACATAATACTAAAACAACACTGCTAAGCAATGTCCTGAGGTACCACATCAACATATCTTTTAAATAAGTCCAAGACTGGGGACTCTATCATCTCCCTAGGAAGCCTGCCCCCTCCTCTCCTTTCCATGACAAAATTCTGCAGTTAGGAAGTACGTAAAATACAGATATTAAGATGAAGAAGTTCAGAAAATGACTCAAATGCATACTTATATTTGCTTCTATTTCAAGAATGTAAGAAAGCTGCCAAACTGAAAGGCTATTCATTACTGCGCCGCTATTAAGCAGATTATACCAGTGAAAATAGAGGTTTTATTTCCTAGATGTAAACAGTTCTAAAGATAGTGTCAGCAAATTTTCATGACTCGGTCATAAATTATTTAAGCTGGTGGTAGAAACAGTGACTTAAATGCAGAGAAGTTTTCATTTTATTTATTAAAATTCCTTGTTTTTAGAAATTAAGACTTGATTTCTCGAAGACCTTGCACTTTGGTGTCAGAAGCAATGAAAACTCACGTGATTATTCAAGTGTTAGGATTTTTAAAGATCTGTGAGTGTATCTCTCGCTACTTTTTGCTGGGATGTGTGTTATATTTACATGTTAGTATGCTTAAATATATGTACGAAATCAACACTGCAGTAATAATTAACAAAGGAAAGCACTTAAACATTTATAGCTTTTTTTTTTTTTTATATGCATACATGGCAGGCAAGATTTTAGGCTGTACTTAACAGTAGCCAGATTCTAGCAATTCTTTGTACAGGGGTGGAATTTGAGTGCAAGGTCTTAATAATTAGCTTTTTACTGATTTGTATTGGAGGGATAACTTAGACTGTATCTCATCAGTGTTAATTAATCTTGGATGTACCTGTGGCAGTCCTTTCTGTATAAAGGTTTAGTTGAAATTAGCACATCATCCATAAGGAAAACTTAAAGCAAAAGAATTCCATGAAACATTTTGAGAAACCAGTATTGTACTTCAATTCTCTGCCTATCTAAATCAATGACTTAAGGAAATTGCTTTATATTTCTCCATACTGACTTAAGGTTAAGACGGTGGGAAAGGGAAGGGCAAATAAAATTTATTAAATTGCTTAAGGGAGCGTGACCTTTCAGAAAAAAAAAAACAACAAACATAATTCTAACAGATAAGGCAGATTTTAGAAGTCCTTAAGGAAGAAGATATCAGCTGTATGATAGGAATGCTACATAAAAAGCATGGATGAATGCACTGGTTTTGCCGAGAGGACTTGTCAGCTGACCTGGAATGTCATGTTATAGAAATATATAGGGGTCCTGTGGTACTAATGGGAATTGGGGAATGGTGGTTTAAGCCCTGCTTGATCTGCAACTACATTGGTGGCTACTAAAACCTGTTAATGATTCTTGAGTAAATGCAGCTCATTTCAGTGTTTACAGGAGACTATAGGTGCTCAAAAGAGAACAACCTGAAATTATTGAAGTGTTTGTCAACAAGGATGCTGATGGTAATTCTGAGCTAAAAGTAATAGATTAAGCATAAATTTCTGAAGAGGATCAGAGAGAAAGTCAGTCTACTGCTTAACTCTATAATTCACAGACCAGACGCAAGAAAACAAAAGAGCCCCAGACATCTCCCATCAACCTGTGTTTTCTCTCTGTGCCAGAGAGGCTTTTAGTTTTCTATAGGATAGTAACCAGTCCTGAACTGAGTATAAAGGACAGTTGGACAGTTTTGGCTTCTACTACCGTTCCATAATTCAAAAGTACCTGGAAAGAGTAAAAGATTTAAAAAGAAAAAAAAAAAACTTTCAATAGCCAGCCAGAACATTGTAACTACACTTGAGAGAGAAGTAACTTCTCTCCAACACTTCCATACCAAACAAGTTGCCTATTTTAGGAGAAAAAAGTAGTGAAATAACAGGAATTTGACAAAGCTGCAGATAAATTGCAGTAAAAGTCAAATAAAAGTTATCAGGTGATTTTTAAGAATGTATTGAAATAAAAATTCCTGTGCTTTGAATTTCATTGTCAGATGAAGAGAAGTATAAGATTGTTTTTTATCTTCGATTCATATGTATTTATATACAAAAATATATAAGTTAATAGTAACATGTTGTACTTTTATAGTACTTATCAGGGGAAAAAAAAGAATCTTAAGACAGGATAAAAACATTTATTTTTCAATGGGAAAAGAAAGAGAATGAACAGACCTCAATAGCACTATAGAAATCATAATAGGAAAGATAATACCTCCTCGGGTTATTTTCTCAGCTTTAGCACAAAAGATCAGAGCAGGCATGAATGGATTTTAAAGGAAAATAGGTTTAGAAGAGACATATAGAAGCTTTTTTGTACGCAGTGTAATCAATGTTACTAATGGCCTTCCTGGCAGGGTGTTTTGAAGCTGTATTAGTCAAGAAGGTGATACTGTCCTACCTGTCAGAAGTGTATTAAAAAGGCTAAGGCATATTTTCTCATCTTCTGATATTATGGTATCTAGCTGAATGTAAGAAATATTCTGGAGGCCAGATTCTTGTTCATACTTTCTTTGTATTTACTCTAATTCTTCACTGCCAGTAATGAGTACCCTTGTTTCACCTGTCAAAGTTCCCTATCTGTCAAAAGGTAAAATCGTACAGTCTAGTTCAAGAGAGAGTTTTTTAATATTTATGAAAACTTGTTTTCTTAATACATTTTAAACTGCAGTTTTCCTAAATTACTGTGAGCATATGCCTAGCATTCTGATAAACATTTTTGTATAGAAGAAAAGAACATAAAAATATTTTAAAACATTTTAGATGATAATGTTTTACATATAATATCTAATAATGCTGTATAGACTAATCTGCAGATCATCTACATATAAGGAAATTTTTATTTTCTTTTAATCTTCATAAGGTCTTCTACAGTCATTGATTTCCAACTGTGGAAACATGTACATTAGTGATGTTTCTTCAATACAAACCTTCCTGTTAAGATATGATGTTCCAGTGCTGATTTATATAGGAAAAGAGATAAGTAAGCAGGAAAAGTAGAAAACAAACTTTGTTTAACAGTTCAGTAGCCATTTCTAATGATAGGAATGAGAAAGGTATAGTAGTAGTACTATTGTAGAGAAGCTGGCAAATAATTAGTCATCTTTCCAAGTTGGATAAGGCACTGAGGCATTCAAAACTAGTTACAGCATAATGTAAAATTAATAATTTGTTGTGTTGTTCCTTCTGTCTCTAATGTTAGCCCTGTTTTTGAACATGGATTTATGGAACTCAGCTGCACCTTGGTATCCAAATGGGATCATGTGTTAGGCTCTGCTATTAGTTAATAAATAGGAAAAAAAGTCTCTAGTAGGTGATACATGTGCACTACTCTTCATTAACTATAAAGCTGAATGTGACTGTGACTTGCATATCTGCCTTCATGTCTGGTGTCAGAGGCTACGTCTTAAATGTATTATGTTCTTTAAAAATTGTTTCACTTGGTGCTAAAGCTACTACTGAATAAACTACTGAAAGAGCAACAAGTTCTTTTCCAGAATTCAGTGGCCTAAATCATCACAAAGACTCCAATGTATTACAGGGTGTTCCTTTGCTGATCTAGTCAGTGTAGTTTGAGGAGCCAATAGCACGTACTTCTGTAGAAGAGAAATCCTGGTTAGCTTGATAGGTATATCAAATGGGGAGAACTTGCTGGTTTCCATAAGTTTATCAGCTAATCTCTAACAGTACAACATTGATATGACAATATAGACAGTAGTAGGGAGGCATTCCTCAGACAACTTATGTATTTATTGATATGAAGTATGAAGCTCTAAGTTGGGCTACTGGGCCTGCTCATTATCATAGTGATCCGAAGAAGCTTTATGTCAGACTCAGTTTCCAGCTACTTCATTTAATGATTTCTTATTGCTTCTTTAATTTTTCCAGTGTCCCTTCTGATCTTCCTGGACTTAATTCTCAATCATTCTTTCTTGTCAGGGTTGCTATTGCCATTTTTCATCAGTTTTTTATTTATAGAACTATGTGTACTTCCTCAAATGTGTCTCTTAACAGATTTTTATTCATTCTGCAAGCAAAATATTTTACCTTTTCCTTCCTCCAACTTAGGAGAGCTATTGATATTTTGGTCATCTAGCATTTCCTTAACTTATCAGAGATCTTAATTTTCAGGAAGCCAAATGCGTTTTTAACTCCTTTCCATTAGCAAAATCGCCCTATTCTATCTATCCTGGTTTCTATTTCTATAGCTCTCTTCTTATCCACCTGTGTTTCCACAGCTTAAGTCACACTGAACTTACTTCACTCTGATTATTTGGTGAGCAGCCTGAACAAGCTGAGTTTCCTTTTCTTTTTCCCTCCATTTTTTTTTTTTATTGAGAAGTCTGTGATTGTATCAGTCAGCTTTCCAAGCCTCAGATAAAATGCAGTTCTACAGCTTCTATGGTACTGAACAACTTTTACACAGAAGTTGGTTTCAACCAGTGCTTCGTGGATTTTGTCCCATACAATATTCTGAGTGTATATAAATACAGGTTAGTTGTCTTTAGCCTTGTGAAAACAGCAAGGAAGTATTCTTGCTTTTTCTACTTAAAAATTCATTTGATTTTTTCAGTTTTGCTTACTATTAGCAAGCTCATTTTCCTTAGCTAGACATGTATTAACAAAAATCCTGCTCTGTGCCTTCTATTTGATTGCTTAATGAATTGTTTCATACATTGTTTTCACAAAGTTGTATCTGCATTCCTTACAGTCTGCAAATTTGCTGTTAAGCTTGATTTCTCTTTTCACCTTGATCTGTCCGTGTTCATAAAGTTAACAAATGCATTACAAAATCTGCAGTTTTGGGGTATTTATACTTTTGAACAACAAAGACTAATCATTGATCTGTTGATGATATGTGACATTAACCTTTCACTTCTGAAAGCAGGAATCCAATTTACGTGTCTACAATCTTAATAAATAAGTGTACATTTGTATCTAACTTGAGTTTCCTGTAAATATAGAAGTAATCTTGTGAATACATGGCTATTTTGCATGATCTTTTTGATACAATACATAATCATGGTATTTTTATGGGAAGATAATGAAAATTATCTTCTTTTCAAAACTATGTTCTTGTACAGGGAGAAGAGAGGCAGAAAGCAACCTGACCCAATGTATATTTTGAATTTTCTTACTTTAAAAAGCCCATTCTTTGTTACACATCTCGCTTAATCTAGCTAAGGTAGAAAATATGCAGGAAGTTTCTTCATTGTTGCAGTTATTTATATATATATATAATATATATATTATTTAAAAAAAAAAAAGTTCTCTACAGAGGCGATGCAGTAAATTTGGCCGTTATACGGACTATGAATCTACTTTTCCATTGCCGTCTGTATGGGAACTACTGAATCATGGCCTGAACCTCTGATTGATCACCTGAGGTGAGCAATGAGTCAGCCACAGGAGCACAGGTGAAGGCAATTCACCTCGCCTGCTAGTAGGGGTGGAGCTTGGCTCCACCTCTCCTAGACCCATTTAAGAGCTGGCTACCAGTAGGGACGGATCTCTTTCTGGAGATCCCTTGTTTTGGAGTTATCCAGCAAGCCCAGGACAAGAGTAAACCCTATGTCTATTCTTTTCTGGTGTAATAACCTGCTTGGCCAAACTCCCTTGTATATTCATTGATTATACACCCTCTGAGTGATTACTCATCTCACTAAGGAGAAAACAGAAAAAACAGTTATGTACATTCAGTATGGATAACGAAATTCTTGCCATATCAGTCACAGATATCAACAAGTGTGTAGTACAACCAAGGAGTACGAAATGTCAGTGCATTAATGTATTGAATACTATTGAGGGGATTTCAGCCATTGAAATGTATGATTTGCTCTGATTCTCAAATGTCTCTAGGGTACTCATCTCTTACAAGACTTATTTCAGTACAAAAATAAATTGTGAGAAGTCTTCATGCTGCAGTGATATTGCACCCAGCCTGTTTACAGATCATTCTACTTGTTGATGTTTCTACAAATCTCAGCTATCACAGTAGTGCCTGTTATATAAAAAAACTTACCAGAACAGATATTCTGTAGTAGCTTCGCTGTTTAATTCTGAGTAATCTCAGAAAATATTGTTTTTACATATTTATCTCAGTGTGTTTAGATTTATTTAAATAAAAACTACTTGGAAATGTCTCCCTTTTGTATACCCACAGTTTACAGTTTTCTAAAAATAGCAAAAGTGATAATGTTGCTGTTTTGTCAAGTATTTGATGTGATGAAGCTACTAAATGCCAGCATTTAAATCTAGTCCCCATAGAGTTAAGATTTATGAGGTCTATTAACACCTTAAAAAATTATGGCTTGAGTTATTACATTTGATAAGAAAATTTTTCTGATTTAATCAGACATAGAAATAGTTTGGGACTTTCAAGATCACCTAGGAGATCTTGGGAAAAAACTATATGTAGCATAACTGATTATCAATAAGATAGAGCTGAAACCACTACTGTCTGTATAGTGTGACAGATGGAGCAGGGCAGAGTGATTCCTTTTAATGTTTAGTTTATTGTTTCTAAAGCTGCATGTTCCCAGAGCTTACAGATTATAATAATTAAGGTACCTCTTCAGTTGAAGAATCATTCATCCTTTTGTGAAAGCAGAGATTTGCATGTATTCTAAATAGTATCTCTCAACACATCTATTTTAGGGATACTATTTCTGCTTCCTAAAACTTAAGTAGGCAGAGTTGAAATTAATTTCCAAGACCTTTGACCTTAAAGCGAGAGGGGGGAGTAAAAAAGTCCTTATTTCCTGTAAAGTACAATCCCTTAAAGCCTTGTGGTAACTTTAATCTTCGTATGGTATTTGTATAAATTCAAAGAATAAATGGATTCTTTGAGCTGGAATAGTATCACTCTTTAGCAAGGTGATTGACGTTCCCGAATCTGAAGGGAGAACTTAAAGACCATTATTGAAGTATTTATAATAGAAAGTGTATAGTGAATAGACAAGAAATGAAATAATTTTTAAAACTCTGTTGCCCTTTTATGTTTTATTATATGGAGAAATATGATACTCCTAACATGGCCTTTACTGTTGGTTTGACTTTAGTTAAGTCCTTGACACTCAGTAATGTATGGACTTGAAAATGCTTGACTACTAATTGGACATTCAATATCTAATGTATGCATGTAGATGTCAGTTATGATTAGTTTATGATGATCTTCAGCAGGTCAGAGAGACTATGCTGTAAAGCCCAACTGCAGAAGGGATTAAAAAGTAGATGAATGAGTTAAAAGGTGATAAAGTGTTGCAGCTTGTCCAATAGGAAATATTCTAAAGAAGTTCGTCACAGAAATATGACTTAGTTACCATAAAAACTGTTTAAAGTTGAAAGCATGCAAGAAAAATAATGAGATTCATTCAAACAATAGTAAATAAATATTTGAAATAATTACGTTTTATTTATACAGGCCCCAAACTTCAAGAAACTTGGTAGCTGAAAGCCTAAATAATAAGTGTAATTCAGTTCAGATTTTATAGAGATGGATTGCACATTCCACATATGCAATTAAATAATGGGGTACAAAGAGGGCTCTTCTCCAACATCATATTTTTTTAAAGACTTCAGCTTCAGTATTTTTTATTTATATATATTTTTTACAATAGTATTGTTACTGAGCTCAATGGGTCCAGATTTAGCTTAATGTTGTCTGGTATAACAACCAGCTTTGCCAGGTGTGAGTAAGTAGACTGTACTGAGCTTCGGGAAGTGCCCAGGTATTAGTAGATTGGATCTTTTGTGAGCTTCCCTCTTCATGTTTTTGTCCTCAGAATGGTTATACTTAAATTGACAAGACTCATATAAATGTCCAGAAGTAATTTAAACATTGTTTTGATTTCTGATGTGTCTTACAAATCCCACCAACATGAAAATCTGTTGTGCATTGAATTCAGTAGCCATATTTATTTTGATGTAGTTAAGATGTCCAGGTGTGTGATATCATTATGTCATGTTATTCTCTGTTCATTTCAGTTCATTTCATTATGCCAACACATGTATCCCATCTCAGCTGTCTGGAAAATCCATAATTACCATAAAAACTGGCAGTTACCACTCTTAGAACAGGCAGCTGACAAAGTTTTTCTTGGTGATAAGCATAGTTAATAGAAGATAAAAGACTATCTCATGGCATTGATGTTAAGTAATTTACTACAGAAATCACTAGTGGAACATATTTTGTTGTACTTTCTTGATTTTCTAGCAGCTTTAAACAGCTAGCAAAAATAAGAAAAGCATGCATGTATCTCAGACATCACTGAAGCCACTAACAATTTGGGTTTTCTTTGCAGAGCTGAATCTGTTGATCAAAAAGTGTATATAGGCACATGTTCTGGAAAGGAATGGGGACACTGAGACTTAGTGGAGCTGTTTTGTTGAGAAGCTTCCCTGCAAGTAATCAACAGAGCTTTCATTAAGAGGTTTTTTTTTCAAGGCCAAATACCTACTGTAAGTCAACCCTGAGTCCAGATTCTTCAGGGAGTGAAGTACACTGGGACTTAACAATTTTCTTCTGTATTTTTTGATTCTGAGTAAAGGAAAATTTTCCCTTTTCAGCATGATTCTCTTCTCATCCCTTTTCTCTTACTAGGAAGGTGTTTTAGCATAAAGACTAAATCAGTGTCTTTCAGTATGTAAGGAGTATTCCTGCACCAGGACTGTAAATTACTTAAGTTGAATGCAGACAATACATTTCAGACACCTAGCCTTATTTGGATCACTAAGTTAGGCATATGCATTTTAATATTAGATCTGCAAAGTAATCTTGAACAAATTTGATATTCTAAATGCATTTATCTTACACTTCTGAAGTCAGAAGATGCAATTTTTACAGGTAGTATCTTTCATATCTTAAAATACATTGCAAGACTGGGAGTTCTACATTGTTGTAATCTACCAACTAGGTATGAACATAATGAACTAATTTGAAAAGCCACTAGCTGCTTAAGAAATATGAAATTGAGAAGCAACTCCAATCTGTGTTTGAGCTAATCACCAGTAGCTAAAGCTGTGGTAAAGCTGTCATTCTTGAAGATTGTTGGAAAGTGAATATGTAATTTGGAGCTAAATGGGAAGAGGCTTGTATACTTTTTTCTTTGTTTTCTCCTTCTTGAAAGAAGAAAAGACAGATGATTTCTTAAGAAATTTTCCAGAGAATTGTATAAAATTAAGCTCTTATTTTGGCATGATATTGATTTTTAATTTTTTTTCCCCATGTCTCTATCTTTAGAGCAGGAAATCAGTGGGTTTTTCTTGTTGTTTGTTTTTTTTAACCTTTAGAACCAGAGTATTTTTTGACACTACCTTATCCATTAGATTTCAGGGTTGTGTTGTCTGTGAAACTTTAAACACAATGTATTATTCTCTATTGAAGATATTAATAGAATATTAGAGAGTTCTGTCCTTCTAAGTTTAATCAAGATGTCTCTTTCCTTTTAAATAAGGATACTGTTATTTATGTGAGACATACGTTTATTCCAAAAAGGTACTATTCCTCTTTCTAATTCATGAGAATGTTCTATATTTGTGAAAACCAACTGTGAAAAGTTGCTTAATTGTAGACAATAAGTGATATTCTCTGAATTGTACTGGAATCAAAGAGCTTATCTAACACAGAAAAATTTTGATTGAGGTGGGATTTGATATATATATTTTTTAATTTTTGAAAAACAACAACAAAAAAAAAGGTACTGTTCTTATAATTACAATTATTGCCATATCAGAAAAAGTTGTAACTTTGGTGATGTAGGAAACATTACACTGGTAAGATTTTCTCTGCTGAACATTATTCTGCTTGTTTGTTTTTATTACTACTTTTAAATCTCTAATAAATATGCCTTTGTGTAATTTTGCTATGAAGAAGATGAAGTGGATAGTCGTGAGTCACTTAAAAACATTCCCACAAGGAGAAACTACTTGTGGTCCCAAAAAACCTATTTGTTTTCTGTGTGATAATACAGCAATGGTGAGATATTTTTAAGTGGCAATTTATCTGCAAAACCTGTTTTCAATACATTTGAAGGCATTTGTATTGTTCCCACTCCAAAGAGAAATTATGATATGTCCACTTTCTCATCTCAATACTGTTATCATAATCTACTTCTGGAAAATGGTCGTAAATGAAGCATCTGGCTCACAGTGTATTTTCTATACCATATGAAGGATAAGTTGTTCTCAGATGTAAAGGGGAACGAAAAGAAAAAAGAAAAACAATTCTACTCTACTATCTAGTAGTATTCATTATAGAAAAGACTTTTGCTGTAAAAATTATAATTCGCTTAGCAGTTCTGGTATGACCCAAATAACCCCATTCATTTCACAAGAACAGTTTTAGAGTTTATGTTGCATTATTCATTAATGTTGTGGATAACAACTTCAACCTCGGGATTGTTGAGCCAGCACTTTCATGAGCAGTAAATTCCCTGGGGGAGGGAAGAAGAAAAATTATCCCTACCCTGAGTTTTGAAAAATAGTCTTCACTACAGGAAGAGTTTGTTAGGGAGTTGTGTCTAATGAAAAGAAATTCTCTGGGAGGATAATCATCCTCTGGAACATCTATGGAAACCTGAGGCTCTCTTCTAGAGAGAGATACTACTGTAGGAATATTCTTCTTTTCCTCCCAGCACTTGCTCAGTGCTTGGGAACTCCTGAAAAAGAGAACTGGCACTGTAAAGACACTATTTAATCTATTTCTGTCTATTTCTACTTTCAGTGTCATTGGGAAGAGAAGAAATGGTGTCCTCTCTACAGAGGATATTGTGTATGTGAGCCAGAATACAACATTTGAAATGAATATTAGAGAGTAATAGTAAGAAACCAATCTATCTTTCCTATAACAAAAGACAGGATTAAACATCCCTAAACTCCTCTATTGACCTGATTTCAGCAGTTCATATTAATTACACTTTTGGCATTGTTTTGATAGGGAAAATGCGGGGTTGACTGAGGAGGGGAGGGAATTTAGTTTAATGGGGTATATATTATACTCTTACTCTCTCAGGCTTGCAAAAACTGTGCTTGTAAAAGCCAGAAACGCTGCTGGTTTTTCCTTGCTAATAACAGCTTTTTACTATGTTTGGAATGATTTGGCCATGATATTCTCAAAAATCACCTGTACTGCAGATCTTTTGAAACTTTTGGTTATCTTGTGATAAACATAACAGGTCATGTAATGGCTTCTATGAAGGGGAGAAAAAGGAATTTCAGTTTTCAAGACTAGGGATGCGCTTTTTTTTTCATTTGTCACTGTTTCCTACAAGTAATAAGATTCTGATTTCTTCAGCAATATAAATAATAATAATTATTTTTTGTTGTGTTCAAACATAGTCAGGATAGGAAATTGAATCACGGAATTTATTAATTTATTTATTTTGAACAACAATGAAATGCAAATATATATGTGCCACCTCCTACTTTCCTCCAGGCATGAATTTTTCAAGGACTTCCCTGGCTTTTATTAGACATTTAAACTATAAGAAATGTTGGAACTTTGGTTTGCTTCAATAGCTCTAAGTATTTGCAGGTTGCAAATACAATACCTTTCTGATCTTGATTTCACAACTGTTTTGTACCATCCTTAACCTTACAATTTTATAGATTGGAATGGACCATGGGATATCATCATGTTCAGCATCCTGGTCAAATTGAAGCTGACATTAAACTTACTAACTGGTGTAATACTGGAGATTGGATATTATGAAACACTAAATGATATGTCACTTGGAAAAAACACAGTTAAAATGGGCCCTACTTCTACTTTGTAACAGATAACTGCAGCTCACGCATTCAGCATATCTGGGACATGAAAGAAAGGCTTGTAACAATACTTTCTGAATACAGACATAAAATAAACAACAAGAAAAAGGTTTATTAGCAAAGCAAGTTCCAGTGAAATGTAATCAAGTACTCAACAATGTAAATAAGCAGCTTCTGCTTTCTTTGGAACTAATCAATATGTGGTTTAAAAGAATAAAAGATATTGAATGTTGTTCATTCATCAGGTTGCAGATTTTTTTCTCTCCACAGTTTATTTAGAAGACTCACATAAGTGAAATGAAAAGCATTTGTGCATGTGGTTTTTTGTTTTTCCTATGCTGGAAGGTGTTTCCTATACTTATAATAAAATTTCATTTTGAAATGTCATTATAATATTTCTTAAGACAATTCTACTCCAGTGATCCTTACAAACATCAGCATCTTCATGTAATGTTTATCTACTACAGTTACCATTTTTGTTCTTTGGGTAATGCCATCCTTGTGGGTTTTTTTTCACTTGATATTATGAGTACTGTTCTGAAAGTAACGCATTCTGTTTTATTATATTGCTCCACTACGTCAGAGTTGGATGTTAGTTGTATGACAGTAGAGGTTGAACCTTCCCAACAATATTCTATTACGTTTTGTTGCCATGTAATGAATGGCAGCAGAGAGGCAGTCTGACAGAATGGCATCGGACATGGAAGTGTGTTATGAAGCAAAGGCTTGTCACTGAATTTCTCTGTGTTGGAAAAAATGGTACCCATTTACATTAATTGATACTTGCTGCGTGTTTATGAAAAACAAACAGTGAATATGAGCACAATGAGATGGTGGGTGGTGTATTTTAGCAGTGGCAAGAGCAGATCACTTTTACTGATGCAGATTTTTTATGAGCGCAGCATGCAAGCTAGTTGTTTATAGCTGTGAAAATGCATAGCTAATGGTAGTGACCACATTGAAAAAGAGTGTTTTGTACTTTAGAATTTGCTCTATAAAATAGTGTTATTTTTCCTCTTTGTATTTGTTGCATTTTCTATGGAAATAAATGGGAGGCATTAGTTTTGGAGCAATACACGTACATGAGATGCTGCCTAGGAATTTTAGATTTATCTAGTTTAGGGATTCTGGGAAGCATCTTGCTCAGTTCAAGCTCAGTTCACATCTTCTTTTTTGTTTTGTTTATTTGTTTTACTGGCAGTAAATCTGCATGGTGTACTCTATTTCTGTCCATCTTGACTGCTTCTGTGCATTAACATACTAAAGACATTTGTTTGCAAGGTGGTAAGAACCAGAGCACAGTGCCATTTTCATGGATGATCCAGGTTATTCTTCACACCTCCCATTTATTTTTTTTTAATTGATTTACTAATCAGAAATTCTCATTCAAGTTTACATCCTGTATACTTGCTCTAGTCTCACTAGAAATTTCCATTTACTCCTCAGGTTAAACAAAACCATTTTTTCTTTGTACCTACCAGCCACAGTGACAGTCAAGTAGCCATCAACTAATTTGTGTTTTTACAAAACTGATTTTTACTTTAAACAAGCATTGTCATATTTTGTTGACACAATTAAATGATTTCAGTGTAATGCTGTATGTTCTAGCATGGACTCTAGGGAGCAGGTAGAAACTGCTGCAGAAATGACACACGTGATTCTGCATCAAACTAAGTAGTTTCCCCTTAATCCTAGCACCAGCAGCTGTTAGGCACTGTGGCTTACTGCATATGGCCTACATAATGAGACAGATTCAGGCAGTTAGAGTTCCTCCGCAGAATGCCGAATAAGGCCCTTCTCTCCAAGGACGCTAAGACTTACTGCTGTTGAAACAGTGTTCCTCATGCAAATGAATACATTTTGTATTCAGCTTTTATGAAAAGGAAAAAAAAGTACAGTGTCTTTTATTATCACAGAGGGGAAAAAATAATGAAGAGAGATTGTACAGGAAATGTAGGAAACCACAGAATTTGGTGCAGAAATCCTTGCTTTCTGTTGAAACATGCTAAAAAGGAGGCAAATTAATCCTTTATAATGATAGAGTTCTTAGTGAGCCTTAAATTGGAGATGACTGTTCCTAGTTCTTAATACAATGTCCTGGAAAATTTATTGATTAGGTGAAAGAACCTAACTGTCTGCAGGAAGATGTACAGCTAATGGCTGTTGGTATTATGAGCAGAAGTAACCTGCTCCCATTTCACTGCTTAGCAGACTGCAGGGTTAAGGGCATTCCTTTCACACAGCTTGACAATGTGAGGACAATTTCCATATTTGAACAACAAAGTCTTTTTAAAAATACAGCAGAAAAGCCCAATTAAAACATTTCAATAAAAGTTATTTCAAAACACAATTTATAACTGGGAATAGAAAAACAAACAAAAACAAAGCAGATCACTGATTGCAACAATGTGATGAATGTTTCCTACTGTAATGCAAGCTGTTGTTGGAATTAATTATAAGAATGTGAAATGAAGGGCTCTTTTGACAGTTTTTGGGTTTTGCATATTAAAGCAGATGAGTCTAAATGGAAAAAAAGAAAAATAGTACTGTTGATTCCTGAGCTGGACTAAGATTAGCTGTGATAATGTAACTGAAATTGCCTGTGCCTTTAGGGACAAATCCTGTCCACCCCATGCAGCCAAAGTAAACAAGTTGTTCAAAATTTCAAGGATTAATTGAAAATATTTCTACAGGCCATCAATAACCTGCAAAGCCGGACTAAATACGACTGGTGTTCTAGATCTGTGGAATTTCTTGCAACTACTGTGGCTTGTACTTTGCACTCAAGATCATTCCTTTCCATTGCTTTTACATACATACAAGACTCAGATGACTATTCTAAATCTATGAGGTCAGGTCACAGATCTTGCTCATGAAGTGCCAATGTCTTGAGCTTCACTGTTTTCAAAGATTCACTGATCTATGTTTACTGAAGTTCATAGCATAACAGAATATATACCTATGACTAGTTACAGGAAATTTAAAAATGTAGCATTTCTGATTATACATTTCACACTGAAATGGCACTTTTTTAAATATAAAAATTGATTTGCAAAGAATGTCTCTTGGTCTACATAAAGTCTTAATTATAACCAAAATTTTTCTATTAAAAAAAAATTAGGCATATCTGAGCTAAATGTTAATACTATCAATTCAGTTCTGCAGTATGAATGAGCAAGCAGGAATTTACTTTTATCTCTGCAGTTTATGGAACATATTGTGAGATGCATTTCTCAATATCAGAATTCACACTGCTGTATGATGTGAAACAGAATGAGGAGAGCTGCTTTGGATAAGATAAGATAAAATATGCATTATTTGTTAACTTTTTTTATTTTTTTATTTGTGGTTCAAATCTCATCTGTCTTAGACAACTGATAAAGAATACTAAGCCCCACTAACTATGATGACAAGATTCTTCCCACGTGTCAAGCATGTCTGATCTGATTTAAATGTCAGGATCTGCTAGTCCCAGTCTCATAAAAAGAAGTGGTTAGATGACACTGCCCTTTCTACAGGCTTCTTAATCAGTCTCAGGCATTTAAGAACTTCAGTATGGGAGCAGTGTTTGACATACATGATAGTATGTCCAAATTTAAAATTACATCTTTTCTTACCACTTCCTTTGTTTTTACTTAGGATATGCTGAGACCTGTCAGTTTTGCAGGCAGCTCAATATTAGCGTAGGTGTAGATAAGGAATACTTATTGAAACTGGTGCTTCAGTTTGTCCATACGACACTGGTATTACATGGTTCCTGTAGAGAATTTTCAATTTCTGGCAAAACTTCCAGGTTTGGGGATTTAGTTCTTAATTCCTTATTTTCCTTGAAAGGGAAAAACACAGACTTAGCCTCCTTAATTACTTTTTCATCCTCATTTTCTTATACTAGCAGACATTTTGGGACAGTTATTTCATGTATTTACTTTTCTTTTCTTTTTTGGATAATATTATGTACCATTCTGGGTGCTGACTTTTGGGTACCAAATTTAACTGTGTCTAATTTAGTATACTATTTGCCTTCTGTCATGGTGTGGGTTAATAAACTAGTAATCAATTTTGATTTTTTTTTCACTATTTTCCTCTTCTACTACTACACAAAAACATTTGGCTCTAGTGAAATTATGTTTTTCTGGAGTACCGTTTTACTTAGGATAATACTGTGTTCTAGACAGAAAACTGGACCCTATTTCTAGGACCTGAAAGCAATATTATTACTGAGTTGAGCACCCAGAATTAGACCTTTAAGGTGCTTATGTTGTGGAAGTTAAAGCATCTCCTTCTCTCTGACTTTAGCAATAATTCCAAAAAGACAGCATGAATGTTGCAGTTTGGACTGAATTTAAATGCTTTCAACTGTAAATAGTTTTTAAAAATACTTAAAGTATTCTTAAAACCAACTGGACTTCTTATCCCATACAGTGCTCTGAGTAAAACTGAGAGATTCTGCAACTATGGCATGTAATATTGTTATGATTACAGCAAGAACGGGTTAATTCGTCTGGTATGTTTTCTGTACCTTCCTCTCAAGAGGAGAATATTTTCTGTTCTTATTACAGTCTTTGTCATATAAGGCAGTAAAATGTTAATATCATATACTATCAATGAGAGAGACTATCATTTTCTATAGCTTTGACCTTTTCGTTGTTCTGTAATTCAGTTTGATCTAGAAGGTGATAATTAATAAGAATTACAATTACTGTGAGAGGTTTGAAGGGTAATTGCCAAATGTACTAGAAATTTTATCAGATATTTTGTGCACAAGTTTTCTTCTTCATTTATTTGTTATTATTTTTTGTTGTTAATAGTAAATAAATTAGTAAGTAATGGCAAAAATAGACAGACTTACTACAAAAATCTTACAAATAAGCATGTTAAATCTGGGGGAAGACATCCAAATATACTCTATCTTAAATTCATCATAGAAAACACTGTTTTCTAATTTATCATAGAAAACACTGTCTAAACTGCACCAAAATAAACAAATAAAGAAAACCCACAAAAACTTGTGATATGTGTGCCATCATTTATAAGTAACCAAGAAAGGGGGAAAAAAAATTAAATAGTGTGCTCTACTGCCCAGACAGTTTTGCTTAAGAGTGAGCATTCTATGAAACAAGGCTGGGCTTTGGATTCAGATCATTAGCTATGATTCCCATTATATTGTAGGTGCCATAGGAAAAGAGATATATACTTGTCTTTTTAAAGCAGCTTTGCTTTAGTGATTTTACGTTTGGGAACTAACTTTCATATCGGTGAAGAATTTTGTTTTCATTTCATAAGAAATAGTACTAGTTTTGGCTGAGATAAAGTTAATTTTCTTCATAGCAGCTTGTGTGATTCTATATTTTGAGTGTGTGACTGAAACAGTTTCAATAGTGCGAGTGTTTTAGTTGAGGCTGAACTGTACTTGCACAGTCTCAAAGCCTTTCACATTGCACACTGAGTGTATGCTGAGAGTGTACAAGAATGTAGGGAAGGGACACAGGATAATTGACCCAAAGTGACAAAAGGGATATTCCTATGACATAGGAGTACAAAAGCGCAGGAAGAGGAGAGATAATTGGAAATAGGATGTCTGTCTTCCAAAGTAACAAACATATATGATAGAACTCTGCTTTCTTGGAAATGGCTGAACATCTACTTGCTGATGAGAAGCGGTAAATAAATTCCATATTTTGCTTTACCTGTACAGTTTTTGCTTTACCTGTAAAATTTTCTTCATCTCAGCCCACACATTTTTGCACTTAGGCCTTTTTGCACTCAATGGGAATGAATTATGTGGGGCTTGGTTGCCTGTGGGGGTTAACAGACAACAAGATTCCATACGTATACATACATTGGATGTAGATGTCAAATTTTACTTGATTTTATGTTTATAGATTAAATACCACTCCACTTCCTACTGTGGAGCAGATTCTTACAAGAATGGGACATAAAAGAAAACAGGAGTTCTATAAAAGTAGATTGCTTCTAATCTTTACATATTTGAAGGAAAGTTAGGTTTCAAGCATTGTTATGTAAAACGTTTTCCCTGTAAAAATCTGTTATCAGACCTTTTTGAAGTAAGGCATTACCTTGCAGACGTCTCTCTTTCTTTAGCTAAATATAAATATGTTGGATTGTTATTTGGCTGCTGTGTTTTAATATAGTTCCATAATGCAAAATTCATTTAATTTGGAAAATATATATTACTGTTAGAAAAGAAAGTTTCACTCTCATATGTCAATTTTGGGCTTTGTATTGTTTATATTTTGCATTATTTTTAATAATTAACTCCTCTCTGGCTTATAACTCAGTAATTATTTCCTTGGTTGTTATATTTGATAATAAAATCTTACCATCTGCATACTTGTGGAATGAATTGCATACATTGCATGTGTTTTAAATATTCAGTGAGAACCAGTATATGCATCACTTTATTACCATGTTGAGTTTTTTCCCCTTGTACTCATCCAAACCATGTTTGCTCTGAGAGTAATATCTCCTTTTTTATTTCCATGGAAACTAAAACAGATACAGAGAGCATGATAACCCTATTTGATAGAGCAGATCCTAATCTCAAATCAATGCCTTTATAACATTATCTAATTAATTTTAACTCATAATGCAGATTTGAAAAATTGGATTGCTGAAAAAGTAATCAATCTATGAAACAGTTTGAATTACTGCTGCATTTTAGTTTTTTAGATATAAACTGTGGGCTAGTTTTGTTTTAACAATACACAAACAATAACAAAAATAGGAACAGCTGCAAAAATCAAATTTATAAGAACAAGGGCAACAGCAAGTGCTACATTGATAAGAAAGAAAATGATATATTGGAGCAATAAGTTCCCTTACTACCTTCTTGTAGTGTCAAATGTCTATGTGATCCTGGATTCCCCCTTGCTACTGATTAGTAAAAATGCACTTTACAGATAATCACATCCTTGGGCTTAAGAATGTGCTCTATTTTTCTTGACAGTGTTCTGATAAAAAGTCATTGATGGTGATATTGCACATGAGTATGAAGAGTGAGAATGCAGCTGTTGTTGAAAAAAGTGTTGTCAAGAAATGAGATTGGCTGTATGCTGGCAAATCATAAGCTGCTCTATTCCTGTTTGTAATACAGCAAGGCTGACAAGGACCAAAATTAATTGCCAAATTAAGCTGTTTAGTAGTCAGTAGTCTGCATGTACTGAATTACTGCTTTAATTCCAATTCCTGGTGGACAGATTACCCATATCATAGTTCTTACTCTTGCTAGAATAAGAACTGCATTTCTGCCAAAGCAGTGAAGATGCTCCTCAAACCATATTTAACGTATGTAGCTTATACAGATTAGGGAATATTGCAAAGATAATATACAAAAGCATTTTGGCTTGGTATAAATGAAAATATTATGGAGAGACCTGGTTTCTTTCTGTAGTGCTCAAGAATACATCGGATATGATTTTTTTTTCCACTTCAGTTTCCCCCTTCCCCTTCCACCCATGAAATCAAAGCAGACTCTTTCCTTTCTGGATGAACTGGGTAGAAAATAAAATCTAAGAGTTCAGAATGGTATTGTTACAACCTATAGATTTTGTTATTAGACAGAGGAAAAGAAAAACACCTTGTTTTCTATTACTTTCCTAGTGCTTGTTTAGCTTTCAGTTTTGCCTAAAGTTGTTTCAAAAAATGCAGTTGTTACAGTAACTAAAATCACAGAATCATGGAATTACTTGGGTTGGGAAAGACCTTAAAGATCATCAAGTCCAACCGCAGCATAAGCATATTACCCATCTCTACCCAACTCTATCATGTCCCTGGGCACAACATCTCAGTGGTTTTAAAACACATTCGGGGTTGGTGACTCAACCACCTCTTTGGAGAGCCTATTCCAGTGCTTAGCCGCCCTTTCTGTAAAGATGTTTTCCCTGATATCCAACCTAAATCTCCCTGGTACAACTTGAGGCCATTTCCCCTCGTCCTGTCATCTGTCACCAGTGAGAAGAGACCAGCCTTGATTTTGCTGTAAGCACCTTTCAGATATTGGAAGAGAGCGATAAGGTCTCCTCTCAGCCTCCTTTTCTCCAGACTAAACAGCCCCAGTTCTTTCAGTTGCTTCTCGTAGGGCATATTCTTCAAGCCCTTTACAAGCCTTGCTGCCTTTCTTTGGAATAAAATTGGAGAGAGAATAAAGCGAATATAAATATTAAATGGAATAGGGAAAGACAGAGAGCCTCTTGCTACTGAAACACAGATAAAAAAATTACTGCTGCTATACTACAAAACAAAATAATTTGGTGAAAAATCATTTTTGGTGGAAATAAAAGCCTATCCAGGCAATATTTTAATGCATGTCATTACCCTAAAGTGGAGCCTGGCAAAAGAGTCAAGTTGTTTTAAATGTCACCTTTGAAACTATTTGTTTTTAATGTTTAGTTTATGCTTTACTGAGATATGTTCCAAGCATACATAAAGGCGTACTGTTAAGCCCTGAATAATTATTTTATTTCTATTTGGTAACATGTGAAAGCCCATAATACTAAAGAGAGAATTGCAGGCAATGCTACTTAAACTTCCAAAAATGGAATGAAAATGATGCAAATTTGAAGTAATGGATTCCATATCATTATCTAAAAACTGTTCATCAACCTGTAAGATTCTCTACATATTAGAGTTCCTTGGAGTCTCAACCTCTCTACTGAATAACAACAGCAAATTCCATTAATCACTGCATCAAAAGGATGTTGCTATCTCAGTGTTTTGAAATGTATGATCAGCTTTCTTGCAATTTTTTATTTTGTTTTGCGATTATTTTATGGGCTTCAGATACAAATAAAATAACATGAAAGCATAGCATTTGTGAAAGTATGTTTTTTTGAAATATATCTGTATTCCAAACTTATGGACAGCATGAACACGTGTTTGAAAATGAAAAAAAAAACACCTGAGTGTTTACTTAATCACATTTTGAATGAGAAGCACTGAGTCCTGTTTTGGCTAGAATTTATGGATCTACTTGATTCTGAAGATGGTGGTTTCTCCTATTCAGGAATTGTTGATCTGACAAATCAAATAATGATTATATATCTCAACACTGCAAAAGGGCTTGTGAAGCACTTCAGCGCAGTCTCTATGCATGTTTTAGAATGAGTGAAAAAATAAGTCTCAGACTGCCAAAGTTTTGTGCTGTAATTCTTTGATTAAAACAGGTTGGTTTTCCCACTCTACCACAACGTAATTGGTATCTGCTTTTCCATCCACTCTGTGGGCAACATTAGATATCAAAAACAAATAACTCTAAAGCCTGAGGGGTACAGAACAGGAAATGTCTGAGGTGGCTCCTCAGTAAAGTTTCTCTGCATCATTTTTCTTTTTCTAGCTCAAAAGTTACATGTTATTGACTGATTCCAAGCCTGAGCTTTGAAAGAAGAGGCTATTAAGTAATTTGGCACAACAAAATTTGAATCTGAACGTTAATTCTGAATTCCTAAATAAACTTATGATAGGTCAGTCTTCTTATATTCAGGACTTTCAACTCAATGATACATACACAAATTTCTTTGCCAGCAAAGTGCTTGTATGCTGTAATGGACAGATATTGCTGCAGTAGACTGGACTACCAGAGGTCCCACATAAAACTGTGGCTCAGCTTTTCTGTGCAAAATCATTTCTGTTTCAATCAGGTATTTGAGATTTTTAGGTTAGCATCTTCCATGGTAAGACTAAAGACTGAAAAAATGTTAGGGTGATAAAGTTATTCTACCTAGGAAAAACATACATTTAGTGTGAGTGGCAAATTATTGATGAAAGTGACATCTTTTTTGTCTATTATCTGATGAAAAGTCAGAGATTTTCTTCAAAAATCAACTATTAAGTCTTATTTTAATAGGCCATCAGAATCCTTGAAACTTTTTACTAAACACATGCTGTAGATCAATCTGTCAAACTAGTGTGCTGAGAAAACAAATGCAGAGTGAACAGCATATCAAGAAAACAAAGAGTATGGTATCTACAATGAGTATTTCTCGATTTGTTTTCAGCTTCTTGAGAAGTCTCAGACAGGCCTTTTAAAAAATCTGGTCTATGTGGTGATTATAAATCAGAGACCCAGAAAGTCGAGCATCGTAGAGCTCGCTGGCAGTTTCCAAGCTGGCAGTTTGAAGGTTTTTTGTAAGCTTTAAAAATTACTTTTTGCAGACTTAACCATGTATGTATTGCAATACAATTCCTTTGGAGATGCTGTCTCTGCTTTGTACTAGAACTGTTATGTTTCTTTATCAGATCATCAGTGCTCTTCAAGTGGGCCTTCTAGATATTCTTTATGGAACAAGAAGGGAGAAAAAAAGCTCTATCTCATGAGATCGGTGATCCATATAGCTCAGCATTCAGATTTTGCCTTTAGCAAAAGGACAAAAGGAGCCTTATCAGGTTCTGTTAACCTCTGTCTTCCTGAAATCTCTGCATCCATATAGCTGTATAAGGAGTGTTGGAGGGTATTCTAGATCTGTGGCCTGAATTTTAGTCCTCAATACCTAAGTTTGCCTCAATCTCCTTTGAGTCTGCACCTTCCACAATCCCCAGATGCAAAAGTTTCAGATGTCCATGTGTAAATTTCCTGGTTTCCAAAGAAGTGCCTTCTTTTATCTATCTTGTCTCATACGGATTTAACTGACTGTAATTATACTTATATACATAATAATTACATAATCATTAATATATAAATAATTGTTTGTAAATAAAAAGCAAAAAAAGGTCTTGTTTTCATGTTATTGTGAACAAATTCATTTTGCCCTTTTGTGTTAACTCAGTAATATTTTCCAGTAGTATTTTCCTCACCGAAGATATTCATCCCTTCAGCAAATTTCATCCAATTCTATTGATTTATTGACAAGACTCAGCAAATGTCATCTGGTCCTTGCTACTTATTGACATCTAACTTGGCTATTTATTCTAAAACCTGCAATATACTTGCATCAGTTTTTTCTAGCTCCACTGATTTATTCGGTGTAGAACACCAACGTTTCTCCAAATATCTCCGCGGTGGAGACTAAAACAGAACAGTTCACTGATCTTTACTTTATTATCTCTGAATGTCCCTTTTATGCTTTTGTCAGCAAATAGTCTCACTAATGGCCTAGCTGGCTTCCTCCATTTGATTGAAAAGATTTCACGATCAGTTCTTTGTTAACACTTCAAATTTTTTTCAGCCCTTCTAATTTCCTTTTTCTGTTCTCATCTATACAAGCTTTTCATTTCCTATAAGCCTTTTATTCTCTGATGGTTTCTTTAAGAGTTTTTTTTCTCAATGTTTTGTGCTTGTTAAATTGCAGAGCATTCAGTTTTTCCCTCTTGATTTAAAGCACAAATGTTATACCTGGACTTTGGAGATTTAAAAAAAATATTTTAAAAATTAATAGACTTGAGTGCATTAGAAAATTTCATGGGTTTTGGACTATTGTTTTCACTTTTCTTTCTTCCTATCTTTCTATATTTCCCTCTCATGAATTTCAATAATCACGTGCTAAATCTATATGCCTTTTTAAATTATTGCAGTAGTGGTTATTATAACTTTCCTGTCCCTTTTCCTCTCCCCAGAGGCATATTGAACACAAGAATGTCTATTTTGCAGTTGCATCACTTTGAACCAGGTGTTCTTCTACATATTCTAGATTTCCCCCCCATTTCCTCCCTTCCCATTGTTCAAAATATCAATCTATAACATACTTCATCCACAGTGTCTGGCTACATTAAGATAAAGTTTCAGGCCATGCTATCTGTGCGTATTTCTCCTTCAGAGAAATTTCTGTTTTCAACATACTTATGTCACTTCAATCCGCACAGTTGTTTTATTTACACATTTAGGCTTCACATATCTACCTATTCCTCAGGTCTCAAACAGACAGCTCAAAGGTTTTCAAAGAATATTACCATGACTTCTTCATCTTTATTCCCCTGCTTAGAAGTCAGAATCTACCTTCCAAAAGCTAAGGGTAAAGCAAGCACTTCATTTTTACATGCTTATTCATTTCTTGATCTTCCAGTTGTATCTACTAATGAAGAGAACAGTTGTCTGCATCAACAACTTACAATTTACTGCATTAGAGCAGTAAGTTTTGTGATGCTGATTATTTTATGTAGGAACCTTGAAACAAAGAAAAGGCAACCAATAATGATCCATATACTAAGTTCTAGCTAACTCAAATCTCCACATTAACATAGTTTATTAGCTATAGTTTTGGCTGAAGTATATTTGAGCTAAATATATGTCTTGCTATTTAATTTTATATGACTTTTATTATATAGAATAGTAGACTGATAGATCATAAAGGTCACTTCTGACTTAAAGTGCTACAATTCTAGGAACTGTTGTAGGTGATAAGGACATATATTCATTGCTATTCACAATCACCTAGAACCAATAAATCTGAAGCTATGTGAAGTGATAATCCATTACATAAGTAACACTTCATGGTATTTTTAGCTCACGCATCATACATTGCTACTGGTTTCTGCTAGCTTTGAAAATAAAATAATGGAAATAAATAGTGACACATCTTCCTATCCTTAAGTAAAATCTATCTGTACTTTGAAACAACCCCATACTGGGTATACCAGCTCCACTCTTTCGGGACAATAAATAGTTGATGCTGCTTCTTTTCTTCTGTGTAACAGATGTAATTACATATTTAATCCACAGGAATCACATGCCAACAAAGCTGCATTTTGAGGCCAAAATCAAGATTGAAGTGGCTTGTGCTATCACAAATTTTAAAGAAAATGGCAGTTTAAATCCTGTTTTGATTTGAAAGCATGTTCTGATTTTTCTTTTTGCATCCTCTCTTCCTAGGTATAGATTCCCTGTTGGCTTCTTAATGCCAGTTCATGGTCTTTCTTATGCATGAGCTGAAAGGCTTGTTTTCCATAAAGCTCCAGGCTACTATGAATTCCTTCAGCTAATATTTAAAAGCAGTGGAATAAATTCTAAATATATTCACATCTGATCTAAATTGTCTGGGCTCTGTACCTTCAGTAGCAAATTTTTATCATTAACTGGGGAAGATTTCATCTTAGAAAAATTAGAGATGAATAAACTCACAAGAAAAATAATAAGCAGCAGCATTGAACTGGTAGGCTGGGAGCATGGGAGCCAAAACTGCTTCAGTTTTACTTTGGATATTATTATTCATTATTTATAAGTGTTTTCTGTGGCAGATGGAGAAATATATCTGTGTCAAATTGGTTTTGTCAGAATTTGTTTTGGGAATGCGTTTCTGTAACAGACTTCAGAGATTATGTATTCTATTACATTTGGCACTAAATACTGTATATTTATATATACCTGTGTCAGATGGCAGTTTGTTTGAAATGTGGTGACTATGTCCCTTTTTTGGTTGTGGATTTGAGGGATTGATCTTTTTTATTTGCTTTGAAGAATTTTATTCTGTTTTCTGTTGTTAGTTTATGTGGTTTTTTTTTTTTTTTTTTTTTTGGCTGTTTTTTGTTTTGGTTTGTTTTGACTTGATTTCAGTCATCAATTGTTATCCAAAATACAAGAACCTATTTATGTAAAATAGTTCTTAGTACATAGTAATCCATACATTCCCATCTTTCATGGGAATACAAAATAACCTTTGAATTACTATTTGATGGCATATTGCTATGCTAGGAAACTACAAGATCTTCAATCTTGGGAGACTTGTATAATTCCAGTATTTTCTTTCCAAACAGATTTCATGAGAATATCTTGCCAAGTCACTAAAGTATTGTCCAATGTTTTTATTGGGTGATGCCTTTATTGATAACCTCAATGAGGACACTGAGCGCACCCTCAGTAAGTTTACAGATGGCACCAAGTTGTTAGCAGGTGTCAACTTGCCTGGGGGTAAGAAGGCCCTACAGAGGGATGTAGACAGGCTGGATGTCTCGGCTGAGGCCAACAGGATAAAGTTCAACAAGTCCAAGTGCCAGGTCCCATGCTTCGGCCACAACAATAAGCAATGTTACAGTCTTGGGGCAGAGTGGCTGGAAGACTGTGTAAGGAAAGAGGCTTGGAGATATTGGTCAAAGCAGTGTGCCCAGGTGACCAAGAAGACCAATGGCATCTGGGCTTACTTCAGAAATAGTGTTGCCAGAAGGAGCAGAAAAGTGATCATCCTGTCTATACTCAGCCCTGGTGAGACCACACCTTGAGTACTGTGCTTAGTTTTGAGCCCCTCTCTACAGGAAAGACGTAAAGGTCATGGAGTGTGTTCAGAGAAGGGAGCTGGTGGAGGGTCTGGAGCACAAATCTTATGAGGAGTGGCTGAGGGAGCTGAGGTTCTTCAGTCTGGAGAAGAGGATACTCAGGGATGAGATTATCGCTTGCTACAACTACCTGAAGGGAGGTTGTAGTGAGATGGGAGTCGGCTTCTTATGTGACTAGTGATAGGACTACAGGGAATAACCTCAAGTTGCTTCAGGGGAGATTTGGGTTGAATATTAGGAAATATTACTTCTTTGAGAAAGCGTTCAGGAGCTCGAACATGTTGCCCTGGGAATTGGTGAAGTCACTGTCCCTGGAGATGTTCAAGAAATGTTTAGCTGTTGTAGTGACTGACATGGTTTAGTGGGAAATATTGGTGATAGATGAAAAGTTGAACTGGATGGTCTTAGAGGTCTTTTCCGACCTTGGTGATTCTATGATTCTATGAATATGCATTTGAGTAAATAATGAAGAATAAAAGAAATTTTGCAATGTTCATTTATTGAACTATTATTTATTTAATTAATTATATTGTTTAGCTATTCTGTCCTTTGAGATACAGGGGTTATTTTTGGATAATACACTTCCTACTCTTTTCAGCCATCTTGTGTATATAGTTACACAAGATGGCTGAAAAGAGAAATATTTCCACTGCTGACCTATAAATATCTTTATTGTAGTAGCACTACAGATAATTTCTCTTCAACGTTTGTAAAATCCTCTTACTTTTGACAGGTTCATGCAACCCTTAACACATAGAGAAATCATTATCACATATATGTAGTGGAAATGCTAAGTCATGGCCTGAAACTTTGATTGAGCACCTGGTAGGAAGGGAGAGACAGCCCAGGGAAGCTCAGGTGCAAGCAATGCATCTGAGTGACTGCAGGGGGTGGAGTCAGGATCTATCCCTTCCCAGACTTCATTTAAGGGTTGGCAGCAAAGGGTATATTCTTTGGAGATCCATGCTTACCTGAGAATTTTATGTTATCTAAAGGTAAGCAGCTTCTTGCCCTTATTTCTGTGGCTGTTGCTGTCATGACTGAGTGGCTCATCACTCACTGAGGCCTGGGATCTTGCTGCTCTGCTGTCTTTCTGCACTTTCCATTGTGTTATGCATGCACTAACGTACTTGCCAGACTTTGTTTTGTTTTCAAGGCATAATTCTATGTTTGTCAGTGTAAGCTTTGTTGATACTTTTAACTGTGAAGATCATGTAGGGTTTTTGTTTTTCTGGGGTTGTTTTTTTGGGGGGATACCTTTACATCATTTTAACAACATTTTGATTATTTCTGTTGTTTCTTAAACTGATTGGAAAACTTTTCTGTTCTTACTCAACTTTTTTTTTCCGGACCCAAAGATGTGTCTCACAATTTAAAAACTTTGTTATTTGAAGTCTGTATTTCTGTCTTACTTTCCTAATTTACATTAATCCCTTTAATAAGTCTTTCTCTTCTTTTTGGATGTTGAACTCCAACAGGAGATTTTCAACTGCAGATCTCAGTGACGTTTTGGCACTAAACTTTCTTTATCAGAGATACTTATTTAATATATCTTTTCAGAGCATTATTACCCCTGCATTCAGTTTTCACTATTGATCAGTGTTTTCTCTTTTTCTCATCTAACTGTGTTATTAATCCTAGGTCATATAATTTCTTCCTTACTAAGATTTCTTACTGTTTTGTTTCTTTAGGTATTTTCTTCTCTTTTCTATCTCCTAAATGTTAAGTTATACCAGCATTTACAGTTCAGAAATACTGACAATACATTTAAAAATAAAATCAAGAAAAATAAGTTCCTGAAACAAACTTTCCCATGTCACACAGACTGGTACGTGTTTTCTATTTCTCTTACAAGGGTATACATAACTGTTACCTTTTGACCTATTAATTCATTACACGAGCCTCCACAAAGCTGAGTCAATTTCCAGAGTGGAACTCAATTTACTTGACTCTCTAGAGAGTGTCCATTCCACAAAATGTATTTGTAGAGACTTTTCTACTGTAAGTGGAGAGAGTTCAGTAACTCCAGAAGCCAATTCATCTCGATAAATGTAAATGTTTAGGGCAGATGGAACAATTATTTCCCTGACTGTGTTTTCTGTGTGATTGAGTAATTATGATAATCAGTTTGATCTCTTTCCCAATTGTGAAATTTTGAAAGATTATTGTCCGAAGAGAGTAGACAAATGTTATAATGTTGCAATTCTATTTATTTCCTTTGTCTACTGGTTGTACAAATTAGTATTAGATGAAATTTATTTATTTTCTGTATTACAAGACTTCAGAGACTTTCAGGTATGCAAATAAGAGAGCCAATCTATTAAGGGTATGAATTTCCTCAGCTTTTAATTTTTTATTTTATTTTTGAGAGATCAGTTATTTAGTTAAATGTTTCTCTCGATACTGAACTGGCAAGCTGAAGTCTTGGGATTTGGTTTCTCTTAGCAAAATCACAGATGTAGACAAAGAGTTCTCTGAAAGATACTTCTATTCACAAAACCTTTGCTCTTCAAGTAGTGTCCTAAGTATGTTTTGTGTTTAACAGGAAACTTAATGTGGGTAGTCTTTTATACACAAAGCAATAAGATTATTTATGAATATAATCTCATTAAATTCTCATTATTTACTGATGAAGTTGTTTGAATTAACCTTGTAATTTTTTCTGTTTTTCTCTTTCTTCCATTATTCTTATCAGCAGCAACTTTGTTATCTTAAGTGCTTGTATTTGTATTTGGTATTTAATTAACTAGACAGCTTATAAAATAAATAAAAACGTGTTGATTAGGAAATTGGCTGTATTATTTGAACCATTTCCTGAATTTCAGCAGGAAAACAATTCAAATTAAATAACAACAGCAACACATCTAAATGATACTTGAGAAGTAGAATGCAAAATATATTGCTTTTCACTCCAGTCATAACTGAATTAAGATCTGATACAAAGCCCCTAAAATCATCAGGTGCATATCCACTGAGCTGCGGCTGGATCAAGTAGCTGATGCAGAAGAGAAGAAATTGAGTAAACTCAAAGCTCCTCTGTCTGTACTTATTACACTTGTTATGTGTGTACATACTATCTATGTCAGTAACACGTACTTAAATATGTGTTACTTACATAAATAGTAATTGCTATCCATGTTTACCATATGCAAAGAAACTGCAAGATAATTAATGTCCATATGCGAAGAAACTGCAAGATAATTAATGTCCAATAAGAAAATTTCAGGCGTTTATTGAAAGTTTTTTTTCTGAAGTAGTGAAAATGTAACTGTGAGAAATGCAATCAATTAGGAACCATCATAATGAACTTTTTAAGATGTATCATAGAATCACAAGGTTAGAAATAACCTATAAGATCATCTAGTCCAACCATCTTCTCATTGCCACTGCTACCACAAGCTACTAAACCATATCTTGCAGCTCCAAATGTATTTACTTTAAATGTTAATGTTAAGTTATATTCATGAATATGTTTAGTTTGTGGATTAGTTTGTGGAGTCTCCTTCTCTGGAGATATTCAAGTCTCGCCTGGACGCCTACCTGTGCGACCTGGTGTAGGGAGCCTGCTTTGGCAGGGGGGTTGGTCTTGATGATCTCTAGAGGTCCCTTCCAACCCCTACAATTCTGTGATTCTGTTTGTTGACTTATTTGTAGGGTGTAAACTCATTCCCTCAAAAATTCACTCTCCCAAGCTAATGGAGAAGTAATAGAAATAGCAGTAGTGTAATCATAGGGAAAGAAATGAGAAATAAGGAGCACAGTCAAGTAAACCTGGCATTGTTCAGACTGTGAGGAATTCTGATGTTACTATACCTTTTTAGCCCTGATTTGTTTTGAAATTATCAAATGAGGTGTTCAAGACTAAGGCTGAGATGATCTGTGTACTAAAGAACTCAATCTGAAATCCAAAATTCATATTTCAGGGGAAACAATAGGAAAAGCACCACTTGCTTTTAGATATTTCTTAAACCCTTGGGCTTCAGTAAGAGACCAATGGAGTTTCCAATTCTTGTAAATAAGACTTAAATTATTGTTTAAAGTGTACAAGTACATGATTTTCTTAATGGATTATTTTCCAATTCTTCAGAGTTTAACTAAACCTTCCATAAAAAAAGAAAAATACTTTTTTCAGAATGGCTATTATTTACACTCTTGTTTTTCACTCAAGTAGTGGCAGTACATCGAAAATACTATTAGTTGTTACTCTTAGATAAAAATATCTTATTTTCTATGGGCTAAGTATGAATATCATGCTTTTAACCCTAGGTAAAGAAAAAGTTATTTGTCTTTAATGAGAATAATACTTTCACTAATTTAATAATACCTAAAGTGTATTCTAACAAGGCCTTCTGAAATACTGAGTTGTGGAGTCAGAAAAACTGTTTGGTTAAAAATTAAATGTCTTACAATATGTAGTCTTCTTTATTGATTTAAGAAGTTAGTGAAATGTGTTTTATTTAAGCAGCCATAATGAATCCTGAAAGGTTTGAGATAAATCAGTTTCTTTCCTTGTCACGTGCAGTAACTTCTGTCAACGCTTACAGAATCATAGTAGCATTGATCACCTGGATTGCTTACTCCACTCAACCTGCTGGTAGCATGATCAACTATAACTATAACTATAAGCCATCCCAGGAGTGGCTTCATCTAAGTTTTTAGTATCACCAAGGATGGTGACTCTACAGTGCATCTGGTCATCCTGAACATGACCCCCTCACACTGGGAAGAAAGTTTTTTTTCTTACGTTTAAGTACAATATTCTGGTTTCAGTTTATGCATACTGCCTTTTCTCTTTTTCCCGGGCGACACAGAGCAAGACTTAAATACACTGATAAGATTCCTGTCTAGCCCAAATAAGCAATGCCCTAGTCATATGAGCAAAAAAAAACCAAATTTCTAAGGAACTAGAATTTGGGGCAGAGGGAGTTGTATCAATAGCAAATCCAGCCAAATATATATTCAGGAGTGTTTTTGAGAGAGATTAACTGATCTAAATCACAAAATAGACAAATATATATCAAATATTTGCAGTTATATTTGCAGAGGGAGGTGAGGCACTGGAACAGATTACCCGTGTTATGGTTGATGCCCTGTCCCTGAACACTTACAAGGTGAGACTGAATAAAGCTTAGAAGTGATGTCCCTATTCATTGCAGGGGAGTTGGACTAGATGGCCTTTGGAGGTCCCTTCCAACTCTAAGGGTTCTGTGACAACTGTTTTGATTTTACTATATGTATGTACAAATAATGTTTTATTTGACATCTTATTGACTGTACTAGCTGTTAGTCTGCAGGATCAAAAATGTGTGATTGTTGATGCATTTCTGTTTATCTGTAACTGTGACACCATACACTAACAGTTCTTGAGATCTCAGGAAAAATGACAAGATTAAAGATACGTATTTTGAAATATTTATATGCTGAAAAAGCTGACATTTCAGATGAGAAACCTTTTTAAAGAAGACTCTAACAGGCAGATTTCAGTTCATCATTCATTCAGACACACTTTATATAAAGCCAAGTGTTGGAAATGCATGAGGATATGGCAACATTGACTGATTTGCACTTGGCCTCTGATGCCCATGACAGCCCTTAGTATTTGTTCTGAATCCCACCTTGATCTAACCTTGCTGTTGGACATCAGGATTTTCCATATGCTTGTAGACAATCTGACCCAAGATATGAAGTGCTATCCAGTTCTGTGTTGGGAAGGTGGAACTGCTGCTGCAGAGGAAAGGTCGCCAAATGCTTAAGTGTTGTGTTTAAAGAAAGCTAGTAGTAAATATGCATGTGACTACAAATTACTTTCTCCTTTCTTGGCTTCAGTGGGAACTGTGTGTTCCTGAATTCTTACCATTTTTTTTTTTTTTTTCAGAGAAGCCCACGGTCTGGAGGATGTAGAATCAATAGTGTGCTCACTGAAAATGTTGCCAAAAAAAAAGAGCCATTTTTTTTCAGAAATATTAGGATTCAGGGATGAGAAATTGAGAGATTTGGCAGTGTTGTTTTTACATTCTTAGGAGACATTCTCTGAAGTGATATCCAGGTTTAGCATTGTTTTTGTAAAATGAAACAAAATATTTTCTTTGTTCTTTAGTACAATATGAAGAATAAATTTCAATTACCATGTTTTTCTAAGACTAAATACTGTGATAAGTTTCTATTCTATACTTCTAAGCGTGTTACACATTTGTCTGTGATGCTTTCAATTAAAAAAAAAAAAACACACATTTGAATCAGAGCTTATATCCGTAAATAAAGAGCCTAACTGTTATAGGTATATAATCACACATTTCCATGAAGCTGTGTCGAGTGAATTTTTTATTTTGTTATTTTTGAAGCTTTCTCCAAAGCATGTTTCTAAATAGCTACTTTTAATGTCAGATCAATAGAAAATAAGAATTGTTCCAAACTTGGAACAGTAATTACTAATAGAACTTTCAATCAGTCTGAAGAAATGACTGGGCAATGCATCTTGTGGTGTTGCAATTGTCCACACTCTTATTGATTTATGTTAAGATTTATTTAATGATTTATTAATTTAGAAATTGCTATTTTGTCATCCACCTGAAGTTTGAGTTCAGCTTGCTGAAAGTCTCTTCTGAACTTGTATAAGAATTTGAAGAAACCCAGAAATACATTTGTCTGAACCATGCTAACCTATACATTTGGGTATATTTTTCTTTGTTTGCATTTTAACTCAAAATATGACTTCCAATTTTCTTGCTAAACAAGATAAATCAGATTAACATTTACAGGCCTCATGTCATGTTGCTCTAAAATTTAATATCAGAAGTGAAAATATATTAGGTACTTACAACTCAGTGTATAGTATTTTAAGAAATCTTTATCAAGAGATTAGGAATGTGTTTTTTCAGGCTAATATGGCCTGAGTACAAGGACAGGGAGTGTTTCCAGAACTCTGCTGTGATTCTTACTGCCACTTTGGACTTCTGCTATATAGTATCTGAATGATTACTGGAGATTCACTTCTTGTGGTCACTTATCCCTTTCTTTAACAACAATCTTTAAGAGAATCTGTATCAAAGATTTATTTTAAAAGCCAGATCAGAAAATCCAATTTGCATCTTCCACCCATTTTTTTGTTTATGTACTGTAAAAATTTTAATAAGATATAGAAGCTTTACTGTGTTTTTATGTTGACTTTAGCTATTATGCTGTATGGACAGAAATCATTCTTATTTTAAGCAAGTATTTTGTACTGCAATGTTTACCAAACAGTTCTGCTCAGAATAATGCATTTTTCTTAAGGTTTTGTATTTGCTGCCCTACAGTTTTCCTATAGAGATTTTAATGTGACATTGTGTCATTTTGAGACCTATATCAATTTATTTTTTTTTTTTAATATATGGTTTTGAATCCTGGTGCTATCTCCCTCTCTGTCTTTCTGAAATATCTCCTTAACAACTTCTTCTGGAAGAAGTTTAGCTTTGTCTTCCCACTTACACTTGTAATTACTGTTAATGGCTTTAGTAAATTTTTGTTTCAGTTGTTATCTATTGTCACATAAAGCAAAAAGGGAAGTATCTTTATGCATTTTGATGTCTGAAATGAAAATGTAGTTGTACTGTTCAGTGACAACTAAGATTTCTGATTTTAAATACTAAAAACCCAAATATATGACTGATCAAAAACACTAAAAAAAAAAAAAACAACAAAACAATATGCTCCACTTGTCCTGTATTCATGACATTTTCTATTAAAAATGCTACTTCCATTTTTATTTTAACTGGATGATGATGTTTAGTCCAAGTACTCTGATAATAATGAATGTTCCTTCTTTAAATAAAGATTTGCTCCTATCATACAGATACATACTATTATTACCTTGTGTTTAAATAATTTGTTAACATCAAGAATATTAAATGAATGCATAATTGGTCTAGGAAAGCTTTATTTTTTCCCATGTATTCAGAGTTATTTCATCAGTTTTTTCAGAAGTTTTTCTAGCTGTGCTGGAAGCTCTGAACTACTATAGAAACACAATAAGAAAATGTTGCAAAAGCTTCTCTCAATTATATTTCATTTTGAAATGCTACTGATTCATTAAAAATCAAAATTAGAAGTTCTGGACTGTCTGAGCACTCCCCAGATGCTAACAACTGCTTAAAAGTCATCAAATATTTAAAGTACAATAGTTTTGTAAACAATATTCTAGACATTGTTAGATAAACTATAATATACGAGATCATTGTTTAATATTATGGCTGTCCTACTGCAAGTATATGATGCATAAGTTGAGATTTCTGTTCAGTCTTCTCCTTGAATGTAGTAGCAGCTACAATCACATTCCTCCAAAGTTTTCTCTGGATGAGCAAGTCCAGTTCCCTTGATTTCCTCTGTGAGGATGAATGCTTCAGACACCAAATATCAGGGTGGCCCTCTGGACTTTAACAATTAACAAGAAAAACAAGTTTTCCTACTACTGGGTCCAGTTCTGTTAAACATCCTCATTAATGTCCTGGATGATAGGGTAAAGTGTGCACTCAGTAAATTCATGGATCACATAAAACTGAGGGGAATGGCTTATTTGGCAGAGGGCTGCACATCCATCCTGAGGCACCTTAATAGGCTGGAGAGATGAGCTGTCAAAAAATCTCAGAAGGAAGGAATGTGGAGTGCTACACTTGGGGATTAATAACAGCAAGTACCAGAATGTTCTAGGGGCATCTCAGCTGGAAAGCAGCTGTACAGAAAAGGGACTGAGGGTCCTAGTATACACCAAGTTAAACATGTCCCAGCAGAATGTCTTTGCTGCTAAAAAAGGCTAATATCATTCATGAATGCATTAAGCAGTTTTCCACCTGTAGGTTAAAGCTGTGATCCTGTCTCTTTATGTAGCATTAATTAGACTTCATTTAGAGCACTGTGTACAGTTCTGGATCCCCAGTATGAGAGAGACATGGGCATACTGGAGAGAATCTAACAGAGGGCTACCAAGATGGTGAAGGGTCTGGAGCGTTTCTCCTTTGAGAAGAGGCTGAGAGACCTGGAGAAAAGGAAGCTCAAATGTGATATTATCAATGTTTATAAATACCCAGTAGGAAGGTGTGAACAAGATAGAGTCAGAATTTTTTTAGTGGTGTCCAGTGCCAGGGTAAGAGGCAATGGACACATGATGGAACACTAGAAATTCTGTCTAAACAGTAGAAAGCACTGGGGATGACTGCGTTGCCCAGAGAGGTGGAGTCTCCCTTTCTGGAGATCTTGAAGCAAAATTATATCAAACTATAAATTTGCAAAACTTAGTATCAAAATACACAATAGAGAAGGAAAAAAATTTCATTATGCATCCACCGCTAAACAAGAAATATTTCTTGTCTCTGAAAATGTCTAGATGGAAGATCATTATCTGCATGCACTATTCCCCGATGAAATAAGAACTTGATAGAAGGGAAAACACTACAAATAAAACATTTGTCTTTCAGTCAATTTGAAAATTTCAGGATGACTGAACTGAGTTTAAGCATAAATCTAATGAGTATTCATCATTTTTAAGGGGAATTTTTTTTTTTCTTTTAGGTAATTTTGGTAAATTAGTCCAGCTTTTTGCAGGTTGGGGTGTGGGAGAAACTGGTCACATTTCACTCTGAAAAAGGAAACTTTCTGTTGTGTTTTTTACATTAATTCAAAGAATGAAATATAGTGAATACTGTGTTCTTTATTCTCTTAGCCTCATCTCATTTAATGTTATTAGTACAGGAAAATGTAAGAATTAGTGTAGAACAGCTGTTCTCAGGAGTTAGGAAAGAAATCAAATGAAGTAATCTTGAATGCTAAAAGAAATTTTGATTAATGCACCAAACAGAATCAAACACAACTTTTAACTTCAGAATCATCTTTGTTTTGATTACCAGCTCTTAATATCCTCTTCGGTTTACTGGTTTGTATTAGTCTAACTAATCTCCCATTTTCTCAGTGTCAAAGACAGTGAAGTGTTATTTTCTTCCCTCTCTTAAGAAACCCATCTAAAGTCATAGTTAGGTCTCCGTCCAAATGAAATTTTATTTGCAAAATATTCTTTCATTGCAATTTTATTTCCATAAATATTGGACCCTAATTTAATGTTATCTTTTAGGGAAGGCTGTATTATTAAAATAAATACAAATATATTTATTTATTTTTCTTATACAAGATGATCTGCACCCTTAATCACGATCTACTGGCAATTCATTTGTATTGTAATGTTCATCAAATATCAGATAGTTTTGAGCTTGAATACTGTGGATTTTTGTCTTTATTTGACTGATGAGTTAACTTCTTTTGGGTTGAAAAGCCATGAAGGGATGTTGAATATATTATGAGAGGTTGTAAAGGACAGTAAAAATAATGTAATTTTATGAATCGTAAAGAAAATAATAAACTTTGAAGGTCTGAATGCCGTATCTGAAGTTGAGGTAAGCAGGGTGCTATGGGCTAAAGTCATTAAAAATAAATTGATGTTGTTCAACTAACTGCTTAAGTAAGAATTGTCTTATATCCCTTTTCTTTATTATTTTGAGTTTTGACTATATATGCAACAGTTCTGTATTTGAAATGCATATTTAGATTATTCTTCAAAGCAAAAGGTGAACGTTGTACTGATATTAATGCAAATGGCTTAGTCCCAAATCTGATGAAATACCAAATTAAGCAGAGATTAACCAAAAATAGGGGTGATATATGGCAGAATTGCTTTAATTGAGAAGATGAGCAAAATAGATCTTCATTAATGCATTCTTAATCTATTAAACATAGAATATTTTTACCGTTTTTGTTTTGTTTTTGAACTTAAAATCATACTGAATACAGAATTTTTTTACACTTGGTGGGGAAAGAGCTTATAGGATTTTGCTAACAAAAGGAGATGTCAGCTAATTGCACCGAAAAGAAATAGACCCTTTAATATTTTCCTGTAGAAGACAGAGGAAATTTCTCTATCATTAGAGTCTGTATTAGTATTCTGGTCAATACAAATAAGTATCTTACTCCCTAAACTTGTTTTCTGCAGATTACAGATTATGGGATCAGAGGGTTTTTGAGGTTGGTAGTGAAATACTTTAGAAAAAAAGGCAGGAAGAGAGGAAAGCTCTGAGGACTTGCTCCCATAATTTTTACCTTAAGACTTCTTTTAATAAAGGGGAAATAACACAAAATATACTCCAGGGAATATGCCATATCAAATCACTGAGTAATTTGGCATATAGAACATGGAAAGTCAAACTTCTGATTTTTTTTCACTGCTCCAGTACAATGTTGAATGTAGTCATGCTATATTTTTCCCAGAAGACCTAAATACCTAGTTGATTTAAATTGAGACAGGATAGTTCCTAAGCTGAACACTTTGCATAATAGATAATATTAATCATTGCAACCAGGGAAATGAAGGGAACTCTCATGTTGCCTGAGCCTCTTATTTGTATTTCAAGTTACGTCTACATTCCTTACTGCAATGCAGCACAGAGCTAGATACCACTGTCACTGAAAATGTGCCTTTTGTTGTTGTTGTTGTAGCAGAATCCACTGCAGTAAGTTAACCCTTATGAAAGCAAAACTTACTGGAATTTTCATTCAACGGCAGCTGTGCTGTTCTAGATAGTTAAGTGCAGTCTTTTAGCACCAATTCAGAAGTTTCTTTTCCAAATCTTTGTATTTAGCAGAGGCATACTCTTAATGTAAATTGTCCAGATTTATATCAGTTCTACCCAAAGTTATTGAGGCTTGTTAGGTCCGATCTTTGACATTTCCCAACATACTCATTAGTAATAAGGACATGTGAGAATAGGAAATAATGGGAAAAGAAGGGACCTTGAGAGCAAAAAGATTTCACGTTGGGGGAAAAAAAATCCTACAGTTTAATGCAAATTCTTAATTGACTTCTAAAATTTTCCTAGTCTGGGTTTTTAATTGTTACATCCTATCATTAAAGACTTTCCTCCCTTCGTGAAGTGCTGATACATAGTTAATCTGCTATGTCTATCACATTTTAATATCAAACGCATTTCTTTCTACTTTGCCACTTGGCAAGGTAAGTTATATTTTATCTTCTCCTACTAAAATAGAGGTTATTTGAAATATCCTGATTACTACTTCTATCCAGCTTCCACACCAGAACATGTCAATTTAAATCCTCAATAGATAAGATCCTGGATTCTATGCACTTTATCAAAGGGTTTTCAATCTTAGGCAAGAAATAATAGATTCTGTGTGATTTAATTTCACTAGATATACCATCATTAAATTGAATAAAAATAAATTTAGAAAATATCTGTTAACCTCATGATAAATATAGACACTTTCTGTCTGCAATCTAAGCCTTGAATGTCTTAATAGAAGATGTATATGCGTTTAAACAGAATTTAGTATTGTGAGCTTTTGAGTACATTATGATTCCTTGTATCATCAAAGTCCTATTACTACTTCACTGATACTGTCCTGGATGTTATTTTGACCTGAGACTATTGCATAGTGGTGATATAAATTACTGCATAAAAATTAGTATACTTGAGAGTTCAATCTTGTCTGTATTGCCACTTGTCTTCTCTATTCTGCTACTGCATATACATCCAAAGTCAAGAGCATTTTCTCAAACTGGTATGTCACAGAGATGATCAGTTATTTAGGCAAGACCAGACAGAAGTAGAAAATGTAGGATCTTAAATTCCTTTCCCTACTCTTTCTTTTTCCCTTCATTAATTGAAAAAGGGTGAATTTTATTTTAGAAATTATTAAATCATTAGAATGTTTTGTAGCATTCAAACGCTGGTTTTCTCACTAGTTTGTTTTATTGACTCACTCATATTGCATATTAATTTCAGATTAACCTCCTAAAGATAGCATATGCTGAATGCTGCATATGTTGGCACACAACTAAGTAATTCCCTTTTTCTTCACTTCGGACTCCAAGTTGAAGGAGGTAAAGGTACTAATTCATTCAGAAAAATGAAAGTTACTGTTTTCAAAAAGACATCAATTATATCTGTGGTACTGTAAAATGGATGGTGGATTAAAAAAAACAGCAAGTGAAAGAATAACAACGAAATTTAGGGGCAAGAGACAGGGATTTTACTTTTAGCAAGAACCACGTTAGTCCTTTCATTTAGTAGATTTCTGGAAGATACTAAAGCACAATATTACTATATGTAAAAGAAGAATTAGAACAGAGAGTTCACATGGAAACTTGCATGTACTGGCATGTGAAGTCCTCTTCCATAACCGTTCTTCATGTTGGAATATGTCTTCATCATGGAGAATTTCCTTCACTGATTGTGATTCCTGGATGATAGGTATTTCTCAGGATTTCAAAGAGTGGTAGTGATCTAATATCAATATAAATGATTTGAAATAAAGTTAAAAGATTCATTGTATAGATCAGCATTCTAAACTAGATAACAAAACTTCAGAACAATTACAGAAAAGCACAGGTCCCGTTTTCAGTCTACTGACTCAAGTAACTGCAAAGACATCATAAAGAGTGTATCATCCCTCTTCTCCCCTCAGTTAGCTCAGACTCGTTGAAGCATAAATTTATTCTGAATACACGGTGCAAATTTTTTTAAGTGTTATCAATATTTCATTATATTCACATATTGTTGAATGTGAGAATGTGTTGGTCATCTTCAGTTATTTATCGGGTTATGCCTTACAATTGATATGTTTATTAAAAATACATTTTAAAATTTGCAGAAAGGCTTAATGAGTTTAATACATTATCTCAGGATATTATCATGTTGTTAATATATCTAGGCAGAGAAGACAGACATTTACTGAAAGTACTGTGGTACGCAGAGAAACATTACTCCTAAGAAAGTGACCTACTGCTGAGATTTCATTTCTCTTGTATCAAATAATGCATGTAAATATAATAATTATTTTTAACGGATCTTGGTTGAGTAGAAATTAATTGCTTAATATAATAGCAATTTATTAAAAAGTAGTGTTGTCTTGGGTTACAGGAGCATTCTTCGTGTATCATCCAACCAATCCAAGAATAACCTCAAAAGGAAGAATGCATTATAGCTGATCAAAGAATCACTATTATCAGTGCGTAAAATGCAATTTCTTTGTGAATAAAATATTAGTTTAGATTTCATTGTCTGCTCTCATCATTCATGTATTCAATACTTAAACTTCATTCCCATATCAGTATCCTTCTCACAGATTTTTGGCACAATTACAGACACTTCTCATGTGTGTAGTTATCCCATGCATGTAAGATTCCAGATCACACAAGAAGTCACAAGAAGTTTAACTAGTTATAAAAATTAAGCTAAATTCATTGTCAGCTCTAAAGCTTTTTTTTGTTTTGGTTTTGGTTTTCCATTTTATATTGACTTTATATCATTATTCTATTTTTTCTTAGCAAATATCTTCCTTCCTATTCTTCCCTAGTCTCACGTCACTGCAGTTGCAAACCACGCCACTAAGCAACATCAGCATAAAATCCATTCACCTTGTAACAAAATAGTACGTGCTTCAATAATTGTACCATGTTCCCCCCAGGCCAGTAGATCTGCTTGCCAGCTTTTGATGTACTTAAAGAGACCATGAGAGAAGTTGGGATGGAAAAAGGGTAGGATTTTTGCACAGCCTTTCTCAATTTTTAGGAAAGCCTGTGAAAAATAATTAAAAACCACACAAAATGCAGATATTCTCCATGCAGAGAATTAGAAAGTATTGAAAGTAACTGTCAGTAATGGTAACATACAAATATCTTAGGTAATTAAGAGCAAGTATCATTTAAAGAGCGAGTATTATTTAAAATGCAAAATAATTGAATGTTGTGTTAAAGAATGTGCACAGGTAATTTTTCCTTATACTTTTACATATCAGAAGAGAAAGTTCTGTTCTTCTTCCTTCTCTCTCTGTTCTCTCTTTTCTGATTTCTCTTTTCTTTTCTTCTTTTTCTTTCTAGGGACTTCTGAAGCAAGCGGGACTTTATGACTGCACCTGAGCTTTGCACAGTACAATAATACCACAAATCAATTTCTGTGTTCTCTCCATCATAGATAGGCAGGGGGTTTCATTGCATTTATAACTTGCTGCAACGTTTATTGTGGGAAGAAAAGAAAAAAAGGAAAATAATATATTTGTGACTAGAACGAGTGCAACAATAGGTATCGCATCATTTAATACATTTTGCAGTACCTTTCAAAATAAAATCTAATATATATATTTTTCCCTAAGATCTCTCAATGTTTCAGAGCTGTTGTCATTGAGTTTTTGGAAAAGTTATGGAACAAAGTAAAGCCAGCAAAATAATTCCGGACAAATAATTCTGATGCCTGGATGTGAAAAAGGCAGCAAATAGGATAGCGATGGAGTTCACTGCAGGATGTAACAGTAACAGAGATTCTGGCTGAAGCCAGTGGTGTTTTACTGTAATTGCTGCTAGGTAATCTAGCATATACTCTTCTACTATAATGTAGCCTTTGGTAAAGTTTGGCTATCACCTGACTTGCTTTAACCCCCTGCATGACAAAAATGTGCCATTTTAGAAGTGACATTACTGAGATCAGTTTTTTTTTTTTTTTTTTTTTTTGCAGAACACATCACCTACCACTTGCTACATTGCTTGGGAGGGGGATCCATCAAAAAAAGAAGCTTCAGAACAGACATAAGGAGATTTTCTTTCTGCTCACTACCCTCTTTTCATCTTCTCATCTTATGTTTCAGTAGGTATTTTTCCCACTTCCATGCTTCAGCAGTGGTGCTGAATGCTGATGAGGTTCTGCTTAATGCAGCTTCAGGCAATGCAGTACTTCTGATAGCAGTCTAAGCTTTCTATAGTCAGAGTATTCACCATGGCTTTTAAAAAAACTCCAATTAGCAAGCACCTGTGCATAAAAGCTAAAGGAAGAAAATATTTAATAAGCACTTAAAATGAAAACCAATGAGGCAAAAATACTATCATAGTGTGATCACATATATGAGCAGTCTGAAAATGATATCCAAGGTTTATGTTTATTTTCTTTCATTCTAATAGCAAATTTTGCTTGGATATCTCTGCTCTTACTTTTCTTCCCCCTAAGTAATTTTGCTTAATCTATTCTTCATTTACTTGCAATCTATACTATAACTGTATATTTTAGATTAAAAAATCAAATTGTATTATTCATTACTCCAGCAATGCCATCAGGAACCACACAAAACTGTGTGGTCCAGTGCTGCATAGCTCTAAAAACAATTAGGCAGACTTTGACAAGCACAAATGGTATTTAAATTATAAATGGTTCAAGCCTGCTTGAAAAGTCATGTTTTAAATATAGATCACACTGTCAAGAACAAAATTTTGGAAGTTCATTCTTTCATAAACATTTATAAATACTGATTCTTGCAGATGGTACACTTTCAAAATACATAACTGATTATTTACACTATATGGAAGCAAAATGAAAATCATTTCTGAAATCTTTCAAATTGAAGCACTCCAGAGCACTCCCGATATTTTGCATTGGAATATAAATACAGATCTGAATTTTGAAGCTCAAATCTGGGTTTCTTGAGAAGGAAATATCTCTCTTTACAAGGTAAGAATTTTTAAGGAAGAACTGTTATCAATCTAATAATGGAATGAAGTTTAGCGTATATAAGACGCAATGAACACACATAAGAACATCACATGAGCTTTCTTATGCACATTTCTTTCTAAACTAAATCAATAAAGACTAAAATTGAGGCACTTCAAATAACATTTCCACATAAATTTGAATTATAAACTTCTATCAGGATTCAGGTCAAGACCTATCCAAATTCACAATGGAAAACAAAAATCATTTTCAGTTTGAGATACTACTATTTTCAAGCAGAATCAGAATTTTAGCTTTTGACCCATGATTGACCTGCGTGTTACTGTAAACCTACATAAGGACTCCTCCTCCATTGCAGCAGGTGAATCTTTTGATCGAATAAGTCAGTCATATACCTCTTGCAGAGGCAACAATCAAATTTCATACCATCTGTTTTAGTATAAAGAAATACAGACAAGGAATAACATTGTAGACAGACAAATTTCTCTGACAATCAGAAGGGTGTTGGGATTTAAACAAATCGTTAAACTACAAAACTAATTTCAATTGGATAAAAAGAATACCTAGAAATTATATCTCAAGGGAAAATTATTTCTGCATCCCTGATTATATAAAGACTTTGCACATATGCTCATCTTCATTTGTGCAAAAAAAGCAGCTGCAGTCAAAAGAATAATTCACAAATATGGCCTTTAAAACACATGTACCACAGTTGTCAGCACAGAAACATCTGTAAAATTGTGCCAAACAATTCATTTGTTACATGGTTACTACTGCAGGGAAAATGACATCCTATCCAATTGAATAGATTATTTATGAAAAATAAGGTGATGGATAGCTGAGTATTCTGCCTGAACCTATTTCATGAGATAAATCTCACCCGGCTTGTTAATGTAGTGAAAGCTATGAATTTCATTATTTTAAGATCTGACTGCTGGACACAAGTTTTACCATAACAACTGCCATGATAGATAGATAGATAGATAGATAGATAGATAGATAGATAGATAGAATACACATATATAGAGAGAGAGAGTACTAAAATCCGAAATTCCTACCTTGAGGCAAGCTTACAGCAGTCATCTGTTCTTGACAGTTTTCCTCAACAGCTACTGTGGGTTTAGAGCACCTCTTTGTGGTAAGATGTTACTTACCTGAAGAAAGCACAGGAGAATGTGTTTCTTACATAAATGCAGACAGCAACTTGAAGGATAAAATAAACTAGAAATATATTCAAATTCATCAATAAGAAAATGCTAGGAAATATTAATGCAATTGTTAAATAAGTAATGGGAGAGTAATAATAAGCAGAATAAAAGGAACAGCTTTCCTGCCATTCCTCTGTTTATTTTGCTGTAATACATAAAAGCCAATGTACCAAAATGTGCCACAAAAATCTACTAGAAGCATTCTTATGATAGAAATGCTAGTAATGCTGAAGGATAAGAATACTCATTACATGCATCTCAAAAGTTATAGGGAATAATATTCTCTGTGATCAGGGTGAAACTGCCTAAATACAATTGTATAAGATTTCATAAATGTTACTAGTAAAACAGATAGGATATAATAAATGTTATGTTTAATGATGTTTATTCCTATTACCCACTCAGTTCTTCACTGGTTAATTTATCTGGAATTTTTTTCACTCACAGAAGAAGGAAAAAGAAAACACGAATCAGGCTGGGAAGAAAAAATGCACATCTTGCCTTCTCACAAGGATCAAGAATTTCCTAGATTTTGAAGCATATCAGCTTCAAGGCAGCATAATTCTGGGATTTAAAGGTGACATGTTGAGGTAGCAGTGTCTGTGCAGCATTTCAAGGAGTTATATTTAGTTGTGCTGTACAAAAGCATCAGTTATTTTTGAATCAATGATACATTTGAAAAGTGTTCTGTTATGGAAATTAGCATGGAAATAAGATGGAGTTTGACTGAGCTTGAGTAAATGATTTTTAGGAGTGTTTTTCCAGGGGGGAATTTCCTATGGTGAATTGCTGTCAAACACCTTCTTTAAAATAAATTATACATTATCTTAAGAAACTATAAACCTATGTTAGTTCTAGTGTTTTATTGCAGAGACCTAACAAATTCAGTTAATAGAAGGGAATAAGAAGTTAAAAAGAGTGTATAAGCTCTTGCATCTATAGCCAAATTATAGCATCAGCTCCCTCGTACTACAATCATGGAATTGTCACTGACTATTTCTCTGGCAAAACAAAATTTGGAAAATTATGTCTGTTTACAGTTATTCACCCATCAAGTATTGATTTTGCTTTAAATATTCTAATATAAACAATGTTAAAAACATTTTGGATGTAAGATCTCTCTGTCCTTGCAGTGGTAGTACCCAGGGTAGTTTTCTATCTCATGCATGCTAGTGAATAAACCAGTTAGAAGCAGGACTTTTATACGTCATGAAACATGCTGGATATTCAAGCACATTTCAATATACATGAACATTTATCATTTCTTAATCTTAAAACCCCTTAATTGCCCTCTAACCAGCATTTATGTATAATGCCTTTGTTATTGTGTCAAGTCAGTCTTAAGACATTCTTCCTATTATTGCAGAGGCCACTGTGAGGATTATAGCATATGATAAATATGGAAAGATAAGAGATTTTGGTATTTATTCTAAAGCTTAAGTCAGCTTTCCTGCTCTTTAAGACATCACCTTCTATTTGAAATTTGTGTGATTGTGTGAAAAATGTCTTACTACCTAAAGGCCTGTTAGATGACCATGGAATTTAAAGGGTATCTTCTATCCATTGGGAATTTCAAGAGAACAAAGGAATCTTAATTCAGCTCCATGCGGTTGTGTGAAATAGATTTTCTGTAAGATGTGAACGACATTTTATTTAGAAACAATTGTACGTCATATTTATCTCAATTAACAAAATAAATCTGACATGAAGTTCTCTGCTACAATGAGTGGTAACACAGTGTGCTAGATCCTGAACTTTCCATTGTATGGATGAAATTATTTCTTTAAGAAACAGAAAAGTTAAGTAATTATCTATCCCTAGGTCCACAGTTTTCTGTGTTGTATTAAGCTCTCCAGCATCATAGGATGTGGATTTTAAATGCTGCTGTTAACGTCTTTCAAATACTGGATGTAGACTTTAAGTCAGATGTATTTCAGTGTTATGTAACAATATTCAATATCAGATTTCAATTGTGTTAGAAAGAGAAGAAAGTAATTATAACAAACCTGTTTATTGATTTGTTTTGGTCTATTCCCCTTCAGGAGTTACATATGAAATTGCAATTTGATTTCAGTTTTCTAGAATATATCATTTGTGAAATAAGATCTGTGAATTATTCTTGATCTGTATCTCATTCACAAATAGTTGGAAGAATTTTACCTTTACATTCCTTGGTTAGAGACATGTCTACTGTCTGTGGATGACGACAACTGCTAAAATTCACGTGATACAAAGAGGTTCTCAAACAGTCCCTAAACACCATTTGTAAGATGAGACATGCATCAAATAGAAGACATACATTTGACTTTGATGTGTGTGTGTGAATGTGTGTTTTGAAAGTCTGTAAGCTTTTTGAAATTTCTATATACAAAGTGTTCTTTCATCATACTCTTGCTAGCAAAATTATTTCTGAAAAAGGACAAAAAATGATGCAAAGATGCAAATGCAGGCTGAGAAACTGTTGTGAAATATTAATGTTTCTTTTGTGTGTGTGTGTGTGTGTGTGTTCCCAAACTGACTTAATTTGAAGTATCTGCATCTGCTGCCCCTAAGATTGAAGCTGGTAACATTGAGGATTGTGCTTTCAACAGAGGTCTTTTCAGACAGTTTTAAAATGAATCAAGAAAACAAACATAGAAAACTAATTAACATGATCTATTCTGTCTTCACTGCAAGTAACTGTTGTGTAATGATGGCCAAGAAAGGGCATACCATTAGCTTCATCTATGACACACCAGAGAAAAAAAAAGAAAAGAAAAACAAAAAATAAATTATTCAAAGTGTGATCTATTCAGCATTTCTTGAACTCCTTGAAAGAAAGTTTGAGTTAAATGAGACTGCACAGTATTATACTGGCAATCCTTACTGAAGAGATGAGAGATATTAGAAAGGAGAATACCCAGCATCCAAAGAGTTAGGGAAAAAGTATCTTAGGCATAAACTTGGAGTTCTCTGGCAGTCATCATCTGAGCTAGACTGCTTGCACTCTTCTAGTAATCCATATAAATTCCTAAAGAGAAGTAAAACCACGTAAATCTATAAAAGAGACAACTTTCAGTGATCTCTTTAACTTTGGGTCAGGAACCAGGAGACTGTCTATACTCCGCTTGAGCTAAACAAATCTTCAAAATGGAGAGCAAAACAACTATTCTCAAAATTGTGGCTAGATTCCAAATGCCAGTGTGATTACATCAGTATTGGATATAGAGAGAAAGTGTTTCTGAGGAGGATAAGTTTTATTCAGCCTGTTTTCTACCATGCCTTAAAATTCTATAGAACTGCAATTAATGTGAATAAATAGGTACAAAAACAATCGATTAAAAAAAAAAAATTGCTATGAAATTCTAGGCAGATTTTGATACCTTTGCTCAGTCTTCTTGAGTAGTATAACTAGTTAGCACTAGCAGAATTACTTCTTTTTAAGTACTTTTCATCAATCTATGGCATCAATGCCTAATAGAAGACTAGCTTCACTAATACTGGGACCACAAATAAGAAATTTTGTTTGGATTGCTCCTTAATGATATAAGAGAAAACTCAGAAGGTATTTTGTATGCTTTCCATATGAATTAATTTTTTTTTTTTTATCTAGACATGAATTGGCATTCATTGGATTCTCAAAATTATTACTCAAGTTTTTTCCCTGATAATTTTTGTTAGCTCTCAACTTCATGGCTAAGGTTATGCTCTCAACATAAAGAAACAAAATGGCTAAAGGAAAGAATAGTAACTCGATAGCAAATCTCACTTGGTTTCTGAAACCCTAATTGTCTCTGTATACAATGTCTCTCACACAAAGAAGGGACTTTATTATATGTTATTTTGCAACTTGTTGCAAAAGCTTTTACATCTGGTCATTTAACTGACCAATGGTAGCAAGATTTTAATAGAAATATGACCTCATATTTGTTCAAGAAGGAAAAGTATGACTGAATGTTTGCAAAGCTGTCATCAATTTTTTCATTGCTATGAAGAACTGCTGGCTGTTTCTAGTGAGAGCCAGTTCTCCGTTTGGGTTTTAAAGTTCTGATTCATAACATTGTACACCATAATAAAAATCATTATTTTGAAGTTTTGTAACTCCTATTGAGACCTTCTCAGTTGTGTGAATAACAATTGCTTTAAAGGGAAAAGTTTAAAACAATTGTTACCCGTTTCTATAACAACAACAACAAAAAAGTGGATAGACAATACATTATATCAAATATGCAGCTATTTTTTTATTTATTCACAGGATAAGGAAGAAGTTCCTCAAACAGCAATATATACACTTAAACACCTAAGAAAGAAACTGTCCTCATTTCTTTAATTTCTCTGTCAATAATGTTGAATTTAGTTTCTGTCTCAGTATGTGCATTCTTACTCATTTGAAATCAGCTTCAATGTGGCAAAACTAAATTTTCTGTTTTAATAAAGCAATATTCAATTTGGAGAATACAATCATTTTGCATATGTAAGAATAGTTGATTGAGCAGTTTTTAATGATTTTGTTAATGTTAGCCTTATCAATGTGTCCATATTCATCTGTAAAAGTATTAATTGAAAAATATCATTTGTATTATTTAGCTATCAACCAAATCACAGATTTTTCAGTGAGTGCACAAACTCTTTCATCTTTTCTCTCTTTGTGACTTTGCATTTCCACGCAAGGTCATGGTACTCTCCACATCCATACTTAGCTGTATTTATTCTGGTTCAGATGGCCACTCTACTGCATTTTTTCTGGTTCTTTGAGCAACAAGGTAGCTGCAACAGTAATCATTGTATTTTTCCCTGGCCACAGCTTGTAGCCTTGTTTATCACTTCTTTTTCTCCCCTGTCATGCTTTCCCCATCTTTCTCACATGCTTGTATTCATTTCTGGCATGACTTTGTCTTTACAGGTGGTAATTTTACATAAAACTGATAGCAAGGTTAAAATCGAGGCAGTAAGGAAGCCCTCATAGAAACAAGGAGCAAGGATTATTATGCCTTCAGCATCTGTGAAAACTGAAGAACTGAACTGAAAAACAGTCACACACTGCTTTCCTCTATAGGCACTAGATGGCAGCATCTGCCAGTGCTGCGTTGCATCAAGATTTTCATTATGAATTAACCCTTTCCATTAAAGTTAGATGCAAAGCTCTCAACATTTTTATAGAGGTTTTTTGCCTACCACTGAATATCTCACTTCACCTCCAAAGCAAAATGCATTCTACCTTAAAATCAATCAAGGTCCATGACAGCTCATGGAAGTTTGTTCCCAAGCCTTGTGTATATAATGAAACTTCAACCTGGAAAATGTGCTCAGATTCCTTCTACTCGCTCAATGGATGGAAGTCTGGCAGGTGATCCTGGTTTTAAGTAAAGTAATTCAAAAATTCATGTTCCAAAACTTACAATTTACACATGTACTATCTTGTCTTCTCATGAATATTCATTTGGATGTCTCTATAATATCTGCATCAGAGATGTCCAAAGGTTAAATAAATGCAGACAAATATTTCAATAACTGAGATTTTAAGGTCTTAAAAACTCTTAGATAAAAATTTTACTTTATTTTTGGTGTGGTTATTTTTTCAGATATCTCAGACAATCTCAGCAATATAATAGTTGTGGGTTTTTGTTGTTGTTGTTGTTGTTGTTGTTGTTGTTTGTTTGTTTTGCTTCACTCACTGTTTAGAGAAAACAGAATTACAGGCAAGAGACCAGAAATCAACAATTTTAATAGCTCCTAAATACTGAAAAATCATAATGTGGAATCATGGGTAGCTGTCAGAACACAATGAAAAAAGATATCATACCAGCAGGTATAAACAAATTATCCATGTGGAATATTTCTGAGTAGTTCTGCAACATTGCTATCATATCAGATGACTCCAAACAACACTAATATGAAGGAGTGCTTGAAATAATTGCATTATAGATATAATGTAAAATAATATTTTCACTTATGCAACATTGTGACTATTTCTTTTATTTGTCTAGCATTCTCTGGAATTAATTTTTGATCCTTTCTTTAAAACAGTATCATGGCTATTCCAATTCTTATTTTAGATTTAACTAATCTAAAAGAATAGTAGTATAGTGTTTTTCTTTTCTTCTTTTATTGATAATCACATATTTTGCTATTTGTTGTTTTGGGGTTTGTTGTTGTTTGTTTGTTTGTTTTCTTTTTTATTTTTTTCCATTAATGCTATGTGCAAAGTTTCTCTCTAAAAATTTTAAGAAGAGTGAGTCATTAGGATAGATAAAACCTCAGTTTGGATTAATTACAACGAGGATTACTTCAAAAGTAATGCCTCCTATTTTATTATCACCTCTGCAGATGCGGATTTTTATGAGTGTAGCAGGCTCTTTATCATCACTGGTAAATATGCATAGATAATTATGGTGACTATGTTGAAAATCATATTTTATAGCCGATGTCAAATAATGCTAATGTACTCTTCTTATCTGTTGTAATTTCCATGGAAATATATAGGAGGCATTATTCTCTGAGTAACCTGCATAGGTATTTAAGTCAATTAAAGATATTAATGTACTTAAACACTCAGAAAATTTGAGAGATGATAAAAGTCTCTCTATAGTTACAGCTGAATTTAATTTGGAGAAGAAAATGAAATGAAAGAACAAAAATGAAAGTGGAAATTATATACACTTTTGAAAACTGCATTTTTAGAAGGTGTGATTATTTTATTTTCACTTAGTTTCACCTGCTGAAAAAAAAAATATCATCATCAGAGGTATGACAAAAGAACTGAGTTTATCTGATTTCAATACCATTCAATGCTCTGTACGACTGATGTTTCAAAATATTTAGTCTTTGTGCAGAAATACAATGAGAATGATTGAATTGATTTTCATCTCAGGTGTCAATGAAATGTATAGATCTTGGGTGATAAAAATTCAACAACAAAAAAAAAAAAACCTGTTTTAACTGGAAAATACATTACTAGAATTTCAGATAACTCCAGTCATTGACAGCAGGAACCTCCTGTGTCACACAGTGCTGCCCAGTGTCCCCAGCTCTGTGATGGAGGCTGTGAATCCTCAGAGTCCATAACAATGAAGAATCACTAAGCAGACTATGGAAAGATGTGGGTGAGCCACAGAGAAAAATGTGGTCATACAACAGATGAGGCCATTCAGACACAACTTCCAAAGCCTTCCCTTCCCTCTCCCCCCTGCAAAAAGAGAGCTAAATGAAAATTAGGCAACATTTCAATCTTTGGAAAAAAAAAAAAAAATAAAATAGGCGTATTTAAAAAAAAACTTAGGCATATTTATCACTTGTGATTTCACTGTCTTTGAATAATCAGGCACAGTCCAATCATTTTAAGGAATTAGAAGCACAAAACTGAAATGCTTTCCCATTCATCTACGTAAGCAGATAATTAGGCAGTACATTAGTTTTAGTTGAATATATATATAATGATTGCTAACATTCTTGTCAAGATGTTCTATGCCTAAAAGACTTTTATTTGTTTGTTTGGCCTTCCCTTCCCTTCCCTTCCCTTCCCTTCCCTTCCCTTCCCTTCCCTTCCCTTCCCTTCCCTTCCCTTCCCTTCCCTTCCCTTCCCTTCCCTTCCCTTCCCTTCCCTTCCCTTCCCTTCCCTTCCCTTCCCTTCCCTTCCCTCTTCCCCCTTTCCTTCTCTATAGACTTATTTTCACAGTATTCATATTATTTGACACAATATGTGTTCTCTCACTTTTAGAATGCTATATGCTTGAAGAAAGAAAGGCATTTATCCACAAGAGGGGGCTAATACTCTAAGTAGTGAAGTTTTACTCGTCATAAGCATAAAAGACATACTAGTTTTCTGGTCAGACTTTCTAATTTAGTTATATTTTCTAATTTTACTGGTCCCTGTATGAGATAAAGAAAAACAGACAGGTAGAGAAGCTACTAGCTTCTTCTCTGCTAAGACCTTCTTCTCTACTAAGAGCAGTGAGACTTTTGTGACTAGACAGGATGAAGCATGCAGCTTTTCCAATAGAGCCTAGCCACAGGACGGTCCATAGATCTTATAAAAGCCAGTACTCAATATCAAAAATCTGCTAAGATAAAGCTTGTTTAAACTTTCTGAGCTCGCATGGCTGTTCAGCACACAGTGAGCATTGAAAACTCAGTGGTAAAAGTAGCATTATTGCCTCAAAAAAAGTTGAAAATTAAGATCTTATTTATTTCAGAACTTTTCATCTTAATTAATACAGCAATAAAATGTTAAAAAGAAAGAAAGGAAGAAGGAAAGAAGGAATGAAGGAAAGAAGGAGAGGAAGGGAGGAAGAGAGGAAGAAAGGAAGAGAGGAAGGGAGGAAATGGTTTTGATGCTGCTAATGTGGCACTTTGTACTAGCTTATACCTGCTTGCAGCTACTAACTAGGCCCATGTCTGACTAATCTAAGCATACATGGGTGAATGTTTTAAGAAGCATATTTAGAAAACTGTGTTGATTAAGTAGTAATTATTAGTGAACAATCTAACAGTTTGTGAATAGCTCTGGAACTCTCAGTTTACTATGTATAGTTTAGTTGTTTTTTACGTTTCCCATGAAGTGCTGGTCATCTGTAGCTCAGCAGTGAGTCAACACTTTGCCTCATGGATTTTATCATATTAAAATACATAATATAATAATAATAATAATAATAATAATAATAATAATAATAATAAAAGTTTTCTTAGGGATTTAGCACACAAAATATAAGCACACAATCCTTAGAGCTACAATACTCCATGGTGCAGAGAGTACTAATTACAAAAGGAAATTCACTATGACTCTCGCTTAAGGAAAAAGTGTTCAGAAGGATGTAAATAAAGCCGGGAGTTCAGGAGAGGTGAACAAGACAAAGTAGAATGGAATGACGCATTGTTGCAACACACATGACTAGCACAAGTTGGGTCCTTATAGGAGTAATACAAAATCTTGGAATAGAATCAACATTTGAAAGAAATATTTACAATCTTTGTAAGTACAATCATGCTTTTAAGTTACACTATTGCCTAACGGCTCTGGCAATGTACCAGCAAAATGGACACGCCTTGGTAAATATTTGCATTATACATCGTTGCAGAGCTGTTCATTCCCCATGTTAACTTCCACAGGCTCTACTTTCAAGTCAATGTTTTTCCACTGCACAGTGTGTTTCCGATTATAAACTGTGCTAATAAAATTGAATTTAAACATTTTACAAATAGTGGGAGAACTCCAAGTTTATCTTCAAAATTCCATTGCACTAGTTTTCATTGCTAGGTTATATATCAAGTGGGTTACGAGACAACTGGGACTCATTTTCTTCCAATACTTACATAAAGGCTAACTTTTGCCTTAAGCTTTATGTTTCACTACAAGTTTTAATCTTTAGTATAAAGTTATCATTTAATTTAGATATTTTTAAAACAATGAAGCATTAGTAGGAAATTCATTTGGGCTGGTTTGTCTGAAAATCTTAAATACTATCATTTGAACATACAATTTAAAGCAGTGTCAGCTGCTCAGTTAATGATTTTTAAACATAGCTATATTTGAAGCTTTTCAGAGTGTTTTTAGCATGAAGTAGCCTATTGTGCGAATAGAACTGCTATGCATTTTTCTGCTTTGGCAGACATCAGATCTGATGGATTATGCTATCAGAGACATTGCAGGAACAAAATCACTCATAATAACCATCTATTAAAATGATATTACATGGGCTTTTAAAAAGCAGTGATATCACCATTTTCATGTAGCTGAGGAGACAGCTACACACTACAGTTCACACTTCTCAGAATCCTGTTTTCTGCACAATCTAACTGATGATTCTCTCCAAAGTAATTCAAATCCATATCCTCAAAGATTTTTAGATCACTAACATCTATCAATGCCTTTGTATTTTGAAGATCTAGGCTTGAATGTTTAGAGAAATTCTGCAAGGAATTAGAATGTGTTCTTTATGCAGTTGAGACAAATAAAAGTCTACCATGTAATAATGGACATTTAGAATCATGGAATTGCTCAGGTTGGAAAAGACCTTCAAGATCATGAAATCCAACTGCAACATACTACCATAACTCTAACAACCCTCTGCTAAATCATGCCCCTGAGCACCACATCCAAACTGTTTTTAAACACATTCAGGGATGGTGACTCAACCACCTCCCTGGGGAGTCTATTCCAGTGCTTAACAACCCTTTCTGTAAAAATGTTTTTTCTGATATCCAACCTAAACCTCCCCTGGTGCAACTTGAGGCCATTTCCACTTTTCCTGTTATCTGTGACCAGTAAGAAGAGATCAGACCTGCTCTCACTGCAATCACCTTTCAGGTATTGGAAGAGAGCAATAAGGTCTCTGCTTAGCCTCCTTCTCTCCAAATTAAAACTAAACAGCCCCAGTTCCATCATTTGCTTCTCGTAGGGCATATTCTCCAAGCCCTTTACAAGCCTTGTTGCCCTTTTTTGGACCTGCTCCAGCACCTCAATGTCCTTTCTGAATCGAGGTGTGCAAAACTGAACACAGTACTTGAGGTGGGGTCTCACCAGTGCCAAGTACAGGGGCAGGATGACTTCCCTAGTCCTGCTCACCACACCATTCCTGATACAAGTCAGGATGCCACTGGCCTTCTTGGCCACACAGGCACACTGCTGGCTCATATTCAGCTAGCTGGCTATCCTTCAAAGTCTTGAAAGTCTCCAGGGACAGGCATCAACCACATCATTGGGCAACTTGTGCCAGTGCTTCATCACCCACACCGTAAAATATTTCTTCTGTACAACAAAGGAAATGGGAAAAAATACTTAGACCATCTGCAAACTTACTGAGGGTTGTACTCAATCCCCTTATTGAGATCATCAATAAAGATGTTGAGTAGTAGTGGCCTAAGTACTGAGTGTCTGGCCACCAACTGAATTTAACTCCATTGACCATAACTCTTTGGGCCTGGCCATCCAGCTATTGTTTCAACCAGCAGAGCATATGCCCATCGGGACCACAGGCAGCCAGCTTCTTCATGAGGATGCTGTGGGGGACAGTGTCAAAGCCTTTACTGAAGGCCAGGTAGATCACATCAACAGCCTTACTTTCATCCATTAAGCAGGTCACCTTGTCACAGAACAGTCAGGTTTGTCAAGCAGGATCTACCATTCATGAACCCATGCCTAGTAGGTTTATACAAGATTTACTGCCCCTTTGTACTGCATTTGTTGCTTTCATGGATTGATGTGCACATTAAATCACTTAACAACAAAAACAAAAACTGTTAAAAATTCAAAATGTAGCAGCTACCAGTCAGCAACAAATTTAAGCAAGCTCTTTCAGATAAGACATTCTTAACTAACACAGAGTTGTGGTAAAGCACTTCCATCAAAGCATAAACTGCCTGTAAGTTGAAAATTACGACTGCTCTGAAAATAATGCCTCCTATTTTATTAAGTAGATCCACAATTTCAGAGGTGGATGTTAGTGACATGGTAGTAGAAGTGGAATCTTCCCAGCAATATTCCATCACATTTTGTTGCAGTGTGATAGACGGTAGCAGAGGGGCAGTCTGACAAATTGGTGTCTGGCAGTTATAATGTGAAATTAGTAAAGAAGAGGAGCTGATGAAAGAAGCTGATCAGTCCAACACATTGCTCACTTCCAAAGGCAGTAAGAAGCTTTTTAATCAGTCTCATCTGAGATAGGTAGTAGATTAATCAGATTTATCTGTACTCCCACAGAAATGTGATTATCATTTATAGAACTCTAATTTTCAGCATATAGAGAAAGAAGGTAGAAAACCACTTATAAAAGCATTAATACATCAAAAAAGAAAGAAAATAAAGTACTAGTAATACACTTTCTTAAGGAGAAGTAATAATAGGAATTTGAACATTTCCAGTTCTTCCTCTTGTATTGTTCTTCCTATTCTTAAAAACACTGCAAAGTACTGCAATATTTTTTTTTTTAATTTTTTCTTTAATGTGAAAAAATGACCTACCACACTATAGAAAATTCTAGAAACTGGTTTTCCTACACTGTGATTGCAGCTGTGGACTAGAAGAGGTATTACATACTGAAAATGAGGAGATCTGTGTGTAATGTATATAAATACTATTCTTAATGCCACGGAAACACAATGATTTGATACATACCTGAATTTTGCATTCAGTGTGTGAATACTTGAAATTAACAAAACAATGCACTGAAAAAAAAAAAAAAATCCAACACTGTTTTCATCTGCATATAGAGAAGTAAATTTCAGTTTTTTTGATGTTATATATTTTATAATGAGAAGTATTTTCAGTAACATATCTCTGAAGGTCTGTAGTACTTTTTAAAATACAGCACTGTTTTCTTTAGTGACACCAAATGAACTGATGTATTCTTCACATCCAGGAGGCAGGTGCCTGAATCAGGAGGAGTCTGACTGTGGGGGGCAGGGGCATGCAGAAGATGGTCACAATTGTTCAGAAAGTTTATGTAAACACAATTGCCTCTCCTTTTTAAAGAATATGTGAACACTTTTTGAAAATGCCAGCTACGAGAAAAAAAGAAAAATCAGAGCCTTTTTCTTCGATATTAAAAAAAAGAAGACCAGAGAAAGAAAGCAATGTTACTGTTTCTGTTGAAGATTTGCACTTTTCTAGCTTCTGCAGCTGCCAAGATAAGCTAGAATATGTGAACACAGTAAACCTGAGAGGCTCCCAGACAGGAAGACAGTTAAAATTCCATCCACTTCTACTATCTGCTTGATTCATTGTTTTTATGCTACAATTTTATACGTTCTCATGATTTTTATATCTTCTGATGTAATGGCTCCTGACTGTATGTGGGAATACAAGAAAAACTGTTCAGAGCAGCAGCTGTGGAGCAAGATAAACAGCATGAGAACCAAGGACATGTCTAGAAGAAGAAGGAATGGCTCATGGCTCTGATTGGATAAGTGCCCGCATGCATGGCTAAGGAGTGTTTGTTACATGTCTAACTCTGTTGACACGTAAAGGTGGATGGGAAAGGTGTAAGGGCCAAAGGGAAAGCTAAAAAAGAAAAGAAAAAGAAAAGAAAAGAAAAGAAAAGAAAAGAAAAGAAAAGAAAAGAAAAGAAAAGAAAAGAAAAGAAAAGAAAAGAAAAGAAAAGAAAAGAAAAAGAAAAGAAAAGAAAAGAAAAGAAAAGAAAAGAAAGAGAAGGAAAGAGAAGGAAAGAGAAGGAAAGAAAAGGAAAGAGAAAGAGAAGAGAAGAGAAGAGAAGAGAAGAGAAGAGAAGAGAAGAGAAGAGAAGAGAGAGAAGAGAAGAGAAGAGAAGAGAAGAGAAGAGAAGAGAAGAGAAGAGAAAGAAAGAAAGAAAAAGAAAAGAAAAGAAAAGAAAAAAAAGAAAAGAAAAGAAAAGAAAAGAAAAGAAAAGAAAAGAAAAGAAAAGAAAAGAAAAGAAAAGAAAAGAAAAGAAAAGAAAGTTTGTGAATGTATATAAGTGATGTGAGAACATGCAATAAACAATTTGGATCATTCACATCTGAGTCTGCGCATCAGATGCTGTAACTGTACAAAGTGAGTTGTATCAGAGTGGTTATTTTTCTAATGGTACATCACTTCTCTGTATCACTGCCCAGCACCTGCTGAGGACCTTCCCAGCTTTCAAAATATTTTTTGGCAAAAAAAAGTGCCATCTCTTCGTGATTGTAGTAAGGCATGAAGTACATCCGTTCCCACTCTGGCTTCTGCAGTATGAATCTGGGATAGGATGAGCAATGATCTTGTGCCGTTTTCCTTATGTGTACTCTGACTGAAATTTTATATCAGCATTTATAGAGGGCCTGCCAGGACAGAGACAAATGTACTACTTTTGTAATACTGAATCACAGTCCTTCAATTTAATGAATTTAACAGCTTTCTGGTTTGAAGCACATGCTGTTAGTTCCTGGTAAGGTTAGCAGTCAGACAGACAGGAAGGATTCACATAGATTTTCTCTGTGAAAATTCTTACCACTTGTTTTTCTAATTATCTGTATTTATAAGTTCTGATACAAGATCATGTTAAGAAGCTGCCTAAAACATATTTGGTATTGGCTGGATTGCTTCTCCATATTCCAATTACAGTCTTAATTGCTTGATGATTCTGTGCAGTTATAACCCATTAATACATCCTATCACTCATGTTGTTGATTGCAGGAGAGGCCATTTCCAGAACACAAATGATTTCTGTGTTGTTTTAATAGTAGTTTGATAGATGGAAAAGATAACTTTCATGCTGTAGTGCAATATGATCAGCTGAAATTTCTCAGGGAAATTTTACATTGTCTGCAATTATAAACTCAGTGAGATACTGAATTTTTGAAATGCTTTGTTAATTTTACATAAGTGATCCTTTTTCCAGATGATGATTTGCATTAATTAAAACATATGATGAAAAGCAGATCATCTAACAATCAGAGATCTGAAGAGAACACAAATGTATAATGTTGGTAATGGAAATCAGATACTGAGAAACAGTCAATCTTTTGGAAAGTTAAACAAAACTACTTTGTTGAGTATAGCAGAAATGCTAAGACATGGCTTGAAACAGTGATTGAGCACCTGGTGGAAAGGAAGGGCCAACCATGGGGTGCTCAGGTGCAAGCAATGCACCTGACTTACTGGAAGGGTGGACCCAGGATTCATCCTTTCTCAGACTTCATTTAAGGGCTGGCAGTGGAGGTTTCTGGGATTTCTACCTGCTGTAGTCTTTCCAAAGGTAAGCAGTCTTTTTGTTTGTTTGTTTTTTGTTTTTGTTGTTTTGTTTTATTTTTTTTTCCCTTTGTTTTTGTATCTATGCTGTATTTGGGCTCGTTCTCATCTGCTGCTGCCTTGGACTTTTCCACCCCACTATTACTACTGTGTTTTCCATTACATTATAGCATTACAGTTGGATTTGAGCCAGTTCAAATGTGGCTCTTATTTGCAAGAGAAGATAGTCCAAATATTTTCACATATTAATTTTGGAGCAGGTATCTAGTTAGTTTAGGTAATTTGATCATTGTTTCCAATGTTTAAGTCTTGAACAGACAACGGAAACAAATCGTAGCGTCTAATACCTCTTTTCTGGGTATGAATAATTTTTTATAAGTATGCACTAACTAAAAGATTAACCGGTAACTGCAGATTCAGTGGTGTTCTTTGTACATAAGAGCCTAGTAACTTCATTGAAATTTACATTTTAAGTGAAGAGAGTTAGGCAGGAGAGGCATTTTAAAGGACTAAAGGCATTCGTTTATAGATAATTCTTTATCTTATTGACTCAGATTTCTTATCTTTCCTGAGCATCTAAATACCTCCAGAATATTCTTTTTTGTTTCAATTGCTGTAATAAACTCTATATTTCACATAGGCTCAAATAAATTTGCCTAGAGAGACTGGGAAGTTTATGTCCTTGGAGATAACTAGAACCCATCTTGTGCTGGTCCTGGACTTGTTCTAGCTGACTTTATTTAGTAGGGGAGTTGGGCTGTGTAATCTCCAGGCACACCTTTCAGTCTCAACTATTATGTGACTATCTGAAAACTGCTGGTACTAAGTCAGTAACAGGTTTCCGAACCTTGAAAGATTTTATGCACATGGATTCTTGCTGTTGAGAGAAATAAAATTTGCTTATTCAAAATTAATGTTTTTTCCATCTGGACAGAAAATCTAAATAGGTATCTGTCTTAATAGGTATCAAGTCCCTGATTGAGCTATATTAGACAATTCACCTTTCTAAAGTTGAGTCTTTAAGTGTATTCAGGAAGACTGTCACTTAACGTTCAATAATTATGTGTCTGACACTTTCTTGGAAGTGTCCAAGGCCAGGTTGGATGGGGTTTTGAGCAATGTGATGTACTGGGAGGTGTCCTGCCCACAGCAGGAGGTTGGATCTAGACAGTCTTTATGGTCAGTTCCAATCCAAGCCTGTGATTCCGATTTCTCAATGTGTTATGTGAAATCAAAGAACCACATTCTAGCAGTAAGAGACAGGTATCTTAGTACTGTGTTTTGTCATTAAGTTGACAGCAGCAGTAGATGTTTGAAGTAGCCTGTCACTTTTATCTGACTGGCACCAATCAAGCCGTCTGAGTCCGCAGTGTTGTCAAAATATTTGATATTCCCCCACTAGAGTGCACAAGAGTTTCAAAAGTTGTTACTGTGAGTCCAAGTGCTTTAAATATGCTGAAAATTTAATTCATTACTTCTAGGAGAAAATTCTGTTTTGATTAAAGTCACAAAGTAATGAAGAAAGCAACCGTGCTAGTGATCAGCTACTCTCCCTTGTTTACTATTACTTACAACTCTGAAAAGAAATTGTAACAAATTTAAATTATTTAATATAAAGATGGCAGCAATGTTAAAAGAATATGTAAGGACAATAAAAGTAAAACTTCATATAAATGGACTACAGAATGGTCAGAAATAAATATTAATCAGATAACTTGGTTGTTATTCCAAAGGCAATGTGAACTGCTGAAGAGAAATTATATAAATGTCACATTTCTTGTAATGGATGGAAAAACTGGGAACTTAGGAACTAAGTGCCTGCAAAGAATGTTACTACCACAAAGCAGGAATAATGCATTTTGAAACACACCTATTTATTTCTAGAGTATCAGTCTCCAATGTGCATGGATATTCATTTGCTCTAAAGTGTGATCTCTAGCTGTTCCTGGCATCTTGTTCATAGGCCTCAGTGAAGTCTCTTAGATGCAGTGCAGGTATATCTGCCTTCTCCCTATTGTAGGCTCTTATTTATCAGCATATGTGCAATAAGGGATCTTATCTCATGGTAGCATAACTTGTACTAAGAGTACAGACACTAAGCATGAATCTAGCTATGGCAATGTATTTATACTGCACTGCTTTCTCAGAGATCTTAGTGGCCCACAATCATACACATTCTTTGAAGGCTATTAAGTAGCAATGCATGCTTATTGTCACCCTGACTTGTGACATTCCATAGAGAATTCAGTTAGTACTTTCAGTTGTCAGGCAGATGTTCAGCCATTTCCAAGAAACCAGCATTCCATCACGTCATGCTTACTTGGAATGATAAACACAATTTCATAAGTCCCCCTTTCTTCCTTCTATCTTCCAGCCTTTACTGCTTCACTTGATATCATATGGAATGGACATCCCTTTGGTGAATCAGATTCAGTTGCTCTGGCTGTGTACCCTTCTAGCTTCATATACATCCCCAACCAAAACATTGAAGGCCGTAGAGAGAAACAGATAAGACCCTGACACTTTCTGTGACCTGTTCAGCAACAGCTAAAGCACAGGTGTATTATCACCACTGTTTTGGACATAAATTTGAAACATATCATGGTACAAGCTACTGTGAAAAAAAATAATTCTATCCAAACCAAAACTGTTATAAGTATCTCATTCCTCCAAGTAGAACTCCACTTTTCCTTTTAACGTAATATGGATCCCCAAAAGGTGCTGTGGTTTCAGCACATCTTGATGGTCTTCATGCCTTTTTACACCTTGGGCAGCCCTAGGAAGGATCTGGACAGGGTGCCCCTTCCTCTGAGTCCTCAGTTTGCATTCTCTGCCTGCTTTTGTGCCTCCTTGCTCACCTTGACTTATTGAGATGAGCCTGTAATAGACAGGTGGTTCACACAGTGAATCAGGGCAGGGTATTACTTTGTCTCCTCTATCTATCATTGTTTTTATATGCTTCTTTGTAGGTGTACAGACAGCTGTTATCACGTAACCTAATTGAAAGAAAGCAAGTGCGCAAATATAAAGAAAATAATACTTAAAAATACCCAGGAAGATATTATTTCTCTGTTTATACACACTTGCAAATATAAATTCACAGGATCACAATGCTAAATCATTTAAGCTCCATTATTTTATTGTTCTAGTATAAAAATATCTTTTAAAAAATCATAACATAATTTCTTTATAAGGTATAGTAGAAACTGAAGTAAGAATAATCAAGTGTAAATTTTTATAACACATACTAGCCTTGTGAACTAGCTTCAGTCTCTGAATCCTATAAATTAAATAGAAAAATCAGCTTATTTCTATTGCTGTTGTCAGTGTCTAACACACTGTTGTTACAGTGGTTTTATGATTTATTATTAGTAAACTCTTTCCCAAAATATTGTTCGGTATATGCAGGGAGATTACCAGATTTGCTGAAACACTGATGGCAAGTGTCACTAGTAAATCTGCCATATCTGGATTAAAAATCTCCATCAGCAGAGATCTCTGAACTGAAATACATTTTACATATTTAATAATTAATAATGGCTAATGTATAAAAGATTGACAACTGCATAGGGTAGCCCAAATAGGAAAAAAAAAAAAAAAATAGTGGTCACTGAGGGTGTTAATTGGAATATAAAATCAAAGATTTTGTGCTCATTGTCCTGATTAAGTTTTCAGACTCTTGTTTTGAAACAGGTTACTGTAATAAAATTTCTAAATGTATAGTAAATGTATGCCAACAATATGTGATGCAGAATAAGTACATTTACAATTCAAAATGTATTCAGTGTACATATAAAGTTCACAGAATATGGGCAGACAAAGCAATAAGGAGAAGAGGAGGAGGATGTTGGCTTAGAACTCTTCTTACACTGAGAAGAGCTAGTTATATCTGTGGCAAGACAGTAAAGGCTCTCTTTGTCCACAGAATTGCAGTCTGTTTGCTCAGAATGTTTCGGGAGCTGATTCAGATTTTTTTCCCCTTCCTATCTGTACAATTCTTTTGATTCCTTCCTACTTCGGTCTCATTAGAGCTATTCAGCAAACTTCTTAATTAAAGATTTAAGTTTAGATAAGACCTATTTTATTAAAGCTGAGTTTACTTGATGTTTTGTTTCTCTGGAGTTTTAAAGTTAATTTGTTGATTTTTTTTTTTTTTTCACAAGTTTCTCATTTATTCTTTGCCAGTAATCTCTGCAATCAGTGCCAGCATGTTTTGAACAATCTGATTGTCATTTCTAAGTGATAAAATCCCAGGTTTTCAACCAATATAATTAATGAAAGCAGTATGATGGTTCCCAGAAATAACTATCTATTCAGCTTTCTTTTCAGTACAGTCTGATTCATTCCACTGTCTTCTGTGCCCTACATTTTTTCCATATGTTTATGCTTTAATAAACCCAGACATCAGTTTAATCCATTCTCTAACTCTGTTGAATCGCTTATAATTTCCCTAAACAGTTCCTGAATTCACAATCTGACGCAATCTGAGTTTTAATCTTAGATGTGCTTTTATACTTATTTTATCCTTGTCCCTTTTTTCATTTATAGGGCTATCAAAACTTGTGCTATCCTTAAAAAGTAATAATAAAAAGCCCTGCAATGTATAACTCAACAAGATAGTTTCCATTCAGGCTTTATTCTTATCCTCCCAAATATAAAAGCATTAGCTTCTTTGATCAATGTCCCTCTCTTCCCTTTCCTTTCTTTTTAATTGACTCAACTCAAAACCCCTGTTTGGTATCCCTAAGTTAATGAAGCAGACAGAATTATAATATCCTACCATATTCATGTGCATGTGTTCTTGTGGATACGAGTTTTTTTTTTTTTTTTTTCCATTTCTAAAGAGAGCCTGAGAGCATGACTCATTAAAATTGAATATGCAGCTCCTGCACTTAAAAACTAATTAAGAAGCCCAGAATATTTAATTTCATTGGGTATCCCTGCTTTCCTTAGGTGTATCTGAACATACATCTTCCTTAAAGCAGTTTCTGGGAGGAAGAAAGGAAGTTTAATGAGCTCTTCTCTCAAAGGGTTTTCTCCTGTTTTGTCTCTTAATACTGCTGAGGCCATTAAAATTCATAGGAACACACACAAATCTATGTATGACATCACCCACTTATTTCAGTGTACTAAATACTCATACACCCAAGATAACTGTGGAATGAAAAAATCAAAATGAGCATAACCAAAGCTATCCTGACAGTAGAATTTTCTAGTAGAAGTAAGAATCAGTCATCCCATGCATCACAGTTTTAGTCTAGCTAGATCAAGTAATTGATTACTGGGGAGGGGGGGGGAGGTGGAAGAAAGGAAAAAAGAAAAATGACAGTAGAATACCCATGGCTAATATGTTAAATTACCACAAAATACTTGAACTAAATTTTGATACCATCATAGGAAAAAAATAAGAAAACATTTCTTGAAAATGGCCCTATAAAATGAAACACTTGTATTTTTTTAATTGGCTGAATGTAGAGCCTTGTAGAATACAGATAGTAGTGGGTGTTATGACATAGATAACATTCCAGCCTGATATGAAATGTGCATTATTTTGTTTGTTACACAAAATAAAAGGCATCACAGTATTGAATAGAGGAGAAACTTCATTACTGATAGGATCTGCAGAGCATGTTGTGACAAAATAATCTGAGGTCTGTCTGCTGATACAGGACTGGAGGATACCCAACATCTATCATTTATTCTCTAGCTAGATTGCTCTTTTTAAATATACTTTATTGAAATGGTGATTTTTGTTATACAATTTGTTTTCAGATTATTTCTATGCCCCACACCATCGCTCTGTCTTTCTCATCTCAGAGTGGAACACTGACTTAGGGAAGATACTGAGCTTCATTTGTCTGCACTATTCTGATGAGTTTAAAATGAATTCTGTCAGCTCTTTGGTTTATTGCTACTGCAATGAAGCGTGTTAATAACTGAATAGACACCATTATTGTTGTCATGAGGAAGAACAGAAGGTAAAATAAATAGTGAATCTAAGATATAATAGAAAGCACTTATCAAAAATTAATTACATTTATTTACGTTATTTACCTTTGAAGCTCATGAAAGGGAATATAGTGTGTGACCATAGAAACAGTTGCATATAATGCTGTAAGGATCTTCAGAATGATGCTGGAACCATTATAAAATAATAAATATATAGGCAATCTATGTAATGCCATTTATAGAGGTAATAACATAGAAAGCATACCATGTGAACCAGTATTCTGTAAGGCTAAAATGTCAGAGGAAGACTAAGTCAGTGAAGCTGGATTTCATGCAAGGCTACGGGTCACAAAATGAAAGTAATAGATAAACTGCTGCAGATGTGGAACCAAAGTCAATAAAACTGTGTAAGCAGAATTTACCTTTATCTTCCTCAGTGGGTGTATACGACCACAATATGTTATGCAGACCAAGATGTGAATGTTCTGTTATCAACTGTATCTTATTGCATGTGTGCCTGGTTTTATCCTCTGAAAAAGAAAATAAAAGAATCTACTCCCTGTGCATCATTATACTTTAAATAGATTTAGCAGATCACATTTGTGAGAAATGTTTGTTCTAAAATGGTTTTGTTCCAAATTTGCATCCAACATTATACTTCTGAAAAAAAAATTCATCTGTTCTATAGTTTTATTTTTCTTTTTTAACTAAATAACTTCAAAAACAGAATATCTAAGTTCTTTTTGTTACTATATGATCTATCATGTTTTTTTCTCTGCAGCAAAATATTCATAAATTTGTTTCTAGGAATGCCTTTCTCTACTTATTACAAAGTATAAATATTTTTTTAAAATAATTGCCAAAATTTATATTTCAGTGAAAATCCTACAAACTTTTCTAATTCTTAAATTAGCATAGTAGTGGTTACTATTCAATAGACAAAACTACTGACAGCCTGTACAGAATACAGAATACAGTTAGAAGTTCTTTGTACTGCAGTGAGTAAAGACAGATAAATCCATCAAATGCAATAAAGCAAACACAGTGCAAAGCTATATAGAATCTCATTTTAGCAGAAAAGTAATTCCTATTTGAATCTCTATAACTTATCATCAGAAAGAGTAGAGGGCTCTAGTTTCAGTCAAAAATTATTTCCTGTCAAAGTTAAACAAGGCAAATGAATGTTAAGGAATCTAAGCAGGAAAAAATGAACTCAGCTGATCAGCAGTGATATTTTCTCAGTTTTGTTATTTTGATGTTATGTATCTACTTAATTGAGATTAAAAAAGAAAAAAAGAAAAAGCTGAGGTAATATTAGGAAAAAAAACTGTTCTCTTCAGTAGGAAATGAAAAAGATGGCAGGAATCTTCTGGAATGTTTGTGGAAAAACTGGAGATCTTCTTTGAAATGCAAATGGTGTCTCTGGCGATAAATAACCAATAATTACTTTTTCTTGAAACCACATTAATGTTCTAAGTAACGCAGCCACTCCTGTGTTAAACTTTAACGAGTTTGATTGCAATTACTCTTCACTGACAGTTTCAGTCTGCAGTACATGATCACTAAAAACAAGGCCTGCTCCAGACCTAAAAAATATCAGCTGTGCTTGTTTTCGTTTTTTTTTAATACTGGAAGCATGGAAATATAGATGGGATATCCACTTTAAATGTTATATAAAAAAAAAAAAGCTAACTATAATCACGTTTGATTTAAAGATGTTCCATACTTATCTTATTCCTCATACTCACTGAGCAAACAAGTTAACAAAAAAACTCTAGACATCCTGTTAATGAGAAAAAAAATGAAAAAAAACTCGGTAGCAGGTGAGGACAAGTTGTACTCTCAGCTCAGAAGTACACAAGTAAAGCCAATAGAGGACAGGTATCTCTTACTACACTTAATACTGCTGACTTGAGAAGGATCTGGTTTCTAGTCTTCCATGTAATCAGTACAACTATGGAAGACCAGTTCTTCCCTTCCTGATCTTTGTGAAATCACTGTGAACTCATTGCCATACTTCACAAAGGCTGATCTGAAGATAGGGTAAATACCATTTTTGTCATATATAGTAAGCATGGTTAAAATACTTTACCTATTTCGCTTAACTTTGAATGTTATTATTTTCATGGATTTTCCCTGACATTTCCCAGAGAAGTATGATTTCTTCCTAGGGAGGGAGTTATTTCCTGTGTTCTCTGCATACTCTGCTAAGCTTTTCATTTCTCCTGAAGGAACCAAAGAGGAAGAATAGAATAATTTCTTATCATTTGGATGATTGAACAAATGTATGTTTCCAAGGAAACTTAAAGAGAACAGTCCTAAAGACTGGCCTTTCGAAATGCTAGTTTGTCGTGGTAGTGCTAGAGTTTTCATTCAGCCATTATATATTATGAGTTAGAGTGATGAGAAATATAAGCTTCAGTTGCCTTTATTCTGTTTAGAAGAAGAAATTTTTAGTTAATTTTATACTCAATAGAAGTCAGACCATTTATTTGCATTCATTTATGTCTCTTCTAAAAAAAAACATCCAGCAGGCTGCAACAAAATCAGTTGGCTGGTTCAAACTTTGGAAATTCCTCAATGAGTCACAACAGTGAAGCAAGAAGACGTGAATTACAGCTAGACTTTCCACAATGCCTTGTATACTATATACTTAATAATTTAATTGTCTTCAGGTTTGAATGAATTCTGATTTTGGAATTCTAATTTCCCAGTGTTTTGGGATCTTGTTCTTGCTTTGTAACTTACAATTTCTAAGACATAAACACTTTTTGCTAAGAGTTTTAATCTCTCTTAACTTACACCTAAGTGATTTCTTCAAAGTTGGTGCACTCTAGCTAAGTTTCTCTTCAAATTATTGTTTATATTTTAATTCCTGCAGGTAGCCTTGGAAACAAGACCTTCTGTGGGTGGTGCTGCTCTATTACAATTCAGCCATCTTCTCAACAGGATCAACAATACAGAGAGGAAAGTAGAACTGAGGTGCCAAAGCCAGTGATTGCAGTAGGAATGCAGAATGTCTAAAGGAGGAAAAAGGTATTTTTCTGAGAGTCTATCCAGGGATAACAATGGATACTTCATTTACGAAATATCACTCACACAAATTCTTGCAAAATAGGAACAATATTAAGCTTATTTTACTTCTGCAGCTTTGATACATAAATAAAAATCAGGCTTTTCATTTTATTCTCAGTCTGTTGAATTGAAAACTCTTGCTACAGAAAATCAAGCAGTTCATACGAAACAATCTGCCTTAAATTTTCCTTTAGTGTGATAAAACCACCAGGTTCATTTCAGCAGAAGTGTGTATGTTCAGCTTCAAATATGGGACAGATGTATCAGATAGCCTTTCCACTGCTCACTTTCTGCATTTGTTTCTCTTCAACAGAGCCATGTCAATTGATGATTCATTCCAATCACTGAAATCTTAAATGCATTTTGCTGCATGTATGTTTATGAACTTTGTTGACTGGGAGATTGGATGTGGCAGATAGGAACAAATGAAAGTAAGGATTTTAAATTCAGTTGCTGAATTTTTAAGACTGATTTTTAAACAGCGTGCCTGTTGGCAGGGGAGGGAGATATATGCAAATAGGTACATATGTATATGTATAGGTACAGAGAAACATCTACAAAGAACTAGCAACACAGAAGGTAAATAGCATGTGTACTCTACCTACTTTTTATACGATATTAAATACAATATATATGCTGTATAGTTTCTGTAAACATGTGCAAGCGTATACAATTTCTCTATATGTCCTAATTTTTTTTTAATATTACCTTTTCTTGCAATCCGCAAATCAGATCATCTTACGCATATTCTGTTAGTACTCTGTTTATACTTGTTTAAATAATCTTGTATTACCTATGGTTTTGAAGATTTTAACAAAATATCAGTGAAACAATGTAATTACTTTTCATTTCTTTTACAAATATATACCATGAGGTGCATAGCAGTGTCACTGACTCAGCAGGTGCCGAAGTACTTAATATTGCAGAACCTTCCTGCCATTCCCAGTTACTCCTTTTTCAGTGTAGCTTTTCTTGGTCTGAGACAAAATAGCTTTCCTGTTTCAGACTTTGAGCCTTTCTGATTCAGAGGCTTTTCAAATGAATCATTGAGCTCTGATATAGAACAGATCTTGAGAACTGCCAGGACAGAGGTGTGTTTCCAACAGTCACTGACACACTCCCATGTGTGTTACCAACAGCCTTTCGCTGATTTCTCTTTTCCTTGCTGCTTATACTTTTTTGTGCAGAATTGAACACTAACCCATAGCATTCATTTATTAAAGCTTTTTTCCACCACTCTTAACCTTCCACTCTATTCTCTATTTTTTTCCGTCTTCATAGATAAATACGAATCCTTTAACTACTAATCAAGCACACTTTTCCAGTTCTTGATTTATAATATTATATTGTAACTTTCTGCCTTCTTATCACACAATGCCTTGTGTTGGAAAGAAACTTAAAGATAATCCTGCTCCAAACACTGTGACATGGGGCAAGGTTGTCACCTACTAACCTTGGAGCCATCCAGGGCTCCATCCAAACTGGCCTTGAGCATCTCTAAGGATGGAGAAATTCATCCACAGGTTCGTTACTCATACAATAAGTTCCTGTGGTTGGTAAGATTATATTTAGGACAAAGTTATGCGTAAAAACAAATGAACAAAAAACATATCTTATGGAAGCTTCTATATCATGAATTATTTCAAATATTGTATGAGCTAAAAAAAAAAGCTATAAAATTTGCTTAAATGTTTTTATAAATTGAAAGCATATGTTTAAAAATAACAAAATAAGAGCAAAAACATGGGTTTTCAATGTATCTGATAGTATTGGTTGTAGCAGCAGTATTGAGTCTTCAGAATAGATCAACTCTGTACTCTAAAAAGTACTTGCAAATAGACACCATGTTAGAAAAGAATTCAAGCTTTTTTTCTATGACTATCTCTTGAAAAGTAGATTACCTTCTTGCTATCATTTGGCACTTTTTTTTTAAATTTTAACTTGAAATACTAGCAAATCATCTACTTTGCTATGCTATTTTATGTGCTGTTGTTGTCACAGTACAAAATCCCTAGTTATAAGATACTTGTGAATTAAAATACATGCTTTAAAATTTATATTTTTCTTTGTGGTCTACAAAAACTAACTAGGAGGCAGAATACATCTCTGAGGAAAATACTACTGTTGTCTTTTAGAGCTCTACGAAAATGCACCCAGAACAACCTTTTCTTCATTCGGTAGGAGGTCAGGGCTTATAAGCACCAAAGGTAAAGTTCTGTTGCTGTTAAATTACTAGAGTGAGACATGCTGCTTGAACCAAAGATGTCAGTGTTTAATTTTGGTTAGCAACAGAATTCATGCTTGCAATTGATATAGTCTATATTCTTGTGAACAAAGCTATATGTCTTAAATTTTAGCCACTGACTTGTCAGTTAAGCCTTAACTGTATCACTTGCTCTAACTGTTCATCCTATCATGATCCTCCTAGTTCATTTCAAGTAGCTCATCTTTAGCAGACACATCCAACCATCTTCCTATTAGGGTCCCATGTTTTCTTCCAATTTTAAATGCCTCCTTTCCTCTAAATTATTTGAATGCTTTTTACTTTATTACATTCAAAATCACACCTCTACACTATCTTTATTATCTATATTTTCTGGGATAATCTGTAGCATACTTTTCTCTAGCACCTGCTGTGGTATCTCTGTAGAATTGCAGAGTTGCATCAGCATATTTTAAACTTGCTGGAAGTCTAGGATGACGGCTGGATGTGTTCATTTTCTCCGTTATTTTAATTTTCTTCCTCCAGCTGTGCAGTAAATACAAACATAAATTTGATTACATTATGAAGTGAAATTTTTTATGCTGTAATGCTTTTAAACTAAGATTCAAATATCCCATAGGCAGGAAGCGATACTGAGATGAGATACTGCATAAAAGTTACACGGAAGGTATCGGTAATGTTTTTGTATGTTATTGCACAGAATTCAAGTGCATTCATTTTTCTCATTGACCGTTTGCAAACTGACAACATTTGCTTCAGAAGGAAACATTTACCATTAGAAAATGTAAGTAATTGATCAGATTTCTAAAAATATGTGTATTCAGAGTCTTTTCTGTGTAAGTATCTTAAATCTCATAAACAATGAAATGGTACCAAATAAACTATTTGGCTCACTTTGTCTGTATTTGCTCAGGCAATGCAAGCTACTAGCAATTAAATTTTCTCATGACAAGGTTTTCTTTTCGACAGTAATTTGTTCATTGATTACTGCTCTTTGGAAAAGGACTTACCTTTGGAAAAGGACTTAATGTAGACTTTGCAGGTCTGTTGCATTTATGAGAAGTCGATCTTCCACCATTAACTTGTCTAGCTAGATCACAGAAACACAAATTCATCGTTAGCTTATCCCGCAGGTATTCTGCACACTAGCATGCATATGTAAATGCTGAGGCCATATACATGGGCTTTAACAGTATTACAGAATTACTGTATTTGAGTTTAGGGTCTTAAGTGTTGTGGAGCACATAAATACAAAATTTCTGTGTTAAATTATGTCTGTATTAAACTGACTCATTTTCAAAATGCAGATAAGCCATCTTTATTTCTATATTCTTTCATTCCTAAATGATTCAGAACTGACAGTAAATGACATATTTTGCCATATCCTACTCAACAAAATCTTGATCACAATTTCCAACAGCCATGTTTGTTAAAAACTAGACAATCTGATCTAAATCAAAATTAAATCATTCTATATTAAACATGCCACAGTTAACAGCATCGGTCAATTACTTTTCCAACTTCAGAGACTTTCTATAGACATCCAAGCCAGGCTGCTGCATAAGTGATTTCTTCAAAATATGAGGAAAATTCAGGACAGTGAATTGCTGTGGGTGGTAGTTTCTTCTCAGCTCCTAGACAGCTGTCTGCCTATCAACCAGCTCCTGTTCTCAATGGCTGGTAATATCTCTGGATACAAAGGGGATGCATCTCTATAGGAACAGAAATAAAAATCAGTAATATCTCTGGCTTGGTAGCAAGAAGATCCTGTGCTTGCAGTTCTGACCTCTGTTACTTCCGTGGATTGATTTTATTTTTCCATTTTTCCAGGAAAGAACATGGGTGGTTGGTTTTTTTTTTCCTTTTATACTGCACTACACAAATGTTCATTATCCCAGAGAGAGATGAAACAGATAACTGCACTGAAAAAAGAGAAGGTTAGAAATATATAAGTTATTGAAGAAACTTAAGGATGAGTCAAAGATGAATGCTTAAAAGGACAAGGGATGGAAAAAAAAAAAAAAAAGATGCATTTCTAAATGTGAAGGAGAGAAAAGAAAAAAGAAGGAAACCAAAAAGGAGTAATGATAACCCAGAAGAAAAATGGATGAGTGTAAATTAAAAGATTTAAAAGATAAAATTTCTAACTCAGTGAGTTTTTGTTTGTTCATCAACATCAAAGATAATGATATAAAAATTATAGCAACAATATTTTCTCAACTCCTTAAGGAAATTAAATTTCTAGTTTCTTTTCTACATTTATTATGGACAAAAATAGCCAACATTATTTTTTAGGAATTAGTTTTTTGATTTTTTGTTTGTTCCTCTAAGTGAATGAATTGCTTAGTATTTTTTCTGCTGCATAAAAGATCTGGTTTCTTCCATAGAAATAATAATCACTTAAGGACTACTGAATGTAAACTGTCCAATTCTTCAGAGTTACTGGAATTCAAAATCTTGAGAATATTCAGGATAATTTTATGGTGAGTTGCTATCTGCAATCAATGTATATTTACACTTTCTCCATGCTCTCCAAGCCATGTAATAAGCTACCAAGCAAAAAAACCCTCTGTCATCACTCCTGACAGCTAAATAATCCTAAAGATGACAGAAATAGCAGAACATCCATTATAGTACTGGAGTTCAGTTTAAAATCAACAGCAAAACTGGAGGACAATTAAAACATGTTTAGACTAGTAAGAAAATGTAACCAATTCTCCAGTGATTCGGTCTGTGGGCTTTTTCACATTCACAAGTTGTTTAATGCAGCTGGTCAAAATATTTCAAATAAACACTTCCGATTTTCCATTGTAAAATGCTGATTTAACAATATCTAAATCTTTCCTGGAATCATAGAACAACTCAAGTTGGAGGGGACTTTAAAGATTATCTATTTCCAACCCCAAGTGGAAATGACTGATTTTGTCATGACAATTTTTATTACATTTAACAAAACTGTTCCATTTATTAATTTTAAAATTTATCTCAACCTTGTGGTTTGAATTCTATTTTTACTACAGTAAATGAAAATATTTGGTCTTCATAACAAATAAAACTAATGTGACACAAAGAAGCTATAATATGAACATTAGTAAGTCATTACCTTCACTCTTGGTCATATCATATGATCTTTTACTGTACTCACTAGTAGTCAGACCATACGTAAAATCATATTACCATTACAAACTTATTCTTGTTTCATCTTTGGATTTTTTTTTTATTATTATTTCTCTTTTAATAGGCTGCTGCTTCTTTGCTCTGAGCACCCTGGGAACCAGCTGTTTTATTGTCAAGCCCAAGTGCCTATTCTTCCATAATTATGGACAGTAGAAAATGTAAAGTTCAGTGCAAGCTCAAGCCGAAATTGGCATAACATAGAACTAAGAACAAATTTACAATTTATATGAATATGCAAGATGAAAAAATCAGCCTGTATTTTTATGCTTTTTTTTCCAGTAGTGCTGAGTAGAACTAAACACATATTCAGAAGCTGTCCTCTGAAAGGAATACTTCTCGTTGCCTCATGTGTAATTGTCTTGTCTTGAAAACATTGCTCTGAAAAATAACACTGTACTGAAACATGTTTACCTGAAATGCATTTTGTCCTGCATATAAATACAAATAAGATATTTTCATAGCACTCTGCAAACAATCTCATTGGAAAAAGAAATGGGATATCAAATCCCAAAAGCTCATAAAACTGAGATTCCTGTATTTAAACAGAAGAGAGATGTAGTGGGCCAGTGTCAATTCTGCTTTGATCATTGGGTCTCATCATTGTTGTTTTCAAATTGTCCTAATAATTTAAAATATACAGAAATTACATTTGGGCAACAAAGTTTGCAAAAGACTAGATTGAATTTGAAACAGCTGAGTGACAAGAGAGAATAGAACAAACACCTTAAAACATTATATCTGTGTCCCTGGTTAGCTATCAGATTCCTGGGAAAACGTAATAAAGATTACTTGTTTAAGGAAAGGTTGTAGCTGTCATTAAGCTATAAGCTGTCATCAGCTATAAGGCATTTAGCAAGTGGTAATGTAGCAATCATGACATGGAGGATATCTAGTATATGATGGAGGTCTTAAGACATTTTCTCAGTGCTTTGTGAAGCACATTTGAGAACTAGTCATCTTACAACCAGTGTGGAAGAGGAATCACTTGGTATCGTCACTGGTCCCAATTACACAGCACAGGATGTTTTAGATGCTGCATAAATACCTAAACAAAGCTGCCTCCATCCTGATCATGTTTTCAGCCCTAAGTACAAGAGGCAAATGGGAACAAAGAAGATGGCAATGACAATCATTTTGTCAACACAACAGCATTACATCAAGCTGCCTAATAGTTTGTAAAAAATGTAGTTTGTAAAAAATGTGTTCACAGACTACCAATCTACGTGCTACTTTGAATACTACACACATACCATGAGAATATCAGTAAAAGCAAGAGAACCCTTACTGGAAAATGAGAATGGTAGGTCCTAGAATCTGATGAAAACACTGTTTTTACACTGATCCTTTCAGGCACTGGATAATAGCAGTTGCAGAAGGTAATGTACCTAACAACTCTTCAGTTTAAGTTCTTCAAACCAGAAGGTCAGAATTTCAAAGAGAACAGTAAAAAAAAATGATTTAAGTACTTTATACAGCTTCTGCCAGAAATCTGGCTTTGCTAGTAAAGCACATTATACTGTATTAAACTTTTTTTTTTTTTCCCCCACATGAAATATCACAGATCTTTTCAGACTCTTTTGTAGTTGTCTTCCTGTTTACTTGTCTTTGGTGATTTTTATTTTCTTTTCCTGGGGTGTAGAAATACAACTGACATTTCATTTTATTCGTGTTTTTAAGCTTAAACTCTTTCAGATTACTTTTGACCCACTACATCAGCAGTACAATTTTGGACCATTTCATTGATCTTCTCAGCATGAAAAGATGTAGACTGTGGAAACTGAACCATCTGCCTTATTTGGAAAACAGCAACAGCAGCAGAAAAATAACAAGGGCCAGCTAAACCTTTAGTCCAAAGAGAAAAATACAGCAGCAGCAAATGCAGTCCCTGCTGTGAGAGAAGACTTACTGTGTCTAGTTTTTTTGACTCCCTTTTCTGGAACTGATTTGTTACACAGTGAAGTTACTCCGTACTAGATTTACTAAGAAAATAGAGTTAATAGAACTGAGCCAGCAGTTTAAAGATCAACCAGTAGGTTTTGTTTCATTCTTTTTTTGTTTGTTCCTTTTAATAATAACATAATATAATATAATTTATTTAACTAATTTTCCATACCCTCTCTCCTCAGAGGGGGGTAGGAGAGAAATAGGAAGAGAAAGGGAAAGGATGAGGAAGAGAAACGGCCTTTTAATTTTGAATGGGGAAGTTACTAATTTTGCTACTCTTACAAGTACCGATGAATTCTATTGGTCATACTTGCTTTTAATTCTTCTTCTGAAACAAATAAAGATTTTTCATGGCACTGAATGCCTGAAGTTGTATCATCATTCATATTATTCCCCTGTCTACAGAATTCCATTTGTTTACAATCATCCTACTTTCAGATATTTTCTGAACAAAGAACTTATATTCATCACTTTTTACATGTTCAGACCTATATTCAAAACTGTAAGAAAATTTAAGACTCTTTTAGAACAAAATAATGACAATATTTTCTATATACATAGAGAGCGAGAGAGACCTTGTCCTCATTTATGCACTGACAATTTTTCTGAATGTGTAAATCTTTTGGAAAAAAATATGATGTCAGATTTACAGACATTTTCCATGAAAGGATCCTTATGTGTTTGCATAAGGGAAGATATTCAAGCATTTCTTCATAGCTGATAGGAAATGTAGGAAAGCCAGTTTGACTTCACAATTTTTTTCATCCCCATTACTGTTTGTTAATTCTTTAAAATCCTTTTAGCAGAAATGCTAAGTCATAGCCTGAAACTGTGATTGAGCAGCTGGTGGGAAGGCAGGGCCAATCCAAGGGAGCTCAATGCACCTGAGTGACTGGAAGAGCTGGAGCCAGGATCTGCCCCTTCCCAGACCTCATTTAAGGGTTGGCAGTGGGGATGAAACTTCTTTCACTAGAGATCCTTGCCTACCTGTGGTCCTCAAAAGTTAAGTAGCTTTTTTTCCTTCATTCCTGCATATGTGGTTAATGTGTTTGGGCTTGTTCTCATTTGCTGTAGCTAAACAATTTGCCACCTGGTTATTATCACTATAGTTTCCAGCACGTTATAGTGTTATAGTCCTCTAACTGTATGTTATGTTTTTGTCATGGTTTCATGATTTTTTCATTATCGGTATTCCACATCATAACATCATGCAATGCACTGGGGGTTTGACTGCTGATGCTCAAGTTCCGGGTGCCTGTCCAGCGGAGAAGAGCAGCTACGTTTCCCCAGGGGCTTTGCGGTCAGCGAGGAGATATAACTCCCGGCAAGGTCACCTGATGCTCTCTCTTTTGCCTGCGCTGCTTCGCTTGCGCTTCTCTGCCTGCGCTGCTTCGCTTGCGCTTCTCTGCCTGCGCTTCTCGCCTGCGCTTCTCTGCCTGCGCTTCTCATCTCAGCGTTGTGGTAAGGCCGATCCACTATCAATTTCACATTCTCTCTCCTTATAAAATTCTGTTGATACCATATTTAGTAAATTACTTTGTTTTACCTCAGATTGTTGCCACTGTTTTCAATTATTTCGGGGTCCCTTATTTTCTTTTTTTTCCCGGGGGCGCGGATCCGCGGATCCCTCCGCCCTTCTAGTCACGGAACCGGGCCGAACCAGCCCGTAAACCGTTGACATTCTTGGTGGAGAATGCGGGCAACAGTTGCTTTTTAGCTTTTTGAACAAATCTCTCTCTCCGCTCTCAGACAGCTTCATTGGGAAAGTTTATCTGTTTCACCAGTACTGTCTGAAAGCGTGACCTTGAAAAGTCCAGGCGGACGGCCAATACTCTAGGATATTTGTAAACTTTGAGCCTTGCTATCTTGTTTCTGTAAAAGAAAAAAAAAAGAGAAAAAATGCTTTCTCTACTGAAACTGCCTTTTAAGGGGCTGCATGCCACTGTCTCTTCTTTCTTAATGCTAAAAACATACTGGGCCTTAATTAAGTTCACCACTTTGCTCTATGGAGCAATAGGTATATATAGCCAATTGAAAACATGGATGGAAATAACTATGTGGCATCTGCATATTATGTGGCATACCATTCCAGAGGGAGCTGCTAATTTTACAGGGTTGGGGATTTTTAAGCAGGTTTCCAGCCTCTCCTTTGAATTCTTTATGCGGATTTTCAATGCTCACCTGATCACGTTATTAATCTCCGTGAATGTACTGCTCACCATTTCACTTATTATTAGTATTTATTATATTTTGAGGAAGTCTGCCCCAAAACCAGTAAATACTGAGTGGCAGGGAATGTGGAGAGGCCTGGGTGAGACTTTAGAGAGATGGAAATCTTCGGTGTCATGGAACTTTACTCCAGAACACCTGAAAGACCCTGAAAATTTAAACAGATATTTGAGACAGGAATGTCGTGGCTCAGGAAGATCTGAGGAGGCCCAAATTGTTTGGGGCCTGGCTAATGCTTACCGGGCCTTATTCAATACTATCCTGGAGAGGGAGAGAGTTTGTGAAATTGAAAAGGAGAGTCTCAGGGAAACAGTGCAAAATGAGCGAGAGAGTCTCCTGGTCGAGAGAAACAGCCTCCAATCTGAGAGAGATGCCCTCCGAATTGAGAGAGACTCCCTGCAATCCAAACTCAACAGTCTTCAATCTCAACAAGACACCCTCCAATCTGAGCTAGATACTCTCATAATCGAACGAGACAGGCTCCGAGCTGAACTGGAGGATGAGAGCATTGGAACTGACCAACCTGATCAACTACAGGAAGCACCACAATTGATGTCACTTGCCCCTGTAAGAGGACGGAAAATGAAACGAATCTCGACTCAGTTAGAAGAGAAGAAAGAAGAGGAGAGAGGTCCAGAGGAGTGGCTCCAAGATCCACAAGAAGCACCCCTAAGTCCAGGAGAGGGGCCCTCAGTAAGACCACGGTCACCGGCGCCAATGAGGGCAACAAGAAGTCCCGAAAGAGTAAGTGGATTGCGCTGATTACGCAGCGAGCGCGGATGGGGAATCTCAACCGTCCAGGAATCCTAGAGGTGATCATGGACTGGCCTGAAGGCAAAAAGTTTGGAACACCACCAGCAGAAGAGATATCACGTGCTAAAGAGGCCCCACCATATAATGAACTACCCGAAAATGAGAAGACATATGCCCTATTCACAGATGGATCGTGCTGTATTGTGGGGAAACACCGCAGATGGAAAGCCGCTGTGTGGAGCCCCACACGACAAGTTGCAGAGGCCACTGAAGGAAAAGGAGAATCGAGCCAATTTGCAGAGGTAAAGGCTGTCCAACTGGCCTTGGATGTTGCTGAACGGGAGAGGTGGCCAATGCTTTATGTTTACACTGACTCGTGGATGGTGGCAAATGCTCTATGGGGGTGGTTACAGCAGTGGGAGCAAAACAACTGGCAAAGAAAGGGTAAACCTATTTGGGCTGCTGACCTGTGGAAAGATATTGCTGCCCGAATAAAGAATATGGTTATAAAGGTGCGTCACGTAGATGCCCATGTGCCCAAGAATAGGGCTACTGAAGAGCAGCAAAATAACCATCAGGTAGACAGAGCTGCCAGAATTGAGGTGGCCCAAATAGATCTGGACTGGCAGAACAAGGGTGAATTATTTCTAGCCCGATGGGCCCATGAGACCTCAGGCCATCAAGGGAGAGATGCGACATATAAGTGGGCTAGAGACCGAGGGGTGGATTTAACTATGGATGCTATTGCGCAAATCATTCATGACTGTGACACGTGTGCCACAATTAAACAAGCCAAGAGAATGAAACCTCTCTGGGAGGAAGGGCGATGGCAAAAGTACAAATATGGGGAGGCATGGCAGGTTGATTATATCACCTTGCCACGATCTCGTAATGGTAAGCGTTATGTGCTCACCATGGTGGAGGCAACAACTGGGTGGCTTGAAACCTATGCAGTACCCCACGCTACCGCCCGAAATACCATACTAGGTCTTGAGACACAAGTCCTGTGGCGACATGGTACCCCAGAAAGAATTGAGTCAGATAATGGGACTCATTTTAAAAATTCTCTTGTAGGTACCTGGGCTAAAGGTCATGGTATTGAGTGGATTTACCATATTCCCTACCATGCACCGGCCTCAGGTAAGATTGAACGATACAATGGGTTGTTAAAAACTATGCTGAAAGCAATGGGAGGCGGTACATTTAAGCACTGGGAGAAGCATTTGGCAGAAGCCACCTGGTTAGTCAATACCAGAGGATCTATCAATCGTGGTGGTCCAACCCAGTCCAGCTCCCTACATACCGTGGAGGGAGATAAAGTCCCTGTTGTACATGTAAAGAATATGTTGGGAAAGGCAGTTTGGGTTATTCCAGCCTCTGAGAAGGACAAACCTCTTCGTGGAACTGTTTTTGCCCAGGGACCTGGGTCCACTTGGTGGGTGATGCAGGAAAACGGGGATGTTCAATGTGTACCGCAAGGGAACTTGATGTTGAGGGAGTGCAGTCAGTAATTCCTAGTGCGTGTGTTTATATTTTGTTTGTATATATTAAGCATGATGTAGTGATGTGGAATAAGGGGTGGAATGTCATGGTTTCATGATTTTTCATTATCGGTATTCCACATCATAACATCATGCAATGCACTGGGGGTTTGACTGCTGATGCTCAAGTTCCGGGTGCCTGTCCAGCGGAGAAGAGCAGCTACGTTTCCCCAGGGGGCTTTGCGGTCAGCGAGGAGATATAACTCCCGGCAAGGTCACCTGATGCTCTCTTCTTTGCCTGCGCTGCTTCGCTTGCGCTTCTCTGCCTGCGCTGCTTCGCTTGCGCTTCTCTGCCTGCGCTTCTCGCCTGCGCTTCTCTGCCTGCGCTTCTCATCTCAGCGTTGTGGTAAGGCCGATCCACTATCAATTTCACATTCTCTCTCCTTATAAAATTCTGTTGATACCATATTTAGTAAATTACTTTGTTTTACCTCAGATTGTTGCCACTGTTTTCAATTATTTCGGGGTCCCTTATTTTCTTTTTTTTCCCGGGGGCGCGGATCCGCGGATCCCTCCGCCCTTCTAGTCACGGAACCGGGCCGAACCAGCCCGTAAACCGTTGACAGTTTTTTATTAAAATTTCTAACCAGAGAAAACTGTTTTAGAGTTTATTGATGTTTCTTGTCACCTATATTATTATGTGGTGGTCTTAGTTTTTGTTTTTGCTTTTTTTTTTTCTTTTTCACTTTCTTTTTCTTTTATACTTTCACTTCTTTGACTTTTTTTTTTTTTTTTTTTAAACACATACTATTGTGAAAGAAATCATTGCAACTGAAAATGAAACGCTGCACTGGTTATATTCTGGACCAACATATTATGCTGAAAGATGAATAGGCTCAAATAGCATGGCATGAGAAACGAAAATATAAGCTTATTGCTGGTGTACATTTTCATCATGGAGAGCTTCTCCAGTATTTCTTTTATTTTAATACACGAACATGTGGACTGCCATTGTAGTAAAGGCAAATCCACCTCTGCGAAGTGGACTCCATCCATATTGGCACACCCTTGACCTTTTCTGGTGATTCAGAGTTAAATGATATACTATGGATTTAATGCATTGAAAGTAATATGTACTAAAGAGATATATTGTAACAAGTTCATTTCCTTTATTTAAAACTGTGTCTTAAATTACTGATAGCGTTCTAGTCTAAACTGGCAAGTGGCTGAGCACCACAGTCACTTGCTCGCTCCTCCCTTTTCCCAGTGGGATGGGGGAGAGAATCAATAGAACAAAATAAAGCTCATGGATTCAGATAAAACTATTTAAGCTAGGAAAAATGAAAATAAAATTTATGACTACATATATATGAACGTATATATCAAGTAATTGTTCGCTATCCCTCAGCTGATGCACAGCTAGCCCTCTGAGCAGTGGAAAAGTCAGATGAGCTCTTGCTACCTTCTAAACTCCTCCTGCTTGATACCATGTAGTATGGAATGTCTCTTTGGCCAGTTTAAGTTATCTGCTCTAATTCTGTTCCCTCCCAGCTCTTCCAGCCCTTCACTGAGAATGGCCTTGGTTCTGTATAAAACTTCTTAGCAGCAGCTAGAAACATCAGTACTTTATCAACAGTGTTTTCCTCCTGGAACCAAAACACAACAACATACAACACATTGAGGAAACAACTCCAACCCAGCTGAAATTCAGACAGTGTTGTAGTGCATCTATGCACCTGTGTCTTCCTAAACTTGTGGACATGGACATGTGTTGTTTACACTCACAGACTGAGCATGATGACTTCAGGAGACTGTTACTTTGTAGCAGTTTTTCTCCTGTTTTCTGGCCAGTAAGTAGTAATGCTTTTGCTTTGTACTGTCAATTTAAGTAACTTTATTCTGTATAGTACTCTGGGGGGGGAGGGGGCAGGTTGGAGGAGAGGGGGAAGAGAATAAAATCTCTCAGAAGTCACGAGGAGGCAGTCATCTTCCCAATTTCATTATGAACTGTTACACAAAAATTACATCAGTGTAATTGGACTAAACATCAAATCTCAGCCTTTCTGTGCTGCATCCAACAACCAAGTAAAAAAAAAAAAATAAAAATCCAGCATTCATCCATTACACTATACTAGTGTCATACTTTCCTTACTGACTCTCAAAGAGAAGTCAACACAAAACAAAATTACTCTTCCTATGATGATTCACTTCCATCATCAAGTTCTGATCTGAAAACCACCATCAAGGAACCCCTATAGAAAACTGTTACTTCATTCCTGGCATTTTTGGGACCATCTAGATGCAAAGACACTCCTCACAACAACAAAACCAGCCTAGTTACTCGCGTAATACTAAACTGACAGTGCATTGTATCTGTGGTGGCAAGGGTAAAGCAGAGCTGCTGAATGTACCTGATAGGTTTCATCTGGTATGGCATTTTCATCTGGTATGGTGATATTTCTGCTCTCATTTGGAGAAAAATAGAGAAGCTATTTAAAGGTATGGAAGTGAACTGTTAGCCAGTGCTCTGAAAATGAGGGTAATTAAATTGTGTCAGTTGTTTTTCAGGGAATCTTGTCCACTGATTTCTACATCCATGAATGTAGAGACTTCCTCCCCCCCCCCCCCTTTCCCCAGAAAAAGAAAATGTATTGAACTTTTACCCTAAGTCTACTAAAAAATTGACATAGACATCGACTGCCTTCTGCAAAGAAGTGCCATTCTCCAAAACCTTGACAGAAATTATAACAGTACCTCATATTTTCCTGGAAGAGCCCTCTAAAAATATTCTCTTCCAATAATTATTGAAGCAAAGGAAAATGTAAACAATTCCACAATTAACAGAAAAAACTTAGCATGATGTAAAATAGTGGCCACAGAATTCTCCTCATTGGTCTTTTCCATCATCTCAGCATTTCTTGCTTTATTCAAAAAAATGGAGAAGGAAATTCAAAATCCCTCCAGAAAATTCCCAGACATTGGAAGCTGGAACTGAAAGACTGCCACAATTCTCAATGTGGCATATAAGCTTTATCATGATTTTTGAATAATACACATCTATCTGTTTCTTTATGAATCTATAATTATTCATATTGAATGCAAGATGGTGAAGTCCATTTTTCTAGTAAAAAAAGTTGTGCAAAGCACAAATGCATTTTCTAGCATGTTTTCCCCCAAAGTGTTCTTTTTTTTTGTTTGTTTTCAAATCTGGGTCTCAGATGCTCAAATCTCTTGTTCCATAGCTAATTTTGTCCTCTCAGATGCTAAGCAGCTGGGGTCTTTTCTTTTAAGGGAAAAAACGTCCTCCTTCTGCAGTGGCAAGAAACGGCAGTCTTTCACACTCCTCTGTGCCCTGTATAACTCAGTAGTTACAGTTTGCATGACTAAATTCCTTAGCGCTGAGTTATAATCTTCATAATCCTCTCTGGTGGCCTGTGCTTTATGTTTCTCAGGAAAAAAATACAAGTATTGATGACAATTTTTCTTTTTTTTTTTTTCATTAATGTTACTATCCCGTATTGGTACTATTAACCAATTTCATGCTCCGTTTGCTTTCCAGGCTATGATACTGCCATGTTGATGTTGAGTACGCGTCTTTTTTTTATAGACTTCTATTTAAAACCTTTTGTATGTTTAGCTCCATGTGAGATGTGATATTGATCTATGAGAGTGTTTTAGAGCATCTATCATAAAAATTTCACCGATTTGTAAGACAATCCATTCTTAAATTCTCAATTTCCTGTCAATTCCAATTGTTAACGCAAAACACACAACCAGGTTACAATTATAGCACATATTTTAAAACATATAAGGAGAGAATTCCTGCTGATGTCTAAAAGCTTTCCTTCCAGCCTTAGTCTTACCTGAGCTGTGCAATTTCTCATCATAAGGACATAAAAATGAGTAGGCTGTTCTGTTTAGAATTCAGCTGTTATGATTAAGACAGTCTCCCTCAGACAGGTCTAAACACATTAGGATCTATCTATTCATACCAGATGTTAATTTGTATCTTACTTGCTCTTTATTAAGTATTCTCACAGGCTACCTAGTGGAAACATTGGTGTTTTCCAATGACTTAAGGTAAGATAAATAAAGCAGATCTTTTGTTCTGGTTAGAGGACAGGAGGAAGATGGAAGGACACAGGATGACTACAAACAGTTAAGTGACAGAATCCAAAAGATAAGGAGGATAATCTGTTGACATGAACAGGAACATACAACTTTAAGCTTGAGAGCCAGTCTATGAAGAATGCGTGAATGCAGAATCCACAATGCAGATATAAAGACAGAAGTATCACTTGGGCTAACTGCAGCAGAAAAAAAACTGTGCAAGAATCGTGATTCCACAGTAGACTTACCCATCTTTCTGGTAAAATGGCATTGTATATGTGAGTTTAAAATTCTTCAATTTGCTTAGCTCTGTGGGAAACTTTGCATGACATAGGTGACAGAAATGGGATTGAAAACTGATAGGCTGGCAAAATGGTGAGTCATGAAAAACTCAAGTTTAAAAATAGAAAATTTGGGAAAGCCTTTCTTGCATATACTTCTACTACATCTGTGCAGTTTTCTCTCATATTGTCTACACAGAATAGCCATTGACATTAAGAAATCATTCTTAGACTGAGTAGTAGTATAGCTGATGTGCTAATAATTGGTTGTGTGAAGCAGTTCAGTGAAAAACTGATTAGTTTTTGCTGCAGGCTATGGAAAATACATCTATGCTATTTTACAATTTTCTACTGCTTTCTTTCCTTATGCTTTGGGACACTTCAACATCAACCGTATCTTAACTAGGTACTTGCTGGGAAAGCAGTGCTGAACTTTTATGTAAGATGAGGTTTAATCATGAGACAATTCATAACTGACACTGTCACTTTGTATGTACAAATATCTCTTCTGAAATATTTAATTTCTCTAAATAATTAACAAATTCTTATGTAATGAAGTAGTTTCTGAACTTTCTTTTTCATAAAGAAAGCTTTGAACAGGATTTATGTTCTACCTGTAATGTATGTCTTTCCATGTGCAAAATACAGACCACAGTTCAAGTTACTATTCTAAATCATGAATAAGATGTTTCCGCTTCAGAACAGTAGGTAATTTGCTTGCCTAATCCCAATTTATCAGGAATAATTTGAATCAGGAAAGAGAAGGCCCAGACCAATTTTTAGGAAAAGAGGCATAAAGGATTCAAATTACTATTTAATATTAAATATTAATTAGTATTAATCACTTCAATTGAAGCTGAAGAAGATGTTCTGCAACCTACTTAAAAGGGGGAAAAATTCAGGCTTCAAAAGAGAACAATTTATAAAAAAATTAGCCCCATATATTATCATAATATTATGTATATCATATTGTTATGTTTATGTAAATTATATTCATATATTTATTTCAGGAAAGCAGTATATTCAGAATGAATTCACAGGAGAAGTAGTGCAGAAATCTAAACAATGTGGGTGTTTTTTTTTTTTTTTTTTTTAATACAGCACTCTTTAATCTTCATAGAAATCTTTGATTCTAACTAGATAAGGATGCAGTGTGTTTAATCTCTGGTAGAACAACTGTTTAAAATGTCTTTACCTTTTTCAGCATCACAGCATTAACATTTTTCAGCATAACTACTTTTGTTTTCTCTCTGTCTAAATTACTGTGTTTTTTTTTTTAAGAGATTATTATTTTTTTTTTTTACAAATAATCTCTAAGATATGTCACATATATTTAAAAGAAAAAAAAAAAGTTGAAAGTATATAGAAAGAAGAAAATACAAAAGATTTTGTGATGACTTCTTCAGAAGAGAAAAGCAAGAAAAAATTCCACCGTAGTGATTTTTTTTTTAATTTAGTCAAATCAAAGGCAACAAGTCACCTTCACTATTTGACAGTATTTTTTTCCATCTCAGAAAAAAAATGTGATACAGAGAAATACAGAATTATGTTAAAGTTCATTCTCTAAAGAATGAAACATTTTCTAAAGAAAAAAAACTTGTTTTTTTTTTGGAAGTTATTTTTAAAAGAATGTATTGGGAGACATTCACAAGGTGTCTGGATATGGCCCCGGCTGACTGATTCTTGGCAACACTGCTGGAGCAGGATGGTTGAATATGCTGGCCACCACTGATCCCTTCCTAACTGAACCACTCAGAGATTCTTGAAATCAGGCTCAAATGCATTTATTTTTGTGTAGTAAACTTTTTGTCCTTTATCACAAGTTAAAACAAGTCTCATTTCTGTAGAAGTCTATAAGATTTCATCTGTATAATAGAGTAGCATTTTTAACACGTGGCTTTCTTATGCTCAAAGAGGGACAAAGACAGGTGAAAAAATCAATTCATTTGAATTACTTGACACTTCATTTTGTAGACTGTTTTGACAGCTATGTTAGCCTAGAAGATAGCCACCTAGAAAACTAAAATTATGTAGTAGGAATAATACTTATCAGCCATCTGAATGCTTTTTTTTTTTTTTTTTTTTTTTCCCCCCCAAGCAAGTAGGCAGGTCAAGTTTGTTTAATGACACAGTGTTTCTACTATCTTTAACTTAAATATGCTTTAAGAGAAAATGTGTTAATCTCTCCACTTTCAGAAGTCTTATTCACTGAAATGCACATCAAGATTAACTCAAAATCTAGTGGTCTTAAGCTTTCTGAAGATCTGTACCTTGCAAATTCTATGTTCTGTATTTCTATACAGAAGAAAAATAACAGAATTGGACAAAGTATCCCAGAACCAGAAGTTACTGTTGCAAAATTCTAGGAGCTATTCCCACTTTTCCTCTGATCTTTTACTCAGTAACTAATTTATTAGTTCATTGCTAGATTATTGTTGCATACGAATGCTCCACATATATCTTATCCCACAGTAGGGGTCATGGGTAAAGATAATTGATCATGCACTATACTTTCCAGCATGCTGAAGAAAAGTTTTCTTTGATGTGTACTTCTTGTAAGTTCTTTCCACTATTTAGATAATCCAAATAAGTAGAGAATTATTCTTAAGAGCAAGAGGGATTTTTGATCTCATAATCTCATTATCCACTTCTTGCAGACCTGTAGTCTGTTATTAATACACATTTAAAATTTTATATGAAATGTAATAATACTTTACTTTAATATGTATTTAATTATTTATTTAAATTTAACAATAATAAATAATAAAGAATTTATTTACATTTAACATTATTTCATAATAATGGTTAATTCATATAGGCCTGTTAGAAATAAATGTCAAGATTATTTATATCCTGCTATGTAGAGAAATATGGAAAGGCAAAGTGACCTGGTCAGTGACATACAACAAAAATATCCAGTGCTATCTCATGTGACATACTTTCCTATACCAAATGCAAAAGAAAGAGAAATCCAGCTACTTTTTTTTTTTTCTTCACAGAAATGTATTTTCTCTAGAAATTTTAATACTGTTTCACTTCACTTCTCATCCTAACCCAGAAGTCCGTTCTCTCTTTATTGATCCTAGATCTCTCTCTCTCTCTCTCTCTCTCTCTCTCTCTCTCTCTCTCTCTCTCTCTCTCTATTTTGAAGGTCAGTGCAAAGATTTCAGTAGTTGATTCTAAGTATAATCTTATTTTATTTACATGCATAAACTAGATTTCCACCAAGTATATAAGATCAAGCAGTAATAAACTATTATTATTATTATAATAAATTATTTTTCTTCACTCTCTCAAATCAATATTCTTTCTCAAGAACTCATATCAAATCAGAATATAAACCCTCTTTTGCTCAGCTTCCTCTTCAATCACTTTCTGCAGAACTGAACATATTTCTTTGAAACAAAATATTTATTTGCATATGTTGGAGAAACACATAAGTCTGTGCAGTAATACTGCATGTAAATTCTCACTGTAATATTCAGCCAGCATTAACTCAATGCATAAAATTACCTTTTCACTCTCTCTTCACAAGAAATTCTCCAAGGAATGTTACAGCAATATAAAATTCAGGCTATTGGTGTTCAAATCTTATTTCTTGCTCTAATTGCAGTTTATTAACCAACTTGTTTAGTATTTCAATAAATGCTCTAGGGAGAAATGTAATGAAGTTGTGCAACAGCTTGAACTTTTATTTCTAATGCTCTGCTACATTTGTTCAGAAGTTCTATAAGGAACTGCAGTGAGTCAGATGGTCTCTTCAAAAAGAGCGGTTAGAAAAGTTGAAAACTGTATATTAAATTAGTTTCACTGCAGTAGTTTAGCCTTGGCTAAGGGCCAAACTACCACTGAGCTGCTTACTCACTCATCCTCCTCAGCAGAACGGGGAAGAAAATAGTATAAGTCAAAATAAAGAAAGGGAAATGACTTACCAATTACTGTCACTGGCAAAAGAGATTCTACTAGAAGAAAAGTAATTTTATTTATTGCCAGTTAAAATATATTTTGGTAGTGAGAAGCAAAGACAAAAATTAAAGCAAAATCTACCCCCTTTCCATGTTCAATATCACATGAGACCCCTCCCCCACTCAGAGAATGATGCGAGGTGGTTGGGAGAGAGGTACAGTCAGTACATTGTAGTTTATTTCTGCTGCTCCTTCGCTCTCTCACTTCTCCCCTGCTTCAGTGGGTTCAGCCCATAGACTACAGTCTGTGAGGGAAAAGTCTGCTCTTTTCTAGGGCTGTAGAAGTTTGTGCTGTGCGGTCTGTGCACCTCTTTCTCTGTTCTGGGGGCTTAACACAGGGCATCTCCTGTGTTCCTCCCACAGTGGCCACCCCTGGAGCCTCTTCACACTGCCAAAATCTTGCTATGTATGCCTAAAACATTCACTAATGCGTTGTTGTAGTTTTATGGATATCTTCAGACTAAGGATATAATGGCTTAAAAATTATTTTGAAGATCAAGACCCAGAACATAACATCTGACAGCAATTATGAGAACTTACCTGAAACAGCTCTGAAATGTACATTTCATTTGTAGTTTATATATACCATTGAAGAAATTCTCCATAGAGCAAATACAGCACAGTCGCCCTCAGAAATGCACCATGAGACACTGGTATACAACCAAAAGTGGCATAACTATATTAAAGCTAAGTGAACATCCTTCTTTTTCTTTCCTTGATTGAATCTGCTTCCTTGATTGATGTGCTGCTCTGTACTCTGTGATAGATAAAGCAGGTCTTCTCTAATTTGACTGCCATGTGATATCTGTTATTAAATGACAAAAGTCATTTAATAGAGTAGTCAGACTTGTATCAAAAAATCACACTTGAACATTTTCTCCATTTTTCTAGAGAGAAGTAAAAATGAACTGTGAACTAATTAAAGAAACTCTGTTCAGAGACACAATTCTTACTCTATTGCTTTCATAACTCATATTTTTTGTATTATGTATTTTCCTATAATTTTTCTCTATCACATGACCTTTATTCTGGGTATAAATAATCAAACCTTAATAAATTCAAGTTAACATTGAAACTTGCATGCGTAGCAGTAACTGCAGAGATTTAGAATTTTTTGTAGCACTGTTTCTAGAGCCACCAAGATACAGACCTGAATGTCTTTATTAATAGTGTTGGTTAGCAGCAATTTTGTGTTTTTCTGGGTATAATTATGGCAATTTCTTAGTAAAAGTACACTTTTGTGATTTTATCTTTGCATCTGTATTATTTAGCAGGGTTCGTACACTTTTGCTCTCTAGTCATTAGCATTATGTTAACTTGGAACTTCTGTATTTATGGCATAAAAAGCAGAGTCCTTTTATTATTATTAATTATTTCAGTAACAAACTTCAGAGAGTGATCCCAGAAAAGCTGAATTTAAAAGGAACAAAGACAGAACTCCATTTGTAACCCAAACTAATTTGGAAGCCTATTAAGTATCTTTTGCAATCCTTTGTTTGGCAGTGCTGGATTCAAGCTTCCACTGTAGCAGCTGTGGTTTTGTTTTCCTTTTTGCCTTTTTTCATTGGGAGGGGTGGGAGGAAAGAGGGGTAATGACTTTGCTTGAATGAAGATATTTGTTACATAGAAAAGAGCACTTGAATATCCACTTAAAACATTAAATGAAATAATGATGCTGACTGAGCAGAAAGTGCTTGAAAGATGAATAAGAGATGTATCTCTGAAACAGTTATTCTCTGAGGAAGTTGAGTAGGTTATGCTAGGCTGAATAGAAAACTTGCTTGAAAGAGAAGAAAAAAGCTATAGAAGTAGAAAGAAATTGACTGATAATGTAAAACAACAATTTATGGTTCACATGTTTTCTCTGATGTCAATTTTATATTGACGTATATATAAACGTATTCTATATCTTTAGCTACAAGGTAGAAATAATAGATCATGTTCTTGTTAGATTTTATAATTTGTAAGTCTTCTGACCAAAATGGAAGTGAAAATATACATAAGCATAAGGCAAAGAAAGATAAATTTTAGATTAAATTGATTAGAATCACTTAGATGTTCATTGTTGTTCAGTTAACACAGTGAGCAGTAACTGGCACAGATATTGGGAAAAGTATATTTGGTCATCAGTGATAAAAAAAGAAAAAACAAAAAACTCTTAATCTCTTACATCAGCACAAACTATTGTGTGTTTATGTGGTAAATTGGGTCACAGACCTGATCAGATATAAATGGAAGAGAGGAAGAGAGAGGGAGGAATAATTCTCTGTCAGATCAGATCCTGCATCTGATTCACTGCTTTGTTGCATGAACAACTTTCTGACACAATTGAGTCATGACAACAGGCAGCATACAGGTAAAGAGTGAGCAGAAGTGATTAGCTACAGCTGCTAAAGTGATTGATGAGAAATTCCAGTCTGAGAAGATCTAAATTTTCATTATTATCAATATTTATTTATTCAAGAATTATATATGAAAATGTGATGAACCTTCATTAAGGATAAGAATACATACCTACCTTAGTGTTAGATCTTTTCATTCTGCTCTATTACATGTTATTCTCTTGCCCTTTAGCCTGAATTGCGCTACTTCAGAGTCTACTTAGTGATACATCAAGATCTAAACTGGTAAGGTAATTTAAAGCCTTCCTTTTATCTTCTCATCTACATGTATTTACCTTGTCAGGATAACTAATGAACTCTGGCTTCTGCTAGATCACGATATTTCTTTGCCTTTTATATACCAGTTTGAGTCCAATGCTATGAGCAATAAGACAAAAACTTTTTCAAATGATTTGCATCTAAACAAAATTGATGATGGCTTTCTCATAGATTCTAATGGATTGTTCAGCTGGCAACAATCTTACATTAATTTTTTTACTGATTTCTGTCAGTTGCAGAAGCTGGAGGAATGTATCATGAAGCGAATTTCTGTTCCATGTATAGATCTGAACTACAGGTCATTGTTTCTATCTAGGGAGAAATTGATTGGCTTTTCCTTTTCTTCTTCTCTTTCCCGATAACATTTTCAGTGAAAGATTCTTTTCTAGCCAACTCAGCTCCAATGCAAAAATTGTGCAGCCTAATGCACAATCTATAATACTTTTCCAATTGAAATTTTCATTTTTCTTTTCTTGTGCTTTAATCTGACATGAGATCTTTGATTTATCAAAAAATTAGGAAATATTTTCTCTTCAGATAGCAATTTTATACTGCTGATCATCTCCTGAATTCTTTTATAAATAAATGAAACCATCTATATTTTGGTACTTATGTGCCAGAAACTGATGAAAACACTTAACATTGCATTTGTCTTCTCAGATTTCCTGCTGCAGTGAAAAGGCAGAAAAATATAATTGAACTTCAGTGTAGCTCTGTATTGCCTTCTGTACAAGATGACAGAAATGGAACTGTCTATCTAGCTCCACACCAATACTTATTTGGGAGCCTTGTTGTTTTGTGTGATAGAAAACAAGTTATAACTTGGGATTTCACAGATCAGAAAATGCCATATAAACAAATGGTGCATATGAACTACCATATCAGAGTTCTTCAGATATTGTCAAAGTAACTTCATGCACAAGATGACTTAGGGTACTAGTGTTTTCTATTAAGGAACATGAAATGAACCATGGAGACACTTTGTATACTTAACTTTTTTAACCAGAAGCAATAGTTTGCTTGTCTACTATAGCATACTCAAAAGATCAAATAAAATAAATCCATGTTAGAGAGGTCTATGCAGGTTTTTGTGCCAGAGGTTCATCCAGTGAAAGTATATTTCTGCATTGGTGACAAGTCAGAGGGCTTAAGGCCATGTGTACATTAAGAGGGAAACATTCTCAAAAATGCTATTTAGACCTTTAAGAAGAATGATATGCTTCTCCCTGTGCAGCTTGCTCCCTGATAAAAGATGAGAGAGAAGAGTATCTGCCCTTTCTGGCAGTGGAGAACCATCTTTTAATATTCTCATATTCCAAGCCTATTTTGTCAAGATTATGGCTGCATATTATTCAGTAAGAAATGTTTCTAGTGTCCTTTCCTGCTCCTTGTTAAAATCTATACAGGGACAGTGGCAGCTTAGCCCCCTAGGAATCCTAGAAATTAACTATCCTCTGCTCATAGAGACAAATGTATCAGCTGTAACATAGATTTTACGGTTTTAAAGCTTAAATGGAGAATAACAGTGCTGCAGCGTAGGAGTGCTAATAGAGAGCAGGTATAATTTGGACAATTTGGTGCTTGCATTTAAAAAAAATGTAGATAAGTATCTAGAACTTGCAAACCAAATTTCTAATATATCACAAAAATTGTCCTTCATTTAGGGAAAAATTAAAGCCCTGATAACTTCTCACTAATAACATTTTTAGAGAAAGAAATAATGACAAGTTCTTTAATTTGTTTCTGTTTCATGCACATTTACTTTCTTCCAGAGATTGTAAATGCTTTTTTTCTGAACAATGTGTGGCTGCTAGAGTGGGCAGTGACTCTGATACAAGGATGCCTGATTTGTTCATCTAGATGTTTCCTTACCAGGCAGGGAAGCATCCCTCCACCCTGTCCTCTTAGCTGCAGAAACAACCTCCACTCTTGCAGTATAGTCAGAACAAAGTTTTGGTTTATTGTCTTGCTCTAGTCTGCAGCTGCAAGTACCAGCTGTCTGGCTGGTATCACTACTCAGTTCATGACTACACAGCTCATTTTACTTTTCTCCATTTTCCTGGCCCTAATTTTCTCCATGTTCCTCTCTTCTTCTTCCAAAGTAAGTATATTCATTGCCTGAATAATCTCAGCCTCACTGAGGTGCTGTTCTTGCAAGATTGTATTCCTCTACAATTAGATGTGGCATTTGGACATTTCTCACATCAAATCACAGAATAATCTTGTTGAAAAGGTACCTCCAGAGGGCACTGATTCCTCACCCCCGTGCTCAGATCGAGCCTATCAAATTTCCCTAGCCCAAGCCCAATCAAGTCCTGAACTCCACAAAGGCTAAAGATCACAATCTGTTCTTCATATTAAAAAAGTATCTTTATATCTAATGGGCTTTTCTTGTTTCATTCTGCCTGTTGTGTCTCACCCCACTGCTAGAGCCAAACACCACCACCTCTGCATCCTCCCATCAGGGAGTGGGCAGCAGTAGGGACTTCCCAGAGGCTTTCTCTTCTCCAGGCTGAACAAATCCATTTCTTTTTGTTTCTCCAAAACCAGCAGGTTTTGAGTAGGTACATTCTATCCTCCCAATTCCCTGACCAACCCTGCAGTCCAGGGTGAGACATGACAATACCTTGTCAGCTTTTGTCAGTTCTGAACACAGGTATCTGTCCCAGATGAAACCTGATCAGCTGAAAATGTGATTGGATGCATAGGAAGGAGAGTATTCAGGCCTACGGTCTTTTGATACTTGAACTTCCCATTACAATTAAGAAGAGAATTCTATGTGTATAGGAAAGGAAGATTAGTTACAAAGCTATTTTTAAAATGGCACAGATCACATTTAAATTTATAATGTCTCTTGGAATTAAAGTATAAATATTTATGAGCTAGTGCTATTTATTTCTGTGGGAAATTAATTTTTTATTTAAATATTTCTGAAGTAAGACTATTTCCTTGGATAATAGAATACAAATGATTTAGTAAGTAATACTCATTTATAATAAAGATATGACACAATAGTTTGCAAATAGTTGCTTCCTCTGCTTTTTTTTCCTTGTTACTATAATTTGTAATCCAAGTTACCCTAAAAAGGGTACTTTGTAGTAGGATAAAGCTATTCAAGTGATAAGCAAAGCCTTTAAATTATGGGAAATATTAGAGCAATTTTTTTTGTCCGAACAAATCAAGTTTAATCCCATAAGGAGCCTGCCTTCTTAGATATACAATAAAATCAAAGGAGATATTTTCAAAACCTGGTTTGTTTGTTAATGCGTTTCCTTCTTCATGTTAATTGCCACGGGACCTAAAGAAGACACTTACACTGAAGTTAATAGCAACTTCTATTAATTTCTTACATTTTTCTTTTTTCCGAACTTCTTTTCCTCTTACGGAAGAAATTTTCAGTTTTAACAGCTAGTGTCATCAGTTTACAACTGATTAAATACTACTTGATTACCACTTAATAACTGATAGGAATTAGTTAATAATGTGTTAATCTTTGTTCATGGGCAATATCATTAAAGTATGCATAACCAAAAAGTTTACATCCATCAATATGGGGAATTGGTTTGACATTAGAGGATAAAATGTAATTTACTTCAAGTCTTGCTAGTTTACACGCTTGTGATGCATGTATTATATGTGCTTTACAAAACTTCAGTACAAAACTGCTGTTTTGTACTGTAGTCAAAGCTTCCAAAATTCCTGTTTTAGGCTTCTCTTGTTCTGTGTAAGTAAACTGAGAAAAGAGAATCAGATGTGAAAGTGAATAATCAATATTTCAGTATTGATTTTTAAAAAATTAAATAATGTATGAAGGATACAAACTTGTCCACATACACTAATAAACATGTTTTCCCAGAAGACAAAAACAGGTAACAAAAAAATCTCCCAGTGCTGGAAAACCTTGTTTCCCGTATAATTTTTGATAGGAATTTTCATCTATAGAAACTTCTCTTTTTACAGCTAAATTTAGAAAAATTTGCCAGTCAGATACTAAAGACCACAAAGAAGAGTAAGATATCCATTTTCTTTAAACACCCAGTATGACAGAGATGATTTTTGAACATGGACATAGTGGTTCAGAAGATGGCACTGTACCCCCTGCTGACTTTAAATGTTGGTGTGGTGTGCTGCTTCTAACAAAATTTGCTTTCCTCTTCACTATTGCATATAACAAGGAAATGAAAATATTGATATACAAAACTGTATATCAATGGTTTGCTTCTCATCTACTGATGTGAGTCAAGTATTATCCTATTATAACTCATTACCTCTCAAGCCTTTTCCCTTTATGCTTAGAGTATGTAAAATCACCTCCACTCACATTAAAAAAAATATAGGCAAAAGAATTTCAACTTGAATAGTTATTTATTTATTTATTTATTTTGTTCTGGTCAGGCATATGTGATACTGTGTTATATTCATTTTGTCCACAAACACGTATCAAACTCATTAAAGAGGGAATCTGCTAATATCACCTCATCTCACCTCTGTAAACTAATTTGCTATTGCTTTGCCTAATAAATGAATAAAAGAATATTTACAATATTCAATAGTTTTCAGAAAGGAAAGTGATTCACTTGCTAGCTGTAATGCAGAAAGTGAAAAGATGTAAAATAACAGATGTCAGTGCAGATTGAATTTATTTTTTCCAATATGCTTTTAAATGAATGAATGTGAAACTGTTAATACTTGTTGTATCTCAGGAAGTTAGTTATATTTACATGACTTTGATGTCTGTTTTAATGCTAGAGCTGCAGTCACATATGTGGGAGATAAATGATGTTTGGCAGTTTTCCAAGAGAATCTAGTTGCTGTGAGCTTGTCCTTTAGGATGACAGCTATGAGCTTGTCATTTAGGATGACAGACATCTTTCCTATTTATTTTGTGATTTCATATATCAGATCTTTCCCCCCCCCCCCCACACACACACACACAGTTAAATATTGAATGCAAGCATTTCTATTTGCACTAGAGCTCATAGTCAGATAAATTTTTTGGCAGTGCTATATAAATAAAGGAAGAACAATGTGTTTTTACTGGAAGAAAGGTATTCAAGTTTCCCAAAGTAGTCTTGCATTGTTAAATACAGACACATTTTCTCTTTGATACAGATAAAGAAATAGATGCTAGTGAAATGCATGAAGGCAATTTGAAAATCTGGTAAGATCCACTAATCAGCCTGCAGAGGTTATAGTCAGAAAAAATAACATTGTAAGGAGTAACATTCTATTACTCTGTATCTATGTCCTGAATACTGTGAAGTCAAATATAGTTACTTTAATGCCAGTTGCATTTTTTTTCCAAAGAAGCTGAGCTGAATTGCAGTTTTCTTCCTACATATCCAAATTGTCATCTTACTTCTGTCTCCAGAATCCTCATTAGTAAGGGGAACAGAGAGAAAGTACAGCTTGCTTTTTTCAGATCCCAGATGGAGTTTGTAAATCTGACAGGTGTGGAAAAGAAATGAGTGGGAAAGAAAAAATTTCATACTTTCAAAAAAAGACAAAAATCTGTCTTGAGAAAATGAACACTGGAAAAAAGCAGAGCTGTATATTATAGCTATCCTGAGTGCAGTAACACTTGAGAATATAATCATACAAAAAATAATTTTAACACCCAAATAATCTGCAACTATAGAATCACAGAATCATAAAATCATTAAAGTTGGAAAAGACCACTAAGAACATTTAGTCCAACTGTCAACTCATCACCACAGTGCCAAACCATGTCCCTTAGTGCCTTTAGCACTTTTAGGGATAGTGACCTCACTGCTTCCCTAGACAGACTGTTCCAATACCTCACTATTCTTTCTGAGAAGACTTTTTTCCTGATAATCAACCTGAACCTCCCTTGGCACAGCATACAGCCATTACTCTTATGTTATTACTAGTTACCTGGAAAAAGAGGCCAATCTCTACCTCACTACGACCTCCTTTCAAGGAGTTGTAGAGAGCCATGAGGTCTCCCAGGAGCCTTCTCATCTCCAGACGACAAAAAAAAAAAAAAAAAAAAAAAAAAAAAAAGAGTCCTAGTTTCTTCAGTCACTTCTTATGAGACTTATGCTCCAAACTCTTCACCATTTTTATTGCCTTTCTCTGGATATGCTCCAGGGCCTGTCTTTCTTGTAGTGAGGGGCCCAAAACTGAACACAGTACTGAAGACTCAGTCTTAACAGTGCTGAGTACAAGGGGACAACCTCTTCTTCCTGTTGGCAACGTTATTTTTGATGCAGACCAGAATGCCATTTTCCTTCTTGGCTACCTAGGCACACTTCTGGCTTACGTTCAGCCAGCTACTGATCAGCACCCTTTTCCTAAGTATGCATTGGTGTGTTGTCAGCATTATTGTCATACTAAATTCAAAACACAGCATCACGCTAGCTGAAAGGAAGAAGATTAACTCTATTCCAGGTGAAACCAAGACACTGGATCTCTTTCTGAGCCTGCAAGCATGAAGCCACATTTTTTCAGATTTGGGTAGTAGATAAAACTGCACAGGTATCAAACTAGATAGCCCTCCATCAGTACTTATCTGCTTGCTTGCCTTATACCTGACTGTTCTGCTTACCTTGAAATTAATTAGACATATAAATATAGTTTGTATAAATAATACTTTTTGCCCATGGTCATTTGCAGATATTGGAATCAACAGAAAGAAAACCAGGTTTCACGCTGAAAAGCCAAGTGTTATATTATAAGTCACTTCATTTTGGTGTTTCTCAATTGTATTTGAAGAGCAAAAGGTAAGGAATATCATGATAAAAAAGTTTGAATGTATGACATTGAAATACATACAAGTGAAAATCAAATTCCCTTTAATAGTCTGTGAACATATATAGACATACATCTGATTTATCTCCAAACCCAAGCTAAACAAATAAACTGTACTGACGGCAACAGTAAGTGGAGATAAATCTGATACAAAATGTGAAATAAAGAAAACTAGTCCCTGTGGGATTAGCAAAAGTGTTACTGTCTATAAGTATATCCAGGTTCTTATCTTTCAGAACATGAGTAATTATTTTGACTTTTCTGGCATTATTACTGTTTCAGTTTAAGGTTATCCACTAATAATGCTTCTGAAGCTTCAGGGTTTAAAATAGTGCCTTGGCATGCTCTGTAAACAGGAACAATCTGAGGTCTGGTGAGAAGATATTTATTTGTTTGTTTGTTTGTTTGTTTGTTTATTGGTTGGTTGGTTGGTTGTAGAATGCACAATTTTCTTTGGAGTTTTAGCTGGTTTTCAAGGCACACATGGTTATGAAGAGGAAGAAGTATCTTCCTCAGAAGCATCAAGATTGATTGTAAAGATCATGAAAAGCAGGTTGCTGGTATATCTCGTACTATTAATGTGGTGGTGTCTTTATCCAAATGAAGTTAAGACATTCAGTAAATTCAGAATAGGAAAAAAAATCAGTGTTGATGTTACTCTGCCTTCTGTAGTTTAGAGGTATGTCTACCTCCCAGGATCATAAAAAAATTCACCTGCAGTCGGCAATTAGTGGGATATAAACAAATTATTCACTCCATCTTTCTTCTTTTCCTGCAGCTTTCTTTGATTTTTCACTGGTTGAGCATGCAGTTATTACAAAGAATGAGCAAGTATTTTGTGTCCTTTCACATATGGGGGTTTCTGGAGTTTTTGGAGCAGTTGTGGAACTCTGAAAAAAATGTTGGTACCTCACAAAAGCAAGGAGCCATTGGTGCATCATTATAAGAAGACAGATTACATCACTCATGTATTTCCTTCTATCCTATTTGGAAAGAACTGGAGTGAAATCTCTGATGATTCATTAATTTAAATATGTCTGGATTAAATTTTATTTTATTTTAATTTATAGGAATTTCCCTATTAATTTACTTGTATATATGTAAATATACATAATGCATTTATGAGTATTTTAATATAAACATACACACATGTGTATATACGTATTATATAGTAATATTTATTGTTTATAAGGATGGAATATATAGCATACATACAGTGCGTGTATAAAGTCTGGCATATCAAAAAAATAAATCAGTTTGACTGAAAGAAAATTAAATATGCTTCTATTGAAACTAAGCAATCTACAGAAGTATTTAAAGATATTAAGACAGGAAACTTCTGTTAGCCTGTCACTTCTGTATTACAGTATTGAGCTGGAATTCCTTTTCAAAAATTTTAGTATTCTACTGTTTTATATAACATTGGCCCATAAGTTATCAGTATTATATTTTCTTCTTAAGAGTTTTCTTACAGCGTGTTTCACTTGAGTTTTCATGCAGGAGTCAAATGCTTCTGTATTTGGAGTACAAAAATTGCACAGGAAATCTGAAATACAAAGAATGTTACATGGGACCAGGACGAATGTCTATTTAATCCTGGCAATGGGTGGTAGCAAATGCATAAGGAAAGAGTATAAGACACAAGGCATTTAACTGGTACTTACCCTTCTTGATTCTGGCAGAATAGGTGACCTGGGGGTTTAAAAGTAAAAATTATTTCTTAATATCTACAAGTGCAATCATCCTGCAAAAATTTTATTCTCCTACTATGTTTTAATAGATGAAAAAGATTTGTGATTATTTTTTACTCATCAATGTTTTTCTCTAAATATTAGAGAATGTTTTTCCCCCAAAAAAATGCCCCCCACAGCTGTGAGCTCGTAACTGGTGAAAGCACCAAGGAAGACTGATATGTAAAAACCTATTTCTATAGTTGGATACTGGCTCTTGGCAAAGCTTCAAAATTCAGATACAGTTTTTTTTCTGACTACAAAAAACCTGCTTCTGGGTCAAAGATGTGCAAGTACTTTCAAGGAATACAAGACTCATGATTTTGATCTTAGTGGAATGCAAACTTCTACAGGCAAAATGCCTATTGCCCATGTTCAGGAAAATCTCTGAGACCATCATATTCACAGTGAAATATTGAATTCTTAGATATCCTCTGGGGAAAAAATATGCTAGCTGTGAAAATATGGGTCCCGCTTCTGAGATTGAAAAGCATTACAATAATGTGTTTAGAAACTCTGGAAAAATCTTGGGGACTTGTTATGCTGTATTAAATACAAATTCCTCAGATATTTATTATGTGTGTGTTTTTGTTTTTTTGTTTGGTTGGTTGGTTGGTTTTTGTTTTGTTTTGTTTTGTTTTGCAACAATTGGATTGAGAAAACAATTTTTTAAGGTAGCACTTCATACCTTGTTGTCTTCAAAGTTGCAGAAGGAAAAGGAGATTTTCCTGGTTGAGTCAAAGACTTCTAATTTCTATTCTCATTTTGCATCTTTTTCTTACTGTAATCTCTTTAGAAACAGCAATATTATGTATTCTTGCAGAGTCTCTACTTGGAAATTTGTTATCAGCATGCTTCTAAATTTTTAGGTTTAATACACCATTGAAATGAAAAATGTCCTTATTAATTATAGAAAATGCAGCCTGTGTAGCCATGGTAAAATGTCTTTCGTAAACCTGGAATCTAAAGACACTGTGTTGGGATATAGAATGTATATTATACATAGATAGTAAGAACTAACAGAGTTACACTGGTTTTGTTTCCAACCAAAAAAATATATGTTCTAAAAATACGCTTAAAATATTACTTGGGCAGCCTCTAAAGGCTTGGCTTTATGTTAGTTATCAAATACTGTGATATAATTACAGTACCATAGCACGCTAACGTGAGAAATGGTGGTTATCCCTGCTGAAGCAAAGGCAATGGCTTGTTAGATGCCTTGAGAGGCTTCACCTTAATTGTCAGAATAAGAAAATTACATCAGATTTCTTTATATATTGCAATGGCATATTAAGTATAATCCTTCTTAATATATTAGTTATCTCAGACCTAAACCTCCCTGTTTCACTCTTTTTAAGCTCAGTTTTCTTGATAAGGATGCTATGCTGTTTTGTAGCTCTAAGATGAAATTTGTTTTAGTCAATCAATTATTGTCTTACACTACTGGGCTGAAGGCCCAGATGTCCACGTCAGCCTGTTTCACCACTGCTTCCTGGTTAGCTCATGTGCTTGCTTCAGTCTCCTGTGGCGTTTGAAAGCTAAGACAGCAACTGTGGTGTCCATTTGACAACAGTGTCTGTTTTCTGCAGAATTAACCACGGAGTCTCAGAACCCTCCACTCTCTTTCCACTTCCTTCTGAACTAGCCTTTTATGAACCAAAAAAGCAACATAGGAAGAGACTGAAGAAGAACAACAACACACTCCTCCTTGAAGCAAACCACATTTCAGGTAGGTCAATCCCACACGACATACACAATTTCAGATTTTTCTCCAAACCTTTCTTTTTGCTTCCCACTTCCAGAATGGCCAAGACAAATCTACAAATTTGACAGCAAGGAGAAATTCATCTACATTTTTCTCAAAATGTTGTAAGTGTTTGGGACAAACTGAGCTCTATTTCTGTAGCATTCTTCTTGTTTTCTCCAAGTTGTTGGGCATAGTGGAACCTGACATACAGAGAGGTATTTAACATTAAAAAAAAAAAAAAAAAAAAAAAAAAAAAAAAAAAAAAAAAAAGCTGGGTAACATGGAAGTCTGGAAAAACATATAACAATGGGCAAATTCTCTTTACCTGGGGCTCTCCTGCAGGGATGAGGAGCCAGCTGACAAAACCTGTCTTCACTGCACTATGCAGACTCTGAAAAACAAAACAAACAAACAAACAAACAAACCCTGAAATCCACAAAGTTCTCAATGTACTTATTTTGAGCTGTCTTAACCTCAGAAAGAACACCAATAGGTTATCTGTATATAATATTGTGCACTATGGCAGTGTATTCTTTGTTATCTTGGGGAGAAAGCTTTACTATCACAAGCACTTGCATCTGCACTGTTGCAGAGAAGAATGTTAAAGACATCCAGATAAAAGACGCCAGTTGAAAAGAAAAAATATACTTTAGATTTGGCTACAGGCTGTAAACTGTAGGGGTGATATTTTTGAAATGTAATGTATTTATAAAACGTTTTGGCTGAATAACAAAATATATTTTTTCAAATCTTAGAAATATTTTTCACTGCTATACAAAGAAAACTTTTACTTCATTAAGGAAAAATTAATAGAAAATTTGAGGAAGACTGTTAGATGCAGAGATAAGTAATCTCACCATAACTGGCTAGTTACAAGAACCCAGTGAAGTGAAAGTACTCCATTCAGAGCAAGGCCAGTATACCTTGCAGAATATTTATCATTGACATTGATGATGAACTAGACAAAAGGAAGCTAGCTGCAGTGATACGCTTACTCACATAATACTAACTTTTAAAATTAGAATTGGGATATTAGCAAGAGCATATTATTTTATGACTTTCTCTTCCTCAACCGTTCTTTCTATTTTAGGAGTTTTTTGCCTGACTACTTCCATCTACACCCCTCGGTGGGAACCAAACTTTGACAAGAGTTGCATAAGAGGGACAGTTTTCTTTTACCTAAGGTGGGATGGTGGGGCTGCTTTTAGATGCAAAAGCTAATACAGCAAATATCTAATTTTTTTTTTTTTTTCACTAAGACAAGATGGTGTCATTGAATAATGATTTTACACAGCTTATCTAGATGCTGAAGTACATGTAGGTGACATTTACCTTAACTATCTGCCTGAGCTATGCAGGTTGTAAATAGCAAGGTACAGTCAGGTACATTTAAGAACCTGAGATGTTTCCAGTGTGTGAGCTGACTGAACTCCTTGGTTTTCCTCTTAACTAAGGTCAAGCCCTGTTTCTCCTGATAGATTCTGTGGGTCAAAGAGAAATAATGTAGTTGGAAAGTATACAGTTTTCAAAAATTGTCTGCCTGTCTAAACTGTATTTATATCATCTCCTTCTCATCATTATTATTAAGATGCCTCAAATATAACCTTTAACTAGGAGAAAATGTTTCATGTACATTTTATATTTTAAATATGAAACAACATAATGGTTTCTGCTTTAAACAATATCAAGGCCTACCATCAATGCAATGATGAAAAATACATTACTTGGCTTTCTAGGAGAAGAAAAATTTAAAAAAACAATTGGAATTTATTTCATTCAGACCAAGAAGTTGAATTGAATAAGAAAGCTCTTTCTAAGAAAGGAACGTAATTTTATTTGTACAAAGCCAATGAAATAATCCCCAAGTGCTCTGTTCAACTATTGCAGTAAATTGTCCATTCATGTCTGTTTTTAATCCACTTTACCATAAAAAAAAAACAAAACAAAACAAACAACAACAACAACAACAAAAAAAAAAACCCTACAGCTGTACATATTTTTAAATAAATTTTAGGAAAGAATATTTCTTATGTTCTAAACTCCTTAAATTTCATACTCATCCCAATGACCTTTAGCACTGTTCTCCACACAGCAATGATACTAACTACTTGGAGATGATAAGTAGAAAGGCATGTCATGCAAATTATAGATAATTTTCTGTTGCATTCCCCTTACCATATTACAAATCAGAGCAGGATGTCTGTGGTCAAGTCATGCATGTTGTCAGGCCAGCCAGCATGTGGCGTCATGGCCATGTGCTGTGCACTCCCCTAGTAATCGTAACCATTACACATAGATCTTATCTGCTGCTAAAAAGAAGCCTGCAATTAGTGGCCAAGCCAATCACACCTAATAAAATGCTAAGGCCTTCCAGTCCTACAGCAAGCACTCAGAACTAAGCAAGAACTTTCGTAACTCTTAATGCTACCAAACCCACATTATTTATTTATTTATTATTATTAAAGTGCATCTTGTTGGGAGTGTTAAGAAAATGTCACAACTATTCCAAGATTTCCACTTTCCAAGGTTCACTCATACTCCCTACTGACTTGCTATAAGTCTGAAAGCTTCCTGAGATGCCACTGAGATGTCATGAAAGACAGTTCTTCATCTCATTTTCACAAAGCTGTTTTTAAAGCGGTACATGTACACCCTGTGATAACAAATTCCAGTGCCTTTATCTGAGGAAGTGGATAGTCCTAATCTATACTAATACTTTGACATTCTGCTTTTACATGCACACACACACGACTCTCTCTATATAACTTACTAGTATCTTAATTAGATTTGAATTAATAGCTGTTTATTTTGGATTTATTCTTAATTAAACACTGTAATTTTTAGTTGGAGATGAATTAAGGAAGACCTGAGTTTGAAGTTAAGGATATTATTTTTAATCTAAACAGGAAATGAATAAACATCAGAAGATGACAGTGAACAAACTGCTTTTCTTGCAAACATTAATAATTTCTATTAATTCTGTGTAGCAAGTTGTAACAAAATTGTTTTTGTTAAGCACCACTTGAACACCGTCACTTGTTTGCAGCAGTATTTATTCAGATTATCTTTAAATGTTATGTTTGAATATTTTCAGCCTGCTTAGTTTCCCATGTAGTACTACAAGGTGTCCTGTACAGTCCTCATTCAACCCTCTGATGGACTACAAACATCTTGCTCATCACTCTTTTATCTAGCTACTCATCAGTGACAGTCCTAGGCATTCCAGTGGCTCAGCTGCACAGCTTTAATAGATTTCAAACTTCCAGGCCTGTGTGATATTTAATTGTCCTAAATTTAGAGGTCACGTTTCAGGGAAGTAGTTTATTATGTGAAATTTAATTTTAAGAATATTTCTTATCTTGGGCACGAACCATTTTGACAGCTTCATTTGCTCCTTGAACAAAGGCTAAGATTTATGTTTGAATACTTGAATGAGTCTTGGAGAACCACCAAGATGTGGTTTAGCACAGAAGTGAGGTTAATTTGTACCAAGGTAGCATACTTTGTGTAGGAGAGGCAGAAATTTGTGTAGGATTCATGTAGGAGAGGCACAAAGGCAAGACCATGAAGACAGTAAGCTCTCTGAAGCAGCCTGGCATAGTGCTGTGGGCATTAACCTCCCAAAGTATTCATTTACATCTACCAGATACCACTTGTCAGAACCCTAAGGCACTCAAACAATTCTGTATTGTTATTAAGAGATCTATTTTGGGGTTGTTTAATGTTACTTATGTGTGAAAAAAGTACTTACTTGCCTATACCTGTATGGCATGAAGGCTGAAGCCTGTTGGACTAGTTTGCTGTGTTACCTAAATAATACATTTATCCTCATGTAGGATCAGAACAATGGCTGAGCACAAGCATGACACTTCAATCCAACAAGGCCCAAGGACATTTAAGAAGGCATTTTAGAAGAACAGTACTTATCATTGTAAATGCTTAAACATAACCCAAAGTCTATCAAGATAATTTAGCATTACTAGTAGCAGTTAACTTACTGAAAGTAAATACCGTCAGAGTAAAAGATGATGGTAACAAAAATGAGGCACGTTCGAAAGTTTGGAGTGCCTGCCAAAAACAAACAAACAAAAAATATAAAATAACCCTAGACTTCAACTTTCTAATTTGAAGCACATTATCTGCAGAGAACCTATAGGGAAAAGAGAATAACCACCAGAAAATGGTAGTGGAAGTAAAAGAAGAATAAATAAAGAAATAAAAGACTTAAGGGCTGCTAGGTGTCATTTTGATTGTGCCCAAATGCACATTTATCTTTTTTCTTCTTGGTTTCTGGAAGCAGTAATTTAATGACTTCCTCATCTTCTATGTTACTGATCTGCGTGGCTGTGGAGACATCATAAAGTTCAGAAGACTCAATATTTACATAGTAGATAAAAACACATGTCAGGGCAATCCCAGGTTATCCTTTTAAAAAGGATAGTCATGGTCTTTTTGAAGGATTCAACACTACAACAGTCTTGTACAGTCTTGTACACTACAACTGTCCTTGCTACCACCTGACACTGTTTGTGGCATTGCCTCTCAGAGTTGTGGCCTGTGTTCCCTACTTCTCATGGCTGGATACCTGAGCACAAGCCCAAGGATGCTGGAGATACAATGGGTAACAAGGATCACACTAGAAAGGAAGCTGTCTTTTTTGGAAAAAATATACTCGAACGATAGCAAAAGAGAAGGACACTGGAGGATGAAAATCTTTGCAAGTAGGATGGGAGGCACTAAAGCATTTGTGGGAGGCTGCTGCCTACAACAAAAGTTGATCAGCCTGTTTCTACGACAGCTGTGCAAAAATCCATTGGAATTAAGGTGAGTCACTTGGTGGAGTCGAGAGCACATTTCATGAGCAGCCTGCAGGAGCAGCAGTATGATAGACAGTAATTAACTGAGAAACTGAGGCCACTGGGAACAACTATCACTATGTCACACCAGAAAGTAGCAGACAGAATGATGGGAACAAAATTCACACACAGCAATCACCAACCTACAGTGCAATGTCAGTAAATAACAGAAACTGATTACAGTTCCTGTTAACAATCATACAACAATGCAAAGTTGTAAACATCACAAACTATGCTACAAAAAATATTTAGTATGTTTAGAGTGTTTGTTTTCATTCTAAATTGTTGTTGTTAAGCATGGTCACAGTGAGTGCAGTGGTGCCAGAAGTGTGACACGGAGACTGGACACCTCAAGTCAGGAGCAGAGTAGAGGGGCAACATTTGTTTCCAGTTGCGTGGAAACTTTTTGTGCGTGGTGCTCTGTTACAATTTAGCTGAGGTCTGATGCTTAATAAAACACGATGGTTGTGCCTTTCAAGAAGTCCAGAGCTGCATCAGCCACTCTTGCCCTCCTGGCAGAAGGTTCTCTTCGCTGCTGTAATGCCGTTCTATCTTTGGACTATTTAGAAAAGCTAGAGCCACTCCTACACTGCTGCTATTCTTTGACAAGCCACGAACACATTTCAGTTCTTCTCGGCAAACTGAATGGCTGCTTTATAAACGCGCTCCACTTCAGAGCCTTGTCTGTTTCAACTCCCTCAGCCCTGGCTCTGCCCTTAAGCCGCCTCGGGACGCTCTCTGCCTAGGGTTCCTTTGTTCCCTCCCGTCCGGAGATCCAAAACTCCCGGCCCAGCGTTTCGCTTTCCCTTACTTCCCAAACCAGCGCCCGGCCGGGGGCCATCACCGCGCCCGGTTTGCGGGCGGCCCGGGACGGTGGCGGGCGGAGCCGATTGGTGCAGCGGACGCACGTGGGGCCGCCCTCACGCCTCAGCGCTGGCAGCGCGGCGGCCGCCGCCGCGGGGGCTCCGTGCGGAGCGGCGCGGGGCACGGTGCGGTGCGGCTCGGCTCTCACTGAGCTCCCCGCTGGACGCTCAACGGCGCCCGTGCCGCTGCAACGAGTAGGGGAGAGAGATCCCGCCGGCAGGAAGGTGAGCGGAAGGCGGCGGTAGTCCGCGTGCCACGGTGGCCGCTGGGGGGGTGGAGGGGCTCGGCTGCCCGCCGTGTGCGGTGCGGGGGCTGAGCCGTAGCCGAGCTGCTGGGGCTGGGAAGTCCACCAGAGGAGCTGGGGGGAAGTGGGCTGCAAGTTAACGATTAACTCCGCGCCGGTACCTCATCTCGCATCGCGCCGGAGCGCGGAGGCCGGCGACGTCGGTCGGGGGGCGGGTGCGGGTCTGGCAGCGCTGCTACGGGCGGGGTGGTGTTGCTCTGCCCGGCACCGACTCGCACTCATCACCGTCATTCCTCTCGGTGAGGCTTTCAGAGTAATGAAGAGTGACGAGCACCGGATAGAAAATGTAAAGTGTTTCTTCTGGTCTTCTTCAGCGTAACTGTTAGGGAATAAACCTTACAGACCGGGGAAACCGCCATCGCTGCCTTCCCTGCCTTCTGTTACAGCTGGCTTTGCTAATGGAAAGTAAAAACTTTGGTTGTTTGCCTTCTTTCTCCTGTTGGGTGGCACCGATGCTGGTGGAGCCTGAAGTTCAAGGGGATATTTACCATAATTTAGAGAAACGTGCCATTCATCTATCACATCTTTTTGTCCTCTGTCAGACAACTGAAGGAGTTTATGTTGGATGAATTCCTTCCCTTGTAAAAGCACTCTGTCTTTCTGTAAGTACAAGCTTTTAGTATGTTTTCAGCTTGGCTGTTTCTCTTTTATGAGTCAGAAATATCTTCTTATTGCTTGAACGGCATCCGCAGTCCCATGACATTCCTTTAAAGAGTCAAGAATTCTTGCTCATATGGTGGGAATCATCTGGCATCTCTTTGTGTTTGACATTAGTAAGGGCAGGACTGTGTCCTTCTTTGTTGTGAAATACTGGAAGATGGTAACGTGGGACCCTGGTTCTCCTACCATTGCCTCAGCTACTCAAAGCTGCAGCATCTGAGTAAGGGAGGGATCTTGGCATCCTGATGCTTCCCTCTCAAAAGAGGAGTGAACAGAGATTAGAGAAGCAGAACCTTGCTGATACTTTAAAAGTCATATTTTACTGTTTTGTTTTTTTTTTTTTCCCATATCTCTGATTTCCAAACTCCTATTAACTCTTGATTTTTTTCTGTAAGCATAGTTGTTGGTTTTAAAGAGTCCTTAAGGGCTCCCAAGCATAGTCGGTTCTGAAGGAACGAACAAGAAATAAATACCTGGGATAGTTTGACGGTGAATAATTGTGATGATCAGCTGGTTTGTGGGTTTTTCTTTCTTTTTTTTTTTTTTTTCCCCACCTCCCCTGTGAAATGCAATTTTACAGCTTCTTGCCCCTAAAAGACATGATTCTCCCTTAGGGCTGGTGATAATCGACCTGGTAAATTACAAGAGAGAAGATCTCTTTCAGCAAAGTGTTTTAGAGCCCTTTCACCTGGGGATTGTTGTTAGGTGTAGCCATGCCACGCTCATTTCCCTTCTGCACGTTCTTGATTCACATTAAAAATAAGCTTTAAAACTTGGCTGCTACCTTTAAAGATGCAATAAATACAAAGGAAAACAAAGACGCTTTTTGAGCAGGGTAAAAACACTGTTTTAAGAGTTAGCCCAAGTTGCTTTATTGCAATTGCTTCTCCAGATGAAGGAATTGCTGGGTGAAAAAATTCTCTGAGTATCTGTGGTATGCAAAGTAGGAGATCTTTTAGCCTTGAGTGTTTGCTTTGGAAACAGGTTATAACTCACACACCACTGATTTTGCATCTCATTTGATCTATCTTCACATTTCTGAGTGTACCCTCTATATGCAGACTGGATCTGAACACCTTGAGTTAGGGAAGTGTGACAAGAATGCAGTTGTGTATGCTATAGAAGGCTCAAGGATAAATATTTACGTTTTTTTTTCTTCCACATTTCTTCAAGTGTGGAGTCAGATATCTCACTTTCTCTTGTGCATGTGTGACTTCTTAGAAAGTAAGGATGATATGAAAATCAGTTAACTGTAAAATCCTCAGTATGAAGTTTTGTTCCCTCCCAACTGAATGTGTTTTTGTTACTTAAGCTATTTATACTGGAAGCTTACTTCCTTAAATAGGAAGAGTTCCTCAACAGATACTTTCTGTATTTGTACTGTTAATGGATTGGAGTGTAGATTTTAGATATACTTTTTTCAAAAAAGTGTAGTTTTTAAACTGTATGGAATATAGATGTCTTGTTTCTGTAATTATGAATTCAATAAATGGAATTCAATAAATACTGATTCTAGAGTGCAGTAACCATAGGTCTGTTTTTGGAGGAGATGAGCTGTCTGAATAGTAATGCATTTGTTCTCCACTTCTCTTTTCTTCTTCTGTAACTTAATGTTCCTTTTCAGTGTACAGCTGGTAAGCTGGCATTGCCAAGTTCTGAAAAGTGTTTTAGTAACAGTTTTGGAAGACAATGCATCTGGATAACATGATGATTGACTACAAATTAATTTCTCCTGTTTTTAACCAAACAGAAACACTCTAGCTAATGTGTATACAGAGACAAATCAAGTCCTTCAAGAAAACACTTAATTTTCTCAGTCCTTGATTGGCAGTTGCTGGCAATGTTGAGGATTTGAAAAATGGTCGAACTTGTACTGTAGCCAGATGTGCCAGCACATTCATTAATATACTTTTTCTATGACTGCTGCATGCAGTACTGCATTTACTGAAAATAAATAAATAAAAATCTAGAATATTATAAAATATGAAAAAATATGAAAAAATACAAAAAATATGAAAAACTACTAAAATCTGAACTGTGGAAAGTGAAATCCTGCGTCAGTTGTTCTTTTAAATTTTGGATATACAAATTTGCACCCGTTAAGAAGTGAGTGACAGTATAAGCAAAAAGTAGTTCAACACTGTATCAAGTAGCAGACACTTCTAGCAGACACATTGGTAGTGCATAGGGTTAGTATTTTGAAAAATACAATACAAACTCAGCATTTAAATATTTTCAATTTTTTTTTCCTGTGCTACAAACTGATTTGAGCATGTTCTATTAGGAGATTAAGATTATTTTATTCAAAACAATTTCAGTTTACTGGGGCCTGAATTAAGTGTACAGAAATTCATTACTGAAATTCAGGTTTTGAAGATTTAGCTTAACTTGTAGGAAAATTCAGGAGAAAGCTGTAGTTGATTTCACTGGATCTTGACCAGACCAGCAGGATATGCTTCATCAGGTGGTGGTGTTTTACTTTTCTATCTCCTATGAGTTTAGATAGGTTTCAGACAATGCTTTAACATGTTAACACGAGTCTAGGTGAGATGAATTTATCAAATGCTAGGTTATGGTATATTGTCTATTCTTTAAATAACGAAATCTAAGATGAAGGATTTTTCTTACCATGACAACTTGGATCTTAGGAGGTTCCTCATTTCTACTTCAGTCTGTGCTTAAAACTTGAGCCTTATATGTCAGGTATTTCCTTGCATTATGCTGAGAGCTTACACTGCATCACATAAAGATTTGTGGTGTCTGTGTTTCCTGTCTAGTCAGTGGAAATAGTCAGGAGCATTGAGGGCATGAATTGGAGCGTTGTAGTGCTTCACAGAGTAGTTATGGCATTACTTCATTAAGTAGCATGGACAGAAATAACTTTCATGTGATTTGGAAATAAGCCAGTACAGTTTTGTGACTGCACTGTGTTAGGTCATGTTGACTATTTCTCAGGGCAGCGGTCTTCCTTTATGCCTGAAGTTGGTGCTAAGTTCTTGGGCCTAGTCCTGCAGATCAATTGCTTGGTGATGTCTCTTGATGTTTGTGCTGGGAAAGCTTTGTGAAGGAAAGAGACTTCATTTATCAGTTAAGTTTGTCAGGATGATGTTGGGACCAGGAATTTATTTTTAATGCCTAAATGGGATTTTACATTTAATACTTCAAAATAAAAGTCAAGCCCGTGTCTCTTATGGTATTTTCAATCTAACCACTTATCTGACAGAAGAGTAATGTATCAGCTCGTAAAGGAATAAGAAACTAAAGCCTATATTTAAGGAATCTAGTAAATGTGAGCTAAGTACATGGCATGACTTAGATTCTCAGAAAAATTAAGTAAAAGTCAAATAGTTTCAGGTTCTGTTAAATTGTTTAACAGTGTTTCAGCATTTGAAAAAAAAAGTATGTAGTTAAAATATATCAAACTAGAAGCTTTTTAAAATTTATTCTTTATAAACTACTAATCTTAACTTCCTAAGGAGAGAACTTTAAAGATAACAGCTGAGAGCTGATGTTTTTGTTACTATTTACTTCTTTCCATAAAAGCAAAAAGAATACTTTATATAATATACGTACACATACATATTAGTTTTAGTCACAAAATAGATTTTTTTTTTGGTGATTGATATTTTTGAGAGAAGCGGTAATAGTTTGGGATGGGAGAATAGGTGCTCATGATGGGCCTTGTTAATCTTTTGTCATGGTTTCAGGTGTGCGTATATCCAATACTACTCCTAATTACTTTTGTATTAACCTACTGATTCGTTCTTTTTACAAAAATGGCTACTTATGCATGAGAGCGTACAGGTCCGGAATTATGTATAGTTTGATCCTGGTGTCACTCAGGGTTAATTACAGTGCTCTTGCACTGATATTAGGTGGGTGACAAGAAGGCTTGCAGCTCTGCTTCCCCTTCCTCACCATTTGTTTATTTGGGAACTTACTCTACTCTGAGCATATTCAGGTAAATCACAGAACTGCAGGGATTGGAAGGAATGTCTGGAGATTGTCTAGCCCTCTGCTAAAGCATGTTCCCTACAGTAGGTTTCACAGGAAAGTGTCAATGTGGGTTTTGAATATCTCTAGAGAAGAGGAATTCACAACTCCAGTCTGTTTGAGTACTTCATCACCCTCAAAGTATTTATTTTTTTTTTCCTCATATTTGCAAGGAACTTCCTGTGGTCTAGTTTGTGCCCGCTGCTTCTTGTACTGTTCCTAGATACCACTGAAAAGAGCCTGACCCCATCCACTTGACTCTTGCCCTGTGGATATATATATGCATTGGTATGGTCTCTCCAATTAATCTTCTCTTCTCCAGCTTAAGCAGTCCCAGGTCTCTCAGCCTTTCCTCATAAGGGAGAAGGTCCAGGCCCTTAATCATCTTTGTGGCCCTCCATTGGACTCCCTCTGCAAGTTCCTTGTTTTTCTCATACCGAGAAGCCCAGAACTAGACACAAGAGCTCCAGATGTGTCCTCACCAGGGCAGAGTAAAGGGAGAAGATCACCTCCCTCAACCTGCTGGACATGTTGTTTTTGATGTACCCTAGTAAGCCACTGGCCTTCTTTGCCACAAGAGCACAATGCTGGTTCATGGTCAACCTGCTGTCCACCAGGACACGTAGGAATTTCTCTGCTGATCTCTTTCCCAGCAGGTCACTTCCTAACCTATATCAATACATGTGGTTATTCCTCCCCAGGTGTAGGTCTGTACTTGTCCTTGTTGAAGCTTGTAAGGTTCATCTCTGCCCAATTTTCCAGCCTGTCCAGGTCACTCTGAATGGCAGCACAGTTGTCTTCAGCTACTGAATGTCAGCCACTCCTTCCAGCTTTCTATCATCAGCAAACTTGCTGAGTGTGCATTCTATCCCTTCATCCAGGTCACCGATAAAGATGTGAACAAGACTAGATTCTTTCCTTCAGTATTCAGACACCTCTTCCATTTTCCATGACTTCTGAAATACAATAGAGAGTGCCTTCGCAGTCATTTCTGCCAGCTCCCTCAACACTGGTGGCCCCTTAAGGGAGCACAGATTTGCGTGTGTTACATTTGCCAAGGTGACCTCTGACTATATCTTCCTTGACTGAATGTAAAAATAAAAAGTAACAAATTGGAATTCTCCAGGAATATCAGACATTTGTTTATTTGAAGTTTATTTCCTATGGAAACTTGTGAAGCAGTGCATTGTAAAGATGTTGAGCTATGTTGTGATTTAATGCTTATTTCAAGCAGCAATAGCTGATGTGAATGATGAGCAGTTATCAAATTATAATACTCAAAACCATGAAGGAACTTTCAACACTAACTATTTTCTGTGTGCAGAAGTAGTGTGGATACTCATTCAAAAGCTAACTTCATATATTTTGGAATTTTTCTTTGTTTTCTATTTATTTATTGTGAACAGTGGAGTAAGGTGTTGCCAGCAATCTGGGTTGCACTTGGAATGCTATGTGGGGCTTCCCTACAGACTTCTTCCTCTGCAGGATTAATGGGGCTGAGGAATGCAGCTGTGCAACACCAGTAATGCTGTCCTAGTACTCAGAAGTGTGCCACTTGGGATTGCACGAGCACTTTCAACTGCTGAGGCTTTTCAGTACATCTGTGTACTGAGTGGTTAACCCCAATTTACTGCTGAAATAAATGACATTAAGAGAGTTATTTAAGGTCGTGCTATACTTCCATGGTAAACCTGTGTTCATAATCCATTTTCTATTTCCGTCTTTGGAGATTGCCAATGTATAAAACTTTAGTTTTATCTTCTTAAGCAATTCAGTGAAAGACTTGAACTCCGTGTGTATTTGAAGCTGTAGATTTATGCCGTGTAGAATTTTACTCTGTTGACAATATAAACTTCTTCCCTTTTGCATTTTATAATAAAAGTCAGTTAGGTTTTACAGTAAAACTGGCAATGACATCTATGGACTATCATATTTCCTGCCTTCCTTTGAGTACATCTGTTGTGCTTTGCTCTGCAGATTGAGTACTTTGTGTAGATAACCTGTCTGTGCACAAGAAGGAAACATTTCACAGGTGCAGCTATAAAAGTCACCTATGTGAATGCTTAGATGTGGATATTTCTTAAGGACCTGATCCTGATATGGCACCCAGAGTTAAATAAGCGCATTTATTCACTTCCTGCTGTTTATAAACCAATAAATCCAGAACTGTCTTTCTGTATGTTCGTTTCACTGCGTGGATGTATTGCATGTTCTTGAAACATAGGCTTGTTTGAAATTCCAGATGTGCTCAGTTTTGATAAGAAAGCTCATCATCATTTTTGCCTTTTTGTTTCAACTTTGAAAGACCATCTCTTCCAAGATGACAGCATTAGACAGAGGTGACAGTTTCCTTGTGGTTTTGCTAGAGAATCTTGTTGTTCTGAAAGACTGAAAGAAATGTGTTTATATATGTGTGTGTATACGTTTGTGTGTGTGCGCGCGCATATACACAAAGTATATATGGTATACATTTGTATATATATTTTCCACTCTCCCAGCAAAATATACACATATATATACATATATGCGTGTGTGTATATATATATGAATGCATACATACACGTGGGTATATATGTATTTATATACGTGTATGTGTGTTTTGCTGGGAGAGAGGGAAAAATATAATTCTTATTTCATTGTATGAGCTTCCCTGAGGTCAGAAAAGCAGAACCTTGACTGTGATGCAATGTATTATAATAAGTTCTTCTGAATGAAGTGTTTTGGAAGAGACAAGGAGATACTATAAAACTTTGAGAAAGTACAGTTGTCTTCCCTACGAAAATGGTCAGTATGAAAAGAGGTGAGAATTCAGTATCTCTGGAACATGAGCAGACCAGGATGTGAGTAGTCTTTTTAACAATTAAAGTGTGGAAGCTGATGGAGCTGTTTATCTCATTATGGAACCAGTAGCACTGGTTCAGCTGTCCTCCTCAACAAAGATTATTTCCATGACCTGGTCATGACCGTGTGTTATTCTGTCTAATCTCTCTCGCAACATTTTCTGCTTTTATAACATCATCTATTCATTCAGCATTTCTTATAAGTTCATTTTTATCTTTCAGTCCAATTAATCTTGTAAGCAATGCATCTTCTGTGGAGAGGGAAATGTTACTTCTTTTCTAGTTCTTCCCTTCTCTGCACTTTTCACTTGTCTTTCCTTTCATAAAGTTTTTTTGATTCTTCTGAGAGTTACATTCCTTAAATGAGATAATGAATTTGTTAGTGATAATGGACGAAAGGCAAGTGTTCTGGAAATAACACTGTGGTACATTCTGTACCACATTCTTTCCAGCTATGCTGCACTATGAAAGGAAGATGTGAAATACTTTACACTCACTGAGTAAATAATATCTGTTAAAAACAAACACGTTTGAAATAGCAGAACTGGATAGCTTTTTCCAGAAAGTCCTTGAATGAGAAGCTGAAAAAAGTATGTACAGAATAAGAAACTGCATTTGGGAACGCAGAGTGAAAGGAGACCACTGGAGTTTAATGTGAGATAGGTAACTAATGGTTGCTTCTGTTGTACTGGAGAAAAAAGGCCAGTGTGTTCCAGTGTGGAAAGGAGAACGTAGGAGTAAAAGTTCACTAACAGTAAGAAAAAGACAAATTTGTGTAACTGAGTGGTTGTTTGTCTCCAAGTTGGGTGCTTGCAAATATAACACAATATGTATATCAATACCATGCAAAGTACTCTATGTCTAATAAAGCTTAAAATTGAATTAATGCAGATTCAAAGGCAAGAGAAATAGATCCATTAGTTATCTTCTAATTTTTGATTGAAAGTATAAATTGATTTCATTCTAAGATTGTTGGTATCACAAGATACAGGACATTGAAAGGCAGTCTCCTACTCTGGTTAGCTTATTTACTTGTTCAGGAGGTCTGAGCTTTTTAAAAGGCTTCGGATACTGGTAACGTCTTTTTCATAATTATGAATAGTCTATTAAGAAAATATCTATTTGTAACTATTATAAAATTATTTTAAAGTACAAGGGATGCTCTGAAAGTAGTGTTTCCTATTTTGTTATGTTAGTGGTATGGTGATTGAGGTGGAACCTTCTTGCCAATATTCTGTTGTATTTTGTTGCCATGTAACAGATGGCAGCAGAGGGACCCTCCAACAAAATGGCATCTGATCTGGAAGCACATATGAAGCAAAGATGTCATTCCTTCATGTGGAAGAAATGGCACCCATGACATTCATCAACACTTGCTGAAAGTTTATGGGGACAAAACTGTGCATGTGAGAATGGTAAGGTGGTACATTTCAGCAGTGGCAAGAGGAATGTGAAACATGAGTCATGTTTTGGATAGCCATGCATGGGTATCACACTGTAGAATGAAGAGTGTCTCAATAAGTTCACATGCATGAATCATTAGATCATGACCAGGGAACTGTGTATAGAACTGAATACTGGTTTTGATGAATTGGAAACAATGGTAGCATTATTGGAATATTGCAGAATTTGTGCCAAGTGTGCCCCATGAATGATCACAGCAGGATAAACACAGTATGCAAGCTTGTCAGGACCTATTGAACCAGTATGAGATTGAAGGTGAATATATTCCATATCATATCATTACTGATGACAAGATGCAGTGTCATTACTGTGTGTTAGAGGCAAAATGATAGTCCATGGAGTGGCAAGATGTGAATTCCCCACTGAGGAGAAAATTCAAGATGTGGCTGTTGCTGTGCAAAATAATTTGCACTGTCTTTTAGAATAGAGAAGAAGGTGATCCTTCAGGGTTTCCTGGAACCCAGACAAACCATCAACACTGACTGTGACATCATGGCTCGGGCTAATCTGAAGGCTACAACTTCCAGAGTCAAGTCAGCAAAGATTGCCTTTCTCTTGCAACAGGGTAATACCAGGACCAATGTGAGTTTGAATTCTGTGGAGCACATTGCCAATCTTGACAGGATTGTCCTACCACATCTATTGTATAGTCTGGATTTGGTATTTTCTGATTGATATCTTTTTGGGCTGATGAAAGATGAACTGCATGGGTAAGATTATCCTAGCAACAGCATGATCATACAGCTCTAAAAGAGTGGATCACCTCCACTAGTGTGGAGTTTGATGAGCATGGCATGCAGGCTCTTGTTCATTGCTGGTGAAAATGTATAGCTAATGGTGGTGACTGTTGAAAAAGATGTTTTGTAGCTGAGAATTTGCTCTGTCAAATAGTATTACTGTGCGCTTTGTATTTGTTGTAATTTCCATAGAAAATAGGAGTCATTATTTTCAGAGTAACATTCATAAATTAATAATTAAACTTTGATAAATTACGCATTTATCTATTTTTAAGATCTCTGCTTTTTTAGAAAGAAAATCAACATGTAATGGATATGAAGAGATTTTGTGTGGGTGCATTTTATATTTGATTTCTAGTTTGAAAACTAGACTTCAAGTATGAGTTGTTTCATGTATTTTAAAGATCTGCTATTATGTAGAGTATGATGCTGAATGCAAGGAAGTCTTTTTGCAGGACTCCACTCTTTCCAGTACGCAGAAGAGCCTAGAACTAATGTGGCCTTAGCACTGTTGTGTTTTGGATTGATAATATAAGTTATGGTAAAAGAATTATTTTTTGGGTTGAGTCAGCAAGCATTTTTTTGTTTTGTTTTGTTTTTTGTTTTTGCTTGAACTAAAAACAAAAACTGAAACAAAAGGCATTTTCTTAACACTATATCTTTGCTTAATTCCAGATGGAAATATTTCAATTCTCTTGTTGTTTCTGTTTTTCTTTCTTACAGTAAGCGAATTGTCTCTCTCAAGTATATAAATGGTGCTGAATTGTCAAGCTGATTGAGCAACTTAAAATAATGAAATACACATCTGTCTATTAGGGCTATACCCACAATTTTCTGATAACATCCCTGCTTGGAAAACCTCTCCCTTTCTTTCTCACTTACTGTGGAGATGGCCATATAAAGATGGCTTTTTCAAGAGAGAATGAGACATCACTAGGAATAGTAGCTAAAAGCAGAGAATGCATTTATCTCTGTCATTCTTAATCTCAAAATCTCTTTCATGTGGATTAAGAAGCAGCTATCATACAGATATATTTTTTGATAAATTAATATCCTTGTAATAATGAAATGAAAGCCTTTTAAGAAATTGTCAGAATAATATTTATATCATGCCATGTGCCTCACGTTAATAGGTGCTAGTTTTACTAGAGTTGCCTTTTCTTTAAAAGCTATCCAAGTGAAATTTTCTTCACAAGACAGAAGGTTATCTGATACTAGGTCCTTAAGACATGTTTCCTTGTTGTATGAGAGGCTTGTATCTTTGTTGAGACAAATGTATAGTAGGTGTTTTTGTTGCTGTTTGTTTGTTTGCTTTCATATTTTTTTGAGATTAGAAAAAAAAAATATATCCAAAAGATCTTTACCTTTTCTTTCCTCTACCAGAGCAATTTTAAAAATTCAGTTGACTTCTGTTCAACACATAAGCAGGGATTATACATATTTTAAAGTACTATAATGCTGATAGTATTCCACTTGTTAAAGCTTTTAGTGCTATTGGAACCTTGACTAAAACATCTGAATTTCTGGAAAACTACTTCAGCTACTGTAGCAGAGAATGAAGAGGAAAGTGTGCATAGATATGTGCACATATCAGATCCATTTATGGATCATGTTTAGTGATCTTCCTTTTGAAACTTCCATGCGTTGTGATTCTGTGAATCTGCTGCATTTGTTTTGCTGGATATAGTCTATTTATATTTTGGTTCAGCATTGCTCCTCAGATATCTATTCTTAATCTATGTTGCACATTGATACTCCATGTGAAAAACTTGATCTTTTTCAAAGCTTGAATTCTTACCTTCAAGTTCCTGTTGTGATTTTTTTTTTTTTGCTGTTATTTTTTCCATGAAACTGCTGTGAGCTGAAGAGTTAATCTGTTCCTGAAACCTGTCATAATCAAATCTTAGAAAATTGCAGCTATGAAACTTGTTTTAAAAATGGTTTCCTTTCGACTTCAACTTGCATTCACACAGTTCTTTATGCATCTCACTGAATTGTAATTGGTCTAAAAAATCTCTGTGCTGAGCCATTTTTTCTTCCCTTTCAGAAAATAACAAAACAGAATTGTTTTGCACAAATACAACTCCAGAGCTGAGCACATGGTACTCCTAAGTCTCAATTGTTCTTACTGCACTTGTGAGAAGACACCAAAGCAGTAAATAATATTATTGTGCAGCGGCAAAGGCAGCTCAAGGACAATAAGCATTTGAATTTGCTCTTCAACCTGATGTACATAGTCTGCTTAGTAAGGCTACATTAGTGTAGAATGGAAGAGCAGGAACTTTGTGGCAGTTCTAAGGCCAGTAGCGGCTTGAGTTTATACGTATGCCTTCTTCAGTTTTTTTGTCTTCGACTTACTGGTTCTCTAATACTTTGCGGTAACTGATGCATTTACAAAACTTAGGAGTACAACATACATTGGAATTCTCAGGAAACATTTGTCTTTTACTTATTCATGCTTGCATGTGTCAGAATGCAGTAGAATCCTCAATGTGAACTCAGAAATATAAAAGCATTCAAATAATATCTATTCATGAGCAGAGGTAATCTAAATTATAATGTATTTTACCTATGTTGTTGCATGGGGTTGCTGTGAAGCAATCCTTCCAAGCTGGGTAGTAGTAATGTCAAGATAACAGGAAGTTCTATACCTCTTCAGATGGTAAAGGAATACCTGTATTTTGGACTGGTGGTTTTTTGTTTTTTGTTTTTGTTTTTTCCTGCAAAATAAGGAACTCAGGTTTGAACTGCTGAAAGAACTGGGGCAGATGTAGTTTTCCTGGCTTCCTGACTACCAAGATAAGACTCTTAGAAGGGCAAGTCATTCTACCTGAGGACAGAGAAAACCTAGCTGTGTTAGAACAACCTATTTCTTCCTATCTGTCCATCAGACATAACTCTCATCTTCTTTGCATTGCAGGAAAGGAGAAAAGAGAACTGGGCAATCTGTCCATGAGAGCTACAGAGTCTATCATGATTGGATTTGAAAGCATTGTATGAAAAAAATCATTTAATCTACTGGCTGAGGATTTATATGGCCAGAAAATAGGGCCAAAGTCTACTCTTAATTCAGGTCTGGGGTGCTCTCCGTTATGAGAATAGAAAACAAGTTGTGTGGACTTGAAGGGATGGTGAAATTCCTCATCCAACATGTCTTTTATCTACACCCTTATGCATCCATATCTTGAAGTTAGATCAGCTTCAGTCATGTGTGCTGCCAGCTTCACTCGTATGTGCTTGCAGTGCTGTACATTTTTCCTGTTCCACCTCCTTAAATAAAACTCAGGAAAATAAGGCAAGTAACGTGCTCATTGAATGTATGTTGTTGGGTAATAGTAAGGATGTTTTATTATGTCTTAAAAAATCTGTCTTGGATGGTATTCATATCAAAATTGTCTTCTAAGGAAATAGATTTTTGATTCTCATTATATGAAATATTCAAAAACTATATCTACTAATATATTTTGATTGGAAGAAATAAGCTCAAATGCCTGATGAGTTAAGCATTTTTCCTGGAATTCAAGGTCCATAAGAAGTGGCAGATGGGGTCACTTCACTGTTACTTCATTTACAGAGTACACCCAAAAAGTCAACAGACTCAAAGCTGCATGAATCAGAATGATTAATGTTCCAGGGTTATAATATTCAGATCAAATACTGTTTTCTAATTATTTTTTTTTTTGCTATATCACCTGGATAGTTTACAAAGAAAAAGAAATTGTTGCGTAGTGAAGATTTTTAAATTGGGCGTTTTGATTAACAATCTATTGTCATACGTCAGTTAAAGTCATTATGTACTTTTTTCTATATATTCAGGTCATGCGGTGAAATTGGGGAGTTTGAATTCTATTGAAGTACAATATACAAGTAGTCCTGTACAGAACAGGATGTGTAGGGGGAAAAAATATCAGCAAATGTGTAGGAAATTCCAGAATTCAATTTTTTTTTTTTTTCTTTCAAAGGCTATGAATTTTCTCAGGGCATTCCTCAAATGTATATCCAAATAGTGAGGCCAGTAGTTACAGCTTGATTAATTTGGAGTAGAAAGATGTTGAAAAGAATGTGCTACTTGTGATGAAAAGCAGTTGTTTATTGTGGGTTTTTTTTTTTTGAGATTATCATAGAAATGCTAAAAATATGTTGATGCCCCCACAGACTTGTATGCATTTAGTTCTCATTGTGAGTTTTGTAATTATATGAAAGTCACAACTTTACTGTAAATGACAGTTTTTGAATCCATTTTCAAATAGACACTATTTGTGTTTAAATTTCTCTCATGGAGTTCTAATGGGTTTGTAGAATTTCTAGCATCTGGAAAAGAGTCTGTCTTTTTATAATGCTTGTCAGTATCACCATTTGTAGTCTGTACAGCATACCATCTACTTCCTGCTGTGAAAATGCTCAGCTATTCTAGCTTAGACGCACATGACCTATGGGTGTTGGATACCTCTATCCTATGCATACGACCTCCAGTCATGCTTATTTGTCACAAGTGTAGACATTGACCCAGTCGTTATATTGGAATGTGTATGTAACAGAGGAATGACTGACGGAGCAATGTAATTGTGATGCAAATAAAACATGTATTCTTCAGACATGAATGTTATACCTTGTAACTGTTAAAAAATAGTCATTTTCTGGGCTGATAGGTGTCTATCATTTTCATCTGTCAAATGTTAGTTGATATGATTATCAAATACTAAATAGAAATTTTTAGTCTTTTTCTAATGCTATTCAAACTAATTTTACATCATCAAAGGGACAGTATTTTCTGTTTTTAAAAGACAAGTTCATTAATTTTTATTATGATTTTAAGATACTTGTGCATATCACATAGGTACACAGCTTGGTGGTTGTGAGTTTGAACTCTTAGTAGTGGTGTCTCAAGTGATAAAAATGACATGAGTAGGTAAGCAGGATAAAAGGATATTAAACAGGCCTATGCATAGCTTGTTTTCCGTTCCCCACCACATTTTTTTTTTTCAATAATCATGAAGTGATTATGTGTTGTTGTTTTTTTTTTGTTTTTTTGGTTTTTTTTTTTTTTTTTTTTGTATAGAGAGATTTAGGAAAGATTCTTGACATCATCTCCTGGGAAAAAAAAAATATTCGGGAAGGAGGATACCTTGTGGTGTCACTAAAACATTTTAGACAATCACTAGCTATAAATGTGTGCTGGAGTCCTCCCCAGGAGGGACTCCATCTTTTAAAATGCTTTCCAGACCTGTCTTTCTCAATTTCAATTAGTTGAGGTCCTTCCTTTTCTTTTGCTAACTTCTAGTCCTACCCTAGGAAATAAGTTAAATGTTTTCAGAGTTATTCTACAATTAGTAATTCTTAACAGGTAGTTTGCCTAGCATGGATGAGTAAAAGCAATTAAGCAATCTTTTTATGCAACGGGAAAGGGCCAAGAAGAATACACTTGTTTTATCAAGTAGATGTAACAGTGTGTGTACGTAAAATGACTTATTCATTTTGTGCAAGTGCACACTGAAGGTTGAGCAAATGTGTGTGAAATAACAAAATCTTTCAATTCCATTGAAGTTATTGTGAAATATAATCTCAAAAAATTTAGTGATTGTTTTTTTTTCATAGATAAGCTGCAGTTGCATGTTTTCATGGAAATGTTTTTATAAATAACCAGCATTTTGAGAGGTTAATTGAACAATTAAGGTATAGACTGTCTTATCAGTAGTTACTTTTACTAGTAATCTGTGAAACTACATGTTCAGAGAAAATGAGTTCTGTTCATCCTCTGTTGCAAGGATATGTATATGTGTACGTATACGTTTGCACATACATTTGAAGAAATTTAAAAACTAGAGTCTTCTTGACTTTCAGAAGATTACATGTACTGAAATAGAATCATATTGAACTGTGAAGCGAGACAGTTTCTTGCATAGCTCTTCTTTATGACCTGCTCAGTGTATCTTCTAGCATGAGGTTATGCTTGGAAGATAATGATAAATATTGATAAGGATTATTGCAGTCTGAACTGTTATTTCTATTACACTTGAACAGTTAGTGCTTTTGAATAAGAAGGGATTTTTGTTGACACTAGTATGATGTCTCAGGCTCTGTAATTATACTGTTGCCGAAGTGGGCATCCATCTCATCATCTTGATTTAGAGTGCCATGACTGACTAGACATAGTCGGTCCTTTGCTTCATGTTTAATCTGGATTTCTTGCTAATGTCACAGAACCCTTTTTTTTTTTTTTTTTTTTCCTTAATGTACTCCTTTTATTGTGTCATTTTTCTGTCTCACTATATCTCAGCACAGAATTTGTCAGAAACTCTAGGAATATTCTTGTGATACTGATGGGTGTTTTAAAGAATATTGTTCAGTTTTCTTCTGTACATTGAGGCTTTCATACAGGAGGCATCCTGGCTAAGAGAAATAATGTAGTCTTTCCCAGTCAAAGTCAATTAATTTTGTGGAAGTCTAGCAACCATCTCTCTAAAGAGCTGTATCTTCTGATCTGAGGTCCTTATTGCCTTTCTTAAACACAAGTAAGCACAAAGTCTTTGGTTCAATGTTGTAGTTGCCAGGTGCATGACAGCTGCCTTCCTTGTGTTCAGTCTCTGTGCTAGGTAGTCTGTTATGTAATTACCTTTTCATTTGAAAATTAAAAACAGCTTATGCTATCTATTGCTGCTGATTAGGAGATGATACAACTGTGCAAGCTATGGTTGGGATGCGCATGGAGTAAGTTTCCTTGGTCATGTTTCTCTGCTGTTGTTGGTTTTCTGCCCTGTAGTGGTAGCCTCCATTCTTATGTGACTTGTAGACTGTTACTTAGTTACTTAAAACTTCCTGAAAGTTTTTTTTTTTTTTAAAAAAAAAAAAAAAAGCAAATGCTGTTTGCTTGATTCCTTCATGTATTTTTCCCTTTTTCACCATGAGGGTGTAAATAGCTATGCAATGAAAGGATTAAGTATAGACTTTGGATCTTTCTTGCTTGTTAATACATTTACTCAAGATGTTGCTAGTGTACCTTATCTTTGAGCAAATAGTTACTGATTGTTTAGAGCCTTTCATCAGTTCAGCAGCATCAGGATGAGGTTATTGAGAGGAACCAGGAACAAACACAGCCTGGGATGGTCTGACAGTGCTGTGGGCTCACAGGCAGCCCTCTCTCATAGCCACACAGATACGGGCTGTAGGCTCTGCTGGGGTTAGTGTGGAGACCTAGGCCTGAGAAGGGTAGGAGGAGCCCCGAAGGAATATGGTCAGGGACAAAAGGGCCTTTCAGGGACCTATACAAGATTTTGGAAGCTAAATTAAGAGAACTGTTCAAAATGCCTATTTTAAATATGAGGATTTTTTACATGGGGGGGAAGAAAAATTAAAGGATGGCAAAAACACCAGTGGCTATCATATATGTCAAAGGCTGAATTGATGGGGTATACATGTGTGTGCATATGTATGCATACAAAAAAAAAAAAAAAAAAAAAAACAGAAATCATGAATGTATTTATAATCCTTTTGGACAACATATACTGAAAAAAAAAAAAACTATGATTTATTTTACTAGTACAAGCATCCTAAATTACTGTTCCTTAACAAGACTTGTTTTTCTGCTGATGGTACTATATAAATAAATGAATGTGTAGAGAAAGTTTTATGAAAGTATTTTCTCTGGAGTATGTGAATAACATATTCAATTTGGGAGAAATGATTTCTGATTCTCTGTAAGATAGAGGGTAGACTAAAAATGGCATAATTTTGTACTGCTTTTTACATCCATGAAACTAAATTCATTTGGAGTTGATTAGGAAAGATAAAACGGAAATGTGTCCTGACTTTAGAGAAGTGATTTTGTCATTTCTCTGGATGTCACATAGTGATCTACTGACGGAGGTGCTGGAGATGCTTCTAAACTCTCTATGAAATAACTGAGTTGTACAGTTCTGTATTTTTGTATGTTTGCCAGATGGCTGACAATGTAGGTTGGAGTGTCACGGTTGCACATTGCTTGCTTTGTTACAAAAACAGAAAATCATTTATAGTAAGAAAGTGGTGATTATGGTATTGTAATTATATTTTTAATATCAAAGTAAACATACGTTTTACAGAGAAATTATTGAATGTTTATACAGTATTAAATTTTTAAGTCACCAATTCAGATTCCATCTGTTTGATCAGACTTATTTTTCTTAATATGGGCATCTATATCTCTTGTCAGTGCAGGCATGCATGTGTTATCTAGTTGCTGAAGAGTTTATACAAATTAATGTTTCAGCTATATGAATGCATGTCTCCTCTTGCCCTGAAGATTTCACTAAGATGTGAGGATTTAGCTTCTGCTAATATTCTAAAGTGCCAACTTTTATTCACTGAAATGCACCTTCATGTTGTAAAAGAAACCAGATAAAAGAAGGGGAAGTATTATGTTAGAAAATAATGAGCCATATGCAAAAGCCGATACAGTGATGACAGAGGGTGGGAGAGGAGATAACAAGTATGAATCATAAGTAAATATATCTCTGCTGAACTGGTTGTTTCTGGGATTCTGTGCATTTTAGGGTTGGACAAAAATAAATTTACAGACGGTAACAGTTACTTAAGCTAATGCAAATCCATTGATATTATTCAAATGTGTAATGAAAAACACTTTCAAAAAATTAAGAACTGCTTCTAAATGAAAACAATCCTGAAGATGAGAATGAGTCATGGGTTTGGCAACTTTGCTTGTCTCATTGTGGTGATGCCACATGCTTTCCTTTGAATTGAATTGACTTTGAAGAAAGGAATCTGCAGAGTTAAGGGTGTGGTTTCAATACTGAGTTAGCAGAGTGAGCTGTAGGATATTGCAAGAAGTGGTGCATGTTCTTAGCAATTCCACTGGGCTGACACTAATGATGTGCAGCTGCAAATTTTAGCAGAGGACTAGTATTCTGAAGAATCAGCAAAACACTAAGAGATTGAGGAAGCCGACCACTTTATTTGACATCATCCCACAGTTAAACTAGCATAAGCTGGTGCTGGCAAGCAGCTTTTGGCTGAGGACGAAACTCAATTGATTTCTTTGAAACAGTTTTTCTTACCTGTAATTGGATGTGTCTGTCTTTGAGCAGTTGTATGGCATAGTGGAGGCTTGGATTTGCACACATGGAGGATTTTTATAATGACATTTATACTGTAGGAAGAATATTGTATTTGAGATAAGCCTGCATGAATATGCTTGGATTCCTTTTCTAGGTTGACCAATAAAATGGGATACATGGCTGGCAGTTTTCTCCTGCATTGTGTTCAGGAGCCTTGGTTAAAGACGCCAACTTTTTCTTCATATTTTTCTGGCAGAAATCATTTGTTGGATAAAAAATTCTAAGAATGTATGAGATATGTTCTTGTTCTTTCAATTAGGTGCAGTTTTATCTAAGGATGTTGCCAAGAAGCTTATCTTTTTTTTTTTTTTTTTCTTTTTTAGATGGCTTTTGTCAGTAAACAGTTTCAAGGTTGGAGATGGTGTTATAAAGAAAAAAAACTGTTTGAAGCTCAGAACTGAGTGCGGGTTTAAGTTGACTTTGGCACAGCATTATTGCAGAGGGTTTGTTGCTGTGGAGTTTGTTAATAATTATACTTACGAATTCGATGTGGGGATGTCCTTTGATCAGATGAAAATGTGCATTTCTGAACTCAGTGTCCTTTGGTGCTGCAATTATCTTTGTGTAAACCTATGAAGATACATTGTGAGATTACATTATGTAAGACTGCATAGCTGTGCACACTGCTTAGAGAGAATGTTAATTATTCACAGGTAGATCTTGAGTGAAACTAAGACTGGAAGGATATCTGATACATTGATTAGTCTGGGATCAGTTTACTGAGCGGTGCGATTTATTTTAAAGCAGCCCTCCTGCTTTGCACAATAAATGGTTAGATGCCTGAAGGTTATAAATATAATTTCTATATGAAAGAAGAAGAGATTATTCCTAAACTTCTGAAATTAATGTTGTAGGATTTTGTGTTGCGTGTCTTGTTTTATGACACTCCTTCTACCCCTTAGTCAGATTTATCACTGTTTCTCTACCTTCTCATGATATGCTGTGCTGTCATTGTTCAGATATGTAAAACATAATTCCTGAAAATGAAAGCATTAAGACGATGGTATTTCAATTTCTTTCTTCTTAAAGATGTGATAGAAGGAACTAAAGAATGATGGGTTTTAGTTTTTGGCTATTTAGGTTCCAATTCATGTCTCTATGTGTTGTAATACTTGCTATATCAGAATTAACTGTAAAAATGTTACTGTGCATTGTACAGTTATCCATATGTTGATTAATATACAACTTCTCTTCAAGATATTTTTGACTAAAAGTTAATAGTTTTTGCATATTCTTAACCCAGATGAAAAATTTCATGTATTCAAGAAATCATCATTAAATCATGGAATCATAAAATGGCCTGGGTAGTAAAGAACCATAATGATTATCTAATTTCAACGCTCTTGCTATGTGCAGGGTTGCCAACCACTAGAACAGGCTGCCCAGAGCCACATCCAGCTTGGCCCTGAATGCCTCCAGGGATGGGGCATCCACAACCTCCTTGGGCAACCTGTTTCAGAGTGACCATTCTCTTTGTGAAAAATCTCTTGTAATATCCTGTGGAATGGTTATATACATACATAGTACTTTTTTTTTAAGTCAGGTTTACAAGGACTTAACATATGACAAGATGATTTCACTCCATTGCTTACATGTCTAATGGAAAGTCACCAAATAACTTTCTAAAATAGAATACTAATTTATGAGCAACGATCAGTGGTTGAAATATGAAGCATCAAGGAATAGAAAAAGCCATTAGTTTCTAGCTTTCTCTGACTTAAGCGAGACATTCATTTAAAAAAAAAAAAAAAGTGGAGAAAAAAAGTGTGTTGAAATCTACAAGGGCTATTTGCAGTAGTTTTTCCGTGAATTCTGACAAGTGCAGAGTTAAGCAATTGAATACATTTGGAGGAGGGGACAGGGAGATAGAATTTCTAATAATTTCAGAGATGGTAATATCCCTTGAACAAAAGCGTTTTTTGTAGTTTCTTCCATTTGTAGGCTTTCTGAAATTTTTCAAGCTTAATTGGGCTCACTCATTTTTGGAACATATGATACTTTCTATTGGTGGATTCATGGGATTTGTTGTTGGAAATGTCTTCAGCTCATGTTACCTGCCAGAAAATCAAGTTAAGTGCCAGAAATTACCAAGACACTACCAACAGATGCTTTACTACTACTGGATGGTTCTTCTTTTCTCTCAAGTAAAATGCTGGTATAATACTTTACAGAGATTTTATTATCACAGAACTGGGTGGTGGAATAAATCTTCTGACATTGGACAATAGTTACTGATACATACCAATATTAAAATATATATATAAAATGCATATTTGCACATCTATTTTGAATGATAGAAAAAAAGATTTCTACTTACCTGAAAAAATGGAGTCACCTTGGATGTGTGATGTAGAAAACTTCACATGGCATTATGTCTCATCCCACTGTATTGCTCTGTCAGTGTAGACACCTGTAAATGTGGAAAGGCAGGCTTGGAACTGGACATGAACTTAGTACTGGAGAAATAGCCTGAAAGTAGTAAACACAAAAATCCCTGGTTAAGTGGGAGTAGTGAGTGTCTTATATATCACATGAGAAACTAATTGAGTAGTAGCATTTCTTCTGAAAAGGATTTGAAGAATGTAGCCTATGACAGTACCAGTTGAACATCTTTTGCTGATCTTCCAGAAAATATTCACATATGGCAGTTTCACAATAAATGGAAAGGTTAACTGTAAAATTTATGAAATATATATAAATAATATAATTATATTATATATATTATATATAATATAATATATAATTCTTCCAGTTGACTTCACCTTAAAGAAACTGTGAGTCCAGACTTGAGGATGGTGGTTCAAAAAAGATATATGCCTATGAGAGGCAGTCTGGAGAGGCTAGGTGTCTAAAACCAGAAAAAATCCATGAGGAATGACCAAATAAATTGAGTTCAGTCTGCAAAGAATAGTCTAAGGGCAGATGCAATAACTGGCCTGCTATGCAGAGGTGTTAGTTCTTGCTGTTATGAATTTCCTGATATCTTGAAGTAATAAATATTAACTTTCCAGAAATGCAAATGTGATATCTATGCTGCTCTGTTATAACATCTGGCGTTTCCTAGCTTCTCTGTGAAGTTGTTTGTGAGGTTAAAAAACATTTTCATGGGGTGGTGGGGGAGCGAAGAGGGGGAATTATTTGGGAATTATTCCAAGATCAGTGTTCCCAACCAGTTACTGGTTGCTCTTTAATAAACCAGTTCTTGTTTTGAATGGTGTTCATACTTCCTCAAAAAGTTGTGACTTTCTGTTCTGGGACCCTTCTAATGCTAGCTCCTGTTAGTGTTCCCTAATCTGCTCACTTTTCACTCATAGAAGCCTGTGTGCATCCCTCACTGGGGCTGTCTTAGAAGCACACCTAGCTGTCCATACTGGGCCCAGGGAAAATTACATTTAGGTAGCCCTGTTCTTCTCAACTGTAATTAAAATTCTAAGACAATCTTTTATAGTTTGAGGGGGGAAAAAAAAAAAGCCAACAACTGCCTAACTCCTAGCTATCTGTTAGGAGCAGATGGCTTTTTTTTTTTTTTTTTTTTTCCTGCAGTCATTTACATAAAGGATTCCACTACAGAAATCTTACATCTCTTACGTTTGAATTTGAGTTGTTTTCTAGCTTGTAGTACCATAGGTTTATGACCAAAAAATTAGAATTTTGTTGTGAACAAGCATGGCAGATCCCATCATATTATTTTCTGAGGCATTTGTTTCTGGATCTGAAATTCCTTTTTTTTTCTTGTTGTTTTTTGGGACCAAAACAACAAAAATTTTGATCTGGAAAACACAGTAACCTATCTGCCAGTATGTCGTCTTATACCAGCTCTTTTATAGGTTTGCATATCTCTGGGGGAGAGTTTGGGACACAAAGTGTCTAAAGAAGCTGGTGATGCTACATTTTCTGCTTTTGCTACCATCTAGCTTGGTGATGAAGGGAGGGGAACAAAACTTAGGAGTATTCCAATCATTTAAAAAATAAATACAAAAATTCATCATATGACAGAGGCCCTGGATAATGTAAACTCATGGTAGGAAATGAAAACTCTGTATTCCATTCCCATTTTTTTTCATGAATACATATTCATGAGAACTCCAGATGCTTTATAGAACATTTTTAGAATGTTTTTAGACTACAGGTCCATGTGAGTTGCACAGAACTCAAATCATTTTACTTTGGGATGAAAGTTTATAAGAGTTGCCTGTGACCTGAACAATTCCTTCCTGCACTGGGTAAAGAAACATGTCAAATACTGATATTTTAGTGGCCTATTTCTTCTATCCATCTTTACTACTCTATATTTCACCAAATTAAACTTGATTGGGTAGATAGCTTGCTGTGTAAGTAAAAACACACTTTACGTGTCTCAACTGCCACTTAAGCAGTTGGCTGCACAAATATATTCACAATGTCTCAATTTTCATATTTTGAAATTAATATTTATTCGAATGAACAACTCATCAGTGAGAGCTTATTTGAAAAAGCAAATTGGGAATGTGACTGAAAACAAAAACTCCAGAGAATGAGTTTGTTGAGTTTGCTTATTTTGTTTGTTTGGTTGGTTTGTCAGGTTTGTTTTGTTTTTGTTTTGGTTTGGGTTTTTTGCTTTTTTCTGTTTGTTTGGAAAACATTTCTTCTCTTGTTTCTTATGTCACTTTTTTGTGAGTTTACTACTCATGAAATTCAACATGTTGAGAATTAGTTTCCTCAGTTCTGCCTGTCTTCCATTACCTCAACAGATATTGTTATTTTCCTTTACGCTTGCTCACATGGCCCTGTGAAGCATCTGGATGCAGAGGTAAGTCAACTGCTTGTTGGAGATGTGGCAGAAAGCAGTCTGAACTTTTGACTGACCAAAAAAAATAAAAACAAACCAGTCCTTATTTATTGTTTTGAAGTGTATGGAATCTCTTAAGGTATTTTCCTATCTTTATTTAAAATGTTTTTAGAAATTACCTTTAATCCCTATCTCTTCCTCCCTTTTCAAGATTGTGGACTGGTTGGCTATTTCTAGAAGGAGATTTTAGTGATACAAAGGCCATGGAGGTGAATTGTAGCAGAGAAGGATTTGAGGTGATGCAGATGGGCAGAGTGCTTCAGGCATCAGAACAACTATGTACGAGAAAATTTTTTCTGTCTAATACCATGGATAAAGCTGTGAATTCAGGCATCCCATTCCATAAAATTGCAGTGGCTAAAGTAAAATGGAATTTTCTTTCTTCAGACAATAGCATCACAATAATTTAAGTGAAATCAAGTATGTAGAACAAAGTATGTGAGACAGGGAATCTGGGTTCCCTTTCAATATTCATACATTTACTGAAATGTTCTACTCCCCTTTTCTTCAGAGAGGTAACACTGGGAGCGTGAACTCACTGTCTTCTGAGTGCTCAGAGAGCCTGTAATAATACTTTGTACTTTCAGAGCATGTTTCCAGTTGTTTTTAATTCTTCATAAATACTGAAATGAATTCTTCTATTTACTTTTTGAGGAAATGTGAATTTATTCAAGATAACTTGGACAAAAGTACCTTTGGTGCTGAGGACGAAGCAGCTGATACAAGGACTGTCATGTAAAAAATGGAAGAGCTCAGAGGGAAAAATGAGGTTTTTGGCACATTATATCCAGGAATAGGGTGTTTAAGGTACAATGTGTAGAGGTCAGTGCTTCAGTCCCTCAGGGTTATTCTGATTCCCACAACTTCTGGGTGAGATCTATGTAATAAAATTCAGAGAGGACTTAATGAAAGAAAAGGTCAACCTGGAATAAATTGCCTAATGTTTTAGAGCTGTGTATTTAAGAGTTAGATTCTGAGTCCTGTATATAAATATGAGTCCATCAAAGGAACCACCTCTGTAAATTGATCCATAAAGAGTAGCTATTTTTATGTATTTCTTATTCATATATTCAGGATGTTTGAGTCAATCTCTACATCTACAGGAAGTCAGCATTTGGAAGTTGGAATGATGGCTTCAATAACCTAAATTGTATTTTCAATCTCTGTGCACAAAACAAGCAAAAAACAAACAAACAAACAAAAAAACCTGAAAAATAAGCAAAAATAGCCCCACATTGATAACAGGTATACATGTGTTAATAATCCAGGCAATTTTAGGCAATTTTGTCTATCTTCTTTTTTCCATCTCTCTAGAAAAGATAATTGTAGTAAAAAATCAATATGCAGTATTTAAATTATTTATCCATATATAAATATCTAAGTTATGACTAAAAATGAAGACAAGAAGCTGCGGGAGGCTGTGTGCTTTAGTGTGTGGATTTTGTTTGGTGATTTTTTTTTTAATTTTTTTTTTCATTGGTTTAGTCTGTTATTGCTTTTGGGATTGCTTGTTGCTTTTTTTTTTTTCTTTGTTTTGCTTGTTTTTTCTCAGAAGCTGAATTTTCCCTATTAAGTCTTCAGCAGTATCTTGACACTAAGTCAAACACCAAGAGACTAAAGATGAATTGCTTTTCTGGTGGTCTAAATAATTTCCTATGCCTCATGAAAGGGTTATATTTTCACTTGTAATTATTGCTTCTCTTTAAAGTTCAGTAGGTTTCTGATGGCTAAAATAACTTGAACATTCATTAGAATAGCATAGGGTGTGGGGGAAGATACTTGCATTTTGAAGTATGTGAATCCACGTGCACCCATGGAAAACTGGTAATAATTTTAATTCCTCATGGAACTAATGCCGAGAACATAATGTGTAAATAAATCTGCAGGTACTGCGTGAAGTTTTGCATGTACAGACAGTTTTTATGAAAGAAAAGGTACTTTTGTTGGAAGATTGGAGAAATGGAGACTCATTCATGCGTTTCCTGTTTAGTAGCAAAACAAACAAACAAAAGAGTACTAGAATGTTTTATTTAAAAACAAAGGTTAAAGTCATTTCCATATGTATCCACTAGTAAATATGTAAGTCTGCTTACTTACATTTAGCTGCTGATTTCTGACTTAGTTTCTGTTAATTTTTTTTATCAATAGGTGTACCTTAGAAGTCTATTAGTTAGTAGCATGGTTAGTTTATTTTTTGTTGGACTTTTTTTTTTCTGCAGTAAACAGTCTTTTGTCTCTAGTGTTGGTTCCCACAACAAATTCAGAAATCACATCAAGTAAGCTTTATTAAATTAAGCTCATAATTCTGGCATCTGAGACTGTTGCAAGTAAAGTATTGAGAAAAGAAGGATCGAAAAATTCTAAGCACTGAGTGCATACTTTGTCAGGGGTTCCAACTGAAATGTTGGGTATCTACGACTGTTCTTTGTGTACGATTTAGGGTGGGTGTATACAAAAATAGCTTAATCATAAAGCTAAAAAAAGCATGCAGATACAAACTGCAAAATTTTGTTATTCCATGTCATGTTGTCTTTGTTTCAACTGAAATATGAGATCTGCCTTGTGATACCATCAAGCTGGATTTTATATAAAAGTTGGACTTGCGCTGTTCATACATAAAAGCTCCTCCATTTATCTGCCAGATTAAACATATGTATATACACAGTGAGATGCATGAAATTCAATATGTTTTGTATTTATTTTGGGTTATTTGGTAATTATTCTAGTTTCTTAGAGGAAAATCTATGAAACAGAATTTAAGTAGTACTTCTTGTTTCTCTGGCCTGCCTCCTGCTCAGCAGAATCCTATTAGCTATATACAGAGAGAGTCATCCTTGAAGTAAATCTTGAAGTATTACATGAAAGCTGGTGAATCTATAAACAAATAATATTTAGTGCTGCAACCAATTTTAGGTAAGGAAAACTGAAAATAGGGCACCCTAATTTTTGTGCAATTATTCCTTTCTTTATAAATATTTGGTCTTAATCAAGGAAGCTTTTGATTCACATACAGTCTTTGAAATCACACTTCACTGTATGCTGCATGAATCGCAAGAAAATGTCTGAGGACAGCTGCAGCGCAACAGTCCAGTTGTAAAACTTACAGCATCAGATTATAGCTGTTAGAGAAACCTTTTTTTGTAACTCAAGTATATCTTTACCTGAGAATTTATTTTGGCTTTCCCAATGTTCCATTAGTTAGAAGTTTTTTAAGCATTTGAAGGCCCGAGATTGAAGTTATTTTTGTAATGATTATCAGTCTTTATCTCAGCTAGAAGGAGCAATGTGTGACAGAAGTTGTAGTCACGAATAGTGGCCTTGAATTTAAAAATAAAAATTAAAATTAAAAAAATATTCCTAATGTACCAACAGCATGCTGCTACAATATACACTTCCATAATACAGAAGAGCAGAAAAAGTTTGATATGATAAGCAGAAGAAATACCATGATCTCTTGTAAGTATCTAGATGGTAGATTTATTTTTATTCCTTTTCCATGCTGATATATTTGTTGTTACATGACAGGTAAATTTTATAGTATTAGTTAAAAAAATCTTCTCTCTTCAGAAGCCAAGCATTCATTTTTCAAAATTTTTTCTTTGAAATTGGTCTGGAAGTTTCTTTTGATAAAGGACAGTTTAAAATAAATTGATTTTTTTCTAAGGATGAAGTAACTTCCCTCTATAAGCTCCATAGGACCTTCAGAGGGACAGACAGGGTAGGAAGGGAGGGGGAGTTGCCCTTTATGTTAGGAAGTGGATAGATTGTGAAGAGCTGTGTCTGAGTAATAGCCTTGACCAGGTTGAGAGTGTATGGGTTAAAATCAGGGACTGGTCCAGTAAAGGATATCTGGTGGCTGGAATCTACTGCTGGCCACCTGATCAAGGGGAGCCTTTGGCAAGGCCTTCCTGCTTCAACTCCAGAAAGTGTCGCGCTCACAGGCTCTTGTTCTCATGGGGGATTTCAGCCACCCGAATATCTGCTGGGATAGTGGCATGGCAGGTGGTAGACAATCCAAGAGCTTCTTGGAGTCTGTTGAGGATAACTTCCTGGTCCAGGTATTACACGAACTGACCTGGAATGAAGCCTTACTGGACCTGGTGCTTACTAATGCAGAGGAGAACATTAGAGATGTTAAGACTGGAGGCAGCCTGGGCTGTAGGTGATCATGCCCTGGTGGAGTTTGTGATCTGGAGGAGTGCAGACCAGGTGGAAAGTAGAGTCAGAACCCTGAACTTCGGGAGGCAAGCTTCCTGCTACTCAAGGAACTTCTGGATGGGCTTTCCTGGGAAGCTGGCCTTAAGAACATGGGAACAAACAGTGCGAGTAGCTGTTTAAGGACATCCTTCTGTGAGCGCAAGAGCAGAAGAAATTGTGCAGAGGTGGGCAACCAGTATGTCTGAGCAAGGACCTTCAGCTTTAATTGATAGAAAAGAGGGAAATGTACTGGAAGTTGAAGCAGTGTTGTGTAGGAAGAATACAGGGATGTTGTCCGTGTATGTAGAGATAAGATCAGGAAAGCCAAGGCACAGCTGGAGCTGAACTTGGTAAGAGATGTGAAAAATAACAAGGGATTCTATGGGTACATAGACAGGAGGAGACAGACCAAGGAGGGTGTTCCCCCATCTGATAAATGAGGGTGAAGAACTGGCTTCCTTAGACATGGAAAATGCTGAGGTGCTCAATAAGTGCTTTGCCTCGGTCTTCACTGGTGATCAGGCTCCTCATGTCTGCCAGGACCCTGAACCTCTAGATCTGGGTGAGAGAAGTGTATTCCGTCCTAGTGTTACAGTGAAACAAGTCAGAGACCTCCTTGTGAAACTGAATATACGTAAGTCCATGGGGCCAGATGAAATGCATCTCAGGGTTCTAAGAGAGATGGCAGATGTGGTTGCCAAGCTGCTTGCCATCATATTTAAAAAATCATGGCTGTCAGGTGAAATCCCCAGTGACTGGGAAAAGGGAAACATTCTTCCTTTCTTAAAAATGAGAGTAAAGGATGATCTGGGGAACTACAGGCTGGTGAGACTCACCTTAGTGCCTGGTAAGATCATGGAGCAGATTCTTGTGGTTACCAGTTAAGGCACATAAAAGATAAAGAGGTGATCCACAACAGCCAGCATGGCTTCACCAAGGACAGATGTTGCCTGACCAATCTGTTGGCCTTCTATGATGGAGTGACAGCATCAGTGGAAAGGAGAGGGGCAACAGATGTCATCTACCTGGAATTCTGCAAAGCCTTTGACACGGTCCCTCACCACATCCTTCTCTCTAAATTGAAGAAGAACAGATTTGAAAGATGGACTGTTTTGATGAATTAAGAACTGGTTGACTGGTCGCAGCCAAAGAGTTGTGATCAGTGGTTCTATGTCAGAGTGGAGACTGATCACAGGTTATGTCCCTCAAGGCTTGGTCTCTCTCAAGACCAGTGCTCTTGAACATCTTCATCAGTGACATAGACAATGGAACTGAGTGCACTCTCAGCAAGTTTACAGATGATACCAAGCTGAGCAGTGCAGTTGATACATTGGAGGGAAGGGAAGCCATCCAGAGGGACCTGGGCAGGCTGGAGAAGTGGGCCCATGTGAACCTAATGAGGTTCAACAAAACCAAGTGCAAGATGCTACACTTGGGCCAGCAAAATCCCAGGTATTTATATAGACTGGAAGAACATCTTGAGAGAAGCCTTGTGAAGAAGAACTTGAGGATCCTGGTGGATGAGAAGCTGGACATGAATCAGCAGTGTGCACTGGCAACCTGGGAGGATAACTATATCCTGGGCTGCATTAAAAACTGGGTGGGCAGCACCCAGAGGGAGGTGATTGTTCCCCTCTACTCATCTCTTGTGATGCCCCATCTGGAGTACTGCATCCAGGCCTGGGGCACCCAGCATGAGAAAGATGCAGAGCTCTTGAAACTGTTCCAGAGGAGGGCCACTAAGATGATCAGAGAGCTGAAGCATCTCTGAAGAAAGGTTGAGGAAACAGGGCTTGTTTAGCTTGGAGAAGAGAAGGCTCTGGGTAGAGCTCACTGGCCTTCCGGTACTTGAAGAGAGCATATAAGCAGGAGGGGAAATGACTGTTTACATGGGTTGATAGTGATCGGACAAGGAGGAATGGTTTTAAACTAAGACAGGAGAGATTTAGGTTAGATATTAGGAGGAAGATTTTTACTCAGAGGTTGGTGATGCACTGGAACTTGTTGCCCAGAGAGGTTGTGGATGCCCCATCCCTGGAGTCATTCAAGACAAGGCCGGATGTGTCTTTGAGCAGCCTGGTCTAGTGGTTGGTTATCCTGCCCACAGCAGTAGTGTTGAAACCAGGTGATCTCTGAGGTTCTTTTCAACCCAGGCCATTCTACTATTTCCACAGCTGTACAGTTTCCACAGCTGTAATTCTGAAACTGGGGCTTACTATTATATAGTGTTTTGTTCTTGAAGGGTTTTAATTACTTCCTGAAATAAATAGGTTATTAACTAGATTTGAACTAAGTTGTGAACTGTCACACCTCCATGAATATGTATTCTGGAAGCAAAATCATAAGAGCTTATCGTAAAGAGATACCAATAAAATGTTGAGACTGAAAGCAGTGAGACACTTATTTGCTAATACTATGCACACTAACATAATGATTCCATGACACTCTTGGCTTTATAATCTGATCTGACCAGAATTTATCTGTTTTCCAATGATAAATGTGTGGCAAGTATCATCTGTTAGTATTTTCCTTCAAGTAGAATTTATTACTTCACTGGTTGAGATATGAAGGTTATCACTTCGGACAAATGAGATCCTCATGTTGGACTGTCCTCTAGGAAGTTTGATGGAAATGCTTGGAAGTGCCACTTGTGTAATAAAAGATAAAATATATATCTTCACTCTCCAAGTAAGGAAAAAGCTGAAGATGGTAATGTGGGAGCTTGGTACTAAGAAGTACAGATGATTCTTAGAGGGGATCAGTGACACTTATCTTAAGACTAATGTAAAGGAAGTAGAAAATTTTTAGAATGGAAAATCAGAGTTGAGAAGTTAGAAAGAAGCTTGTTCATTTGAAACTTTCCAGAATCAACAACCATAGGGCAAATGATTTCAAAGGTGTACAAGGATCAAGAAAAGAGAGATCCACCAGTTACCAGAGAGAAAATTAATGAAGCTTTTAAGCAGAATGAAGTCAGAAGGTGTCCATCTGAGAAGACTTTGGGTCACACTGAAGTGCTAGCATGCACTGCTTCTGCCCAAAATAGGTTTAGTTAGATTGAACTGTGCATAATAAGAAGTACCTCAGGGACAACACAGATATTTAGAAAATTCTACCTCAAAGTACACAAAATTCTGTTGTAAACACTTTAATGCATTAAAGACTTTATTTGAAGGGTCAGAGTTGCAAATGCCTTTATAAGATAAAGGGAATAGTTTTGGTCCTAATAGTTTTTTATTTTGATTTTGTTTTAGAGAGTGTCAGTCTGCTATATCTGATCTACAATGAATGCCAAATCTGCAATCAACAAAGAAATTTTTGCCCCGCATGATGAAAGGATGCTGGGAGCTGTCCAAGTTAAAAGAAGAACGAAAAAAAAGATTCCTTTCCTTGCTACGGGGGGTCAGGGTGAATATTTAACATATATCTGCCTGTCAGGTAAGATTAAAAATTTTGATATCCAGTTGTCTGTTTTAGTTTATCTTCAATTAATTGATTACATGTTACCCATAGCTGTGCATTGGGGTCTGACTTGAATCTTAGTAACGTAAGCAGAGAATTATAGCATTCGGAATGCAGGCTACTAATATTTGTGCTGCATAATAAATAGATTAGGTAATTTCTTTGTTTAAAAAATATTCTCTTACAGTATAACTGCAGATTATGAAGAGAGAATATTTGGAAAAATCTTTTCCTATCAAGTTTAAGATATTTCTTGGAGGGATAAAATTTATGTTGTACGTGCTTTTTAAGCCCTGAAATTTCTGATTTGAAGCAAATATATTTTCCTCTTACTTTCATAATTACATCTGTGTCAGTGGGTCCTTAAAAATGAAACTTTCATCCAGAATATTTTTAGCTTGTTGATATACAGAACCTCTGTTGGTCTTCAATCACTTGACTTTAAAAAAGGTGAAGGAGAAAATAGATGCTTTGAAGGAAAAAATGATGTAAAGACCTGTTTTGAGACATCACAGGTTACAGGGAGTAATGACCTATTTGTCACTAAGCTGTTCACATGAATCACGAGTTTCTCCGAGGTCAAAACAGTACTAGTGACAGTCTGAATTTCAGTTTTGTAGAACAGGCTGGGTAGTAGTTGTACGTTTTGCTACATACTTTTTATATTTTCTAATGAAAGCAGTGTCCAGTTCATTTACTTTAGTATATATATAATATATATAACATATATATACATTGAATTAAATCCTCTGTAGTTTTGGTGTCTGCCAACTAAGTATGTGTGAATATATATGGTATCCTAAGGTGCTGTAGTCATGTTTTTAAACATCAGTTGCTTCCTTAGAGGGTATGCATCTTAATGGAGGTAAAATCAGTAGTCAGAGGACAAGTGCTCTGTGGAGATCAGTAGATTGCCACTGTGTTTGAAGTAAATGGAAAATAGAATTTAACAAACTGTCAAATCTTTTTTCACTGCAAAGTAAAGTAAAACTCTCAAAATGTAGAATTTATAGCAACCACAGAATCGCTGGGTTTTGAAACACGGTGCATAGGTGCAGAATTTATATTTTTATGTTGCCAAATAACATTTGTGTATGTATGTAAATATGTGTATATTAAACATGAGCTGCACAGCATCTGTACGCTCACACTCATTGCAATTAGGCAAAACAGACTTAACATTTTCCACTTGCCATTTTCCCCCTTTACAATAGTTTAAAGAAAGGGTTTGGGTCAGCTAGGATTTTTCCTGGATTTGTGGTTGGGATCCTCTTAGGATGTATGGGTTGGAGGTTTCGATTTCCTCACATAATGAAGAAAAAAGAGTTCTAATTTCTGACTTGTTATGGAACAAGGCTCAACTCGTTTTCTTTTTGGTGGTCAGTTTTTAGAAGTTCAATTTATTTTTCCTGAGTGGTCTTATTTAAAATAATAGTTCTATTTTAGGACAATGCAGACATGTTCATAGTGCACATGTGACACATCTATGTTCATGAATAAAGGTTAGAGGCATGAGCTATGCTTACAGTTTTATGTAGGTGAATTTTATTCATCTGATTGTTGGTTTCTTAATTTATTTTATCTTTTTACCATTCTGAGGAACTTAACTTCTCTGCTCAGCCATTCTCATGTTCATGTGTAGCAGCCAAAATGGACTTAACGATGTTAAATGATCTTAGATGCATCTAATGTCTTTCTGCAACAGGACGATGTGTCATGAGTAAGACCTCAAGCAGAGGTCTTGATTTCAGAATAGTTTCTCATTAATGACAATGAGAAGTATTCATAGTTTAAAAAAAATTACTGTGTGTTGGGTACTAGAAATCTGCATAATTATATTAGGAGAGTCGTATGTGGCATGGTGTTAGTGATGTTCTGCAGGAGTATGAAACAAATTTTTATTAAGTATCATAGTAGTCTATGGTACCAAGCATATTGTACGACTGGGAATTTCAGTAGATGACAACAAGAGACTGGGTCTACCAGTCTGTACTCACATTTGAGGGCAGATTTAGAATTCTAAAGTGATCAAAAATATGATCAAATGCAATAGGATCAAGCGCAATTAGTCAAGAGTAATTGATGACACAAAACTAAAGAGTAGGTAGTAATTGTTTCTGCCACTACTGTTAAAGGAAGTTGAACTAATAACGATCTTAGTTGCAGCAAGGAGTTATTTATTTTTTTTAATTTATAAGTTACTGTATGAATGGCAGTTCCGCTGTATCCGCAGTCAAACATGAATTTTATCTTGGGGTTGCTGAATATACTAATATACTCTGTGACCATCCATTTATCTGTGATTTAGTATTAAGTGTGAGAAGCATTGGTGGAGAGCTCTGAATGTTAGTTTCCACTTAACATGAGTGTTACTGAGTGTTGCAACAAATCTGTAAACCTTTCACTCTTGTCCAATTTTTTTTTTTTTCCCCAGGTTTCTTTATATTAGGTAGTTAGTGACTAAAATATCTTCATGTTCTTAGTTTCCTTAAACTGATTCAATCTGTCTTTTGCTAAGAGAAATTTGATAAAGTTTAAAGCTGAATTCATCAGTTGAAAGAATCCGCTTAAAAACTAACTTTTTAAGAGACTTATAAATGTTTGGGAATACAAATGTGTCTTGCCTAGTTATAGTTTAATTCAAGATTGAGCGCAGAAATCTAGATACCAGACATTGTAATAGCTGCTTTTACTTTCTACTGAGTTTGAAACTGAAAAATTACACAATTTTTTATATTTAGTTGTTTTGTTTTCTGTGTTGGATTGAAAATAGATTATAACATAGTTGTTGTCTACCTGCTTTTTTGTAAATGAGGACAGAGACCCTGAGCAGGGGCAGTGCACCACCCTCATCTTTAGGATTCCAAGACAATATAGCTGGTGTACTGAAGCATTAAAATAATCAAATGCTAAACAAAGCAAAATGGGTGAGTAAGGGAGGTTCTTCCTTCAAAATTGCATTTGTTGTATATATTGGAGTCTGTATTTGAATTGGTTAGAAGGAAATAATCATTAATGCTCCAAAAAGGTGTACCTAAATCCTGACAGTTATGACTGAAGGCAGGAAAGAATGCTGGTGCAAAACTGCTTACTGCACTTGTGAAGACTGAACAGTTGGATTACCTGCAACCTTCATGCCCTTTGTATTTACATGGCTGACAAAGACAGACGGGCAAGCATAGCCAAGGGAGATCCTAACGGAGTTATTTAGCTGCAGAACTGCAAGCAAGGAGTAGATAGATAAGAAAAACGGAGGTGAGATGTGTGGTTGTAGGCAGAACAGTGAATGTAAAAACTGGAATTATCATTATTAAATATAGGAAATTATTTGACATAGAGAAAAGGCAAGAAATTCAGAGCTGAAAGTGGGAATTTATCACCTCCTCCACACTAGCAGACCTACTAACGGTTATTGGATCAGATCTAAGTTTTCATTTTATAATCATTGTCTCATATAATTCAAACAAATATGTTTAGAAAGGCTCTTAAAATTATTTAGACTGTTAACTGAAGTATAAAATACTTAAAAGGTCACTTCAGAGGTATAGCATGTAGGCAATATTTTCTGAAACTAGTTCTGTGTTATTTCCTTTGACATGATATCATTATGATTTCTTAGTAACTTTGAATAATAAAAGGGGTTTTAATTTGTTATAATGCATTGGAAGTGTTCCAGTTTGTGCGTATGGAATTGGCATCGACCTTTTCAGAACTGAAAGTCTGTTGCAGTTGCAAATAACTGAATGAATCAGATAGTTCCTTTTGAACCTGAATTCTTATGTGTCATAACTTAGCTGTACCATTTTCTTTCTTGTCCTTCTTGTTAAAATGTTGGAATTTGTGTGTAAATATTAAAAGATAATATTGTTTAAAACTTAGGGTGGAAACTTATATTTTTTTGTTTTTGTTGTTACTGTTCCTCTCTTTACTGTCTCCAAATTAAATTAAAAATCTTGTCAGTTCAAGAATTTATTTTTAGTGACTTCTATGTGAAACTGCAATTTTCTGAGAATAATGAAAGAAAATCAAAAAGAAAGGGGAGAGGGGGAAGGGGGAGGGGGAAGGCATAGTATACCAAAATTAGGTGTACATGCAGGGGAAGAGCATATTTATTTTTTCTACTTTCACTAAAATTTAACCTTATTGACCACATCACGTTTTTTCTCAAACAAAAAGTTAATAAGCTTTAGAAGAGATTTGTAGTTACCACAGTGTGCGGGGGTGGATTTTTCCCTTTTCCTGCTTCAAAGTATACAGAGAGACAGAGATACACTTGTTAGCTTAATTAGTTCTCTGAATACCCTCTGTTTGAGCTCTTAGAACACTCTTCAGCTAAAATCTAACCACACCACTTGGTTTCACTTTTAATAATAGCTTCATATTCTGTTTTTGTCTCCACCAGTGATGTTATACTGACTCCGCCAGTGGTGGTATAAAGTTGTTTTTCAAACATAAACTTGTTATTCCTTTCAAAGTGACTGCTCATGGAATGGAAAGTTACTTGAAAATGACATATATCCCTCCTTCCTTTGAAAGTAAGTTAATGTGGCTACCAGAAATTGGCCATAATTTAATGGGAAATTCCAGGGCAGGTTTTTTGCAATTGATTTTTTCAGTGTGATATTTGAAGTGAAAATTGAAAAGTAGTGATAAGGCATTTTTGATTAAAATAATTCACTTTCTTGTGTGTTCTTACTTTTCATGTCAGTTTTGATCCTGTGCTGAAGTTACCATTCCCTAATTTATTTCTTTAATTTTTTCCTTTTCCCATTTTCAGGATCTTATAATGAAGAGAATTCTCAAGGTTTCTTTTTCAAGAAACTAGAGTAAATTTCATTTTTTCACTTTTTTTCCAGGAGAATTTTGTAGGTACTTTGTCATATGGTGTAAAGAGTTGTTACCGGTTATTTTTCTAGGGATATTTTCTCTCTATTTAAACATAGTATTAAGGAGTGAGGGTAATACTACAGTGTTGATGGTCCAGCATAGGCCACTCACTCTGGAGGGGTAACTGGCTTGCTTAGGTGTCAGGCTTTCCGTTGTATGTTTCATTACTTATGCGAAGTAGAACATAATTTATCTTCTGCAAGTTCTGTCCAACCTGGACAGCTATTTGATGGCTACTGCGAATCAGTTGTAGTGGTTGCTATAACCTCATAGGCTTAGATTAGTACAACAGGCTGAACATCAGGTCTTGTATTGATTATGTGAGTTTTATTAGGGAAGACGTTTTGGGATCTGTACTCAGTGCAAGGGCTGCCAGTTACATACAGTATCTATAAGGTAAAGAAAAGTGTGGCTACCATTACCAGTTCTCTGCCTAAGATTTTTGCGATTTTATCTTAAAATATCTGTTAACTTTCTGTTGGTCTATGAAAAAACTTCTCCAGAGTTCGATTCTTATTGATTAAATCAATGATGCAGTTCAGTAGTGTGAATGGAGTTGCATTTGGTGGTTTTCCACACACGTGTAATTCAGTTCCAATTCAATGGCAAGTTCTTAGCATTTATTCTGATTTCTGTGCACTGATGTTCATGTGTCTGTATAGTGAGTTGACTATCTGCTTACAGAGGCTTTTTGTCTGAAGTCGTACAGCTGAGCTAGTGCAAGTGCATGAATATGGCTCTCTGGCCATGGGAAACATGAATAATTTCAGTTGGCTTCTGATGTTATGAAACAATTAAGACTCACATTATATTTGTGGAAAAAAATGAAGCACAGTGATAAAGATACTATAAGGACAACTTTTTGTTTTTTTAACGGTAAGATCAGTGAATAATTAGCGTAGGCAACTTTGAAAAATTGTTGTATAATCTGTCACTGGAGACTTTAGCAAGAAGTTGTAGAATTGTGACAAGAATTGCATAAATATGACAAGTTTTACATATAAATGAAGAAGATGCTCTATGAGATCAGTTGGGTTTAGTTCTAGATCAGTAAAAGTACTGTTTTCTCATGCATAAGCTACTGGTTATTATTTTCCTAATTGTATGGCTTGATATGCTTAGATGTAATTGTTGATATATGCCCCTGTAAAACATGATGATAGGCTGGTGCTTGTATTTGTTGCCAGGCAAAGTTAAATCCACTGATGGAGTTAATTTCAACAGTTTGTTGCATATTATACAAAGAAAAATGAAAAGCTTACTAACTCCTGTGGAATTAATATTAAAGCCTTTTCTGCATAACAAATTCTAAGTGGAAAACATGCTTATATCGCCAGATACACAAGAATGATTAAGGCTTTTCACTAATCCATTTCCCCCTTATTAATTTTGCTTCAGAAAGGAAGTAGAATCCCTTTTAAAAGCTATAGAAGCTAATATGCCTCTTCAATATCCTCACCTTTTATTTACCAGGGTTTCTTTCAACCTTAATTAGCCACATCAGGAATTTGGATGAATTTTGACATTTACTCATGCCTCTACTTTTCTGTTTAAAATAGCTAAATCAAAATATACTGATGATTGTTCAATTATTTTAAAACTTTAACTAGAAATGTAGTTATGCAGAGGCATAATGTTTTCATTAATCTGTCTATGGAGTAAACAAAGGCCATTGCAGCTATGTTTTACTTGTAAGAAAAATAAAACATCCAAGAGATGTCTCAGAACTTCTTTAATATGAGCCTTTAACGTTGCACTTATTTTGCTTTGAGTTGAAGTATTAGCTGAGAGGGTTTTATTGTGGTTTTTTTTTCTTTTTTTTTTTTTCTTTAAACAATACTTAAACATCAGTTTTGTAATGTGCTTAGTCCTGCAAATGGAAATCTTTCATAAACTAGAACAGGGAGAGGGAAAGATAAAAATTGTGAAAAGCAAATGAACAAAACAACACAAGCAAACTTCTCTTCCTCCCAATTCTTCCAAGGGAAAGTTCCTAAGCATCACTGTCATATCTTGGTTATAGCTTTAAGACGAAGATTTAATTATTCAGTTACCTTTAGGATAAATGTATGTCTTCAGTGTTGTACTGCGTGCTGGTATTCATTGCTCATACTGGCTATTAAGTTGGCCAAAGTAGAGTACTGATATTTTTGTATAACTTGACATGATTTGACATTTGAAACTTGACATGATTTGATTCAGGCAGTGGACGTGTGTGTCTGTATAGGCATATATTGAATATATACATGTGTATGAAATATAATTCATACTCAGCTACTAGCCTCTGTGCTTGCTGAAACTAGCAGAAATTGTTTGTAGTAATGCTGGCTGATTAGAGCTGGTGGTGCTCAAACATAACCTGTGTCATGTCATGGAAGACTGACACTGCTGACAAGGGTAATGTTAGTCTCAGAACAGCTTTCCTGTTCCATGACAGCCTACTGAATTTGCCACAGTGTTGTTATTGCAGGTGCAGTCAGTGCTTATATGAAATTGTTAAAGTATAATTGCTTTCATCTACTTCTAATTGTGATATTGTGATAGATTGTAATACTGAATGCTGTTCTTAACTAAGCCTTTTTTTTTTTTTTTAATCAGAACTTTTAATCAGGATATTTTTTATATCCTAGCTCTTTGGTACTCAAAGGGGTTTTTAGAAGTCTAAATGCCACTTTCTCTTAAGGCTTATGACAAGTTCCATTTTATAAAGGGAATTTCCAAAACGTCCTCTGAGAGTCTTTGAAAATCTTTGAGCAATAAGATCACATAGGTGGACAATTGATTGTTTTTGGAGTTATCTTTCTGTTCTTCATTATTGATCTTTGTGTCTATTTAAAATTAGAAAAACAGGAGTTTTTTTTTTTTTTTTTTTTTTGACAGAAGGACTAATTTATTGATGGTATTCAGAGTAATACCCTTAACATATATTGATGCTCTGAACTTTTCTGATTGTGTGCAGTTGTTCAATTTAATGTAACCAAAACTTTGCATAAAATGTTTGTTTAGGTGGAAATCCTGTTTTAGCAAGCCTACAGAATTGTCGATTTGAAAGCATATAGTCTAGGATTTGTGATTTATTTCTTTATTTATTTTTCCCTTAAAAGTGAAGGAAGAATGTTTATATGCTCCTGTCAATCTATCTCTATGTACGTCATCTAATTTACATGCAGGAAATATTTTTTTTTTTTAGTTTTAAGCTGCATGTTTACAGTCGTGCTTCTGATTACTGCTTGTTGTTTCATAGTCTTGCCAGTGGTTTGTTTTTGCACTTTGATCTTTTATTTTATTCTATATAAATTTTTCAAGATAGAAATATAGCAGGTAGGTAAAGCTTGGAAGTTAACTCTCATGTAATCACTTTCAGTTTTATGAGGTGATATGTTGATCTGGCAATCTTGCGTTACTGCCTCTTATTTTATGGAGAGTTAAGTTTTTTGTGTTGTTTTATCCTCCAACTCATGCACACGTGCACTTCTTGGAAAGATTTCCAAAACCCCAAAATGTGATGTTGCAGGGGAGAGGGAACAAAGCAAATAAAAAACCTGGATAAAAATCTAGAAATCTGTATGAGATAAGTAAGGAATCAGACATAATTTTGCAATAATAAATAGGGATAGACTTAACACTCACATATAGGAAGTGTTTATTGATGCAGTAAAGTTATGTGTTAAAAAAAAAAAAAAAAAAAAAAAAACGAACCAGCCCGTAAACCGTTGACATGAACAAACTTCACAAAGTTGTATGTTGGAGGCCTTATGTTGTCCTTTTACTAACAAAAGAAGCTTAATGAGGTTATTCTTGGCTGGAATTTGTAGCCTTTCCATGGGGGCATCCCAAAATTACTAAACGTCTTACAGAAAGTAATTAGATTGCAGAATTCCTTTCCTCCATTGCAAAAGATGATGGCGAGTGTATTTCTTTATCCATTCATTGGAATTATTTGTGGTGGGTAGATTTGCATTCCTAAGGAGATGGAAGTAGCTTCCCTCAGTGAACACAGCATATTTTGCTGCACTTTTTTTTTTTTTCTGCTCAGAACATGACAGATGCTTGCATCAAGTTTACTGGCAGGTTAAAGTGTTTGAATGTCATGCTGTCTTTGGAAGTAGTTTGTTCATTCTCTGTCCAAATGAGTGTGTTGGTTTTTTGTTTTTTTGTTTTTTTTTGTTTTTGTTTTTTTTTTTGGCAGAGTTTAGTGTTATCTTATATGTGATTAAAAAATAAGAAAAAAGAAAAAAAGAAAAAGAAAAAAGCAGAGCTAAAAATAAGAATGTAATCTACAATGTTTTATAACTTTGCCTTCTACTTCGAATATGGCAGCTATGGAAATATGACCTATGCGAGTGTCTTCTGATTGCTAGTTTTTGTAGAAATCATTCTCACTTTGCAATAGCAATTCAAATTGTGTTTTGCTTTTAGGCAGGATTCAGTTTGAACAGTTCTCCGAAGTTTCATGGTACTGGAGTTTAGCATTACTGCACTCTGACTCATCGTGATACAAATTGAACAATTTGTATCATATGGAGTAGGAAACATCTGGAGTTCTCTCCAGTTGTATTTCAGAAAATGTTTCTGTCAATTACTATGTAGCTTTCCTCTGAGTTGTAACAGCTAGAAGCTCTCTTTCTCCTAGACCATTAATTGCAGTGTTATGAACTCATATAGGTAAACATCAGCTTAAAATCTTATCCTGTTACTGTACTCTAAGCTGTAGGGACTAAATCCACTAAGTTATTCATAATTGTTCTATTTGAAGTCAGTACCATCAAAAAATTTTCCGTGTAGAGCAGCCCATAAGAAGTACTTTAAAAAGAAATTGCTAAGCCAATTAGAGCATTGCATCAAGCTCCTCTGTCATTAGGTAGGCTTTCATTGTTGCTTTGTCAAAGATGAGGAATGTGTTAACTAATAAGTGAATTAAATATGAAACAGATCAGGATTGATAACTTCATCTGCTGTTGTGATTTGATTGTGACCCAAGGTCATCCAAACTGCTGCCACCAAAGCTTACATACTAATAACGAACAGGCTAGTTATGACATACTGCAGTATTTAGAGCTAATTCTTCCCAATTCTCCTCTAGTGGTGTAATATCTGAAAATTTCCAACTAGCAATATATATATTTATGCATATATGCTATCTGAAATAATTGTCCTGTATGTACGGAGCCAAAGCTCCATTTTACTTACATTAAGATTTTTACAGAAGTTGTTTTGTTTAATCTGATTATGCATGTCCTCATAAGAAGGAAAAAAACAACATATGAAGGGTGGGGAGCTGAATGAGTATGAAGTATGCAAAGTTTTTTGGCCTTGTGCCAAGGAGGAGCTGCCCATTTGTCTAAGCTAAAACAATCTCTAGTACTGTTTAGCTGGAACTGCTTCACAGAGAGAGCCTGCCCCACCCTTTCAGTGGCTCTTTTGCTGTGTTTTTTTAGAGCTCTGCAGTATGTAATAACCTTTTGTAGCCTCAGGGGAATGATTACGTTACAACTGTACTGCAGCTCAAATTTTCCAGTGTTAGTGTTAGGAAAGAAAAAATCTAATTTTCTTCCTATGGGGAATTTCACCTATTTCACCTATGAGATGAAATTTTCCTCATAGTCTTTGGACTTTTTCTTTTATAGAAGCTTAAATATTTACCTTATCTTTGAATGGTCCTTGTGAAACACAGATCGGTTCTCTACAAGCAGCTTTTTTGAGATGACTACTGTTAAATTACAGTACACGTGAATATAATAAAGCCTGAATTAAAAAAATTGCAAAGCTTTACAGATATTTCATTTAGTATGTCAGAGGGTAGAGTCTCAAAAAACAAAAACAAAAACAAACCCACACAAAAAAAACTTGAGCAATTTTAAATGGAAGCCTGAATCTTGATGATTTGGTCTCCTTGAAAGTTGTTTGACACAAGATTTTCTTATTCCTGTTGAGATGTTTAAGTTAATCAAGGACATTAATAAGACTTAAGGTAAACTCATTTTCAGGGGATTAATCTGAGGTATCATTTTAATCTGAAACATAGTCATCATGTATGTAAAATTCCTCAGGCAATTTTATGCTCCAAATGCAAAATCTGGTTGTTTGTCTGTATTGCCTCCTTAGATGTGTCTTCAGAGGAGACACTCAGCTGGAAGGGAAGCTGCAACATAAGCTTCTTGCTGGATGAAATAACTACTAAATGCTGTTCATGGATAATATGATATTAGCCCCTGCTGTGTTAGTTTTCTTAAATCTCTGCCTCTTGTCTCTGTGTAGTAAGAGCTATTTTCTGTGACTGGATCATTGACTTGGAAGGTAACAGAATTTTTAAATCAAAGGATTATTCTCTTACCAATAACTTTGGTTTCAAGGCACATATACAATATATACTTTTCCCAAAGGAGAGGAAAAAATGAAACTTTAAATAAACAAATATTTCTAACCTCCAGTTATTATGTTTGTTCATCCAATATCATAGCAGATTACTAAAGAAATCTTGATAGCTCTAACAGTAGGTTATCTGAAATTGTCTAAAATTAAGTCTGAAAAATTTTGCTTGCCTTGTTTGTTTTTGGCACCTAAGATTTTTTTTAAAACCTACTTGAAAATAAGAGCTAGGTAAAGAACTTATGAAAAACTTCTCAAATTATTATTATTATTATTATTATTTTGTATTTAGGTATTACAATCTTTTTTTTAATAATAGTTTTCTTAAATTTTCTTAAAGAAATTCTAATTTAAGTGAATGCAGCATACAAATATGCACAAATGATTCTTTAGCTGTATCGTCTACATGAGAGAATTTTGATTACTTACCCATGGTTCACTGTGTAATGCAAACTAGTTTGGAAGCTAAAGAGCAGAAATGATCTTCAACTACGGAGAATGTAAAATTTGAAAAGGCTTGAAGAGATTGTGAAATTTATCATGAATTGGAGAAGAAAATGTCCTACTTACAGCATTTGAAGGATTCTAAAATTATAGACCATTGTATTTGTTAAGATATTAATTTGTTCAGTTAGACTCTCAAACACTGATATTTATTGCTTTATACAAAGATAAGCTTTTGGTTTTCTAGCTAGACACTCATGTAGCCTTCTAAAGTATTTTTTGTGCAAACATCAAATAGCTTATTTTCTTAGCAAGAAGGAGGGCTAAGCTTTGCCTAAGGAGGCAAATGATGTGTACAATATGATGATGCCATTTTGAAAGACAGATGTTTAAACCTGTACTGCAATCCTGTGAGACTAAAGCATTTTAACATTAACATCCCGTGGTAGTGGCTTTTTTTTTGCATTCCAGTTCACGAGGAAAAACACAGATTTCATTCATGCTCTAATTGTCTTTTAAATGGAATAAAAACTATCTTTTTTAGTTGTGTTTCACTACTTATGTTATGCTAATTAAATAGCATCTCAAAAAATTAATGTGTAGTGGGGCAATTGTGTTATTCAGATTGTCTGTCTGCTAAAATTACTCAGAAAAGCAGTGTAAGCAAGTAGAATTATTGCCAAGAGTTATATTTGTCATTCATTTAGATAACACAGTCTCAAAATCTTGAGTCATCAATTGTGTTATTTCTTAATACCTCTTTGAATTCAAATCTGAATACAGAAAATCTTGTAATTAGAGATCTTTACAGAAATTCCACAGCTGGAGACTGACAGCTGGAGAAAAGTGTGTGTGTGTTGCTGAACAAATGCTGTACTGATCTAGAGACATTCTGTGTTGGATATTCTTCTGTTTTGTTGAATTTTTGCATGACTTCTGATGTCTACCAGGTAAAGACCATTCAAAGTTTAAAAGCAGTGAATCCTGGAAGTATTGTAAACAGCTTAGTTTGACAATTATTTGCTTTTTCGAATTAAAAAAAAAAAAAAACGGGCAGTGAAAACTTGTCTGAAAGTTGAACTCTTAGGCACTATATGAAAATTGTCCTTTTTTTTTCCCGTAAGTACAAACTTTGAGCTCATATATTTACAGATGACATTGAGTGAGAATTCCATGTCAAGTTCAAGACAAGGTTTATTTCCCCTGTCATTTTGCACCTGATCTGGTTAGTGTATACCCATTTGACTAAAAGATTTGGGAGAAATTGGAACAACAATGCATCAAGCAAGACATGTTCCTCAAAATATTTCCAACAGTAGTACAGCATTGTTCTTTAATCTGAGGAAAGGAGGGGATAAGGAATGGTCCTTCAGATACTTCTCTAGTTATACGTTAGGTAGTCAATACCATGTTTGTGTTAGAGGTGTATTCGTATATGACTCTGCTAGTCTTTTATAAATGCAGTACCACTTTAAATCCTAACAGAGTGCCTCAGTCTTCCAGAGAATGGACTTGTCTAATGAAACTTCTGTTCCCCAAGGACATTTTTTATAATCAAGTTATTAGTTGTAGTACAACAGATTACTGTGAAATCCATTCTTTATTAACTGAATCAAAATATTAGCGTTCAGGTGTGTAGTTTGTACAATAACAATCTTATTTACAGTGGACTTACTCTTAAATCCATTTTCTTTTAGAAAGTAAGTTAACAGCTATCAGCAAGTTGAGAGACTAAAGTTTGCCTTAGGAATTAAACATGTTTTTGATAAAAATCTTGCAATGACATTCTCTCAAAAGACATGAAGTGTGTAAATATGTTTTCTGAAGCAGGAAGAGAAGGAGGAAAGATTGCAAGGTGGGCAGATTTCATAGGTTTTCTTTTTGCATCCTTCAGTTCAATTTCTATTTTCCCTTTTCTAATCTTGTCTGTCCATTGTTAGGCAGCGTAAGTTATGGATGTATTTTTGTTATCAGTCAGCTTTGTTGTGCAAGCAGTTAGCAATAGCCTACACTATAAAAACTTAGGAGGTAAGTTCTCTTGAAAAGCAGGAAAAAAATGTGGGTTTATAAACCTTGAGAACTGTGGGAAGTAGGAGGGATGATATTTTAATGGAATTTCAACAGTCCATGTTATCTTTTTTGTTGTTCTTCCACAAACTTTTCCGAACTCAGGATAAGAATCTGTGAATGTTTTAAAAGAAAGATCAGTCTAGGGAATACTTCTGTGATTTTAAATTTCAGCCCCTTGGATCTCTAACTGAAGTTCCACTGAGTTTGGAGATAAGAGGCTTAAGGAATAGCAGAAGTTAGACAGGTTTACTGCAACTTTACAGAAAGATTTTATTGCGATAAAAAAGACAACTTGCTGGAGAGGAAGGAAAATACATACTTCTGCAATGAAATTCTATCAGCATACTTCAGTAGAGCGATTTGTTTATTTCTGAGACAAGCTGCAGGAAAAAAAAAAACAGCAAAGAAATGAACTTGGCATCTTCTCTTCTAGAGAAAGAGAAAACTCCATTGTTTCCCATAAAAACCAAGTTTCAAAACCTATTTTGAAATTCTTTTGCTTTGAGGTAGACTTCAGCTGCTTACTGTATAGCTTACTTCAAATTCCCACAGAAGTCTGAATGTTATAGCATATATCAAATATTATGGCAAATTTCAATTCTTTGAAAATAAAACCTCATTTCTTTTCATAATATTTAGTAATTAAGCACAACTATTGTCTTCAGAAAGAGAGAGTGTGGCGAGACTACATCAGCTGAAGACAAAAAAGTGAGAACAAGACAAAACAAAAAAATCACCCTCCTTCCAAGTATGTTTTATATTTGTTTCCTTAGTGTTAGTTTGGAATGTATCAAAACACCTCTCTTTATTGATATGCTTAACTGTATTACACAACTGTATTATACTGTTCTTGAGGGGAAAAGTATCAGAAGACACAGTTTTTTTTCCAGGAAAACTTTGAAGATAAATGAAAGTGGCACTGACATTTCTCAGAATAAAAATAGCTGTCTAATTTTTTATCATGATTCTATTAGCCCATTAATTGGAAAAGTCGATTGAAGGACTACTAATTCAGCAGGCAAAAAGCCAGATGATCAATCAAGTCTATTTTCATGAAAATAACGTATGTAAAATTTAAATTGCTTTAACTTTAGTGTTAAACTATGATATGAATCTATGTTGTTATACTTCAAAAAGAAGAGTTGTTTCTTTCTGTGGCTGCCTACTTTTTTTTTCCTGTTGTAAATAGTTTGCTTGTAATTTTCCAGCTAATAACTGTTTAAGCTCAGTCTTTGTCATATGCTTAATGAATTTCATAGACCGTTTTTCCACTTTGCTTGTGTACCTGTTCAGACCTTTTTGTTCAGTCCACTTGCCTTCTTTTTAAAATCTACATGACTTTAGACATCCCTGATCACTCAATTAGGGGATTTAATGTGATTTCATACTATCTTTCCCCTTTCTGCATTTCTAAAATGACTTCAAATGCTGGAAAGTATTCGAAAAGTCTTGTTTCTGTAAGTATTTCCGATAAAAACTCTTGTGGAAAATTTCTTTTTGTATTCTTATTCATGAATAACTTTAGCAAGCATAAAGTTGATTATTACTTGCATTTTTATTTGTTTGTTTGTTTTTTTCATGGCTAGGTAATAAGATTCTTTCTGCTAATATGTATATTACCTCTTTCTAACTGTGTTCTGTCAGCTGCTTGTCTTCGATTATCTTGGACTGCAACATCTTGGAGAAATTTATATCACTAAACATAGTTTCTTCTCTACAAGTTAATTTTCATTTTAATTTTGTGCACTTGCTATCTATATGTGGCTATTCACTAGTAACAAGCCATTGTCAATTTGCCTCTATTTCTGTTTAATTTAACTTCTAGATGTTGAACTTTATAGAAGAAACTGCCTTTAAAAAGAAAACAAACAAACAAAAAAAAACAAAACAGATATAAAAGTATCATGGTCATGTCAACCTCTTTAAATTCCAACCCAGACTAGATATAGAGGATATAGAAATACAGAGGATTGGGTGGCCAGCAGGGAGGGGAGTTGATTGTCCCTCTCTACTCTGCCTTCGTGAGGCCTCATCTTGTACTGCATTTAGGTCAGTGGCCAATACGAGAAAGACAGAGAGCTTTTGGGGAGGTTCGAGAGGAGGGCTACAAAGATTATTAGAGGGCTGGAGCACCTGCCCTATGAAGACATGCTGAAGGATATGGGCTTGTCCAATCTGGAGAAGAGAAGGCTGCGGGGTGACCTCATTCAGCCTTCCAAAAGGGAACCTAAAAACAGGAGGCCAACTCTTTGAAAGGGTAGATAATGGCAGAACAGGGGGAAATGGTTTTAAGTTGAAGGAGGGAAGATTTAGGTTGGATATCAGGGGGAAGTTCTTTACCAAGAGAGTGGTGAGGTGCTAGGACAGGTTGCCCAGAGAGGTTGTAGATGCCCAATCCCTGAGGGTGTTCAATGCCAAGTTGGATGGAGCCCTGGGCAGCATGGCCTAGTATTAAATGTGCAGGTTGGCAGCCCTATCTGTGGCAGGGGTTTGGAGCTTGATCCTTGAAGTTTCTTCCAACCCAAGCCGTTCTCTGATCGTCTTTTAACTTCATGTGATTATTCCACCTCTTTTCACCTTTTTTTTTTTTTTTTTTTTTGCTTTGTTTTATTTTTTAAGAAATCCTTCCTTGTCTTACAGTCAGACATGCTCATTAATTCTCAATACTTTATCTGCTCCATTGGGGCATATTTTGATTTTGCTTCTCTTTCCTTCTATATCCTGCTACAGCTGCAAACCCAGACTTGTTTTTTAGCACTTCCGTGAAAATTTGATATCCTGACATTTGACATTATTCTCTGCTCAGAAGGAATCATGTGGAGTTTAGAATTCCAGTTTTATTCTTTCTGCACTCTATGTTCAGCCTAGATGTCTTTCTTGGGTTTTCTAAACTCCATTCTGTGTTTATGAGCCTCTAATATAAGGCCAGAAATGATTGATCAGTTGACTTGTGTAATACTCAATTATCTCAATCCAAGCATTTTCTCATGAGTTCTGTACAGGGGATCATATAGTAGAAAGGCAAAGAAATTTTTCCTGAAATATGTTTTGACCATAAAGATTGATTTTTAAGAAGTCTGGAAAATCAAGAAGGAAGAAGTTAGGAATATGGTAGATTTATATGCATAACTCTGAACAAGTTGTCATTAGGATATATTTGCGTGAATGGAATATTGGAAATAGATTTGTTAGATTGTCTTAAATCTTTGAGATTCAGCTATTAACTTCTGCTATAGCTAGTTCTGCTTGCTTTTCACTTGTTATTTTTATAATGTAAATAGGACTTCTATTAGCTTTACAGTTGTTCATGCTTTCATTTTTTTCATATGAATATCAGTGCAAATAATTCACTGCTTCTCTTTTGCACAGCGCTCTCCATAAATACTGACATGTATACATAAAAAAAAAAAAAAAAAGAACATTACATCACCCATGTTTTGAGGTTTCAGTGAAGGACACATGAAAGAATACGAATTCATTTCCCTCTTGATGTATTCAAGTTCATGTGTTTTAAAACTAACTTCAGATCTAGCTCTTCTATTTTTATAAGTAATCTCACAGCATTTCTTTTAAAAGCTTGCAGATAAAAATTGAATAATATGGTGACTTATTTTTTTCCATAAAACTCTTATCCTTGATGGTGTAACATCTTAATAACAGTTTGTCAAAAATGTGTCTATACAGAAAATTTAATTTTAGAAAATGCAAATTATTTAGGCCTTAAAATGCTGCAAAATCAGATAATTCCTCCTACACTATACCAGGAATACATCAATTTGAGGGCTGATTTAAAATTAAGTAGTTTACATAATTAGGTAAAATAATTTTATTTTTATTTTTTTCATTTTGAGCATTATATGCTTACCTGAATAATCGGGCGATATTCAATAAATTCTAGATTTTTAGCGTAGTAGACACACATGCAACTTTGTCAAGTTACGTTCTGACCATGTGCTTTATCTGTCAAAGCAAAGTGACTCAGAGTACACAATTTCCTAGAATAGGAATAAATTGAGTGAAATGTCCTTTATTTTAAGATGCTATTTTTACTGAGCCAGTAGTTTCATGATGTAGTTAACAATATTCTTGAAACAAAGACAGTTACCACTAAGTTGCTAAGTGACTGTAAATTTGCATGAGGGGGAAGTATTACTATAAAGACTAGACAACCCACTTTTAATATTTCTAGTTTAAAACAGAGAATTTCTGACTTCTCAAGTTCAGTCTTTTGACACTAATGTGGCAGCAACTGATGCAAAGAACAGTTTTGTCCTCTTGGACTCTAGGTATGAAGAGATACGTTAGAACACTTGAGTCATAATGTGACCCACTGCAGGATTACCTTGCACAAGGAGCTTTGTTTCCTTGTTACCCAAAGAAGTTGCCTTCCACTCTGAAATAGGAAGGCCTTCTTAGTGTTGTAGTAATTTTATTGGTCTGGAAATGCTCTGTGATGGTTGGTTTGATTTTTTTTTTTATTTTATTTATTTATTTTTTTAGCACTGTAAAGCACAATATTTATTAGAAGTCTTGGGACTACTCATGCCTTCTGATAAGCTTAGAGTTTATCAATCCTGAGGAAGGTACACCTGTGCCACAGTTTTTCTCACTTCCACTTTTTGGCACATCTTTGTGTAGTACCAGTATGTAGTATCTCTGTGTAGTCTGTTTTAGCTAATGATACTCATAGTGATTTTATTGGAACAGAATCTGTAGTAAGGGAATAGCAGACATAACCTATCTTACAACAGAGAAAAAGTCACTGGGAGTGGTGGTGGCTACAGAATATTTAATATCAGATTAAGCAAATCATCAAGATACTATTTCTGGATATTTCAAACATTTTGAGGGTTTGTATAATTTTCTTCACATCTGTAGTACGAATATGGATGTGGTATGGATGATAGAAGTAATAACTTAGTTTGCACTACATTTGGTGTTGACCACAATGAATTGAACAAGAAGATGAAAACAAACAAAGCTGATTTACAAAGCTGATATAAAAACATGCAAACTCTGCGTTGGTAGTAATGATGTGCAGAATCAGACTCTATAACAACAAAGTAATTATAGAAGCAGGAATTTAATCAGTGCTGTACATACGTCAGGTGCAAGGGGGATAGCTCCTCCTAACTTGCACATCAGGAAAAAGCATGCTACAGATATAGGCTGAACTAATAAATAATCAATAGTTTCCAAGAATTCACATACATATTAATTACATTCCCGAGAACCCATTAGCATGTGGTTCCCCCCCTCCTTCCCCCCCCCCCCCCCCCCCCCCCCCGCATCTGCATAGTGAGTCATGAGGGTCTCCTCTTGGTGGTCGTGGGATGAAGAATCCTCATCTTTGTTGTGAAGGCTTGTAGTTTTTCTCTCTGTTAACTTTTGACCCTGTGGGAGGGGCAGTCCCCCTCAACCCAGTTTCAGCTTGCTCTGTGGACATCTAGTCATCTCACTGCCAGATGTCCTCAGGCTGTTCTCAAACCCTTATCTTTACGGCCTTCATCCCCCTCATTATTCCAGACCCTGTGTCTGCCATCACTTATTTTTCTAACAACTTCTACATTCTTGCTTCTATAAACTATCTCTAACTATCTTCCCCATCCTTAATTCCTGTGAAGCCTTTTTCTCACTTGTACTCTTTTGCTACGGGACCCTTCTCACCCTTCAGTAGCATCTAGAGTCTGGAAAGAGTCATAATATTTGAACAGCAAAAGATGTTTATGTACATCTCTAAGAAACTGGGTGCATTTTGAAGGCAAATATTAAGTTATATATGTATGTTTTTCCTTTACAGAAGAGTATCTTTAGAACAGTTTCATTTCTCTAAAGTAAGAGATTTTTCTAAAACAACTATGTTGTTATCCCTTGATCTTTTGTCTTCTACTCCTAGTGTTTGACATACTGCTGGTGACAGTATTAACGGCTTCTAAAGATTTCATATTTTTTTTTCCATCTTCGGCATGTTAGTTGTTTGATATGCAGTGTCAGTGGAAATTGGTGAGGTGCCAGAAAGCATAACCCACGCAAAGGGGAGTGGAGAAAGGGAAAAGAGCTATGGTTCATATCTATAGCAGCTGTATCCTGGTGATAGTACAGCTGACGTGCATAATTAGATGAATACTACTATATCCAGTTCCACCAAGTCTTATTTTATTTATTATATGCAGTATCTGTATTGGCACAGAATGTCTTTAAAGTTATTACACAGCTGGATAGTTGTCTGGTGTTTCATTGCATTGTGTTCAAACTTGGTTATTGCCGTTCCACACAAGCTGTAAGAGGGATAAAAACACCCCATATCTGAAAAATATGTTATTAGTTTTAAGTTAAGATATTTATATTTATTTTGCTAGGAAACATTAGCCTCTTCTTGATGTAACTGTATTCATACAATCCAAGAGTCTAGAAGTTAATATTTTTTCCCATCAGAAATTCCTAATCTGAAGACTACTGAGCCACTACTTCATCTAGCTCTTGGGATATTCATTATACTCTGACATACTGTCTAGAATATCTTTAAAGATTAGAAGGCTTTTACTAATTATCTTGTAGGGTCCTGTTATTCTGGTTTCTATTTCACAGTAAGTTAAGAAGCATTTACATTCAGTTATAGACTGTATATAAATACTAAAAACAAAAACAAGCAAAAAAAAAAAAAAAAAACACAACATATAACCAATCACAAACAACGACAAGCCCTACATCCTGTTATCTGGAGTCTCCATCTCTGTGATAACTACACAGTATCTGAGGTCTTGTAATGTTAAATTTTGTATGTAAGATCTCTCACACAATCTGTAACCTCAATCTAAAGAGAAGCATTGTCTATCATACTTCAGTAATTAGATTCAATAATTTTCTGCTCATTCATTGCTGTATTTTTTTAAATCTGTAGGGCCATCCACATGATAAGCATTTTGGGCTTTATGTTATCTGTATTATGTATTCCAAAAGATCTCTGCTTGTGACATTTGTGTAAACTTACAAGATGCAGCTCCTGCTTGTGCCGTTAAATCCTGGTTATTATATTTTCATTGTAAGGGTTAAATAAAAATAGCAAAAGGACTTATACCTGGGCTATACAACTGCAATTTGTGTAGCATTATGTGGTATGTTATCTCCAATATTAAATTTCAAAATAATTTATGTAATACAAATACACTGTGAATTTGCTGTGTTACTTATAAAATTACAAAGTTATAATATGGCATTCTGGTTTAATTGTCAACCGGTAAAAAAAGAAAACCAAAGCAAATGGTAGTATTCGGTGTTGGGATTTATTACTTGTTCACAGAAAATCTACTGAACAAAAGAGTTGTTCAGTAACAAGCAAAGCCCTATCTATAATACTAAGCATTTTCTAATCACATTAGAAACAACTGTATCTGATAATTGTTCAGTGTGAAAATTGCTCTAAATTTCATATGTGGAAGGCTAAGAAATTCTAGAAATTTTAAGTATATATTAAGATTGTTGACTTTACACTAACAACTATGAACTGGAAAAAATGTAAATAATGATCAGTCAAAGATCAGCTTGTTTCTACTCTGGGTACTTGAACAAGCTGGTATCCTGCGAAGAATATGATCTTTTGAATCCATGTTTATTTGCTTCATTTTAGAGATTTATGTACAACTCATGCAGCTCTTTACCTTTTTCAGAGAAAGAGTATTAAAAGAGATTTTGTGGTAGTGAGTTGGAATCTCAGAAACTTCAAGCAGTATTCCTGTATTTCTGCATGTGATTCACTGATCAGTAAATATTCTAGTTCTTGAAAAGTAGTAAATGGACTGTGTGCTCACAATCAATGCACACATTATACAGATGTTCTCAGGATCTTGGTGTATTTTTCAATCTCTTCATCTCACCCTAGCAACAAATGTATGGGAAAATGTTTGAAGACTTTGGCTTATGTTCAAGGAAAGCTTCCATGTGAAAAGAGAGGAGACTGTATCTGAGGAAATCAAAACATAGGGAAGACCTGTTGATTAGTTCTGCTCTATTCTTAGTTTTCTGGAAATTGATAATGTTGCAATAATAGCCTTGTTTAATAATTTTTAAAGAATTGACCTGCAATAAATGTCAAATATTTATGTAGAAATTCTTAAATGCCTACTGTACTTATAGTGGTATAGAAGTTGAGGACACAGTACAAATCAGACTGGATTATCATTTTTATTTATTCTGCTAGACTAGAACTTTTTACCTCTCTTTTTACTCCCCCATTTTAAAATCATGTTGTATCTAGGGGATACTTTTTCTTCATATATTAAACACAGTCTTTTAATCAACATCATAAAGCTACTACTCAGACTATTAATCTCTAACAATGACACATAGTATTTGCCACAACACTGGTATAAGTACTTATTATTGTTAACTGTTTGGGTGAATTTGATAATATATCCAGTAGCATTTTTTTTTTTTTAAGCTTATTAAACTTTAGTTATCTATTTCATTTTGATACTGTTTACTGCAGTTATATCAAAGTCCTAACTGCCAGTACTGGTTTGCTAAAGGTACTTTAATGTTCTATAGTCAAAATTTTGCAATAGAAAGTAGCTTCTGTCAAATCCAGTAGTAAAAGTTAAATTAGAAGCTCCTCTTGAACAAAAAGTGTACCAAACTATAGCTCCAAACTTGACCATTCACAGGAATAAATTGTCCCCATTTTTAATCTAGTGTATTAAGATGAAATAATATTATATTCTTTGTTAAGTGACAGAGTTCTTGTTGCTTTTACTTTTCTTTACTGAAATAGATTCAATCAAACATTAAATCAATACGAAGGTTGTCGCTCAAACTAGAACTTAGGATTCATAAGCCTGATTTTTAATCTACTTACTCATCTTCTGTAGCATAGATCACTAAATACCGTGCAGTAATTTGGATTTGAATTGGTTTTTAGTCTTCTATTATCCAATTTAATTCAGATGAGATGATTTGGAACAGTCTTGGTCATGTAAGACAAGGAATTTGCCCATTAATGTAACAGGGGATGTGTCTGAATGCAAGGAACTCAAGGAACAGGTGTGAAAGGAGTCTTCAGGGCCATTCTCAACACTCATGACCTCAAGATCCACAAGGAGAGATACAGGCTGGATGTTAGAAAAAACATCTCTGAAAGAGTAATTAGGCACTGGAGTGGGCTGCCCAGGGAGGTGGTCAAGTCATGGTCTCTGGAGGTGTTAAAGAAATGTTCAGATGTTGTCCTGAAGGACGTGGAATTATTGGAAGGACTTGTTGGTAGGAATTATTGGTGATATGTGGATGGTTTGACTGGATGATCTAGAATTACCAACCTTGGCGATTCTGTGATTCTGTAAGTATCACTCCTGAGATTTTGGTGGCAGCTCAAGAGGTTCCCTTCTCTCCCTCTCTGATAGTAACGCATTTTGTGCAGTCGTGTACTCACGCGATTGAAATATATTTCATTTTCCTGCATATCTTCAGCTTGCTCACTTCAGTCTGATTCTTACTTTGCCTATGAAACCCAGAGTATGCAACATAGCGCATTATGAGGCAAGGTGAGAACTCAGTTGATAGCAGAGTCTGATATGAGCCATGAAGTTATCAAGCTTCTAACCATTCTCTGCTGTCTCTGCTCTGGAGTTTTTACTCGGTTTTGCTACATAATATGAACAAGCTGATTCCAATTATTTGTTTAGAGTTATATTTGAGATCAGTAAGGTCAAGTGATGTCCTTGATAAACTAGTTATATATAAATTAAAAGTAAAATAAAAATAAATAAAAAAAACAAGTTGTAAGTTGTAAGAACAAAGCAAAATTTATGTGACTGAGATATTTTGCAAGCAGCAAGCAGTAGCCATTACCATTATTTCAATATTTTCTTCAAATATGTTTTTACAAAAGACAAGAAAAGCAGTTTGTGTTGAGTCACCCTAGGGAATTTGTCATATACACTAATATGTGTTTGGAGGAAGCTAGGGGATGCAGATGTCCATTAAGTAAAGATTGTTAGGAAGCTGCTTAGCATTCTCAGCCTCAGAAGGGTAGATCACAGTCCAAATAAGTGCTCCATGCTGGTGACTCCAGCCTCTCAAAGATGATTGTGTCACATTGTGAAGATGATATCTGTCATACAGATATTTAACCTTATCAGATTTGTGTGAAATGTGATTTATTTCCTTAATCTATTGTTCTTTATTTGCAACTGATATAAGATTTAGTATCTATTGACATTGTTTGTAGATGATTTCAGGTCTTCATTTTTATATTTATTGTAATAACTTAACTAACTTAATGTAGTATTTATTGTAAAAGTGACTGTAATATCTCCATCTTCATCTTCCTCAGGAGAAATGTTGTTCCAATTGGAAGTATTAACAAATTAGAGGAGAACATATGGCATTATTAGTTTTGCTGTCACATTCTAATCCTTGTGAATATCTTGTGGTAGCATGCAAGTACAGAACTGCTTCTGTCTTAAGCAAAAGCGTTGCTTCAGAATAATGTCCCTCATCTTGTGTTTACACGTGAGCGCGATGCTAATGTGTGTGCTCTGTGGGTATTAAAGAAATCCATATACATAGCTCACACGGGAAGTAATGCCTCCTATTTATTTCCATGGAAACTACAATAGATACAAAGAGCACAATAACACTAACTGATAGAGGAAATTCTCAGTTACTGAACATTGTTTTTCAGCATAGTCACCATTAGCAATTTCTTCAGCACTTAACAGGAGGCTGCATGCAGTGCACATAAAAATCTGCATGGCTGTCCAGAACAGGCCTTGTCTTTTATGTCACTGTCATTGCTCAAATACACCACCCGCTGCCACACTGTGCTTTCATCCACTGTTTGGTCCCCATGTTCAGGAAGTGTCAATAGGCACCATTTTTTTCCACATGATGGAATTCAGTTACACGTCTTTGCTTCATGTGTACTTCCTTGTTAGATGCTATTTTGTCAGACTACCCCTCTAGTACTATCTGTAGCATGGCAAGAAAATGTAACATAATATTTATAGGAAGGTTCAACTTCTACTGCCATACTACAAACATCCACCACTGACATTGTGGGCTAACTTAGCAAAATAGGAGGCATTACGTAAGAAACAGCCCATGTATTTTGGAGGTCTTTGTTACTGTACAGAGACTTTCTGCAAGGTAGAAGGCCATTTAAAATTAAATGAATAGCTTTTCTCTGTGGGCAGTTTGGAAAACACAGAAGGGTGGAAGAGTTTCTGTCTATATTTTCAGGTCCCTTTTTAAATGTCTAGTGTAGGGAGATAATTGCATTTCATGTTTGTTCAGAAGAAATTGATGTGGCTCAAATATTTGCTTGAAGGTAATCTGACCCGTTGTTTTTCTTCTACTTGTGTCAGCCATGTACTATACCTAGTATTCTGGGAATAAGCCATCCCAATTGATTGCAAAATGCAACACTATGAGAAATACCTTTGAAATATACCTTTAAGATATAACTTAAAACAGGAGTTGGTACTGTACAGTGATCTTTGAGAACTTTGCGATCTATTTGAATGTTTCTTCAACCAGTCTGCTCATCAGTACCATAGCTGCTTGTATGTTTCATTCTGTTGAGTTTGATTACGGAGACTGAGAATGTAAGATAAAGCCCTTTCAAAGTGTATGGGGCTGCTCAGCTCTCTTCTCCTGTAATTTTACTCCTTGCATCTTTTCAATCCAAGTGCCTTAGCCTTTTTTCCCTGATGTTATTTGTAGATTCTATAGCTATTCAGTTTACTCTGGATCACATTAAATTTCTTGTGTTGGCAGTCTTTGCAATTATGCTGCATTCTGTATATCTCTGATGAGGCTAAATTGACTTCTAAAGAGCCTTTGAAGGCCTCATTACCATCCATTTCTGTCCTGAGATGCTATAATAGTCACATATCCCTGAATTTCTAGCACTGCCAAATAATTAAGTACTTGATTACCTGTCCTTTTGCAGTATAAATTTTCTGGGATAATGTCTGTATCTTTTTGTTTCAGATAGCATATTCTTTACAGCTGTGATAGGAGGCAGTAACCTTGTAACTGGGATGCAGAAGTAACTGTAGGATAACAGTTAGACCAACTGATACAGTAATGTACTGCATACATGTAGCTCTTTTTAAGTGGCAAACAAAAGTGCTTTTTGGTTTGTAGATAGTTTAGGATTTAAGTTTCTTGTTCAGATAAGAGCAAAACATTTCAGTGTCCTCAGACATCGGAGGAGGACAGTGGAGTTCACTTGTGTGAGAGTAGCTCTTTGTCAGCAAATATTGTAAGCAACTGTTGCAGTAGTTAAACAAGTCAAATTACCCATATTAATTACTTTAAGCCAGATTGTCCCAAACATTCTGTTGTCTCATTTATCATTTTATGTATAGATTCTGAATTCTAAAGAGAAAGCTGCTGCTTTATAAAATGTAATGACAGAAAACGTGCCAGGAAAGGAAGAGCTCTTTAAAAAGTAAGTATTAAAAAACAGTGCAGGACTATTTTTTTATTATTTGCTCTTTGATTCCCGAAATTTTTGTATGAAGACATAAAAGAGGAGAATAAGCTCAGTTTACCTCTCCCATTTCTTTACCCTTTATTTACTTATTTTCAAGGGGAAACAAAGTAGATTGGCTTTATTAAAGTGTTTTATTCAGCAGCAAAATGCTGTTCTGAGTTTCTTCACTGAAACTGTAATGTTTACAACAGTTTACAAGCTAGGAATAATTACTAAATGGAAGCTGTTGCAGAAATGCAATAAATGTTTCTCATGAAGAGGATGAGCCTGAAGAATAGGTTGGTTTTTATGTTTTGTTTTTTCCTTTTTAGGTGTTGTCTTCTTCCTACTATTCAGGCATACTTCAGCACTTTAAGCTAATTAATGCTGGTAACTTTTTTAAACATCTATCTCGAGAAGATTTGTTTTATTCTCTCTTAGATCTTGGTCTGAAGGAGCTTAAAAATTAAAATGTTTTTATTAATTCCTTTCTCTTTTTTAAAAACTTTCTTTACATACATGGATTTGTGACTTAAAAGCTTCCAACCAGTTTTCCAACTTAGTTGCCATGGGAGGCAAGGGTCACGCCTGCCAGTAGTTGTTGAAAATATGTTGCTATTGTAAACTTTCAATTGTAAAATAAATCTTTATAGCATGGAACAAACTTTTCGACTCTTTTAAGCAAAATTAGAAAGTGAAATAAATGCCTAGAGAACTTGCAACTTACCAGCCTTCTGCATTTTCATTTTTAACATTTGTTGCTTTTCAGTTGTGTTTCCACTTCATTATATTCTTCTGGAACTTATTATTGAATAAACAGATTGAAAAGAAAAAAAAAATTACTATGAGTAGTTGAATTTTCATTGACAAATGTATGCATTTGCAGGAATTCATCTGTGAAAATTAATATTTTATTTTACTTCCTCTATGGAATTTTTCTTAGTAATAGAATTTCCTTAGGAATATTTCTATTGCACTTTTATCTTTTATGATTAATTTAGTAAATAATATTTCTGACTTTCCTAGAACGAAAGAGTAGGGAAGGATGTCATGTCTCCTTAATTGAGGAGAACAGAGATAGAAACCAGATAGAGATGTAGCATTTTTAACTTGCTTTGAATTTCATCTGTCTGCCTTTTCAAAATGTGTGCTCATCTGAAAGAAACAAAACATCTACATCATGGTTCATAGGTGAAAATCTTTTGTAAGATTTCTCCTATTAGACAATCATATTATTTTTTTATTAGTAATTGTAAATCACTGTAATAAAAACAAGGTCTTGGTATATAGTGTGTTGGGGTCTTCCAAGCTGAACAAATCACACAGTTATTTCTTCCTGAAGCAGGGCATGGTTTGACACTCTGTCCTTGAAATCTTTCTCAATTTAAGAAAAAAATATTGTTAGATCAAGTGTATAAAATGATGACCTAGAGCTTTCGTCCCGAAACATCAGCCAAAAGTGTGAAACTCTAATATTTTTTGCTGGTGATGACTGGCTATGAAATGGAATGGAAAATGAACATATAAGGAAAAACAGATTATGCTAAATCTTCCTCTCTTCTTTTCCTTTCATCTTGACTAGAGAAGCTTGTCATGATGTTACTGCAGGTCTTGGATTGGAAAGTGTTACAACTCTGAACTTTGCAGACAGAAGTGATATATGATACAAGTGCACTGTTCCATTAAGCACCGAGAAACTTTGATATACTGGGCTCTAATCCCAAACTTTCCAGTTCTGGTTCCTTTTCACCACTCAATATCTTCAGAGCTTCAGAGAAGGCAGCTAAGAAATACTGCTTTTGATTTTGTTTTATTTTCTCCGGGTCAATGACGTGTTTAATAACTTGCGTGGAAGTGTGCAATAAGCAGGTTTATATTGTATGCTGTAGTGGAGTTTGACTGAATAACTTAGTCAATACTTACCTGTAAAGAAGGATCAGTCTGTCTCTGGTAAGTCTGTGGTGTTTGCAACATAACAATGCTGAGAAGGATCCATCTAGCCATGTTTTCTTTGACGCTAGTTCATATCATTGTATGCACATATTCTCCAGCTCTTATTGAACTTTATATTCTTAAGTTCATATTGAATTTGTTGTGAGCATCCTTTTTGTGAATTCATAATCATTGTTAGTACTCAGTTTTTGTAGTGTTTTTACATCAATAGTTCCACAGTTTAATTATGAGATATCTCTTTAGTCAACTCTGCTTTTAGTGTTTTAGTGTATTACGTAAAAACTGGGATGATGGCACCTACAAAACAGTCAGTTAGAAAGGGAAGTTTCTATCAAGATAAAACTAAAATTTCTTTATCCTTGTTTCTGTAAGTATTGCCCAATGTACTGCAGCTAGGTCATAAGCTTCTTGATTTTCTTTTTCAAATCTTATTAGTTGAGAGTGGCAAGATTCCAACAACATCATGCTGTCAGCAAGTTGGACTTTATTTTAACCTTTCCAGATCAATTAATTTTCCTTATAAGGAAATTCAAGAGTAAAGTCTAATTTATTAAATTTGATACTTTAAACTTAGTTACAATTTTTTTTTGTATTTATTCTGAAACTATTGGTTGTAGATAGTTTTCTCTTGCACGTTTCTGTACCTCAGTGTAGAATGGATGATTTGAAGGTAGTTTTCTTTAGATTAAATGTTGAAACAGGCATAAGAAACTGAACTTGATTTCTGCAGCAAGTGTACTACTGATCCTAGTTTGCTGTGGATACACACTGTAAGCAACTTCATTTCAGAAATCCAATTTTCAAGTAACTTGAATGTTATTTTGATCTGGCCCTGTCTGATTCTTCTAGTGCATGTTTGGAAGAAACAAAAGCATTTTCAGTTTGAAGCATGCTTCCAGAAAGTTTCCTGTAAGACATGTACAGCACTAGTATGGACTGGAAAAACAATACTCTATGAGATGAGCAAATGTCATGAGACAGAAAGCTGTACTGTCAGATTTCGCTTTGGAGGACGTGCATTTCTTCAGGGGTGACTGTATTTATAGATCATAATTTCAAATGTATGTTTTTAGGAAACCCTTGGGAATTTGTTGCATTTTTTTCACCATTCAATCATTGCCACACATTTCAATCATTGCCATTATCAAATTTTCCTGACTATATGTTGGTCAGGACCTCATTTCTTACCACAGAGGAGCTATAATTTAGTCAGAAGGATTAAGTATGGGGCAATAATGAGCAGTTCATCCATTTTAAAATAAATCTTTCTAATTGCAATGAGCAATGATTATATAGCGACAATAGTAGGAACAAATCTGCAAGGTATTACGATGCCAACTGTGCTTGTTGCTTATTTTCTTTATGTTCTGATACATGATGAGTCATGTAATGGAATAAAGGTTGATTATTTTTGGCCGTCTTTCTGCAAAAATATATATATACTTCTGTGTGTGTTTTTTTTTTCCTTATCTTGAGTTTTCTATACTATCCATTCACTTGCACTTTTGCTGGTCTTTTTACAGTAGGAAGTGGATCAATTTAGGTCATGCAAAACACATTTTAAAGAAAAAAATTCCTGGCTATCTACATGGACAGATGAGACTTCCTGAAATGTTTTAATTCACTTCACCTCTGAGATTCATTTAGAAAAGGTTTATACTTTTTATTTTACATAGGTGCTCTGAGATTCATTACTTTGCAGATGACTTTGAGTCTGTTGAAAGAGAATTGGACTAACAGTTCAGATGCTAAGTATTTAATTTTTTGTTTGTTTGTTTCTACTCTCACCCTTACAGTGAAATCCTGTTAATAGAAGTGCATGCAATATTTATGTCTCAAGTAATTTAAAATACTATGCAGAGCAACTCAAAGCTATCTGCTCATAACACCTTCAAGTAATATCTCTTCTTCTCTTGCAATTTAAAAGTCCTTTTAAGACTTCTAAGCATAAGATATAAGAAAGGATTAACATTTTGTTTTAGTGGAGTAAACGCATATTTATTCTGTGAGATTACTGGTTCTTCTTGTTTGTTTGTTTTGTTTTGTTTTTGTCATTTAATGGACTTCATTTAAATAACTGACTTCAATTAAAATAATATCTGATAACTTAGCATTGCAGTTTTTGGCCCACTTGTTTTCCTTCCTGCTTGACCTGTTCTTCAGTCACCTCTTGTATTCCTTCACAGATGTTTGTGAATTTTTGGGTTGGTTTCTGGGTTTGTTAAAATTAATTTCTTTGTAATAAAAAATGGTTAGCACACCTTTTTTTTTTAGTTGCTTGTATTGAGAACTGAATGTCATACCAATGTGAATGTACATAGAAAAGTGTCTATCAGTTCAAATTGTGAATATGAAAGCATTTTTCCACTGCAGCTCTTAGGTTGTTGTATAGCAAGAGATAAGTATTTTTAATTGAAAAGTTTAAATAGAATCCTTTCTTGCACCTGCTGTATCTGATGTATCTGCTGGGCAGTCTCTTCTACTAAATGTTAGGTGATTTAGTATAAAATCAGAAAAAAACCCACAGTTCTGTAAATCATTTTTCTAAAAACAAACACTTCTGTTGCCACAGTTCTTTTTATGGAAGGAACTATGTAGGATCTTAAAAGTCATTGGACAGTTTATTTCAAAACACAAAGGTTGTCAAGTTATCTAAGCAAACATAATTCAAAAATTATTTCCTAATACAGTACATTTTATGAGATACTGAGAATGAACTAGAACTTTAGTTTGTCCCTCAGGACACTTAAACATTGTTTTCAGGATGGTGAGGTAATTTCTACTGTACTCACTGCATGCAGATGCACATCTGTTAGATTGTGTGGGAATTATGCCAAATACCATTTATTAAGAGAAATACTTTTGTGATACAATCTTCAACTAGTTGTCTGTGACTGCTTGTTGTTGAAATGACTAGAATGTGATAAATATCTCAAGCCTCCTACATGAATATACACCATAGTCAATATCTTCAGCCTTGATTTCCAAATTGGATTGAAGTGAGATTTTCTGAAGTACGCATGAGTGCTTGCAAAGCTGCTTAAAGTATCTTGTTCAGCAACAGTTGTTTACGATACTGCCCTCATTTTAAAGAAAAGAGAGAGAAGAATATTGGAAATGTAGGTGTTCCAGAAGAATACAGAAGGGTTCTTCCTGACTCTAAATAAAGTCTGCCATTCTTCCCACTGTTAACTGCATCTGCTTACAGAACTGTGCCAAAATGGAGAGCAATTCCTTTGGTGTTAATACCTTAAGCTATATTGCTATCATATATGAAGAATACATTAAACAAGCCATTAATTTATTACTACAGTGCTTCTACTTCCCTAGCTTTGAAAAATTTGATAGGAATGAAAAATGAAAGGCTGACTTTTGACATGTTCTGAGGAGAGGGAATTAAAATGATTTATAAAGATATGGATTTACATTGTTCTGTGAAAAGTAAAGAATGGATAACCAGGTATAAAACTAAAAGAAGGGGCATTACTTAGGGGAATCTGTTTGTTATTAATGCCCTTTTTCATAAGTTTGAAAAATGTGTAGGTATTCACTTAGAATATTTCTTCTTATCTTGCACAACATAAAATATTTGTTATCATATAGATATTAAAAACCAAAACAATTTTTTTTTTCCTTCAAAGACACAACTAAGCTGTTTTGACTAGTCTTCTTGGAGAATTATCACATACATTTAAGTAACCATCTTTTGGGATTAACTCATTTTTAATAATATTTTTTAAATTTATGGTTTTTTTATTCAGCAGATAGAGAGAACTTGCATATAGAAAGAGAAAATGTTACTTAAATTATAGTGTGAAAAATAAACAGCTAAATAGCTATTTATTTTAGAAGAGATAGGCAAGGTAGGAGGAGAGGGAGAGTTTCCCTCTATTCTTTTAATATCCTGTATTGTTCAGGTAACTGATATGGAATCTCTTCCTCTTTCCCACGTTTTCTTTTGGTCAAAACTTCTTTCCCGGGGGAAAAAAAAAAAAAAAAAGCCTCAGTTTTTTAAGAAATACATGCAGAAATGAGCTTATCAAAACTGTATGCAACACTACAAAAATCTTAGTGAGACTAGGTATTTTCTGCTGTGAGCAAATATTTCTTTCTTTACCTGAAATTCATTCTGGAGGAGGCAGTGTGTGTACTTAGTATCACTGTCTCCTCAGAGCAGCTGCTTGCCTTAGATAGCTGAGGTGTGAGAACCATAACAGATCTCAGGTTTGCAGGAAGTTGTACAACCACAGTGATAAGGCTCAAAGTTCTATAAGGAGGAATTTAATCTCCATATTAAATCAGTATATTATTGAAATTACTGTGTGAAAATATAAAATACTATAAATTTTTGTATTCAAACTCAAAGCTGAAATTGATAATAAAGCTTACAACTACCATGTGAAGCTGACCATAAATAACTTTCAAGAAGTCCATGTCATAAGGTGATATAATGTATCTGGTTCATTATTTAACACATAAATATGTTGGAATGCACCAACTTACTTAAACCTCAGCTGCTATCTGAATGTTGCAAAGCTACTTTGAAAAATTTGGGATGTGTTGTTTTCTTTGAGACTCTATACAGTTAGAAGAAAGTGATATGTTGTGGGTTTCCTTAAGCATTTGAGGCTTTCCCTGAAGTTACTCTTGCTTTATTCTCTGAATATGAAAACTCAGACTGTAGGATGGGGAAGCAATTAGAGGCATAGGAAAGTCAGTGTTGTTCTGAGGTCAGAGGTCAGAAACTCCAGATCATTAAACTAACTGCTAGCCATAGTTTACCAGAATTCTGCCTGTCAGAATTTTAGTCAAGGAGCTTTCACAAGTGTATGAAGAGGTTGCTTCCTTGGAGGCTGAGAGTGGGGCTTGCTGAATTAGACTGAATTGCACAAACAGAACTCTGCAGGGAAAAGGCAACTTCTCTGTATGTAACTCTGGAGAACTGCAAAGTATGGAGGAATAATGATTTCTTTCACGATCTGTTTGTAACCTACTTTCTATCTTTGGGAATGGGCTTGTAAAATAATTATTTTTTTTAATTGTGCCAATAATATTAATAACTCATTTTATCTATTTCCTAATAAAATCTGGAGTCACCTTAGACTCTCTTGAGTGCATTTTAAAGGACTTATTTTTTTTTCCTGTCATTAATTGTTAACAGATATTTTTACACAAATTTCATTACTGGTTATTCATGAGCTGGGGGATAAACATCCACTGCAACTCTACAGGATGAGACAGAACATTACATTGGTGGGTAGTTTTGGATTGTACTATGCATATATACAGTACCTTCAGTAAAAGTAATATTTTAGTGATCTTACCTCATTTGCGCTACTTTCTTTTTCTCAAGACCAAGAGACACAGAAGCAATAAAATGTTGAACTACTTAAAAAATTAATCTCTAAGAACAATAGAGCACTTGTATAGTTTCCAGGTATTAAATAAATATAACCTTGTTGTAATGTGAACAGTTGCAACAATCACTAACTGCTTCAAGACTTTGTACATTGATTTATCCCTTCAATAGTTATTTCAGTCACTAAGGATTTTAGATACATGCTACAATATGATTGGAAATTTTGTGAGGCAAAAAAACCATTTGTCCTATGAGTACTAATTACCTTAAGAGTTTAAAAGTTATTTAGCATACATACTAATCCAAATTTTAAGACCATTCGAAACTGAACTCAGATATCCAGAATCAAGACTTCAAGTACAGATGTTGCTTAAGACTTTATTGCAAGGCCAAATATTTCAACGTAAATATTTAAACAGTTATCACTTCTTGTTATTTTGTCATTTTCATACAGGATAGACATGTAAAGATATTTTAGAAAGTTGACCAAAAAAATGAAGTATTCTGGACTGCAGACGAAATGAATTTAGACCATTACTTTCATCTTCCTTAGCTTTCAGCGTGAAAAGTTATATTGATTAGGTGTTTAAGATTCCAGCCACATGTTGTACAGAATTCTAACTTATGTCTGGATTTCAAATAAGTGTGTTTCAGAGTTCTTCAAATCATTAAAGCAGTGACTTTCTTGACTTTGTCACAGTGGGATTTAAAATTAATTATTTCTGCCTCTAATTTTCTTTTGAAAAAATATTTCACTTAAATGCATCCCTCTCAAATTTCACCCATGTATTTGAAATAATGCTGTGATGTATTTTTATTTGTGATACAAAATAGTAGTGTCTTCAGTTTCAGAAGTAATGCTCTTTCTGGCTCATTGCTTTTTGATTATTTGTTAATCTAGTGATGTGTTTTCATCTGTGTGATTTGGGTTTGTTTCTGTTTGTTTTGTTGTGGGTTTGTTTGTTTGTTTGTTTTTTTAAAGTAAAATAGTCCTTAATTTGTTCCATCAGTAATTGCTGTAAGTTGAATTCTCAGACATTTTCTTAATTTACTAATAAATGTATGTTCCCTTCAATTAAATGTATAAACAACTCTATTTTATTGAATCTAATAAGAATGCTTTGTCCACACTACAACTTGATATTTTGAAGGATTAATATTCTATTAGAAAAAAAAATCAAGCACAAAATGAAAAATCACTAAAACCAAAAAATGATTTTAGTACTATCTTTTATTAAGGTAAAGATAAAGATTGTGAGAAATTCAGTAAATACTTCTGTACGTCTTGTCTGGAAAAGTGTGTGGCTAGGTGCATGTAATTGCTTCCAATTTTTTTCTTCTTATATTTGCAATTTAAGGCATACTCAGTGGCTTCTCTGGAAGCGAAGTTTGCAAGGCAGCTGGTGAGAAATGCTCTTCCAGATGCCAGGGATTCTGAGCATCTGGAGCATCTTTAATGACTGAGTGTCTTTAATGACTGCCATACTACTGTCAACCTGTCACGGGATAAATGAAGATTTTTAAAGCATATTTGGTAGTCTTTTGGGTAGCTGCTTTTAGAATGTTCTAGAAATTCCAGTCTTTTCCTTAAATACTAGATAAAGAAGGTAGAATGCAACTAGGTCTGTTTCATTGCACACAGTAATTACAAGTGAGAGACCTAAAGGGAGAACTGCCAGTATTCCAGGAGTGTCACAGTTCCTGACTTCAGGCTGTATTTCTATTTAAAGCAATGACTGAGATGCTCAAGATTCTTCTGTAAATTCTTCTGTACAACAAAGTCTCTTCAAGACTGATTGAATGGATGATATAGAACTAGTCATCTCATCTAATCAAGTTGTTGTTTTTTTTTTTAAACTGTTTATCTCTAACAGGAATCGTTGAGAGTAGCTGAAGAATAGGCTTTCACTGAAAAGTTGAAGGAAAATCTGTTCATTATTAAAAGGACTATGTAGAGAAATGTAAATAATTAGATTATTCAAATAAGAAATAGGAATCAGCTGAGCAGTCTACTGAGTTTTTGACATCCTGTGTCTCACCGTCAGGTCTGTAAAATATGATATTTCACCTTGAAATAGTAAATGAGCTCCGTTTTCAAAAGTATTAGAAAGTATATCATGTAGAAGCCTTCAGAGCAATTGGTTGAAATCAAATTTAGGCTGGTAAGCCTCACAATCAATTATCCATGAGATTCTGAAGGAAAAAAAAATACCATTTCATCACACATAAGTAATTGTTTTGTCTAGTTCTTCCTATTTTTGAATGTTTTGTTTTGCAGTACTGCTAGCATTAATCCTATATGTGCCTTACATATTGTATGCACAGTTTTTTCTTTTAACAAGTAGATAATTCAGCAGTAGAATATTGCCTGATATGTTTAGAAAGATAATACCACAGAGATGCTAAAATTAGGGCCACTCTTAGATAGCTTTCTTCTATCAGCCTCATGTAGAAGATAAGCAGAACTAATCAGAACTGAGCCCAGTGAATTCAATTTGCCAAAATTAACACAGGTGTTGACAAAAAGATGTGAGTAAATTTTAAAAAGGATTAATTTAGAAAGCTAGTGACCTCAGTTTGTGTTGTGCTCATGTAATACTGTGTCTGTTTTCTACTTCATGGTCTTGAAAACTTGCAGTAAAAGCAGAATCTGTCTATACAACGTACGTATAGGTATGGTGCCTGTCATCTCTGCTTTGTTTAATTGTTAGGTTTTGTTTTTTGCAGCTCAATTACAGAGTTGAGCTGTTTTTCTTGCAGAAAAATATTCCAGTACAGCTTGAAGTCACTGAACTCAAGGTAACTTTTTTCTTAATTCAGAGTGGTCCAATTGAACCTACAGACCATTGAGAAATCAATTGATATTTAATACTTATCTCACTTCTAGTTTTTGCATTTCAATAGCTCTTATCTAATTTTGCTACTGATATACTACATTAATTTCCTCTCTTTAAGAGCTGACATGGTTCTGAATCATGTACTTTACAATTTTGATTCTCAGTGTTTTCGGCTGTCGATTAAGAGACTTCTGTTCTATATATAATATATAAATACATATATATAAATATATATATATATATATATATAATCTGTTAATTATATTCTCATGAATAGTCCAGTCGATATACTGAATCCATCTGTGTTTTCTAGTCTGAAGTAATTCCATATAAACAGTTATCTGTCATGTGAAATGTTAATATCTAATTATTTTTTAACCTACTGAATTTTTCATAAATGTGAATTTCTTTTTAAAAACAAGTTCTCATGAGGATTCTTGGGCTTTTACATCCACAGACTCAATTAAAAAGAATACATCTGAGATATTAAAAAGATTTTTTCATATTAATATGAATTTGCTATTCCATTCTAAAGTACCTTTAACATCAAGTCACTGACCTGTGCAATAGTAAACTTTCATCCTAAAAAATTTTAGCTTTTTTAACTCGGTGGAATGTTGATCACTACATCAACATTTACAGTATATATGTCCTCTGAGTACAAAAGTTTATGCAGTATATACTTTCAGATTTGTCTTGTTAGTTTTCCTGAGAATGTGGGTAACAGGAGCACACAAAAAAAGCCAATCTTACTATTTAAGACTTGATTATTTAAAAACTCTTTTTTAACTGCCAGCATCTGAAAGCCAAGAGAAAAGTGGCCTTTCCCAATGCTACTCTTTATGGAGGATCATGTAAACTGAACTGAATATGTTTTATTGTGAAAAATGAGTGACAGACCAGTTTTAATAGATTGTGCAGTACAGTGCTTCTACAAATTATCTTTTCACTGGAAATAGCAATGTCTTTTGGAAATCACATAAAAAACTGCAACAGATAAATAATACGAATATAATAGTGAGTGTGATTGCATTAAGTGCCTAAAATTGGTTTAAAATTTTTTGTATGAATTGAAAGTATGTGTAATTATACTCACAAAAATGTATTTGTTTACAGAGAAAGTCTACTGTATTTTGCCTGCTGTTGAGAATTTAGTGTTAACTTTTTGAATACTTAATGATGAGTTAAGGATGTGCTATCTTTACTATCTAATATTAACTTTCTCTTTATTCCCAAAAGCAGAACTATATTCTATGATATTGGGATTTTTTTAACATATGTTTTCTTTGGAATATGTAAGATTGTTCTTATTTATGATACCTAGTATTTGAGGAAAAAAGATGGAATGATTTTTAGTTCCTTGATTTTTATGTTTTCCACAGATTCTCTGTGGTTTTGTGGTTTTATTTTCTTGCTGCACTAAGCGCATAAACTTTTAAGAGCTGTTGAATGTAAACTGGGAACTGAATGTCATAGGTGTTGGCATGTTTTGAAAAGACTAGAGAAACCTCTATGGTGGGTTGTTTTTGTTTTTTTTTTTTCCAATCAACTGTCAGTATGGAAATCAGCTTAAAGTAACAGTTGAATAAAATTAAAGTAATATATGAAAATATGCGTGCATGGAATTGCTGTGTTTGTTCTCTTATCTAAAAGAAAAAAAGTGAATGATGAGATAAATGAATAACAAGCTGTATTTGAGAAACCATGGCTAGTTAGGATGGGAAAATGAAAATGCTAAATTGTCTGTAAAAATTCACAAGGAAAGAGCTTAGCTTTCATTCTGGTTTTTATAAGCTGTTGGCAACTTAAACTGTCATGAGCTGAAATGTGCCTAATCTTGAGTTATATAACGGTTGTTTGGAATTGTGTCATCTTTCATAAGGAATATACTTTTCACTATGTTATCTATGAAAGAGAATGCTTTCTAATGTCAGAATTAGCAACACGTATTTAATTTTGGGGGACATTATAGAATTATACATATATACATATAATGATAGAACCGTTAAACCAACTAACTGATATATTGAACTAAACAGAACATTTCTGAAAAATTCAGCCCATTACTGTTGTGTGTTTTTTCTTTTATGTGCTTAGTGACAAACAAAAAACCAGCGCAAGCAACTATTACAAAGGTCAAGCAATTTGAAGGCTCTACATCATTTGTTAGGAGAACGCAGTGGATGCTTGAGCAGCTTCGCCAGGTCAACGGTATTGATCCTAATCAGGTAAGTTTGAACAGTTCTAGAAAATGGAATCTGAGCTCTTATAACTGATTTGTGGAATAAGCATCTTTCATTATTCAAAAGGTAAATGGAAAGATAAGAGACAGGTTTAAGTGCAAATTCTCAAACAAGAAATAAATTGGTGGAGTACATGAAATAGACTTTAATGGGAAAGATGAGAGGAGGCCAAAGCTCGTAATCAGATATTTTCTTTCTTCCCTCCTGTCTCCCATACTCTTTTTCCTGCTCTGTTATTTCTTTTAAAGAGAAAAATAAGAGCTGTGTTTGCCTTGTCTTCATCTATAAGCCTCTTGGGTTCCATTTTGGCATGCAGCTGTGTTGTAAGGGCGGTAAGTAGAAGCAAAGAAAGGAGGGGTTACTGAGGTTCAAGTTTCTGGAAATACTGTGAACCTTTCCCCAGGACAGTCCACTCCTCAGATCCCTCCACACTGATTATCCTTCTGTACAAAGGGCTGTGGTGTACCTTAGCTGCCAGTTTCACAAGACCACTAATTTAAGACAAAAATCAATTCAAACAAACAAAAACCCACTAAGTAGTTTTGGAATTGTTTCCAAAATTTTTGCCTCAAACATACGCTGTTTTCTTTTTTTTGTTTTGTTTTGTTTTTTTTTGTTTTTTTTTTTAATGTGGAATGTGCAGTCTGACTTCAGTTGTTGGGGAAAAATTGTACTAACATGTTTATAAATGCAAATCTTCAGTAGTCATACAAACAGAATTAGAAGGTAGCAATGTGACTAATATTGTGTGATAACAAAATCATTTACTGTGTTCATTGTACAGCAGAATGTTTATGGTTAACCCCACTTGGTTTCTTCAGGGTTGTGCTCTGATCAAACAAATAAGCATCTTAGTGGTGCACTAAATTTAGTACAGTCCTGCTAATAAATATTAAGTTCTTGGGCCACTGCTAAATGAAAAGCAGGAAGCAGAATTTTATTTGGATAAGAGGGATGGTGAAAATGAGAGTAACGACATAGATATGGATATAGATATTTCACATAATCTGCAAAGGAGCTCTGTAAATAGCATCTAGAAATACATTCAATGTGAAAGTCCTATAAAGTTCTTCAGCTTAGACATTCCTTTCAGACTTATTTTTCTATAGTTCAGTATCATTGATTCAAAATAATATTTACTGGATTAGTTTACAAAATGATTTTTAGCGAATATTGTTAAGCACAATAGCACCACTGCTTTTATAGAATCCATCTATTTTGGCAGCTGTTGCAAGGTACAGAGCTGGAGGTTACTTGGTTCTGAAAGTGATCTTTTGTTCTTTTATCCCGAGATCTATACAACACTTTATGATAATAAATTAAATACAATGGCTAGGGCTTACTGTTTATTTTCTTTCTTTGGGTAAATATAGTGACCAGAACCACATTTTCTATAATGCAGCATGAGAATATATTTTGGACTGAATGGCTAAACATATTAAAACAAAAATCCTTATGTTAATATAGAAGGTAAAAGTAGCTATATACCTGTAGTTAAGAATAATTTCTTATCAGATTCCAACTTCTAATAATTTGGTCTAAAATATTCTTGTTTTCAGATATTTCTTTTCTTAGCTGAATACTCCTCATTAAAAATACATAAGAAAATAATTCCTGCATGTGTTTTTATCAAAAATATACAGGAGAAAAAATAATCCTGGGGTGATCTGAAGTTACGTGATCTTAATGGTTTTTTTTTGTTTGTTTGTTTGTTTTTTTCCAACATAATTGCTTTTTAATTTTTTTCCAAAATCATTTTGGAAATCTTTTTTCAAATCATTCATGAAACTGGAATAACAGTTGTGTATTCTTTCTTCTAGGATTCCCCAGAATTTGATTTACAATTTGAAAATGCTTTTGACCAATGGGTAGCAAGCACAGCTTCAGAAAAATGCACATTCTTTCAGGTTCTTCATCACACATGTCAGCGATATCTTACAGACAAGAAGCCAGAATTTATCAACTGCCAATCTAAAATTATTGGAGGTAAGTCAATTGAAACTGGAGTATTCTGAGAATGTGGACATGAAATGATGGTTTGCATGTGAGTTATTCTGTGTTTAAATGTGCTTATCTATACTTTGATATCATGAGTTTGAATATGCTAATTGACAGTAATGAAATTGTAGGTTTCACCATCAAACATCTCTTCAAATTCTTCCAATGTCTTTGTTTCTCAAATACTTAATTTAAGAGGTAATATTCACTACTCATCTTCTGAGAAGTCTCCTCCTACCCACAGCAGCAGAGGACATCTCTACAATATAATTTAATACAAGCATGCCCAAAAGTGCTTATTACTAAATTTCCTATATGGATTTTGAAATTTCATAGAATATCCTGCGTTGGAAGGGACCCATAAGCATCACTGGGGCCAACTCCTTTAATTTGATTTTGGCAGAAATCCGTGAAGGGTTTTGTTACATTTCACAACTCATTTGCATCCTAGAGGGGATATATCAGGTTAAAAAAAAAAAAAAAAGTAAAATCTGGTCACTGCGTGGTAGCTTTACCATACACTTCCCAAATAATATAAACTACTTTGGGGGAGGATTTTTATTTACTTCACTAAACATTGTTTAGGAAGTTAAACCTTTAGAGGGTAGATTTTAGTTGTTTCCTGATTTCTGAAAATAATCTCCTTTTTATTGGCTCTAGAACAGAAAACTTAAAACCTCTTACACTTTGTCTATTCTTTTCAGCTGGAATACAATGTTATTTCTCTCTTTCTGAAATGAGTCTGAAATTTGAGGTTGCTAATCTGTATAAGAGATCCACTTAGGGGTGGGTTTGTTTGTTTTCGCCTAGTAGACATGAAGTACAACTATGCTGATTCTTACTCAGTTCTTTCTAGTAATTCTCTTCTACTACAACTTCAGCATATTTTCCTGCCTGCAGTGTAAGAACTGAATCTTCTTAAGATTTAAGGCACTCACCTTAAATGCTTTTTTTCTTTTTCTTTTTTTTTTTTGGTGTGGGGTGTTGCTTTCTCTTGCCATCTCTTTGTTCTAAAACACCAAAAGTAAACTTGGAAAAGGAGGAATTATCTCTAGAATGTATTTTAGCTGACCACAGTGATGTTACTACTAATTTTGCAGTCAAAATTTTTCTGTCAGTCATCCTTTTTCTATTGGTGTCCTTTCAGACTAAGAGAAGAGACACTGAATTTTCTTCTAAGCTTCCTTTCTTTCTTCCTATTTCACTAATCTTCCCATCATTTTCAAAAGCTTTTGGTTTACATTATATTTAAAATTTCAAAATGTATGTATCTAGTGGAAACATTCTTCCTGCACTGAGTAAAAACAAACAAATGACTGTGATAGCAACTTTGAAACAGTCTGAAACCTGTAGTATCAGATATCTTTATGGAAAATAGTGAAATATGTCACAGATTTCAAACTCATTGTGACTGGAATATGTACACTGTATATACATATACAGTGCATATACATATATACACTGTAGCGGAGTATGCAAAAAAAAAAAAAAAAAAAGTATAAATGATATATCTTCACATAAACTAAATCCAGTTCTGAAACCCTAGTAGTTAACCAAAACAATAGATTCAAAGCATTTTGAAACATCAGTGTTGTCAGTTTATAGATGAAGCATATCATGTTACAGATCAAGCATGTCACCTTATCTCCTGTATGATGGCAGCCCTTGTATTTTAAGTGATACTCTTTTGTTCTTTCTGAGGAATGTACACAGCAATTTCATACTGGATTGTTAATTTATTTTCTAATACTCCAGTATTATTTTTAATTATTATTAAAACATACACTTGTGTAATGTTATGGATATTTACATTATATATATAATGTGTATCTTGTAACTATTGCTTATTTTCAGATAACAAAAAACAACAAACCACTGAACTTTTTCTCAGCTGGAACCAAAGATGAAAGTAGTTTTGAAGGATTTGTTTACAAGCTTGCTGATTGAGTCTTGTGCCTTCCTAAAGGGCAGGAATGAAGAAAGTGAAATTCATGCTATATATGTTTCTGCAGAAATTACCTAAGAGCTTAGTTTTAAATGAATTGTTGTCATCTTCTGTGAAATGCAGACCCTCTCTATTTACTTCCTCATTTTAACTTGCCATACACACAAAACCTTGCTTCCAGTAGCCTGAATCTTCATCTCCCAGGCCATGTTTTGCTTTACTGTTTATTGAGTATAAAGTAAGGATACAGTCTGTGGAGTTGGTCTAGAGTGTTTTCTGTAACTTGATTAATGATATTAGTAATTACAGTGATAGTGTGATCAAGTGAAAGTTTTGGGTGCTAATTCTTAGAACAGAGCAAATTCAAATTTGGAAAGACTGTAAGTAGAAGATACCTCCCAGTGTTATCTTGTATTAAATATTTCAAGTTCCTCTCTTGGAGGAAGAGAGCTATCTGTGCCTTACATTAGGTTTCTAGATAATGCTTTGTAGAAGAGAAGAAAGGCAGGCATTTATTTGGGAGGAGAGAGTTGTCTTTTTTTATTATTATTACTTATTATAATAGGAACTGCTTTTCAATTCTGTATGTTTCTAATGTGTGGGTAGTAACACTGTAATGCATCTAATCTGAGGTATCGTTGTGTTACACAGATTGTTAGTAACAAAACTAAACAAAAACAAACATAAATTCCAAGACTATAATGATAAACAATTGCTGCCACCTTCAGACACATACTAGAACTGCAGAAGGAAGGAAGACAGGTGGAAGTAAGGTGATGATCTCGCAATTTTTTTTGTTTGTTTTTTAAGCTTTGTCCTATAAGCTGTAGTTATTCTGTCAAATTAATTAAAATATCCTTAGAACCCAAATAAATTACATCTTTGCCTGTGTAACCTTTTCTCTAGGACAACTGACAAGAATTATTAGTGGATCACTCTTCTCTAAGAATATATTGCCAGTGTGAAATGGTAATGAGTTTCTTTTTTTGTAAGCTATTGACTCATCTTAGCTTCAGATATCAAGGAATAGGACTTCATGATGTTTTCATTAATTCTTTGGGTTTAATTGAGGATGAAATTTCTACATGAAAAAGCCAATTTGAATTCAGCTTTTCTGTCATATCTTAGAAAGCCAACTGTGACTGGAAGTTTCAGAATGTAGATTTCACAGAAGTTTTGCAGTTTGTTAGTAAACTGTCAGCTTTAAGGCAAAATACTTTGTTTGTGTTATCTGGATACCTTTTATGAATTAGAAGAGATGCTCATGAGTGATATATGGTGGAATAAGCCATTTGAGACCGAGTAAATGTGTATTGGCTTCCTTCTTACTGTTCAAATTGAATGAATGACTTTAGAAGACACATGAAATTAGGAATTAGGATGGGAAGGAAGACTGAATCTCCTGATCTCTTTTCTTTCAAATATCTGATACTTACTGCTTTAGCTTCTTACCCGATAATCACTTAAAAACTGTGTTCTTGACCATGTGACCCTTACAGACTTGTACTTGTAAATTAATTCCATTACTGTGAATTAATTTGAAAGCACTGTGACAAAATTTATCTATGTATTAAAAAAAAACTATCACTTGTTTTTAATAGTATTTTGTTATTTTGAGATAACTGAGCCAGAATGTAGTTCTGTGTTTTTCATCTAATTGATAATAGTAAATTTTCTGGTCAGTAGACTTTTTTATTTGTATTAGAATGTTATCTAATATCTATTAGATGTTAGATTGAAAATACTAACTTGGAATTGTCCTGATTTATATGAAAATATTAAATTCAAGTATAAAACTAAGTTTAAATTTCTCAGTTTGGAAAAGAGTAAGAAAAAGAGTAACAAGGAATCGATTCAAGTTAAGAATTCCTTTCTTTATATCTGATCCTCAATGTGATAACATCCTGTCCCAGCATCGATGCCAATGTTTAAAAACATCAACAGAAGTACACTGGAAATATAGAAGGTAATTTTTTAAGAAATGCATCAATGATTTGTCAATTTTACTTTTCATATTTGTGCAATGTATTTTCTAGTTTTTAACTGTTGATTTCTGATTTCTGTATTTTTCTAATTTCAGCAACTTTTGCTAAACTTTTGATTTCAGCAGAGAAAGGTGGGGCATCAGAACTATATGATAATATTGAACCCTAGAAGATAACAAAGTTTCTGAATGTAACTGTTGAAAAATTATAAACAGTATCCGATCTTTTTAAATTTAACATTTATTATTAATAAGAAAGATTAAGACAGATTAAGGTTAGAAAAGAAAAAAGAACATAGCTTTGGCAAACCATTTAATGTGCTGCTTATGTAAAAATATTGAAAGGATTAATAAAATAATGATTAATTTCATCTGTAATAATGTACAAAGTTTGGAAGCACTTGTTCTGCTGGTCAAGAAAAGTAATAAGTATTGAGCCTTAGGAGAAGGCTTCATTATGTGTATTCATTCTAGTTTACCTACTGTTGTAGTAAGACCCCTTGAGAAGGCAGTAATGTATACTGGTAGATAAAGTAGTAGTCAAAGCACTAACCTGATCCACTGTGACAGTTCTGTTTTCTTACTTGCAGTTCTTCTTTCCTTGGTAAAGAAAATACAGTTGGCTTACAATGCAATTCTACTGAACTGCTATATAGCGTTAGTAGTGCATTCCATCATCTTTGAGCTCTATGCTTGTTTTTATTTTGTGTGTCTATCTCTGCTTTTGTCTTACTTTTGTGGGTTTTTTTCCTAAGAACCTGCATTTAAATTTAAATTATTTTCTGTTGTTGCTTGCAAGTTTCTATAGTATTGGTTGGGTTTTGTTTGTTTATTTGTTTTTTTTTTTTTAATTAAAGTTCTGCCTGAAAAATACTTCTGTGGAAGAAAATGAGCAGCCTATAAAAATAGAGTTGACAGAGAAATCAGTTGCTGAATGTCAATCACAATAGAAATCTACAGCAATAAGTATGGTTCCACTGCTGCAGTTCAGTGATCACGAGATACCATATATCCAGCTTAAAATGTTGTTATATTTCAAATGAAGTACAACTGCACAGACTTACAAATTAATGGTATTATTGATAAGAACTTTGTAACATTATTGCAGTATTCCTGGGAGCTGATATGTATATCCCTAAAGAAAATTGCTGAAGAGAAATTAATTTGATGGCCATTTCAGAATGCTCAGTTTGCTATGACGGTAATTCTCCTAGGATACAATTTATTGATTTTACATCTTTGTCTTCAAAGTATGTAAACTCACTCATAAAATTCAAAACAGATTGCTTTTGCATAACCCTCACTCAGTGTAGACAATGCATTGTATTTCTTCTGTGCAGCTGATGGAACCTGACATTTTGAGAGAGAGGAGGTTTGATAGGGAGGAATCACTGCTTTGATTTCCAGGGGCAGAGTCTGATCAAATCTGAAATAACAATTCCTAAAAATACTTAGCTTTACTATTTTTGAAGGTGTACATTAGCAGCTAGTCCAAACTACTGAAAGACCAGTTATAACTACTAATCCTGGTAAATCTTGTGCTGTTATCAGACTATGAACTAATTTAGTAAAGTCATTGGTCTCATCTCTGTATTCCTTTAGAAATGTTTCTTCGTTGAAAGGATATGTAATTGATGAATTTACACAGCGTTTTCCATATTCTCTCCACTGCCAGACCACTGACAAGATATAACATCAAAAGATTTCTTTGATTCTTTAGGAAGGCCTCAGTTTAAACGTGTGTGTGTGTGCACCTATATAAACAGTGTCTTTTGTTTCCATCTTCTCTCCTTCCCTCCATCTAAAGAACTAATGTTGAAATGATGCTTTATAGCTAACTATGGATTTCAACAGGAATTTGGAGTCCTCTCAAGTGTTGACTTAAACTTGCACTTAGGGAAGTCATTGTCATTCTGACTTGATCAGGTCATATATTAGTATAAAGTTCAATAATACCTTTCAGATTTCCCCTGCCACCCTGCAGGAATCATATAGTTTCCTCTTAATTCACTGTGAACTTCAACTCATTTTATTTTTTTTTTCTTTGAATTATATACTTTAGATGTAATACTGAATTAGATGCACGTATTAAATATGATTGGTTGTATCTAAAAATCTCTACTTCAAAATAGCACGCAAGATTTATCTGTGTTTTTCTATTCAAAGCTACTTTGAACCATCGTTGGCATTAAAGAGTAGTAAAAGATTTGTTTGTCAAAAGAAGTTACCTACCCCACATCAAAACTGTGGAAACCAATGTAGTAATTCTTAATTTGAGAGTACTTCTTATTCTGATACTTACGCTACTTTCCCATGCAGAGTCAGATTTTTACAGAGGTGAAAACACTGATCTGTGACTTGAGAGCACAGAAATTTTGATGTAATATGATCAATACAAGCTAAAAGATGTGAAATCTGACACCTTTGTGCTAGCATTGCCACCTGCATCTGAACACCCATGTGTTTGCTTAGATACTGATCTGCCTGAAAATTCTTGTTTTCTGTTCAGACTTCGGCCTTTTGTTCAATATGAATTTTCTGGCTGTGAACTTAGAACTTACAACTGCAGATTCAAGGAAGACAATGGAAAAGTCCAGTTGTTGTATAGGGAACCTGCAAATGTGCAGCTAATCTTGGGAACAGTTTTCATGGAAATTAAGACATTCTACCAAGAAAATCGGCAAGAGTAGTATGAGACAGTCCAGTGTTTCTATGTCTAAGATTTTGCAAGCCACAGTGAAGAATTTAGATACAGCTTCTTTGGGGAAGGGGAATCATTTCTTAACTGAAAATTTAATTTTTCAGCATATTTATCTCCCTCAAGACCTTCATTTTTTTATTGGATATTTTAATGGTGCAATGGCCTTTTGTCTTGGATGATGAGTTCACAGACAGTTAGCAAAACATGAAATAGTGAAGATAAAGTCATTCTTTTCAATTATAATCCCTGTTTCCAAATTTATGTTGAACTTTTAGTGACTTCAGTATATAGTGGTGAAAATAGTATGCATGGGTGTAAAGAGTAGATATGTCGTGTTACAGTTGGTCTTGTTCGTGAACTTAAACTAATCACTGTTACTCTTTTAACCTTACTTTATTTAGTAATGCAAGTCCAGTTTTATTGCAGATCAATAGTAAGCATAAATAGCTTATTAAAAAGAAATATGTTGTTTTGGTGTAGTAGAAAGAGCTTCTTAATTACTGTAAATAATCACAATTATTTCCTTCTCAGAACAGAAGGTAACTGCTAAATACACGCACAATTAAAAATTAAATGCCTGTGTTTACAATCAATGACTGTAAAGTCTTACCAGTGATGTACATATAAAAATCTGGGTTGAAATGAAATATTTTTTTGCATGGTTAATAGAGAATGTGATGAATTTTTTTATGAATGTATGTTAAAACAAATCATGCAAACAATAATGGTATCTCAGGACACAAATTAGTTCATTAAATCGATTGATTTCCATGTTGATTGATGATAGAGTCTGTATATCTTTCAGGTACTCTGTATGCTGGATTAAGAATGCACTTTTTTATGTATTCTCTGAAATAGTTTGTTATCATAAGAACCAAAACTTAAAAATGAAGTTGGCAGGAGCTTCAGTGCTTCCTGGAAAATGTTGTTTCTTCAGTGTCTCTTCATCAGGAAGTCCTCCAGGATAACTGGTCTAAAGCACTCATACAAAGACAGCTGCCCTTCCACTGTTTCTGCACCTTTGGACTTGACGCATTATGTATAATTACACAAGTCATTAACTGAATTTTCTAAGGAAAAAGAAGAGTTTAATTCCAGAAGTTTAAGTTCTGCAGCAAAAATTCAAAACAAAATGTCTGATTTGCTTAAAAAATAAAATAAAGTTTAAAAAAAGGATTACTGAAAACTGCATAGCTATTAATTGATCTGAAAATCTGAATGTTAAATTCCTTTTCAGATGAGAAGACAATTTCAGATAAGACAAAATATCATAGCTATTAATACATACATAAATTTTTCTATCTCTTTAAGCCAATCATTTGAGCAACTGAAAATAAATTTGTAGTATGTTTCTGCGTTTTTAATAGCAAATTTTTTGTTGAAAAATACTGAATTAAACCCAGTATCCTTCTTGATAGTTTTGTATCAAAATTGACATAAACGTACACATTTTGCTTATATTAGAAATTAACATTAACATGCTATTTTAGATCATAGTCTGAATACATACTTTTCCTATGTTATCTGGCAGTATTTATTTGCTCCACTTTGTAAGTCAGCAAATACTACTACATTAAAAAAAAATAAAAAGCTCTGTTTTGCTCTTAATAAAAGAGCAGTTTCATAAAATGGTAAATTATGAAAACTTTTCTACTCTCTGTTCAAGTTTATTTGAGAACATCAGTTCACCCGTACCAGTTTTTTGGTGTTTTTCTCCTCTTGCAAATGTTACAAAATCTTTCCCAAGACGTTATGTGAGAAGTTGTTGAAAGCTTTATGTTGAGCAAATTCTGCATCTGACCTGAAGATCATTAGAAGTCCTGAAATCTTTATAAAGAGGAAGGGCAAAAAAGTTAATGGCAGTTTTTGCATGTCTACTTGTTTATTTTATGTATTTTTTTAAAGTGGTTCTGTGCCACTTTGGTTGTTGAAATAAATTTATTTCAAATTGGTTGAAATAAATTTAAATATTTTCTTCTCAGTAGGTGCAGTTCAGGCAGTTTTGGTGTTCAGTCACAGAACTAACTTGTCCAAAAATTTGGAATGTTGGTAATCAATTCCTGTAAAACAGCTTGAAAGTTTTGCATTTTATAGGAAGAATTTTATGTGATAGCAATGCAGTTCATAGGAATGTTTCTCCAGTCAATCTAGTACAAATGTTACTAGTTAGAGATACTAATGTAAGAACAAAGCATAGTCAATCATATCAGAAACCACCTATGTGTGCTCTAGAAATAAACTGATGGAATTCAGTGGACTACTTAGATATGAGTTTCTGTGTTGCTCATATACAGTATAGGATTGTTTGTTTCTTTGTTTGCCTACATTTCAGGTCAGCAATCTGTTAACTTCTATTCTCCAACAAGTTTTAAGGCTTTAGATGATTATGAGTTTTATGAAATTCTCCATATACTTTGCTTCACTTGAATTCAGTGGACATTTTCTGTCTGCACAAAGCAACAGGCAGAGTTGAGAGCTTTTAAAAAGTCTTATCACAGAAAACCAGCACTGATTTGTACAAGAGGTACAAGAGGCCTTAAATCACTCCACAAAAAAAAAAAAAAAAGGGAAACTATTTCCAATGCAGTATTGCCTAGTATGCCTGTTTACAGGAAATATGACCTGAACAAAAGCCAAAATAAGCTTCCAAGAAAATTAGTGGAACTGGCTTTAAACAAGCAAGCTATGAACAAAGTAGCAACTGACTGAGAAACTTTGAAGTAAGAAAACATACACAGTGATTTGATTGATTTTATAACCAAACTTCTCAGAGGCTAAACAGAGACTGCTGGAAAAGATGAACTTCCACTTATGTCTTAAGAAATTGCAGCTCACAATATTCTTAGATATTCATGTCTTTAGTTATAGTACCAATTTTATTTTCTAAATGCTGTTACTTTGTTCTGTGCAAAAACAAAGAATTCTGTAGATGTTCCATATCTTATACACATTTAATTTTTAATTACTAATGTGTGTAGCATTAGCAATATTGATAGACATATTATCAGGAGGTCTCAGATTGGTATTTCATCTTCCACGAATCAGTATATGGTAGATTGTCGGGTCCCTTCCATACCTTCATATTGTGATAATAGTTCTGGTTTAGTTAATCAAAATTGCAAGGTGGTTATTTTTCTCAAGAGTTTATATGTGTGTAGTTTGCACTGTTGTTTCGTAGGCTATCTGGAGCAAGCTCTGGTTTCACTATTCAGTGTTTGTTTGCTGTTTCTAAGGAAAAAGGTATTATCTGCTTGGTTAGACTCAATGAATCTTTTGTTCTTGATTTTCCTAATGAAACTAGTAGCAAAATAATCATTCATTGTAGTGTTTGGGTTTTGTTAACCTGTGGTTATTCTTAAGTAGTCATACCTCTCAGATTGATAGTAAAGGCAGTTGGTTTGTGTTGATTTAAAGCTGTCTTTATATGTCCATAAGAACAGCAAACTCTGTTATAACAAAAATTTACTGTGCTGCTCAATTTTCAATTTGAATGTTCAAATTGCTGTTGAGCTAATTTTATACCTTTACCAGCATAAAGAATTTAAATGTTATATATTTGTGTTTAATGCTGTGAAGAGACTGTGCGAATACAATATTCAGAAGCAGTTCAGAAAAGTAGCACTGATGATGTGCCCAGTAGTTAATACTTTACCTACTCTACCTGTATTGATTTTCTGTCTCTCACAGTGACTTTGTAGATGTCTGGACAAGTAATTATTGTAATGTAGATTAAAATTTTAAAGCTTTTGCAGTTCTATTAGAAGATATCACAGAATTCTCATACCAACAATTTGGAGAAAGCCGATATTTTACTAGTCCTTTTGCTGAAAAGGTAAAAGGGCAGAATGCACATTTTTGTCATATGTGTATTTTAATATATACTAGTTCATATTTAAAATGTGCAACACTGTGTGAGGAGTTTTCAGTTTGTAATGTAGTACATATCATAAACATTCTTCAGCAATTCCTCCACCAAAGAGAATAAGCTCTTCTGTTTTATCCCCCTCTACTCTGCTCTTGTGCCCCATCTGGAATACTGCGTCCTAGTGTGGAGCCCCCAGTACAAAAAAGACAGAGAGCTGTTGGAGAGGGTCCAAAGGAGGGCCACGAAGATGATCAGGGGACTGGAGCACCTCCCCTATGAAGACAGGATGAGGGAACTGGACTTGTTCAGCTTGGAGAAAAGAAGGCTGTGGGGTGACCTCATTGCAGCATTTCAATACCTCAAGGGAGCCTACAAACAGGAGGGGAATCAACTCTGTGAAAGGGTTGACAACTGCAGGACAAGGGGAAACGGTTTGAAGTTGAGGGAGTGAAGATTTAGGCTGCATGTCAGGGGGAAGTTCTTTACTGTGAGAGTGGTGAGGTACTGAAACAGGCTGCTCAGAGAGGTTGTGGTTGCTCCCTTCTATTCAAGGCCAGGCTGGACAGGGCTTTGAGTAACTGGTCTAGAGGGAGATATCCCTAACAATAGCAGAACTAGATGATCTTAAAGGTCCCTTCCAACCCAAACCATTTTATTATTCCGTGAAACAGTGTGACTGTTTCAAAAAAAGTTACTCTATATTAAGATGAGAGTGTTTGAAAGAAGTTGTGATTCATTAGAGTAAGTTTCTGAAATAATATAAGAGTATAAGGCTAAAAAAACAACTCATAGTTAACCTGTGTCCACTGCTTCCTTATACTCTCCAAGTATTACAATGTAGTATGGTGTTTTTTTATAGCTTACAAGTAATATGGTTTCACTGATTACCATAACTAATCCCACTATCCAAAATGTGACTAGATGATAAAGTGGCAAATGACGCATTCACTCTAGGACATTATAAATTAAAGCACTTGAATTTAATGCAAAACATATGCATATATATATGTGTGTGTGTGTGTGTGTTCTAACTGTTTATTTTGATATTGCAGGAAACAGTATACTCCATTCAGCTGCGGACAGTGTGACAAGTGCAGTACAGAAGGCAAGTCAGGCTTTGAATGAGCGTGGTGAAAGACTAGGTCGAGCAGAAGAAAAGACGGAGGAACTGAAAAACAGTGCTCAGCAGTTTGCAGAAACTGCACACAAGGTAAGATTTTGGTAGAATAAGGTTCTCAGTAGGTAAAAGTCATACATTCCTTTATTGAGAGGGTAGGAAGGTCTTGAAAGAATTGCAGTCAGTCACTGTTTATGATCTCTTTGCTTTCTCACTATCTCACTCATTGGAGATAAGTTCTGTCCCTCAGGGGTCGGTGCTGGGAGGAATACTCTTTAATATCTTCATCAATGACATTGACTGTGGTGTTGAGTGCACCCTCACCAAGTTTGCTGATGACACCAGGCTGTGGGGTGCAGTCGACACACCAGAAGGACAGGATGCCATCCAAAGGGATCTTAGACAGGCTTGACAGTGGGCCCAGGTGAACCACATGAGATCCCTTCCAACTCTAAGGATTCTGTGATTCTTTGTAACTGTTCCTTATTTTAGTGATTTCTGCTTTTTAACTTCTTCTGTGCATGGATCTGTAGCCAAACTCCTTGGAGAAGAGATCAGACCTTAAGATAAAGGGTTACAGTTGTATTATCCAATTATTTCCATCCCAGTAATTACAAAAAAAAGGTACTTATAACTCAGAAAAAAGTAACTTGTTTGATGTACTGGTAGCTAATGCTAAATTAAGACATGGTATTTTTGGTCAGATTAATTTCACTATCTCCACTTTAAAGCACTTATATAATTCTAGTTAGTACTAAGAATATAAATTTTTTGCCTTTTAGCACATCTTCCTTGGGCTTCCAAAACCTATGTACTTGTTGCATGAGTCTGGTTTTCATCGTAAAAGAAAGAAACTGGCCTACATCTTGGTGGATAAAAGGCTTTTGGCTTTATTGTATATATGCCAAACAATCCTTTAGGATGAGTTGCGCCAGAGGATGCACAAGTTGGATATTAGGAAGCATTTCTTCTCACAGAGTGGTAGTGCATTGGAATAGGCTGCTCAGCAAAGTGGTGGAGTAACCACTGGAGGTTTTGAAGGAAAGTGGATGTGGCACTAAGGAACAGTGGATAATAGTGGTAATGGGTTGACAGACTAGATTGTCTTAGTGGTCTTTTCCAACTTCAGTAATTTTATGATTCTTTATTACATTTCTAGTAATTAGTATTACATTTCTAGTACGTTAGTGCTAGAAATCTTGGATTGTTCCTTTTCAGATCTATACAAATTTCTCTCTTACACAGTCATGAACACAGAGCAACTTCCTCAAAAAAATAATTGTCATCTTTTTGAATGCAAGGATAAGTCTTATTAAATATAATATGGTTTTTGCAATATTTTTTCTTAAAATATTTTCTGTATTGTTTCCCTAAACCTTAAATTGCATATAAGAGGTGCAGTAGTTCTGCAATTCTGCATCTGTTATTTCACAAAAATGCGTAGACAGCTACCCAGCAGTGTATTTTATTAGGAAGACTTGATTTTTGGCAGAAATGGAGAACAATTTTAAGCAAATCAGAGTTTTTGTTTTGATTGCCTTACAACAGCTAAAGGTTGCCTTCAGTAAAGAATAAAAATTAAAATTGTCAGCCCATAATTAATTTCATCACTATAGTATTATGACTGAATAAGAATTTCTCTTACAGCTTAATTTGTGCATGTCTGGATGTTACTTTGGCTATGTCTCAAGCTATTTTAAGATATATGCAATATCATGCAGATGGTAGAAGATTCAAGGCACGGGAGTGATCTTTCTAGCTTGTTTAAAACATATCTTAGTCACTTGATGGCTGAAAAAAAAAAAAACTAGTTTGCACCAGCACCAGTATACTATACAGAGTGGGCTGACTTACGTAAAGTCTTGAACTTAGTTCAGGGTAACTATCAAATTCTCCTCGTGATAGTTTTTTTTTTTAACCTTCTTTCTCTCTGAAAAATTGCCTATGCTGGTGACTACACAGAAGGTCAGATTCTGTATAAAAATATTTGCTGTCAGATTTGCTTACTAAAGTATAATTTTCCTGAAAAATCTCTGATTTTTAGGGTGTTGAGTTGAACTTTTTATATGTTGAAATTTAATCCAGTATGTCTCTACAAACCAGAGTTTTCAAAAATAGTGCTTGAGTATAAAAGGTTTCTATCACTTCAGTTTGAGTCATTTATTGATCACTGTCAGGAAATTAGGAAATTTTAACTGCATGTACTGATTTTGCTTTCTAAATAGCTTCCTAGAGGGTTCAATCATCTCATCTTTCTGCAGCATGCTGTTATCTACAGATATCATTTTTATATTATATGAAATTTAAAACAAAGTTCTTTACTTGATTTGGCAAAATCAGTTTTTCTGCAGTTTTTATATGGCATTCATCTTGCTTTAGCTTTGCCTTATCCCTCTTATTACCAGATTTCAGTCCATTTTTTATTACTTGGAATTGAAATATTCAGTAATTGCAAAGGCAGAAAGACAATCCTTTTTCATCATTGTGTAATGGCAGAGCTGCTGAACAACTGTTTAAATTACCTGTATAGAATTACACATTGGACTTAATCAAATAATTTGGTATTACTTTTATTACGTGTGCCTCCATTTCTAGGCTCTTGCTTATACACACAGCCATCATCATGTAAAGCAAAATAATAGAACACTGGGAAACACAGCTCTGAAAGCAAATAAATCCTTATTTCATTTTTCTTTTTTTTTTCTTTTCAGCTTGCAATGAAGCACAAATGCTGAGATACTGCCCGAAGTTGAAATATTCTCGAAAGAAACTGAAAAGCCTAGGTTCAGCAATTTTTGCAGGAGATGAAGACTTGTGTGTGTTTTTTTTCCTTCCAGTTCAGTGGAGATGCATTCTTTCAGTTTCCGTGCAGGAAAAGATGTTGCTTTTCTACCTTTTTGACTTACATTTTGTTTCTCTTTTGTAATACTGCGACACAATCTTGCAGTACTTTGTACCTCTATTTCTGTTTATTACAGGAGCTAAAGCGTACAGGGGAGCTGGACCAAAGCTGACGAAGTTGATCTGGATTAAAACAGTAATATTCTTCCCCAGTACTCCTTCCTGGTATTGCATAGAAGAATATTTTAACTAAGTGCAGACATGCATGCAGAAATAAAATCCAAAGAAGGGGTACACATTTCTTGAATTTATGAAGCATCAGCAGAATATGAATGTTGGAATTAAACACATGAGGATTTAACTGTGGTGTAGGATATTGCCTTGGGAAACAGAAAACTTGTTTAGCCTACCCAGTTTTGCATGTGCCAACACCAGCATTCCGAAGGTCGTATCTGAATTTCATAGGGGAATCTGTTTCCAGTGCTGCATTTTGAATATTTCTATTTTAACTTCCAGATGGATTCTTTGAAGAGAAAAATGAAAGAAACATACAGTGAATGTATGTGTGATGTTTCAAAATTGAGGAAAAAAGAGAATGATAAATCTATACATATAGCTGTGCCTCAAAAATAATCTAGTGTCTAGCAATCTGGTGTAAAATCATCTCATATTATTTTTTACCTGTGCTTCTCTAGTTAAAGAGGGATGTAAAAGAGAACGCACTGTTTTCCATGTCATTGGTTATTCATGAATGTTACAGAAAAAAATTTAGGGAATACTTTTCAGAAAATTGATAAGAATTATCTTCTTCTTAGTTGATCATCTGATTTTTAAAATAGATGCTTTTAAAAAGTGTGTATTGGTATAGTAAAATCATACCTTTAGTTTGAGCATCAGTTTTCAGTGTACATTACCACCGGAAGTGTGACTCCCTACTTCATTCTGTATTCACTGTATGCAATATTCGTATTATATTCTTTTACAAAGATAAACAGGTTACTCTTTTTTTTCCTTAAAGCTGTTTTTTAATATTTTTATAACATTCAAACATGCTTCTCAAATTAAGAAACAGAAATCTTGGCAGAAATTTCAGTCTTCATCTTCTGGAGATGCATGCACTTTAAAAGCAATGCACCTCAGAAACTTTTGTCCTCATCTTACTGGAGAGCCAGAGAGCTGGCATTAAATGAATGCACTTTGGTTTTCATTTTCAATGTAGAATAAGATATTTCCATTGTTAATGACACTTTAAACAATCTAAAGTCCTCCAAGCAGTGCTTGACAAAAGATAAAATCTTCTGTCAAAATTAAGAATACTTTAATTACCACAAGCTGATGTAACTGAAGTTCTGTCTTGGAAATACTCATGTTATAAAAAGATATTTGTCTTTAGGAAAACTTTAAGACATGACATTCTTATAGCTACATTCAAAATGTACATCTATTTTTTAAATAATTTAAGCTGTTTTCTATGATGCTTGTTATTTAACTGTACACTGAAAACTGACAGAAGGCATATAGTTGTCATCTATGTAGTACCATACAATCATTTATACAGATTTAGCATCATTAAATTGATAAGAATTGTCCAAATTCAGATATAAATAGATTTTCAGATTTTACATGAATTTCTGCTGAAAAGGTCAAGGTCACAGTTGCACTGCTAAGTTCCAGATCTTTTGTGAGTTCAACTGCTCTAAAACACTGCTTTAATCCCAATGACAGTTCTTCAGGATTTTTTTGTATATTCTCCAGTTAATAGTATTGTGTTATGTATCATAACTCAGGACTTTTATCCAGCCATAAAAAGCCATTTACTATCAAAATTCTAAGTAACATAGTGTTACCAAATGAAGGAAAAAGGGTTATTTATGTATTCACCTTCTTCTTGCTGTTCGTTTAACTACTAGATTTGGTAGTTTGTAGAAAAAGAAAACAAAAAAAAAAAAAAAAAAAGAGGTGTATAAATGTCCATACATAGATAAATCTTATAGCATTGCAATTTGCTCCTGGAAATCAGTTTGTAGCATATACAACATAGTATTATTAAATAGTGATGTACATAACATATACTATAATTCAGGTTAATGTTTCAAATAAAAGAATGTATTTGTAAATTGTAACAACATCAATAGTTTATCTTTTTAAAGTTCTGCAAAGAAAAAAATAATCATTGTTATAGTTGAAACTGCTGTGCTGCAAATTCTGTCTTAAAAGACTATTTTTGAGTCTAGAAAAAGTTGTGCATTATGTGAAATATTAACAAAAATGTGCTCCTGAAATGTTGGTAGGTTTTCCTATGATTTACCAAAATTGTAATAGTTGCTGGTATCTATGTAACCAATTCCTCAAAAGTTCTCAGAGATGTAGCAATTTTGTGCCATTCTGGGAAAACAAAAAGTGGGACCTGCACTCTTGTGTAATTATTGGAAATCCTTTTTCTTTTTTTTTTTTTTTTGGTCATTAAATACTTAAAATGTGGTCAAAACAAAACTGTCCTTGGATTATTTTTGTTGTCTACTTGAAAAACAAATGATTTGTAAATAACGCTCTCTTTCTTCTTACTCTAACTTTTTGTTCAGTTCTGCTGAAATGTAGTTCTTCTAGTGTTCACTGGAATGATGAAATCTGTTTTTATAAAGAATACTGTGATAATAATTCCTTAAAAAGTAATGGGAATTAAGTAGAAGGACATTTCAGACCCTGCTTAACACAAGTAATTATTCTACCTAAATGATACAGGATAAAAATAATTGTTTATTTTGTCTGTTTGCTTTAAAATGCTTACTCACAAATTGTTATTGCTTTCTTTCACCAGTCTACAAAAGAAATTCACCTTGAGTTATGGGAATACAAAACTATGAGGGTGATGTTCTATAAACACATAGAAGCAACTCCATATATTAAAATGAGGGCTGCTTGTAGAATTATATCAAGTATGAACTGACTCTGCCGCTATCACTTTTTTTTTTTTTTTAATAATACCTTGGGGTTCTAAGATCCTAATCTCAAAATGCCCTGTAGTCAAATATAATCAAATGATTGAAGTACATTTTTAGGAAAAAAAATTGCTAGAATGTTTGTCGTCTATCTGCTATTCAATGTCATATACATGCTTGATGTCCAAGCTGAATGAAACTTGCAGTAAAAGAAATAGTTCTCTGGTGGATCAGAACAGATATTAATCAGACGAGCATTTTTTTAATAATTCCTATTGTAATTCATCTAGTGTAATGCAGCTCATTATTGTAAATGTATCCTGCAAGAATAAAAAATATTTGGTTCATTGTTTGAACATTTTTAAAATCAGTTTTACCACACTGACTCTTTTCTGAATCTTAGTATTTTTCATAAAAATCACTTACGCTGGTGAGCGGATATGAGTAAAACCTACTTGGTATTCACTAAGCTCAAGTGAGCCAAACAGTGCCCAGGGAAAAGAACAGCAGTGGTAGTGATTAGTGTGATTGGTGTTTTCTCACAAGTCACTGGGGTACCATGTGTGATTTAACCAGCTTTTTGTTGCAAAATTTCTTTAGAGTGTTCCTGAGTAGTTTTTAAAAAGTATGTATGGAGAAATGAGTACCCTAGGTCATCTGGATATCTGTTTTTGTTGCTTTCCCATGTGCTGTTTTTCAGCATTTCAGACAAGCTGGAAATAGGTCTGCTAAGAAGCGGAGCACTCAAACAGCTTGTCAGGTACTATTCTTCACTGAGACTATAAACAATTGTAGAGCTGCCAGTGTCTAACTGAAATAATAGCTGTACATACAGGATTGTAAGACAAATGGTTGAGATAGTTACCATTTATCTGCCAGACAAGGTTTCATTCCTCTTAGCATGCACTCATGGGGAAAGCATTGTAAACTGTTAGTTGTTGCTAATTAACTTATATTAGAGACCTCAGTAGAAGTGATTTTAATATAACACTGTTTTATATTGCAATGGCACTATCAGAGGAAAAGGAGGTGGAAAGAGGAAGGATATGTTTTCACATTCCTTGACTGGTGATGCTTCATAGGATCCTCCCCTCTGTTTTTGTGTGACACAGTAAATGTACGAGGTTATTTGTGGCTTCCTCTACAACTCTGGCTGTCTTTCCTTTTTCCTGCTTTTGTACAGTCTTCCCATATTCAATAACAATTTTCTGTCCTATTATCTCACTTGCAACTCCCTCATCCAGAGAGATAGCTCCACGGTTAACCTCTCATATTTTAAGACCATCACGTAGTAACATCTTTTGCCCTCCCTTGTCCTTTTGGTGTTTAAAACCTCCTGTTGCGTTATTGGATGTAGCCTGTTAGTGTTTGTAGGTGAAGAAGGTATAGATATGTACTAGAAGAAGGTATAGATATGCACATAAAATGAAAACACTCAACGAGGCCAAAGTTAAAGTATTTCAGAAGGTCTGAAAGGATTTGGGAGGACAAGATTTAATAAAAGTCAGAAGATCATAGTGCTGGGCTACCCACATAGATACCTTGTGTTATTACAGCTTCACTTTGGAAAAAAAGCCTTTAGCAAATTTAAGGAAGAATCATCTATCTTGAATGTATGTAGGTTGCTCAGAAAGTAATGCCTCCTATTTATTTCCATGGAAACTACAACAGATACAAAGATTATGAGAACACATTTTGGTAGAGTGAATTCTCAGCTACAAAACATTGTTTTTCACCAGCCAGCTCAATAAAACAGGAGATGTTACTTTCAGAGCAGCCTTCATAGCATTTTTTCACCCTTCAGTAACAAGAATTCAAAGAGAAACATCAACTTTATTTCACATACACATTAACCTTACAGAGGTAAGTGTTCTATTCCTGTCCATTGTTTTACTATAAATTAGAGATCTGGAACTGTAAAACCCAGATCTCCTTATTCCAAGTACAATATGTCATAATTATAAATGTTATATTTATCTTTGTGGTGAAAGAATCAGAAACAAAAGTAGACTTCTTGCAAGCACACTTTTTTTCATCCTGCTCCAGCAATATAATCTCTTTGATAGTGCACAGTGTACACTGTCTGTGAAACTCAACTTGTGGCAAAATCTTTCTTAGGGAGAGAGTCCAAGAGGTAGCAACACTAGAGAAAAGCTGGGCTGAGAAAGCATCACTTATCTGCTCGAGTTTTACAAGCTCTGGAAGAAGCTCTCAGCTCTCAGGCTAAAAACATTTGTATTACTGCAATGAAGGAACCCAGTTTAAAGTATTTGAGGGAATGCTCTGTACGTCCCTTTTGTTGTTCACAGGCCTCAGCAGCTGTAAGGAAAAACTGGCTGCTCTCTTGTGCTCAAGCAACTCTTACAGTTGCTAGTTTAGTGTAAGGAACAAAAGCATCTGTGTGTCAGACCAACACAGAATGCACTGTTATTGTCAACTTTCATTAAAAAATGCCCTTTAGAGGCACGTGAACCCTCCCTTCTAATAAGCATGGAAGATATAATTCAAGAAAAAATTAAAAAAATTAAAAAATATTAATATTCTGTGAGATTAGCTGAACAATTCATATCACAGACAGTGATGTAGTTATTTTGAAGAAATGAGGATTTACTGGATTTACTGTAAAACAATGGCCCTGAAAGGACTGCAAAACCCTGTTTGAGGGATGATGTGACAGACTGAAAACAGTGTGATTCATGATTGCCAAGAGAGAAATAAGGCAGTTATGCAATGTTAGATTTCCTAAGATAATGCAGAAAATTTACAAATATGGAAGGGGAGAAAGCTCATTCTATAACATTGAATAAATCATCATTCTCTAACAAACAGCGTGGAACTATTCTCTGATGCACTCATAATTACAAGAACTGGACCATTTTCAGGTTGCATATACTAAGCTGCAAGCAACTTTTTCCTTCTTAATAAAATGCTAATCTAGTGTCAGAGGGTTTATTTTTCCTTTCATTTGGGTTACACTTATTCTCACCCATCAAAAACACAAAACACTAATCTTTGGCCATCTTTTCCATACAAAACACATCTTTGCAGTGTTAGTACTTTGCCAAGGAACTCTGCCAAGTTTCCTTGTCCTGTAGTGGGATTATGTGAATACCTTTCAGCATTTTCTTTCACCAAATCTGGAATTTTTTCATTCTGAATTTTGTAAAACTTTTACTACTTGAATGACATGAGTCTCTTATTTTCTATTTTATTATTCTTATTATTTCTTTGACATCAGTTTCTGTATGTTTACATTGTAAGATTAGCTCATACTACTAACTATATGCCTGAAATGACTTACCAATCTAGGGTAGTGTTAGCAAGTTCCAATCAAACACTGTATTAAACAAGACAGGAATTAATATTTGTTATATAGAGTTTAAATTTTGTCCTTTTCTATTTCAAAGACTGTAAAGAAGCAGACTGGTATTATGCAAGACAGATTTCTAGATTTCCCTGATGCGACTAATCACACTTGCAATTTACTTGGGGAATAACTGTCTAAGGAAAGTAGCTTCAGGATTTTTCATTCCAAGGAAGTCAGTGTAAAACAATGATGGAAAAGTCTGGGGAATGGGTAGTAATAAAGTGTTTTATTTTTTCAAATTGAAAGGAATGAAGAGAATGATTGGTTGGAATCTCCAAAGAGTGCTGAGCAGAACGATCTAGGCAGTGATAATAAGTAAAGGTTGCTTTATATCAGCTCAGATGTAGCCTTGTTTGCATAAGCTTAGACTTCCTAGACAATTTTTATGCTTTGTCAAAAAATGCTATGTAGAGTTACAGGTTCCTGCCAAATCTGCAACTTAATTGCTTCTACTGTTTCTTTCTCATTATCCTTAGACACATAGAAAAAATGAAATTCAGACAGAATACTGAAAATCCTTCTTCTAACACTGGAGCTACATTGAACACCCACATTCAACCACACAAAACCACAAAAGATTTAAGAAAAGTAGTCTTTTCTTAAATCCTGCTGATGGATAGACCATGGAATTGTACGCCATCATTTTGTAGCAGAATCCATAGTCCCACCTTTGGTTCTGTGATTTCTGTGAGGCTCAGACAGCACATTAGCTGTCTCAAAATTGTATTTATGGAAATTAGCAGGCTGTCCAGAAAGACTGCCATACATTTAATATGAAGCCACTAAAATAAAGAAAAATCTATTGGTACTTTATGTACTTTTATTAAAAAAAAAAAATTAGAACATATGCAGAGTGTAAAAACCACATTCTAATTAATCAAGGTAGAAAACCCACTTCAATATATGGAAATACTTGTTGCCAGATATACCTATTGAATGGCTTTTTCTTGATTTCTATTCCAAAGCCAATTTTAAATCAGGAGAATTAAAGTTATGATGAGCAATACATAGATTTTTTAAATGACACTCAAGGCAGGGTAATCAATGTGTCTTAATGGATCAGTTTGTAGTGATAATTAATCACTGCAGTCAGTTTCAGACAAATTTGGATTAATGTAATATCTCAATGAATTTACAAACAAAACAATGCTGGAATGACATCAGCATGAGGGAGCCTCTGTGTGGGGGATTTGTTTTGATCTGTTTTAGACAGCTTTTTATTCCAATCTCCATAGTTGTATATTCACAGTTTTCTATGAAAATAACAACTTATATATATAAATAACTCTCACTCATATACTGTCCCCAGAGCTTAAAACTGACTGTGAGCTTCTACAAGACTCATTCACACCCACCTATCACCTGTTCATGTCTTTGTATGGAAAGGAAAAGAATTCACAGGTGCACAAAATGAAAACACAGATTTTGTTACACATATGCACACAACTGCATAAAACATACCGTCAGTGCATCAGATTTCTAATATGAAATATGGTTCTAAAAATGACTTATTTTTTCACATGAAAATATGCATTTTTCTGAGACATTTTGTACTCCAATTTCTTATTTTTATCTCAGCAAATGAAAGATGAAGTTACTTGATCTAGCCAGCTGTCAAAGAATGAGAAAAATTTCTTAGAATATTGTAACTGAGAGTATTTGTTCGGAAAACAAACAGTTGGATCTATGTCTAGTAATGTGATAAAAATTTCATAATTCGTACGAGTCAAACTGTTACTTTTGATTTCACTATTTCCTGAAGCAAGACTCAAAGACCATGCAACCGTAACCAGGGTTAGAAAATTTTACCCCTATGTAGAACTAATTGGTGAGGTCAAATAGAATTTTTTTCCTCCTATACTTCTCCAACTATACTAATCCAGTTGTTTTTTGTTTGGTTTGGTTTGGTTTGTTTTCCTCAAGTTATCAGGAAAAGGAATTTCTGGAAGTCAAGTTTACTAATAAATATCAGTAACTGCATAGTTGACAATTGCTCTGAAAAATGGTGACTCCAGGAAGAGCAAAGATTTTTTTGTCACTTACTTTGTATTACTGCAAGGTAGTAATAATATCTGGAGCATGGAACACTTCAGTCAGGCATTCAAACATGACTGTTCTTTCTGAAAAAGAAAATGAAAATTTTCTGCTGTATCCTTGCTGACTTGGGGGAAAAAAAGTGTGAATTTATATGTGGATTTATTAGAGTATTACAGTTGTCTCTTCAAGCAGTTAAAACTGATAAACAGCTGCACTGTACTCTTTTTTTAGTGCTGTTTTGAAAATTGCCAAAGATATGCTAGACAATTCTAGTGTCTTTTATGTGTTTTTGAAAAAGCTGTATCTCTCCTGAGTCAAATAATTAATGTATAAACTGTTGCAAAAGTCATCTGTAGTTAAGAAAAAAAAAAGTAATGATACAATACAAGTCTTTAAATTTGTTTATTTATTTATTTATTTAATTTCAACTCATCTCATGGTCATGCTGTTTTAGATGCATTTCTTTATCACTTGTTTCAGTACGTATTTTGCTTTGGCTTATAAAATGCCATCTTCTCCATGTAAAATGGATGTTTTCTTCATGACGTTCTATAACAGCTAGGACCCACTTCTCTTTTTTCTCTGTTACAACATAGAGAGAACTTTTGCTAAGAAATGAGAAATCTGGGCTTTTTCTTGCTAGATAATCTTTACTGTAAAACCTTGGGCTATGCTATCAATGTAAGATTTTTTTTTTTTTTTTTTTTTTTTTGCCTAATGTCATGATACAAAGATTAACTTAGAAATTCTAGTTGTTTGTTAAGAATAAATTATCACTCATTAACTTCATTCTAATTTTTCATATATTGTATTTACTGTATTAATTACTAAAAAAATAATAAAAGATCAATTTCTTCCAGTTTCTCCATCAGAATTCAACTTGTTCTATTTATTTCTGAATTACAGCACTGTATTAACTGTCCTTTAAAGTGAGATTTATAGCCAGTTATAAAGGAGGTATTTTGCTATTTTTCCCTAAACATTCTTCGTATATAATGTGGCTCCTTACCTTGCTATAGTGCATAACTACTATTGATTACTTCCTTTCTGTTTCATTCTAGTTCTGTTCAGCACTGAAGGGCACACGCAGGAATTCTGACAGATTGATCAGCATGTGCAGGATGCAGTTTAAGGAAGTAATAGTAATGACCTTCTACTGAAAAGTCAAACCAAGTTGCTGTGTGAAGTGTGTTCTTTAATAACCTGAACCATGATTTTCATATTTTCTGTATTTTTGGAGGTAACTGTGGCATGTATGTAATATGCTGTACATAAATACTAAGCAAAGATTCACAAAGGACAGTTAATCATTCCTGCCAATTAAATAAAGCAAACAACCCGAATTTTGAGCCATTACTTTTAACTTCTTTTGAAAAATGCTTTTGATAGAAATACTACAGGAACACAATTCAAAAGAATATCAAAGTTATAAATAGCTTAATTTCAGTGCTGCACACCTAGCAGACAAGGCACCTGGCTTATTGAAAGTAGTAAAGGAAGACAGAGTTGGTATTTTCTATTGATAAAGAGTTCAGTGTGGCAAGTCTCAAAAAGATTTTGGGTTCAAAAACTTAGATATTAAGATTGCATTTTGAAGTGAAAGAGATTACTAAAATCTCAACAACAAAGAATATTAATGACACATTCCAAGCAATTTAAATAAAAGATGGAACGTCAATATTGTAGCAGAAAGAACATTCAAGGCAAATGTATTATTTATTGAACTCAGTGGTTTGTGAGTACCATACAAAAGAATATGAGAATGTACATAGGGATCTTCAACTTGTCATCCAGCCTTACATACACTGAAAATGCAGACATTAAGAAAGAGGGATAAGAAATGATTGGAAGTTGTTTGGTTACTTCTGTCCTGAAAGTATCTTAGAAGTGTGCTTGAGCTGATTTGGATCAAGGAAGAAAAAAGATTGAAGAGTAGTGTCTGTACTGTCCTTTAAAAATCATCACGCTACCAATTTCATGCTTTGTAAGATGAATTGATGGCTATTGGGCACCTGAGACTTCCTGTTTAAAACAGAAAAAAAAAAAAAAAAAAAAAAAAAGGCCACAAAGCATTCTATTCCTTCATTCAATGTATTTCCAACTCATCATATACACAATTTATATTTATTTCCCAAGTTTCCATTTACCAGATATTTTTTCCTGTTCTTTATACTTTTTTATCTTTCTCTGTGGTAGATTCCACTGATAAAGTATTTGTTTGTGTCCGTTCAGAGACAAAAAAATTGTACTAGACTATGACCTATAAAGGTGTGCATTTTTATCCAGTTTCCTTGGATTGTATGAGTATCTCTCCAATAAATCTCATCTACATTTCACACTGGACTTAGAAGAGGATGTATGGACAGTAACAATCACCAAGATAATTTATTGAACCTTTCTATCTGTTGTGATGATTTTGATGGGCACCATCAAAATGATTTTTAATTCCATGTGTGTTTTATGCTACTCACATCTTCAGGAGATAAAGTCAGAAGAGCAGTTATTATTCCTATTTACATGGAGCAACATAGATAACAATGTATACTGTAGAATGAATAAAATTAATTTATGTACAAATTCATCATTTTTTACTTAATACACAATCTTGGAAACATGAAGATCTTTGAAAATAACAATAAAACGTATTTGTGTAAATGAGTAATAGTGCTAGCGAACTGCACTAATATTTTACGCATTGCTTATAATAGGCATTTGTATTGGAATACATGGGAAACAGAATAGTTATAGAGTTAATGAAATGATACCAAGTAACGACATGAGCTTCAGTTCAACAAGTCATTTTTTTTCTCCTTTCCCACTCTAGATCTGTTGGTTTCATTTCAATTTTTACTGCGTAAACATAGGAGATGACAAATTTACTGGGAAAAAAGGTGAAAAATAGGAGTGCTTCCTTCTCTATAACCCAGTATTAAATAAGTACACCCACAAAATACTAAAGAAATACACAATGAGCAAGTCACCTACAGTCCCCCATATCCAAACGGATGTGAAGATTGATTTCCAAAGCAAAGTGATTTTCATTGCTCCACGGAAACCCCACTGAAGTTTTCATTGACCTAGCATTTTTCTTTTTATTTTGTGTGTGTGTGTGTGTGTGTGTGTGTGGAATTCTGTGTATTGGGGAAACTTTTGTTGAGATGGCTGTACAAGATAAACAAACTTTTTGTTAAAGTCTATTTACTTAACTGTCTGTACCTTGTGAATGAGGTATTTTCTATTTTTCAGTTCTGGAAACTGAAAATCCAGCAAAAATAACAGCCAAGATCACTGTTGCTTTGCCAATAGGCAAAGATGTTGATGAACTTTACAGAACTTTCCTACTAATTGCCCCAACCCTATCTGTGATCAGGCAAGTACACCAAGAACTAATTTTGTGAATAAAGCAAGGAATATGTTGCATCTACTTAGCAGATCTACTCTTTACACAGTTTAATAGTGATAGGACAAAGAGGGATGAACTAAAAGAGGGGAGACTTGATTAGATATTACGAGGAAACTTAGAGGGTGATGAGGCATTGGCAGAAGTTACTCCAGAAATGCCCCATCCCTGGAGGCATTCAAGGCTATGCTGGACGGGTTCTGCTGAACCTGGTCTAGCAGTCAGCAGCCCTGACCGCAACCAGGGGTTGGAACTGGATGCATTTTAAGGTCTCTTCTAACACAAACCTGTCTATGTTTGATGATTCTATGAGTCTGTATTGACATGTCACTGGCTTTAGTAGAAAAGACTTCCAGACTTGACTAGAAACGTTGATGTATTTTGCTGTATTATGCTGTTGCAAAATGTTTGCCAAGCTTCTTTAAAGTAAAGAATCATAATAGCATTAGAATAATGCTCTCCAGATGAGCAAAGATACATTCATTGTAAAACCAACTGCTTTTATACTAGGAAAGTGGGTGTATGAAGAAAACCATTACTGTACCACAGAGGTGTTCACAACGTCTTAAACAGAATGATGCATAGACTACATGGTGATAATTACATGCTATAGTATCTTAGGATGCTTAAAGATTCAGTAAGGCATAAATTAATGTGTCATATTGAATGACACATCCATTCCCCCTATTGTCTGGGGACAATGAAGAGTTATTTAATGGTCAGGTAAGTTAAAATATTCTGTCAGAACATTCTTTACAAACCTTTCTTATGTTTTCTGAAACTCTAGAGGAGTCAAAAACCAACCTTTGGAATTTTTTCTATTGCTACTAAAAGGTGACCTTGGAGTATTGGATCCAACCCATGCTGCTGAGTTGATTGTTGCCATTCTCATGCACTGCTGAAACTTGCAGCAATGTAAAAATGCTGTCATGTGTGGCAGAATTCCCTATATGCCATACTATGAAATAACATATACAAAACCTATATAATCTGGAAGCTGTAAAAGCTAGACGAAAAAAAAAAAAAAAAAAAAAAAAGGAAAATGTGTTTAATTTGCTCATATTTTGGGCTCATTAAATTGTTTCAATGATTAGATTTGGAATAAATAACTACACCAGTTCCAAAGCATTTCAATGCTAGAAGCAGTGACAGTGCAGTTCATAAATTCAAAGCTAGATTTTCCTGTGGCATACTGCCCTCTTGTGCATCAGTAACTTAGTTATGGAGATAATCTGAGAAGCTCATTCTAGTTGGACATCAGTGCTGTGAATATAACAACCTGAAAAACATTCCCAAGAGCATGCAGTATGTTTCATTGAATTATAAGTGCAAATAATAGAATTGCATATGCTGTAGATTACTCACATAGGTCTGCTTCTACAATAATTTCCTTCTCCTGAAGTTTCACTTTATGTCAAGTTTCTGAGCCAGCAGAATAAGATGTTAGCTGTAATTAGGATTTTTTGCTATTTTCACGACATCTGATGGACTGGAGAATCACATTAGAGAAAGGTGATGAAGATGTAATAAATTAGTGGAAAAGCAAAAGATTCTGTGTAAAGGAAGTAGAGACTTTTGCCAAGTACTCATTTCACTGAATTTCAGAAAGAAAATTGTAGATAGAGGTGCAGTAGTGTAATGTAGTAGTGCAATGAGATGGAAAGTACCATGATAATAGCAGTGTGGAAAAGCCTTTAACTGCAGCAAATGAGAACAAGCCCAAATGCAGCACCCACAAACTCAGAAATGAAAGAAAAGTGCTTCTTATCTGTGAAAAGCCTCAGTTAGGCAGGGATCTCCAATAAGATATACCCTCACCTCCACTGCCAACACTTAGATGAGGTATGGAAAGGGCTAGAGCCAGGGTCCACCCCTTCTGGTTACTCAGGTGCATGCAATGCACCTGAGCACCCCTGGGTTGGCCTGCCTTCCCACCAGGTGCTCAATCATTGCTTCAGGCTGTGATTAATATTTCCGCTACAAGTACTTCCCCAGTTTCTCCAAGTGCATTGAACCCTATGATCAGAAACTCTGATTACTGAGTCAGTTATCACGATCATAATTTATGTGCCCTGAGGATTTTTTCTGAGCTGTTACTCCACTAGAAATAAGTTATCAAGACATACTATTATTAGCCATGACTAGTCCCATCATTTTCCTTGAAAGGTAGGTCTAAAACCTATTAATCATTTTTTTTGGAAGTTTGTTTCTTTCTTTGGTAGTCAGCATACTTTTTTCTTTCAAATGAATCATTCTGTAATACTATTTCTATTTGATGTATATGAGTAAAAATTATATTCATTTCTTTCATCTCTTCCATACCTGTACTCTCTTGCACATATGTAGAGTTTTTTTGCTAAAAGTTTTGCAATATTTGTAGATGGTTGATACATCCTCAATTAATCTTTTTCTATATGATTCTATGTCAATTGACATATTAATTCTTTATTCAATAAAGATGTTATATTTCTTCTTTTCAGTGTAGATTTTAAATCACTTTTGGTTAAAAACTAATAAAGAAAACTTCAGAGCAGAGAATTTCCCATCTTAAATTCAACATGAGAATTAGCAAATACCTTTTAACACAGGCACTTCTTTATGTACTTATATATAGTTTATCATATTTTTATTACTGTTTAATTAATGACTGAATTAAATGTTGCATTAGTGACATTTTCTATGACTAGAGAAGCATTTTTATTTAAAATAATGATTTTTTGAATTTGTTTTACAACTTGAAAATATTATTAATAATATTATATTAATATAATAATATAAAATAATAATATTATATTATAATAATATTCCCTTTCCCAAGGGAAATTTCTAAACCTGGCATAAAACCTGTAAGGAACAATGTGCTAAGGCAGGGGCAGCTGTAGGTCCAGTCCAAACAGAAAGTTGCCTGAGGCAGCAGCAGAGAAAGTAAAATCACAATGGCAGCAGAACAGCTTCCCCAAGCACCATCTGGTGTGCTGAGATTTTAGTGTCTTCCCAATCTCAGTAGTGATAAAACACATCTTGTTCCCTGTCCTCCTGGCCTTGGTTCTCTCTCTTCCTCCTCCTGGAAGACAAAGGCAATCTGACTAAAAAAAAAAAACATTCTTGCAAGGAGCTCTCCCCTTCACTGCTCTTTTCTCAGAGCATCAAGCTGAACTGGATCAGAGTCCAAGCAGATATTTTTTTATTTTATCATCATTCATTTTTCTTCACTGCTAATAGAACTTGAAACTTGTCCGTGAGAAAATCAGTTTATTGATTTCTGTATAACTGAACTGGGATGAAGTTAATTTTCTTTAGAGCAGCTTATATGGTGCTGTGTTTTGGATGTATGACCAAAACAGTGCTGATTAAAACCTGTGTTTCAGCTATGATTGAGCAGTGTTTTCAGCAAGTAGACTAGGGGTTCACAAGAAGTATGGAAGGTGACAGCCAGGACAGCTGACCCAGCTTTAGCTGAAACTGAGTAAAAGTATAAAGAGGAAGACTGTACCTAGTTGCTTTTTGGAAGTTACATTAAATAGTTACTAAGAATGCAGAAAACAAAGAGTTTTGATAGTCAGAAATGTAAGGAAGGCATTAAAGTTAATAACCTGAGTCAAGTCAACAGTAATATTTGTTTTAAACAGTATACTTCAGAGAAGAAACCGTGGCTGAATACCTGTAGGAAATGTTGCACTTCTATTTCCAACAGTTTGAAATCTGACAATACTCATAGCCTTCATATGAGAGGGAAAAAAACAACAAAAAAAAAAGTTCTTCTGAATATTAATTAAACAAAAGACAAATTCTGAGGGAATGTTTGACACAGATAGATAGATAGATTATAAATGCTGTCCCTTGCTGAGAAAAGCAGAAACTAACTGTTAAATACAGATTATTAGGTTTTTTTTTCTTTTCGCTGCAGGCCAGTCAGTCCTCACCTCTATGCCTGGCAAGATCATGGAGCAGATCCTCCTGAAGGTACATGGCAAAAAAAGATGAGGTGGTGGGAGGTAACCAACATGGCTTCTCCAAGGGCAAATCATGCCTGGCAAAACTGTAGGCCTTTTATGATGGAGTTACAGCACCAGTGGATAAAAGAAGAGTAACTGACGTCATCTACCTGGTTTTGTGCAAAGCACTTGACACTATCCCCCATGACATCCTGGTCGCCATATTGGAGAAAAATGGATTTGATGGATGGACCACTTGCTGGATAAGGAATTGGCTGGATGGTTGTATTCAATGAGTTGCGATCAATGGCTCAGTGTCCAAGTGGAAATTAGTGATCAGTATTGGGACCAGTGTTATTTAACATCTTTGTAGGTGACATGAACAGTGAGATCCAGTGCACCCTCAGCAAGTCTGCAGACAATACCAAGCTGAGTGGTGCAGCTGACAGTCTAGAGGGAAAGGGCTCTATCCAGTGGGACATGGACAGGCTTGAGTGATGGGGCCATGCCAAACTCATGAATTTCAACAAGGCCAAGTGTAAGGTCCTGCATTTGAATTGGCACAATCCCAAGTACAATACAGGTTGGGCAGAGAATGGCTTGAAAGCAGCCCTGAGGATTTGGAAGTGCTGATTGAAGGAAGATAGCAGTGTGAGCTTGCAGTCCAGAATGAGAACTGTATCCTGGTTTGCACCAGGAAAAGCATGACCATCAGGTCAAGGGAGGTGATTCTGCCCCTCTACTCTACTCTCGTGAGATCCCACCTGGAGTATTGTGTCTAGTTCTGGTGCCCCAAGTATAAGAAGGATGTGGAGTTGTTGGAGCTGGTCCAGAGGAAGGCCATGAAGGTGGTCAGAGGACTGAAACACCTACCCTACAAAGACAGGCTGAGAGAGCTGGGGTTCTTCAGCCTGGAGAAGAGAAGATTCTAAGGAGACCTTGTAGCAGCCTTCTGGTATCTGAAGGGAGACTACAGAAAAGATGGGGAGAAAATTTTTATTAGGGCAGGTAGCGACAGGATAAAGAGAAATTATTTAAACTAGAAAAGGGTAGATTTAGACTAGATATCAGAGAGAAATTCTTTACTGTGAGGGCAGTGAGACACTGGAACAGGTTGACAGTGAGGCTGTGAATGCCCCCTCCCTGGAACAATTCAAGTATAACTTGGAACAGTCAATACAGTCCCGGCATTTAGATCTGATGACTGTGGTAAGCACTCCAACATTTTTATAAGCCATGTGTTTTCAGTCTCCTAAATTCATATTCTAACTGTGGAAATTGTGTGTATCACATGAGATTTTCATAGCTGATTTCTCAAAGCTAGAGCAGAGTTGTGGGAAACCATCATTAAGTATTACGTGGATTTAAAATCATAATCTGGAGTAGTTTAGCATAACAGTTCTACTAGTAGTTTCTTTAGAGTTTTCTCCAGGGGGCAGGCAAACGAGAATGTTAATAGAACTACTTATGTGCAAGAATTATACCAGTATTTTAGTTGGAAAGTTAAAATGCTTACCTGTCATTGTTCTGGTCTGATTTTCAACTCTATTGTTGATGTGAGTAGATTATGTATTTGTATCTTTCTAAAATTAAGTTTCCTGAGACCTGTGTGTTATACACTTTGCCACCTCTGGATTTATCTCAATCTTCTTTCCAATTGAATTCTTGGCATAGTCATGGTTATTTTCTCCTGGCACAAAACAAGTCTGTTTCCAGCCCAGATACATGGGAACCCACAGTGTTTGCAAATCACTGAATTTTACCTTTTTCTATCCAGGGAATTTATAGATATTTTTGATGAGAATTGCCATTTGTCATCTCTCTTTTCCAAACTTGAACGTTATAGAAGTGCAAATACAGCATCAGCTCATTTGGATTCAAAATGCTTTAAATAAATTCAGGATATGTACATCTGGAATTAGTTCATTACTATGTTGATGTTTTAGAAATATTTATATTGAATATTATGTTGCGTGAATAATGTATTTTTCTTAGTGGTGAGAAAATGATTTTAAATTATGAGATCAAATTTAGAAAGATTTACAAAGCAGTAAGAAAGGATCTATCCAGCTAAAGTTCTATTTCAAAATATATTTGAAATAGAGTTCATAAGTATTTATATATTTATAATTATATATATATATAATAATTATATAATAATTATATAAGTATATTATGAAAAGTATTCTAGGGAAAGAAAAGAATTGTATAGTACTTACATTTGGAGGCAGTTGTAAATTAGGACAGACTACAAACCTGAGAAAATACAGAGAGAAATTACTGCATATAGTTCAAGAAAACTGGGCAGTATAAGAGGTATTAAAGACTCATTTTAGATAAATGCAAAGCAATACTTACAGAATACTTGTAGAAAGCAAAAAAAAAAAAAAAAAAAAAAAAAGCAATATTAAAAGCAATATTAAAATAGCCGATGACAAATCAGGAAAGTTGAGAAATATTCTTTAATAGATAAAGTCTCTTGAGCAACAGGAACCCTTTCAGTGGTTCCTCCAGATGTCATAGGTGGAGATTTTTTTTTTTTTTTTAAATAGGAGTGAAACGAATATCTTCCTGATCTTCATCATACCTGATGACAGTTGTTTTTCTTAAACTTAGATCTAGACTTAAGAAATGTGAGGACCTTTTGATAGCTTAATTATACAGAAGAAAAGCTGAGAGATATGACTGCTTAACCCAACACACAAAATAAATACTGAATTCATTTGAATTCTATTGAATTATTCTCTGTAGTTAGGTTTTGAGATTTACTGCTGCACCATGTAGATAATGGATAACTACTGGTAAAAAATTATATTTTCTGTTCTTTTCTTTTCCTATAAAGCAATAAGAAGGCAGACATTATAATATGTTTCCTGGCAGCTTAGTCATTCTTTTTAATCTCTGACAAATTGAGTACTCTGGTTCTGCCTAAATAAGACATGATTCCATGTCAGAATTCCACATACGCTGTTGATATAATAGACAACACTGAGAATTTTAGTTATTGATGCATGTTTTAGGAGGGGAAGGGAGAGAGAATTTTTTTCTTTAAAAGAACAGAACAGCTTGTAAAACCTGGTGTTTTAACTATGACTTCTAAACTTCTAAATATACACACAGTATTTCACTCAAGTTAGGTAATCTGAGATATGTTGGGATATATCAGCTCCATAGCTTGGCACTGTGATAGTTACACTCTCTCTCTATTCCGTGCTGGTGGCATTTTGGCTCAGTCATGGCTGATTAGTGACCTAATTAGACAAAAATATAAAATTACACAGAGTCATGCCTTGCCAGGAACTAAGCTGACTGTCCAAGGGCATGAATTTCTGTGCAGATCCTATATTCTTAATCTATTTTCCAGCAGCTGGGAGATCTGGAGAGAAGTAAAGGAAATACTGCGTCATAAAAAACAGTGGCACAGTAGATGTCTTTATATGAGACAGTCAGATGACTTACAGTGCAGCAGCGATCAAAGATTCAGCATCTAATGAAAGTATCATCCTTGGCTATATTACTTATGTGGACTGGGGATTTCCTTGCAAAGAAGAATGCCACATTATTGTCACATTCGCCTTTATTCAAATATCTGAGACTGGAGCAACAGAATTTGAAATTGCTAGATTCTCATGGGATAGTATTACTTTGAAGCTTCTAGTGCATTGATCTTACTTTTTCTTCAGCGATGACTGCTTCATCATTGGACATCTCTGGAAATAATTTGTGATTAAATGCCAAAAGTGGCGATTACATCCTGAGGAAAATTTTTGTGAGGCCACTAGATGGAGCCAGATATATTGTTTGAATTAAAAATAAAATAACTAATAACAAAAATCTAGACTTGGTTTTGGTGGAAGAATGCCTATAAGCCTCCTTTAGATAGACTTAATAAGCCTACAACTTCTCCCCTCAGCTTTTTCCGTGATCCCAAAGAAACCCAGCTCTTTCAGCTCCTGGTGATAGGGCACACTTTACAGTCTCTCATATCGGTGGCCTTCCAACAGTCTTTCTCCAATTTGCCAATATCTCCTTGTGCTGAGGATCTCATGCTGGGCTCAGTACGACAGATGTGACTTCCTAAGTACCAAATGCACAGTAAGGAGCATCCACTGATTTTTCTCTCTAGTCTTAGACTATACTGTAGCTAAATAACTACATTAGTTTGCTAGTATTAGGCCATAATTCAAGAGGAGCATCCTATAAATAAAGCTTGAGACAGCTCTCTTTCTAGAAACCATGAAGTTCCTCCAAGTCTTATGTTTATGCTATCACAGGTTGGATTTGTTTATTTGTTTTTATTTTTTTGTTTGTTTGTTTCAAATTGCTGCCTTTTTAGAAAGTCAACTCTAAAGAAAAGTAGAAAATTAAGCTAAACAGAATTTCACCTTACTAGAGGGTATAATCATGATAAAAATAGTTATTAAATTTGAAAGCTATGAATCTGAAAGGTGAAGGTCTACTTTTGTCTTCCAGCCTACTGAAATGTTGTGAATACTTGGCTGTGCTACAAGCTGTTCTCATTACAAACTAGCTGGTAGCTGCAGGAGACTGTCCTGTGGGAAGTGACCTATAGATGAGGGTTAAAATTTTAAGCCTGAATAGGGTCATCAAGATTCAGCTATGTGTAATGTGCTGAAATAATCTGTGCAAACAAAACTCTTTACCCAGTCAAAACATGCACCTCATTCTCCACGTTTATTGTCAGTCATGTCTTCAATTTTTTTTTTCTGATATTTTTTTGTTCTCGTTTTGTCGTCGTTGTTGTTTTTCAGAAAATGCAAGCATGTTTTCCAAACTTCCATCCCGTTGGCAATAATATGTCAGTTCTTCTTAGGACAAATGTGTTATTTTGATTAGCCTGATACCATTTTAGAAATGCTGCTTTGTCCTGAGGCTCAGTGTAGTCTTCCTTATCTCAAGTGTTAAAAATGCCTCAGCAGTCTTTTGCTCCTTCAAAGCCCTTGCTTTATGGCATTTTACTGAATTTAGGAGAAAATTTTAAAAAGTATGTCATCTTCACTTTCTTCCTCTCTCTGAGCTCTCAGTTTCATATTCAGTCCTAGGTATTCTTTGTGCTTTTCTTCCTTCAGTTGACAAAATAGTCACTTTTTACTATCATGTAAAGTTACTTAGCCTGTATTATCGAGAATAATCTAGGAGTTGTCTCATATGTCTGTATATGTATGCAATTTTTTCTTGATTTTTATTATATATCATAGTATCAGATTAAAAACAAACAAACATCTGTTCATTTATTTCTAACAGTCTTAGGAACAGAGAGCTCTCTACAATTAGTACTTCCCAGATTATCACACTAAACTGAAACAGAGAGAACAATGCAGAGTATGTCTGGATTTTGACATTATAGTTAAGCTATATTTACAACATTAAAACATTGTTTTGATGTCCAAGGACTTGTAATAATGCTAATTGTGTAGCAGCAGAAAATGGCCATGATAAACACAATAAGTTCTTTTAAAGCCTCTTTTTACAGTTCTCAATGCAGAGAACCTGCCTAGCCATCTGTTTCCAAGACTACTCATGTATAATACAGCACAGCCTTCGCTACTCTGAAAATTTCACTTCTCTTGTAACTTTATTATCCAAACAAAACAGTTTTGTCTCAGATTTCCCAGATAAAAAAAATCTGTCTCAGATTTTAGATAAAAATAGTAAACTAAATTAAATCAAAAGCTGAGATGATGACAGATTGCATAGGACAAAGTGAGAGTAGCAGTGTCAAAATGTGAAGAACACTGATATTTTGATGGGCCTTGGAAGGCCAATACTGTTGGCTAAAACACTTAAGTTGTGCACACATCCCTAGCAATGTCATGCAACTGTCATAATGCAGCATCAAGACTTTAATTTAGACCTTTTTAATAGCTGATGTCAGGGAGCAGCTTGCACTAGTAAAGATCTTCGTTCAAAAATAAACTGGGATCATATTGTGCTGCATAATGATATTAAATTGATGGAAATCAAATAAACAGTGCATCTCACAGTTTTGCTCCTTAACACTGAGAAATCTGGCTCTTCTTTTTTGTACGTTTATCATTATACTGAGTGTCACAATTATGCTAAAATACTGCAGAGGGCACTAATGGTGCATATGAGCAACTGTTGAGCAAACCCACGATTTCAGCTACTTTAAATTAGGACAGCATATGTCCACAAGTATTTATTCATTCACTACCCTCAGACTTATTTGGTCTAAGGCCTGGTGGTACAATTAAAAATAGAAATAAAATAAGATTCTGAGGATTGAGCAGTTCATAGTTCTTGTATATTTCAAACTTACTAAAAAGAGCATGGCAGAAGGACTTAAAAAAACAAAACAAACAAACAAAAAAAACCACCCCACAATTTAAACAAGAGGTACATTTTAAATCTTTGAGCATCTTTCTCTGGGACGATTTATGTTTTAGATCTCATCATTCATATGAACTCATGCCAAATTATGATTTTAATATTTAAATGACAAAACTACTTTTAAAAACTCACTTGAGCTTTAAATAGATACATTATACCATAGAACACACTTGATTCATTCTCTGATGATCATTCAAAGAGAAGGTTGTTTCTATTTCCAGATTTGTTTCTGAGTAGTACTTTGACTTTAGGCAAATGATTACTTAGTTTCTGTATGGCTGAAAATTGGGTGTGATTCCTTGTAAAGAGATTTATAATTCTAGAACAAAATGCTTTATATTCGTGTGAATAGTTTTAGGAAAATATTTCAGCATTTATGGTCCTAGAGACTGTATCTATTTAGCCTGATTTACGTTATTTTTAGGCTAGAAATTTTGAATGGCAAAAGGAAATTTTGACCCACTGTTTAAGGAGTTTGCCTCCCAATTCTTCCCACAGAGAAAAAGTAATCTCCTCACAGATACAAAGTAAGCAGCCAATGCCGAAAGTGCCAGTCCTGGAGGTATTTGGTGCAACCAGATGCTTGCCATCCTATTCTCTTGGTGCCTAAAGCGAACCCCTACCCCATCCATTGCCCCATCTATGATTAAAAAAATAGGAAGACTTTCCTGGTAGGGAAAAGTTCAAGGAGGTATCTGTTTTTACTAACTCCAAGGAAGTTAGTGAATGATCTGGTCATATTCTCTAGATTGCTGGATATTACAGAACGAGTATCTAGCATTAAAAATAAATAAATAAATAAATAAAATTAAAGGAACAGAAGCTGAGAGTTGAAGATAGATCATATCACATTAGATGTATTTACATTTTTAAGATTAACTAGATACTGGAGTGATATGTCAAGGCAGCTTCCTCTTATATTAATGAATGTATCCATTTTTATCTCTGAGAGCTATTCTCTTCTGAGGTTAGAAATAAATTCAGAGAAATTCTGTACTGTTCTAGCAAAATCAGTCCCATCTAACTTCAGATCTAGATCTAGGTCTTCCATCTGATCCTAAGAAAGGGTGTACAAAATATTTTACAAGTCCATACCCATGCTTCTCTTGTGGCTTATGTGAGGTTTATTTTATTTCACTGGCTCCTGACTGTCATTCATAAAACTTGCAGCATTTGCTATCCAAATAGCTTCCAGCTACTGACATTATATCCTCTAGCATATCTGCTTACATTCTACTGCTCTACTTCCAGACAGCATTCGTCTTTGAGCACAGTCTCACTAGATGCATGATGGCTTGCTCTGCTGTCTTCATTGAAAGCAGTCAAATATTGAAAGTAGCAGGTGTTCTTTAAACAAAGCATCTCTGTGATTTGATATTTTAAAATCCTTCAAGTTAGTTTTAAACTTGCTAATATTAAACACAAGATTTTTTACTCATTGACTTTCATGAGATTACTATAAAGCTATTTAAAAATTAATTATCCTGAAGGAAAATTGACTAACAAGACCCTAGTAATCCATATTAACCACTCAAAAATTCTACTACTCAGGTGACTGTGAAAATCTTTTTACAAATATTAAATCTGCATAAATCAGTGTAGTTAAGCAGGTAAATAGCCCCAGTTCTTCATTTGTTTCTGTTTCTCCTTCCTATGACATGATCTCTCTTCTTCACAATTGCATCCTATGCTACATCCATAAGATTCTGATTCAAAAATGGGGATAATGTAAATTACTTGAGTTAAAACTAATTCAGCACAATAAATACATAAATGAATGATTATTGTGTTCTGTAGTTCTTTCGTACATTCACAAATGATTGTTTTGGAATAAGGAGTAGAACAATATAGGATGTGAAAATAAGCATAAAAACTATTCAGTTTCTCTTTGGGATGAGTGATCAAGCCACAAGTATTTGTGAAACTACTTGCTTTGTACCTCTTGCTCCATTGTGGCCAGTCTAAGACCAGTTTATGGTTTAGGAATAACATAGCTGAAGTGTTAAATATCTTCTTACCAAGGTACCACATCAATCAGCATTTTATAAGTGCAGACAGTAATGCTATTGTAATAATCCTGAATCACAGAGAACTTTGAGACAAAGTAATCCCGTTTGACATCAAAAGAGTGACACATGCAACTAGAAATTTTACAAAGAACATACAAATCACATTCATGGTACTAGTTCATGATTTTTTTTTTTAACAGTAATTGAAGAAATAATGTTAGGAGCTCTTAATTATTATTTACTTATTTATTTTGTCTTCACCAGCAGTATTGTGAGCATTTAACATCTTGGAAGAAGACATGTAAAATTTCATCTTGTTCAATGTCAGATATTGCTCAGATGAAGTCTAAATATTCTGTAGAGCAGAAGTAAATTATTCTTATATTTCATTTCTGAGTGATATAGTAAGATGCTGAGTTTACAGAGTATAAATGAAATTCAGCTGAAAAGAAACAGTGAGTCACTTAATCTAATAAATATCTTTTTCTTTACTGCTAGGAAAAGATTTCTCCAACATATGGATAACTATCTGCAGAAAGGGTAGTGTCAGATGAATAAATCACAGAGCTAGGTAATCTGAGGCCTTTGATTGTTCATAACTGCAATGTGACCGTAAAGTCCATCTGCATAGTATGTTCCATTGATTGCTGATAACTGAGTGACTAATCTCACTGAAGCTCAGCAGTATACCTGCTTTAAGTTAATCATCTGTATTGCATTTATGTCTTGTCAATACAGACATAAATATACCATCCAAAAGGGATGAACCATCCTTGGGGTTTCTCTCCTTTGCCTATAGAGAGAAAATAACTTGAACTTTTCTTTTTAGGCTGGGTAAATTTAAGTGAGCTAAAGGTCATCCAAGTAGTTCCCTGGATAAAGCTTCAGTTTCTTTCTGAACGGTGTCTCTGTGAATTTAAGATTTCATTGAATTAGGAGCATTACACAACAGTGAAATTCAGGCTGAATTTTTTGTCTTTAGGAGTCTTTAATATGTCTATATTTTATTTTTTTCTAGGTCCAAATTAGGAATGGTATCTAACTACTCTTGTAAAACAGTTTCTTTCTTACAGCTCATTTGCAGTAAAAGTAATGAATTCTAAATATATTAAAAGATAATGTGATTTAAAGGAGATGGAATTTCCTGGTAATGAATTCTGAGTTGATATTAATCTGTATACTGACTCCAAAACATGGTAATTAGTGATGTGAAATTTGTTGCTCTAAGGCCACTAAGCCAATACTGCACTTGTACAAACAGGTTGCATTCTTATTCAATCTAATTTAGATTTTGGTTAAGATCACAATGCAGAATTTGTCCCAAGTCTAATGCTTAGAATCATTATGAATATCTGTGTCCTGAAAAGAAAGAAAGAAAGAAGGGGAGGGGGAGGGAGAAGGGAGAAGGGAGAAGGGAGAAGGGAGAAGGGAGAAGGGAGAAGGGAGAAGGGAGAAGGGAGAAGGGGAAGGGGGAAGGGGGAAGGGGGAAGGGAAGGGAAGGGAAGGGAAGGGAAGGGAAGGGAAGGGAAGGGAAGGGAAGGGAAGGGAAGGGAAGGGAAGGGAAGGGAAGGGAAGGGAAGGGAAGGGAAGGGAAGGGAAGGGAAGGGAAGGGAAGGGAAGGGAAGGGAAGGGAAGGGAAGGGAAGGGAAGGGGAGGGAAGGGAAGGGAAGGGAAGGGAAGGGAAGGGAGGGGAAGGGAAAAAAATGTACACGCACTGAAAAATAAAAATAAAACTTGTTTCTAAGTGAAATAAATCATTTGCTCTGGGAATGGTTCATCCCTTTGGGAAACCTAAAGGCAGTAGTTCACATTAGGGACTAATGGGCTGCAAAATTTCAGTGTAATGACAGAATTTTGTTTCTGGCAGATTGACAGAATTTTGTTATTTTGGGGAAGGCTTCAGGGTTAACTGTAGCATAAAAGTAAGGTCAACTCCAGTCAGATAATTTTTAGTAACATGAAGACTGTGATGGTTGCCTGGCAACTACAGCAAATATAAACAAACATTTGCAGGTTACCTGGTATAGGTAAGATTTTTCTCTTGGCGTATTGAGAAGGTTGCTAGCAGTCAGAAAAGTAAAGTGATGATGGCTATCTTGGTCTGTGGAAGAGACAGAGCTTGGATAATATGGGTTCTTCCCAGACTTTCCTTTCCATGTTTCCATGAGATATTAATAGATCATGATGCCCAGCACCCCAACCAATCTGCCTTGAACATTACAAGGATGGGGCATCCACAGTTTCTCTGGGCAGCCTCACCACCTTCTGAGTAAAGAAGTTCTTCCTAATACCTAATCTAAATCTCCCCTCTCTTAGTTTTAAACCATCTTGTCTTATCACTGTTTACCTGCATAAAATTTGGTCTCTCTCCTGTTTAAATTCTCTTTAAGTATTGGAAGGCCTCAAGAAGTTGTTCGTGCAGATATTTTTTGAGTCAGGTTGGTGTTGATGCATCTATTTTATTGAGAAAATAGTCAATAATCTCGACTTCCTTTTGATTTTGACAATCCCAGTCAGTTTCATTTGCACTGGATTCCCTGCAACATGTGCCATAGTCTAACTGTAGTATTATGAATTTTATAGTTGCATTTTACAGCATATTTTTCTGAAAACCTTTGACCAATTACTGATTTCCCATTACAGATGAGAGTTTCACTACACATTCATTGTTGCTCAATGTGGAATGACCTAGTTGAAAATCAATTACCATAAATTAAGTTCTTAGTGGAAATAAGTTCACAGATTTTGTTGGGTTGTTTTTAGACTGTTTAATCAATGTGTGTAGAATAAATAATACTACAAAATCAACAAAAAAGTGATTATACTAGATAATGATCCTTTATACATTTTTTTTCACGAACTCAATATTTTATCTTTTATTATTTCCCACTCTTCTAATTTTATGGTAGAAATTGTCCATATACACGACATCAGAATTGCATTTCGTTGCTGTGCAACAGATGACAACAGAGGGGCAGTCTGAAAAAAACAGCGTCTGAAAAAAACAGCATCTGACATGGAAGTGTGTTTGAAGAAAAGTGTCATTGAATTCCTCCACGAGGAAAAAATTTCACTCCTTGACATTCACTGACTTACACTTGCTGAATATGAACACCAAACAGTGGATGTGAGCACAGTGAGGCAGTGGATAGTTCATTTCAGTAGTGGTGACAACAACAGTGGGTCACGTGTGCTGGTTCAGATTTTTAAAAGCATAGCTACTGGTGTTGACTATGTTGAAAAACGGTATTTTATAGCTGAGAATTTGCTAGATCAAATAGCATTATTGTGCTCTTTTGTTGTAGTTTCCAAGGAAATAAATAAGAGGCATTACTTTTTGAGCAACCTACATGCTTCCTAGGTATTCATCATTAAAAGAAGCTCAAAGGAAAAAATACACTTGAAATTGTTTGTAGATTCTTGTATCTGCAAAATGGTTACTCTGGTCTTGAAATAATGTTTTCTTTCTTTTCTAGCATTTTACTCAATTTTGAACAGCTATCACTCAAAGTACTGTTACAAAGTTAATCTCCCAGTCATCACAGAGATTTATTATCTGCTCCTAAGAAAACAGATATTCTAGCAACTAGCCTGACAAAAAGAGATAATGTCTTCTTGCTAACTGCATTGCTAACCCATTTAAAAACAATAATGTTGAAGGCCTGCCCTTTTCACAGTCTAATGCTCTCTGATACAGTTTCCCCAAAAAACAGAGTTAAGTGCATAATTTAACTAATTTTAGCTGTTCTGTCTCAAAGCTTCTGTACAGTCTGTGGTTTCTTAAAAGCAATTGTTCAAATAATTCCAAAACTTTTGTGTTTCTATTTTTCTCCTTTCAGTTGTTAAATAACATTCTACAGTGTTCAGTACTACTGTAAACATTCAATTTCTACCACCTTCTACAAAAGAGCTCTCCTAGGACAGGATAAATACATTAAGAAATTATATCAAGTGATAGCTCTGAATGACCCCTCACAAAGAATATCTTTGTGTTAAGGGACAAATTGAGGGGCACAACAGTGCACTAACATAACTTTTTATATGAAAAAAAACTTACTTTAAAAACATCATAATCTATAAATAGAATTCTTACTTAAACCAGCTGATCTAGCCTTATTTAACATAGTCCTAGATATAAACTCAGTCACTTTTTGTTAACTTCAAACCTCTGGCTACTCCCTCAGATTGTCTCATGACTATCTGAGAGCCTCAAGCCAGAGCCATGGAGCTGACAAACACTGAGAGTGTGGAGTGTCAAAGGATGCCTGCAGATTTAGACTGAAAAATGTATTTTGTAAACCATGTTTTGAAATCAAGACAAAATATTTTACACAAAGTTCGGAGAGAATCTTTTGCCAAAGTATTAAGAATTTATGAAGACTTTTAAGGAGGTAGGTTGATTATCCAGTGCTTTTGAAAGAAAGTGTTATCAGGATGTATCAATAGTTTTGTCTGTTTCTAGTTTAGGAAACATACTGTGCTTCTCACCCCAGATCACCTTGCAATTCTCACATTCATCCCTATGTGACATAATACAGCTGAAAGCAGCCCTGGAGCTATTATGCAATGCTAATGCTTTTTTTTGTTTATAGTGGAAATCAGCCATTTTATGCCCACGCTGTATGTTACCATTCTGAACTGTCCTACAAAATGGCATATACTTTTTTTTTGTTCATTTTAAGCCCTACAAATGCAGTTTCACAGAAACTCATAGAAGATTTATCCTAGTTAATGGTGCTGAAAAAGAAATTTAAACTAATTATAATTTGTTCTGTTACATTTGTGGTTATATCTTTCCTACTTGGAAAAAAACAATCAAATAGTTATACAAACTATTTTGTTTGAATATTTGCTGTGTGAAAAGTGCTGCTTCTAGAAACCTTAAAAATTATATAGTGACGCCAGAAAGACAGACACATATAGTTAGAAGAGACTATAAGTAGAACCTTTAAAATCTTGCTCCCACTGAGATTTAAGAGAACTTTTAGCCATTGTTGTGGCAGAAAGTAATGCAAGCCACAAACAACTCTTCTGGATATCTACATCCTATGTTCCAGTGAACCCTTCAAGGATGTAAACATGATACCACATTGCAGATGAAAAAAGCTGATTAATTATTTGCCTTAGGAAAAACAAAACAAAATGAAAAAGAAAAAAAAAACTAATCCTAAAATATTAATCACAACAGTATCCTTTCAAAGTATTTTTACAGTGTTATTTCTGGACATCTTTAAGTGGATATAGTCAAGTATCTGCTCCACTGCAACAGGCTGGAGAAAGTCAATTATCACTTGGGCTTTTTTCTCTGACGAGGAGTAACTTCTCTGAGAATATACTGGGGGTCATTCTAGGAATAATAATTACTGTTCTTCTGTGTTTTACTTCTTTCATGCTGAAGCACTGATTTTGTGGTTATTTTCCCAAACCGGTGTGAGTTAGTGGGCTCCATCCGTGTTGTAAGCGGCATATTATTCTAGGCATGATGTGTTACTACATCTATCTTTTCGCTAAACTGGAACTTGATCCTCCATTCAAAGCATAAGAGTTCAACTAAATTTTCTGATATGACAGCGTTACAGAGAAGGCTACAAACAGACAATTTTCTCTGTTGTTTCAGATTATACAAGATTTCAATTCAGTCAATAAACTGATCATGCAGAAAGAGATAAGGGCTGCCTGCAGTTGTGTTTATATCATTGTATAGGAACTGTTGAGTCACAGTCTGAACCAGTGATTGATCAGCTGGGGAATGGACCAGACCAGCCCTGGGAACACAGGTGAAGGCAAGTCACCTGTGGGGTGCCTGGCTCCACCTCTCTTAGACCCCATTTAAGGGCTGACTGCCACTATGGAGGGATCTCTGATTGGAGATCACTCATGAAGTCCTTTTTGCAAGCCTAGGCCTTTAGAGACAGGTGAGTACATTTATTGTCCTTTGAAATATCACCCTATCTGCACTGGTCCCTTATTTTTACATTTTTATATTGCCTTTCTGCCCCACTAGCCTTTATCATTGTGACAGTCATCGATGATTGATATTAAAGAACTGATTCAGCTTTTTGACATATAAGAAAATACAACTTTTTTTCCTGATGGGAAAAATGGAAAATGATTAGTGATATCAGCTGTTTTTTGAGTAGAAATAGTCTTTTTTTATTTACAAAAATATTTAATAATAAACCAGGAAGTTCTTTACTGAAGAACTATTTGTGAACCTGCACGTAAGTTAGTTGATTAGTGCTTTTTTTGTTGTTGTTACAAAGCTTACGTATACCCCAACCTGATTTACTGAGCACAGATACCAGCTCTGTATTGTTCATTCTGTATAGTCCATATGAATGATGGTGCTGGGCCCTTCATAAGACCCCTCCACCCATTTCTCCACATGTGGATCAAGCTGCGGCAGCTCTTCTAAGGAAAAGGCAGCTGGCTAAGCAGAATCATTTGCTGGGCCACATCCAGCTCAGCTCATAGGATACTAAAGGGACCATCCTGGCCAAAGTTACTCACAGCTGTTCTGAGAATGCCATGAATCTTGGCTGAGCCTAGGAGCTTGTATCTTACAGAAGAATGTTCTTGTCCTGTTTTTTGGGGAGGAGGGGAGGAAGAAAAAGTATTCTACTTTAATTTGTTGTTTCAAGTTGCATATCACCCATGGAAAATTCAGGAAGACGGGAGATTTTGAGGGATTTCCCTTTACAATTACTACTAAGCATGTTTCTATTGCTTTTGGTTAATTGAGCAAACAATGCCCTTGATAGCCATTTCCTTTCACCAGTCAAAGACAATGCAATTAACTAATTGCCGGAAGGGGTTGTTAACTGCTGGTGGTTAACTACTACTGAGAAAATTATTACTAAGTACCGTTAGATAGTGCGAGTATGAGTGAAAGGGAAAAACATGGTTTCTGATAATTTTATACTTCTTCCTTCAAATGTGTTGTAACAAGTAGACTCCAGGATATAATATCCTCCACTCTCACTAAAGAAAAAATAAGAGGAAAAAACATTTATTCTATAGAGCAAAAACATTATCCTGCTGTTAAGAATTACTATTCATATGGTAAGTAATGACTTAAGTTGTCAAGAAAATTGCAAATCCTCTCTTAGCCTTTCATGTTGAAATTAAGCACTTAGTCCAGTAATATGTAGAATAACAATACTTTACTAGTATTTACAAGATGGAGTAAAGGATAGTGTTTTTTTATGGCATTCACAAAGAAGATTTAAAAGTAAAAAATAAAGCAACTTAATCTAATTCTATATACAGATTTGAACCATGTCTAAATGATGTCCCCATCACAAAGGCTAAAACAGTATTCACTTTTGAGTATTTTCATTTGATTTTTCAAGATTTTAAGGAATTCTTGATGGAGTACTTAAAGCAGACTTCATTTTAATCTAAAAAAATTCCCTGTGTATTTTATTTATGTTGACAAAATATCTGGTAATAAATGTATTGTACTAAACCCAAATCCATAAAAGAACTGTCTGTGCAGTGTGAACTTGGATAAAAACATATTATACTTCACAACAGTTATGTATCCATGTGAACTGTGAGTTCACGGAAAGTTTGGATTTTAAAGGCAATTAACGTACTGTAACTCACTGATGAATAGCCTATCCGGATTAAGATTTTATGCACAAATTCTCGAAGGAAAATATTTTATTCGCAGAAAAAATACTATACTCTGGGATACTACTTTTTTTTTTTTTTTCCCTTGCAACATATTTCTGAAGTGGATTTTAGTAAGAATGAAAGAAAGAAAGAATGAAAGTCAACATTTGTGTGTAGTTGATGTAAGAAAAGACATGAAAGAGGGTGCTGTGTTTGATTTAGCAGATTCAATATGAGTTTATTACATGCCTTTTAAAGGGCAAAAGGAAGGCAAGAAGGGCTAATGTACTCAGAAACTAAACCAACCATATACGTATTTGTGATCTATTTTTGGCTACACAGACAACTCTTACTCAAGGCATCTAAGTCCAAATACCCTAGGTTCAGAGCACCCCTTTAAGTATGGAGGAAGAACAGTTAAAGCAAGACCTTGAATGGGTGGTGAATGCTTTACTGTATTTCTGTTAAAAATAAATAATAATAAATGCAAGTTTCAAACAATTTTTTCCACACACGGTAAGGAAAAAAAGCAAGTATTGAATTCTATGGATCTAAGTGGTTGCATTGGCCAATTATCTCTTTTCTTCAAACCTTTAGAATACCTATCCTCCTTCAGCAGATTAGCTCTCTACATATAGCTTCACAGTAGAATTTTAATAGCACTTTAGCTGTTCAAATTTAGACAGCCACTTCAGTTCCCTAAAACTGTGAGACCCTCACAAAGCCTACTAAGCCTGAAAGGCACTGAAATTATCTCAGCTCCAAAACACTCTCTCAGTAAATTCTTCTAGGTGCCCAAATTTCTGATGCTAGATAGACATATCCTATGCAGATCTTGAAGATGCTGAGCAGCTGTGAATGCGAAAATGACAGATTCTCAAATTAGGCATTCTGTAACTTGGCTTGTCTGTTGGGACTAATCTCAGAGACATCCTCATACGCCAACAATCAAATCAGATTTCAGACATCCTATGAGGAGATGTTACATTATCTCTAAATAATATTCACTTCTTGATCATTTATTGAGGGATCACAGGAAAGATCTGCTTACAAATTCCACTTCCAAATCAGGGGCTACACGGAAGTTAAGTACCTCAGTCTTTTCACTGAGATATGGTATAAAACAGAAACAGTATTTCTGCCTGATTTTTATTGTTTGTTTTTTAGGGATTTTTTGCTTTTCAGAGTAGGCTATTAGAAGCCAAATGAATTGATAGGGTTAAGAATCCAACATGCAACTAGCCCCTTTCCCCAGTCCTGGAGAATTCATTTCTGTAGCAACCTTTTATTTTTTTTTTTAGTTAGTCTTTGTTACAGGCTGGCTTGGGTGAATTTTACCCAGCTACTTGCTGCTGCGGATCCTATTCTTAAGATCTGAAGCCTCTTTAATTCAGGAAATTCCTAAATCTGGTCTGAGGAGTCTCACTAGTCAACCTACCAATCAGATCCACTAAAACTAATTCTACTTGGAATTTGACGTTTATTTCAAATTATTGCCGCTTTAAATGACACTGAATCAGATATGATCCAGGATCACAGTTCCAAGGGCCTTGTCCCAAGGAGGAGCTAGGCAGATATACAACTATTTCCAAGCCTATAGCTTCAGTTGCAACTCCCTTGAGTTCAGTACTGTCTGTTATCTGCTTTAAGCATATCATACACACCTGCAGCACTTAAAAAATTATAGTCATAAGAGGATGGAGAATGCTATTAGAGGATGAAAGGAGTTTGTTAAAAGTGACCATAAATAGCAAATTTTAAAAATACTCCGCTGGGCTTAACATGCCATACCGAAAATGGACTTAGTCTGGAAAATCAGCTTTTGTCAGGATTGTCTGGACAATTGGCATACAGTTTAAGTACACAGTAGCCTCTGTTAAAATACCACCAACGATTAACCTTATCTGAGATTTTTCCTTGCTAATGGTTTAAAAATGTTACTTCAAAGAATTTTATAGTAAATAATACCCAAAAACTGGAAAGAAAGAAATTAAGACAATACTGTTCATTAGTCTTAGAGGTCTGACTGGAATCTGAAGACTTTTTTATTTTATGTGAATTTTAGAGAAAAAAAAAAAAAGTATTATTTCTATAGCTGCTAGGAAAAAGTTGCAGTTAAGAAAAAAAATCTGTTGTAGATTCTCAGGATGTGACAAAGTGAATGAACATAAAGTGGAACAACAGAAAGTCAAAAAAGATATTTGCATAACATTCAACACAAATCAGCAAATGATGAATATATTTTCAAGTGTGATAAGTACATGTAGATTTGATTGAAAAATACTTGGGGGGAAAAAAAAAGGAAATCACTACTTTAGAGTAATACTTGTTATTTAGGAACTTGCAACATTTAAGGCACATCAGCATCTTATTTTATTTAAACTCTAACATGTACTTATCATGGAAAGAATAGCTAAATTTGTTCCATTACACTTTAAATTTTTGTTCTATAGTTTCTTAAATATATAAAGTCTGCTTTTTGACATTTTGAAAAAATGAAATGAATCAATCCCTCTTTTGGTATACATAAACTGATAATGCAAAGCAATTAGATAACACTTCCAACAGAGCTATAGTGTGCACAATATTTTTAAATATTATGAGGTGATGAATAGTAAAAAACTTATGGGATATGTTTAAATGATCTTGATGAAGAATTTGACAGTTTAGGGTTTTCACAGATCATTTTCTTGTTTATTTCATCCTATAGAAGACAAAGAGACTTATGTACTTCTATACTGTGTTGTGGGAGAGATTTGCAACTTGAGTCCAAACTGGTAAGTAATGCAGCATACTTTATTTTCGCACTGTAACTGAGTTAACGTGTTAGACTTGTACACCAGCCTTAGCTTGGATGCAGCGCTACAGTAGAACATTGAAATTTTTTTAAAATATTAAATGATATTGTACTAGCTATGGCTGTGCGTTCTGCATAAAGACTCTGTCTGCAAGACTGGAGCTAGATCCAAGGTCATCAGAATTAAACCAAACATTGCTATTTTGTCAGAACACTGCACATTTTGTGAGTATGTGAGAGCTGATCTTGCTTATCTAATTCTCATAGAGAAATTATAGCTATAGGAGGAATTTGTAACACATATTATTGCTACAAGGTAAAATTATGCTTTTATTTTCTGTGTTTTCCCTATATAATTCCAGCAACAGGAAATGCTACAAACCTCCCAATCTGCCAAACAACAGGATCATTTTAATCAGAAGGTTATTTTATTAGGTGTGAATGAAATGCAGTGTTCACAGAAATAACATACCATGAGTTATGGATATGTTTACCACTTCATCCCAAGCTCATTCCTGTTCCAGTTCAGTTTTACATCAAGATATGGTTACATTCAAAAGGAGCAGATAGAAACTAGTATAAGCAGTGATGTTATATTAAGAATCTTGAAGGCAAGAAAATTATTTCTGTAGAGAATTTGCTACTCCTCATTATGAAATTATATTAAACTTGCAGGGAATGTTCTATGCATTTTTGTGCATTCTGTGTTGAGAAAAGAACAGCTGAAATCTTTCAACAAATGACTTCTATTATACAGGCAAATATCAGTTAATTAATATCTTAGTTGTGAACACGCCATTTGAAGAAAATAATTTGGAATTATAAATATCATCACTTCAGACACTTAAACACAAAGAAAAATCAATTTGAAAAGAAACAAGGAAATGTACCTAAGATTGTTTTGCCCAATTTACATTACCTAAAGGTTAATTAGGTCCAAGTTTCAAAACAGCTGGCATTCTGTTCTTCAGGAGTGTCAACTTTGTTGTCTAGTGGTTTGTGACACTGCAGAAGAAGAAATGAAAGCTGCATACTGCTGGAAATAGGAGGAAAATCAGCTTTTAGCCCTATGACATTACATAAGAACTGCAACGCTGTGACTGAATTCTGCTGGCATCAGCTGAAATGCAGCAGGAGGAACTCTCCACCACCTTGACATCCCACGTGAACCTATAGCTCACAGTAGCCACCTCCTGAGTAAACACATTCAATCTGGGGAAAAAAATAAATAAATAAACAAAGCAGTCAAGTGTGGAAGTGGGGCAAATGCATCTGATATTTTATATCTACTGAACTTGATGTACTGACTTTCTTCCATTAGAAATTAACTGATTTTAGTTCCATCATTTTTATATTTAATTTTTGGAATTATGTCTCAGATTTTGACCTTCTAGAAAATGTCAGTAACTATGCAGATGATATTAAGTTGACAATATTATTAGCCTAAAATGTTATCATTAGAATAATTGCATATGGTAAGTACAGGGAAATTTTCATGTCCATATTATCTGGTTGGTCTATGTATAATACAGCAGCTAGACCCCAGAGAAATGTTAGTTAATTTACTGCTCAGTGCATCAGTATACTTTTAAGAAAGCACATGAGCCGTGTGTGAAAATGAGAAATAATCCCTGCAATTTTTGTTATATTATTGTTGCTGCTAAATGCCTACTATTTTTATTGCTATTTTTTTTGTTCCAGTCACGTAATACCCAACAAACAAGAAGCATATATTTCATTCTATTATGAATAACAGAAGATATTTTAATCTTGGTATAAATACAGTACTGTGATTTGCATTTATATATTAAATTAAGGGATTATTAATTCTCTTCACAGAAACACATGAATAGTGGCTTATATGAATCATGTTCTAACACAGGAAATTTGTTTTCAGTAAAAGAGAAAAAGCATCCTGGTGAAAAGAAAAAAATCTAATGTTGTAAGAACAGCAAACCTAATTTCATTTTATTATGACCAGGAACTCATCAACTTTACTTACAGACCTGGGAAGACCAAAATAGGGATATTGCTGTTTGGCACTGTAATGTTAGTAGTTTGTGTCAGTGTTAAGAACATCCCAGTCAAGCTATTGCCAATAGATACTATTCCCTTACATCACAGAGATCCAAGCCTCTATTTCTCTCAAAGATTAACAAATTGTTAACTGAAGAAATAGCTTCTAAAACTGAAAAACAAATTTCAGGCTTACTGTTTGGTGTTTAAGTCAGTGATAAATGACAGTCAGTAACTGTTTAACCAGACCAATAAAAGTAACACATTGTTGTATGTTGGGGAATGGCTGCGAGAGCAGGGTGGACATGAGGCTGTGTACGAGCATAACTGGTGCGGCAGCACAAAGTGCATACCCATGAGAAAACATTAGGAGTTAAGATGGGAGTCACAACATCCTTGGGGCAGCATGTAAACAGCAGGCCCACATCCACAGCTGTGCTCTGTGGATATGTGGGGGGCTGATACGCAGATGAGCTCAGCAGCAGGTGTGAATGCTGGCTGAGCATTGGTTGAAGCTAGGCAGGCCACCTCACCACCCACCTTGTGCTCCAATAGTAAATGAACACAAGTGTATTGGAGTCATATGTAAACTCTGTGTGTGCAACAATGACGTGAAGCTTGATCACTCATATTGAGTACTGTCGTGCTTCCCCGCTTGAGAACAAGCTGATTAGGATGCTATCTGTGGCAGTTGTATAATTTGCATTTCTGGAGAGCAGAAATACCAAAGTAGGTACCATAACATATAACATTCCAAAGTTGTTAGGCCAAAACGTATCTTTCTCCATAGTTAGTGCTATGCAGATGAGAAGAAACAAGTATTTTAACTAGTAGTAGAAATGTAATAATCAGACTGATGGAAATGTGTTAGGCTAGAAGCATGAGTCACACATGACAATACAAGCTGTTCACAGTTGTAGCACAGTCCTGACAAAGAAATGCACTTCTGATTATTGATCTTTGATATTTGAATTAGAACAAATATACACATTTTTATGGAGGAGAGAAGTTAATTAATACTGTTTCAAATTCTCCCCTTGGACTCTGACCCCAAAAATGTACCAGACAACTCAATTCTGATCTGTCGCAAGGAGGAATTCCTGCCCAAACTAAAGGTGAAACAATCTTTTTCTAATCTTGCCAGCACTCAGTTTCTGGGAAATTGCAATAGGAAATTTATCAAAAACTCAGTGGCTGCCAAGGCTAAGAAAGATGGAAACTTTTCTGATAATCCAAAATTTTAAATGAATAAATAGCAGCCCTTGGGTACAATCTCCTATACTTGCCAGAGGCTGTATTATCAATTTTATTTAAATTTTGAGAGTGATTAATATAAACAAAGGCAGTTTACTAATGCTTTACCCATTTGTAGATTAAACAAAGACTCATTAGCTCACATGAGACAGTTCAGTTTTATTTTTAGCTACACTATGGCTGGTGCAATGCCTCTTCTTTTAGCATTTTCATTTTGCTTTGCTTTCAGTCCTGACATGAAAGTTAACATTAATCTGCCAACTCATTCTGATTGGATTGCTTTGGAAGTCACTCCAAAGTCACAATGGCTAAATGGGATGAAGCTGTAAGACAGAAATGCATTGCAGTTAATACCTCCGCAGTACTGAAGCTAAGCCAGGGCCAGCCCTAATTCCTAAAAGAAAACAAATCCACAATAATCCATCCTTTAATTCTGAACAGAGTGGCATAATGCCAAATAATATAAAATTGCATTCCTTACAAAAACACTGCATCTTATTCCACCATGGTTTCTTTTGGCCTTTTATTCATGTAATTTGAGGTCAGTGAGCAGCATACATGCGAAGGTGTTATCTATACTGACACTTACAGCACTCCAGTATTCTCCTGAAGTAAGAGGACTTAGGGAGGAAATGGTTGTTGAAACAATACCTTTCAGTTGCAAGAATTAGAGGACAAAAATTAAGATTCTTCCTAGTACAATAGCCATTCCCACCCAGGACTTTTTTTCTGAGTGCATTTTAGTCATGTACAATTGGGTAAAACTACAATTGTTACTATTATTTTCTTAATCCAGGTCAGATTTTGGTTGTGCAAAAAGCAAGGATGGTCCCATTCATGTCTAATTAGACTCAAACCAGAGATTTTGATTAGGAGCATGCTGATTTTAGCCCAAACCTAGACTGTGTTTTTAGAATCTATTCTCCCTAAAGTCCTTTTTGATGATAATTTAATGTGACAAAAAGAACCAGCTTAAATATTTCTATCTTCATCCAAATTTGTTTCTTCATATAGAAATGATCCTTAAAATATTTTTACTAACATGTAATGTTCCACAGTGCATGTTAGGATGTGTTAGGTGGCAAACAAGTATCTCTAGAGGTCAGGAATCATTTAGGACTCCTTAGAATTCCTTTGTGATTGTTGTTTTATCATGTTAGTATCATATAATATTAAAATCTGTTTTGTATTATTAACATATATATTTCAATGTCATGTTATATCAAACTGTAAGAGTTGTTCATTACCTGACCAGAGCTGACAAACAAGAACAAAGCAATGAAGTGCCCCACTTGTTTCAGGATAGACCAACATTACTGTAAACGAAATCCCTATAATCCTGAAATTCTAAGGCCTGGAAGTTAAATATCTCTTCACAGTATAGAAATATTTTAAGAAATTCAACTTAACACACGTTATAGGATATTGAAAACAATTCATTTTTCTGAACTGAACTTGATGTATTCTTGATCACAATGCAGTGTACAGACAAAAATGATCTTTTCCCTTCCACTATGTTTTTTGCACTGTAGCATATCTGGCTCCAGTACCATTGTCAGTGCATAGCTGAATGTCTGAAGTATGTATAATGATAAGTAACCATGAGTCGCTTGTATTTAGCCACGTCTGCATTCAGTTCCATGTGATGAACTGGAATGACTTTGAAAAGCAACTCACTTCATCAGGTTAACCCTACATTTGTAGCAGGCCCTATCTGTTCCCCTGTATTGTGCTGACACAGCTATTTGCTTCTGTTCTGAGGTCCAGCTGTAGCTCTGCATTGGGCATGTATATGTATATAAGGGAACATTCATGCCTATTGTTAAAATCTATTTTTAAAGGTTGAAAACCCTACTTACCTCTAGCAAATGCTGCAAACAATTGACTCACAAGTGGACTATAAATAATGTTCACAACATAGAGCCCATGTAGCATACTGCTCTAACATTGCTGAATATTCAGAACCTGCTGCCTCTAGTAGCTATATACGTCATGTTCATGACAGGTTCAGGCTTCAGTTGCCCAGAGCCCAAGATCCGGCATGTGTTTTGGAACAAGAGCATTTGCAGATTAGTGAATACCAGCCACAGGGCCAGGTATGATGTGGTAAGTTGGAAATACAAAGTGTCTCTACTGACATTCTGAATATTACCACAGAATAGTATAAAATATAAGGATTGGGAGATGAGGGGAGCGTCTGTCAAATACTGCCAAATATAAAGCAATTAGGAGAGCAACCAGGACTAGCTTCCATCATATGCAAGCCTTCTGAATTCAGAATTCTGAAGGAAGAACTGCAGGCATAGATAATAAGATGGAAGTGGCTTTGGCAAGGATAGATCTTCCCAGACTGGGCTGCTAAATTGTTGACCAACATCAAAGCAAGTGTGGTGGGAAGTGGAGCTTTTCTGGTTGTCTCCCTGTGGGTTAATGGTGCAGACCTAACCAAGGAAAGGACAGAACGGAACACTTGGCCGCCTGGCAGTACTGGGGGGAAGGGAAGGAAAAGGAGTAGATTTTCCACGTTTTGCCATTCGGAATGATGCAGCAAGTCTCCAGCACTCCCTACCACATCCAAACAGAACTGCAATCAGTTCTCTACTTGGCAGGAAGAGAGTAAAAGGAAAATGAAATACTTGGTCAAAGAAATGACCCCAGCTACTGTGACATGTACACAACATCAGCTCTGTGTCTGAGTTCATTGTATCCTTTTCTGAGAAGCTTTGTTGTCTGTCTTAGAAGAAAATGAAATATGAGATTATGGAGGCAAGATTTTAGCAGGGATATAGCCATCTTTTCACTGTATCTCAGGTATTATATTCAACAAGAATCTGAGCTGTAGTGCGTACATTTATGGGCTGCTTTTACATCATGTCAGCTAGACGCTCAGTAGCTCAATACCTCTACTATGAGGATGTGCCTACTTCTACAGCTATTAAAATAAGATCACTGCATATGCATTGCAGCTTGATTTATGAATCAACTTTTTCACACTCCAGTCTCTTAATTAACTCAAATAACTCTTCAATATACATATGTAGATGAACTAGTCAATTGGACTGCGCAGTTGTTCCACAAGTCACATTGTGGGTCTAATCTACCTACCTGTATTGAAAAGTTGGCTGGGATATAAAAAAGACAATTCATAAATTAAGCTACAGAGGAAATGTTTGGATTTTGAGCTTTTGTTCTGAGACAGTAAATGAATGAAGCAGAAATCTTATTTCTGATCATTCTTTTAGTATTTACCTAGGCAAAGCTACTTTGAATATTTTTCAGTCACTGCTGTTTAAACCCAAGTTTTTTTTTTTGTTCTACATCTCACATGAAAAATGATGTCTTTCCTTTATGGGAAAGGATAATTACATGTAAAAGCATGGTAATCTTGAGTTACAACTGGTCAAAAAAATCTAATATAATAATTTTAATTTTTAATAATATTGGGGTCCCCTGTTTCCCTTTTCCAGAGGCGTGGATTTTGCTAAATCCCTCCACCCCACTAGTCATGGAACCAGCTGAACCAGTCCTTAAACCATTGATATGTAGTTACGGATATTTCTGCTGTTGTACTTTGCATGTTTTATTTCAATTTATTTCAATTTATTTTAATATATTTTTCTATTTCAAATTGTACTGGGAAAATCCCTCCACATATATGTTGTGGGAAAATGCTGCAGTTGATTAAATAGAAATGATATTAAATGCATATAGGATTGACTTGTGGTTTGTTGTTTTTACATCAAAGTCTCATACAGGTATAAATGCATTCTTTTGCTCCCTGACATTATTTAGCACCAGTAATTGAAATTCAAAGTGTGCATGCTGGACTGTTTTCCAGCTCTGTAGTAAGAACAAGAGATTTCAATGAAAATAGAGTCCCAACTTTGCCCTTTGCCCTCTCTGCCTTGCCACTGTTCTACTCTAACCTTCTGTTAAAGAATTATTTCATCAGCTCTCAGATAACTGAACATAAATCTGTTTGTTTGTGATTTCAAACAAAATTCATCTCTAGTGTGTCACAATATTTTAAATGTACCAGTTGCTTGCAAAAAAAAATTTTTAAGTAGGTTTTCAAAATCAGTGAAAAGTGATAAAGATTTTTTTCCTGGAATTTGTCAATTGTAGGTTTAATGTTTTCAGAAGATTTAAAATGATTTTGGTTGAAAAATGATTATGACATCATCTTTTCCCAAATATACTATACAATACCAATAATTCTTTTGATTTTCCTAGGTCATGGCAGAGGACTCTGTATATCTGTTCCTTCTTACAGAATATTAGATTTTGTGAAGTATGGCTTCACTATGGACTTCTGAGATATTTTTAGCAGAAGTGAAATAAAAAGGAGTTATTAAGAGTAAAATTATTGAATGATTTGGCAACATTACACCCAAAGCATAAAAGCAACTTCCACATCATTTCTTCATGTTATGCTTCTCTAGCTTAGATATATCTGGTACTTACTTGAATGCTGAGAAGAAGGGCAGAGCAGGGCACGGGAGGGCAGAGAAGGGAAGGGAAAGGAAAGTGATTCCTGCATATAGTGAAAATGTTTTTTGAAAAAATGACTTTACATGTGATGTGATATGTCTAAAATATAATTGTCAAAATATAACTTTAATAAAAGACCTTACAAGCTTTTGTCAAGAACATTGACAGTTCACTATAGGGAAGTGGAAAAGGAATTTTCACTAAGTTTTTGTGTACTTCTGGAAATTACTTGAAGAATACCATTCATCTTCCCTTGATTCTTTCCTGATGAGTCAGCACAAGAGGAGAAAAAAGGCTAAAGTATTTATTGCATAAGCATTTAGAGAATTAGAGATTTTGAGCTATTCATATAGATTGTCATTTTTACTGAGATTTTATTTGCTAAATAGACTGGAAAATGTTTTATAAGCCTCTGAAATGCTTCCAATAATTCAATTTCCTCATTTTCATGTCAGTCTCTCACTCTTTTGTCCTCTAGCTGGAAGTCAGAAAGACAAAATCCTGGTTCTTAAGTTGAAAGAACACCATTGGACAGAGTTCATTGACCTGAGCCTTCCACATTAACTGTACTTATGATACCACTAAATTGCAATACAGTTTTTCATTACTTCAGAAAACTGTATGAGAGCGTTGCAAGAAGCAGACTTTCTGATGCCTCCTTAGCACTTCTTGTGGCCATTCTCGGATACAGATAAAGGATGGAAGTGAAATGACTGCACAAGACCAAAATTAAACGGACATAGAGTAGGGTTTAAAGAAGCCTTAAAATAACTGGGCAATCAGTATGAAAGAAATGAGTATTCTGGAACTAGATGTGATAGATACTTTTTTATTATTTGGTGAAGTTTCAGACTCAATTACGGTAAAACTCACATAAAAACTCTGTCAAAATTTTAGCTGCCAATTTAATGATATCGATTAATTTAAATCCTAAGATCTGTAAAGGATGATTTTTTGTTCATCATGTAAACTGTTGGATATAGAAAATTAAATTAAAGACAGAGGCTATTTCTCACATGTCCTACATGAAATATGTACCATTTAGATCGGGGAAGAATAGTATATGAGGTATGTTTCACACAAAGTAGTTCAACATTTATGGGTGAAGTCTCCACTGTTCCATAGTCTTTAGCCTCACTGTAATTACATATAGCTTTAAAAAACACTGACAACCTCAGAGTATTTTAAGGAAAAGAAACAATACAGGATAGGAAGTCAGCAACTCACAAGTGTTTCTGAAGAGCAGGATATTATGTGTAATATTTAGAAGTATAATATTTTGAGTATGAAAACTTCTGTGGCACCTAATATAACAGAACATTGAGATTTTTTCAATATAGTGCAAATAAAAAACTTTCTAATTATTAACATACATAAATGCATGAAGCTATTGTGCTATTAGTAACATAACTTCTTAATCATCTTGTTTAGAAAAATGCACACAAGTTCAGTTTTACAAGTTATAGGAACCCTAAGAGAACATAAAAAAAAAAAATCTAAGTATGGAAATAGAATTATTTTCCTATCATAAGTAATGCAAGAAGTGGAGAATTAATAGTGATATTAACATGATCTAAAAGTTTAGGATTACTAACAAGGATCACTAACTTCTGGGATCTATGCAGGCCATGCCTGAGGACTGTATTAAAGCAGATTTTAGGAAAGAATATAGCTTTATGTCCACTCTTTTCACATCAAAAAGTATTGGTTCTGTTACTTCTAGCATAGAGGATCCAAAATCTTGTTGTGTGGATAGTTACAGAATTTATTGTCCAGTAGCTTGAAGTGACTTCTCCTTTTCCTCCAGCAAGCAAGTAGAGCACCATCTACCTTGATGAAACTTAAGGAAAGAAAAACTTGGATCTGGTGTTTCTAGGTGTTAAGGCTACTGGGAGTATCACTAGAAAGTAAACTCTTCTCCTCACTGAGAAAAAGGAGGGAGGAATTTGATGCAGCACAGTGGAAGATGAGTCTAAAATTCGTCATGGTATTGTGCCACCTCTAGTAATGAGCATTAGCCCATAATGCATGTTGGCCTCAGGAAATCTGTGCTGAGTACTTAAGGAATTTATTGACATTCAGACTGAAGAGAATCCTGAAGAAGGGCAAGATGAAGAAGGTGGGTCAGCAGCACTACAGCTCTCCGTTATGTCATTACCTGCTGCTATCAGACTGAAAACATTTCCATTCGTCTTATTCTCACTTTGAGCCTGAACCTAATCCTATGCTAAAGTAAATTCTGCATAGAACAGGCAGATATCATCACAGTGCTTTTTGTAAAGTGCAGTTGTGACTATTACATTATTTGAAATGACAAAAAATAATTACTCAGTCTATACAATAACCATATAGTGATTTAACTAATGTTGTTTCGTTGGTTGGATGGTTTGGATTTTTCATTTTGCCTTTCGGTCTTACCTTTTTTTCTTTGTTTGTTTCTTGGTTTGTTTGTGTTGAAAAACTTCCCTTGCCTTACAAGCATCGCAATAATATGTCCTCATCTTGGAGCACTACACTACCTATCTTGTAAAAATACTCTCCACCAGTATAAATAAAGGCTTTATACATGTCACTCCTTATTAATATCACAGCATTAGAAACCAGATACAAAAGGGAGGAGGGCAAAATAGTTGTTGCTTTATTTAGAAACAAAGTATGTGGGGAAAAAAAAATGTCTCACTAGTTACAAAGCACATGGCGATGTCACTTTCCACAAAGATTTTGATGCAAGGAATATAACAGTCTGTATCAGTTAATTTTTGTAACACTTAACACTAACTGGAGCAGAAGGAAAATACAGTATGTTCCATTACTGCCGTTGTTTATGGCTAAATATAGGAATCCTATAGAGCCTGTAGGTAAATTCTTGTTATCTAAGGGATCAGTCAAGTCTACACAGGAAGACAAGGCCATCATACACTGTTAAGATGCCTAATGTTTGTTCAAGAATGTTTAGAAACATATGACCTGAGTTCACTCTTAAAATAAGTTGTTCTCTTCAATGTGTTCACAGCCAAACCACTGCCTGCATCTCAGCTGTATGACAAAAGGCTTTATATCAGAATGGTACCTGTATGCACACCATACCCTCACACATCCTCCTTAACTTTAAAGTGAAATCTGATTATTCAGGGAGGAAAGAGTTGCAGTGAAATCCAGTGTTTTTCACACCCTGAAAGAGTGGTTATTGCAGTTGCAGTACCAGTCAGCTGCCTTGCCAAAGAAACAGTGATACAAGGCCCCTGTGCAATGAATTGTTGTGCATATAATTTTGTGTAACATGGCATGATTTCTTAGGGGAGAGTTTTTTTACTGATTTTAAATATAAGCACCTGCTGACATATCATGATGTTGACAAGACAGAAATGCCTGTACTCAGACTGTATACATGCAAAATAGTGCATATTAATGTGCAAATGGACAATTGTTTTTGCATAACAAATATAATTTTCAAAAGTTTTTTGCTTGCTTGTTTCACCTTTCCAGATTTATCACAGCATGATTTTTAACACAAATTTTGAAATAACTTAATAGAAGCTCATAGGAAAATTACAATAGCAGCTACTGATTCTTTGAATCTGGTTGAAATATTGAGCTGAAAACCTCGTATTAACAGTTCATAGAGTGTACATCTGAGGATTTAAAAGTCCCAAGTGAAAATATTTTACATTCTTCAGAAGAATAATGGACATTAAAAAATTCTTGTTCCTTGATACAAAAGACTGAATTGTCCAGGCTCAATTTCCCCTAGCTGTGTATGCTCTTTGTGAGTGGTGATGGATTCAGCCTTTCATTGATGTGGATGCAGGGAATGCTCACATTACCCTGCCACAAATGTGTTGCATCCTTATGCCTTGTAAAGGGGAGAATGTGGTAACTGAAGCTCCCACAAATTAAAAAGCTGGCTGCAGTGCAATTCACTATTTATGCACTTCAGTTTCATCTGTTGTGCTGAGATCCTACTGTGTATATTGATTTCTACTACAGGTATTTTAGAGATGTTTTTTATGCCAGTGTTTTAGGAAAGATACTGAGAAAAAATGGTGTCCCAATGCCTCCCCACACTGAAGCAATATATTGGATCAATCCTTTCTCTTGTCCAAGGAGGCTCAAATGCATCTTTACTATGTGTTACACGTGCACTAGAAGTGTAGCTGCTTTTTAGATGATTAACATCTCTTAATTTACCAATTTAGAGAGAGAAAAGAATGATAATATATTAAAAACCTAGCTATAGGAGCAAGAAGAAAAGGTTCTATTTTTATCTCATCCTGTTAGCTTAAACTTTTCTCTTCCGTCTCTACAATGTAAGCAGTAGTTTAAATTTATAAGGGCTAATAACGTAAAGGTTAAAGCATGAGAGGTGTTGTTTTTTTCAGTCTTTATACAGATGGTGCTATGAAAATAGTTTGTCAAGTTAGTTTCATTATGAATTAGCACTTTTCAGACTATTTCCTTTTATCCATAGATTTAACAAACTTTTTTTCCTCTGCTTTTACAGGGAGTAATGGAAAACCAAGAAAATCTTATTTTTGTCCTAACTTCTCCAGGTAGGTGAAATTCATTTAAGAAAAAAATTCTCTAGGGATTGTAGTAAAATGGGGGTCATATTTTACACTGCTTCATTGTTTTTGCATATAAGAGTTACACAAAGGGAAGGAACACGGAGTTGTGTGAAAACACTGACACATATAAACACCATATGTCTAGAACAGAATAACTGCCTAGGATCACAGCATGGAGAAAGGAGCCTCCAGAGAATCATTCATCTCTCTTCGATAAAATCGTTGCCTGAGACATGCAGAGTTAGTTGTCTCCTGTTTATCAGAGAAAGCATGAATGATCATCTTGAAAAGTACACTTAATGCTTAGTTGATAAAATTAGTTACTTCAGGATAATGAAATGAGTTTTCTTTTGATCTAATCACTTTAATATTTACACAGATGACATGAATATAAAGCTTTGTACCACTGAATAAAAAAAAATAATAAACATCACTGTAGCTTCTGAATAACTTCAAGGCAAAATTTTTCATTTTCTCTTACTGTACAACAAAATGTAGTATACATCGTGTCAGGAGTTTCACAGAAAATTTTGAATGTCAAATGGTTAGAGCTTAATGTTTAGAGCAAGAGGAAAATTTAATCTCAAATCAGAGTTAGAGTTCAGTTTTTTCTGTAAACCTACAAAAAATTATAGGGTCAAAATGACTAAAGTTTATGATGTGAAAATTGATGTAAATCTTTTGCTGTTATTCTGCCTGTAATACTTTTTTGTCAGCTTGTTCCACATTTCTTCAGCTTGTCTTTAAGTTCTTGGCTGCATTAGAAATTAGGTCCCATATGGTTCTGGAAATAACCCAACACTAACATCACAGCAGTTAATACTAATCTGGAAATTCAATCCCACGCCACATCCAAAATATGAAAGCATTCAGATTCCAAGTACTTTTTTGGCTAGCCTTCAGTTAACATCAAAGTTCTAAATGTAACGTATGTTACAGCAGGAAACCAATGCAGAGGGGAGAGGGTGAGTAGGCAGCATTCCACTCTATATGGCCAGGAATAGATCTGCTGTTGTTAGCAGATCTGCTGTTAAATGCAGCACAAACACTGTAAATGTAACAGCATTGTACTAACTGCAAAAATATCACATCAGGGTGATAGTGATGCAGTCTCCTCTGTTATATGCAGATGCAGCGTTAAAATGGGAGAGATCAGCCATCATATCCATGCATTTTTTGCTGTGAAAACATGTAGGATATTTTTACAGTTGTCTGGATTCCCTCTTTTCCTTCAGGCGTCTCTCCTCAGGCAGCCTTCCAAATACAAAGCCATCATACAAGCAAATAAATATATAAAATAATTGAATGAGCACCGCACGTACAAAACATAGGAACTTTAAAGGAACAGGCTAGAGATTTGGTTTTCTGCTTGAAAGATAACAGAGAATAAAAACATAACAGCTAATCTCTAATAATCACTGAGGATGTTCAAAACTGAATTTTTATTGCTTTTTTTTTTAATGTATATAAAATAACATATAATTACCTTTAATTTTGTGGACTTGACATTATTTGCTTGTTCTTTTTTCTTTGGTGATATATCATTCAGGATTGAGCAATTCTAATCTATATTTTTACAGACATATGAAGTGAAATAGTTCCACAAAGTTTCCTGAAATAAAATGTGTGTAAGTGAAACAACACCCATCAGGGAGTATTGTGGAAGCATGATAGTATTGGTCAAATGATTTGGCATTTGGCATTTGGCATTTGGTCTTGTTGAATCTCGTCCCATTGGCTTCAGCCCAGCTATCCAGCCTGTCCAGATCCTTCTGTAGGGCCTCGCTACCCCCAGGCAGATTGACACTTCCAACCAACTTGGTGTCATCTGCAAACTTACTGACAGTGCACTCAATGCACTCATCCAGGTCGTCAATAAAGATATTGAAGAGGACAGGCCCCAGCACTGACCCCTGGGGAACATCACTCGTGACCAGTCGCCAGCTGGATTTAATTCCATTCACCACCACTCTCTGGGTAAGGAGAGTTCCTTACCCAGTCAAGAGTATACCTGTCCAAGCCATGGGCTGCCAGCTTCTGCAGGAGAATACTGTGAGAAACAGTATCAAAGGCTTTGCTGAAGTCTAGGTAGACTACATCAACAGCCTTTCCCAAATGCCAGGTCCTGCACTTTGGCCACAATAACCCCGTGTAGTGCTATAGGCTTGGGGATGAGTGGCTGGATGAATATGAAGAGGAAAGGGACCTGGGGGTATTGATTGATGCTCGGCTGAATGTAAGCCAGCACAGTGCCCAGGTGGCCAAGAAGGCCAATGGCATCCTGGCTTGCATCAGAAACAGTGTCATTAGCAGGAACAGGGAAGTAATTTTCCCCTTGTACTTAAGCCGCATGTGAGGCCGCATGTGAGGCTGCATCTCGAGTACTGTGTTCAGTTCTGGGCCCCTCACTGCAAGAAAGACATTGAGGCCCTGGAAAATGTCCAGAGAAAGGCAACAAAACCGGTGAGGGATCTGGAGCACAAGTCTTATAGGAGCAGCTGAGCGAGCTGGGATTGTTTAGTCTGGATAAGAGAAGGCTCAGAGAAGACCTTATTGCGCTCTACAACTTCCTGAAGGGAGGTTGTGATGAGGAGAGGTTTGGCCTCTTCTCTGGCAACAAGCAGGACCCGAGGAATTGGCCGTAGGTTGTACCAGAGGAGGTTATGGTTAGACATAAGCAAAAACTTTTTCTGTCGGAGAGTGGTTAGAATGGCCTGCCCAGGAAGGTGGTGGAATCACTGTCCCTGGCAGTGGTCAAGAGGCATCTGGATGAGGAGCTATGGTTTAGAGGCTTGTGGTAGCAATGGTGATGGGAGGATGGTTGGACTAGATTATCTTGGAGGCAGTTTCCAACCTTGCAGTTCTATGATTCTATGATTCCCTCAGCACTTTCAGGTGAATCTCATCCAGCCCCATGGACTTGTGGCAGTCTAGTTGGAGTAGTAGGTCTCTGACTGCGTCCTCCTGAATCGTGGGGGGGTTTGTCTGCTCCCCAGCCAAGACTACCAGGTCCAGAGGGTGGAGTACCCTGAGGATAACTGGTCTGACTTTTAAAGATAGATGTAAAGTAGGCATTCAGAACCTCTGCCTTTTCCTTGTCCTCAGTGGTCACATTCCCAGCCTCATTCAGTGAAGAGTAGAGATTAGAATTCAATCACAGAATCATTGAAATCATAGAATCATAGAATGGCTTGGGTTAGAAGGGAACTTAAGAATCATCTAGTTCCAATTTTCTTGCCATGGGGCAGAGTTGCCAATCTCTAAATCAAGCACTGGATTAGGCTGCTTAGGATCCATCCAACCTGGTCTTGAACACCTCCTTCTTTATTGGAGGCTCTGGTCCTCTAATAATCTTCATGGACCTCCTTTGGACCCTCCCCAACAGCTTCACTTGTGCTGGTGGCCCCAGACCTGGATTCTGTACTCCAGATGGGGCCTCATGAGGGCAGAGTAGAGGGCAACAATCATCTCCCATGTCCTGCTGGTCATTCTTCTCTTAATGTAGCCTCGAATACAGTTAGTCTTCTGGGCTGTAAACGCAAGGCCTTCCTGGTTGAGGCAAAAAGAAAAGACAGTGAGAATTCAGTACTTGAGTACTGGCAGACGTTGTCTGTTTCACAACAAATACTGACATGTGCCTTGAAGGACAAAAGTTCATGAAAAAATGGAAGACGTATGCAGAAGGAGAGAAGACAGAGTCAGCAATTTTGAGGCATTAATACGCATCAGAGGATTACACAAGTAGTGCTACTTCAGAAACATATGTAGACCCAAGACTCGAGGTGGAATGTTGTGCAGTGGCAGTACTTCAGGCAAAATACAAAAGAGAGACACATTTCTTGAAGAGTGTAATCAACAAGTTGTGATTTTCTGACCTTTTTCAGTGGAAAAGTGCCATATTACTCTTGTGTGAAAGGAAACTAGGCAGAGCACATTATCCTATCTTCAGTGAAACACTGAAGGGGATTGAGCCCAAGAGAATGTAATACCTCCTGAAATTGACAGATGCACATGAAATGATCCTATGATTCTATGAAAAGTAGTGACTTATTGGGAAACTTGTTCACTGTAGTGTGATCTAAGAGGAATTTCTCCATGCAATCTTTTTACCAGGAGACATGGGAACTTTTTCTGGTTTAACCTACATACAAAGGATGATGAAAGGAAACTTAGACATCTGCAAATGCCAACAAGGACTGATAACAGTCTGCACTTATTTTCTGGATGTGCTTTTTAGGTCATCTGTGGGAAACATTTTGTTACATAAATTGAGCTTATTTTTCTATAGGAGTCTGAAACAGCCACCATCAACTCTGCAAGCTTATGGGACAGGATTGTCATGCAGTGAGGGAAATTGTTGAAGCAAACACAACCCCTTAGCAATTCTGCTCTCTGAGTTTGCCTTCAGGACTGCCTTGGATGAGTGCTCAAAGATTATATAACCCAGAAGCAGCTCTTTAGGCTGGATTTTGAGCCTGCAATATTTGCTATATCTTGCTCAAAGTAAAAAAAGATGTGCTCAATTAGAGTTATTTAAATACTGTTGTCACTAATGCAGCTTCTTCCATATGTCAGACATCGTCAACATTCTACATTTTCCTTATAAAAACAGTAAGCAGTAATTAATTTTTGTGGCTCTATTTCTACTTAGAAAAGGCTAAATAGTTGGCAAACCTCCTAAAGTAGGATTGGACTGCAGACCAGCTCAGACAATGCTTCCAGGCATTGGAGATGTACTGCAGAATCAGTTTAATAAAGTTTGACTAGATTACTTTCTCTGGTCAATTTGAAGCACACTGGCCACAGGATAAATCATCTTTTTATCTCACTGCACTGCTCTTTTTCTTTGCTGAATCATATTTTAAAAACATTGAACATATTTTCTAAACATCTATGTATTTATAGATGCAAAGAAGCATAACCTTTTGAATTCCCTGTTGCCCTAGTGTAGTTTGATATTATAACTCAGTGTAAAAGATCCACCCATTCTCTGAGATGTCTGTGATCAATTGCTTACTTTCTTAATACATTTCCCTTTTTCCCCTACATAGATGTCCTAGTGTCAAAAGAAAACAATCTTTCATTTCTTATCCTGGTCTATTAAGTGTATGGGGACTGTTGAATCACGGCCTGAATCTCTGATTAATCACCTGAGGTGAGCAATGAGTCAGCCACAGGAGCACAGGTGAAGGCAATTCACTTGTGTTGCAGGAAGGGGTGGAGCCTGGCTCCACCTCTCCTAGACATATTTAAGAGCTGACCACCAGTGAGGAAGGATCCCTTCTGAGGATCTACTCCACTGGTGTTTCCTATGTGAGCCCAGGTTATGGGTACCTATCATTTCTTTTTCCTGTTTTTGGTGTAATAGCATCATAGCTAAGCTCTCTGTTATACCTTAATATCTGTATATTTGTTAATTGTTCACTGCTATACCATAACATTGGTATATTCATTAATTGTACAGGTAAGATAATAGTCTATGTAATGAAAAATGATAAAGTTAGATGCTTCCAGCAAATTGTTAATTTAGGAAGAGTGCAAATCCAGGGGGTATCCCTTTATGAGAACAGAGCTGAGAGAGCTGGGGCTGTCCAGCCTGGAGAAGAGAAGGCTCAAGGGAGACATGATAATGACCTTTCATTATCCAAAAGGAGCTATGAGAAGGAAGGAGATACCCTCTTTATAGGGCCTTTTCTGATAGGACAAGGAGAAATAACTTCAAACTAAAAGAGACAAGATTTATATTAAGTATAAGAAAAAAGTTTTTTTTTTTATTAATGATAGGGCAGTCAATCACTGGAACAGGTTGCCCAGAAAGGTGGTGGACTCCCAGTCCCTGGAAACATTTAAGATCAGGCTGGAACAAATTTAAGCAACCTGATCTAGCTGTGGATGTACTCGTTAATTATAGGGCAGTATTATTACTCAATTCCTTCTGACTAATGTATTTAAAAACACATGTATAATGTGTATGTGACTTAGATTTTTAAAATAAGACTGAATAAGGTACTCTCAAAAAATGTAAATATGCCTTTATTCATCTCTGAAATTCTTGAATAGGGTCTGTTAAATAAAATCTTAAAATCTTTAATGAGAAAGAAGATAAATTCTATCAGTAGAGTAGTCTAATCTTAAAAGATTATATCTTCCACAGTTATCTTAAAGGTGCAGGTTGTGCAGCTTCATAATTGCTTGAGAAAAGCCATTGCATGGCCTTGGAAGTGGCACTATCTCCACAGTAATATCACCTTCCTAATAAAGCCAATGCTGAAAGGATCTAAGATCACTATTCATTTTAAATAGATTAACTCTGAGCATATTATCCCAATCTATTTTATATGAACAATAAGGATCTCTGGCAAGTTCAGTCTATTGAGGAAACCCTCAAAAATTGAATGCTGATACACTTAGGAACCTGAATCGCTGGAATTTGTCTGTTTTCTAGTAAAATATCACTAGATGCTGTTAAAATTCTTTTAGACTTTACAAACAAACTCACTCAGTGTTAAAATAAACTGGTTAGGAGCCAGAAGAGATGAGACAGGATTATTTAAATCTAATATGTGTTAGAATACAGCTTAAGTCCTCTGACCCTAATCACTTTCCACCGAGGTACATCAAATTAGGATCCTGGGACAATTTGCGTAGGAGTCTGAGTAAATGCACTAGCCTTGCCCTTTGGAAGAATTCATGCCCTTTAGTAACAAGTGAAAAATCATGGATAACCTCATTGTGGTTCCAGAGGCTACCTATATGTATTAGATCTACAAATTATGCTGTTTCTAAGACTTATTTACAAATGCAGGGAACAATGGGAAGTACTTTTTATCAACCTTTAATGCCATTCTCCTTCTGTGGTAACCCCAAAAACTCACTTTGTATAACAATAACTACTTTAAAGTTAATAAGTGTTCATTTTCTCTATGAATTACCTCAGATTTCTGTTTACATTTAAAAATATCTTTCTCAGCTATTGTGCTAGAAAAAGCAGAGGTGGAATGGGTAACCTCATCCTGTCTGCAACTCTGTGCATTGTTAAAGAAATTTCAATCAAGCTTGTGAATTGATCATAGTAATGACATTACCTTAATGGGGGCGTTGAAATACTCTAGAGAGCAGTGACATGGCAATACACAGAATTCCTTTGGACCTCTCCCATTGCCTCTGTTCTGTGAATAACTGAGATACCTGGAAGTAACTAGAAGTCACCAGTACTGACCCCTGGGGTGGTTTATTTGGCATGGATTCACTTTTTCCTGTATCTCTGAGCATGATGGGTGTTATTAGTTGATCTAGGTGTAAAAGAGCATCTATGTGGATTCTTTTCACTTTAGTTTACCTTGTTGTCCAGGTTTTCGTGGTTCTTTTATTTCCTCTTCAAGTATTCAGAATAAGCCATTTTTCAAAGCAAACCTGTATAAAGTTTCTCTTAAAAAGCAACATATTTCTGATCGTTTCTGCCTTTGGCTACATCCTTCTCTCCAAACTGCATATATTTTCATGATTCTCAGAAGACCAGCACTAGGTGTGATTGCAATGAGTTTATTATGTATAATCATACAGAAATCAATAGCAAGTAGATGCAAATGAAGGGTTTTCAACATATTAGCTTGTTTATAAGAGACTGTCATATAAAACTAATCAGTTAAGTATGCATTTAGATATGCAGGGATAGATTCTCAAGTACCTGCTATCTGCTTTTTGTCCTCCACACTTAGTAAAAATGACTGGAAGTTAGGTGGTAGATTACAGCATATAGTAAATTATTAAATGCAGATGTGGCCATTCTGCATGATAGGAGAGATGTAGCTAACTTGTGCATAGTTAATACCCCGTGAAGCAGATTGGAGATACAAAAATGAAAGAGGTACTAGCTGTATATAGTATATACTGATTAAAAAGTGATTGTTTCAAACAAATAGAGTAGTGTAGGGAGACTTGTCATTTATTTTTGTATTGATAAAAATAATTCAAGTTATTAATCAATGTAATGAAATAAACAGTATGTTCTTAGAAGACTAATATGTACATGAAATTTTGTTGTGGTTCTATTTAAAACATGAACCAGCCAAATATTTATGTAGCCTTTGATTATTTCTGAATTAGGTCAAATTGTTCATTGCTGATTTTTTTTAAAGGCAAACAAACTCCTCAGCTGTGGCAGATTATTTGGTGTATTTTCTAAGTTAACATTTCTATGTTATTTTGTCCAAGTGAAGTCTCTCACAGAGTAATAGAATACTGTGAGTGTCCTCTACTTAAAGCAAAAAGCCAAGAAACTCCTGGGTTTTCACCACAACTGAAACAGTCTAAAAGATCACTTGAGATATATATAACTACAGTGATGTCATTTATTCTTTTGAGTGAAAAGTACTGTTTCTACAGAGGAAGCAAACTCCATCAGTTTATATTTTAAGGACATTAAAAAAATTGCTCCCCATTCACTATCCTCACAAAATTCTTCCATTTCTCAGTAATCAAAGTAACACATTTCACATTGATATAAATGATATAGTAGCAGTGAATAAATCATTTGGCTATAAAGTCACATTCGAACTTTTATTTGTAGTCTCACAATAGATGAAAATGTTTAATCTGTATCTTCTATTCTTCAGCAGTTCTAGCTAGACCTAGCTGAGCCTATGACCTTAAACTGGCCCTACATACAGAATTATATTAGCTTTGGGACTTAGACAGGGATGTCAGTCCCTACCAGAATCAGTGATTCAGATTAGTTACGGTGAATGTAAATATTGTCAAACACTTTTTCCAGAGGTCTGTCTCACCGAAATATAGCTTGTACTTTTCTGAAAGCAAGCCATCTTTTGCAGACAACTAAACAAGACTTTAGTTTAAAAACTTGTATATAACCATGCCTAAGCTGCTGAAGTTTCCACTGTATTTTCTGCCAAAGTTATCTCCTGTCATTCAGAGGAATTCTTATAGCAACTGCAAAAAAATACTACAAAGACTGCTGTAGTCCCTTTACAGAACTGAGCAGAGATCTTTTTAAGGACTGTGGATTTTTCTACATATCTATGTCCTATTCATCTAGATTCATATCTACACCAAATCATAAATTGTATTAAAAATATATTTTGGTTGGAAATATTTTTTACATTGTTGAAAGCTGCAACAAGGTTAATGAGGATGTTCTGGGATCTAGAATGATCAAACACAAAACACAACTTTATCAAGATTTTAGCATACCGCTTGACTGAGCTGTGAAATTAATCAAAGTTCACTATATCACCAGTAGATTAACAAAGAAGTTCTTTCCTTCTTCCTCATCTCCCTTCCAGAATTGCCAGTTATCACCAAAGCGAACACAGCTGGATGACATGCTTCAGTTTGCCAACTTTGTTGCTTCCTGTTTAAAGCTCCTCTAGAACACAGAGGAGAGAGAGTCACTCTACGTCTTGTGTGAGCTTCATAATCATTCTCAGCCTTTCTTTTTCTGGTCTCTTCTTCAAAACTTCATTTTCCTTATCACTCTTCCATTCCCTTTCCATCTTTGTGGACAGGTTTATTCCAGTGCTTTAAGTAGTTAAAGGTTTTTAAAGTGGATGTGGAAACTCCAAATCTTGGTTACACATGAATAAGCAGAACTGGGGTCCAGCATTGGAAAGCAGCCTTTGAGCTGTGCTGAAAAAATGTGTCTAAGTATATTACTCTATATTTTAAAGGTATAATTTCTTCTAATGAGTTGCGATAAAATACTTGTTGGATAAAGTAATTGTATATATTTAAGCAAAGTATAATACAACAATCTGACATAAGAAAGAAAATATAGCTTTTCCTCTGTTGATTGCTTGTATTTTCGGACTTAGTCGGTGAAATTTTCTAAATCTTCTAAATTCCCCATCTATAGTGCCATCTTGTATGAAAAAAAGGAAAACAGAGTTTTTGTTCTAGTAAATAGTCGAAAAAGTAAAATGTTCATGACTTCTCCTTAGCAGTTTGGAAAGAGGAAGAAGGAGAGAGAGAGAGAAACACTAGTTTGTTTTTTCAGGCTGCTAGAAGTCATGACCCTGCTGCTTGCAGACTGTCCCTTCTTTCAGTTAGAATGACTGGCAGTTGTAAACACATGCCCTTCCCTTTCAGAAAGCATACATGGGCACCCTGGCTAGAATTGCTTGCTGATGTTATGTAGTTCTTCTCTTCTGAGAACAAAGTACCTAAAAGTATTGACAATCCATGGAACTGGAGCATTAAATCTTTAACTCTGAATGCACTAGAGGATGTTATGTGGAATACCGATAACAGAAATCATAAAAACATGACACATATTTATTATAGTATGTACTGTAGTAGAGAAAGATGGGATGAGATTGCTTTGTTCAGCTTCTATTTTTTGCCCCTTGCACTGTTTTAGACCATATCATTAAGATTATGAACACTTCTTCTGTGTATTTTGTAGATGGTTGGTGAATAACTGTTCACTGACTGGGGACTTGCAGAAAAGCAGGCTACAGGTAGAAAGTTTGCACCTCTTTAGCCAACCACTTTCACTAATGCTTGGTATGATTAAATCCTTTTACCATAAGCTTGCTTGAGACAACCTTAAGTCTTCTTACTAATCCCTTTGACAGATTTTTTTCTTTGACTGTCTAACCAAAGAACTCAAGTGTACTGTGCCAATTAAAAAATGAGACAGGCTGAGGAAAGTAGGCTAGAAAGTCGCTGATGAAATACAGAGCCTCAAGAAACTTCCAAGTGTGATGTTTCACAGGGGCAATGGAAATGATTGTTTAAAACATAAAAATTGAGTTGGGTAATGCAGCTCCATGGTTTTTTACTCAAATGCAGCTATAGTACCATTTGCTTACAATACTCTTCCTGCATTTTGGAAGAGGACTAACTGGCTCCCAATGAACTGAATTATGCCCTCCTGTTCCAAAGTAAATTTCCACCTCTTCTTAGTTGAACCACACATCATACTTTCTGAGAAGTTTTCATTCAGAGAGCAGAGAACCATATTATTTTTAACATAGAAAATTAGCGCCATTGACAAATAAATTCCAGCACCTATTCTGGCACCATCAGAATATTAATTGCCTTTATCAAAAAATATTTTTTATTTGTAGCTACTAAGAAAAATTCAGGATACAAGAAGCAAGTAAATTATTTATGATTTATTAAGGATTTGGTTTCATCATACCTGCTAGAAAGGTAAAGAAGATAACTAAAGGAAGGCATTATTTAGAGTCACACATCGTGACCCAAGTGACAGAAATAATTGAACAAGAACAGTAAAACTTTACAACTCCAAGATGTCAATTTCTCTTTTAGAACTGAAGGTGAATAAAGCTGAGCCACAATTAGATGATACACAATCTTATAAAATTGTCAAGACAAATTCAGAAAGCCTTATTTTTACAACTGAAAAACGTATGGAAAATCTTCAAACAAAAGACAGTCTAGAATGTTGATTTCAATATTTATGAAGTCATCTTTAAAAATCTGGCAAAACACAGTGGGTTTCTGCATTCTACTTTCTCAAAAGCTAAAAATGATAGTTTTATCTACATGTAGACTAAGAAAATGAATTTGCTGATAGTGTTAAAAACTGCCAAGAATATGATGCTTTAGCAAAATAAAAAACAGTAACTCAAGCAATGAGTGACGCTTGGAAGAAGGGCGTTCTTAGCCCTACTCTAGAACCTAAGGACTCATCTGTATGTTTTTTCATCCTCTCATATCTGTTACCCCATTCTTGATTTCTTTCAGACTTCTCGCAGGTGCTTCAGCCTCTGTGTGTAAGACTGAGATCCCTTAACCTTTGTGACTCGCCTTTCTCTTCAGACTGTATCAGAAGCAATAGTGAGTACATTCAATGAATTTCATGAGGTTTTTTGGAAGGGAGATATTTAAATACATATATACATATATATCTTTATATGCCAGTTTTTCTGCAGTTCTACTGACCCTTCCTAAGGACCAGGAAGAATATAGAATTTTCTGAACACGGTACTTGAGGAAAGTTGTGATATTGTACAAGTACTATTTTAAAAAGTGGATTTTTTTAATTAAAAATGGAAAACGCTTAAGAAACTTTCTGTAGAGACTGCAATTGACATGCTGGTCAAATCTAAATGTAGAAAAGGGCAACAGTGGGCAATGAGGTTAAGTAGAGATCTAAAGATTAGTGGAAGCAATAAACAGAAGGCTTTTAAAAATGAAACAGATACAGAGAGTCTGGGAAAGAGAGATTTAAGTGCTGTAAAGTACATAGAAGAAAAAGCTGTATTCCAGCTTGAGCTACAGATAGCGTTTCAGCACATGCTCATAATTCATCAGAATACTCATTTTAAAATAAATAGCAAAAGGCTTAAAGACTATCAGCCTACTAGAAGAAATAAATACAGTTGTATTCATAAAATGTTGTAAAGTCATTTTCATATGTCAAAGAATAAATATAGGTAGTAGTAGAAAGTTCTAATTCAGCTAGATCAGGTAAAGATCTACAGGTAAAGCTAGCACAGAATAATAATACAGAAATCACAGTAGAAAACCCTATTTTAAAAGAGTTTAAGTTAGGTTTAACTGTAGATGCTTGCTTGATATTTCACAGAAGATTTAGGTGGAGGAGAATGGGGACACTGAAGAGGTTTCATTTTTATTTTTAAGTTTTCTCTCTTTTTATTACAATTTTGAGAAATTTTTGATTTATTAAATTAATCTTTTCAAAAGTATTCAGAATGAAAAATGTTTAAAAGATACTTTTGCTTCAGAGTGAATTTCTTTATAGAACAAAATTTGGATTCATGAATTGTTTTCTCTATGGCTTCTAAATATTGTCTTTTTTCATAGCAGTGTACAAAGCAGTTTTGCTCATAAATGGGATATAAGAAAATAAGAACACAGAAAAATAGGGGATAATGTATATGTTCTCAGATTGTGCTAAATGATAATGCTGAATAACTAGAAGGAATAAGTGGGTTCATTTTTAAGAAAGCAAGTCAAACTTTCCATTGTAGGTAAAACATTTTATACTGTTTTTTCATCTGTTCCATTTTGAAAATAAGGACAAGTTATTTTTACTAGTATGAACAGGAAATACATTTCTGTATTTCACAAAAAATAAAGGTTAGGAAAAGCAGTCTTGTTGAGCATCACATACCACTGCAAAGGCAGTTCCAAACCTATGACCTTGGATGATCAGCTTATGCCCTAGTTCACAATGTGTTCCTTCCTAATACATATAAGAGTGTCTAGATTGTAAGAGCTTGATCTATCTTTATCTGTGCGCACACAAACATACACACGCAGACAACTGGAGGAAACTTTACTGGTATTTGGGATGTATATATAACTGACCTAAGTGTTTTTCAAATATATAAGAGAACATGGACAGAAGTTCTTCTTCTAAAAACCAAGTCACTAAGGGAAGTAAATCTAGCTCTTCATCTTTAGAGATAAAAGCTAATGCTTAATTTAAATCATAGTAGATACATTTAAGAGTATCTTTAAAACAATATTCTTTAGCTATTTTCATTTAATAAATCAAAGAATTAAAGAAATCTTTCTATCAAGAAAATTAACATTCATCTCCATAGATCAAAATAAATACAAAACTATTCACAGCAGTACTTTCTTACTTTCTGATACTGACAGCCAACACAGAATTTCTTACCCTATAACTATTTCTGCAGCTTGTGACGGGAAGTCTTTGTTTGGCTTAAGCTAGGGACCAAATTCAAGTGAAAATTATCTGTAGTTCTATAGATGCTTCATGCAGGTACAACCACACGTATTGAAAATGAATCAGGTTGTTGGTATCCCTATCTGTGGAGAGACAAAAAAGACCCTCTCCTCTTTGCCATTTTGCATTCAGTGGAGCTGTGCTCAGAAAGGCTGAAAACTAACAATGCTGACATGTCAGCTACAGGCTCTTCTCTTTTAGCCACTTGCCCTACTTCCTTTATTTTCATTAATCTTCACACTAGCTCTCAGAGCTCCATGCAAAATTTGTGAAATTGCCTAGTTTTGTGCTGGCCTTGAGAACATAATATCAATATTTAATTTCCCCAAATCAATTCATTTCTCTATGTTAGGCAGCACAGTGTTTGATATTGTTTCATTCAAGTTTAAAAGACAATTCTTGTACCATTTTTTTTTTCAGTTCAATGAAGGTTATATGAGGGTAAAAAATGAGCCAAAGGATGAGGCTTTTGTTAAAAATGAAAACTTCAAAAACATAGGTTCCTATGTAGCAGGAAAGAATTTTGCAGCAATCAAGAATAGGAAGGACAGAGAAAAAGATCATATTCCAAAAGGAAAAAGAGACATAGGAAGAAGGGAAAACAGTAAGTGTAAAGATTTCAGAGGCATTACCAATCAACATTTTACAGTTTAGGCAAATACATTTGTCGTCCTTTCAAAGACAGAATATGAGAGTGAATAAACATAACTGTGCAAACACATTTCTCTGTTACTGCAAAGATTCCAGCTGCATTAAAGCAATGGGACCACCTCACAAATTTGCAATAGATGTAACTAAACAAAGTATACCTTCTTTATTATTTTCCAGTACAATGATACAAGAAAAAAATTGACTGACTTTTGAGATGGAAGTAGAAAGAATCCTGGCCCTGCCAACTGATGGAGACTTTGATCAAATCTCCTTTGAGTATTCAAATGTATCCTGTCCAATAAGAAAGAGCCTAAGACAGAGCTAGGAGGAAAATTGAATGTCTGAATAAATTATTTTATCATGCCAAATTCAATAGGTCTTCTCAAAAAAAGTGGAGAACATCCATGCATGCAAGAAGTCTTATAGTAGTTAAATATGCCCTCACATGTCCTTCTTCAAACTTTACTAGCTTTTTTCCCGATTAAGCTTTTCAAACAATGTGTGTCTGTCTTTGACACTCTGAGTTCACCAACATAACAAAGCTTTGAATATTTCATAACTGAAAACAAATGACATGTTGTTAGCTTGAATATAATCATTAATTTATGTGTATATTTAACCTTAAGTTTACTGAGAAAGTGGATTTCTATATTTACGTTGTACTGCAAAAGCTTTTCAAAAGCTTTTCTGGATCATACAGTATAGATAAAAGTGGCCATGGACCTGCCACGGGCCCTACTTAGAACAGCAGTTTGAAAACAATAGCAAAGAAAGAACAATTTAGATTTTTATAGGTATCAATTTTAATATGTGATTTCTAATATATTTGAATCTTTTTATTTTTATTACTATATTGAAGGATATTATTTGACGGTGGATTTTACTTTTATTATAAGACACTTAAACACATTTTTAACAAATAAACCCACACAGGACACATGTATCATCTCTGCTATTAGCCTTTCATCTTACCTTAGAAGTAAAATTCAGCTGAGAGCAGGAAAGGAATACTTTGTTATAATAAGTTATAACTGATAAAGAGTACTTCCATGCTATATACTGCATTTCATCTCTTCTCTGAAAAAGTAGCAATCATAAGGATATGTTTCATTTGTACTTCCTGATTTCTGGAGTAATTAAAAAAACATCAAGTAATATCAGTAAAATATCCTTTTTCAAAATAAAAAAAAATAGTTTGCTGTTGATACAACAAATTCCATACGGCATTCCATACAAAAATAATTTGGGGGGGGGGGGGGGGGGGGAGAAAAGAAAACAAAAATGTCTGCGCCTTTTCTGTGTATTCTATCAATTTTATATTTTAGATAATATGAACAATTTAAATTACCATTTTGGAGAAATGTTCAATGTTCTTTGGTAACAGGATTTTACTTTTAGTAGGAAAATGCTTAATCTAAAAATAATGAGAAAAGATTAGTGCACCTATACACGTGTAATATATACTTCTCTAAATTGACTTCTGTCTAGTTGATTCAATTTTGTTCAGAAATTTTTACAGGCAATTTTAATATTATTTTGCTGGTCCTGAAAGAATAAGATACTTGCACTGGAAAGTAGTTTTAAAAAAAGCACGTGAAGAGCAATCCTATATTAATTTTTGTATCAGTGTAAAAATAGGACTGATCTTGTCGAAGTAATGTGAAAGCAAATATATATATATAATATTCATATATATATGAATATTAGATGGTATTTTAAATTAGGTTAAGCAACATCATTTACATAATATGTTAGTTTAAATACAAAACAATTAAATCCATTCAAAGCGGCATATAGGCAAAAAGTATTCTGGATGAGAGCTTGATTCTATACTAATCCAATTGTAGATGTAACAAAAAAAAAAAAAGGTATGGCATTAAAAAAATGCTAAAGCAGTAAATCTGGAAATATAACTATGACAAGTGAGGGAGTTTTGTTTGTTTTTGGAAACAGTAGCTCTTTAGTGTTCCCTAGTATCCCAACAAATGTTATAATTCTCTCAAGGACATTGAGACATGCAAGCTTCAGAAAAGTGACTCAGACAAAGGAGGATTTTAATAATATTTAATCTGAAAAACTAGGATAAATTGAGCTTATCCCAATTTGTAAAATGATTTTAAATCTGATTCACTGGAAGTGGATAATTTAATTTCAAAAGGTCAGAAGTTTACCTAGATAATGTGTACTCTGGGTGTATTTAACAGGTGAGAAAGTCTCCTGGATTTTGGTATAACTCCTGATTTTAGATAGAAAAACACTGGAGTTTTGCATGCAGAGCAAATGTTCTTGGGTCTGTGTAGATATTTGCATTTGAAGGGAAATCCAGAGAGTAAAACATAGCACAAATACAACCCACCATTACCACAATTAAACCTTAAGTATTTCCAAACACAAATGTCTTTTCAGTTTGTTGCTTTGTTTAAAATACATTTCTAAAATCACAAATCTCTACAAAGCCTAACCAAGTTTCAGAGAATTTAGTAAAAACAGCTATTTTTCCTGTACAAGGTGGTGAGAGAAAGACAAAGCTTCCAAGCCAACAGCAAATTCTAGCCATTTCATCTACTTGAACTCCACCAACCAAAGATCACCTCTTTTACAAGAGTTTACTATTTGTTCTGAAGACAAATGAATCTAATTGTTTTTGCACAATTGTTGGAATAGAGATACTGAATGCCTATGTCTGGAGGTCTCACAGGGAACAGTCAGCTAGGAGCACTCACTCAAATGAATGTTGGCCTCAGAACATCACAGTATAGCTACATACAGTATAGCTACAGAGACTGTTTTAAAGGTGGCAGCTTAAAAATAAATGAATGTCCAGTCTTGCTCCAGGACCACTATAACTATGATGCAAACAAAAAGTATTTGAATCACTTCCACTTCTGACTAAATTCAGCCTACATTGTCACTTGAGGTGCTCTACACAAAGGAAACAAAACAATAACAAACAGCAACAATAATAAAGTATATTTATAAGCTAAACTAACAAAACAGAGTAACTGTGTCCTTCCCATAAGAACCTTGATTTTGGATCACTTCCGGGGGGGGCAAATGTTAGTTATTTTGTTTCAAACTGTAACAGATGAAAAACAGTGTTACAAATATCTAAGAGCAAAAGATTACACTGACTCCTAGGCTGCCAATCAGGTTCTGCTTTGAAGTCCACACTCAGAAAGTTCTGTTAGTAAGAGGTAAGTGTAGGACAGATTTGAATTCCAACCCTTCGAGATAACAGCTTTAGTGATAGTCATAACTGAGAAATAAGCTTATTGTAGTTATTGTAGAACTGAGGAGGTTGAATACATTAAATACTCTTTTGTTTTTCATGAACAATGGAACTTGTTTCAGATTTCATGATTGTTTCTGATAAACCTCCAGTAACTTTCATGAATTTCTAGGGTACAGGTGAAGGGAAGACAAGTTTTCTTCTCCATTATTGAGATAATTCTCCATTCTGCTTTTAGAATGCATTTACTTAAATTTATTTTTCTTTAATATTTATTTTTCAACTGAATGGGGGGAGTGGGGGGGGAGGGTGAGGGGGAAGAAGAAGGAGGAGAAGGAACTAAGGCTTTTTTTTTTTTTAAGACAAGCAAAAGCTTTCCTAGACTCCCTAAAGTAGAGATCTGATTTTCATCCTGTATTTGCCTATGAGAGGCAATGACTATGTTGCCAGGTTCACTTCTTTTTCTGATAGTACTAATCATTAATCTTGTGACAGAAATTTAAAATCAGAACACAGGTCTTAAGAAATGGATGTGTATTTGTCTTCAACTCAAATAATAAATTCATTATATTTGACTAGATTTTTTTCCTCAGATGCCTCTCCCCTTGCCTACTAGAGTTGGCTCTCAGCTTGGAGCAGCTTCCACCACACTAAAAGTTAATCAGAAAACGTATGTTACCTGTGCTGCTCTTAGCAACAGAAAGAAGATGGGGCCCTTTGTACCCTGTCAAGTGTAGGCTTAGCTGAGATAGATATGATTTTGTTTAAAGGTGCTACAGGCATTTTCTCCCAACACCTAACATCTGTTTCCAGTGAACCATTTTTATCAAGATATTCTTTCACTGGAGTGTGAAGTGGGAAAAGTTATTCTTATACAAGTTGTTCAGTGGTAAATGTCAGGTACACTTGACTTTCATAGTTTTGTTTTATGCATAATTACAAATTATCTATAGAGATTACAACATTTTCATCAAAGAATGTTTATAGTTTCTTCCCTATAAAGTTATGAAAAATCACAAGGGATTCCAGTATTCGAGTGTGATTTCAGCAAGTTGGTGTTTACTGTACTTAAGCTGATGGTGCAGACTACTAGAAATATGGATCAAGACATAGGAGAGCCTGCATTACAGAGAGATAGCACTGCTGGTTAATGACACATTGGGAATGCCTCTTGGAAATAAGGGCAAAAAGTGAATACATTAACTTTTAGCTTCTAAGGAATGAAGCCAACCTCTTCAAACTCTCAAGAATGGGGAGGGGAAGGGGTGAGGGGGGAAAAGAAAAGTGGTTTGAAATATGTTCTTAAGTGAGTTCGTCTTAAAATATGAGTATAAAATAAGTAGCACCCTGGTTTAGACAGAAGTCAAACTTGTCATCATAAATAGCTATAAGCTGTGGTAAGCAGAGTTTGTTTCATGGATAAAAACTAAAGAAAATCTAAGGAAAAGTTGCATAACCTATTTTGGCAAATTCAGCTACTTTAATGTTAGAATTCTGGAGACCTTACCTGTCCTCCGTGAAGAAATTCTACTTTAAAGGAATCTTTCAAACGATAGTTTGATATTTAACTGGAACATCTAGTGAAACTTAGTAAGTGGAACAGTGGAACTGAGCTGAATAATAAACTAAAATTTGCTTCTAGCAAAAAAAATTTTCTTTTTTCATCTTCTTTCTTCTTAGCTTCTATGTCTCTCATACCTCACAGTTCCCAAAGGACTGAAGATAATAGCCTTCAACACACACTGCATAATGGGTAGGATGTCTGTAATGTATAATTCAGCTCAAGACTTCTCTAATCCATATTATAAGAATAGACACCTTTATCATCTTCTACAAGGAGCTGGAGTTGTTTATTGGATGCAGATCCTTTTTTTTTTTTTTTTTTTGCCCCATTTGTGCTAATTAGCGTGGTGGAGAACTTCGGAGAGCATTATGAGAAGGTTGGACTCCCCAGGGTACAAGGTTTATTTATGAAGTTACTCCAGCTCAGTGAGCAGAATTATTCACATCAAAGTTTGTGATTTAAGCCCAGTGAATTACAAACTTTGCTCCGGGAGATTACTGGAAACCTAGAGATCAGAGGAAGACTGACTAGGCAGTGGGTAAAGTATATATTCTCAAGAACCTTCTCCATCAAACACCCAAGGGAAGTAGAGTTCCAAAATTCCTTCTGCATCAATCAGTTAAAACTGAAGACCACATAATAAACCTTTTCTAAATATAACCTTGTGTTTCATGCCACAGAACTATCTGTCTCTTAGTGACAGGCAAGTTCAATTTTGCTCCTTAACAAAATACATTTCTTAATCTTAAAACATTCACAATTTAGATGTCTGTGTAAGAAATCAGTGAGCGTATTTTGCTTTTTTACCTGTGTGATATTTTAGGATCAAAAACTACACCGAATTTTTATGAAAAAGCTTATCAGATTTGAGCATCATCCAAATCATCATTATCTTTTATGTTCAAACCATAACAGTCAAATCAACATGATGATACCAGAGGGAACCCTTTGGTTGCTACTCAAGCTATGCAATCCAATTTTTGGATGTCCTTCAACAGATGCTCCATGACACAGTACATTCTGCTCCTGTATGCCCTATATGCTGAAAAGGTGGGTAAGTCTCACAAAGGTCTATGCCATTTAAGCTTGTTGTTAAGAATCATATTATCAGTTGATTTCCTTTCAATGAGCACAGCAACACAATAATAGTAAGAAACAAGAAATGACACTAATGGCTTACAAATTTAGAACTAAAAAAAGACAATTCTTCTCAGAATGGGTAATTAGGAGTAACACTGGGTTGCATCGTGGATTTATTTATTTGCGTTAAAAAGGAAGATGGATGAATTAGCAGGAGAAATATGAGATGTTAAACACTGAGGCATTCTTCTCATTTCATTATATTTACATTATAAAAATATACAACTGAGCTAATCTTCCCAGGCTGCCTTTGCATTCAAGGGAGAAAGACAAGCACTTCTCAGAAGAAACTGCTCTCCTGTTTTGAGCATCTGCTCCAAAACACGTTCCCATCAGCTCTGTTGACACTTCTATTCACTGTGAAAAGAACCTCGAGTAATAGATTCAGACTGAAATGTGGACTTCTTCCACAGTCAGAAAAACAAATTCCACCTGTTCTGCTTTTCCTTACGAATCTGATCAGAGGCAGGATACTGGGCCATGTAGATCTTTGATCTGACCCCTGATAAGTCTGTTCCTGATGAACACTGCATTACACATTCCCTCTGAAGTGGATCTAGAGACAGAATTTCTGTCATTTACTACATAAAGACATAGTTACACAAAGGACAATGTTTCATCTAAATTTGGCAAAACATTGCTCAGTTGTTAGCACTTCTGACTCTTGTGAGGCAAATTGTCAGCCCAACTGGCACATGTGCTATCTAAACAGTGCTTGTGTGAAACAAAACAGAAGGAACACTTCAACAGGTTGAACAGGAACTTGTGCTTCATGGAAACACACTGGCTTTTAATTTTCTCCTCAGTACAATTCAGGATATAAATTCTAACTAGTTAAGCACTGGAATATTAACGCAAACTTAACATTGTGGCCTTGAATACTGGAAAAAGTATTCTCAGCTCAATCCTTAAACCAGAAAGGACAATGAATTGACCAAAATCCATTGAGGCAAAAGTCTAAAGTCCCTTCTGAATGTATCTCAAGAAATGGAAGTATAATGAAGACAAATCTTGTGTCTCTGGAGAAGAATTTTCTTTGTTTTCTGAATAATTATTACTATCCTTTTAAGCTTACATTAGTTGTTTAGTTTTGTGAGGTTCACAAGTCATTAAGAATGACTCCTGTGCAAGCAGATGCATGGCTGAGGTGCAGTATTGATATTTTCCAATTTGCAAATGCTGACTTTGCTAAAACATTTCTTCTCAAAACACAGATTGTGTACACCTGCTCTATTTGTTTTGCTAAGAAGCAATCATTTCTGTTCATCATTTAATCCAGAATGTTGATTTTTGAGAGATTTGAGTACAGGGAACTATTTATTTATTTATTTATTAACAATTCATCATCAATACTTACAAAAATCAGTGCAAGGATAAAATCTATACTAGGAAAGTATTGCTGTTTACCTGCTGGAGTTTTCACACACCACAGCAGCTAGAAGTCTCAAAGTATCCAAATTAACCATACAGATGGTGCTTCAACTTTGCGTCTGCTTTATTTCCTGTCAAAATTAAATCTCAAGTGCGGCATCACTTTTCTTCACTTTCTGAAATATACAACTGTGATCCAGGTAAATTTAGCCAACATGTAGAATGATTCAGGGCCCAGGTATAATTAATGCCTTTGACATGATACTTCAGCTGTTACAGCCATTACAGAAATAGAATAAAAGGAGGAAAACATTATTTTGTTTAATTGTGAATTTCTGTGGTATACCATTTATAGAGGTTTCTATTGTTTATCAATGAAGCTGTAGATACTTGTTTTGTGCATGGCTCACTGCTTTTGGGCAGTAGCACTGAGTTCCGGTTAATTTTAATGGCCTTCACTGAAACTGGTTTCCTTCAGATCCTATGTTCAAAATTTGAAGTGATGTTCTATATATACCCTCTGGGCATCTCTCAGTTAACTAATGAACCAGGCGGAATTTTCAAGGGCAGTCATCCAGTATTCCAACCACAGAAGCCAGGTGCACATGCAATTCAGGTGCTTTGATTCTCCAAGAAAACTATTAGAAGCACTAGTAGTTTTTCATGAATGCTGACAATGGAATTTCACTCCCACTCTTGAACCATGCTTTCCCCAGTCTCTTGACATCCAAACTAGACTAAACCCTTTTCTTCTGGGGTGGCTTTCTCTTTGTGGTACACCCTGGCCTCTGAGCTTCTGTGTTCAATTGGTAACCAGGCAGAGAGCCTCAGCTCTTCCCTACATGCAAGCTCCTCCATGGCTGACAGCATTAGGGCAGCTGTCAGAGCACAGACAGGAAGTGGGCAGTACTCAAGCATCTCCTCTCTGCACAAACATGGCTGCAAGAGCCCTCGGGACTGGTGATTCTAAGAAATGCAATGTTTTTCTATGAATCTTCAAAAACCTAATGAAAATTATATATTATAAGAAATAATCTCTTGATGCAATATATTTAAGACAACTTCTAACCATAATAGTACTGAAATAATTCACTGATATTCTCATTCTTATCATGTGTCTACAATCTAGCAAGCACATTTTAATTGCACTCCATAAAGTTTAATTTTTTCTTCCCCTTATCTCCTCCTCAGATTCCTTTCTGCTATGAGACATCCAGAAAGCAGTAAATTCTGTGCAGAAAGCCATGGCTTTATTTGCCTGGGAATTCACATTTCTAGTGTTTTTGATACTAATTTATCACCTTCATTCCCTTCTCTGGCCTGCAGCTTGTTTGCTGCATCCATCTGCTTAGGGCTTGTAATAAATATCAATTTTTCTACAGGACGGATGTGCTCCAGAAAGTCCTCAGAATTAACATAAAAGTGTTGCTTGTTAGTATATACTTAAGTTTTGATAAACATAAGCCAGATCACATATCACCATTACATAAAAACCATAATTATTATTAGGTTTTTAAATGTGTTAAAAGAGATAGAGCTACTCTCAGATTATGCGTGCAGCTCCAAAGATTCCATAAAGACTTGTACAGATAAGATCAAAAGAAGAACAAAATTCTATGGTAAGAGGAATTTTATCTGGGATATTGTTTTGCATTTTCATATAACATATTAAGTAGCAAACCAAAAAATGGCAATGTCTTCTTTTTATTTTCTGTCAGAAATAAACCTGATACACAGAGATAGAGGAATTCATTCCTGATTTGAAAGAAGAGATGATCATTAAAAATTTCACAATGAAATCTTTCAGAAACCATAAGCTTTTTTTAGTCTTTTCTAAGTAAGAAAACACTGACCAGAATGTTATATGCATATGTACTGTTATCACTTCATTGTTTCTATTGCTGCTAGGAACAAAAAAATAAATCTGAGCACTGTTCAATGCCTTTTGGGCAGATAGTCATTAGAAACTCTTTTTGTGGTTGTGCAACTTACTGAAAAAAAATTGTTTAATTAAATGTAACCATGAAAATTAAGCATATCTTTTAGATCACAAAGAACAATTTTTACATTTGTATTCTTTTCTGCTCTTCTGCCTTGATTAGTTATCCACAAGACTTGTATTCCTACTCTTTTCTTCTTTCTATTAGTCTTTGTCCCAGACTTCGTCAGCAAAGTATAATTCAGATTTCCATTAGCTGCAAAAACTACTAAGACTCTCCGATTTTCTGTCAATTTAGAATATGTGCACTCTTCCCTGTTTAAAATCTGCTACACTAAGTATGCTCCCAGTACTTCACTGGGGCATTACATGATCTGTCTTCCATTAGAGCTGAACTCAGGGACTTTTAGTGTCAACAAATTATACCAAATATCATGCAGCTGTCTTGACTAACAGTCTTGCTCAATAGGGAGCCTAGGAAGCTGAAATAACCATCCTAAGGTCATCACACAGTTTCAGACATGCAGACAGGCAGAAAAGTGAGGTCAAGCAACAAAACGGTGATTCAGTCTCGAGACAAAATTTCATGGTTAATGATGCTGACAGATTTTTATTCTCCTACAGTGTAAGTAATAACTGTAACTCACCTAGTTCAAGCCAAAAGCATAGCATGTATATTCATTAAATGAAAAACTGATAAAGTTCAGCAATAGAAGGGACTCCTTTTCTTTTTCCTTCTTAAATGGGATGTGGGAACATTGTTCTTGATGTAATAATCAACCTAATTCCATCTTTGATGTTTGTCTATTACTATCTAGATAGATTGGGCTTTGGGCACTTCAGTTACAGGGACTGTTCTATTGAATTCTTTATTATTCTACAGTCTTCTAGCCATTAAAGACTTTTAGATTATGAACTGACAGGATCTGTACAGGTTGTGTATATATGCCACTTATAGCTTGTTTTTGTTCTAAAAAATGGTAAGAATTTTACAATTAATGCTAATTAGAGTACACATTATTCTGTAAAAGTTAGTAACTTGTATCCTCCATGAAGTGATATTTTGGATAGAGCAAAGAACATGCTATTGAGAATGAAAATATATGATAGTTAAGCTCTGTCACTGTGATGTTAGGAGCCTTGAAAAAAAATACACCTAGAGTGATATTTTCAAATTATTTCATCTCTAGGTTTAAGTTCTAAAATACTTTATCCATTTTAAAAAGAAAAGTCTCTTCAGAATGACATGGAAATTAAAATCATTGCATGTCATTAATATACTCCTCAGGTTATTGTACTTAAACAAGCGGTCTGGACTCAAATAGACCATCTTGGAAATTTTACTATGGTATAAAACAAAATCTAAACTCAAAACACTTTTTTTGTTTGTTTGTTTAGAATATAACTACAGACATAGAAGCTAATATGTGGTCACTATTTTTGAAAATATGACATTGTTTACTCATCTATAATTTTGAGATAATGCATATCAGTAAAATACAATCAATATCCAGAAATCCAAATATAAATCTGAATAAAAAATATCTAATATACTGTATGTTTGCTCACTCACATATTTTTTTAAATACCTTATACTTGCCCTGTAATGGCTGTGATCTTTGAATCATTAATAAATTATTAGTAATTCATTATTCATCGAAATGTTTAAGGTGATACTCCTATTTGTGGTCTACTGAAATGTTCAATTTTATAACTATTCCTTTATCAATTTATTCAAGTGGCAAATTCTTAAGCACTAAGCACATCATTTTATTTCTGCCACATTTTTGTAAAGTATCTTACTGCTGTTGTGTTACAGAGCTCTGAATTCTTTCTCTTCTGTTCACATGTCCAATTACAGTTTTTGACAAGTTTCAAAATATTGTAAATGAGAAGTGGCACTTCCACTGTTTATTCAGGTAAACTGTTTTCAAAATAATCTAACTAGAATTGAAGCTGTTGAGGTTCTTCTGCTCAAGTGAAAATAACAGATGCAGGGGTTGGTTCCAGTATTTTTTGCCCATGGTGGGAAATGGTTTGCCTGACAAATTGATATTTCTTGCCATTTCTTTGAATGATCAAATTCAAAATCCTACGTAGGACTGAACATCTGTTTATTCATTAAAACCCTTCCTTATTCATCCATGCAGGGTGGATGAATATCACTTCTGAACTTTTTCTCAGCATGAAGGAGCTGTGAAAAGTCATTAAGACTTTTATGACCAGCTTGAAAAATATGCTTTAGACTAATATATGAAGCAGAGATTTACATGTGAATAATGGAGTGACTCTCTACAGCCACTCTAAAGTAGATATCAGTACTGAGTACTCTTTTCTTACCTTCGTATCTACAATCACAGTAATAGCTATTTTTGAGAGAATACATTCACACAATAGCTCTACAATTTCAAGAGACTATAAATGCTGAGTACATTATTCATAGTAGCAGCCGCATGCCAGAAGAGAATATTATGATCTTCCTTCATAAGTAAGGGTGTCAAATTTGTCTAAACAGTCGTGCCTAAACAGCTTTACTGACAAAAGGGGGGTGTTCTAAACAGAAGGAAAGGATCCCAAAAATTAGACTTTAAGTGGAGTGCAGAATAGTCTCCTCTAACTTCTCTCCTTCCATCATTTTAGTGTTTTCTTCTGCAAGAAGTAGGGTAGGACTACCACTGTGCTTTCCAATGAGTCATTAAATATTTATTTTGAAAGAGTCAGCAAAAGAGGTTATATAGGCATCATTTAGGATTTTGCTTCAGCATCTTTAAAGAATTTTCTGTCTGATGATTTTGATACCTGAAAGATCAAGTAATTAAGCTGACTATTTTGAAGGTTAAATTGAGATTATATTACTGAAATAGACTGGCTTCATAGAACACACTACAGCAAATAAAAATATTCTCATCACTGCTGACAAAGATTGTACACTAGTAACACTCTCATAAGCATTCACTGATTAGTCCCGATCAAACACTTGCACTTACATGAGTTATCACATTCACATTTGACAAAGAACTTAAGTGTACTTCAATTCCACCTAAGCCTACATGAGATAAGCAGCTAACATAATTTAAAGATTTATTTTAGTAATTTTTGTTAGCTGTGGTCAGAATGCTTCGCCCATAAGATAACAAAGAATAGAAAGATTGACTTTTCTTACCTTTATTTTCCTTTCTTTCATCAATATTCATTTCACTTCTAGGAAAAGAAAAACAAAAGACATCAACAACAAAAGCACAAAAACAGGAAGCCACAGAATATTGCTCATTCTATTTATCTTACATTTTTCTAATTTTTTCATGCATCTATAATGAAAATTATTAAGAACTACAAATATTTTTTTTCATTTTTTAACCATTCACTCTACATCAAAGGCATAAAACACTGAAGTAGGAAATAATCTTCTCTGTACTTGCATGCTACATTTTTATTTTTTAACAGAACAGAAAGCAAAAATAAAATTTGATGAAGAATGCAGCATTCATACAATGCTAAAATTACTATTCTGTGAGCAAGACTGTTTTCTTAAGTCAGACATTTTTTATTGCAAGCCATCACTTACAAACAGCTCCAAAACCTATAATGATTATGTAGTTAATACAGTACACAACGCTTCACTAAACAGCTGAAGGTATTCTGAATGGAAATCTGTAACCATTAACTCATTTTAAAAGAAGAAAAACATTTATGAATATTCCTTGTTTACAAGGTTCTAGGTAATTTCTGTGTATGTACTGGGGGCTGAAGTGATTTGGGCCAGACTTCCACATGGTCAATTTCCTATAAATACATGCTTCAACAATCATTAACAGTCTCTGCCCTATATAAGCCTGACATGAAAACTGTCTAGTTCAGTGCATCGGCTATTTTTAACCACTCCATACAGTTTCCTCAGCCATGCAGATCTCTAGTTTCTGCAGCATTCTTACCTGACCAGAAAACTAGAGTTCAGGCAGCTGTCTTAATGCTGCTTCTGTCTGCTTCCCACAAATTACATATTTCTGAGACAAGACAGAAATGGTGGCTGAATGTTAAACATGAAATCAGTCAAGATAGGCATCATAGGGTTTCCGTTTGCTCTGCAGATGGACTAATACAGGTATTAAATCTTCAAAATCTTTCAGATAGATAAATATAATTTTGATAATCGCATTTGTATTAAAGAAATTTAGCTTTCTTCGTGCTAGCCTGAAAATACGAATGTGAAAATGGAAAGACAAGGTCTTACTCTGGTCATACTTGGAACATCCAATGTGCACTGAACTGCCCTATTTAAATCCTAAGATCCTTGAATCTTATACTATTTCTATTCATTTTATTCAATATTAGGCATAGATGGAGTTATTCGAGGCCAGATTGGATGGGGCCCCAGGCAGCCTAATCTGATGATTGGCAGCCCTGCCCACAGCAGGTGGTTGGGACTCCATGTTCTTTAAAGTTCCTTCCAATACAAGCTGTTCTATGATTCTATGATCCTATGTGTCAGTGATTTGTAAAAACAGTTCAGAAAGTGTCAGAATAATATAAAAACAACTGGAAAGTTTTTATTGATACGTTGGTAAAGTTTTACCCTGATATCAGGAAAGCATATATTGCATATAACTTCAAGATCTAGCTGATGAACAAACCTTGCTATCTTCACAGTGCAAAATTAAAACTTAAGTCCATAAGTACAACTCTAACACTCACCAGACCATATTTATACTAAATTACTTGTTAATTAAAAATAACTGCAATTCAAATCCAACAATTTTCCTTAAGTGGCTGAACTGCAAAATGTGCACAGAAAGATATCATGGGGAATATTCCAACACAGCATAAATTTGGAAAATTGTAACTTACCACTAAATGAATGTATTTTTTCTGGCAGCGCAGTAAAAGCAGTGACAAGAAGCAAAGGGATGTCCAAATGATGACATGAGAAGTTTGTGGTTTTATAGTAATAACTTAATAAGTGACTCTGAGGATCTCTAACATTTGAGTAATTGAAATAGACTCACATTCCCAAAACCTGAAGGGCCTTCCTGTAGATATTGTGTAGATATCTACACAAATACCTTTTCTGCAAACTGTGATTTTTATTTACTAAATTTCTGAGATAAATGTCACAAACTCAATTAAAGAAATAGTCAAAGTTGAGCAAAAATTGTCTGAATTTCTTCATTATCAAGGCCTTCACCGGTGGTCCATAAGATTTTCCTGAATGTTTTAGATGCTGCTTGTGGGATAATGCTGCTCTCTTTAACAAAGTATACAAACTGCGCTGAAATTGAGCATGCTTGTTACATGTGTCACGTAACCCTTGAGAGAGAGTCTGCTTAGATATGGGTGTTATTCTTAGTGGCATTTGAGTTTTAAATTTAAGATGGAACTGAATTCAAAGAGGAATATAGGGAACACATATCATGGAGTTTCAGAGATTCCTGAATGAAGAAGCGGGGCTTGTTGCCTGTGGTTGGACCATGAGGCCAGAGCTATGGTGAGTTCTGATTTGTTCTCCTATGCAGACATACGTGACCATAACTTGCAATTTAAGGGCAATTTAGCATTTTAAGAACCAGAATTTACATATCTCTCTTTCAATGGTAGGGTCAGACTTGGCACAGATAGCTAAGACAAAACTGCTGTTAGGTTCCATATTAAATTTTATAAAAATGCCTCCAGCTCCTCCCCCAAAACAGAAACTAAGATAAATAGATTAGTTAAATTCTAACTGAGATTATTCAGACCCATTCAAGACCTTGGAAAAAATCCTAACGAACTGTAAGCTATCTTGGAAGCAGGGCACTTTCTTCCCCTTTTCTGAGGCCAAGATACTGCTCAGAATTTGTTACAAAATCGAAAAGTGATCCATCATCTCTGAAGTAATAGAACACCTCTCTTGAAGATGGCTTCAGACCTTCCAGATATTTGTATGAATGGCATCAACAATGGATTAGCAACTAGTATAGGTAGGCAGGCATCACTGCATGTTCTGTAGGTGACATTATCATAGGATATGAATCAGTAGCAATGACCTGATAGACTTCTAAGCTATTCAGGTTTCAATTAGCATTTAGTATTATTTTCTACAAATTCCACTGTTCATTAGCAAGACTTGACAGTCCCGACAGCTGGTGCTTTGGAGTATTCCTGTATAGTATTCCTAAGTGACCTTGATGAACCTTTTAAATCACTTTAGCTCTACTTTGAAGAACAGATTGTCCATGCTGATTTTATAACCCACACTACTGCTGAGGCAGCTTTCTTGGCCAGCTTCGGTCTCCCCATTTCTGAACATCTGCTGCTTGGAAAATTCAAGTCATCACCTGCATATTGGTTGAATTTAGCGATAAGAAAGTTTATAAGAACTTAATCTGCCTCATTTCCCATGTAATACACTTAGAAATATATGGTTTTTTCAAATTCTTGTAGCACTGTGTGTTTGATCTTATAAAGGCAAAATCAGAAGTCTCTGCAACAGTTAGAGAAATGTTCACTATCATATTCTAGGAAAAGAAAAAGAAAAAAAAAGAAAGAAAAAGAAAATGTTTGGTTTCTTTAAAATCTTAATGCTTTGAGTGTTACTGCTTTCAACTGGCATCATCCTGCTCTAATATCTGTACAGCTTCCTGACTATCAGCCCCATCTTTGCCTGTCACTATAAGGTCACAATTTGTGGACTACTGCCAGACCATCAGCAGCCACTTCTCTCCTTTGTCTTTCCAGTATGTGCTAAGTGCTCATAAATCACATTAACTAGAATTGAGGCAAAGCAAGAAATTGAACAAATAATTATAATAGCCAACAGGGAGAGCAGAGACCTGTTTGTAATTGCTTAGTTTGCTGAGTACGTGGATGCTAATATAACTCACTTCAAAGCAATTATGTTGTAGCTTCTGACAGGTGCAATATGGAATTATTTACTTTAGCACAACTACTCTGGGCAACCTTGGAAAGTCCATGTCAGCATTTACTACTGTGGCCTTGTATCTACCATTGAACTCCCTGATCTTCCTTGAAAAACAGAACTTCCCTGTACACCAATTATTCCAAGTAAACCCCTGGTCCTTCTGATTTCACTGACTTTTTGTATCTGTCTCAGAATTATTATTGTCAGAAACTTTTGAAACTACCTTGCTTTATAAGCCTTTTTGTGATGTCTAAAATGGAGCTGAGGCTGGTCTGAAAAGTGATCATTGCACAATTGTTAATCACCCATACAAAATATCTCCCACTTTCTTATACCAGAAGGGAATAAAATTTGAGCATTCATTCGATTTTTCATTTTCCTCATTTACAAAGGCAACCTTTTCAAACAAAGCCTCAGTTGCTTCCATATGAGCCTGTTCAGCCTGGAAATCTTACAGTCTTCACAGCCAGCCATAGACTTTCTATTCAGACTAATCTGTGTAAACAAGACTGCATACTGTCAGGGTCAAAGCTCTCTACTATTTGGCCTCAAAAATTTTCTAGTACTATGAACACAGATCTATGTACAGAAGACACACATTGACTGTATTTAAAAGCATATTTGTGTTCTCAATGTGTTTGTGTTTTTGACAAATATTCTGAGTCAGTTCATATCCGTTTTGAGCTAAAACCTAAATAGAAGTAGAATGGAAAAGTACAGAAAATAAAGAAATGACATTAGAATTAAAAAAAAAAACAAACACTTCCTGCTCCTTATAGTTACCCATATTTATTTCAAGTGCTAGTTTCTCACAAGCTTTTCTCCTTTCTATTCACAAATGTTTACAAATTAATTTCCTCAAGAATTGTCTTTATTAATAGTAACTCAGTACTTTTTAACTGACATTTTTATTACTGTTGGTTAATGTTCTATTTTTCTAATGTCTCTACATTTCTTCATACATAAAGCTCCCACAAAATATCTGGGAGATTTGGTTAGTTATGACCATTGCACAGTGCCATTTCCATTCTCTGACCACATGTCAAGATCTGAAAGCTTAAGTGTTTGTAATCAACAGAATTTTGCTGACTTGCAAATGAAGATAATTATTTGGATACCAAGCTAGAACATTTCAAATAGGACCATTTGATAAAAATCACTGTATAGCCCATCTTAAAAAAAAAAAAAAAAAAAAAAAAATAAACGAGCACTATAAAAGCAGCCCTACTTGGCACTAATACTAAGGGAAATAAAAGCATGCACTTCCTAAAATTTATCACTTCGCTTCTACATACATGCACTTCAGGAAAATTCAATTAATTGAATGTAAGTGAAAAATATCCTTCAAATAGAGACATCCACTCAGCTGAAATAAACCCATTTTTCTTGTAGGGAAATGTTTGAAGAATATTTTTTTCTTCTTTCCCAAGTTCTGATATTTATTGACCTTTGGGTGAATGTAAAGTAGACCTCAGTCTTGTCTTACTGTTTAGACAACCAGAATTAAAAAAAAAAAAAAGTGATGGAGAATGACCAAACACATCTTGTCCTCTAAATTATGAAAAACTGATTAGGATCCCTAGTCAAAATCAAATTCTGATTTTTCTCCCTGCTGTTCAAAATGCACCAGGGGTAACAATGTTCTGATATCTTCTAACAATATGTAAATTATAATAAAAATGATTATTAAATTACATTGGAAATCTTAGCAAAGGCAATTAAATTATCCCCACATTTCTAGCAGATGCACAAGAAATTTCTGTTGTCCAGAGAATGTGGTAAGTGACTTAACTGAAATACTTGCCTTACACAGCAGTCTTTCATGGCGTGCTATAACTAGTAATCTACCCAGGATCAGAGCCAAAGAGGGATTAACCCATCACAGAAAGACATTCTATTTTAGGCTTCAGGCGCACATGCCTACTGACTGAACACGCTGAGCTTTGTGCAGTATGCCACTGCAGTTTGCTGCTTGATGAAAAAGAATGCTGTAATTTATCTTAAGCTTATAATACTGTGTTGATGCATCACACCTGTCAAAATGATGTTAGCATAGTAGACTGGTAAATCAGATGCATCTTCCAAAATCCTTGTTTGGTGACTCCTGCAGTGTAAAAAAAAAAAAAAAAATAAGCTATAGATTTTCAGCAGTATTCTTTCAGTGTAAGAATCAGATCCTTCCCACCACTGCAGAAGAGCCCACATTTATCACTGAGAATATAGGCCTGCCAGCTGAACAAACATTTTATTCCTTAATTACAATGACTATTAAGTCACTGATACTACTGACACTACTGACTATAGTCCCCAGAGAACTACGCTTTAATCCTTGTTCTAGAATACATAGATCTGATAGAGGGACAGGAAAATATATTTCTGCTAGAGGTACGTGTAAAACTTTTTCAACTATTTTCTGTAGCAATTACAGGATGCTTCTGTCTAGTCTTCTACCACCTTTGATAACACCACAACCTTAATTAATGGTCACAAGAGATTCTCTCTATAAAGCATGTTTAAAAGTCTAAAAGGCTAAACTACCTTGCAGGTATCCGCAACTCCTCCATTTTAAGAGTTTATTCTACAGGAGGTAGTTATCCCATTTACTTACTTGTAGTATGTCTGATTCAAAAGTATATAATTCAGGATCTCCATGTGGGACTATGTGCTATAAGACTGCAGTCATTTCCTTTGGATTGCTTCACATTGGCGTGAGCCAAGGGGTCTGACATAACACTACAGCAGTTCAAAAAGACTGTTCAGCTATCAAAGAAAATGCTTGTAGTGGGAGAGGAGCTATATAACTAAAATTATAGGTATGTTATCTAACAGGCCTTTTGATAAGCGATTTTCAGGTGGTAAATCAAGAGATAATTTTCAGACACAAAAATCGGCTCGACACTAAAGTGCTTCAAGTTACTTTGTGCAGTAGAACCCTTTTTGATTTATTCTGGTTATAATTAGCTATTATGGATTTTAAAGTAGAATGTAGAGAGCTCTTTGGCATTTGAATGATCACTGGAGATCTCCACCTGCTATAATTTATCTGCACTCAGCTAACATTTTAAATGAGCTGAAAACAGGACATTATCTGGATTTGTACATTAATAGAATAGATATGAAAATCAATATGACCATTTTCATATGTTTTTAACTGTTTTCTTATAAATTTAATTTACTTTCTATAGGAGCATTTTTCATCTAATTCAGTTGAGGTGTGAACAGCTATTTCCTATTTTGCTTTGTCTTCATGAAAGAAGAAGAAAAGAAAGAAAGACTGTCTTATTTACTGCACATCAGCTGTTTTGTGTTCCAAAAACACAATTACTTCCTTGTGTAGTTCTATTTGTATGGCTTTTGTAGCTCTTTACAAATATTATTGAACTTTATACCACTGTAGTGAGCTGGTGTTCTTACACCCAGATGCATCAATTCAAAATTCTGTGCAAATTTGGATAAACAGGTTTTTTTAAAGTGTACAAAGAATTTATCAATATATGCCATCATTTGTATACAAAATGTGTATTTCTGCTTTTAAATGAATTTTTAAACAACATACATCTTCAGAAATGAATGATCACATGTGGACACCCAAATTTATTTTAACCAAAAACTATGTAACAGAGTCAAGAATAGAACCCAATTCTCCAGAGTGATTCTTTTTTTTTTTTTCTTTTTTTTGGGGGGGGACACATGGTGGGGAAGGAGTGCTTGTAATTCCCACTCTAAATATATCTCAAATTCTCCAACAAATGGAACAGTTATCCAAAAGAGAGCAAACTAATTCAGCCGCAGTACAGATTTACCTGATGCACTGAAGTCGGCACTGCTGAGGGGAAAGTGGTGTGTGATCATGTCATTTTAGATCAGAGCTCCATAGACTTCAGGACTCGAAGGGCCCATCTTGATCATCCAGTCTGACAACGTGTATAGGAAGAGTCCATGGGAACAGCCCAGGATGAATCTCCTTTCATAATGCATAAGTACAAAGATACAGAATTAAAAATGTGTGAGCAACTTCCATTCTGACAATCCACAATTTAGAATGCATGTTTTTGCAATGCATTTTTTTAGAGGAGAGAAGGAAGGGTAGAACTGTTTCATGTTTAACTCCTAGATGTTGACTTCTGAAGCAATCAGAATTATCTATAAATAACCTCCTGAATCAATTTTCTTCCTTCTGGGGTGTGTAGAATAATGGCTTTTCAGCATGCCAGTAAAGTGACCACACTGTCTTCCTACAGGAGATGCAAAGAGGCAGATTCTGGAAACACGGCACAGAATGAAGACATATCATTTTGGGTGCAGTGAGTGAGGCTGGGGAATGGCATAGAGGGGCCAGGCTTACAGCTGGGGAAAAAGGGGACAGGAATAGAAATAGATCTAGAGATTTGTTATACCTTATTTTCCACATGCTGTCATTACTGTGTTTGCAGTCTGTGGCATGTGTCTCTTGGAATTACGTTCATTTTATACTACCTTCACAACTATTTTGTTATTTTCCTTTCTTATTTACTAATAGACTAAGTGCTGTTTCTAAGTCACTTGCCAATTTCAGTGGCAAATACCTATGCCACTATGACATTTATAAACGAGACAGCTTGGCTGCTTTCACTTTGGGAAGTATTTGATAGACATTGTTGCCCTGTTGATAGTTCGTAACTAACAAGCAGCAAAACCTGGCAATTTCTCTGTATGTATTAAATATCAAAACTCAGTGTCATTGACTCATCATGATAGGGAAGACAGCACTCAGCACAAGGCAGGAGAAATCCCTTCTGCTCTTCAGCTGAAGGAGCTAGTATACTGTGGTTTTGCACCCAAGATGGAAGGTTGGATATCAGAGAGACGTGCACTGTTCTCCTATTTGGTCAATCATATGCTTCTCCTCTCAGTCTTGTAAGGAGTCTGTTTGCCACTGAATTCTTTACTCTAGATGTATGACTTCCTATAAAACATAGTCACAATATTAAAAACTTGCAATTGTGGGCCAAATTCTGCTCTCAAGCATATTTGAATAAATCTGAAATTCAATAGCTAGATATTTTTTGGATCTGAGTATGTGGACAATTTATTTCTCTCATCCATGTGTCTTTTAATCCAATCAGCCAAGATGTTTGATCCCAACTGTGTACATTTGCTTTGTAAAATGAAATAGAAATGGCAAGCACACATGGCCCCAGTACTTAAAATATCATTTTACCCACAGTCATCATGCAGTAAATGCTGTTAAAGTAACAGAGTTGTGCTTGGGGGATGGGATACAGAGCTGCCTGAATGTTCCTTATCTAAGAAGGGAAGAGATCTTTCTTTTTGCTGCTATTCATGTGACAGCAGAGCTGGAGGGACCAATTCAAACTTAAGAGCTAGATTTAATCTGAAATGATCAATACCCTGGAACTTGCCATGTCCCACATGATTAGGCCAAGTAGCAGCACCGTATATTCTGAGCTTGTGTTGCTAACCACTGTGTATTCACTAATTCTGTTAGGGAGTTTTTCCTACTACTCATACATTTCCAGTGGATAAGCCCATGCCAGTGAACCTGACATTCAGCCTTCAGAGAAGAAATGGCTAGTGATACACAGAAAAACCTTTTCCAATAACATCAAGAATGTATTCCACAAATCTGTCATAAGAGATAATTAGATAATTACTTTTAATCCAAATATGTAAAGTTTTTATCATCAATAACCGAATTTTTAAAGCCAATATTAGTTCCTGGCATACAAATTCTTTAATGGCACAGTACACACTAAGCTGTGGACTGCAAGTTCAGGGGCCCATCCATCCTCACACATATTTACTCAAGACCAAGGTCTTTTCCAGCCATTACTCTAGCATGCATCTAAAAGTCACAGTGTCACTGGTTCTGGCTGCTCCTCTTAGAGCAATATGAAGAAATTATTTTTTGGTACTTTGGATTTTGAATGATGTGATAGCCAGTTTGGATGAAGCTTTTTCTAGGGGTTAGATTACTTTTTCTATGATGCAGGTTTTTTTGTTTGTTTTGCTTTGCTTGTTTGGTTTGTTCCTTTATTTGTTTTTAACCCTGGATTTCTTCCTGCATGGAAAAACCTGATATGGAATAACTGAATTATGTAAGAAGGGACTGAGTTTTCAGTATTAGTGAACAACTAAAACTAGAAGCTAAAAGCAAATTTGTTTTTAAGAGACTGCATGAAGATGTTACATTCTCTTGGGACCAGATTATTTGTAAAATGTTGCAATTTTTTTTCCTGCTTTATCTCATAGCATCCTTGCCTTGCCTCAAGTCTTGCTGTAGGTACTCCTTTTCAGTACAACTTTACTCAAGCCAAACAATCCTTATCGTATCCCTTGCATAAATGAAACCTGAAAGTCTGTTAATAAAACTCAAAGAATGGAACAATAAAGCGAGACTTATTATTTCAAAAATCATATAGAAATATGGCAGCTTTGTATATGTTTCAGTACATTCATAAAACATCTAGATTCTGAAGTTATAAGGACCATAAATGTCAGTAGTGTACAGAATCATCAGTCCTCAGCAGAATGACACATCACAAGTCATTACAATCTAGGAAGTATTATAACTTTTCTTTCTTAGCTAGAAACAGTCCATCAGACCCTGGCCCACATAAAGCACCCTTATATGCAACCATGGCAGCAGTAGTATTTCAGGGCAGGTTTTGATTAAAAGGGATACTTTGAACTATGTACTTTTCTGAATCAGAGCCACAAGCATCCACCCTTGAAACCAAAGATTTAATTACTTCCATAAGGGGAAAAAAAAAAAAAAAGTTTCCTAATCTTTGACAAAGGAAGACTTACTCCCCTGTATTCAACTGAGTTTCAGCATTTTCAGAATACTGGAAACTCATGAAAAGTTTCGAAGCCAGTGCACATATATTTAGATTCACTTATTTAAAAAAAAAAAAAAAGAAATGACATGCAAAACTAACCACATATCTCTATCTACACCAAGAGAAGTATAACTTCTTGTCTGACTCTACACTGAAAGTAAATATCTCTAAATATATTGATTGTGTATATATAATAAATGTATTATTACTAATTTAAACTAAGTCTAGATTATCACAAAAATTTAACATGAAAACATAGTGTATATATATTTTTTTACTGTTTACTGAGAAATCAAAGATAATTAAAACATAAGGAAAAGGTAAAGACCAATGTGGACAGTAAGCTGAGACGCTACCATTTTAAAATTCACTTTCTATTTAACATCCAGCTGCTGGGACAACTGCAAAAGCAACTGGTTGGCTTGGGGCCCTCTTTTGCTTCTCTTTGTTTTGATATGACTGACATGGCAATCTGTTGACAGTTCTTCCCCTTTGAATAGCTAATGTTGGGACTGTGGAGAAGGTTCCTTAAAGACACCCTTAAAAAGAGAGAATATAAGGACCATCTGTTGCCTGTAGTGTAATGAGGTCCCACTATTAAGAAAACAACAACAACCACCACCAACAAAACAAACATTTTCTTTAAAACACTGGTTTATTTCTATGAATGATGTCCAGTTCTGGCCACAGCCACCCAACATAAATGGCAGCCACCCAGCATCTGACTGACTGATGAAGAAGCCCATCCATTTCAAGACAGTACTATCCACTCAGACTGAGCATTAATAACATTCATTAATCATAGCATCCTGTATTTGCTTTGCCTAAAGTCAATGTTGGAATTGTTTTTGTGTGTAACGTCACAGTTAAATTTGCCCCAGTTCCACTCAACTTCTGCCACCTCGAAAATACTTTTAAAATTTGCAGCACAGATGAAACCAAAGAAACAAGTCCACACAAATTGATCTCCTCCTGCAGTATCACACGAAACAAAAATAGCCATGTAAACCCCAGGTTTCTTCCAGTTTTGAGTAGTCCTCTGCCATTCAGATTCATGGCTCATCCCTGCATTTTCAACAGTGTAGCTTTCTGAGCTTAGTCCTGTGTTAGTATTATAGTAATTATCCAGTGCCTGAATCAGACCAAAAATCTATATTTTTGTAAATCTATACTTCAACATTGCATAACATACAACTATTTGGAGACACTGTGGTTCACCCCACTGATCCATCTCAAGCACCCAGATAATATGAAGGTATTCAATTAGCTCACAGATCTATGCCATATATACAGGAGATTCTGATCAGCTGACCAAATGTCATTCTTATGCTGTCAACTGCAAGAAGAACCCTACCATACCAAATAAGGAGAGGATCTCCCCCATATATATTTCAGCCATTTAAGTGGGAGGCAAGCATTCAAAGTCCTTTTCTAAAGCAAAATCATAGCAATAGATTATGATTTTTCAGGGTCAAAAAAAGATCTCTAGCCCTTAAGACTCTCAGAAATACCACAGAGTGGTTCAAATGTAACTATAAGGGTTTAAGGAAGATTTAACTAGCAAATGAAATGGTATTTTTCACCACTGAGCAGTTAAACACTGGGACTTAGTTCCCTAAATGCTAAGTCACTACTGAAAAAGTGGGTTAATAAGAATGTGAGTGAAGGAGTATTTGAAATCCAAGTATTTTTTTCTTGAAGTATGTGATGGTCTGCTCAGTGTTTTAAGCTCCATATAGAACTGGAAGTCCGTTTCTGGGAAGAATGTAGAAAGCTTGCTACAACTTACATCTGTGTCTGCCAGAAAATTCAGACTGAGAGATTTAATGGCCAATGGGTCCACAAATGTTTCTGTCAACATGATCCTTGACTCCAACTGCGTCCTACAGAGAATTGCTTGAACAGACAAGAGCTACAGCTGAGCCACACAATAACAAAGGCAAAGCTGACACAGTGATCCTATTTTAGAATGGAGACAATATCTTAATTCATTATCTAGAATAGAAGATGCACTACTCAAACACCATTCATAGCTGGACTGTCATTGTGTATGTTTTTTGCATGAGGCAGCAAGTAGATTTGATAGAATTCTATTAAATACTAAATGATAAATTTGTTCTAAAATTTGTATTGCACAAATTCACAATTTGAAAGCTGGTACAACTTGTTTTATGACACTGATGACTTCTTTGCTGTATCTTTCAGTTAAACTTCCTTCTATTTTCCCATATATATAACATTCTCATTTTCATCAATAGCTAGGTGTATTAACAGATATTAAGGATTATCTACTGTATTTTGTAAGGTTTTATGAGAGATATAGATCAGAGACCGTTCACTTACCCTTTTCAAAGATGTAGGCTTACAAACTCAGACTTCAGCACAAGAGGCAGGACAGTTTAATAAACCATTCAATACAGCCAAACTAGTACAAAAATCTGAATCAAAATCAGACAGACTCAGCACTTTGGTATGAGGTTTTGTTTATGTTTCAAATTAAACCTGCATCATAAACTTCCGTTAAATAAATCTATCATGCCATTCTAATCTCACTGCCTGTGGGTGGTGAAAAGAGAATTTTCTTGGGCAGAGAGGTTTTGTTTGTTTGATTTTTAAATGAGTAATCAATCTGAGCCCCAAGACCAACACACGTTTGTGTTCCACTGGGTTAAGTTACAAAGAAATCCAAGTCATTGAGCGCATGGGTGAAAGGAAGGAGAGGCCTGTGCCTTTCTTTTCAGGCTCCCCAGGGGTCTACCACTGTCCATCCTCCTCAAATAGGTTTATCAACAACTTTAAACAACAACCAAGAGACTGCAGCAGCTGCCAGGTTGTTAAAAATACACAGAATTTCACTGTGGAGGTGGAGAGATTGCCACTGCTGGACAGAGACAAATCATAGCAGCCCAATATTTTTGGCTACTGCTTGCTATATTTTAACACATAGTCCAAGAACACCAACCTTGTCCTTGTTTTGTCTCTGGTGTCCTTGTTGAAGTTCTTTTAAATACCTTTTAAAGAAAAATGTAATGCTGTTTTTTTGTTGTTGTTGTTTGTTTGGTGTTTTTTTTTTTTTTTTGTCCCTCTTAAACAAGTCTCTAATATTAAGAGATGAGAAAAGAGAAATGATTTTTCCATCTGCTATCAGTTCACCAGGCCAAGTTTCCTGGGGTAGCTTAAAAATAAAAAAATTCCATAACTCCACATGGATTCCAGTGGACTGTTGAGTCAAGCCAAGGTCTGTGACTTTCAGCTGTTCCTGTGAGTTCACATGGCAAACTGCATAGAAAATGCCATACCAGCCATTCCTTCAGAGCAGATGGATAGAGACATATTAACTAATCATCACAGAAACTGTTATAGGTGTTTAGATTCTCTTTATAAAAAGAACTTGCTTTTCAGCCATTTATTCAATAGCTAATAAGCTGAATCTCTTCTACATATTCAAATTTTTCCTTCTCTTTGGGTGATATATGACAGGGACCACAACATGCTCACACTGTCATTGCAACTCCTAGCAGTCTTATTCTGACTGCTAAAGTTGTCCAAGATTCTACAGTTGTGTTTCTGAAAGCAAAAATCATTTAGTAATGTCTATGTGGAACATAACATATAAAAGTGGGAATTTTTTGTCTCAATGTAGCTTTTTCCCCCCCATGGTGATACAAGTTACTTATATAAACGCACTCAGAACAGACTGAAAAAAAAAGTATCATTTATGACTATCATGACTTAAAGCTGTATCTTGCTTTCTGGCTGCCTATCCAGGTCTTTAACCTAATCTTGAAAAACCCCGAGTTCCTTATCCTCTCTGAAAGGACCAAAAACAAACCGACATCTTGTATCCTAAGACTCAAATCCCTCTTTCTAAAGCTGAAGACAGACAATACTTGAAAATTGTGCATTTCATAGTCATTTTCCCTTGTTCTAAGCCAAAGGGAACAACTATATCATTTCTCCATGGTGTAGTGAAGAAACAATGAACACGTGGCTCTGCATCTTCTCAAAAATCACTACTGTCCTCTGCAATTATTGTTATCCTCTATCATGAGATTCATACACTCATGACTTAAAATATCAAGCTGATAAAGGCAGTCCAGTTCTATAGTTTTTATAAGTATTACATGTAGGCTGCATGAACAATAAGCACATGCATGCTTGGAGTCTCCTTGCCCAATATTCAGCCAATGCTATCAAATCCTCAGTAACTCAGTTGTAATTTCACTTTCTACTGAAATGACTGAAAGAGACTGAGAGTCTTTATGCCCTGTGTTACTTTAGAATCGTTTTCTCGATTTCTTGTTGCTATATTCACGTCAGTACTACTATTATTAAAACACAAAAACAAACAAAACACACAAGAAGAAAACACCTTTTCTAAGCACTTTGCTGCTACATTTTTTTGGTGATGGTGGCTTTTTTTTTTTTTTTAACACTTTTATGTGCTATTTTCTATACTGCTATGTTTTAGGTTTCTCCCCCTGTTTATCTGGAGTTTGAAGAAATTTCCTACTAGGTGTATTTATCATAATTAGGTCTTGCTTTTTCATAAACCAGATCATTTTTTTCATCTATTTTAGCTATTTATGTTTTCAGACATTTATTGCATTATCTGCAGTGCGTCTGCTTTACATTGCATGACTTCTTGATATTTCTTAAAACTTACTTTACAACAATAAATAAAAATAGCTTAAGACAGCATCTTGTGTCCTCAAGAAACAGTGTTATTTGTTTACAGCTAAGAATCATGACAGCAGCTGCATACTGGACATTCAGTCCAGGACTGGAGATTATTATCTCATGGTATCACAGGAACGTTATCTCTATTTGTAGCTACAGAAATATTAGAGATATCAGTCAGAGAGAAAATATCCACATGAAACATCCAATGAATCAATCTTCTACTAATACCTAAAGATTTGACACCTAAAATTGTAAGAGAAACTGTGATAGAAATAAATCACATAAATAATCAGTTTCTTATGAAAGATAGAAACCTAAAAAGCAGGAGACACAATTTACCCCAAGTACAGAATAACAAAGAAAGCATGTTTTCCAGTAGGTTTGTAACTTTTAGCCCACTCTCTCTCCCTGCTGCTCACCTGTTTTGTTTTATTTTTTGATTTTTTATTTTTATTTTTTTTTTTAAACAGCTCCTTCTGTCTCTCTTTGAGACCTCCACTGGAAGAAAAGACAGCGCAAGCCATGGCTTGTTAGCAGTTACATTTGCACTGATTGGCCACAGAGTTCTTAAATAGAGAGTAAGGTATCTGAGCTTGTGGTCAGTGAGAGCACATATTTTGACAGAGGGAACATGGCAGGAACAATTTTCTCAAAACTTCTGAGAGCTGAATTTTACTTGAAATTTACTTCTACTTCAGATTTATTGAAAATCATTTGTAAGAGTCACAAATAGTTATGCAAAGAACAGATGACTCAGACAGAAAGTTTGATTGCATAACGCTATTGTCTTTAGACAGCATTTCTTATCCTTATTTTCTGTCTCTAGATTAGACAACTACAGCACATTTAAATTGGAATGATTCTGGAATTAAACTTTTCAGTTATCATTTCCAGTAGTCACCAATATGTAGACACTATTAATTTATTCATATAAGCAGAGCCAGAAAGTATGAGAGTATTAATGGGAATCTTAAACAGGTGGCAATGTCTTATCTGAGCATGATAGTACAGAATAAAACAATGTTAACTAATACTGTGAATGAAAGCAGATGGTATCTCAGGTCATCAGTAGCACAGTTTTCCCTACCTTCCCCAGAGAGCTGAAAGTGACTCAGCTTCTTTTGGGTTTTCAAGAAGAGCAGAGAATGTGTACAAAAAAAAAAAAAACAAACACAAGATATATGGACTGATGACAGAGCCAAGCATATTCCAACACCTTATTTTAAGGAGATGGCATGTGATGCTCTTCTAATATAGGCTGACATTCATCACTCTTCTTACAGCCAGTACAAGCACCATTTCTCTTTTTGAAGTTGCACGAAGCTATAGAGCAAATGTCACAGACCAGAAGAAGCCAAGGCTGTGTTTTAACTCTGAAAAGTAACCTACGCTGTATTAGATTGAGAGATATATTTTGAAACCTGTTTCTTTCTCTAGCTTTCTTTTCACCTTTTCAAAAGCTGGCAGAAATTTAATTCAAATGCAAAATTTTGCTAAGATAGTAGTTGTGATTTGATGTGCAAGTATGGCTCTAAAGTAATTCTACTAGCAGACTACTGTAGGGAGTGGAGACAGTTGTGAAAATGAGTGTTGAAAGAAATGGAATTAGAGAACATCTACTGATGAATGATAAACAAAAAACTAGAAAAGTATAAGACTGAAGAATAAGGAGATGACATGGAACTTGGAGGAAGGAGAAACTGAAACTTCAGGGAAACAAGAATAGTAGCCTGAAAGACATCCAATTAGCATGATATGAAGATGAGTTTAGTGCCTAACAGCTGCATATCCCTAGTGCAAGTCTTATCATCAGGTACTCTGCACCAAAGAAGACAGTAGGAGACAAATAGAGATTGAGTTTTGGACAAAGACTATGAAAGAAATGAAGAAGAGAGCATGAGTTATAGAAAAATATTGCTGGTATCTTTTACATCAGAAAATATTTATTGGAAGTGCGTTTTTATACATATCACATACATACTGGCACATATATAAAGATACTAATTACAGACATACCATCCCAAATAAGACTGTTAATACTATCTTTGTAAGGCAAACAGAACAAGAATATGAAACCTAGATCTCCCCAGTTTATCATCTTAATTTCCAGCAGTCCACACTTTAAAGATGTTCTGAAGCAGAGGATAGACAAATATTGTTGTGTTTGAAGTCCCAATAAAGGGACTTCAACAAACCTGTCAAGTAATTAGAGTATAAAGATTTATTGGCAAAAAGCCCAACAGTTTTGTAGTGAAACCTAAACTTACTTCATGTAAATCATTCAAATCATCACTTTTTCACTTAATGAATTTCATATGCTGTCAAAATAATTAAAAAATTTTTTTCCCAGAAATTTTATTCTGCTCTTTAAGTCTTTAATATTGCACTTAGTATTCTTATGTTCTTGCTAAAGAAATTAGAGAACTCTTCAACTCTCAACAATTTAATGACCAGGAGAAGCATGCTTTTACTATTTTCAGAAATAATTTATATCAGTATAGGAAGAACACCATTCTGAAAATTACATTTTCTCAGCATGGAAGAATGTTACAAAAAAAAAAAAGAAAATAGAGATATTTTCAAAACTATACAATATTCCTTCCTATATCTAGAATCCAGAAGCGAGAAAAGCACAGTAACTAAGCATGGAATGCAATGAGAACACTCTCCTATGTGCGTACCCTGAATATGATGGAAGAATATAGAAAAATTGAAACCAATATCTTCCCAAGGGATGCCTGAGAGACAATTGCAGCTATGAGACCAGATGGAGGGCCGAATTTGAACCAATTACTTTGTAAAGAAAATACGAGCTGTGTAAACAGAAGGGGTCAATCAAGGATTTGGTTACTGTAAATCACCAAACCTAATCCAAAGCCTTCACTCCAGTTCCAGCAGATTCAAGACAAATGCCCTGGTATGGGATCAAGGAGAATAAACAAAGTGCAATGTTTTATGACTAACCTCACTGAACTCAACAACAGAAACATTTTTAAATTACGACCATGCTCTGAGCTCTAGAAGGAATTACTTATCATTGTTAACTGTCCTGAATGACATAAAATACTAAGATAGCAAGAAAAAAGTAATGATCCTCCAGTGAGCCAGAAGTGAGAGTGTTGCCTCTCATCTCAAAATAAAGATGAAAAAATCCTTTTCCATATCATTTGTAAAGTTTCTCATTTGGTATGTATCCTTTTGAATACAAATGTACAAAAAAATGATAGTGGTTCAGAATGAATTAATACAATTGTTAATTGCATTTATATAATGAGCCAGAGTATATCCATAGCTTTATTTAATCAACACAATACATTTGAAAGCTTCATAATCAGTATGAATATTCAATATTGCTACACAGAAGTTATTTCATAGGTATCATGTAACAATAATTCTATAGACTTCCCATGTCTCTTTATGAAGAAAATACTTTAAAAATTAAATAAGCTCCTCAGATTATGAACTCTAGCATATTACATTCCATCTCTTTGCAAAAAAAGGTAGAGTTTTGTCTGGTTTTAACTGCATATCTAGGCTTCAGCTCCCTCTTGTTTCTGGAGTTACACACCATTGCGACAGCAGGTACATATAATCAGTGATTATATTCACATACCAACTGCTTATGTAAAATAGAACAGAAATTAATTTGATCCTCCCTTTCTCAGCTGCTCCACAGTGAGCAAGAGTTTTTCTGTTGGGAAGTAGGCAAGCTGTTTCCTGACAAGGTCCAGCCTGCTGCACAGCCTTTGCAAGGTTTTTTAGGATTTGTCTTACTCCATGAGCTACACAGATTTTACCCTTAATAGAGATTCACAAGCCAAAGGCAAACAGTCTGTTTGGTTTTTTCCTGCCTCTCAATGATTCCTGGTGAGATTAGTGTATACGAACAGTGCTGAGGCTCCTATCCAGTGTTAGGAAGGATGCTTCACTTGTTTAATGAGGTATCCAAATACTAGAATACAGTTCACACAATTTTTTGTTATTGATTCTTTACCATGGACCCAGGTAAATTTCCACGGCACTGTCAAATGCTTTTACAAATAGAAGTACCTACTCTATTACATTGTCTTCTCTCAAAATATATTTCAGAGTTCTTGTGAACAAGCATAAAGGAAGATAAGTTCCCATGTAATATCTTACGTGAACACTCCACACATACCACCTTGGATAATTTCATGTGCAGTATTAGATGCAAATTAAATCTTTATCATGAGTTCTCACTGCTTAGAGATAGACATTTTATGTTAATGAAAGGAGTATACTGCTTTTGTTGTCCTTATTTTCTCAGCAAAATACAAGGGTACTGGAATACTTTGCACGGCACTCATGTTTAAATATCAGATGTCTCTAGGCAGTTTATCCAGATAAAGTATCACTTTCAAAGATCCCAATAATAAGTACTGAGGACAAATTAAGTACAATTGTTGTCAGATACATTCGTTCTTAAACAATATTTTTGTGCTTTTAAAATGCAGCAAGATACATACCCTACTGTTCATTCTGGCTCTGACACTGCCTAAGCAAGGTCATTTCAGGTGATCTATTTATAGAGAAAGATCTTAGTCTCTTGAAGACTATACTGAAGAAAAACCTATATAATTGACTGCTACAGGGAGAGGATCCAGCTCATTATTTGAATTACACATCCATCTGTTTCAGTCAGTGGGGTTTATAAAGATGGTTTAAGAGTTAGTTGAAATTGTCGAATAACAGATTATTTTTAAACTACAGAAGAGATTTAATTTTCCCCTGCTGTTGTGAATCAGCATTTTCCCCCCCCCCCCCCCCTCAAATAAATACAGAAGAATATGTTATGTAAGCCATAGATTTAAAGGAGTTTGCATTATCCTCATTTGGGCCATGGACTATCTGTTATGCTGACTCTGGTTATATTCCTTGCCATCTTTGCATTCTGACTATTTTGCTGTATTCAGTTTGGTTTCTCGTGTTACTTCAGTGTTAAATATTTAAGACAGAAATATTAAGTCATATATTTATTGTGCTAGCTATATACTAAATTTTTAGAATTCCTTACTGCAGAATATTACGTGAAGGAAGAATGAAAACCTATATCTACAAAGACACTCATGCTGTATTTTATCAGAGATTAAACAGATATTAACAATATGATATTACACAATCTCTTAAATTGTCTCACATGTAAGAACTCCTGTTTTCTATTTTTTTTTTTCTTCTTCCTTTTTTATTAGTTATTCTAAGCTAGCTAGGGATCTGTAAGAGATGATGATTATTATTTTTTTTACATCATTGTCTCAAATCTTGCAGGGGACACAGGTGAACAAGTCCAAGCAAGTCCTGGGCAAGGGTTGAGAAATCCTTTGTCTGAGGGACACAGATGGACAAGGACAGGGGCAAAGAGAGGGAGATAAGCCGCAGATTAATGGCCAGGAACCAGTCTTTTCTGTGGGCTTATCTTGAGGAAGATGGCCATCTCAGGAAGTTCTGCACATGACTCTTACCCAATCACCCAGGAATGCCATGCTGGCAGAAGGATGAAAAGGGGACCTACAACCATGAGGTAGTGGTTTTCTGGCAACAGATTTCTCATGAAGAAGAGGTTTCTGACATGAAAAGCCTCACGACCTGCCTCTCTTCCTCCTGGACTTGCTCTGCACTCTACCATGATGCTGAAGTAGAACAAAGGTGTCTGCCATCAGATTCCTCACTATGGAATTCCTGCATGCTGATGGACTCTCCTGGGCTTGCTATCTGAGTCCTGCTGCTTCCTCCTGGATTGGCTCTGCAACTTCTTCCTGCTACCTGCTTGCTGCCCAAGGCTGGCCACGCTGCTGCTGCTCTCCCCCCCTGCTGCTTTTGCCTCAGACCTTCGAAACAGCATGCAATGGGACTGCTGCTGGATCCTAGCAGTGACTGTCCCTGTTTTATGCAATTCTTGCTTCTTTCCTATTTTCTCTAACGCCCTCTTTCCCTTCCCTGTCTCCCTGATTAGGATTTATAATAAACTGGTTGGACCAACAATTGAACCATTGTTTCTTAATCTCACACCAGGTATACAGATATTAAAAGAACCCCGTCTCCCTCCTATAAATTGGAGCTAGACAGGATCCTAATGTATCTGCTGCTAAGGTGTAATCTATTGCCTGCAGTGTTTCATGAAATGTCTTTCATGAAATCACAACCAGAACCCACTTTTTATGATCTGGAGTTTCTTATCATCTCAGTGAGAAGCATTAGCAGGTATTTACTTCCTGTTTTATTCTATATTTATCAGTTAGGCTACATATTCTTTCAAACCCCTGTAAGTCACAGATTTTTTTTAAGCTCTGGATCACTATATATAGCATTTTTATGTCTAGATGTTGTATTTTGAATACTGACATAGAGATTGTATTAGAGACTTACATTTTTTACACAGTCTAAGAAAGCACCTGTAATGCCATAACACAATAGAAGGTACAACGACAATAGCAGGATAGCAAAGCCTTTGACTGCAGCAAATGCAGACAAGCCCAAGCAAAGCAACCATAGAAGCATCAACAAAAGAAAAGAGCTACTTACCTTTGAAAGGCCGCAGGTAAGAAAAGATCCCCAGTGAGATACCTTCTTCTCTACTATCGATCTTTAAATTAGGCCTGGGAAAGGGTGGATCCTGGCTCCACCCTTTCTGATCACTCAGGTGTATTGCATGCACCTGAGCTCCCCTGGGTTGGTTCTGCCTTTCAACCAGCTGCTCAGTTAATGTTTCATGCCATGACTTAGCATTTCTGCTACAGTATTTTAGTTGTTTCTACACTGTTCTACACATAAATATTTAAATCCAAAATATATTAAGTTGTTTGAGCTTTCTATTTTTCTGATATTTTACAGTTGATAGACTGAAAAGGAAACTTCTTTCATAGAATGTATTTTCTTTAGTTTTCAGCATATTTCATGTTTTCCTATGGTTTGAAGAATGTTTTCATTTGAAATATTTCATAACCCTAGCTTTGGGATACTACGGGAGGAGAAACAGATTCATGGAATTTCTACCAACAGGCTAATTTGGTGATTCAAAGTCTTGCTTTTGATGACAGATACTAGTATGGGGAAGGACACAAAAGGAATTACTGAACAAAGCAAAATTTATTCTAAAATAACTGAGGTTTCAGAAGAATCTGTAGATACTGAAGTGTATATTCTGATACATTTCAACTATCCACAGTCAAGGAAAAGATTATCAGGGAAGGGAATATGGAAATAGAGGAAGAATGTCTAAAAAAGCTTTTGAGATTGCAGGAGGAAAGTTGACAGACCCAGAAAACTCCAGATAATCTTACCGCTCCAATTCAGACAGAACTATTCAATTGATAAGGTCATTCTTTGCATATTAGATCATTACTGGTAAAGTCTTCTTCCAAATATACTTCCACTATAATCTGTATAAAGTCTGTTGTTTAGTTTGGCCATGATACTTGTGGTAGAATTTTTATTCAGCAATCCAACTCATTAGAAAGAGTGATCGGGGACCTTTCCTTATAAGGACCACTAAACCCACACCTCTGTGATCTTCTTACTTCTGTTGCAAAGCAGCAGGATTTCTCCTGTCCTGTATGTACAGGAGATTATTCGTTTTTTTGGCACCTTTGATTCAAACCTTGCTGTTGAACATGGATGGACAAGTCCCAGCAAGTCCTGGTCAAAATTCGAGAAATCCTTTTTCTGAAGATTTGCAGGCTAGGGGCAAGGAGAGAGAGATTAATAGCAGCTTAATTGCTGGTAAGAAGTCTTTTGTGTGGGCTCCTCTTGAGGGAGATAACTACATCCGCATGCGCAGGAATGCTGCACGTGACTCTTAGCTAAGTGCCCAGGAATGCCATGTAGGCAGAAGAAGACAAAAAAGGGAACCTACAACCAAGTGAGTGGTGTCTGACATCAGATACGTCATGATGTGATACCTACCTGCTGCTGGACACTCCTGGGCTTGCTACTTGAGACTTGCCTGTTTCTCCTGGACTCGCAGTAGCTGTACCTGCTTGTTGCCTAAGGCAGGCCACTCTGCTGCTTCTCTCCCCTGCTCTCTTGCTCCTGTATTGGCCTTGGACCATTGGAATGGCATGCAACGGGATGCTGCTAGACCTTAGTGGTGACTATCCCCGCTTTATGTAATTCTTGCTCCTCTCCTATCACCCTCTTTCTCTTTCCCATCACTCTAATTCATATTAATCTCCAGCCTTCCCTTCCCCATCTCCCTGATTGACTAGGATTCCTAATAAACTCACTGGGCAAACGTTTGATCCACTGTGTCTTAATCTCACTGTCGGGTATACATATATTAAAAGAACCTCCTCTCCCTCCTGTAATTGAAGCAAGACACTATGCTAGTGTAGTCTTGTTTCAGGATATTTCAGTGTCTTTCAGACAATGAATGAGGTGGAAATTTCCCAATCAGTATGCACTTGTGACATTGATTACTAACAATTCACTGACATAACAATTTATTTCTACTCAGAATGAATTGAGATAACAATGGAATTCCTCTCTTTTCAACCACAGATGTGGAAAGCCTAGCTTGCCAAATACACCTGTTAAGTTTTTATTTTTTGATGTACTAAGAGTACATTATCTCCAAAGTTAAGTACAGAATTTTGTTTATTGCATTGACATGAGGTACAAGGATAGAAATGTTCTTATCCACAAAAACACAGGGCACGAACTTTTTTCAGCCTTCACTGCATTTCATCTTTTCTGGTAATCCTTGTAGTTGCAGGTTGAAGGTAACATTCAGTCAATGAAGATGCTAAATTCTTAGTGATTTTTTTTTTCCAAATATCAATAAAACACAGGTGTTAAAATCCCTGGTTCACAATAACAATGTTAAATCAGTTGAAGCTAACATTTCCTCCCCAAAGAGATATTTTCCCACTTGAAATGGTGGGACTGGAGGAGTCATTATCTCTTCAGTTGCCCTTCTTCAGTCAGTTGTTGTCATCAAACCAGATCTGCTACCTGCCTGCAAGGCCAGAAGCTTCCTCGTGGTTCCGAGGAAGCAGTATGACCTGCAGTATGAAATTAACTTTGCCCCTCATAATCCTCCTCCCTGGCCAGGCTCAGAATATTGCTTCAGAGAATCCAATTTAAACAAACAAGCATCATTCCCCCCCAAAACTGCTCATTTGTGTAGATGAGCAGCATTCTCTCACTGAGACAGGAGAAAGATAAGAGGCTTCAAAAGGAGCACAGATCATCAGTCTGCCTCTTTGTGTCCCGCTGAGCTTTACTGCCTGCCGAGAAGGAAGACCTTAAACCACTGACCTGCCTGTGCCCCCAGCCACCCATCCCATGTTTGCTATTTTTTCCTGTGATTAATTATTTACATCACTTACTTGAATAAGCAATGTTTTAAAACAGAGTCTTTAAAACATCTCACAGGCAACTAGTGTATGTGATTCAGCAAGCCAGTGCACTGGCCCATAGCTCCATCTGCCTCCAAGAAACAGCAAGGTTAGTCTGACCATAAAATTATTCTCAGTGGAATGGCAGGTTTCCTGATCAACACTGTGCTGAATTCAGCAGAACCAGGCTTCTGACTGAACAGTCTTGATTTTCAGCATAAGTGTAAAAACTGTTACAGACTATTCTGTGACCAGAATATACAAAAATATACAAAGACAAGAGATATTCAAGTAGTAAATTTCTGCTGTCCAATTTTATGTATTCATGTAGAGGGAAAGAAAGACTACTGTTTCATTTACAGACTGAATCAAGAAAAGATTTGAGTGCAACATTCTCTTTCATTAGGTTATGTGGTGAACTAAGATACTGTGGTTCATTTGAGAATGGTACATCATTTCACTTATTTATTTTGAATTTTGGACTGTTCTGTTTAGAAACTACAGGTGTTAAAAGCAAAAGCATTATCAACAAAACTGCAGGAAACTTCATCTCCTGAGAATACAAGGGAGAGATAAAAAACTTACTTCAGTAAAAATAATTTTCAGACACAGGTGATAGAGGAGAAAAGCAGACAGTATAAATAACACATTCCAAGAACTGCACACCTAAAGCTGAGATTTTTTTAGGCTTTTGATTTTTCAGATTAAATGTGTGAAAACGTTGCTGCAAAGAATAATTCCTGTAAATGTCATAGTACTGGCCTCCCTAAAATCTTCCATTGAATGAAATATGCTAATGAAAGAAAACGAGACTTTAGCTCCTGCGAAGCTTAATAAGGTTAGCTAAGTAAATATCCAAACTCATAGGCTGTAGGATGGTAGCATATTTAACCTGAAAATATGAACATATTCCTGTTTGAGCTGTCATTTAAATATCCATAGTCTAGTAATTTTCCCTTAGAGATTTCCCATATTATTTTGAATATCCCCTAAAAAAAATGAAAGCACAACTTCATTTCAGCCAAATCTCTTCAGAACTAAAATTCATTTGTAGGGTAAAGACAGCAGCTATCTTGACCAATATTTATTCAGTTTCTTCTGAGGGTCTTCAAATTATAATCACAAAATCACAGAATCATAAGGGTTGGAAGGGACCTCCAGAGATCATCGAGTCCAACCCCCCTACCAAAGCAGGTTCCCTACACCAGGTCACATAAGTAGGTGTCCAGGCAGGTCTTGAATATCTCCAGAGAAGGAGACTCCACAACCTCCCTGGGCAGGTTGTTCCAGTGCTCCGTCACCGTCACCATAAAGAAGTTCTTGTGCACATTTGTGCCCAATTTCCTATGCTCCAGTTTCTGGCCGTTTCTCCTTGTCCTGTCTCCACACACTGCTGAAAAGAGACTGGCCTCACCACTCTGCCCTCCATACCTTAGATATTTATAGACCTGGATTAGGTCCCCTCTTAGACTTTTTTTCTCAAGGCTAAACAGACCCAGTTCACTTAGCCTTTCTTTATAGGGGAGATGCTTCAGGCCCTTCACCATCTCTGTGGCCCTCCACTGGACTCTTTTCCAAGAGATCCCTGTCTTTTTTGTACTGGGGAGCCCAGAACTGGACACAATACTCCAGATGAGGCCTTACCAGGGCAGAGTAGAGAGGGAGGATCACCTCCCTCGACCTGCTGGACTCGCTCTTTTTAATGCGCCCCAGAATGCCATTGGCCTTTTTGGCCACGAGGGCACACTGCTGGCTCATGGTCAACCTGTTGTCCACCAGGACGCCCAGGTCCCTCTCTGCAGAGCTCCTCTCCAGCAGGTCATCCCCCAGCCTGTATTGGTGCATGCAATTATTCCTCCCTAGGTGTAAGACTCTACACTCACTTTCGTTAAACCTCATCTGATTTATTACTGCCCAGCTCTCCAGCCTGTCCAGGTCTCGCTGAATGGCAGCACAGCCTTCAGGTATGTCAGCCAATCCTCCCAACTTTGTATCATCAGCAAACTATACCCTCATCAAGATCACTGATGAAGATGTTGAACAAGATGGGACCCAGCACCGACCCCTGAGGAACACCGCTAGTTACAGGTCTCCAACCGGACTCTGCACTGCCAATGATGACCCACTGCCAGATCACAAGCCACTCAATGGCAATTGGAATATGTGTTCTTCAGAAGGTACATACAGAGACTCCACCAGGTCCATGAGGACAACCAGTGTGGCATTAAAGTTACTAATGCATTTTGTCTCCTCTCACCTATCTCTAAGTTGCCCTTGTTTGTTCATTTGAAAGAGGAAGTCAAAATCAGTAGAGCATTGTCACCAGCCTCTTTACTGTCATTTCCAGCTACAGAATATTTAACTAGGCAGTACAGTACACCAAGGAAGTAAATCCCAATTACCCTTATTCTGAATAAATTCTTCGCTTAATTTAAAGGAGATAATTTATATATTTTAGATAGATATGAAAAATGTCAACTCATATAACCACATGATTACAACCACTTTAGTCAGTACAGAATAGAATTTGGATATTTTAAGAACTTTTAAGTTAGAACTGAGTATACTTTAGAATTTATCAGTTTATAAATAAAAGTTTCACAGCACTCTAAAAAGCTCTGAGGAGATAGTTAAGATAACTTAAGTTTTAAGATGAGGGCTGGCCTTGTTACAAATCTTAAATAACCCAAGAAAATTAGGCTTATTGTCAGTACAGTATTCCTACAGCAACATTTTAGTAGTACTACTACTGGAAATATAACTCCCCCAAAAATTCAAATACAGATTTATAAATATAAATATATACATGCAGTTCCACATGTTAACTCTATTGATTTACAGATAGAATAGGCTTATTTAGATTCTGTGTTCAACAGAAACAATGAATGTTGTATATATAATCCCTACAGAAAAAGAAAGATACTGTAGGTTATTGTTGGATTTCTTCTCTGACAGCTCCCTTAGGAAATTGTACAAAAGTATTTATTATTTATATATAAGCAAGAATGTCAACACATTTTTAGATAACTGTATTTTTTTTTCTGTCTGGCAATGGAAACTACAGAATAAATTATATATGACATGTGTAGCTATTCTAAGAAAGTAGGTATTATGTAGCCAGCAATATACATATTAGATATAAAATACTGGATGAAGATAGTACTTTTGGAATGTTGTTGATGTTCCTATTTCATACCACTGTCTATACAAAATTAAGATAAAAAGTACTCAACGTAGTTTTCTGTAATCTGATAATATCTGTCCATATGAGCACTTTCAGATGTCCTGAGGTGGTATGCCAGCTGTTAGGAAGGTTGCATTTTACTTCAAAACCCACAGGTATATAGCAAACATATTTTGCTATGCATACCATCTGGTACCTGTTTTTACCAGAGAACAGAGTGTGTTTCATCATTAAATCCCATCCTGGAATACTTAAATTAATTCAGACAGATATATGCATTTTACTCCCTGTGGGTTTTCCTATCAAAATAATCTTCTTACTTTTTGTGGCAGCAGATAAAGTCACCAGATCAAATTATGCTCTAAGATACACACAGAAAACAAATAGAAAATCAATAGGTTTGTACAAACTTACATGTTCAAAAAATAATTAGATGTAAATTGCAACTAGTATACAAGTATCTTATATACACAGTAGAGTGTCATCTTCTACTTCTCGAATTTTATTGTGGTAGAATTTAATTAGAAAATCAGGATTTATTTTCTGGTCACATCAAGGATAGGTATAAATATTCTCCAGCTTGCTTATTCCTGCAATTTAATTCTAACAATGTTTCTTTTGTGAACCTAATCGAAATTCAAATTAATGACACTTTTGTCCAGTACTTTCATCAGTTTCATTACACAAAGGATTTTCTAGGGAAAAGATATATTTTCATCAGTGGAGGAAGGCTGAAATTTATTCCAAGATTATACCAAAAAAAGGGAATTTGCAACCCAAACAAATAGAAAAATGTGATAAATAAATAGAAAACATAGAACAACACAACAAAAGAAAAGTTTTATCTTCAACTGAATGAACAGTCATTTTGAAATGTGAAAACTAATTTTCACAATTATTGAAAAGCTGCAGTTTTTCACAAGAAATCAATATAAGTTTGTGTGAATATCCATGTTTTTAATAAAAAAAAAAAAGAAAATTAAAGATTACAACTAATTCTTCCCTAGGAACAAAACTTTATTTGGTGGTTAGAAAAGGTGCATCTGCAAAGCGGTGTAATGGTAATCTACTGAATTAAACAGTTATTACAGAAGGCTGCAATTAGCTGCATATCTCACTTTTACCCCTGATACCAAGCTCTCATCAGGTGTCACAGTGCTACATATGGAGAGAGTATTTTTGGAATGCTTTATTCTTTCACCTTCAAGATTTTTGCATAATGAGATTCACTTCTATTCATTTGCTTTTGCTCAGGTTAGCTGATGAATTACACATTATTGTATTAAAAGCATCCTTGGCTTGTACATAAAGGATTAGAGCCAATTAATGAGCCAAGATTCAAATGGATTCTTTTTGAACTGAGTTTTACATAGTGTTATATCCTCCAGACTTCTAAACCAAGTTCTAAACAAAGTTGAATGAAATTCTACGTCCTAAACCAAATGATCTTCAACTTCAAGAACTGGCTCCATGTAGAAGGGCTTTATAAAGTTTCACAAATTTCATAATACAGGAAGAATAAAATTATTCAGGGAATTCAGCATTTTCTTTCCCAGCTCAAAGTTTCTGTTAACAATCCTCTACTGTGACCAGTCCTGAACTAGAAATACTCCCCATCTCTCTCCATCACCCCTTTAAAGATGTATGGGTTTGATTTATTCAATTAATTCTGTCTTAGGTCTTACTTTATTGTAACAGGGTATTTGTAGAGTCATAATCACCTGTGTAAGTATAAAGTTGAAAGAATTGGTGCTATTTTGTTTTCAGTTCACTCCTTTTTTTGCAGTACTGTAAGAGCGAGAATTGGGGTAGTATGTGTGAAATTCATTTAATTACAAGCTCTTAACCTCAAAAAAGTAATTCAGAGCACTAATTTTAAAAAGTGCAGCGTAACTTAGTCAACAGCGCTGGGGAAGATTTGAACCAATTAAATTTTAAAAGATACCAAACAGCCCTCAACTGTTAAGAAACACCACAGGACATCTCCTGGTCATTTTGCTTTGTTATAAGGATGCTAGGTAACAGGAGACTGAATTATACTGATGAGGTTTAGTCACATAGTTCTAGGTCATTTACTTTAAGTAACTTAGCTTTGCCAATTTCATTACCATTTATCTTTGTAGTCCATGTATCAGCTATCAGACAGATGCTTGAATACCTTCTGAATAATGAAGAACAAGGAACGCTCACCATTAAGGAGAGAACATTAGAAATCATAGTCTGATGGTTACCTAAGGTTAAAGATATTTAATCGTATTATTAGGGCATGATTGTTCCTATAAGCTTTATTCTTGACTCTGCTGCAGATTTTCCTCATGTTTTGTAAATTATCTGCCATTTTTTTCAACATCATCCACAGGCTTTTACTTGCATACAAGATGCCAAAGGATAGTCCAGTTTGTTTAAAAACAAGCAGCCATATTCCCATAACTTCATGGAAGGAAACAAAGTGAAAAACAGTAAATCAGCAGCTGAAATTTGGCACAATAAATAGACATATGTATTTTAGCTTATTATTTTAGTTTTGATTGTGTTGTATGATGCAGAATATTTTCATAAAACTTGAGACCTCATGTTTTATAGGGAGCTTTTAGTAGCATGGGAGGCATGGGGGAAAGTAGTCTTTGCTCCACCACTACTGTATTTATGACAGTGTATCTCCACCACGAGATCCAAAGATACACAGAAAACACACAGATCAAAGGATGGCATCCCTAAATTGCCTGCAGTGGGGTAAACTGAAAAGTGAGTTTATTCAACCCTGGATACCTGAGCCTCAGGAGGATGGCAGTCAGCATCTGAGTTCTTTGGCATCACTGTTAGGCTCACAACAGAGTTTGAGCTTGTTTGTGTATGCAGCATAGAAGTAGTCCTCACAGTGAGTGACAGCAAGAGCTAGAAGAAAATGGCTTACAGGGAGAGAGGTACAGGTTTTCTCAGGATATGTTCGGGTCAGTGGAGTAACCACAACTAGGAGTAACTGCTAAATTCAGCAGAAGGAATTGCACAACGTAATTCTTAAATTAAAGGTGACTGAATATTCTCTCACCATGACAAGATGTTCTGCTATGCCATGAGGATGAGCCATTTACTTTCCTTGATGAGTGTTTTTGTCATTAACTTTTAAAGTCACCTGAATGAAGTTAAAATAATCCCATGGATAACCAGCTATTGAAAAGTAGTCCATATGGGAAGGGAAGGCCTAATACATCTGTGCAATGTGACGGATCTTTGAGAACATCTCCTTTTGTAAAGATTTAAAAGGCAGCCTAAATACACCAAGGGAGTTGACAGAACCTCAAGTCTTCTCAACAAATACAAATAATTTTATGTGTATGGGGAGCTAGCAAGATGACAAAAAGTGTGACTGGAGTAAAGAAAGAAAAAGACAGCTGTCATACTCATCTTGAAGTACCATGCCGTTCATACTGACATGCAGCTGCAGGAATTGCAGAACAGAATAAATCTAATCAGAATTAAATTTTTATGACATTGTTTAGTTGTAAAAACAGCACCAGACTCTGTTTTCACTTTACATGGAGAAAATGAGACTGAACCAAGGCTACAGTCCAATCTGCATGCTGGTGAAGGGAAGCAAGGTCAAGTCCACCACGGGCAAACTATACTGCCAACATTTCTGCACATTCTTTTTTATTCAAATGCTTACATTCTCATATTTGCTCAGTGCATACCAAATTTCTTGCATCTTCTTTGCAAGAGGACAAATGATGAGCAGCTGCCTGCCTCACAGTACTTCAATTCAGACCTGCCACCTGTAATAAAACGGTGAAAAATATTCAGGTATATGATTACTGAGATTCTAACAGAGCATTTGTGAGAGGCATTTTTTATGCATTAAAATAGTGGATTTTTTTCCATTACTACCAGCAACCACTGAACTAAAGAAAAAGAAACTGAGTTAAAACATAAGATTTGAAATACAAACTATTATTTGAATTAATCAGATTAACAAAAAGATGGAAACAAAACACAAGCAACGAGACCTTCACATATATTTTCACACATCTATAATGTGTGAAATCAGAAATAGAACACTCAAAACCTTATATACTATCAATAGCTCAGTTGTGAATAAAAAAAAACATCATGGGAACAGTAACATGGATAAAATGTTTTTTTTCATTTTTAAGATGAAAACTCTAGATGAAAACTTGTGTTCCTTGGATTAGTCATAAACCCTAAATGCCCACAAAAATCCCTTGTGTGTACAGAAGTTATAGTGTTCTTCCCATTGATTTTGGTAATAGATTTGGACCAGGGCTAGAGAACCTAATGTCTCAATCCAGAAAAATAATCAATCACATGCTATTATGAGGGACAGAAGTTGCTTTGCTGGCTGCAAAACAGATCTAAGGCTGCTGACAGGTATCACACAAGAACCAGCTGAGATTATTTAAGTCACTGACCCCAGCTCTCAGTTTCCCTTGAGATGATATGTCAGGGGTGCATTTCTTGACAACCGTGAGGTCAGCTTGTACTTAGGTTATTGTGAGACACTTTCACTGAGCTGATGAAAGAAGTGATATCCCAGGTATAATGTGACTGACTACTATTGCAAAATCAGAAAAAACTTCTATATTTGCACAGCTCAGATTCTTCTTACAAAGCTTACCAGTGTTAGCTGAAACAACAACCTTGGCAGTTTGCAATAGGGTACAGGATCTTGCATGGATACTAAGAAGATCTAGCTAAGAAGATTTTAGCACTTTTCCTGTTATGTGTTTCTGTCATAAGCTCCCATTGCAAGATGGTAAAAATTCCAAAAGAAAAGATAAATGTGATAGAAAATTTTATGTGCTAAAAGCTCATCTGCACACTTAAAAAGAAGCATAGGGAGACAATAGTAAGTGGAACCACCCAACCATCTTCTCCCAAGCCCATCACAGAAGCAATTGACCCACCAGGAAACCACCTCCACATGAACAGAGAGTAGAAACACAAAAGCAGCTGACAAATCTAAATTAAGGAGTCAGGGAGGGACATTCTGCCCAGGCCCCTCCCCAGCGTCCCATCTTTGGGCTATCCCAGGAGATCCTCAGGCACAATGTCCAGGTGTGAAGCCCATGAAGATGAGCAAAGCTTGAAGCACCTGTTGGTTGTTTTACCCTGACTGAGGTGAAGGTGCTGCCAGAGAAGGCAGCAGAATGAGACTGTTGTGCTGTGCAGCGCTCTCTGTTTGTGTCTATTTTGCATATGATGTATACATGCGTACACTGTTTTTTGCACATACTGAGAACACTCACTCAACCTCTACTGATTGACATGAATCTGCTGCAGGAGGCTTGCCTCTTCCAGGGCAGTCAGATCTAAGACAAAGCACATTCACTTAACAAGGTGATGAATAATTTTAGTCAATACTCTAACACATGCTCCTTATTCTTTCACAACACTTATGTAATTAATTACCAGGGCAATTTAGATTTGCAAAATAGAATTAAAAAGTTTTTAAGAACTATGGATTTTCTTCTTCTTTTGTATTTACTTCTGTCTTATGTTTCTAAAATGTCAATTTATTTGCAAAGAAAAAAATGGATAAGAAAGTTAGGAAACTTCCACAGATGACATGCCAATAGTGATTCTGCCCTATCAGCTGTAGCAATAGCAGTGGTTGTATGTTCTGTGCACATAACTGTGCTTACTTTTAGCAATGTCATTATAAATACAAGATCAAGTACAATTCTTTAAGCATGGATGTAGAAGCACACGCTCTTCTACACAAAAGATTTTTTTCAGCATAATCTAAACAATAAATATAAATAGGGGTTTAAAATATATTGAATTATGTCATTGTAATGCCGGTAATGTTTGCCATTTCATTTAAGTTGTTTAAAATTTTTCTTGATACATTTTGTTTTAAGAAAAATTCAAATGATTTCTAAAGTTTAGTCAATAGAATTTATTCTCTGGAAGACTTTTTAAACTTTACCTTCCTTCAGCTGAGAATATTTATTTATTTAAATACATTCATCTCAGTATAGAACTATCCTGGAGCTCTGAGTTTGCTGAGTGCCAGAAGAAGGTGTTATTAAAAGTATTAAAAAAAATTGGCAAGAGGACACCTACTCACTTTACTCATCACAAGCGAAGATGGAAGGAGGACTCTTTATATATATTATCTAGCATTTTATTTCAAAATAAAAATGAACTTCATAGAAATTATTGACATTATATTTAATTCATTAATTTCATTAATTTCATTAATTTCATGTGACATTTTGTTCTTCCTCAGATTACTCTGAGGTTTTCCAAGTGGCATTGAAAAAGTACCCTCACACCTTCATAGGTAGAATTTAACTTGATATGCTTTAATTCCGTAATGAGTCAGCATTTCTGGATGAATTATCTGATGTAAAGAATTTTGTTGTGTACATCTTTGAGCCACTGAGAAATTGCAGCCTTAATTTCATACAATAACGCTCATGTTTTATGACTCTTTTTTTTTTTTGCACTATGGATTGAATGCATGGATAACCATGCCCAAGGCAAGACTTGATATTACGGGCAGCTGTCTTGCACAAGAAGAATGAAGATATCCCTGGACAAACAAGAGCTGCCAACTGCCCAGGTTCTTCTGCTGTTGGACCCATTACACATCCTGCAAAGGCAAGACAACAACAGGCACTGTCACTGAGCTTGCCGCAGTTGCTAAGTCCAGGAAGGGCTACATATGTGAGGTGACAGCTGCCTCTGAGCAGAGAAGTCAGGGGTGAAAGCAAGGACAAGCTGTAATCACAGCTTTAATTCCCCACTTCTCCTTAGCAGTAGAAAACTGGCAAAGCCAGATCTTCCCGTTCTCTCTTCCCCATGGTTTTGCTTATGCTGCTGCTGAACAGACTTGAGTCTGTTTTGTGCTTCTAGTTCCTCTGAGAATATCATCAGCTGTCCTAGGATGAACTTTGAGAAAACACATTCACTTCAATGAATGTCTTTTATTTTACTGTGAATAACAGCATAGTGATGCTGACCAAAAAAATCAGGAATTTTAACTCTTTAACAGGTATGCAAGCCATACAGTATCTTTTAGACGTGCACTCAAATGGCCACTCAGGGGCTAATTACATATAAATAATTCCACAGGGAAGTGCAGCAGCCATATTGTAGCTGAGATAGCCCTATAGCATAATTTATAACCTTATGATAGAGAAGCAGGGGGTGTTTCTGAGCAAAAGTCCTGCTTGGCTATGATTAATGGTCCATGAATTGTTCAATTTTTATATTTTTGTTTTAGAACATTACACATATTTCCTTACTATAGCCAGGCCTCTTGGCCGTGCTTCAGTCATGATTCCTTTTTTTGTCTTTTTTATTCAAAGCAGAAGGTCACTGGGAGAGAAAGTTCAGATAAAAGAAATTCCTAGGCTTTTCAGTATTAGGAGGAATCAAGTATCCAGAGCCACACAGCTACTTGGCTCACTTGCAAAGTGTGTAATAATGCGAAGCATAAGCTGCTATTCCAATGGTGTGACAGTTTCAACGTATCAAATTTGACACCTTTTCAATAAAATAGGCTAAATTTAGATAACCATATGCTCATCCTGACAAGCTAGCTTCTCCCTGATATATGCTCTCAAAAGCATATAGGAGGGCCTCAAAGTTTAACTAGTTTAAAGTGAATTCAAAATGCCGTATAATTTACTGTAGAAAGTTTGTGGTGTTGAGTAAACATCAGAGTTTAATTAATATATTCTTCTTAGTAAACTAAGATTTAGCTGCACGCTACTTGTTAATGCTAATGAGTCATACTGGCAAATTCATAAATTGTACTATCCATGCTTTTAGTGTATTGTAATAAGAATGGTACAGTTCTGTTCATTCTGTCTTTACTACCAGAATGGCAAAGCTGAGTTGTACATGCATTCTAATCTATACATCATTTTGAGACAGTTTTAAACAACAATTTGAGACATTTAAAAACTAATGATTTTAAAACAAGAGTCCCTCAGAAGTCTCTAACTGCCTTTTTGTTAGTAAGGTTCCATATGATAGACAATATCTAACTTATGTATGTTTCAAAATAAATACTGTAGAGGCTGACTTAATTTACTCTATACTAAGATCAACTTCATTCTAAAATTCACTTTTTTTTTTCTGTGTGATCATTTTCCTCACACACTGATCTTACTGATCTAAAAGCAAGCCAAAATCTGAAGAGCATATCACCTTGCTGAAGTTAGAGGAAGTCTTCAGTATGTGCTTACAGACAAGACAGTGCCATGAGAAAACACAGAACACATCATTTCTTAAAAGTAATAATTAAAGTGCTAAAAAAATTCCAGTGAAAAGAGTTGGACTTCTATTTGTTTTTATAAAACAAACAAACAGGATTACAATTACACAATTCTAGTGATACTTAATAGCCTGTCTTACTTAAATTTGGCAAAAAAAAACAAAACAAAACAAAACAAACTGACAATATTCATTAACCCTGTTTTAGAATTACAGTACCTTAAAATATGTGCAGAATCTCATCAGTTCATTATGATGACTAGAAAAGAAAAGCAAGAAAAACGCATCTGTGGAGGCATAATCTGGAAAATTAAATTGAAGATTTAAAGAAAAGATAAAGAAAATTTTCTCCTCACTAAAAATAAATAAATACAACCAAGGATGTTGTGAAATTAATGTGCAAGTTAAATCTTTTTGTTTTCTGGATTCTACAGCTAAGATTTTACTTAGAATGTGATTCCACTCCATTTATAGAGAATAGAGGAACCTCAGTAGTTTCATTAAATAGAAATATGAAATGCTTCACTTTTGAGGCATTATGACAAACATATACAACAGGTACAAACAAATACAATTTATTTTCCTGCTCTTAAAGCACTATTCCCACTTTTACATGAGAAAATTGTAGTTAAGAATTGAATGTGTTTTATACTTATAAACACATATAATTCATATACATTGAGGACATTTAGCAACGTCAAATGTAGAATTTTCCCTCTCAGAAGCCGTGCATACACAGAGCTTCACATATTCTTATACAAAGGGCATTGCTAGAGCAGGGCAGCATTTTTTAAGGGTACGTTAAGAAGTTTCTAGGAAAGCTATGTTTCTTCAAAACACCAATACTTTTAGAACATCACATGCAGTGGAAGGCCTTTTGTTTTTAAATTCTTCTAACCACGTAGTAAGTCCATTCTTAATGTGTGTTCATTGCAAGTTACCCTTGAAGCAATATTTTAACTTTAAAAAAAAGTTACCATGATTGCATCAGAAATACCATAAAATATTTTTAAAATTAAACTTACATCTGATTTTATACCATGCATTTTTATAGAGAAGTCATATGTATTTAGTTATCATCTGTGCTTCAGTCATTAACAGGAAAAAGCTAACATATTTTAATACAATGAAGGCAAGCCTCTTTTTTTTTTTTTTTTTGCTCAGTTAAACTTGCTATTAGCATAGCCTATAGCCCAATAATTTCATAAGAAGAAAGGTTGTGTGTTTTTTTTTTTTTAATGTGAATTTTTAAAAGACTGCACTTAGTTTTTAACTGTGTCTTTGACTATTTGACTTCTTCTGTATCCACCTCTGAAGTTCAATCTCTAACATAGTAATATAGTTTAGGGAAAATTCCCTTAACAATCTTTCAAATATTTGTGTGTGTGTATGTACTCACATGTGTGTATGGTTTATTATTGTTGCAGTTCTATGGAATGATACGGGGAAGTACTATCTGACTGCACTTATTTCACAGGCAACTGACTCCTGACTTCCTTAATGCATTTTAGCTGGCAAAATATGAAGCATTTTCTAGTTCTGTTTTTCTTCACAGAAATATTATCAGTGTTTCACAGGGAGAGGGATGTGATTTACAATTTGGCGTTAAGCGTACTAGCTGATAGCAACCTAGCATGTTTTCTGAAAGCTTACAAAAACATAGAACTTCTGGGAAAAGTATCCCAAAATGTCCAGAAAATGGGTGGACATTAGAGAAGATGTAATCTCCCTGTTAATCTCAGGAACTAATGGGATGTTCCCTTCATTTGGGAACTGTCTTGGTCTCACAGAAAACGAAATATCATCATTTCATAAAGAACAATATCAGACTTTAAACAAGGTACAATCTATGCCTGTTCTCTCTCTCTCACAATTCTCCACTTTTTGGACCCCATTTCTATACTTGTACATTGAACAAATCAAATCATTACAATTGATCTGTTTGTTCTCCAAACATTCTTCAAGAAAGATTAAGGTCTTTACATATCTTCTAAGTCAATGATCTATAAAGCTGAAATATTTATGGGAACAATTCAGAGAGTTTATCTTCCCTATGTACAAATGAAGTTAGTTTTCACTATTAAATAAAAAAAAAAAAAAAAAAAAAAAAAGGAATTCCTTATTTTCTTAAAAAAAAAAAAAAAAACACCTAAAACTATTATTTCAACTTAAATATACCTAGCAAGACAGAAACCCTATACAAAAAATTTTAGAAATCCACACAGGTTTAAAGAGAACAAGATCAAGGCTATGCAAAAAATAACATTATTATTTTATGTCTGTTTATAGAAATCAATAGCATATTCAATTCTACTGCAGCTTTCCATAAAAGTCTAGCGATTATAATATTTGTTTTCATTTAAGATAAGAAACATTGTTGGCCACTACTACCAGACAGGGTATAGAATGAAAAATACAAAGATGAACTGAATTTTATATTTAATATCTGAATCTTCCATACATATCACTGGAAAAATTAATTCATTTCAGTGAGACAGGAGCAAAGTTTAAGTGGCTGTAATTTATGGTTTGGCTCTCATTCATTTCTGTTCAGTTAACACACTTTCCCATCGTTGTGATAATTTTAAAGCATTTATTCTGTAAATGAATAGTCAGCTTTCGAGCAAACAGTCCATTAACATTAATCATACAACTCTTATATGATACACTGACTGAAAAAGGTGTTTCCAATATTTCTCTTGCTCATGACAAAAGAGTCATAGGTGAGAAACAAAAAGCAGCAGCTGAAAAGGCAGACTGGAACACTTGATCTCCTAACATCATTTCATTTCTCTTCTGAAATAAAATATGATTTAGAACTTACTGAAAAAAATAGAGGAATTGCATTTCTGTTGAGCAAATTATGAGCCTTTCCTTTCTTTATCATAGATTCTATTGAATAAACCAACATCTGTATTTCCTTATATATTTCTCTTATGAAAATTCTGAAGAATCCCAGCTTACTGGAGTACAAAATGTGCAACCGCATAAAGTAATTGAATGAACTGAGTCACTGGCTTTGACTGTTACAAACAGATCATTTCTGTGTCATACATGAAGAAATTTTGAGCATTAAAACCTTACAGCTATCAAGATGTGCACCTTCACTCGAGTTTGACTGAACACTGCCTATGCATCTGCAGGAAATAACTTGCATTAGGGCTTCTGCCTGACAGGAAATCAAGCTGAACCTGAACCAAAGCCCAGTGAAGTCAGCATGAATTTTTTCCTTCAATTTTAATTGGCGATGGATCAAGCCCTTTGCACAAAATCTCCTATTTCTTCAACTGTAAAACAATCCTTACAACTGTCAAACATTTTTCACTTCAATATACATTCAAAGGGAGACTTTGCAGAACACACCATGAATCCACAAAATGAAGATCAAGCTTGGATTTCTGTGTCAAATAGTAATCTTTAGAAGCTTGTTGTATTGCAGATGGAGAATTTAGCTTCCATGTTGCCTTTCTAAAAATAACAGGCAGTTTTCCAGTGAACATGCAGTCAACTAGCAATATCAGTGAGCATTTATACTGCAGAGAATCATTTGACAAATCCATTTTATGATCTTCTATAATCAAACTGTGAAAACTTTTCATTTTACACATAAGGAAAAAGATTTTTAAAATCTTTAAAAACATGACACATTTCAAAGTCTTTTTATGTTTCACTGTTGAAGAAAAAAGCCCATAAACAAAAATGATAATGAATACACTATCTAAGAACTAATTACTTCTGTGGTTTGTTTTTTATGTGGTATTTTGTTTTTGTTTTTTGTCAACATTGGCAAGTGACAAGAATTAAATGTTGAATTATTAACTGTAATCCAAAAAGAAAAGATTTACATGCATCTCCAGGACAAAGCACAAAAAAATCCATTGTCAGGCTTGCAATAAAATACAATCAAAAAGCCATTTTCAGTTCCAAGCCCTCATATCCTTTGTGTGTTATAAAGTATCCCCAAATTTTCCAGCACCATTTGGGCACTTTTCTTTAAAATGCAGATACCACTTAATTAAAAATGAACTTTTATGGTTTTGAAGTCCTGATCCAAGTCCTACTGTTGCCAGTGAGATATTTTCTGTCAAATTCAGTGGGAATTAAGTATGGTCCATAAGCAAAACTTAGTACTCTATATTAAAATTGTTGCTATTAATAGAGATTTATTTCTGATTGCCCCAGTGGCTTACCAGTAAGTTGAGGGGACAGGAACAGTGCATTTCTTGAATCAGCTGTAAAGCAGAAAAGCTGAGGTTACTATTTGGATTCCCTGATGAAAAGCTGCAATTGTTTCATTTTCAAGGTAAATGCACCCTGCTATTTCCAGAGTGACCTTGGCAGCCAACTGTGTTGCCCTTTGTGTCAGCAGAAACAAGGCTGTTGGTGTCAGTGGGCTTTGGATCAGGTTTTAAAGACAGGGGAAGATTGCTTAAGGAAGAAAACGGACATAATGAATAGTCCTGATTTTCCAGGTTTTGTCACTTAGAGTTCAGAATATCAGCAAGACACTTTAAACCCTGAGGAGTATTTGTAAGTCAATTATTTTGACCTTGTATATTTCTTCAACTGTATACAATAATAAAGAAGAACAAACCTCTCTGGCTTACAAAAAAAAAAAGGCAAATACTTTATTTATGAATAGAGATTTTAGCTGCTTTTTACACCATTGCAATGACTAAACAAATAGCATAAAATAAACAAAGGAGAGTATAAAATCACTTTATTCCAGCTGGTATTCCAAGACAACTTTCTGATTAAGTACAGAGTTGGATGTTTCAAGTATGGCACTTATATAAATAAGAGCAGAGAGATGGTGATATAATCACAGTTAAAAGCAATGAACTCTGTTCCTTTGGTATGTGTGTCACCATAGGTAACTGTAGGTAAGTACGTAACTTGGCCAGCATGAACCAATTCCATCTTATTCGTGCACATATCAGGAAATGAACTGAAATGTACTGATATATTTTGTAGATCACAACTAACATATGATGATTAAGGTCTCTGGTGTGTGTGGACAGGCAAACAATAAATGGCAAAATTATATTCAGCATTTATTGTTTAGCATAACTAAATGACGCACAAACTATGTTAGAAAATATCTAGTAATACACACCAGGAATAAACTCTGTGATGTAGACAAGCAAAATAACATCAGACATCTGTGAGATAGGTGAGAGCAGATGTCCTGACTGAGTTGTGGTCACAGTGCAATTACCCTCCTTTTAAAACATGCTTACATCTTACATCACAACAGTTTCCCCCACCCCATCCCACCCCATATAGATTATCTTTGCAGATTTTTAATATGAACATTCTACATGTTTACAAAGATTTGTCAGACAGTCCAAACTGTAAACTCATCCTAAAGGTGACCAAAAAGCTGCTCCACCAACAGATAGCATCCAATTTTTAGAAAGAAAATTAGTAATAATAGTAGCTGTAAGGCTAGATCAAGCATGGTTTTATAGCTGTTTTGTTTTGTTTTCAGTCTTTTACATAGCACTGCATTTTTGCAGCTAGTTCAGTAAGTGCAGATCCAATACCTTAATGGCTTTCTTGGTGGTTTGATAAAATGCTTGCCTAAGCAATGTACCTTTCTCTAATGGTGTCTGGGTCTCTTCCACCTGGCACCAAGTTTCAGTTCTGTCACAGCCTCACACATAAGCTGAGTCACTTGACTGAGTCCTGCCAAAGTTAGGCATGCTCATTCTTGGCAGGTCCTTATTTCTGATTTCGTATATGGATTTCCTTTTTGCCTGTACTCCTCTCACTGCCATTTTGATCTTTCTCCAGCCCAAGTGGTTCAGTTCTGCCAAATTGAGCACCACACAAATGCCACTGACAGCAAACATGAATACCAAGAACACAGTCTTCTCAGTGGGTCTAGAGACATAGCACTCTACTTCTTTAATGCAAGGGTATCTGTCACATTCATACATGGAAGGGACATTGAATCCATACAGAAAATACTGCCCCACTAAGAATCCAATCTCTAGGGCATTTCGAAAGACCACTTGGATGATATAAAATCGAGAAATGCCTTCTTGCCTCCTCATCTTTGATTTTGTAGTTCTGATTGCAGGATTGGGGATCTCCTTCACTTCTAAGCAGTCTGGTTCTGCCTCTTTGGTGGAGTTTTCAGTGTTCTGCAGCACCCCATTGACAATTGTGTTCTTGATTTTCTTACTATCCTCACGCTTCATTGAATCCTGGTCTCTCTCCAAGGTGAGGAAGACAGTGGAGTACCTCCGTTCCCTCTGCTTAGCAGACTGGTGAACAGAGTACGTTATGAAGCACAAGCTGGGAGTGCACACCATGATGATTTGGAACACCCAGTACCTTATGTGAGAAATAGGGAAAGCCTGGTCGTAACAAGCCTGATTGCAGCCTGGCTGCAGCGTATTACAGACAAACATAGTTTGCTCGTCATCGTACACCGTCTCCCCTACAATGGCCACAATGAGGATCCTGAAGATCACCACCACGGTCAGCAGGATCCTAGAACAGAGAAGCCCGTCAGTGCGCGCGGCCGGGAGCTGTCCAGTGCTGATCGGCCCGGGGCGCCGCAGCCGGCGCGGTATCGCCTCGGCGCGGCGGCGAGCGGCCATGCGTCACCGCAAGCCCCAGCCATGGTGAGAGCTGCCCCGGCCCCTCTGGGAGAAACCACAGCGACCTCGCGGGCCGCAGCCGCCGAACGCGCAGAGAGGCGCGGAGGGGCTCTGCCTGCGGGACCGCTGTAGCGGCGGGATTCCCTCAATGTGTGCCCGCCGCCCCCCTACTCTTCGGGGTCGGGCAGAGCGCCGTGTCTCCGCGGCTCCGCGTCCTGTGCCGTGGCTCCGTGCCCGTTCCGCTCGTACACGGGCTCTCTCCAGGCGCGCACGGCAGGAGCCCCGCGCAGGCTGCTCGCACCGCCAGGACTCTGTAGAGCAGCAGGGCACCCCCGCACCCCCCGCAGCGCCCCGTCGCCCTTACCTCCCTATCATAGTAGAGTGCTGCTGCACGGCAGCTTCCAGTAGCCTCTCTAGAATAGTCCATTCCCCCATCGCTGTTCATCCGGAGACAAAGACTTTGGCAAGCGGAGGGGATATCTTCACTTCTTCCTCCCCTTTCTTCCTTCCCCCTTTTTTTTTTTTTTTTTTTTTTTTTGGCTTTGTTGTTGTGTTGCAAGGGATGGAGAAAGATAAAAATAAAAAATAAAACGAGAGAAATCCCCCTTTACCGCCTCCAGTCTGGTAGTAGGAAGGCAGCTGGACGCGGCAGCCCTTCCGAGGACTCTCGGCTCGGCTCTGCCCGGTTCGGCCCGGCCCGATTCTACTCGGAGCCGCGCGGCGGCCGAGCCCGGCCCGGCCCGCTCGGCTCGTGCCGCGGAGCGGCGGACCCGCGGCGGGAAGGGAGGAAGGTTGGCTTTTAATGTCTTGCTGCCTCTAATCTGCCTTTAAGTAGTCTCCGCTTGCGTCACTGACAGGTTGGTGGAGAGCAGCCAAAAGCAGCGTTCGGATTTTCTCATTTTTTATTATTCCCGTGAATATAAATAAATAAATGCGATAAAACAAATGAAGTAAATAAATGAGGAGGAGGGAGGCGGAGGAAGACCTGACCCAGCAGCCACGAGCCTCCTCTCGCCAACGAGCAGCTCTTCGCCTGACCAGAACCCGCCCTGCTCGCGGCGAGGCCACTCCGGCCACCTCCCCGCCGCTGGGATCGGGCCCTAGGGGAGCATCCCCCTGGGAACCGGCGCTGGCCCGCGGCCACTACTCCGCGATTCTGTGCCCCCGTGCCTAGCTGCAGTCTCAGGGACTGTGGGGCTCTGCAAGCTCCCCGGAACAGCAGTGTCATGCAGCAGTAATTTCATCTAGAACAACTGCTTACCCTTGGGGAATACCGGTCTTAAAACTGTATTGTTACTCTCCTCTGATCACAGATATAATACAAGAATTGCTAAGGAGAAGTGAACATATATAGCCATTTCAGATAGTTCCGAGACTTAGATTGGATTTAAGTTAGAAAAGACACCAAATCTTCGCTCAAAGCATCTTTAAACAGCACGAGAATAAAGACATCCCTTTATTATAAAACATCTACATATTCCCCCAAATTATTACAATATGTTTAAAATATTTTTTATTTTATAGCTATCCTTAGAGACTGTACCTGAGACACTCCCATACAATTTCAGATAAACCACTGACATCAGCTGGGATTGACTCTTTCCTGGTGGTGAAGCCTAAAGTGTGTTCTCTACATTTCCACAAAGATAAACTATAGCTTTTTATCTGCTTGACTGATCTTATTAAAATGAACAAAAGAAAAATTCAAATCAGTCTGATCATAGTGTTCTTGCTGCCAAACTCAGTGCAATCAGTTTTCTTCCAAAGCAGAACTGTTTAGGCCACTGTAAACAGTGTGGTCCTTTTTTTACTTTGCAGCTCTCTCATGAAACAATATTGTGTTGTGCTAATGATGTGAAGTGTTCTCTAAACAATAGGACCAAGCTTCATTAATGTACAGGACATTGGTGTGTTTTAGACACCTCAAAGTTTGTCTTTTCATTTGATGTGTGCAGATGGTCTCTGATTCACATTACTGGGGTCTGTTGCCTGATTGGATCCCTAAATCTTTGAAATGGGAAAGTGTCAAATATGAGAAGAATAGTGAATACTTCTACTTGCACAGAAAATGGTAGATTTTTCATCTTACCCAATCAAGAGTCTGTTAAGAAGTAATCTGGATTGTTTCTTTCCTACACGATTGCTTTTTCTTAAATCCTGACTACATCCTTCTTTAAACCTGAATCTCACACCTCCTGCAGTGTGCGTGTGTTTGTAAACCTGCTGTTGCAGCAACACCATAAAGAAAAAAAAATAATAAAATAGGTGTTGTTCCTTTGGTTTTAAGAGGACTCCAGTATCTATTTACCAGCCATGATGTTTTTCATATGGGCCCCAAAGTGTCTCTATGGAGAGGGATCTGAAAATAACAGAGATCAAAACAGGAAAGTAAGCAGTAATGCATGTGCAGAAGGAGAGAGGGCAGGGAGTATGCTAATAAGCTAATGATGATAATCCTATTTGGAGAACCAAACAGAGAAAAAGACCTTGACAGAAATTACTGAAGAGCACAGAGGAGATTTTGGTCCACAGTCAAGTATAAGCATTCCTACAAAGGGAAGCTGTTAAATAGTCTCAGGATAGAAAGCATACATATCTGAGTTTTTATGACCAGCAAACAAAAAGGAATCAAATTCTGATCAAACCAAACACTGAGCTTTTGATGAACAGTTAACCAATATTTGCTGTATGTGGTAAGAAACATAAAGGGGAGGTAACATAAATGAATGTTACGACATGTAAACACCGATATGAATTTTTTTTTATTTATACGTGTTTTAAAGTTAAATATTTCAGGTCTACTCTTGCAGGAGTTGTATTTCATTCTGAAACAGCTGACCTCTCCTTTTCTAACAGTAGCCTCAAATGCCACACCACCACCTTATTCAGAAACAGGACACTTGTCGTTACATTTGACAGTTTGTGGACTTCAGATCTCTGTAAAAGTGGGCAAAAAGATAATTTCAATCTGAGTGTCACTTTCTTGATGCTAACACACATTTTAAGTGACTGGAAAGTAATTATTTGCATTCCCATTATTCACCGTATGTGTAAGAGCAACCTGTAGACTTCTCTGACAAATACCTAAATTACAAGCGTCCAAAGTTTGAACAGTAGACTTAAGAAAATCTTCAGCTTCCTGGGGTTTTTATTAGATTTTCCACCATTTCCCTGAATACTTCAGCCCATGATAAAGCCATGATTTGCAGAGGAGGAGGCTGCTAAGAATGCTATATCTGCATCATGTACGATATTCACGTTATAAAATCATGCATATATTTCATTCACAAGCAGGATTATCAGCATTTTAAGTCTTAAAAAGCTCATGGCTTACAAAGAACCATTTCCTACTGAAGCAACTGGACCAGGCCTGTCCAGTTCTACATATTTGTCAGCTGTATAAAAAGGAAACAAAGTTGGCTTCACACTCCCAAGTGCAGGCTTTGGAGTTGAGAATGTATTTATATTTGGTTTGCTCTGCATTTGAAGAGAATGACTATTCATCTGCAGATTAAATTCAGCATATACACATTCATAACAAAACCTCACAAACCTCAAACCAGCAAAAAGAACTCACCAAACCAAAGTCAAGACAGCAACTGAGCTCAAACAACCTTTCCAAAACTAAATCAGAACTCCAGCTCCCACATGTATTCAAAGATGGCTCTGCCTCAATATTAATTCATGTTAACATAATACAGATGGAGCTGATCTTGGATTAGATTTGGAGAATGAGACTGTGTGTGTCCTCAGTTCAGATGCCAAACTGAGGTTAATCTGTCTCTAAGAAGCGATAGGACAGATTCTCTCTAAGAAATCCAGCCCTTTTGCCCTGATTTGGTTTTGCAAAAGGCTGGGAAGCCAACAAATCTCCCAGGCTATGCATTCCTCAAAACAGGGCTGAGCAGACAGGGCCTGCACCGACACATTTGGCTCTAGTATCAGACTCCCTGCAGCCCCAGTACTGATGGCATGACTTGGGCAGGGCAAAGTAGCCAGCTGGCTGCTGCCTACCTGCTTTCAGATTGTGTAAAGAATCACTGTGTTCCCACCTTGTTGTTCTCTATGCTGAGATTAATTCATGTGAAAACAAGGTCCAGATCCTACAGAAGCATCCCCCAAATACTATATCTTTTTAATAATATAGATTTATTTTTTTCTATTTATTTTATCTCAGAACAAATCTCCATTTTGTTCTGATCACCTTCCTTGGTGATCTTTGTTTTGCACTTGTACATGGTGTATCTGAAATTACAGCAAATATATAAATGCCAGGCTTAGATTCAAAACTTGAATGACAATACTGTATTTCATGATTGTATTATAAAACCATTTCTACCAAGTGTAGAAAACTGAGAGCAAAGAAAATTGCAAGCTATCACTTAAGAATAATAGGCTATAATAATAGGATATATTAATAATAGGCTTTTCTTCCAGAAGTTTTAGTGGAATGTATAGCCCTACAGCAGCTTTGTGATTGCATTTTCCATGTAGTGTCACAAAAGTGAGATATTCCAGCATTACTTTTATAAAAGTGGAATACTATCTTTCAAAGACCAGTGTGATGAATGCTTTCTTTCTGATAGCATTTGGTGTAATCCACAAAATCTAAGTAGTCAGCTACTAAACTGAAAACGCCTATCTAAGACCTCTCACAGCCATCTGCTACTCTGCTTTCATTTGATGCCATGTGTGTATTAATGAAATGATTGCATCCGATTATATCTTTTATTCATAAAATCATCTAGGTCATCTTCTTCCACCTGCACTTCCTCATTAAAATGAACAGTTGTGTGTTCATTCTCCTCTTGCTGTGTGAGTGCAACCCTGACACAACTGCTCTGTGCATTTTAATCAGAAATCCTCTATGCTTTTTCTTCTATGAAATTTCTACAAAAGGCAATTTCTTTGTTTCACACCACAGAGAGTGCATTTGAAGAGAAAAGACTTCTGAAAAGGTGCAAGTCCTGCATGCGCTGCCAGAGGTCATCTGCTTTCAAGACAAAGCAACAACAGACCACAACACCGTCACTTTGATTCTGAGAAACATGTAGCAGATTCTTGTCCTGTAGACAGTAGTGTTTGTATCAAAACTGCCAATATCAAGGCAAGTATTTATGTTCCTTGATATGAGAATGGAAGCATGCCATGCTAGGGAACAGTAAGGCACCAGCTGCACAAAAGTCAGGCCTTCGTACAACGCATAAACAGAGGAAACATTGACCCTAAAAATGAAATCAAGACTGTTATCAGTCTTAGGACCATGCCTACTGCTTACTACTGAAGAATGCTATGAGTGAAAAGTTCTTTAGCAAATCAATGCATGTTATTAGGAAAGATGGAATAAATGTTAGGGCTTATATGTCACACTGAATTTCTACAACTAATCTTGCCAGCTGGGAACTGGTACAAGAAGTATTCATGAGGCAGGCCAGCACTAAGTAAAAACTTCATAATTTTATGAACTAAAAGAATTTAAAATATCTAAGTGTAACTGCTTTATCTAGAGAATGTTTTATATCTCACTTTTCTAATTGCAGCTCCATTCTTTCAAAGACACATATTCAAAAAGATATGCAGCCCTGTACAAATGTTTGGCAGTTTATGGTAAAATAAGAACTAATCATATGGCCACTAGAATCAATACAGAATCTTGGCAAGATTCTTTTTGTCAAACCTGATTTTCCTCTTTTTCTTACAAATAAAAAAGCTATACATAATAACCAGAAGAAAATTAATCATATACAATGACAATAATAAATTCAAAAACATTTATTTTCAATTCGTATCATAATATCTAAGGTAGTCAATTTTTTGAGTTACTAATGTCAGTTCTGACTTTTGTGTGGTCAAAATTCAAAAATTCATAAGATCTTACTTATACCAGGACATTTGAATATTACTAATGGCCAAATGTTAATGATGAGAAAGTGGGTGCTGCAAAAAAAGCAAAAATAGCAAAAAGAAAGATTCAGTAATAAGAACCAAGTTCCGTATACTGGAACTGCAAGCAGCCTTTGCTTCTTCTATTTTGTGGAAAAAGAATAATCATTTATGAGAAGTTATGCTGCTGTATTTCAATATGAATGCATTACATCAATCATTCTTTTCTGAACTACTGCTTTGCCTTCCCTACATTTGTCTTTCTCCAAATGCTGCATCCTTATATATCCAGATGCTTTCCATTCAGTGACATCATTTGCAGCAGAGTTGCTTTCATTTATTTGGGTTGTCATATCACCACGTCTTCAGCTTTCCTGATATCCATCACTCTTCTCCTCTCCCTCCACATCTCACCAGTCTTAAAAGGGAATTCACATTACATTAAAACATACCAATGGAGGCTATGCTAAAGTAATCCCTCGAAATAACTAGGGCAGGCAAATGATTGATTCAAAAGTAAACTATGAAAGTAGGAGTGAAAAACTCAGTAACAGTGGAAGCTCATAAGAATTTTTAAAATCCTTTTGTCATTCAAAGGTTTGCAGTTACCATAAAAATGGGTGAAATACATTTGATATGCAATTCATTACAGTTATACAAAATATAAATGCTATACAATTCATTAGATATATAAAGTACAAATGCATATACAGTTGTATACGTGCAAACACGTGTCAATGAGTGTTTTATAATTAGAGTTCATTTGACACAAAAAAATATGGCATAATATTAACTAAAGCATTCCATAGGAATTCCTGTTCTCTAGGAATCCTCTTCTGTGAGATTGTTAGGACAATTTGAAAGGCCTATGTGAGGAGGATGCATTCAAATTCCATGTGATTTTAGTCTTTTTCCTAAGTCCCACGTTGAAAACTATTGAAGTATGCTTTCAATTACTTCAGTTCAAGTGGATCAAGAATATACAGTTGAGCAGAATAATCTGATATCCTTTCAATAGTACATGTAATATTAAAAAAAAAAAATCAAGTGAATTTAAATTTTATAATTTTATGGCAGTGTGATGTGTAAGTATTCAACAATGACATGTCTTTAGTCTAGAAGCTTCAGTCTCATTTACAAGTCTACACACTGAAAAATACCAATTCATAGAACCAGAATGTTTTCCTAGAACTACTCCAAGCCATGCACATCTGGAGTTTCACAAGTGGGGATGAAACTGGCCTTTTTATCAACTCCACAACTGCCTTTAACACACTGCATTTTTCAGTGCTGGGCAGAGTGTTACATTTTCAAAACACTATTTGTTAACCTCTCCTAAACAAAAAAAAATTCCAGGATATTCTTAAATTTTTTTAATGCTTCTGTTTCAAAATGAAGGAAAATCAATTTTGGAGTATCAAAATGTTCTATGAATATAAATTCCCGGGTTTTAAAAAGATGTGATTAAGTATTCAATTTCTTCTACCCCATAAAATCAAAGTGGTTATATAGAAATTTTTCCATACTTTTAAAGCTGTGAAATATTCAATTGCCTGCTATATTTTTCAGCATCTATCAAAACTCATTTACTTTTGACTATTTTTGAAGGAAATAATTCATGGGGGGGGGGGGGGGGAAGGGGAGAGAAGAGAAAAAAATAAATTCAGTAATTTATAAAACATTGTCAAACTGTGCATGCTTTATTTCTGTGCTTCTAAAAAAAAAATCTTCATTCTACATAATGTCACTATGGTACTGGAAGCTACAGTTTATTTTTCTAGACAATGGAGAAGTCCCTGTAATGTCTCGCATAGGTAACAGTTGCTCTAGGGCTGCACTGAATTGAACACATCCTATGCAAATCTGACCTCATTTTTAACCAGGTATTTACTTTTCATTCAAGATTTAGAACTTCTGCTTTGCAGCTCTTTACATTCTCTTTCACACTTCCCTGCAAGAAATCAGGGTCTATTTTCCTGTGATGAACATATCCAAAGTAGCAACGATTTTTAGAAAAAAAAACAGGAAAAAAATTATTTTGTACCTTGCCCCATGATTTCCTTAGTTGAAAGATGTATCTGCCCACCTGAGCAGAAAGCTGAGCATGTCAAGAAGTACCTCCCTTTCCTCTGCCTTCTCCATGAAATCCCCAGGAGGCCAGGGGCTGGTGAGGGCAGGTGGCCCATGCACAGCAGTGCCAATAGCTGTTGGAGAAACCCTTGGGGGACCGTTCTACAGCCAGTGGGGTGGCAGGGGACCTAGAGCACGCCATCATCACCACTTGCCAGGCTGTATGCCTTTTCTGTACTTCCTGTCATTTAAAATGCTAGTCAAGTGAGTGGCAAAGGTTCCAGCAGTGAGAACAGTGAAATAGACCTACACTTGCATGCAAATGGGTGAACATTTTATGCATACATTTTTATCAATTTATTATTTTGTATCAATTAATGAGATTTATTGTAAAGAACACTTTGTGTTTTATCTATTTTTCCTATTTTCCAGGTTTTGAAGCATCTCTTGCACTTGCATGCTTCTGTGCCTGCTGGTCACACGGTAAAAACCACAGAATTTTATTTTCTTCAGTCAGCCTCTCAATTTTGCACACAATTTCCTCAGTACAGATTCATTCAGGTTGTGTCCAAACATTTTGCCTTGGGACAATAAGCCTCTCTTTCCCCTTCCAGATTTACTCTCCTCTTTCTTGTACAGCACAAAACAGAACAGATTCTCTTGGGGAAGTGTCTAAGAACTGGTCCATGGAAAACTTGTCTTATCCCACAGGCTTCACTCTGCCAAATAAGAAATTACAGAGAGCCAACAAAACAGAACCAGGGCATTTGAGGGAATGCAGTATAACCTCACTGTGGTCAAATGTCATGTGAGCATTTAACTTCCTGCACAGGAAGTCAGGAGAGCTTTCAGGCTACAGGTGACTGGTGTAGATAACTGAGGAACTATGTTTTAAGATGAGAATGGGGGGAATCCTCACTGTAAAATATAATTATAGCTTCTGCAATTTATTTTCAACAACACAGTGCGACTTCTCAGATTTAGGAATCAAATAAAATAATTGTTTTGTTACTTCCAGTGAGGATATCTGAGTCAGCCCCATCTTCTATCCTTAGAATTATAATTCATAAAATGGACTAAAATATGTTATAAACCTCCACTCTCCAGCATTTTCAGACATAGATTTCAATGTCTCATATTGCAACACAGCTATCCGGTGTTTTCCAAAACTCTGAAACACTCAACATTTTATGAGGATTCAGATATAGAAGAATCTGTCGTTTCCAGCCCTTATTTCACTGGGACTATAAGGACATTCATGCTAGAATTTTTGGGAGCAAAGACCAGGCTAGTGACTTCAAATATTTGCTGATAATGACCTTACCTAATTAAATATGTCACTAAGTAATATAACATGAAAACATGGATAAGTTATCAGTCTGTTGTGTTTCATTAGTACTTTTTGATAAATTTCATTATTTCATGTATTTCCTCTGAGCAACGGATCTGTCATGGATCAGGAATTGTATTATAAGGAGAAAGAGCTTACAGGAAGGCTAATCCAGGTGGAGAGAAAAAAACTAAGTCCCCGCAGGGCTCTAATAAAAAATTGTGAGTCACATTTAGACTAATTACACCAACAAGTTAGCTAAGTCCAGAGTCACAGTAACTGAAATGTCACTGCAAAATGTTCCCTGGTCTTGAAGGCAGTACGTACGGCAACACTGAATGTGTGAAATCCAAATATAACTGCCACAGAGACAAACAAGGCATGAGAGAAAACATGAGCTCAAAGATAGATCAATTAATTCAAAGAACACCAAGTAGACAGGTGGATGAGTCAGAGATATCAGGCAGGCAGAGTTCCTGTTGAATGGAAAATGCATTTAATACAGCATGTTGTACTATGTGAGACAATGAGACCAACAAGCTAAGATAAATGTGGTGGCACTGTGCCATGATGACAGAAACATCCTTAAGCAAAGAACACAAAATTAGTTTCCGCTTTTAAAAATTTCTTCTTCTGTGATTCCCCCTTCCCAAGCCAAACAATACAGTTTTCTTCAGTTTTTTAGATTATCTTGGAAAAAAATATATATAATATAAAAATATATATATAATATACAGCAAGATATTCTCTTTGATGTGATAGATAAGAAATATTTTTCTTTCATTTTGAAGAGTAGGTCAGAGACATACATTAAGTGAATATATCTAGACATACTTAAAGATTTTTAATTGTTCTTTTCTCTAGGGAAAAGCAATTGCAGGGAAAAGCAATTTTTCCAGTGCTAGTAAGTGCCAATGTACTTGAAGCACAAGGCAGAGATGACTGTCCTGCAGAGATGGTATGTCACATCACAGCTGGCTCTGCAGCAAATCTGGTGCACTGCTACAGTATCTATGAATAGCTCAGTATTACTTTTTTTTGTTTTGTTTTTATTTTTAATTAAGCAAATGTGTAAGTTGGAAAGCCAAATCATAATATACATAGAAAAGACAAATATGAAGTTGTACATTACTCAAATTATAAATTGTCTTGTGACTGCGTAGCAGTACATTCTTACTTAAAAGAATAAATGTTTCTGATATTTGTCATTTATTATGAAAATCATTTTCTCAAAAGTGAAATAGCACTTTTGGATGCATATCACTGCATTTAATATAACACATAAACCTCCAGCATTTTGACGGGAATAATAAACAATTCAAAATGTGCACACAACAGCATTGATGTTAATTCTCAGTACATGCAGCAAGTTGTACTAGGATCTGGTCCAAGAGACACAGTCGGAGAAAATGAAAACAGAGCTTCTCCACTTCACTTTTTTCAGCCTCCGTATTCGATGGTTGACTAGAAGTATGCATAGATTTAAAACATAGTAATTAAAAAAAAAAAAAAGCTTCAATAAAATAGTCATGCTTTCATGTGCTTTAGACTATATGCTAGTATCATTGTCTTTGAAACAACAGCAATATTCTAATTGATTCAAGCCCCCAGTATTTTTATTATCAACACAAAAATACACTGCATTTTTTTTGTTCTACGTTTAAGTTATATTTGTAGTTCCAGTCTTCCAAAATTATATTTACCAAAGTGAAACACATTCCACTCTTCAAGTGATTTTTAAAGATATCAACCTATGATCTGGGAAAATACTAAAATATTTTATAAATGATTCAAGTTGGATATAGTACTCTCTTTCCTCAGTATACTTCCCTCCACTGCTTTCACTACATAGATTCTCACCTTTGTTTGTATGTGTGTGTGTGTGTAAATAGCAAGGAATTTTGCAGAAAATGCTAAATTAAGGTAAAGAGTTCATATCAGGGATGGAAAGTAGGCCTTGTTGTAATACACAAATTTTGTCCCCAGCCCAGGAATTTAACTATACACTCTTCAGTGCCATCTGCAGTAATCAGATGCGTTCAATAACTTAAGAGATTATCAAAGAAAAAGCCTTAACACCTCCATTATCTAACAGAAAAAGCTCCTTCTTCACTGCTACGACCTTATGCTTTCAGGTTTTTCCTATACTTTTTAAACTGTGGCAGAAAAAAAAAAAGAAAGGAAAAAAGAAAAAAAAAAAGTCCCTTTATCCAGCTTAATACCCATGGTTTTAATCACCACAACACCTTCTTCAGTTAAGGAGGGACAGAATTGTACTTGCATCTGTAAAGACTTGTGAGTGGCAGTCCATGCTCACCCCCTGAGCCTGGAGAATATTTTATCCCTGTACTTCCTTCCATATCCATATTCAACAAAGCGTGGAGATTCTCCTTAGTCCTCTTTTTGTTGCTAATGTATTTATAGAAGCATTTTTTTTTCAGTGGCAGTAACCAGATTAATCACTAGCTGGGCTTCTAATTTTCTCCCTATATAGCCTCATGACATATTTGTAGTCCTTCTGAGTAGTCTACTCCTTATTCCAAAGGCCACAAACTCTTTTTCTTCCTCAGTTCTAGCCAAAGCTCTGTTCAGTCAGATTAGTCTTCTTCCCCACCGGCTTATCATTTAACACATGAGAATGGACTGTTCATGTGCCATTAAGATTTCCTTCTTTAAGAGTGTCCGGCCTTTTTTTCCCTTTCAGAACTGCCTCCCAGGGGACTCTGTCAATCAGTCTCCTAAACAGGCCAAAGTCTTCCCTCTGGAAGACCAAGGTGGCAATTCTGTTAACACTCCTCCTTAGATTTCCAAGAATCAAGAATTCTATTAATTCGTGCTCACTATACCCAAAATGGCATCCAATCTTCACATCACCCACAAGTCAGCATTTATCTGTTCTGTAGTATTTGTGGCATTCTCTATACTTAGATTGGCAAATGCCATAAATACCATGATAAATTTAACCACTGTGAATGATAAATGTCAGGCTTTTAATAGCACCCACTGTTTCCCTGTCACCACATGACCCTATTTGGATACTGCACAATCATCTTCTTGGATTATTATTTGTAAAAGAAATCATGTTTTTAGTACTTAAAAGGACGTTGTACGTGCTTTGTATAATATACATAGACAGAACAAGCAAAGTATACCTTTTAGCAAAAGGAAGATCTTTCAGGGTACTATTCCTGTTCATTTAATATTTCTTTTTATTTACAAAAATAAGTTCAGAAGATAGATTCCTGTTTCTAGTAACTGCTAGTACAATGGGCAAAATCCATTATCTCAGTTAAAATGAAAAGAAGTAAATTTGTCTAGCAAGCTGATGACTGTGGCTGATATTACATTTTATTAGAAAGAAAAATTCTACAAAACTATTGCTGCAGATCTTAAAATACTGAATGTGACACTAGACACAGCACACATTCTCAACATGACTTTGGACACTTTTTACACTTCCAGCAGTATGTGGTGTATTTAGGCTACATCTGAAGATCATATTTCTGTGGATTTTTGACTGCAGACTGTAAGTCACATTTGACTAAAAATACTCAAATTCTGATCTTTTCTCAAAATTCTAAAGTTCTTAGATTTTACCTCAAGCATAAAATCAAAGTGGGAATTGAGTTCTTTCTTAGAATTCAGGCTACAAAATATCAGCAGTTCTGTGATAATCAAATGTGTTTGAATTTTCTGGCAAGAAATGTTTGTCCTTCCAAAATCCATGATGTTATGTTGCTAGAGATACTCATTTGCCATGTTATACAGACATGATCTCTAAATTGTGTTTGAGTTAGAGGCATTCTTCAATTGCAAAGAGAAGGTAAAGGGAAAACTTAGAGAAAATACTTGTATTTCAGAGAACTCGGAACCAAATGCAAAAGACTATCACCAGCAATAACATAACAACTCATTTTCCTATGTACAGTGAATTCATCAGTACCACATAAGTCTCATTCAAAGACCATTAAATTTAGCTGCCAAAATATACCGGCAGAAGACCAAGAGCTACTGCTGCATTACTGCGATTTGTCTAGTTGCCATATAGAGCTAAGCTGCACAAGATAGCTCCAATCCAATCATTTCAACACTAATAAGTGTTGTAAATCACTTTTGTAAACCACTTCATCACATATTAGTGGTTTCTATGTCTATAATACAAGAAATCATAATTTTATAGCATATCTGGGCAACTTGTAGTATTTCATTGTAATGGATTGTGACATTTAGTCATATTAAGCCATATTAAACATAAAATTCCTACTAAATATTCTTTCCCATGTATGTATATATGGTAATTTAAGAATGGTTCAAATAAATTGTTAAATTTTTTAAAGCATATAACCACAAACTTTATTTCTCACAATCACTTCCTCAGTTATCCAGCTGCAAGAAACTCTTTCTAGATTTCAGTGATCTGAAAAATCATAACTTTATCTCTTCATACCTCAAAATTTGCATCTTCTTTTGGAAGATATATAGCATTACGAGTATCAAAGATGTTAATAGACACAAAAGGGGGAAACTGTCTTTCAAGTAACTGGATTCTTTTAACTCCCTTACTGTTGGAGTTAATGGCTATATCACAATAAAAATAATAAACTACTACATATTTCTTATTGATTCAGTCACTAAGAATATTAACATCGTGCACACACTCATATCTGTTATGAGTTCAGTGTATTAACTATGAATGAAACAGCAAATAAAGTTGAATTCACACCAATGGTGATCTACCAAATAAATTAATGATATTAATTTACATCATCAGTTATTCTAATTGTCAAACTAATACAGATAATGGAGTCAAAAGTTTAGCACAAGAAAGGTGTTTTCTGTTAACAGTGTAACAGAAGACAGAGGAGGACATTATTTCATTTATTCTTTAGCCCACAATAAATTTACAGCCATAAAAATGGTGTGGTTTAACTAACGGAAAACAATGTTTTCTTGCAGGTGGATTTCCTTGTTCCTTGACAGTGAAGGATCTCCTTGTTTTGGTAGTAAATTCAAGACATAATTCATATAAAAGTAAGAAGTACTTTTTTTTTCTTATGGTCTGAGATCTCTGTGCTTTAAAATCTGCTGAGGTTTCTATTCCTGCAATGACTGTAATTTCTGGCTTACCTGAAAATCAGAGCACTGCAAACCATACTGCATTGGCTTTTCAAAAGAAGTAATTCAGTTCATTCATCTAACAGTTAATTTTTTTACTAACCAAAAATATTTTTAATACATGAGTCAAGATGGACAATTTTCTTGCTAAAAATTGATGTTCCTTATTCTCTTTAGTGTTTATTTATTTATTTGTTTGTTTGTTTATTATTAAATAGAAACTTAACTTTTAAAGGTAGAAACCTGTGTCCTGGAAATATTTTATATAATCAAAACAAATAGACAACTTGCATGATATTCAATATCAAAAGACATCTATCATGTAAATGTGACAATATGGCTTGATTCCTCCTTTTTTTGACACCTAGTGCTGAAAGCCCCTGTGGATCTGGATGCTGTGGATGATCTCCCCACCTTGACTGTCCCAACAGTGTGTTGCTTCCAGACTCCTTCCTCCTCTGAATAAAATGAACTGACTTTTCTCCCACTTCCCAATTCATCTGAGGTACCTATGATACACCCAAGGAATATCAAATGGAGAGTAGTATGCTCTCCTCTACTAGAGAAGAGGAACTGTGTTTTAGCAACCATAAAACTGTGTTTTAACCGTAAGTAAGTCATGGAAGGTACCTGATAAAACTTAGGTAGCAAGGCAATAAGGAAGTACTTTAGAGATTAGTTCTGAGTCCCTTCTGATCAGGAAGAGATCACCAGTAAGAGTATTGTCAAAGAGAATGAGGAATATGCTGGATTTTTTTTCAAAGGGTCTCGATTCCCTCGTGAGTTATGCAGTGTCCTTCAGACTTCGTCTGGTGTAATGGCAATGCTGATAGGGAAACTGAGGAACTGTGCTTTAGAGAGTGTCTGCAACTTCAGCTGTTCCAAGACAGCCAAAATTAGTTGCAGTAGCAGCAGAGCAATTTCTGACATGTAATTCTGCCTCTCTTTCAACTCTCCGTAGTTGGCTGTGTGAACTCTTCCTTTGTGATGAAAAATAAGGTCATCACCACGTATATTAAATTTTTGCTAATGTCTACTGAAATCATTTTATGCATTTCACACAGGACAGCCTAATCACAAAGTAAAGCTATCTTTTAACTACATATCAATGTTTTTTTCCCCCAATAATTAACATTTCTGTACGAAATTTGCAAGTGTCAACAGTCATAACCACCCTCATGAGAAAAAGCAAAAGATAACTGGTTGTATATTGGCTGCCTGAATTGCTTCTTTCTTGAGTCCAATGAGTGAGATTTACTAATCACTCACTATTTACATATACATATGTATATATTATTTACATATATATATTTTATCTTGATAATAACAGAGATAATGATAATAATCCAGAGATGAGATGCTCCAGCATGGATTTAACTATTAGTAGAAGAAAGCAACAATCTCTTCCTGTCTGGTCCTTCTATTAAATCTGTCCTAGCAGCAAAGAAACGAAATTTTTTTTATCTTTCTCTATTGTTGCATGATTATTGTAGATTAATCTGACTGTCACATATACTTGGTTATCTAAATTTTTTACTATAAATCTCTCTTAGTCTATATCCATAAGCTATGGGATTCAATTTTTCTAAATTCTTCTAAAGATAAAAATTTTCATACTAGTGCTTAGCCTCAGGGTGGCATTTTTAAGGCTTTAGATGTAACATCCTTTTTAGAGATTAGCACAAAGTAGATAACTATCAAATTTATGACGACTATTGTACCATCTTTTTTTAAAAAGAGCCTTGAAGAGCTAACAAGAAACTTCTGAAACGTCCTTATTTTCTGTTAAAAAGCGATCATTTTAAACTCAATCTTTATTTAGTATAAAAAACATTAACAACTATAACTGAGTCTTGCTGTAAAACGTAAGCAGGATACATTTCAGCAATAGGTTCTGTTAGCAGAATTTTGTTCTAGCTTATGTGACCCAAATTCCTTTCCATCAAACTGGTCAGTTGCATTATCTATATTTAAAAGTTCTAAAAATTTCCCAAGTTTTATTTCCATAAATAGTTATCATACTTCCCATTCCACTGAATTATTGAAGTTTTCACTGCGCTGACTGCGAATGCATATTTGATAATGGGATAACTGCATTAAAATTGAATATATCTGGAAACATGCTATAAGAAGAGAAAAAGGATAAGGTGCCAGTACTGTTTAATCATACCCTACTTGTGGTCAAGCATACCATATTTTACATAATCCTTGCTGCTCCTATCCATCTCCATAAACTGTAAATTACATAGCCAGAACTTTCTATGGAAAGAATTTTTTCACCAGTCATGGAATCAGTGACTTCCTTCAGTTCCCTCCTTATGCCCACAAGCTTAAGTATAAAATTCTAACCAGTCACAGCAGTGCTGCCAGCCGTATGCTTGCCATTCCTGACCTATTGGAGCCAGGCAGTCAGGAATCCACAGGGCCTGACTTACTAAGCCCTTTGCATACTTGTTTAACATTTTAAGCTCCATTTAGTCGCAATTTATGTCCAGTATCATCTCATTAATTCACAGTAATACCTGAGATGACCTCTTTGATCAGCCATATCTTTCAAAGAGTAAGCAAGACTAAGCAAGAAAAGCTCATTTAATGTCATTTATGTTTGAACACTTGATTTTCTCTTGTTCAAAAACCTGGTGTTCCTATATATATTCAAAACATACAATTCCTCAATTATATGAATTTCAGCTTAATGTCCTACTCTGGAAACCTTCTTGAAAACACTGGTAGATGTTGACCTTCCCTTAAGAGATTCACAGATAATTAATCTCTACTGCACTGTGAAAAGTTCTGTTTGTAGAAGGATTTCAGTGACATTTTGTGCAGTATATTTCAGATTTATGTTCAAGTTTCATTTACATTTAACAATTCCATCCACCTTCTACGCCTAAAATCAAATAAATAACTCGAAGCAGCTAAATATTTCAAATACATTTCAGTGGTAGGGAATTACAGTAGTACCTAAGCCAACTGGCTTCAACTGCCTTCTATTATTAAGTAAACTAGAGACAGGTAGTAAACATGTCTAAATTAGTCAAAAGATAAGACCAGTTCTGCTTAACTGCAGATCACAATAAATGACCAGTTTAAACGCCCTTCCAAAGATTAAGAGGTAGGAGGAATAGAAAAAGTTTCTGTTCATCTATTTAAACTATCTATTACTAAATCTTTTTTTTTCAATTTGCATTTGAGAATAAAATTAGCATTAAATCTCATGTTTTTAACCACCTGTAATGGCCCTTAGCTAAGCACGTGCCTAACTACAGGTACTGATACATACTTTAATTGATTTCTTAAATCAAGTTTAGACTAACTCCAGTCTGTACACAGTTCAAGCTATGATACTGATTAGTTCCATTATTTTGATAAAAACCTCCCAGGTGATTCTGGTTCTTTGCCTTTTAGGTATTACTTTTTTAAAACAATGAGCGCAGTTATAAAAAAGTCATGGTGAGGAACACAGAAGCCCATGAAAAGCATATGTAGGTCAGGTAATAAGAATAGCAAAGATTATGGATTAGAAACTGCCTGAGACATATGAATGATGATGTGCAACTAATCAGGGCAATAACAATTATATGTTTACACAGCAACAGTTCGGTTCTTTGCATTAGTACAACTAAGGCTTCTGGCTTTGAGAAGATGGAAGAAAATGAGTAAATTGTCAGTTAGAAATAATGTTTTGTCATAAATATTTATAACCCACAGAAAACAATTGTATGACTCTCAAGTACTAAGTTAATTAGTTATAAATTGCTTTCTAGGTGAATTAGCATAATCCTTCTTGAGAGGCTTTGGCTTTCAGTAAGTTGATATTAAATTATTTGGGTTATAATTAACGCAATGGAAAAAAAAACAATTCTAAGCCCATTCAGTGAGTGTGAGAGGTTTCCTTCTTGTTTCACTCCTTAGGTCTACCCTCAAGGTTTTTTTCTAGTAAATGATAGTTCTTTTGTTTCAACTTTACAAATTAAAACTATAAGTATGAAATATGACCTAATATGTCCACATCATTTAGAAAGATATGCATGACAAATTTGATGGGAGTTTCCAAATCCCAAGGTATTCACAGACTCATTTTTAACCAAATAACACTTACAATAAAACAATCAGAAACATTCGTAGGTTGCAAGTCCCAGATCTTTATTTATAAAGCAATAAATATTAGAAGCACAAATAAATTGCACAAGTGTGTAAACAAACTGTACAATGACGGAGAAGTTCAGGAAGGGCTGCCAGAAGACTCCAAGAAGCATACTGTCATCCTGAGTGGGAAGTAAATGTAGGGAAAAGTGCTTAGAAGCACTTGCGGTGGACAATGGATGGACCAGCTTCATCATACTCCTGTTTGCTGATCCACATTTGCTGGAAAGTGGACAAAGATGCTAGAATGGAGCCACCAATCCAGACAGAGTACTTGCGTTCAGGTGGAGCAATGATCTAGGATGAAGAGAAACAGCAAAATCCTATGTTAACAGTTGTATTCCTGCACAACTAATCCACATCATCAACACACCAAGCTGCTAGGAGTTTCTTTAAGTAAGAATGTATGGTAACGTACTGGTCTTCAGCACCTGGTAACGTAATATTCTTTAAGTAAATCTACAGATCAATTTTCCTGATTTGTAACAATTGCTTCTCGTTAATGTAATTATGTTAATTAAATGACAATACTTCTTATTTGCCCTCAGCTGATGGTCTCATTTACGAGTTGTTCCTATATCCCAATTTAATGACATGGACATTTTCCCCAAACTTATTCATATTTTATAGTAGAGTCAAAGTCCTCACCTTGATTTTCATTGTGCTGGGAGCAAGTGCAGTGATTTCTTTCTGCATGCGATCAGCAATACCAGGGTACATTGTTGTACCACCTGAGAGGACGTTGTTAGCATACAGATCCTTACGAATATCAATATCACACTTCATGATGCTGTTGTAGGTAGTTTCATGAATACCAGCAGATTCCATACCTTGAGAAAAGAGAAGCTGATCAGTAAATTATTAAAGAGGTCTTTGTGAAAAGGTCACTAGAAATATGAACTTTTATTGTTTTGTTCTACAATTGCTTATTGATTACTAGTTGTACAGAAAAATACAAAAAAAAAGAAAAAAGAAAAAAAAACCACAAGCCCAAAGCTGTAGGACAAGCTTAGAAAACTAATATTTTTGTTAGAAAAAGCTAAGAATCATAATGCATGTGCAAAGAAAAGACAAGACCTGCAGTAAGAGAATAGTTAGACACATAAGATACTCACTTATTGTGAGTCTACACCATTTATAAACACGAAGGCAAGACCGAGACATGGATGAAGATGTTAATATTAGGCGATAAGTAAAAAGAAACCAGAAGCAAATGTTCATAGGTTGCATTCCAATTTATAATTTTAACAGGTGCTTCCTGAAAGAACTGACACTAAATCCACAGTAACACATCAGCTGATGAACAACTGCATTTGTTGCTTGGGGCTTAGATTATAAGCATTTGCTGTTATCCGTCAGCTGCATCTACACACAGCAAAACCAGCCATCTTGTCCGTGGCTAGATTTAATTTCAGTGTATGTAAATATACACTTCTTCCTTATATCTTTTTCTGGCACACATTTTAATTCTTCATGGAACCAGATAGTGTTTGAAGTAGTGAATAGTATAGGTGGTACAAATACAGCACTGAAAACTGTTCTTGACACTGGTGACTTGACAACATTGTCAGTCACATTCCATCACTAAAAATTGTGAACTTAAAAGCTGGCCTAAAAGTTCCAACAGGAGTCCAGAGCTCAGCTAATTACCAGCTAGTAATCACATTAGCCACAGCTAACAGGAAGAAGAGAATCAAACTCCCTAATTACACTTGATTTTGTGCAAAACGTAGATAAAAAGGAAGAGGAATGGGACACCTTCTACAACTTCTGATTCATTTGCACCTCCTACTGAAAGAAGAATTTCCTGAAAGCACTTACCAATAAAGGATGGCTGGAATAAGGTTTCAGGGCAGCGGAAACGTTCGTTACCAATTGTGATCACTTGACCATCAGGCAATTCATAGCTCTTCTCCAGGGAGGATGATGAAGCAGCTGTGGCCATTTCATTCTCAAAGTCCAGTGCAACATAGCACAATTTCTCTTTGATGTCACGAACAATCTCACGTTCAGCTGCAGGTACACAGAAATCAAATCAAGTTTTGGAGAAGCAAAATACCAGGGAAAGAAGATGGGTCAAGGGAGACATGAGGATATTCAGAAGAGGTCAAGCTGAAGGACTGACCTGTTGTCACAAAGGAATAGCCACGCTCTGTGAGGATCTTCATGAGGTAGTCGGTCAGATCTCTGCCAGCCAGATCCAGGCGCATGATAGCATGAGGCAAAGCATACCCCTCATAAATGGGCACATTGTGGGTGACTCCATCGCCAGAGTCAAGAACAATACCTGAAAGAGAAATGCCAGAAATCAGTTGGAATCACCTTAGAAACCTTACAATACAGCAGTACTACAGACAACAGAACATTTTCAGGTAGTATAAAGCAGCGTGGTTCTATTTTAGCCAGCTACTGACATGCAGGTCTTGCCAACTCCTTCCGATATTCCCGTTTGGTCAAACAATCCCCATAAAAAATTGTCTCATACAGACTTTTAATGAATTCATACGAATAGCCTCCCAATACTACACTGAGCAGCAAGTGTATTGATGGTAGTGATCGTCTTGATCCAGTAAAGGGCAACTCTTAGGCCCAATTTAAACTCAAACTGGTGTAATACTTGTGTTAATTGCAGTGATGTCTCCTTGTTTGCATGACAAGCAGCAGGAAAATTAGTTTCTTAGCGCCTTTCTTTTAAACCAACGCAGACAAATTCATATAGTTCCTTCCACAGACTAGCTTTCCTGCTAGTTAGTCACCTTTAATAAACATAATCTTAAAAAAAAAAAAAAATAAGCCAACAGCATAATTTTCTGCAAACTGGAATGCTGCTTTGTATGTTTGTCTATGTGCATGTGCTTGGAGTGGGAAGGAGGGAGGGTTTGTGGGTCCTGAAAGGAAAGTCTATTTTACCTGTGGTACGACCAGAGGCATACAGGGACAGGACAGCCTGGATTGCCACATACATAGCAGGTACATTGAAGGTCTCAAACATTATCTGGGTCATCTTTTCACGATTGGCTTTAGGGTTCAAGGGTGCTTCTGTGAGCAAGGTGGGGTGCTCCTCAGGGGCCACACGGAGTTCATTGTAGAAAGTGTGGTGCCAGATCTTTTCCATATCATCCCAGTTGGTGATGATGCCATGTTCAATGGGATATTTCAAAGTAAGGATACCTCTTTTGCTCTGTGCTTCATCACCCACATAGGAATCTTTTTGACCCATACCAACCATAACACCCTAAAAGAACAAAATACAGGAACACATGACTTGAGAAAGACAACATCGCAGAACTAGATTTACACCTCAATCAACTATGCTATTTTCCAGAAAGGTACAAGCAGTAATGCCACTACAAGGCTGTTAAAGATATTTATTAAAATACTAGCTCAACAGATCTTGAAGCTCTCTCTTGAAATTATTTTTCCTTTAATCAGATCAAAGGACTTCTCCCACTTTTTTTTTTTTTTTTTAAATATATGTCCTTCACTTTCAACTACCTCTTTCTGGACCAAAGTTCAATAGATAGTGAAAAGCACATTAAGCTTTTTGCCACAGAAATTATAGGAGAAAAAGCCCTGTGTTTTCTGTGTTTTGAACAAATTGTGAGAAAATACAAGGAGAATGAAAGGGGACCCCAGAAAAAGAGGCTTAGAAGGTGGTAAGAAGGCAGAGACAGACAAAAGCAGCAGAGGAAATGCAAGGGCTTGATGTGTGGGACATTGGGTTGGATGGGTGGGATAAATTCAGCCTATGGAGATGCCTTTGAACCAACACCAGAAGCATGTCTAGCTAAGGGAATGGTGTGGGCAGCAGTTCTGGAGGAAAATGGGTTTGGACTCACTGTGGGAGAGATGAGGGATACTAGTGAATTGAAAAGAACTGGTACAAGGGGTGACAGTGACAGAGATAAGACGATGGCAAGCCAAAGAGGGAAATGTAGGGAAGCAGCACAGACAACAGAAAAGGTGTCAGTAGGATACAAGGGAAGAGAAGGCTGGGGTGGCAGGAGAAGAGCAGAATTAAGGAGTGGGGCTGACTCCTGAAGAGAGAATGGAGCCTGGTTCTGTCCTTGGGCAGGAATTTACCTGGTGCCTGGGGCGGCCAACGATGGATGGGAACACGGCCCTGGGGGCATCGTCCCCAGCAAAGCCCGCCTTGACCAGCCCCGAGCCGTTGTCGCACACCAGCGCGGTGGTCTCCTCGTCGTCACACATCTTGGCTGATAGGCACGGACCTGCAAGACAGCGCGGCAGCGCATACAGACCCCTGCGGGCACCTTCCGGGAACACGGGAAGCGAGTGGCTCGGCGGGTCCCGCGGGGTTCGGCCACGCTCAGGCAGGCTTCCGACGGGAGCCGTCGGCAGCTGCCTTCGCGCTTCAAAAGGCACCCAGAACGCTAACTTAGGGCATCACTAGCGGAACCCTCAGGGCACGGATCAAAATGGATGAGCGAAATGGTATCTCAGAGTCCGACTCTGCCCAGCGCACTCTGCCACCGGCGGGGCACCGCGCCCCGTCGAGCCGCAGCCACTCCCGAGGGGTGGAGAAGGGCAGAGGGCGGTGTCCCCGTCCCCGTGCTCGCGGCAGGAGCAGGCAGAGCACCGGTAACAACCGCACAAGCTGAGCCGGTCAGTGCCTCCCGTCGGTGCCCCCCATCCATTCTTCTCTCTCTCCATCCCTTCCATCCCTCCTTACAGCACCACTCACCGGAGCAGCACAGACAGCGAGAGGTTACCGAGGAGCGCCTGGGTGCCGGCGGGGCAAGAAGCTGCCGCTTTATAGCCTGCGGCGGGGCCGGGCGGGCCGCGGGCCGGGGCAGCCACCTTCTCCTTATTTGGCCGGCTCGGCGCCATGGCGGCGCAGCGCGGCCATGAATGGCACAAGGCGCGGCGCGGCTGCCCGGCCATCTAAGGCAGGTGCGGAGCGGCGCGGTCCCGCCGCCGCATGTCCAAATAGGGAGCCCCCCGCCGACGTGGTGGGAGGAAAGGCTCGGCTCGGAGCTGTCCTGAGGCCCTCCATGTCACTCCGAGGCAGCGTGAGCCACCGTGCGTGGCCCGAGGTATCGGGGATTTGCCCGGCCCGGATGGCTCCTCACCGCGGGGCGTCGAAGCCGTGGCACTGAGGCATGACGTAGGTGATGGAAGACGTCGCGGGGGTGTCCTTTCCCCCCTCTTTTCGTTTTTGTTTCCAGCAAATACAAAAATCCAGTCTGTCACCTGTGTAGTTGATGACCCATGAGGTTCTTTTGGAAGCAGCAACGGAGGCGTCCCTGCTGCGCGTGGGCAGCATCTGCACTGCATGCCTAACTTCTTTTAAACTTTAGTTAGCACATGCAGACCGAAACTGGGCTTCTCTCTAATTTGGCTGACAACATCTATGGCACAAAATGGGAGCTGTTCCTTCACATTTATGCATATACTGAAGCCCCCCCATTTTTGCTCTTTTAATGCACACTGGGTCGGTAATGCATAGTGATATGCATAAGGCAGAGGAGGAGAGATGGAGATAGCTCAGACAAAAAAAAAAAAAAAAGAGGTGCTATTAATGTAATGTGGCAGTTGTTTTCCTGCTCAGTTGTTGAAACATCCACGCTGATAATTTGTTCCAACACTGGAACCCAGAAAATCCATCTAACATTATTATTATTATTATTTTGTTATAGTTAAAAATAGAAATATGGGAGAGGCGTCCCTTAAGTGGGCTTGGCATGGTATGTGAGGCAGAGTCCCAGAGGGAATGCACTGAAACAGCAGCGTCCTGTTGTGTGTAATGGCTCAGCATTGGCCAGCAAAAGGCACAGCAGGAATAAGAATGGAGATCTGGGGCAGAAGGCAAAAAAGAAGGAGGTGAAGGAGGGAACCCAGCCAACTGCATCAACAGCTTCACACAGGTTTAGATTATTGGTGTCACCTCCATCATATGGCTGTACCTTCAGAGAGGTGGGAGAAAAGAGCTTGTGAATGCATCTCAGCCTGGAAGTGCTTTGCTGTGAGAGCTGTCTGTGCTGTGACTTGGCTCTGACAAAGGGTGCAAAGCCGGGAACTGCCACTCATTGCTGAATCATGTCCAAAGGGGGTGTCAGAGTCTCCTAAACTTTATTTATTCTGAAATCAGAGATAGTGGCATCGGTTTCCTCATCTCTAGCACAATTAATGAAGTGGTTAGCTCCACTCTAGGTTTGTCTTGAAGTTGTGCCCAGTTATGAACACAACTCTGAAGCAGATGTAGCAATAAACTTCTTGGCCATTTTTAGCTCCTGTTTTTCTGTAAATGCTCTGGGGAGACACAGCCTGTTTCAGGTGAGACACTATCTGTGTGTAAAGGTGTGTGTGTATTTTCTACATGTATATACGTAGAAATATATATATATATATATTTCTTAGCAACATGAGAAGGGGAGGTGTAGGGCTGTGAAATACACTGACCTAAAAAGGTCATAGCAGGGAAGAACTGAACGCCAGTGCTACTGCTTTGGGCAGTCTTCAGCTCTCAGTCTGTAGGTATGGGTGAAAAATCATCTAGAATTAATGGTGATGGGATAAGGACACCAAGTGAGTATGTATTTATCGAAATTGACATAGCTTAACAAAGAGTTGAAAATACTTTGGTGATAGCAGTGCCTATTTGTGTAAGAATTCATGTATCTATGCCAGAGTGTATAGTATAGCACAGGCTATGTGTGCAGAGAGTACTGTTTCAAAGAAAAAATCACACGCTGCTTTGGAAGGAAGCAAAGGAAAAGAAAAAAGAAAAGAAAAGAAAAGAAAAGAAAAGAAAAGAAAAGAAAAGAAAAGAAAAGAAAAGAAAAGAAAAGAAAAGAAAAGAAAAGAAAAGAAAAGAAAAGAAAAGAAAAGAAAAGAAAAGAAAGAGAAGGAAAAGAAAGAAAGGAAGAAGAAGGAAGGAAGGAAGAAGAAAAGAAAGAAAGAAGAAGAAAGAAAGAAAGAAAGAAGAAAAGAAGGAAAGAAAGAAAGAAAGAAAGAAAGAAAGAAAGAAAGAAGAAGAAAAGAAAGAAAAAGAAAGAAAGAAAGAAAGAAAGAAAGAAAGAAAGAAAGAAAGAAAGAAAGGAAAGAAAGAAGAAAAGAAAAGAAAGAAAGAAAGAAAAAGAAAGAAAGAAAGAAAGAAAGAAAGAAAGAAAGAAAGAAAGAAAGAAAGAAAGAAAGAAAGAAAAAGAAAAAAATTTTACTCTGTTGTAAGTTGCCACATTTGCTTTTTTTTTTTTTTTTTTTTTTTTTTTTTTTTTTTTTTTCTCTAGCACATCTTTTTTACAGAAACCTTACAATGTGAGGGATTGGCCAGCTTCACTAGCACTAGAGATTAGTTTAGTGTTATCTCAGCTGTTCCTCCATGCAGAGGTGTTACAGTATTTACATAGAAGCTTGCTGCTGATAGCTGCATTGAATTCCTTTCCAATCAGACTCTCCTGTCACATCCTGCATTCCCTTTGGCTCGAGAGACTGCTGAAACTGAGACAGAGTGAGCTCTTGCTGCAAAATCTGCACAAAATAGTCTGTATTTTCTTGTTTCCTTTATAACTAAATATCGGCTTTCTTTATGCCTTCCTCAAATTTTGGATTTCTAATCCTGTAGGATTCACATCCAAGGTTCTGATGCACTTCAGAGCTCATCAATCTCTTTTCTCCCTTCTCTCTCTCTCTTTACTGCATACTGCAAGGTCAAACAAAAAGGGCGGCACACAATGCACATAAATCCAAAATCACATCTGCTTCTTCGTAGCCCTTTGAAAAGTCCCTAGATAAACTTATACCTGTGGCCAAATTCACCTTGTTTTCTGCAACAAAGTGCTATCAGCGCTTCAAATAAACAAAGAAGCAAGAACCTACTGAAATGTGTTGCATGCCATCTGGGGTAAAAACACTCTAGCATCTGACTGGCAATGGTCCCACATGCTGTATGCATTTCTCATGACACAGCTACTGGCAGCACTGCGGTGACAAAGGAATAAGTAGTAGTGTGGAGTGTGCAGGCAAATCTGCAACAAACCTGAGCTGCAAATAACTTGAAACATCCTGAACACTTGGGAACTGTCTACACAGTGTTATTGGTGTAGCACAAATACTGTCTGTGATACCAAGATAGAGCTGTGTGTGTTCCCCAGCTAACAAGACACTGCCAGGACTCAAGGCAGCAGAACATGAATAGGTTCTTTCTGCATACTAAATCCACAAATAAGAAAAGTTACACGGTTTTGTGATTCCCTGAAATCTTCTCAATTGCTATTTTTTGGGTTAACAAACAAACAAACAAACAAAGATGTTTAGCAGAAAGATAAAGCTTTGATTCTTTAAACACTTCGAAGTATCAAACACCACCACCAATTTCAGATTACTTACAGTAGATAACACTGTGCTAACTCAGAAAATGGAAACATGTACAATGACTTGTTTTGTCTTTCACATTGCTCTTTTTGTATCTGTAGGTGTTCCCACAAAAACAATAAACTTCGTAACACATCAACCATGGCATTATTTTGATTTAAAAGTACAGTGTATGTCTTAGAACAGAAGACTTTTTTTTCTCACTTAAAATCTACTTTTTCCAAATCCAGTGAATCATGAGATATAAAATCTGTCCTAGCACAGAGCTGAATGTTACCTCTCTTAAGCCTCAGGCCAATGTAATCTTTGGAAGAAATTTTACTTTTTTAGAAATAAGACACAAATACCATTCTGACAGGTTTTATTTTGTCCCATGACAGCTGTTTGGAGCAATACATGCTTTAGAAATATAAGAAGCATCACAGTAGTCTTACTGATGGGCAGGAGTCCTGATGAGATGAGAATGTTAAACATACAACATATATCATGAATGCCACTGTCACTACTGAGTCACTGTCACGAAGGAGTCATGCATGGTTATCTACATCTGTGTAGCTATGAATGTGACTGCACGTGGAGATAGACAAGGAGAAGCAAAACATGACAGTTCCACAGTTGCCAGCAACCTAAAGTTGTTCCCTATTAAGCCCCCTATAGTACACTTCTACAATCTAAATTTGAAACTCCCATGTGAGAAATCTTTCTCCTCTCATCCTAGATGACAGTCTCCCAGTGTAATAACCATACTGTCAGGCAGACTTCTTGGGAAGTATCTGATGAATTCTCCTTTTTCATTTATGTCCCATTCACCCTAGTTATAGCCCAGGGTTCATACTTAATACATTCCCTCAGTACCTTCCCTATTGTCTCAGCATTTAAAGCCTTTGCATAGTTGCAGGCTATTGTTATCATCTCTCTGCGTCTCTTTCTCTCACTCACTTGTGTACTGCCGCACATCTATAATTAACCTAAAACATCTCAAGTGTGCTCTGAAATGACAGAGTAATGAGGTGGGCACTGGGAGTGGAAGATGTAGCTAAACCATCATGTTAGGAAGCTGAGAGAAGTAGGCACAGGCAACATCAATGGAGGTGAAAGGAATGCGTGCTTGTGAATTTGACCCTCCGCGGTCATTATTTGCCACATGTCACTTGCAAAGAACAGCCAAATCTCTCACTCCCATTAAATACCCCCTGCAGCAGAAAGAGGGCTCAAGGAGAGCCCAGAGACTCTACAGACACAAGGCCAGCATAGGAGGAATTTCTTGCTTCCAGAAGCGCTGTTTTTTCCCACAAGCTGCAGCATAGCAGGCGTGATAGGGGTAGGATGCCAAATATTTGTGCTGCAAAGGAAGGCTGCTTGGAAGTTAAATGCAGCTCAGGAAGGCTTCTGCAGCATGGACTCCTAGGGACACAGAGAAGTTTAGGAGGACAGAAATATGTCTGGAACACTTCAGCAGTTTCCAGAATCTCTCTATCTTGGTTGCTGATCCTGCATAGTGTCTCTGAGAGATTACCTGCCTTCCACAAGAATGCTGACAGGCAGTTTCTCTACCAGGCTCCACGTCTCATTTCAGCTGTTTGGCTTTTTAGTTAGAAAAATATCAGACCTTAACATCAGAAAAGATGGGACATGAAGAACACCTGTGCGTCTGTTTGTTCAGTATCACCCCATCATCATCAATGAGTGTCTGGCTGTTAGCACAGCACCAACAAATAACAAGCCAAGGGTAATGGGTAATTGCTAGATGTACCAAAGCTGGTTTGAGGATCTTTTATAATAGGTATAACTAAAAAAAAAAAAAAAAAAAAAAAAAACCCACAAGGCTATATTCTACCCAGATAATTTAATTATGTGGTTGTTTTCATTTAAACTACATTCCCTTCTTATCTGTGACTAGAAGAACCTCAAATTTGCAGAAAATCCAGCAAGCAGGTGTTTCACTTATAATATCAGTTATGTAGATTAATGCCTACATATTTAAAGATGTCAGAGAAGATCAGTTAAAGACAGAAAAAGAGAGAAAGGAAGAAGAAAGAGAGAGACTCCAGAAATGGCAGCCAAGTACACTTCACTCTGATTTATGTCTTACTCCACCTTCATTCTCCTCCACAAGTATACTGTGCTCTTGTTTCTTCGCCATAGATTCTGCACCTGTCCTGGTCTAAAGAAAGTCATCAGGACTTCATAGCCTATCTGTATATTGCTTTTCAAATTTAGCATCACAACTGCTACTAGACCAGTGCCACAAGCAGAGGCAAATGACCCCTGATACCAATGAGCCAGTCTGGTGGCATTTCTAGCACACTGCCATTACCTTTAAATATAATCTGTTTTTCTGCTGTGAGCTACTTGCAAGTCACAATCGCCTATAATGATTTGAGTCAAAGTCAGTTGTTAAGAACTACTCAGACTGTTGCATACTAGGAATTGGATCTTTTCCCTTATTTGTTGATTCCCATATTCTCCCTCTTCATGTAGTTCCCTTATTTTACTTACGGTTTACATACATTTCATTTTCTATTTCATCACTCTCCTCATGCAGTTCCCATTTTTGTGTGTTATTTGTAAGTCTAATTCAAAAGAAACAAGAAACAGCCTTGTTTCCTTCCCCAGATAACATGTAGTTCTAAGAAGATAAAATCTAATGCATCTATCTTCTCTTTACTGGTATATCACCTAGGACTCTCCTTGTTTATTATCCACCCCATTGCTTTGGTGTCACCAGTCTTCACGAGCTCTCATTTGAAATCCACTGCAGTGAGTACAGTAACCTGAAACAAAAAGAACCTGAATCTGCCAGCTGCTGCAAAGCCTCATGTGCTTTTCCAGATTGTTTCTCAGCTGTCCTCTGTTTTTCAGAATCAGAGACAGATGTCTCAGAATTATAGGAAAAGGAGCAATTAAGCAGTCTATTCTAATTGCATTCTAGCAAAGGAATTAACTTTTAATGAATTTGTTCTCAAATATGAATATGTAGGGCTCTCTGAATCTGTTGTGTACACAGAAACACTTAGTCACAATATATCCTAAGAAGTATCATTTTACAAGACTGGCAGATTCTGCTGTTTTTGTTAGGAATACTAAGATACTTGATGAATATGACAAAAATGTAATGATCCCACTGTATGGTTTTGCAAACTTGTAAAACAATTCATATAAAAATGTGAATTATTAACAAAAGATAGCTGGACTGCACTATGGAGAAAACACCACAGTAGTCACGGAATTAAAAAGCAGGAGTGGAATATGTGAGACTGGCTCAGAAGTACTTGGCAAAATTATTTTTCTCCATTAAAAACAAACAAACAAACAAACAAACAAAAACCCAGATATTTCTTTTTAACACAGAAACATTTCACTCAGTTTTTCGAAGAATGTTTTTAAATCAGCTCATCCCATTTTCCTGTGGGCTAAAAAAAGTAAAGAAGCAAGGAGGGAAGGAAGGAAAGAAAAAAAAGGAAGAAAGGAAGGAAGGGAAGAAAACTATATATTTAGTTTTCAGAAAAACTGTATCTGAATTATGAACAAAACATTTTAATTAATTTAATTTTAAAAAGGGTAAAAAAATACCACAGAGAAAAACAGAGTTGAACCAAAATGAAAATAACAAAAAACATTTTGAACCATTCTGAAATGCCTGATGGAAAACATTTGGAGAATTTAGAGGGGGATTACTTCTAGAGTTTAATAGTTTTCCAAATAGTATTCTAGAATAACATTGGGGAATATTATATAATAGCATTATTTTAGCTACTGAAGAAAACAAACCAGGGTCCACTTTATCTATCTATCTATCTATCTATCTGTTTGTTTGTTTGTTTGTTTGTTTGTAAAGAAGCTCTGTTTTGGACAAGGCTAAGCATTTACCATGGCATTAATAAGAAGTTTTTACTGTCTCTTACATACATTTCCTATAAACAATCAACACATTTCATTGTTTTGCTTAACATGCTTCATTAAAATCACAGAAATATTTTGTAGCTGCATTTCTGGAATGCTTGATTTCAAATCTATTAAAATACTTAATTTCAGCTACTGCCATCCTTAACATAGGATGTTAATACATAGTAAATACTTATGCTTGATACCAAGATGGGAACTGGGCCTGTTTTGTCTTACACTCAAGTCCCCTTAGCTTTTCATACTGTCTTGCTTATGTTAGAATGACTCTTAATTTTCCCTGCCATTCAGCTGACTTTGAGAAAGATGCAGTGATGCCAATAAAGAATGTGGACTATGTTCTTTGTGTTACTTGTGAGACATATTCCTTCACAGAACATTTTGAGAGAAAATATTTGAAAGATGCTATAAAACAAGAGCACTGTGAGATATTACCAATGTGACAAGAGATACTGAAACACTGAACAATGAATCACATTTTCAAGTAATACTCTTGTATGTTTCTCCTGAACAAAATTTCTCAGCCAACATTTTTTTTCAATTTATTTACAGACTTATCCCAACTTAAATTTTTCTGAATTTGACTAGAAAAACATTCAGTGGATCAGCAGGTCAGATTCATAATTTCTTTCATACTAATTTCTTGATTGTTGAAGACAAATTGCATAGAATATTTCAATTTCTTCATCCTGACTAATTATACATTTTATTTTAGAATCACGTTGTTTGTCTAGTAAATTATTCTTGAGCTATAAATAGACTAGGTAGGTGTTAAGATTGAGTAGGACCTGACATTCAATAAAAAGAAAATAATCCTAAACTGTTTAAAAGTCAAACATAAATTAGCATTTCATATAAAGATGCTCATTGTGTCCCAAAGATAAAATTGGAGTTGTAGATAGCAGCAACATACTCTTGCATTTAAAATACCTTTCAGACATAGCTATAATTTGTGTTTATTGCCACTCCTCCTATAAAGAATGGTCCTGACAGAAACTGTCCTGAATTTGGGAACAAAGATCAACTGTAGGTGTGGGGCCAAAACATTAAAAAACCTGAAAGGACTTCTAAAAATGAAGGTTAGAATTAGAAAGTTAAATGCATATTTAAATGACAGGTCATCTACCTAAAATCTCAGCGATCCAACATCAGAGAAATACCAGATGGCATCAGTGAAATTCTCATAAGCAAAATTTCACCATTTAAGTCAGTTGGGGAGAATGTTGCTGAAAATACAGTTTTAGTCTGTTGTCTGAGGCACAGTAGGTGTTCAGAAGAACAAGTTCATTATGGTGCTTAGGATGCTAACATAACAGATGAAAAGAGCACTGAACTTTTATAGAACATCCCAGGAGACTATTCAAGCCTCAGAACTGTAACAAAGGGGGGAAACAGTTGTTTCCTCTCTACCTCCACCTCCTCTTCCTTATCCTGGTGCACCTAAGAAGACAATCCAACAGAAACAATAAGGAATGAGTCCTTTTTAGATTCTCAGGAGGAAATGATACAGATAATCTCTTCTAGAATTCCAGGTGCTGACTCCCAAATGAGCGGACTGTAAATACTAGCTGCACCAATTGATACAAACTAGCTCCAGAAAAGAATGAGGTTTCAGACCTGTCCCAGGACTTAGTGCTAAAGGTCTAGTCATTACTTCAGCTTTTCTCTGGCATGTTCTTATGTACTGATGACTGCTATAAGAATTACCTACACTATTTACCTTACTGCTGTACCCAGTTTAGTGAAGTGAGTTCTAAATATCCAAACATAGGAGAGATTGGCATTAACTACAGAAGTTCAGAAAGATTATTGAGAGAAAGAACAAACTGAGAAGAAAACAAGTATACAAAGGTCACACAGTAACATTTGTAATTGTTTTCAAAAAGCTTATTTCTATGCAAGAAAAAAATACATGTCTGCAGACAGATATTTCAGTGTTTTCAACAAAAATTTTGATTTTTATCTAAAGTTTATTTCAGTACTTTTTGATTATGTGGAACGATAAAGAGAAAAAAAATATTCAAGCAATTCTGTTTGTGCTGAGTCAAACACAAAAGTATTCTTTTGTCCTATCACTTTGAAGGCTCCCTACTGGCAGCCCTATATATAGTTTTAGGGTTTGAGTTTGCATTTGTTTCTCCTTCACCCTCCATATTCAGAACACATATCATGGTCATCCTGAATCACGTATTTCCAGCTTTTACCTTAAAATGCATGTTAGATGTTAAAACTAATTCATACATTTCAGCTATGTACTATGCCATAGCAGAACTCACAACTTTTCTGTTCAATGATAAAGCACAGGGGGAGTTAAATGTTTCAGAGAACAAAGTTAGGGAAAAAAAAAACTCCTTATTCAGCATTGTTTTTACTCTGATCTTGTCCTCTAACAAAAAAAATTCTATATATCATCACCTAATTTAGCATAAGATGATGCTAGATATTTGAGGCCGATTGAGGACAAGGGTCTTTATGAAACACTATTCCTGTCCAAACCTCAGGTCTTCTTGTTTACTAGCTAAGATTCATACCCTGAAACCATCTTCTAAGGGCTCAAGCCTCTTGCAGTTCTTATGGAAAGAAACAAATAAAAAAGACTTCAGTTATTGCAATCTTCACAATGTCTTTTTTTTTCTTTTTTTTTTTTTTTTTTTTAATTGCAGTAGCTTACTGGTAAACATTATATGTAATCCTCTTCTGTTCTGAAAATAGCAAAAGAAATTATCCATCATAATTATATGTCCCTTCGTCAAATTGCAAATGTGTAAATAATAGAAAGATTGGAACTTCTCAGCAAATCAGCTGTACTTACATACCTTTACAGCATACATTCTTTTTTTTTTTTCTGATTTCATTTTCAAAAATAGCTATATAATTTTGGGACTTTCCAAAATATCCAATCTTGGATATCTCAAATTACATTTTACATGAAAAATCTCTGACCAAATGGTTACAGTTTTGGCAAAATTCTGTTTTACTGTCAAGGCTACTTTCCAGATGCCACAGAGAACCATGACATCAATCAAAACTCTTTAAGCTGCCTTCTAGGTTCTATCACCCTATAACACTTCTGGAAATACATAGGAAAATGTAAAAATCACTGTCACACTGTTAGCTGGTCACTATAGTCTCTGTAATACCTTTCAAAGGAAGAAAGTATACTATTTATGATAAAAGGATAACAACTGGCAAAAAAAAAAAAAAAGAATAAAGCAGGAGATGCTTCAGTAAGTGTGTTTACAGAAGTTCTTTATTTATCTAATGTACTTGAAAATCAATGCAGTGAACCCATATCAGCAAAGTTGTTCCACTGAAAAACTGCTGTTCACTGGAGATTAATACAAAGTGAGGTCATAGAACAAAAGATCACTAAGGTCTTGTTTAAAGGAAAGATAGTAAGAAAGAACAGAAATGTAAAAAGGAAAAGATACATGCTATAAAGACATCAGAATTTCACTTCTCTTACTATCAAATAATGTGCACTGTAGAATAAAATGTTCACAAATATTCACATATTCACATACTTAGCTACCTTCTCCATGTACAGTGTCATTACCCATCTTCAAAACAACAGCTGCAACTTGTATTGTAAATTCTCAGTGACAAACTTCTGAATTGCTAAAGTTTCCAGACATCCAGAAGAGAAATATACATACTGAAAAACTTTTTTAAAAAATAATAAATTATTTAGAACTGGAAAAAAATGTATGATTCACAGAGTAAATTTTGAAATCTTGTAGCATACAGCTGAATGCTTGTTTTACGCAGGACTGTCTTCAATGCTTAACAGAGGGGCTTGCCATTACGCACATTCTGAGCACACTGTCTCCCCAGACATGCACCCTTCAGTAGTACTTCACTTAATTCATCCAGTCCTATTAAAGTAGCAAGAGGAGAAAGGAATCCATGGAGGGCACACAAGGCTATGCTTATGGGCCAGCCAAGAAACAGCAGCACAATGAGCCAAAAGGATCCCCATACTATGCAATTGCAGTTCATCATCTGAAACCTAGTGACATTAAAAAAAAAAAAAAAAAAAGGTAAACTTTGATTGATTGCAAATGTATATAGAAATATCTAGATAGAAATTAACTACTCTATTTTGTTTGGGAAATCTTATTTTGAGAAAGGAAAAAAGATATTTCCAGCCATTTCTTACATTTAACAGAAGTGTAACGTATCAAAAACCAGGTCACGTACATTTCCTGGGAAACATCCTAATGAGGTAAGGAAAATATCAGATTCCTTTCAGTGAGTCTTCTATGTAAGAATGACTTGGATGCAAATACTTAAAATAGCTCTACAAGCTGCGGTGTTTTTTTAATGCATGAGAAAATGTGGCTATTAATTAAAAAACTCAATTGAAGTTGAGAACATAACGCATTAGATAATCGTTAAGTCTAGAAAATAGCTAACCTATAAAGTTGTAGAACTTTGCAGGTTGTCAACAGGCAACCAAGGGAGTACACTTCCTACTGCTAATTCTATGGCTTAATATGAAACAGGTTGCACATCAATGAAACCAGCTTAATTTTTGCATATCATCTGGTCCTTTTCATTTTTATTTGCTAAGCTTTAAGACTACGTATTTGGGTTTTTTTGTTTGTTTTTAATTATTCTTTTAAATGGATTCATCAAACCTGTTATCCAACAAGATTATTAACAGTTATCTCCCCCAGTGGCTGAGAAGTGTTGTGAGCTGTCAGAGCACTTTGTCTCTGCATTGTTCATTTTTTCAGCAGTCTGGGAAAATACAGATTTAGTTATACATTTGAAAATGCAGTGCAGTCCAAAATATAACTTAGCAGTTCCAGCTAGCCTTGTGAGATGTGAAGAAGCTGGATAAACCAAGAAAAAAAAAAGGCAATGAAAAAGATAAATTGACTATAACTAAAACACTGGGCCATTTCTCCTGGTTTTACTTGTAATCATTTTTAAAAATATAAACTGTTTATATACTATGTAAATTCTTTTACAATAAGCATTTACTACGTATGTGTTTATAAAAGGATTGCTAACCACCCATGTATATGTAGGTGATAAAGTGAATATAACCACAAGTTAGGATAGTAAAAGGTATTATTAGTCTGCCTAGTGAGCGATCACTCTGCAGGTGATAGAGTATTATTGAGTTGGATAGCTTGCTCTAATTCAGATGCTTATGAAATAAATGAGGAGTACAGCAACAAGCAGTGCTTTCAAACTGTGAAAGAGTAAGCAATGTCATGAGAAATAAGCTAAACAGTTCAATTTACTTAGCAATGTTTTGTTTCAAAAACATTAAAATATAACCAGAAAGGATAAAATAGGACCACAAATAATGTGCTCTTGAATAAGATAACTGTAGGTAGACAGAGCTGCTCATCGAATAATTTCATACTAATATTTCATGCTTACTGTGACAACAGCAAGACACAGGACAGGATGGCATGTGTTTAGTTGCGGAATTTATGCTGCTTCATGATATTGTACTGAAAAGCATACTATTAATTAATGGCAAAACCAGAAAAATACAGATAACAGCCTTACCTTTAAAGCATAACTATGGTGCATTAAATGATCAGATTTTCTCTTCCAGGCATTCACTAAAGCAGAAAATCAATATGAGCACATTGTTTGACGAAAGCCCTTTTCCCCGCTTGAGCTTGACCAGCCTCTGGTAACTGACATGGCCTCGGCCAGTGTCTTCTGTTTTACATGGAATATAGTGGAGAATAACGCTAAAAAAGACAAAACATCTTCCACAAATCCAGGTATTCCTACCAACGTCCTTCCCTCTCACTTCCCAGACCACTTGCTACTTGGGTGAATTTGCTGTGCAAAACCCACAGAGGAGCAGGGCAGGTCCTCAGAGCCGCACATCAGCCGCCTCCTCAAAGCAGAGAATTCTGCTTCACCAAGGCCAACCTGGCTGCCTCCTCACCTGGTGTAGACCCTCTGCTCACAAAGATGGAAATGTGTACACTTTTTCTGCTTGGTCTCTTAACCTCTGCTCCCTTCAGCACCACCTGCTGCCAGCATCACTGTGACCGTTGGAAATGTAACTGAAAAAGGTTAAAAATGTAACTGCATCGGTGCCCTGTGGTTCCCAGTTTTAACACCGCAGGTAAGCCAGCTGAAGCTTTAAACAGCCAATGAACTTAAGCTGAAGAGCAAATTCAAGTAAAGAAATTGCCCAGGACATAGCCAAACACTAGTATTACATCTTCAATCTCATCTTTGATACACAAGTGCTTAATTTTGTTGTAAAGCTTTGTTTCTCTCCCAGTAGAAAACTAACAGGCAAATCTTCACTGTGAGCATGTAGTCACCGAAATGATCTTGAGAATTAGTGCTCAATCTCCTATCATCTTTCATGAACCAACTAGGTAAACAGCTAATTAAAACTGTCTGCAGGCATCTCAGGTGCTAATGTATCCAAGCTGTCCTAAATCTGGCTTCAAGCCAAAAAAAAAAAAAAAAAAAGGAAAATGCAGTCTGTATTGTTCTATTGAATGACTTCCCTATTCTGAACAGATTTTAGTATCTAGATAGCCCACAAAATTTAACAGAAACACTATGAATACGTTCAAGATTTTTCTCAGAGTTACCAAAAAAATCATTCTAGTTGTTTATGTCTCCAAGATAACTGATTTGAAAAGGGTGCTGCATCATGCACTGCATTTTCTTAATCTGCTCTTATCTATCCAGCATAGAGCTGGACCTGGGGGGGGGTAGGAGGGGGAAGGCTTTTGAGACTTTGCTCCCACCTAATCCTGTCAGGTTCCATGGGAGATGTATGTGGCCTAAATTCAGAATTGGGCAGCAACAAACTAGGTTATCAGCAGTTTGGCAGTTTAGGCAGATTATCTTAATACACATTTCTACTTACATGGACAGTGATTTTCACATTACATCTTTCACAGGCATACAGTATCGGCATGTGTCTTTCCCCTCAACTCCTTGTAATGCAATCAGATTGCAAAAAAGCAGAGACACTCAGCGAGCTAAAAGTTACTGAGTAGAAAGAAAAAGGTCCAGTGACCAGTAGGCTGTGATCATGAACTCATGTCAGATGATGAAGAGCAGAGGGAAGATTCCTGCTTAATAATTAACTGGCTGACTTGAGAAAGCCAGCTTTTTTCTTGAATGAGTATGAGAAGTTATGAGCAGTAGTTTGTTCTCTACCTTCTTATTGGAGAAAGGCAGCCTAAGGGAGAGACAGGTGCCATAAGGGAAGTTATTTGATGAAAGCAGTTGAGGGAAAGGCTAAGGATATCCATAACAAATGAATGCACTAATGGAGATCCCAGGATTCTTGCCGTGTTTTTAGCATTGAGTCCCTCCAGTAATCTCATGGAATCCTGTTGTCTTGCAATTCTTTTGAAATAGACAAAATAGCTACAGACTGGACCCTGAAATCAGCATTTGAGACATCCCATACCCAGATAAAGTTATGTTTGTATATAGGTAACCTGAGCACTTCTAGCTATGGCCTAGGAAAATAATATGAAAATTCTTGACTCAGTTCCTCATGAGTTTGGATGGAACATGCTCTCCTCTAGTACTCACTGTGGTGGAATTCTGACAGGTTGCTCTCTTAAACCTTCTCCAACATTGAACAAGATCATCAACAATAACTTACATTGGCTTTTCATTCCATTATATTCATCTTGGAACACTGTAAGACATCATTACTAAATACAGTAAAACAAATCCAAATAGAGGTTTTTTTTGTTTGTTTGTTTTGTTTTAAATTTGAATTTTGAATTTGCAGGGCAAACCTGCAAATTTGCTGATACACAAGATCTCATGTGTATTCCACTGAATTCATCTGGAGCATTTAAATCTACATTTGCTAAGTTCTTCTGTCCAGTTAATAAGGATATGTGTTACAGCTTGATGTTGCAGGAAGCGACTGTGCATAGGATCAAGAACCAACCAAAATGAGTCAGAACCAGCAGCAGTCCTTTGTGTCTCATTTCATTACAGAGCTCAAAATGATAGAGCTGGTGGGTGAACACCACAAAAGCAAGGAGGAATCTAGAACAATAGCCCCATCACTGAAGTATCTATGTATGTAGGAACAACATTTATTCATGGTACGTTGGAGATCAAGAGAGATGAAAAACAGAGACTATGAAAACAGATGTAGAAAAATCCTTGACTGTGTAAGCACTGCTTTCCAACAACTAAAATCACCGATGTGTTATCACCACTCTTTTCATCACAGATCCTTAACACAGCTTCATATGAACATCTAGAGAGAAAATTAACCTTATCCCAGCCCAAGCCGTGACAAACAGTAAGACAATTCTTCTACACTTGGGCCTTTCTTTTTCCCTAAGTCTTGTTTCAGTGCTCTCACATGTGCCCTCAAGCTAAAGAGGATTACTGGTAAGGCGCTTTCTCCCCTCTCTGACTCAGCATGCAAAACATGGAATTTCTCATTTTAGAAAACATGGTATTTCCCAATAGAACATGATTGCTGCTGCCAAAAATCACTCCCAAAAATAGGGCAAGTCTGTACTGCTGTGGATTAAGGTCAGAAACAGAATCTTAGTGTCTTTGTACTGAGCTTCTCTCAATCTGCTTCTGCTGCCCCTAGACTACTTCCTCTACAGTAGTTACAATACATTATGTCCCTAATGACTGTCCCATCTAAAAATAAGTGCTCTTGACATGCAAGAGATGTCAGACTAGCACAGCAGGATGCTGAAGCGTCTCTGGATGTGTAGCAGGGCTTCTCTTACACTGGACTGTGGCAATTTAGGAATTCACAGTTGATAAATGCAATAAAGGCGGCTTCTTTTTATCTCTTACAAACAGTGCCAAGACTGATATATTCCTGACCCTTATTTGAATCATTAGCTTACTCTTTTATGGTATTCTCTGGAATTGCAAAATTCTAATGTTTCATTAGGCAAACATACACTGTAGCTATATATATATGTATGTATATATGTATGTATGTATATACTTTTTCAGTGGCATTACAGATGAACTACGTAATTGGCAATAGTCAGCTCAACTTTTCACTTACATCTACATTTTCCTAAAAGTTAATTATACATGCATACAGAAACACACTCTGTTCTGACACTGTTTTTCAAGCAAAGAGATAATGCCTGAACTCTGGAAAAGTTTCTTACTCATAGCTCAAGTAACTCTTATTTTGCTTTATCTTTTTTTTCCAGACATTAACAGTAAAGCAATGGGCTTCTCTGCATTACAAAGATGTTATTACTTGATTTAAAGATCCTTGTCATTTTTCTCTTTTCAAGGTGAATGAAAATCATGATGGAAGCTAAATTAAATGCAACTGTTTTTCTCAGTAGCACCATATTACATTACCTTTGATACGGGCTAGATTAAGCTGATTAAAGCCCTTCCAGAGCAAGGCCTGGAGAAATAATCTGCCCTTGTTACCTACTGGGGGAGGGAGGAAAAGATCATTTTCTCATTCCAATAGTGGTATTTAGTTTTCTGAAACAACTACTTACAGAGAGCAAGTAGCATTACAGGTATTGATTCTTCCTCTTGCATCCATTTTAGGTAATGATTGTGTAGATACATCTATGGGCAAGGAAGAATTCAATTTCTCAGAATTGAGAATTATACCTTTTCAGAATCTACATAAAATTAGGCAAATACACGGACTTAACAGAGGATGGTGAGCTGAAATCATTTAAGGAAGTTATTTTTAAATTCACAATTTTAATAGCTTTATTTTAAAATGTGTTTATTAGTACTACAGCACAGAGATTTTCTTTTGTCAGGTACTTAACCAATAAATCCTGAGAAAAAATACTCTAAGAAAACTACGCTGAAAAGCCACGTAAAACGAAACACATAAACAGCCTCCAAAACTCCCCTGAACACATTAATTTTGTATTGATTCTGCAAGGAGGACTACCATGTTTGGCAGAGGGAACTACACTGCCATATGTCTTAATGGCATTCACAGATTCTTGACTGCTGTGGGTTGTGATTCACTCGTTGGCTAGGACATTTACTTTTGTCAGCTTGCTTTATGACTTTCCAAATGTTATCTAATTCTTATTTCAATAGAATTGTATGTCTTGATCATCCAGTAAAGTGAGCAACATCAACTGCATTTTTTTTTTTTAAATGTCTGATTTCAAAGAATAAAATGACTCTTCCTGTCAGCAAAGTCATTCCGTCAACAATCTTAATTTCTAGTCCTCATTGGGATACTTTCCTTGAAGACTGATATCCTTTTATGTCTGATGAAACAGCAAAGACCCTTTCTCAGAAGGAGGTAAAGTGGCAGGACGTTTTTTTTACCTTTTGGAAAAAGTTAGAACCTTATCCAACACATACAGCAGAATTAATGCAAATTTGGAGCAGGCTAGGAGAAAAAAAAAATTTTTTTTTTTTTTTAATGAAGTTTATGTATGTCATCATAGTGTAAACTGCTCATTAAGACCTCCAGCTTGCATTGTTTTCCCCCCCCCCTTGGCAAACTTTTAGGCTTTTTAGGCTGTTAAGCTTCTCCCACTAATTCTTTCTTGTAAGAGTCAATAAAAAACAAAAACTAAACATATTTTGGTGTGAAAGAGAATGTTCATCTTTTACCAAAAATTAAATGCACAACATTTAAAAAAAAAAAAAAAGCCATCACACTTAACCTTGTATTCCACAAGTACAAAGAACTTTCTAACCATTGCTACATGGTAAACATGACTTCCCACATTTGAAAACACTTTCACATCAGTGAAAAGTGTAAAGTTCAGTACATGGAAAGAAGCCGGAATAGTCTGCTCAGTTTAAGTCAATTCAGCAAAACTTTCCATCTTTAGTATAGGCAATGCTTGGACTTTCAGAAAAGTATATATTAAGGCTGTAATGTTTTTGCAATTGCTTTTGATTCAGTTGCTTCTGCTTTCATGCTAATCAGCAACGAGCTCCATTACAACACCGCTCACCATTTTAGGGCAACACATTTGATGACTGTAACTTAACTGTTTTAAGAGGATCCCATGAGTCAGAAGGGACCAGATACATAGGCTTGCACATGGTACACAGTATTACACAGGCTAGATGTGCTCATACACGAACAGAAAGATTACACTGCAAGCCATATACAAATCTAAATCTTCATAGTCTCTTCTAGATTTGGTTGCTTTTTCCCTGTAGTATTTATTGATGGAATCCCTGTCAGTTAAACCATCCATTTTAGCCAAAAAAAAAAAAAAAAAAAACACACCCTCAAGAATCCTTTACTAATTCTTTTCCCAGAATTCTGAAGTATAATAAATGATTGCCTGGCTCAAATATTTGTAAAAATGGTTTGGAAAACAGAGATGGCAGACATCAGCTTGAGCTTGTTGTATGTTGCTTGAAGGCCCAGTACTATTCTGCCCTGCTTGAACACATGAATGTTACCACATAAACCTTACCATCCTAACATTAAACACATTGCTGTTTGTCCTTCAATGGCAAAGAATTATCTTCCACTCAGAACAAGTAATGAAATAACACAGTTTCAGTCAAAAGACTAGTTTTTCTTTTTTGTGAATAAAAAGTTAAAAAAATATTCAAGATCCCTCTGGGTCTGTGCAACCTATTGTAGCGTACCTGCTTTAGCAGGGGAGTTGGACTCAATCTTGAGATCCCTTCTGAACCCTGCAATTCTGTGATAAAGATCTTCAAATGTGATAATAAAAGCTTGCAAGCTAATGAATTTCTGATCAATTTAGTGAAGAAATTCTTCTGGCAACTTCAGAACTGCAACATTTGAAAACCAAGTATTTTCTCTTTGTCAGTAAAGATGTTCCTAGAGCTACTGTTTTGCTTGAAAATTAAATTTGGGAATTCATAAACCTTCCTGAACCACTGGATAATTTGCAGTTGACAGATATTCTTAATAAGCTAGGGAAAAAGCTTTCACTGATCAGTTTATGAAAGATGTACATTTAGAAATCACTCCAGAAAACATACTCACCCATTACATCTCTAATATTGATATTACATGTTTTGTGAATCCTGCATTCAAGGAACTCCTTTTATTTACTTTCCTGATGGAGCTTTATCCTGTTGTTCTCTTAAAAATGAAACAGATCTTATTTCAAGATTCTAATTTAAAAAAATAATGCCGTTTAGAAGTTGCACCCTTACTTCTTGTGTAAGGGACAATCAAGTAGTAACAGCGGCGGCAGTCAACAATGAAACAGTTGCTACAAGTACCTGGACCTTGTGACATTCTGAGAGCTTGCTAAACTTCCAATTCAATAAAACTCTTTCAAAATTTCAAAGTGCCATGGTAATTCCCATTTCTCAAACTTGCAATTAAATAGCTTACTAAACTCAAGCCAAAATCTACAATATCTCAGTGTATATAAGCACCGTTCCATGTAAAAAATTCTCCACTGCAAAATATTAAGGAAACTACAGTGTCTGATCAATACTAAATATAGGTAATCAGGGAAGTTTAACAGCTAACTCATTAACTGAAATTAAAGGCTTAAGAAAAAAATTCCAAATTTGTGTAAAAGTATCTTTACTAAAAAACTTATATATATCATTTGAGGTGAATAAACAAGTTACATTACTGGTACTCACAAGAACTCAGTAGAACGACTGCAAATCATCTTTTTTCCCAGAAAGGATTCAGTGAAAATAAGGAACAAAAAGGTTACATCACACACGGAATCATTTAAGAAAAGTCAATGTAAAAATAGCAATCATATTTCTAACTGCATTTTCCCATTTGTTTTCCAGAATAAGTAAGAGTACAAACATCACTTGGATTATTTTTCATTCTCATCCTCAGGTTCACTGTCTTCACTATCACTGTCTCTTCCAGGGTGTTCTGGCATTGTTCTATGTCCATCCACTTCTGACACTTTCAATTCTTCCTTTACCATTTCTTCTTCTACCTTATTTTCTTCTTCTGCATCTTCCTGAATACCCTGCACTTCAACTTCTGCTTCAGACTCTTGAGTTTGAGTAGTTTCAGGCTCTTCAATCATGGCAGGTGGGGGCAATAAACGCTGGATGTTTAAAAAAAAAAGTTTTCAGTTTTTACAACAAATATATCATTCTGGCACTTATTCCTATTTTAGCTCAAGCTGTTTGTTCATCTTAGATTTAGGGCTTTGCATCAGATAAGTTTAACAACTTCAAATTTAGAAGACTCAATCATTTGTAGACATTTTACTCCTATACAAATAAAATGAACCATCCTGGCTCACACATGAGCCTTATTCTTTTTGCCTGAAAAGCAAGTGTTAAAACTCAGTACTTCCAATTCAAGGATATCAAACACGTTTCATTATTCCATCAGCCACTCAAGTAATGGGACTACAGTGCTGCTGAAATAACAAGCTCATTTCTACCATAACCTCACCTATTAACATTACAAACTCCTAGATAAGCCGGAGTCCCTTTTCTATGAGCATCTTTAATAACTTATTCCAGTAACTTCCCCTTGAAACATTTTATAAAGTCTTATATGTACATTATCTGTATTTATACAAGTTTCACCCACAGCTCTTAGTGTAGAAAAATGTAAACTCCAGTAACAGATTAGGAAATGCTTAGATATTTTTCACATAATACTTCTGTAAAAGTATTTTAGTGCAAAGTGCACAACCAAGAACATGGTTTGCAAGCAGAAAGCATTACAAATAGCAGTGGCAACTACTTTAGACCTGGAGAAAAAAAACAAAACAAAAAACAACCAAGTATACAGCAAGCAGAAGATTACGATGAAGTTATTCAATCTCAGGCTGTATAGAAATGCTTATACTTCTGCAGCCTGACATTATCTAAAGACATGACAGATACTTCCTTACAATATTTTAATGAAATAGAAGCTTGATAAATCTCCCAAGGATGGTTGTTTAGTTACATTTTGCTTAAAGGCAACTTGGTTTCACTTGACAAATTAAGTGTTTAATTACAGTAATGTCTTATCTTCAATTAGATGACATTAATATTACAAGTTTCTGACAAGCATTGGATCAATCTATGCAATAATTGTGACTACCAGCAGAGATAAGAAAAGCATTTTTTTTTCCACAGACTTTGAAGTTATCACACTGATCTCCATAATCCGTTTACTCATGGAAAAAAGAATAATTAAAAGAGCTCTGATTTTGAAACTATATATATAATATATATATATATATATCCTCAAAGTATGAGACAAACTCAGATTTTCTGTAAAGCAGCCAGATTCGTGATGTGCTTTGTGACTCTATTGTTAAGACCAATGGAAAAAAAAATACAACAATGTAAAAATATCAGAAAGGATAAGGCAAACCTTGTCTGCGTTTTTCTTTTTTAACTTCATTTTTTGGCTTCTGCTGCAGTAGTGTGATTCATTGCCACAGTAGGGAACCAGTTTTTTTTCTTATTTTTTTTTTTTTTTTAAACTAATTTTAGCTAGCAGCATAAGACTAAGATGCTAAAAAGAATATCTGGTACTAGCAGAATGTTCAGGTGCACATTTAGTTAAGGAGTCAAACAAACCTTGCAATAGAGAACAGAAACTAGATCTTTCAGAAAAGTGGAATCATGCTGATGCTCTTTGCACAATCAGATAGCATTTCTTTTACATCAGTATTTTCCACCTTCAGAAATTCTTCAGAAGAGCAAAAACCAACAAGGGAGTACCAAGTAAGATTACATTATAAGTAACATGATATACCCAGACATTAAATGGAAGGCATTCCAGTTCAGGGATAGCATTAAAGACCTCTCCAGTTATGCTGACTGTCAACTATCTCTAGCCATCTACAGATCCAAGTACACTGACTAAAAGCAGACCTCTATATACTATTTAAACTGTTTTAAAGCTCTGCTTACATACACAGTAAGGACTCAAGATCCCTAATGGGTTTTGAATTCTGCTCCAGGGATTAAGCAGTGATAAAATTAAGTATAAAAAGTGAGAAAGTCATCTACCACTACTTCTTACACTGTACTATTAAGTGAAGTGCTGAACCAGTGCTGAAAAAAAAAAAATTCTTCCAGACTTGCACACACAAGTGCTACAGCTGCTAACCAGACTGGAAAATGCAGTGAGCTAACTCAATTAAAATGATTTAAAGGCAAGGAGACTCTAAAACTCTGTAGGCTGCAGCCATGTCAAGAAAGCATCTATTAGAAAACACTATTCCACCAGGCTTCCACTTACTGAAATATAATGCACAAGTTTACCTCAATTAAACATTGGGCAAACTAGTTACTTGGCATTAACAAAGAACTTTTGTGCCCAAACAGAATCACGTCTAGCACGTTTTAACATCTATTTAGAAGGTCTTAAATTGCATCCTCAGTTACTTGCTACTGCAAGATTTTAGAGATTTCAATATTCTCACTCTCAGCTTTAAAACCTTTTTGAATTTTAAATATAACAGTAACAGTCTCAAACCACAACAGCACTCCCTGTTGCTTACCAAAATAAGTTTTATTTTGTATACATACCTTTGAATAGTTGAAGGTCCTTACCTGTTGGTAGTGGCGTGTACTCTGTATCATGTGCATATACATGTTGTAAACAAAGTTAGCCATTTGAGGCATATTCTTGATAACATGTATTTGGTGAGTCGGTGGTTCCCCATTCTAAAGAAGCAGAAAATGTAGGAATTCAGCAAGCAAAGAAACAGAAGTATTATTCAAAAAAATATTTTACTGGATTAGGAAACATACACTGAAGAAATTTTAAAAAATGCTTTCTAAGAAATAACCAGCAAAATTCTTTTGAAAGGTTGGAAATACAGGTCTTGCACTTTTTGGCAACTGTATTTATCATGATCCTGCAGTCCAATGAAGAAATTCAATTTCAAAAGGACAGGCTGGGTTCCAATACTAAATTTGTAAAGTAGATTTTGGATTCAAGGATGATTTAACTAAAACTCAACTAGTTTCAGCTCAGATTAGTGTCAGTGACTGCCAAAGCTCAGCTTCTCCTTGCCTACACTCACATTATTCTTTGCTGTAAAGTGCACCAGTTTCAAAAGAAGGGCTTTCTTCCAAGCTTGTCAACAGCACTTTAGACTAGGTAAAGATTTCTAATGGAGTTTTGGATTCATGCAAATACCCCTCTCAAAACTCCAGGTAGCAAAGCAGGTATGTTCCCTCCATTTCTTATTTGTTTAGCATTCTATTCATTGCGAGTCTTGTGATTAAGTGCTAAAGATCTAGTGCAGTATTAAATTTTTTACTTAGGCATCTAGTTCAGCAACACTTTTGTTATACTGAATTGCTCAGTTGAATGCAATTTAACCTTTAACAAAAAGAAGTTAGCTTTGTACTTTCTTTTTGAGAAATGATATTTTGTTCTATAATAAGAAAAAATACATAACACACTGCAAAACCTTACATATTTATCCTGAAATAAAAATACAGCATCACTTTCACAGGCAGAACTTACAAAATAGAAGACAAAACTGATCAGTTATGCTGGTGAATGAGTTTTGTTGAAAAATCAGTTAAAAGGAGGTAGTGTATTATGATCTAAGTCAACTCTAGGGACATAATTATCCAAGAAGCAGTGGTTTAAAAGTGAAAACACTGCAGTTCCATGTCTTGTAGCCTACTCCAAAAAGGCAGGCAAAAAGCACACCACTGACATTCATAGCAGTTGTTCCTACCTGTCTTGCAGCTGGAAAACATTCTGTGGGAATTATATGGAGGTGAAGTGGTCTAGCTGTGAGCTGGCTGAAAGCTGGAGTTAGCTCAAAACAGTTCTGAAAGAGTGATACTCTTGCAAAGATATAAAGCCCAAGTCTGGCTCTTGACATGGCCACGACTAATCGTCGGACATCTCTTAAAAAAAAAAAAGAAAAAAAAGAAAAAAAAGAAAAAAAGAAAAAAAAAAGAAAAAAAAAAGAAAAAAAAAAGAAAAAAAAAGAAAAAAGAAAAGGAAAAAAAGAAAAAAAGAAAAAAAAAGGAAAAAGGAAAAAAAAAGAAAAAGAAAAAAAAGAAAAAAAAACAGCCAAATTAATCATATACTTTTTCATTAATTCCATTGTTTCAAAACAACATGAATTAAGACTTCAGCATGCTTCTTTTAAGAAAATACGAAGTAATCTACTAAAACACTCGTCTTAAATTTTTCTTCTACATACTGTTATAATAACTATTAAAATCCTAGAACGTTCATATAAAAAGGCTTAGTATATTGTTAATTATATTAAAATTACCCCTTATCTCTAAAGCCTAGAAAAACAGTTATATTTTACATTGGGAACAAATCACAATAGCCCTTGTGTATCCCTGAATAAGAAAACATGGGTTCTGACATCACCTCACTACTCCTAAATAGACAAGTCTTACTCCACCTTACTCCAAAGCTGAAGTGCAAACATTTTAGACTACAAATAACACAACTTACAAAGTGTCCAAACACTTCTGATACAAAACAAATAAAGCTCACTTATAGAAAAGTTCATTTATAGGAAGTTTAAGCCTGCATTTATTCAACAAGAATTAATTACATACCTATTAAACTACTAAATCAAAATTCAAATTTAAGAGTATCTATTCAAGACTACCTATTCAGCTACCTACTATTTAAGACTTCCTGCAATAATATAAACTTCTTATAGAGTAATAGTATAGTATATAGAGTAATAGTATAGTAATACAGAGTAATGGATAAAGTGATTGTGAAGAGGGAAGCAGAACGCAGTAAAAATAAAGCAGGTCTAAACTTCCTTCAATACAGAGCATTAAACTTCAGTTCTGCTATGTACTGAAATAGTTGAAACTTTGTGCAGCGTATGATAAACATCCTTCTGATGCGGAAAACATACTTCAGTAACTGTGCAAGAGTTCTTTTCTACATACCTAAGGTGGCCTACAGCTTTGGTACGCACTAATGAAAGGAGAATATAATCGTTCTGTTGACCTTGAAATCTGTCCACAGTTGTTACCTAGAGAACAAAGGACGAAACAAAAAACAGCACAGGTTAAATCTTTGCCATTTTAACTACAGCATGACATCAAAATTTTAGCACGAACTTCTGATTTAGATTGTAGTAAATGGGAAGAGAGATGAAATGTTTGATTCTGTTTTAGTTCACCTTTAACTAAAAAACATCAACCTACTCTTCCTGGGAGATGCTGGGACTCTATGTACCACTTCTTTCCTATTTTTACTTAATTCAGACATAACTCTGGCAAGATAATACCAGAAGTTTGTAGAAAATGATCAGATTCTGTAAAATCATATTTTAACCTGTTGACACCAGACTTAACTAAATACATTTCTGTATGTTTTATAATATTCTTCATTATGTATTTTACCAAATCTAAACCATATCCACTCTAGGTGGATATTTATTTTATTTTTTAAAAGGAGGACAAAATATATGACAAAGAAAAGAATTTTTCTGTCTCATATAGTCTGTGACATATCAAACTTGACTGATTTCACAGTTTTTTTGTACGATTCGTTTCAAACAGGCAAACAAGATGATATGACTGTGAAATTCCACAGAATGTTGATAAATACATGCTATACATATACATTAGTCAATGAATACTTGCATAAAAAGCAGGGAATGTATTTAATCAGTTCTATAATACGATAATCATGAAAAAACAGAACCACTTCAATGCCCAATATATTTTTTAAGTCACCTTGTTTGGCCGCCCAATCAATGGATTATTTCCACAACGCTGGTTAATGACATCTCGGATCAGATGTTTCTGTCCATTGTACGTTGTCAGGATACTTATCCTGTCTGCAGGATAACCAAGCAGGCACATATACATGAAAAGTGCCACAACATATTCTGCTTCACCAAGATTCTGAAAGGACAGAGAAAAAGAAAGTTATTTATTTGTAAGTTTGATAGGCATTCATTGATGCTTTCTAGGATCTACAAGAAGTACTGTTTTACTTGTTAAAATCTAAATATTCATTAGCCATAAAATATATTAATATTTACTTGTTTGAAAAATTTAAACGATTTTCAGTGTCTTAAATATTCACAGCTAAACATATTTCTATACCTACAGCTGTCTGCCCAAAGGAATGTCATCTTATTACAGTATTACAGAACTCAACAAGTGCCAATACACACAAAAGCTCATCCCTAATGTAAAACTGTGGAACTATAATTTGTTAAGTATTAAAAGTTGATAGTGTAGAGATATTAATATTTAAAATTGAAGGATTTAAAAACAAAGAAATGAAAAAAGAGCACTTGCTTAGTACTAGTTTAATAAGGCTCGAAAAAAGTAAACAAAAAAAGTTGCAATTAATCACTCTCCAGTATGCTAAAAACGAGAACTAATTGAACTAAAATAATTAAACTTCTTTCAACTCTTTTTTTTTTTTTTTTTTTTCCTCTACACTTAAAATAATAGTCAGTCCTAGATCATTCTTCTGACTGTTGGAGGTTTCATTATATTGTGAATGCAGTTTTCTGCATTCTTATATACAGATTAAATCAAAACATTGACTCTTCAAACTCAAGTATGCATCACAAAGCAAACTTTGATATTTTATACAGTGGAATTCTACCATTTATTTCACTGTTGTGACGGTACAGCAGAACTAAACATCTTGAATTTGGCATAGGCCAAAATGTTTCATAATGAATTACATACCAAATCTCTCTCCCCCAATGACTTCGAGCAAATGTAAATAGCAAGAAGAGTCATTCACTTGGAGCTAAAGGGCATAACAAATTATCATCCTTTTCAATATTCAAATTAATTACAAGAAGAAAAAAAAAAAACCAAAAAGTCTGATAACATAACTATCAGTTTACAGTATTTTGATTCATTGCAGATTCAATAAAACGTATCTAGATTAAATAAAGTATACATTCAGTATTTCTCTTACCTGATAGAAATATGGATTGGGTTCAGACTCTCCCACACCATTGAAGTCTTCTACGTTTATAAGTTGGAAGTCGTATAAAAACCCAGCATTGGCTGTTCTGAACTCTGGCATAAGCTGCACGTGAGGCAGATTACCCAGATTTTTATAACGCCAGTTGTAGAGGTTACATAAACTGCCCGAAAAACACACAAGCAGTTAACATGGGTTTTTGAACTCAACACTCAACATTTTATTATTACTGCTATTACTAATTTAGTTTTTAATTTTTGTCCAGTTCGCAGAAAACTTAAAAAAACTGGTGAAAGAACAACAGTATACAAAACTTCATTTGTGCTAACTTGTCTCCTAGTCTAAGCTGAAACCAATGGCACAAAACAGCTAAATCATCATTTTGCACAGACTCCTGTCTTAACAACCCAAATTTTCCAGTACTGTAAGTGTGCTTTTCCAATTCTTAACCTGGCAACAGACAGATATGCAGTTTTATTTCACTCACCTTGCTCTTGCTCTTCCTTGTGCATCCAAATCAACAGTTGGCACTCCAACACGAACAAACCGTGTGAAGAGGGACTGCTCCATGTTGGAGTATTTTTGAAAAGCCATATTCTTAATGACTGGTGGCAACTGGTGATGGTCACCAATCATAATCCACCGCTTCAAACGACTGAATCCATCCTGAGGGTTCTAAAATCAATTAAAACAACTGTAAATACTACAATATAATGAAGGCATTCAATTAAAACACATGAACAGTCAAGTGGTTGTCTCATAGGGCAAAGGGTATTTCAGCATTTGTTCTTAAACTACACTGAGTTGAAATTGTTTAAAGACAACTACTACATTCTTTCCAGTCTCTATTTCCTGCTTTTCAAGTGTTTTTGAGTTTGTATGTTTCTCCAATTTACCTCTGGAATCCTCTACCTTCTGAAAGCTCTTCAGTATGTTAAATATATCTTTCCTAGTTATCTGTGATCCTTTGCATGCCTGTATTACGTACTGACAGAGTGAATGAAGGACCATTTTAACAGATAAACATAAAATAAACAGACATGTGGGAAACACTACCCAAGAATCAGAATCCTGAAGATTTCCGCCTGCCAGCTCTATAGTTCATATCGTTCCTCTAGTACTTCCCCACAGGAGAACTACTTGAGAGAGCCTGAAGTTCCTTTTCTTGACACTTGAAGAGCTCTGAAGCCCTCTCTAATCAGGATGCAAGGAAGGAAAACTCTGTCCAACTCATCAAGACAGAAGATACTCTAGTAAGAAAGTAAGAGGATGAAAATTTTCAATTGCTAATAGAAACATTTAATTTGTTTTTCTCAAAAAAAAAAAAAAAAAAGTTACTGATTTGGAGAAGTTCAAGTATTCTGTACAATAATTTGCTCTTATCAGTAGTTTCAAGCTCAGACAGTAAAGAGCTCTCCAAATAATTTTGTGTCCTTCTATGATGGAGCGATGGCATTGATGGATAAAGCCAATGCAACTGATGACACCTACTTGGACTTCTGCAAGGCCATTGACATGGCCTCCCATCACATCCTTATCTCTAACTAAGAGAGATACGGATTTGAAGCGTGGACTATTAAGTGGATAAGGAATTAGTTTTAAGGACACAGCCAGAGGGGTGTGGTCAATGGTTTTATCTCCAGGTGGAGGTCAATTATGAGTAGTGTCCCCCCAAGGGCCTGTTCTGGGACCAGTACTCTTTAACATCTTTATCAGTGACAAAGAACATGAGACATTAATCTGAGTGGTGCAGCAGATACAGCAGAAAGCAGGGATGTCATCTAGAGAGCCCTTAATAAACTTGAAAGCTGGGCTCATGTGAACCTACCAAAGTTCAACAAAGCAAGTACACTTTGGTCAGGGTAATCCTTGCTGAGATGCAATTAGTGATCCTGGTAGATAAAAAACTTAACATGAGCCAGCAGCATGTGACTGCAGCCTAGAAAGCCAACTGTATTCCAGTCAGCATCAGAAGAGGGATGGCCAGCTGGGACAGGAAGGTGATTTCCCCTCTCTGCCCCTGTGAGGCCCTATCTGGAGCACTGCAACCAGTTTTGAGGCCCCCAACACAGGAAAGAGGGTTCAGATTAGGGCTGCAAAGATGATCAGAGGCCTGGAGCACCTTTTCTACGAAGATACACTTAAGGAGCTGGAATTGTTCAGCCTAGAGAAGAGAAGGCTACAAGGTGACCTCAATGCAGTGTTCCAGTACCTCTAAAGCAAGCCTACAAACAGGATGGGAATCAACTCATTACAAGAGTAGATAACGGCAGGACAAGAGGAAACAGTTCTAAAGCTGAAGGAGGAAAGATTTAGGATGGATATCACGGGGAACTTCTTTACCAAGGGTAGGTGAGGTGCTGGAATGGGCTGCCCAGACAGGCTGTGGATGCCCCATCTCTGGAGGTGTTCAAGGCCAAGTTGGATGCGGCCCTGGCCAGCCTGGTCTAGTATTAGATATGGAGGTTGGCGGGGGGGTTGGAGCTTGATGATCCTTGAGGTCCCTTCCAATACAAGCCATTCAATGATTCTGTGATCAACAAAAACCACGGTAAGAGCCTTGCAGGATTTAATCATTTGTTACACGGCATCTCAGTAGCATTCAATTCAGGACTGCCAAAAGGCAAAAACAACATCCTAGAGTAACTGTTACACAGGCCTTCAGACAGATTTAAATAACCTAAATCGCTAAAGACCAGCTTCCATGAGAAGTCACCTAAACTACAACTTACTCCTATATTCCCTTTTGGCAGTTAGAAGCATCTAACTAAGCAAAAAAAAAAAAAAATCTCCTTGTATTTGCAGGAAGCCTCATTCAATTTGTTTGCTCTCCAGACACTCCCAAAATAACAGAAATCTATGTTCCTGCTCAGAGTTCAGGCCATTTAAGGTCTATGCGTTAAATAATCAGTTGCCTATCTGCTTTGAGTTATCAAAACGTGGCATCCTTTGCCACATCAAAAAGGTGATAAAATGCAACACTAATGTTTCCCAAACTGAAGCAGCTTACAGTTAGATCAACTGAGCTGGTAAAGCATGGGCTTTACCAACAGCATGATTCTTGGACATGTACATTGTCTTGTTCACTAGGCTTATAATGAATTAACTCCTAACTGCATTTGATACTCTTGTTAAGGAGCTATGTGAAAAATTATGAGCTGTAAAATATAGAAATATTTCATGGAAATTCTGTTAAAATTCTTATTTTAATGAGAGTTTGGATATGGTTTTCTAGAGGAATTTATATTGTTCCTTTTCAATGAAAACCGTCAGCTTCAAACAAAACTTCCGGAAAGGAAACTCATTTTTATAAAATGAGCAAACACAGACTCTGTATTTTTCAGAAATCCACTAGAGTAAGAATCAAATGAACAACATAGGCTCTTAGTTTCACTAACTTCCCACCTATCATTTTCTGCTCAGTAGCTAAAGAGTTCTGAGAGAATCCACACTTTACTTCCAATGGTGAAATTTTATTGCATGACAATTTGAGATACAGAGAAATCTTGAAAGCTGTCATTTAAGCCACAAATGTGCAAGTACAGCTTTCTTTTTCCTGAAGGCCTATAGCTCTTAAAAAAAGGAAGTGATGCATCTCAAGCTGAGGTCACTAAAATCAATCCCAGAACTGGACCAGCAATCTTCACCTGAGGCACAACAAATTCAAAGACAGGCTAACTAAGCACAATGAATTTGGAACAATCAGAGTAAATGTTTTTAGGAAAAGATACTTATTGAATCAAAGAATACCTAGAGTTGGAAAGGGACCTTTGAAGGACATCTTTGTACAACTCCCTTGCAACGAACAGGGAGATCCATAGCTAGGTCAGGTTGCCCAGAACCTGATCCAGCCTTGCCTTGAAAGTCTCCAGGAACCAAGCATCCGCACATCTCTGGACACTCAACTGTAACAGTAGCAGCATTAGCCCTCCATTACAACAATCCCATACCATCACAAAGGAAGAGGACAAGACTTTCATTCAACTGTACCACATGCACATTACTTTATCTACCAATTCTAGGTTTGACAAATAATACAAGTTACAGATGATTCCAAGCTAAACATTTACTAATGCAGACAGATAAAAGTTGCTTAATTATGGTCAAAAGTAGACAAAAAAAGAACCAGTTTCTATTCCTCCCCTCCCATCCATCTGCAGCGGTGTTGTGACATCAGTTAAAATACCTAGTTTCTACCAGGCTCTAGTTTTCCTGAAAGTTGTAGGTAACAGACATACACTTAATGTCTCAATTTTTAACTACAACTGGCCAAACAAAACTGGCAGATGAGATGATAGCAATTAGATAGGCCTTATGCACTTGGGAAACAGTTAAAACAGTTATTTCATAATAATTGCTAATTTAAAAAACTGATAAAATTATTAAAGATTTAACAACAGCTATGAAATGGCAAAGAATAAAAGTAAAAGAATGACAAACCAAGGTACTAGTTCACTCACATTTCTTCACATTTTGAAAGTGAAACCCTGACAGTCACAGACACTCAGGCAAAACACAGGATACACAACTAATGAAGAAAAACGTGAATGGGAAATACCAGTTCTATGTTACCTTTCACACAAAATACTTTCCTTTTAATATTCTATATTATTCAAGAACATGGGCTTTCAATTTTCATTTTTTTGGAGCATGTTTTATAATACAAGTCTAACCTGTAACAGCAGAGGTATAAAGGTTTCTATTTCCAGAATCTGTGCAGACTCTTCCATTAAGATGTTGTCATACTGAGAAAGAAAAAGTACACAGAAATCCATCAGTCAAATAACACAAGTTAACACTGTTATTCAATCTGCCAAAAGGAAGCATCAGTTGCTTAACTGGGGAATTAAAAGTTCTGTTGGATTGTTTTTCTTAAGTAGGACAGTTACAAGCAGGATTTTACTTTATAAACAAAACATTAGTAGACTAAAATCAGTTTCAGAGGGTGAAATCTCATTACAACAATGGCAAACCTATCCATACCAATCAGTCCTTAGATCTAGAAACAATCTGCATCTGAACTACATTATATTCTTTCCATATGCCATAACTCATCCTCAAGGGAAAAGCTTTCTGCAGTGAGGCAAACTAACTTGGCATTCTTGCAGTGAAAAGTTGCACTTCTGTGATGCAGTGCATTATAGGAGAAAAACACTGAAAGAGATGAGGGAATCTGTCCATTTTTGTCAGAAATCTGCAGTAAATGAATCTCAGTGCAGAGCAAAAACAGCGTTGCAATACAGCTCTTCTCAAATGGTTCATTTTTAAAGTAAGCAGTGCTGTAGCAAAGGTGTCTTTCCCAGTTCATCCTTTCTTTTAGTACTTAGTCATATAATGGCAGTTCATCTAATATGACAAAACTTTTTATTTTTATTTTTTTTAAATATGCATGCACTTTCAAGCATTTCAATATGTGCAACTTAAAAGCGTTACCATCTTTAACTTCTGGTTCCATTAGTAAAAGTTTTCTTCAAAAAATTACTATTAGAAACATACTGGTAAAAATATGCAACTCAAAATAATCCAGTCATTTAGATCTAGGACAGATGAAAGGTATAAACAAGGTGGTTTGTGGTGGGGAGAGAGAGGAAGTGACAACATGATAAACAACAACAACAAAAAATGTAAAAAACATTATTAGTGTTACTATTACAAATGCAATTACTTTGAAGCCTAATTCAACCAGGTCATGTCGTTTCAGAGCGGCATGGGTACAAGTCATAGCAATGATTTTTGCTTCTTTCACCAGCAAATATTTGGATCTATCCAGGCCACTGCGGAGAAGTTCAAATGCTCTGAATTCCTGTGGTAGAAAAAAGAACTGAATTGAGAGAAAATTTATATACAAACTTATAAAATGCACATAAAATGAGTGCCCCCTAAGCTCAAAATAAAACAGATTAGACTATTGTCCCAAAAAGCATGTCTAAATTATTTGAAAGGAGAAATGCTCACCAGGATGCTTTTCAAGCTAAAGAAGTTGCCTAGAGGTATATATACCACTTCTAGGATTTAGGACAAATAAGAATTTTAGAACTTTGTGAAGTTTCTTTAGGATTTACCAGAATTATTTACCTTTAACAGATACAAGTCTTACCTCAAGCTGAGTGAAGATTTTCTTTAGATGTCTAAAACACCCTTCAGCAATCTCCATATCTTCTTCATAGGATCTGCCTCTGAAAATTGGTTGAGGAGCATTTGCAAAATACTTATGGAAGGGAAAGAAACTGGACACATCTGTAACATCTGGTAGTTTTCCACCTTTAACTTTCACTTTGCTGATATATTCTTCCCACCGAGACATTACCTATGGCAAACAAAAGTGTCATACAGATGTGTTTTTATATAATGAAGTCACTGGATATGTGTCATCTTGCATACATAGTTAAAATGTTTATTTTATTAAATCAATTCTCTTAAATAACTTTTAACCACAAAACCTACATGTCTAAACAAGCATTTAATCTTAACACAAATCAGGATGTTTGAGGCTTTACTCTTTCATTCCCAGCTCTTCTATCTTCTCTACACTCCTCATGAAGAACTGTTCCAGCATATGTCCTTCCCACAGAGTACAGTCCTTCAGAAAAAGACTTCTTGCCAGGAGCCTGCTCCAGCATAGACTCTCTATGAGCTACAGCTTCCCTGAGAACACATCCACTTGCTGCAGGATGTGCTCCTCCACAGGGTGCAGTGTGGAGATCTGCTCTACTGTAGTCCTCCACAAGCTGTAAAGGTACAAACTGCTTCACCATGGTCCTCTTTTCCAGGGCTCCAGAGGAACTTCGACTCTGGCATCTGGAGCCTCTCCTCCTTCCCCTCTTTATTCACTGACCTTGGTGTCCATGAGGCTGTTTCTCTCACGTTATCTCCCATCTTGATATTTTCCTAATTATCTCTACTTAAAATACTTTTATTTAAATACAAAAATGGATTCCTTCAGGAGGAAATTAAAACAGAAGATGAACTTGATCAGTGCTTGTATTCTAGTACACACCAACTCCTTTAATGTTTGGAACCATGCTACTGCTAAACAAGGTAACTTCTCTTAAAACATATATGGTGTGGAGATTTGTTCCTAAGTACCACTCTAGAAGTCTGCCTAAGCCACAGTACTTGCTTAAGATGACTCTGGTGTCTACACCAAGCAGAAATGAGGGGTAGACAATATACAGAAAATCACTGTTCTGTAGACCATGCATCTGATTTCAAACACAAAAGCTTTCTTTAGGAGCACTAAGTAGCAGCTGTAATGTTTGTCCAAAATATAAAGCACCCCACAAATTTTCATAATTGAAGGGAAAACTCCAGGTTAGAAATCTTGCCAGTAGTAATAAAACGTGTTAGCCTTTTAATTAATATGAGCCAGCAGGCAGACATTAAAATAGCAATATAAATAAAGAATAAAGAGGGTTTATGCATCTTATATTTTGAACCACTAAAGAAAACTGGTTTTGTTTGAGATCTGATTCTGAAAAATTCTCTAATTTTCATAGTGTGTTTCATAACACACTGAGGTCATACAGTCTCTGTAAAGTATTTCAGTCCTTACTTGGTATAAGAAAAAGTGGCCAGCTGTTTCACAAGTGTAAGAAACATCTCCTGGGACACCAAGACTCTCTTGCAATCGCCCAACTTCTCGCAGGAGTTCAAGTCTTCGAGCCAGAACATAATTCACTCTTCCATACCTACAAAAACAAACTGAGGCTTTACCTATTTTGTATAGAGATTTATTTAGTTTCAAACTGGTTAATGTTAGTATCAAAAAGAGAGATCACAAACACTTCCCCAAAAACCACAACTATGAGGGCTGCTCCAAAAGCAATGCTTTTTATTTTATTGTAATACACCACAAGATCAGCAGAGGATGCTGGTGATGTGGTGTGCTGTATGTTGCAAAACGTGCATGTACGTATATAAGTCTATGGATAATCACAAGTGGAACCAAACTAATAACCCAAGCTTTTGTATAAGTCTAACTTCTTTTGGCAATGTACAAAGTGCCTTGCACTAATGCTCAGCCTACCATAACAGATAGGTCTGCATCCATACATAGGAGGACACTGCTCAACTCAATGCTGCTCAGGAAAAACCTTTTATTACTGATGATATGGCGACTTACTCCATACACTCTGCTTTTTCTTACCTCATTCATTCCCATTTTTCCCCTTTTACAGATCCCCTTCCCTAATCTACGTACTTTTTCCCTAAGAGAAGTAGCACAAGAACGAGCAAGAACAACAACAATATCCCTCTTATCACATTTTCTTAGTAAGAAATCAAGTGTTAAAAACCATTGTAATAAGAGAAATAAAAGAAAATCCCTGGGATCTCAGTGGGTTCTACTTATTTACAACAGTTTAAAAAGTTTAAAAAGTTAAAACTGGACATTTTGATTTACAAAGACACAACTGAATATGGTATTGTTCACAACCAGAAAAAAACAAGTTTCTCAGGAACTGTGACAGTTAAAAGCCTTGTACTGTTAGATCTTCTTTTTCCTTCAGCAAAACTAATCCATCATTATTACAAGTGATTGTAATCAGTTTTTTTTTTCCACGCTTCCAGATGTGCTATTGTTTTTCATAATTCAATAAGAACCCCCTGCTTCATTCATTTATTAATATAGGATTTTCTTTAGCTGAGATCCTCTTTATTCTTAAGTGACAGTACCAGTTTAAACAGTTCCTCTCCACCTTATGTTCTTAAAACTCCTAGTATTGCTGTGCCTGCAGAGGGAGCAAAAAGTGAACAAGAAACTTGCAAGTACTCGAAAGTCTTCAAGGAGTACCATGCCCTCTAGAGCAGCCTGACACAGGAAAAAAAAAAACACTCTGAAGCCACATTAGAAGAAAAACAACAACAACAACAAAAGGTATATGGGAAATAAACTTCTCCCTGTAGTACATTCCTCACCACACCTCTCCTTCTTAAACTGCCAGAATCCACAGAAGTTTGCAGTACTGACCTGTAGGTCTAGAATTACTCTGAAAGCAAATTGTAACAGATAATAATAGAAAATTCCAGCAAAGTGGAAACCATGGATTTTACTAAAATACGTATCTATCATGACATCATTTCACTAAGATTTTGGTTACCAAATTTCTGGGGAAAAAAAAAAAAAAAAAAAAAAAAGATTATGTTCAACCATTCAAATCTGAAAAAAATCCCGAGGATTTCTTTTGCTAAATGAATCTCAGCAACACGTACATGATTAACTTCTCATAACTATATAAAATTTTTACTACATCTTTTGGAAGTCAAGGTATTGCTATAAAATCAAATACTATACAATCCAGTTATTTCCATTGCATGACCCTTAATATTTCCTGCTTGCATTTATGAATGCTTGTAATCCCACTGACGTCAACTGGACTGGCATACAATGTAAAGCATAGAAGTATTTACAAGAATACGTTCTTAATTCTTTGTACTGATGCACACTTGATAGCTTGCCTTACAGATGCATTCTTCAAAATACATTACCAATAAGTAATTTTAGTACTATTTAATATTCTGAAGAACTGGAAGCACGAAGTTTTATTTCTACTTTATGTGCATACAATATTCAGCAAAAAGTAGAGGTGATATATTTGCACAAAAATTTCTAACTGCAAAAACTTTAATAAGCTTTTCCCATAAAACAGATTAACTTCATAAAATACATACGTGCCTAGAACATCTTAAATTACTCTTATAGAAGAAGCTGAATTTGTGAACAAGTAACTGCTTGATTTGCCTTTGGATTCTCAAGAGAATACTTTTGCTCTGAATAAGAATCAAAATTACTTAATTCTATTCTAAAATTAAACTGCATTATTGGGATTCAATGCTATGAAAAACTTGCCAAGCAGCTCCTTGCACATTTACAACACACATCTTGGCTATAATACTTCCATAAACTATTATTAGCACCTTCTTTCTTACCTGCTGAAATCTTTCTCTGTCTCTAATTCCTCTTCTCCATGACCCAAGCGCAGGAGGTGGCGCTCATCAATGTCTAGAGCCATGATTTTTTCAAACAGCTGGTTCAAGGCCTAAAGATTGACAAGAACAGGAGAAAAGGTAGTGTTTAGAAGCTATTGTAGAGAAAACCAAAGAAAAACTGGTAAATCAGCTAAGAAATAATGAGTATTATGGTATAATAAAAGCCAAAGAAAAGATGAAATTAATGCTTAAGTTTGATTGTGTTAATCTTGACAATGGCAACAGAGACATCAGTCTACTGAAACTCCTCTTCACATGCTTCACAGATTTTCATTTATTATTCTGATTAAATCACTTAGTTTAAAAAAAAAAAAAAAAAACTAGTTGATAAAGCTATCAGTTTACAATATTTTCTTAAAGAATAAAAATATATTTTGCAAATATAGGGTTGCGTTTTTTTTTAGATTACTTTGAACCAATTTTGTCATTTAATTTTTACTGTAAATTAGAAGAGTGCAATCTGGTACTGATTGGCAGGAACCATGACTATTCCATACAGATAAATGAATTTTGCTAAACTTCAGGGTGAGCTATGACTCCTGCCTTAAACTCCTCAACTCTATAAAGCTCAGTATTAACTGTACAAAGTTTTAAGTACAGGGTCATCAAAGTATGAAACTAAGAATGAAGTACAAGTGGAGCTTGCTCATGTTTAATTCAACTGGAAATCATGCAAACACATTAAAGTATGCACTAAGATACAACTTGTTAGCTAAAGTCAATTCTGGCATGCATGTTTGTGACTGTAAAACTGTGCATACACTTTTTTCCCCTCCAAAAACAATTCCTAATTTCAAATCTCCTAAACAGTTAAATACCCTGAAAACCTCTGCTGAATATCTTAGAGTTGCCTGAAATTCAAAAATATCATCTCACATTTTAGAATTGGCAAAACTGCTCACAAGTTATCATAAGTTTACACTTCTAAGAGACAACTGAGGCTTCAAAACTACTGATCTCAACATCTGCTGCTCTTCTTGATTTTAACCACAGGAAAATTTCATGCATTACCATCACCTTACCTGATTAGAGTGGGTAACTATAAGAGTTCGTTGTTCTGGGAAATTATGATAGAGATTAGATATTATCTGGACTGCAACATCAGTTTTCCCTGTACCAGGTGGACCTACTACCTAAAAACAAAACAAAAAAATAAAGAAGTAAAATACAAAAAAGGCACTCAATTTAACACAGTACTCCACAGGACAGAAATTTAGCCTGCCAGGAAGAGTAGAGCAAGTTCACAAGATCTCCTAAGAGGAAGAAAAAAAAAAAAGCCCAACACAATTCAGCCTCGAGACAGGCTACATATACAGGAAACAACAAGAAAACATAATTAAAAAATAATAAGGTAAGGGAAAGAATAGAAAACAGACTTCACTCTTTTCACTTACTCAAAAAATTTATAACTAATGATACAATACCAATAATTAACGTTTTCAATTAGACCATCAACTTTAAGAAATTTTATACATAAGACATTTTAGGTATTATAAACTACTTCAAAATTTTTTTTTCAGTAGAAGAAAGAATAGCAGGTGACACAATCTACACATAAAATTTACAAACTGCGAAGAATCATGCTTGTTTTATTCAGACAGAGCATCTCATTAATTGTTAGATTTCAAAACAAGTAGGATCGTATTTCTCAATCATATTTGACAGAAACAAGTGACAAAGACAAAAAATAAAGCACAAGTTTATACTGTTTAACTGTAGCCTGCTTCTACTCTCTCACAAAATATCACACAAATATAAAAAAACACATTCATAAAGACAAAAATGGCTTTGTCATTGTTTTTCCCTTTAGACCACCAGACTCCACCCTGTGACTCCTTTTCAAAAAAAATTAACAAATGATTTTTTAGCAGTAAACTTAGAATTCTCTAAAAACAATAATCTTATAGATTTATGAAAGGTGATAGAATACTAGGTGTAATACACTATCATTTCAAAAACCCCTCAAACATGACGCATGATAGATTATGATACATTATACAGTTGCATTAGAAAGTCATTTATATTCAACTAATATTAAGTGATAATAATAAACAGTATGCAATGCTATTTAAAATACAATCAAAAAAGACACTAGGTGATGGAAATATAATCTTCCCCTTGGTCCTAGTATTTTGTGTAAATTACACAGTCAATAATGGTAATAAAGACTGTAATTTCTGTCTTCTTTCTGTTGACAGTAATGCTGAAATAAAACAGTACTCCTATTCATTCTTGTGAGTATTCTTAAACAAATACTGAAAAAAAAAAAAAAACAACCCACCCTATAGCATTGTTAAAAAATCCAATTTAAATTTATCACTGTGGCATTTTTATAGCGTTCAAAAAAAGAGACTTTTCATTTATGAATAAGCCTTAAAATCAGTACCCTATCAGGAAACAGATAGTTCTGCTAGTGTGGTAATAGAGAACACACCACACTCAAAAACACTGTAAACACAGGAACTTTTATATACAGTTCAAGACAACACTAGTTTCAGCACATCTAGTCAGGCAGTGACAAAAGGCATACAAAAATTCTACTGAAATTTCGTTTTTCCTTTGAGCTGCATTTTTTGTGCTAGCTATGTAGTGTCTAGAGAGTGATAAAAACATGAGAAAACGGAGGATGAAAAATATGTACAAATGAGTACTACTACTACTACAACAAAAAAAAAAAACAACATCCCAAACCTAAGAACTAGCATTAATGCCAATGTTGTCCAAGAAGAGATTAATGGTATCAAGCAGAGAAGTCACATGAGTACTCCACTGAGAAATCACTACCAGGATAGTCTGTACTTCACTGGAAAACAGGCATTCATAGTCAGGTGAGCCTTGGAGACTGCTGCAGAATTTCACTGGTCAAAAATTACTTTCCCAACAAATCTACAACTCTGATCTTTTTTTTTTTTTTTTTTTTTTAAACAGTTTCTTATATCTATAAGTCAGAAGGATACAAGGGATAGTACATAAAATTTCACAGTAGAAAAAAACTCCATAGGGATAACTCAGTAGCTTTCATTTCTTTTAATGGAGCTAGATCAAAATAAAACTGATATATGTAATTTAAAATCATTTAAAAAATGGCAGACATGGCAAAACCTAGAAGTCTAAAATTATCAATCCGACCAATGAAAAAAAAAATTCAGTTGCTGAGTAAAGTCTTCAGTCATTAAGAGAGGATTCACCCAAATACAGAGATAAAATATGAAATATATATTATTTTCTCTTGTTCTAAGTTATTAGTAAAAAAGAACTCTCAGAGAGGCTACAGAAAAAGGCATTACGGGTGTTTCACTGAATGTACCTAGAAGCTAGAATCAAACAAACAAGAGCAGTTTAAAATATTCTTACCATAGTTAGTCCAGGTTGCATTCCTGCACGTATAGCTTCAATCTGAGTATGGGTAAATTGAATAGTATTGCTGTAACAAAGCAAGATAAAAGATCAGAAAAAACACAGATTTTGCCAACAGTTTCAGTAATTTTTTAAAAAACAAATGTGCTTTAACTTAATTAGCTACACATTTCTGCAGAACTACATGTCTCTAAACAAGCCAGTAAATTATATTGGCCAAATGACTAAAAAATCACCCAGCTAAAACAAAGTCTTTAGTTACCATTTTGCTGAGAGTGCTGTAAAATTATTTAGCTATAATTCTCCTTTTTAATCCTTGAGTAATACAGTGACATGTTGAAAACCAAGTGAAATGACATTACTAGAGTACCTGGATATAGAGAAAACTGAACTACTTTTTTCTCCCTTCAGTAAGGCAGTCTGACACAGGCCTGTCAAAAATTCACTTCCAGGACTCCTATACCACAAGCAAGAAGAGTTCTACTAAGGCCATCTCTACTCTGCATGCTTTAAGTGCATACCTAAGGCACTTACTTGAAGTAGGAGTAGACCTAAGTTTAAACACTTAAGCAATATCAAGAATAAGTACATAGATTTATTTTCAGTTGATCGCAGCAAGTTATTGCTGAAACTATCATTTTGCAATTGATAAAGGAAATTACAAAAGTCCTGGTAGGATTAGCAACCTGTTATTTCAATTATTAAACAGTCCAAATGTGATCAGCTTTAGCAAATCCACCACACAAGGAAAATAGGAAGTTTTCCAAAGAGCTGCTAAATTCCTCCTTGCCTAACACATTCACATTCTTGCAGATATTATAACTAGGAGTGGATGTTACACTCCACTCCAGTCTTCCCTTACCCCACCTTCAACATGGGAACAGTGAAAACCTTCAAAAGACTTATAAGTCATATGTTTAATAGAGGTATATGTATGCACAGGCACAAGACAAACAACTTATAAAACATTGTACAGCAGCAGAACTATTGTACTTCTCACTGCTTTTAACACAAATTATTGAAAACAAATGGAAACTTGCACTGGAAGCTTCATTCATGCAAGAAACTCTTCAGATTTTAGTGTTATGACAAAAATAAGTATTTTGCATACCTCTAGGAGAAAAATATTCAGTCAGTACCGTTCTTTCCTATGCTCTCAACAGTTATAAAACAGTTATAAAAGTCATTAGAGAAGTGGAGAAAACAACGTGAAGTGTTAAATTTTCAATACTAATATTCAAAAAGTCTTGATAATACTAAAAGCCAGTATTTCTCATAATGCTTTTCTATGTTTTGTTTTTTGTTTTTTTAATAAAGGTGATAAAAACACCAAAGAAATACTCCTATATTCAACTCGTTTGGTAATGAAATCACAATTACATTAAAAAAAAAGTATGTTTAGTTATGAAAATGAACTGTTAGCACCTTTAACCATATCACACACATCTATTACCGTTTTGGTTGATTATATGGATATGGTCCCCTGTTTGGAATGATGTGAGGCTCTACAATCAGTGTTTTCGCTTCTTCAGATTTTTCTTCATTCCCATCCTCTTTTCTTTTCTTTCCTTTACCTCCTGTTATCGGGAAAGTTATCCTGTAACATATAATTCAAATCTAAGCTTCAAAACATGCACCAGACTGTCTTACAAGCTCATACAGAAAGATATTTTTGTCTCTGTTGAGCTGAACTATAATAATACAGATTCAGACAAAGTATATAGATGAGGACAAGAGAAAGGAATAAAAATAAATTGATTAAGCAGACTAAGAAAGTATATTCAACAAGAAATACATCAAAAGTACATCAAAAATGTACTTTACATAGGTTGAAAAGACAGGAACAGTGCTTTAAGACAAGTGGAAGAATGCTGATGGCAAAGAGTTCAAAAAATGAAACTGGAAGGGACAGGAGTCAAGATAGAACAGAAAGCCACTGGCACTGTCTGGTCAGCTGTAGTAACCTGATTTTGTTCTAGAACTGATGGACACCTTCTTAACAAAATGTGTCAATGTTCTAAACAGTTTCAACGCAAGGACTTTCATCCTCCCACTTCAGCTTTATTTTTATAGTAAATGTTATCAAGCATCTATACTTTAATTCAGTAACAAATTACTGAGGAGGAATTCCAATAGCAATCCAATCATCGTGATACAACAGTGAAGACATTTATAGCATCAATAATGCATTAGTCTCTTTATAAGACAAATACAGCAATACCTCTTCATACAGAAAAAAATGTGAAAGTTAATAATAGTTTACTACAGGAAATCACATGTGGTATATATATGCAATTTCTTCAAACTACTGTCATATAAATGACATACCGTTATTGCCTTCTCCACATGTACTCTACATGCAATGTTTGAAAAAAGCCGATAAAACTACGTACACTGAGAAATTCAGTTGCACAAGTATAAAGAAGCCAACGAGGGACATCTCTTTCAAAACTAAAAATTAATCACTAATGTTCTGGGCTAGACAATGACACCACTGAAACAAAATATGTAAATCTCATTGAGTGGTCAGAAAGGTAGGCATCTTTCAGAAATAATTTCTAAAATAAAACAAGCATAATAGCATATCAAACCTGATTATTTGTTTTTACTGAACAGTATTTCCACAAGCTCAAACTTTTATGGATGATGAAATTGCTGTACTTACTTTGCTTTAATGTGACCTAAAAGCTATTTAACTTAAAAACTACTAGATTGAACTTGAAGAGACCATATACCAATGGAGGAGTGAATACTACATGCCTTTATTCTATTTTACACTGTTCCTTTCCCCATAAATTCAATAGGGTAATTTACAAGCAATGCAGTATTATAGTTATATACACTGTGATATACACACACACACACACACACACACACTCAGAGCTATATAACTAGATCTTGATATTAACATATGAATATATTTTCCTAAAAGAAGGAGCACCTCTCTTCAACAAATGAACTCAACTCCAATTGACGATGCACAGCAGCAAGAGTAACAGATCACGAGTATTTGAAATTTTGAGATCACCTGAAGGGAGGTACTTGTAGTTCGGGATTGTCAACAGTCACTTTAATATTGTACCCAGGAAAGCTAGCTTTTAAGTGATCAATGGACAGGAAGGTGTCGTTAAAATCTAGAGATGCAATCTGATTTGGCATTTTTGAATAGTGTGCACTACTTGGATCTCCATATCCAAGAATGATGTCATGTAGCCAGTCAGGAACCACACAATCTGTGTTCATCAAATTTCTAATAGTTTCCAGAACAGCCTGAAAATTGGAAAAGACGGGGAAAAAGAAGATTGGACAGTGACTTTTTAACTAAGTAAATATGACACACTAAAGACTAATCAAGTTATTCTAAGATACTAGTATCTATCAGTCATCCACTTACGGGTATTTGGTTAGTTACAGTCTATATCTGTACATTGCATATATTAAAAAAAAAGAAAATATAAACACCAGTGTCAAACTACAAAAATCCTAAACTGTTCTCTTAGTAAAGAGCTAGAAAAGAGTACCATAATTACCAGTAAAGTTTTCATTCTAGAACACTCAGAGAAAGAGCAACAAAAGCATAATCCAAATATCTTTAAAGAAAATAAATAAGTGTCTGATATGATCCTACAGGCCTAATTTTACAATAAGTTACCAGTTCACATCAATAGCTACAAATATTTCTGCTCTGTATTCCTCTCCAGGACTCTCAGACAATCCTGTTTGTATTAGAAGTTCTGCATGTCTATAGAATAGGAACATAAGCAGAGCTTATATTCCACATATTCCCCTGCCTCTAAAGGCCAAATACAACTACACTGGAGGCCGCCTGGTGAAAGACTAAAATTATAAACTACTGTTTCATTTTCTTATTAATACTCAATTTGAGTTAGGTTGTGATTTTCAGTTATTCTAACACTTAGCTGTAAGGAAGAAATTATCACTTGCTGAACTGATCTAACTCCATTTGAAAATTCCACTCACATGCAACTAAAATAAGTAAGTTTCAGTAATCCTTAGGATAACAGTTCACCTGTATGGGTTAAGTATTGATGAGTGGTACCTTACCTTGAAATTGTTTTCTTTTGGTTTTCTTCTCATTATTATATTAAAAGTCTCGTATACATCTTCTGCTCCATTTTGGATTGTATTGGTCATGTCTTGTTGATACTGGTTTGGGTCCAGAAATACTCTGTATGTTCTGCAATCGCCTTTAAGTCTTGGTTTGGGTTCAGGTCCTGCTCGTAATGAAACAGTAAAATAAGAATTTAATATAGCACAAAAGCAGATTAGTACTCAAATAAGTAATCCATTATCTTTCTTGAAGCAGATTTTAGACACATTCATATAATGAAACTTCTTTATGGATGGTATTGTTTCATGTTTTTCATCGCATTTCTACGAGAGTTTCAGAATATATCCTAAATCCTAAAACTAAAGTGTGCTAAATGCCATTTCATTATATCAACTTGTATAAGAGGTAAACAAACAACCTCTCAAGGACTGCTCATCAACTTACTTGTCTGTTTTTCAATTAAATAATAACTCATTGAGTACCACTCAAAAGAGAAGTGAATGATTAAGCTGTTAACAAAAGCCAATCAATCAAAACAAAACAAAAAAAAAAACCCAAAAACCATATTTCAAAGAAGACTGGTGTATCATACCCTCTTCAATAACACGTCCCTTCTCATCCAACATGCCCTGGATTTCACAGCCTCTAACATACACCAGGCCAGTCTGCTCAACAAAAGGTCGTCTTCGGTCAAACTTAGTGCCATAAGGTTGTGTGGGACGTACCGTAACCAAAAAACAGACATCATGTTTCCGTAGACCTGATTCCGAAAAGTAACATTCAGTGAATTGATAAAATGCCATTTTCAACTCCCATTCTTTAAAAATATACACAATAAAATATCGGACTTTTTAATATCTGACTTTTTAATTTCAAAAACATGCTTACTTAGACCATAATGTATTCCATTTCAAAATATGCCTTTAACTCTGAAGATACAAATCCACAGGAAATTGCTTTCTTTTCCACTACTCTTACAAACTAAAATCTGTTACGATCTCATGTACAAAGAGAAGAAACAATTTTTTTTTCATAACAACAAGCTTCTGCATACCTAAACTATTGCACTTCCAATAATCTTATTAAGTTACACAACCTAGATATATTTAATTGTATTTGAAAGGTAAATTAATCTATTCTCATTGCTTTCTTCTGGACTACTTCCCAATTATTTTCTAAAAATGTAAGTGTAGTGCCTTGAACTAGGCACAAAATTCCAAATAAAGTCAGTTATTTAGTAGGGTAGAAGGCCACTTACTGATGTTATTTGCTATATTCCAGTTTATAAATCCCAGTATGACCTGATAAAGTGTTTTTCCCTCAGTAGTAGCATATTGAACTCAAACTCTTTTCCTCATGCCAGCTACTGCCTAATAAACTATTTTCAAAACATGCACTAGGGCAGCGAATGTTCTTGCTTAAGTTTAGTATTTTCTACTCACCTCTCTTAAATTACGCTCTACTTTTAAAAGGCCAGTTCTCCAATTCATTGTCATTTTGAACATCAATCCTTTTTTCCAGTATATCTACGCAATTCACACATTTTTGAGAGGCTTCCAAAATTTAATAAATATACACAGTACTCCCCTATATAATTAACAGAAACTTCAGAGTTAAGAAAAAAATCCTTTCAAATCTTAATGGATCATCATCTTCTGAGGCAGATACTTCTCTTGTTCACTGAATACTGTTATCCCTCTTAAGTTTAATAGAATCATGGAATTGCTCAGGTTGGAAAAGACCTTCAAGATCATCAAGTCCAACCTCAACCTAATTATACTACCCTAACTCCAACAACTCACAACTAAATCATGTCCCTGAGCACCACATCCAGACAGTTTTTAAACACATTCAGGGATGGTGACACAACCACCTTCCTGGGGAGCCAAATCCAATGCTTAACAACCCTCTGCATACAGAAGCTTTTCCTGATACCCAGCCTAAACTTCCCCTGGCACAACTTGAGGCCATTTCTCCTTATCCTGTCACCTGTCACTAGGGAGAAGAGACCAGCCTCGCTCTCACTGCAATCAGCTTTCAGGTACGTGAAGAAGGTATATGAAGGTATTTGAATAAAGTTATCAAGACCATCAAGACAATTATTTATCTGCTCTTCACCTCAGTCTTGATTCAGTTTTAAAAATTTACCTACCTTAAAGCATTATTGCTTTCAAACTTCCAGAGGCTACACTAACATTAAAAAATGCTATATATATATCTCTCTCTACTTACATTGGTAAGAGAGCCACAGAAAAGACATTAGTTACTGGAATATTTCTGTAATCTAACAATATTTAGGACGGAATATGTTACTGAATAGCAGAGTTTTACTATCATCAATTAAATACTTATTTTACTATATTTATCTTTCTTTTTCATGTATAACTGGAAAACCCTGGAAAAATGAAACTACACTGGAGGCAAAGGCTAGCTTTTTGGAATATGCAGACATAAAATTCCTTGGTGCTAATCCTATTAACTAGATTAATAATAGAATAGAAAAATGCATCTGAGTCATTTAATCATACAACCTCATCTTAAAGTGCTTAAAAGTATATAAAATTATTTTGAAGCAAAAGCAAGCTAAGAAATCACATTACAATTTTACTGGCAAATATGGACCTAACAGATAAAGAAATGAATGGTAAAGGAATGCTAGCTACTTACTATAAACCTTATCAAAGCATATGAGAAGACTGTGTTTTCAAAATAATTATAAATTAGTAACTATAATTTCTATCATTCTTATAACAGAAAATACAAAGACATTAAGTGTAAAAATGGTAGGTTACTATCAGAGAATGCTGTTTACACTGAAGGCTTCCATGAAGAAACAGATCAAATAGAAGGAAGGGATGCCACCCAATGGGACCTGGACAAACTTGAAAAGCAAGCCCATAAGAACCTAATGAGATATCAAAGCCAAGTTAAAGATGTTGCACTTGGGTTCATGGCAATCTCACATATGCAAACATGCTGGGAAAAGGACCCACTGAGAGCAACTTTGCAGACAGGGATGAAAAGTGGTATATGAAAAGCTTGGTGTGAGCTAACAATGTGCAAGTATAAGCCCAAAAGGCCAACAGTATCCCAGGTCGCATCAAAAGAAGGGTGGCCAGCAGGTGAGGGAGATGATTATCCCCCTCTACTCAGACCTCGTGAGGCCCCATCTGGAGTAGTGTGTTCAAGTCTGGGTTGCCCAGCAAAACAGATTCATGGAGCTGCTGGAGCACGTCCAGATGAGGGCCACAAAAATGATCAGAGGAGTGGAGCTGCTCTCCAGATGAAGAAAGGAGCTAGGCTTATTCAGCTTAGACAAGAGAAGGCTCCAAGAAGATCTCACTGTGGCACTCTACTACTTAAACAGGATAGATACTGACTTTTTACACAGTTTGATAGTGTTAGAACAAGGCAGAATGGTTTTAAACTAAAAGAGGGGATATTTAGGTTAGAGGTTAGGAGGAAATTCTTTACTCAGAGGGTGGTGCGGCACAGTTTACCCAGCGGTTTACCCAGCGAAGCTGGTGAGAGCCAATCCCTGAAGGCATTCATGGCCAGGTTGGATGGGGTCCTGGGCAGTCCTATCTAGTGAGTGGCAACTCCACACACAGCACAGTGATTGGAACGGAATCATCTTTAAAGTCCCTTTCACACCAAGGCATTCTACGATTCAGATAATATATCAAAAGATAGGAAAACGCTGAGAACGAAAATGCAGAATAGCTATTTTAAAACACTGCAAGTTCTGGGGACTTGCCCCAAGTTCCATACAAATTCTTTAAATGCTCTGCAAACATATGTAAGAAGCTGGATGCCTGATTACGTTAAGGCTGAAGATCACTTTGTTGCCATTAAAACTGATTACTCTGATAAAAACTGGAAATTTTTAAAACCTGCTATTGAGGATAGTGAAGTCTGCTTCCATCCTCCATGTGACAATAATAATCCTAACATTACTAGTAAGGAAATATTTTGTATCTGTTTGTTTATTACATGGTCCAGCTTTAGAATTTGTGCTATGTGACCTGTAATCACATCATGTAGCTCCAGCACATTTCACTAATGTTTCTCTACAAAAGAAGTGACATTTACTGATAATCCAAGTACAAGTACATGCTACTATGCCACTTGCCAACACAGTCAAGCAAAGTTCAACTCCTCAAGAAAAAAGTGTCGCTTGCAGATACTTTGAAAAAACATTATTTGGTATAGTCAGCACTTCCTAGATATATTCAAATACTGAATACTACTAACATGCATGCACTTTAATTAAATCAAAATCTGTACCCTTCATCTTTCACAGAATGCTTGAGGTGGGAAGGGGCCTCTGCAAGTTACCTGGTCCAACTATCCTGCTCAAGCAGGGCCACCCACAGCAGGTTGCCCAGGACCACATCCAGGTGGCTTCTGAAGATTTCTATAGAGGAAACTTCACAAGCAATCTAGGTAAACTGTGACACTGCTCTGCGATCTGTACATTAAATAAGTGCTTACTGTGTTTTTATTAGAGAGATTTCAAATTCTTTGCCACTTTTGCAGTAAGACATGGTTAGCACACATGTTAATTTCAAATGCTAAATTATCTTTCCATTTTGCGTCTAAGGTGTTTAGAATTTCACAGTTACCAACTGAAAAACATCACACTGAAATGGTAAATATTCTGCCCTCAGCATAAGTGTAAATATTTCAATAATAGTAATTTTGCATTCAGAAAAGGCTAAATTTCTTAGAATTGGAACTAGAATAACATACTTTTGAAGCATACTAAGATAGACAAGTCTACCTCAGACAAAATCATTCTTACAGATAAAATTAAGGCAAAGGACATTTTAATGAGCAGTTATTTTGAGCACCTTATTTTACAGAATGTGACAAGTACCTTCCCATTCATCTTTGATGCTATCTCTAACATTCAAATTAATTGTTACATCCGCTCGTACTCGCATGGGCCAGTTTTCACCAATATTGGGCTTTGCAACCTCCACCACTGTGAAAGACACAATGGGCTGTGCCATCCTAGCCCATCCACCAAAAACCACACCTCCATATTCTGACAGCCTGAAAAACAAAACAAACAAACAAAATATAAGAAATCAGTTTTGCTTGTTGTTATCCAATAACAGATTTGGTTCTTAAGTGTAAAAAAATTCACCTCAAAGTCAACTCAAAGAAAAGGGTCCTAATTTTACATGCTATTTAATTGGACTCATGTAATCCTGTATTTTTTTTTTTATTGTATAACATGAACTGTTTTTTTTTAAATATATTTCAAGACATGAGAGCAACATATGTCAATGTTATTAATAAAACTGAAGACAGAGAGAGAAAAAAGGTAACAAAAAGCAAATGCTGAGTATAAGAGATGCCACACCAAATGATCCCCTTGAAATCTAAACAGGATCAAAATATGACAGATTCAAGAATAGGCCATAAAACACTTTATATAATGGAAGAACTAGAGGTAGTGTTTCTGTATTTCAGAGTCAGACAATGTTCAGTCCTTTCAGAAAACCACCACGTAATTGATAATATCACAAACATTGTTTGTTAACATCTAACATCTAGCATTAAGTTTTTCAAGTTAAGACTACAGTTATACATACCAACTCATTCTTGCAACATCATCCCACAGAACAGAAACACCTTGTGTAAGAGGTTACTACAAAACATAGCATCTTATAACAATTTAAAATACATTACTAGGCACTCAGTACACACACAACATCAGTAATTCATTCTCAAATGCACTTTGTTTACAGTTGAAGCTGAGTTGACTGGTTCAGGTCATTTAACAAACATTACCATGGTTTCATCCTACTGACGCTATCTTCAATGTCCTGTCTGATCTCATAAGTTGACTCTAAGCGAAAGAGATTGAAGTTCCTTAGCAAGTAATCGTGAAGAGTCAGAAACTGTAGATTCAGTTTGGGAAGTGCAAGACAGCCTAAGGAAGAGCAGGAAAAGTGTTATTTGATGAATAATAAAAAAAAAGAATATTTTGATTCTACATAATTACAAATACATAAACACATTATTCTATTACTGATGGAGTCCTTATCATAGGAGATCCCAAGGATACCTCTTTTTGTATATATACTTTACTAACAAATGCACATTTCCATCCTTTCCTCTCCTAAATTTTCAAGTTTTCTCTAGATGAACCTGCACAAGATTAAAACAATTTTCATCCTTCTGACAGAAGAATTTAGCTGTCTTAAAGAACACAGAAAAGAAATATGATGCTGGAGAATACACTGAGCTTAAAAAGGGAAAGCGTAAGCTGAAATTGAAAGAACAAGAAATATTTGTAATCATCTCACAGTAATGGAAATGCTTCTCAAGAGCGCTACCAACACAGAGATAGCACAGTGTTTCAAACAATCTTTGTTTCTTGCCAAAATTCCATTTTGCATTACATTTTACATTAATAAAAATTCTGTAAAGGATTATTTAAAATTTACAGAACACCACAGAAACAGGTGTGATTAGTATATACACACACACCATGTACATCCAGGTTCACTCCTGTACTGGTTCATCAACTGCTGAGAATGGCATACCTGTTACAGACTATAAGTAAAGAATTGGTTTTGCATAAACACAAAGATTTTAGATTTTTATTTAAGTATTCACTAAAAGATGCCTTATGATTGCATGAACTCTGAAGACAGAATAAGCACAGGTTCCCTTTTTGGGCACTTACTACTCCTTTCAGCCTTTAATAAATTGCTAATCATACCTTCTCCAGAATAATATTCAGTTGGGACAATATTTTCATCCCAAATAATCTTCTCTGTGGGATAAAGAGGCATCTGATTGAGTTGCTGGATTTGAGATATTCGTCTCTCATGACGGGAAACCTAAAGGATGCATTTGAAATTTCTGTAAATCAAAACACGAAAATAAAGCTATCTTTAAAACATATGCATTAATCCAGAAGAATGCTGGTGGTCACTTGCCATGTTCTCTGTTTTAATAACCTCTTTGTTCTTTTTTCCTCCAATCAAACACAACTAAATCCACATAATGATACTGAAAGATGAGTAAGCATATATTCCAATTATCAGTCATTCAAAGAATCATCTGGTTTCTCAACTGATGAAAAATGTTTGCTTTTTTGTTTTTGTTTTATTTGTTTTGTTTTGCACTGCACACATTTTCAGTAGCTGACTGAAACACTAGTCATCCAGTAATAGCTAATCTTAATTTCCCCTTTCACAGAAAAAAATCCACCCAATACTACTATAGAGTAAACTGGAAAATATGTTTATGGTGTCAATAAGCATCATATTACTACCACCTAAATCTTATAAAATCACGCAAACAATTTTTGAAGAAGTAATCACAAAAAAATGAAAGATATAAAAAGAGTAGATGACCAAAGTAAGTGTTATACATTGAATAGTAAAAAAAAAAAAAAAAAAGACCATCTTGTGCAGTAACTGGAATTACAAATAGGCTTGAGGAACCAAACAGACATTGAACAGGTTTAGCAGACTTTTTTTTTTTTTAAGAAAAAAAACAACAAACAAAACAGGTAATTAAACAAACAACAATTTTCCCCACATAGCTCAAAACTATTGCTGAGATTCTGATTATTGACTCTCTTAATTACGCCAAATATACATATACTAGTTTCTTAGGAAACATTTTCAACATTTCAAGATTTTCAAATATTTAATTTGTATCTTTTTGAGCTCCATCTTATTGTCCAAATTATTGTTATTGTTATAATGCTGCTGTGGTTCCCAGATGGTTTACCAAGGTCCTAATCAGCTATTTTAGGATAGTGTAGGTGCTAAATTACATGAATGATGGTTTTACCAGCAGCTCTAGCAGAAACTCCTTCTCATAGCTGGTATCGTTCCCTTCTGGAAGGGAAGGCAGCAAGCAGAGGTACGATGCCACCTGGTGGAGTACATTTGAGCTGCAACAGTAAAAAATAAAAAAAAATACCATTTTTAATTAATACTTACATTGAAGTCTGTGAGAGAGATTACGGTTAGTTTTTGTTTTTAATTACAAAAGTTCAAATGTGAAGTTTCATTAAAGTACTAGAATTTAAAAATCACTGTAGCAGTAATTAACTTACAGTAATTAAAGTCTAATTTCTAAAAGCAGTTATTTTCCAGAAGTCTACCGCTTTTCATGCTCATTAGTAAAATAAAACAATTTTTCTAATGCTGGAACTCCAGTAATTCACTACTAGTTCATACCATCCTACTGTACTAATGGACCCAAACTTTCAAGTGTTCCGTATTTTCAATAGATACAAAGGCACCAAAAAAAAAAAAAAAAAAAAGAATACATATTAACTAATTTCACTGACACGAGAAATCAGAGAAAAATGGCTAGATTTTTGTTAAATTAAAACACAGTGAGAACAAAGAATATCAATTTTATGTTAAATGTAATTCTGATTACTTACCTGAGTGGTCCAAATAACTTCACCAGTGCATCACGAGTATCTACTGCAGCTACATTTGAGAGCGCAAAGTCATATAACTCCGGGAAGTGTGCAAATGCTGCTCTCTATAAAAGATCCACCCCAGAGAAATGGAATGTAAGCACGTTAACGAAACAATTTAATCACAATCTAAGCATTTATACAAACTATAGTCTTTTCGTATTTCTAGTACCCTGCAGACAACTCCAGGATAGAAATAAAAAACAGGTACAATCTCCATTTTTCTTAGCATCACCTATTTAGTATTCCTGTGTTTCTGATGTATTGTTTTTCTGACAGAGCCCATATTAGTACTTGCTCTATCATAAAAACAAAAACGTAAGAGACAGACATGTAGACTTTTAGTCAACTAAGTAAAGTTTTTAGTCAACATGGAAAAGGTTTATTTTCACCATGCTTCCTTGATTTTTTTGTTAAATCTCATGTGAAAAATCCTGACAAGTATAACTACCTTTATATGCAACAGATGAGAACCTTCATTTTTTGTCTCTTATGTACAAAGGACTACTACTATCATGCATGTACTGGTCTTGATAAAATGGTGCCACCTACTGCATAACAGAATTAAGTTCCCTTCCTAAATTAAGGAGCAGTTCACCTTAATTTCAAAAGTGGTGTTGTTTTACTAGAGTGCATTATTTTCTTGCAGCCACATCCATAAATCAAAACCTTCCAAATGGCATAAAGAGTCAAGTTACAACTATTCCTGGTAATGAAAATGAATAATGAACGGTATGCTTTGGGAAATACTCTAATGTATACACAATAGTTATAACAGCAAAACTATATCCCTTCCCTCCTGCAAGCACTTTACCTGTAAAGAAGTAATTCTGTCGTAGTGAATCGTTGTCATCTCATTCTCTGTCAAAGCATTTCCAGTTTGATCATTGATTTCAAAGCCAGTGTAGAATTTAAGCATATCTAAAAGCTGAGACGACATACATATAATTAAGTGAATTAACAATACCTCTACTGCAATCATAAACACTATTTAACACAACAAATCCATGCACAAACAGTAGTTTGTCAAAGTACTTAATGGAATGAATCAGGGAGTAACATCCAAGTTTGGCTGATGCATGAAATAGTGTTGAAATACAGCCACAGAAATCACAGCATAGCCAACAACCATCATCATTTTTTAATACATAAATACTAGAAATTAAGTATATTGCATTGACTTAGCCAGAGGGTCAGTGAAACATCAATTTATGGCTTTCTGCTATCAAAAGGGAAAAGTCTTGCTCACTCCATCCCGCTCTGATGCCCACCCTAGAATTCTTCATACTTTTCAATGACAAGATGCAGCTTAAAAGAAGAAAATTAAACCAATGAGCTTCAGGCTTTCTGTTCCATCAGCAAAGACCCTAGGAGAGACTGAAAAAACACTAGAGATGGGAGACAGTAAGCAGCAAAAAAATGCAGATAAAAAGAAGAGATCTACAGATCCTGCTGTAAACAACTGTCTATGGCTAAGTAAACTGAAGGAAATTAGTGATAAACAGCACCACTGTAGAATTGTCTGTGGTTAAAATGAAGGAGAGAATGCACATCTTCTGTTACACCTGGAATAAAACAATCCACAAATTGCACCACCTTTTAAGTTCTACTTTTCAAAAATGCACAAAAACAAGTCAGAAACATAAAAGCAGGCACATATAGATATAGACAAGAAAAGACTACTGCCTGAAAGGCTTCAATAAACATGTAGTTTGCATCCATCAGAAATATTCATAAAAATCTGTCTTAACAACCAAATGTAAAATAAAACAACTGCAATATTTAGAATTGCAGAATGAAAAAAAAAAACCTTCTTATTTCACCTGGCTGAAGAGATGACCCTCCTTCTCTCTCTTGGCAAGACTTGACAAATAACAGTGAACAACAAGATGGGAGTCATCCAACACTGTATTAAACCAGCGTCGTGTGGGAAGCAAAGCCTGTGGTAAATAATATCATATTAGTACAAACAATTATTCAAAATTAAAGAAATCTTGGTTTCTCAATTTCTCTCCATTACAAGAAGGCAGACGATGATAGATTGCTGCAGTTATTTGCTTATCTACAATCCTAACAGAGGTCCTCATAATAAGGCAGCATTTATGTGCCAAGACACTGGTTTTATGCAGGTAGGCTGCTATGAACTTCTACCAGTCTGGCAGTGAGGCATAAACTCATCATGAGTGAAATTACACCCTATTAGCAATAGAAGTAAATTAAATAAAGCAACTGTTCCACCAGTAGTGTCTACATAATCCTTGTGTGCTACACATGATAATATCAAACTGCTGCAATACTGTTCTAAATGTGCATGTTCTACACTCATTTCAATCATCTTGCTTTGTTTTTATATTAAGCTTGAGCTTCTCAGAACTGAGAACTCACTTTTTTTTCCTATCTACAGTATTCTATCTTTCATTATTCATAAGATATGCATAGTAGTTTTAATATTTTTTCAGATTTATTAGTAATTTCAAGCTTACAAAAGCTGAGACCACATTTTCAGTGAAAATTGTTCAAGCTGCTTTACAAATGAGTTTAAGCTGTTTAAACATGAGTTGTTCTCATGGAATGTACAGATGAGTTTAGAAAGTCAAAAGACATCAACGAGACATATACAACTAAGATAAAGATAATAGAAGATTTTATAGTAGAAAATGTTGTCATCTACAATCACCACCAAAAAAACCAAACTCAATCAACAAAAGAACTTTCTAAGAAACTGTTCCTTCTGACTTATCAAATCACTAAGTTTTTATTTTAGAGTACAAGCTTTAATAGAAATAGGTACCTCAGTATAGCTAAAAAAAAAAAAAAAAGAGAGACATTAAAACAATACATGCCACAGAGGCAAACAGACCTGAAGTTACAATTAAATTTCTCATATGCTTGTTTTTGTCATTTAAACAGGCTTCACAGACTTTCTGAATTCCAACCCTCCTTTAACACTTAATGACAACATTAAATGTACTGCCTTTAAGTTTGGCCAGAAACGAGGTTTAAGCTTAACCAAATATATCAATCCCTTATGAAAATTATTATGTCCATAGGACAACAACCTCTAATTTAAAGGCTTTTTCTTTTATTGCAGCTATAAGCACATGCTACTTAAGGAATTTAGTAGAGGACTGTTAACCTATATAAGTTCAAGAGTAAGTCATTTAAAATCCTCTGTACTTAACATTTCAGCAAACTGTCCTATTCCAGAATGTCTTCTTAAGCTGAAATTAAGTTCTTACTCATGTGAGAAGGTATCAATTAATATCTTATGTTTTATCCTGGTTCTGCAAAGCTTTAAACTGTCCCATTTTCTCATTATCTGCAGATAGATTTCAGAAAACCTCACTTGGCCTCCTACTACTATTCTGAACCAAACTCACATCAACAGAATTGCTCCTTATAAATAATGAATTCTAGTCAAATAAAAATACCTTGCATTTCAGAACTACACATGCCTTCTGAGATTATAATCTTCAACACAAAAGATACTTTACGTAGCCTATGGTGCTTTGAAAGGAAGCTTCCTAGATTAATCCTAATGGATTAAAGCTTTACACGTTTTCCTCAATTGCTGAAATTATTACTGTTCCTCATTAGGAGTCTTCATAGAGTAACCTAGGATCTTAGACTTCTCTAATCATTTATAAATCAGATAAATGCTCCATCGAGTCCCAGTGTAGCTGCACTGCTACAACCTCTTATTTACAGCTGGAAAACCACTATTAAGCAAGCTTATGCACAGCTGTGACATAACGACCTGTTAACTGGAATAAGTCTAAAATGATAACTTTATAATACAAAAATGTAGAAAGCACACCTGGAAACTAGCTGAAACAAATCAACTTACCTCAAGATCAATCATGAGTTCAATGAATCTTTCACAGTAATGAACTTTGTCCATAGAAATAGGACCTAGATAGGAATAAAATATTTATAATTGATCTACAGCACAATATATTTTTAAACATACTAAAATGTTGCTAGTACACCAGTATCAGCTTCTAACAAGATTAGAAAACTAACCAGCATATTCTTCTCTTTTTCCTCAAACAACCCTTTCCTTTACCGTGAACCAGAAAATAGTTGGATATAAGAAATAAACTAGACTTCTAGAAGTGAATTTATCCACTGAAAAAAGAAACAACATGCCACACAAAAACGCTCACTTTCACATGACACCAGGCCTGCTTCATTACTTAAAAACTTTTCATGTCAAGAACTAAAAAAAAATTAAATAAATAAATATTGATTACCATTTAAAACTGCAGTCAAATCAGCAAAAGGCTGTCACAAAATTCAAAGGTACTGAATGCTGCAATAAATCAATCTATCTGTTTTGCATCCTAAATGGTCAAATGGTCTAACAGTATATATAGTCAGGTAATGTGTAGTACCTTTCAAACATGTTAGGCCCACGAACATCTCTTTCCACATCTCACCCCATTCCCACAAATGTCCTTCCAGCTAAAATACTTCTGGTACGCATGTGGCACATGTGGTCAACTGACTCAAAGTCCTTACTGACTGTCCAACTGCCTGTTATATTTCCTTGGAAACACTCCAGTCTAACTGGACAAGGTCTTGAGGTCTTCTCTAACTAACTAACCATGCTTTGATCAAGGGGTTGGACTACATAACATTGAAGGGTCCCTTCCAATCTCAACTACTCTGCAACCCTGTGAAAACATTTAAATGAAGCACTCTTAAGAAAAAAATTTACATTAAAAAAAAAAAGAGAAATGAGATTGGTGTGAAGATCTTCTTCAAATGAAGATCTAAAAAGCATGAAAAAAAATATTATCTAAGAACAAGTACTTTCACCAGTACTTGAACCACTGAAATTTCACAAAATGTATCATCAAGGGCTACACTGTACAATACTGAAATCAGAATATAGTTTAAGTGGAGTGCTGAGAAGCTAAAAGAATCAAATCAGAACACAATATGAAATCCGCTTTAATGAATATCTATTTCCAAAAGCCTTCAGCATACTGTTAAAGCAAGTCTTTATAAAACCAATCTTTACACAACTGGGAAGCTGGATGAGTTAGGTATCTTTTTTGAAAAAGCATTGATACACGGAAATTCTCCTTACAGCTCACAAACTCCTAGCAAGTTTTAGCTCTTAAGAACAAAAGCAGAATTCTAGGAAGTGATGTTACCTAAATTGTGCTTGGATTATAAGCAGTTTATTTATTTGTCAAAATGCTACTATCCTTCACAGAATCACAGAATTGCAGGGGTTGGAAGGGACCTTTAGAGATCATCGAGACCAACCCCCTGCCAAAGCAGGTTCCTACACCAGGTCGCACAGGTAGGCGTCCAGGCGAGACTTGAATATCTCCAGAGAAGGAGACTCCACAACCCCCCTGGGCAGCCTGTTCCACTGCTCCGTTCTTACGCACATTCATGTGAAACTTCCTATGCTGCAGTTTATGTCCATTTCCCCTTGTCCTGTCTCCACGTACCACTGAAAAGAGATTGGTCTCACTGCTATGGCCGCCACACCTCAGATATTTATAAACCTGGATCAGGCCCCCTCTCAGTCCTCTTTTCTCAAGGCTAAATACACCCAGTTCACTTAGCCTTTCTTCATAGGGGAGATGCTCCAGGCCCTTCACCATCTTTGTGGCCCTCCGCTGGACTCTTTCCAAGAGATCCCTGTCTTTTTTGTACTGGGGAGCCCAGAACTGGACACAGTACTCCAGATGAGGCCTTACCAGGGCAGAGTAGAGGGGGAGGATCACCTCCCTCGACCTGCTGGCCACGCTCTTTTTAATGCACCCCAGAATGCCATTGGCCTTTTTGGCCACGATGGCACACTGCTGGCTCATGGTCAACCTGTAGAGCTCCTCTCCAGCAGGTCATCTCCCAGCCTGTATTGGTGCATGCAATTATTCCTCCCTAGGTGTAAGACTCTACACTTGCTTATGTTGAACCTCATCCGGTTTCTTACTGCCCAGCTCTCCAGCCTGTCCAGGTCTCGCTAAATGGAAGCACAGCCTTCAGGCGTGTCAGCCAATCCTCCCAACTTCGTATCATCAGCAAACTTGCTGAGGGTGGCCACTATCCCCTCATCAAGGTCACTGATGAAGATGTTGAAACATCTACCCTTCTGTAGAAACACTTTTCCTGTTCTCAATCAGGCAAGCATATAATTTTTTCTTGTCAATGTGACTTCTCACAAATCAAGAATAGTCAAGTTTTACAGCACTTAACTTCACTTATGTTTCTGTTCTCACCATAAATCAACATTACTGATAGAATATGATATTACTGACAGCCTCATGATATGCATTTATAACAACCCATATTGATACGCTTTGAAATGTTTTAATATTGTAAGGAAGATGTAAGTATACAATTAGGAGTATCACTATCCAAAAATATAGGTCCACACTGAACCTAAATAGAACATGTTCAAAGTAACTTTCCACTATTTCATTTTTAAAGCATATGTAAATACAAATACTAACTTTGACATGAAATATATCCATGATATAAGCCATGCAGACAGGCTTATCACCAAAACCCTGTATAGATAAGGTCTCCAACCTCAGGCTGGTAACTTAAGTAGTTACTCTTCAATACAAGAAAAGAATTTAAGACATGTTACAAGATAACAAAATAACACAAGAACCAGAGTTACCTGAGACAGGTATTGATTTTAGCACAGAAATGAATTTTTGAATGAGCTGTGAAAGAAATCTTCTCTCTCGATATGCTCTAAAATCAAATAGAGGACAAAAGAATTAATATTCCTGAAATGAAGACTAGAAATATCTTTCGCAAGTACGAAGTTAGCTGCTTTCACATATACATAATGGTAACGATTTGTTTTGAGCCATACCTAAGTTCTTTAGATGATAAATTTTTTTCCACTCAAGCAAACAATTAGCAGAATCTGGTTTTAACTTACAGAAAAAATGGATTAACATCCCATACTTCCACTGAGTAAAAGAGAAGTATACTACCACCTACACTTTACCACATTATAATACAAAAATTATTAGAATGTTTAACTTTTGTAAGATACACACAAGTTTATTTAAGCACTTTAATTCATGTAAGAGTGAAGTCCTTGCTTAAAGTCATGAAACAAAATACATGAGTAACTATACAATACAATACTCTTCTATAGCCCTTATCCACTGGTTCTAAAATTTGTAATCATAAACTCACTGATCAAATAAAATGTTAGCTTCTGTAACATTAATTTACATGAAGATTACTGGAAAACAAAATAGTTTCCAACAGAGAAAACGTGATCGATCCTTATGTGTAATCTTTATATGTAGTTGATTGGTTGTCTGGTTTTTGTTGTTGTTGTTTTAATTATGAATATTATTATTATAACAACTTCACTTAGTTGAATTACAGTGGTCAATACATCGGCCATTAGATTTAAATGGAAAAAAATCTGTTGTAACATACTGCATTCTTGCCTCCTCATCCATTTTCTCATCATTTTTCTTAATTAGATTCCAGAATTTTCTTAGTTTTGGTGTCTTTTTCAGCTCTTGCTCCAGTCGTTTCTGAAAAGGTAAGAGTCTTTCTTACAACAAGAAAAGCAAATAATGAAATTCAATAATACCAAGTAGTAATTCAGAAAAATGTCTACAGAAATCACTGACACACATCTGCACCATCCATCTATTTAAAACTTATTCCCTCAGTAGTACCACATTCACCCTTCTCAGTTGGCTTTTTGGTATTCTTTACTTTCCTATTGCATTGCTTCCCATTTCCATAGCAGGTCAATATCCCAGTCCTAGCAATCTCATGTCCTAGCCTACAAACAATACTTCAAAAAAGCAATAATCAATAAAGCTTAGATTTGTGGAGGGAAAAAAAATACAACTGCAAATGGAGTTGGAAATTTGCAACAAACGGGAAAGAGTTTTTACCAAGCACACAAGAATACAGATCCACTGTAATGCAGACCACTTCAAATACTGGACAGTCACCATACAACTCATGTTGCAGAACTTGTATTTTGCCTAGAAGATTGCATTATTATGCTTACAGGTTGTAGAGCCATCCACATCGGTAAGGAAATGAGCTGCTGCACCTGACCTCTTATCAAATCCACTTCCTGTCAGAAAGTTAGAGATATAAAAAGCACTTTTAAGGACATTTATACTTTTTGATGTGCCTGTCTTGCAAGTATAATCTTGCAAAATAATCAATGGACATTACGATCTGAATGTATGTTGTTGTATTAGATTTCACAACTTCCTAACAGGAAACTACACAGGATCACTCCCCAGTAACTCTTAGAACTGTTCACTGCTTGTGTAGACCTTGATTTTGACTAACACATCTTGCGTCTAATATATACATTGACAAGAGAGTTAACAGAGACATATTTCATATAACATGCATGTTGTTTTTCTTTTCCTCCCTACACTTGCAAATTAGAATCTACAACTGTGCCCAGCTTCTACTACAGATTAAGAATAATCTGGTCAAATGGTTCCTTAGGACTAACATATAAAAAGTGAAGACAAGTATAACCCAGAATCTCTTTTCAAAGGTTAAAATACTCTATCATCTTTCTCAATAATAAAAATTAACATATTGTTGCATGTTATGATAAAAATAGTTTTATGCAATTTTGCAACCAAACTCCAAGAGACCTGTCGTAAGAAATTTATTTAAGTGCAAAACATATTTTTTAGTAAAAATATTTTTAAGCACCATTTGAAAAGTAACAGAATATATGCCTCTAAATTCATTATTTCAAATTTTGAGTCTCTTACAACTTTGTGTGTAGAGAGAAATCAAGCAAATGTCAAAAAGAAGGGTAAACACCATCCAACATCACCATCATCTCTAAATGAAAATTTTGTCTCCTAAAGAATTGCTAAAACCAAACTGCTGCTAAGAGGGCAGAGCCACACTGTAAGTATTGTAAGAGCTACAGTTAACATACCAAACTATTGAAGCAATGATCAAGGAAAAGTAGGAGAACTGTCTGTTCATGTAGAGAGAATTCATCGTCATCCTCAACCAGTGATGCTTCCAGAATGCATTTGAAAAAGAAGGGAAAGTGCTCTGACTTCTTTTTGAATGTCTAGGAACAGAAAAGGAAGTTAATCTTGAGTCAAGGTGATACAAATTTCAAACTTCAATCACATAGCATAACTTGAGATCTCCAGATTCATTCAAATACATAAAAGAAAGAATTTTTCTTTCTGACATTTATTCTTACCAAGCAACACAAACACATAATGATATCCTCCTGATCAGGGATTTCCCAGTATGTAGGAGAACTCTTAAAGGGACTACTGCATTGTATTTGCCCTCTAACATAAGTGATACATAGGAGACAAACCTTGAAAAGTGGACCATGTAGAAACACAAAAATATTTCTAAAGTTACTACTAAAAAAAACAATACACAGAAGTAGCAATAAGAGATTCAGTTTAAAATTTCATGCAATATAGCCACAAAACCATACTCACAGGTTTCAAGGAAGATAATATAGATAAAATGTCAGACTTTCAGTAGTGCCTTCTCATATGTACAGATATAAAAATTCTCTTTTTCCTATCACTATCAGAGAAATAACTTCTCTGCATGGGTCAGGCTTTTTCAAGTGCCAAAAAAGTAAAGTACCACTAATATGAGGCAGCAGAACAAAAGACTCATGCACAGAAAAAAAATAATTAGGTGATCTTTCATCCATGTACTGCTTTCTCAGAGAATAACTCACACTATATAATATGAAATATTCTAGCTGACGTACTTTTTACTTTAAACACTGCAAGCTTTGCTACTTTCCATCAGCATAAGAGAACACACTGCAAAAACTGCAACTTCTGAACAAAAGTCAATTCTAGCTGTAAGTGTAATTGGTTACCTCCCACGCAGGGACATTCTCTCTGAACTTCTCGTTCACCATACAGCAGATTGACATTAAGTATGCCTTACTGGACACCTCTGGAGAATAATTCATCCATAGGTAATTTTCAAGGTACTGGCTTTGAAAAGACAAAGAATATGTCATTAGTTGCTGCCACCCACATAATCTGTCACTCATACGAAAAAGCAATTATTCACAGGCGAGGTTGGTTTGTCATCTTTAAAGTTACTGAGCAGTTCCAGAAGCTAACTCTCAATCAGGTCACTTCAGCAAACTTGGTAATGGCAGATTTGCGCAGCCGCTACAGGAGACAGATGATTTTTTCATCAGGATGACAAACTGATAAGTGGGGTTTAAAAATGCTGTAAGTAGCTACAGCTCAACGCATAATCAGAAAAAGAATTCATATTGATTATCCAGAAGGAAAAGAAATTCACTTAACTAAAGAATGTCATATGCAGCACTTCCTAGCATAAGATGCAAAGGACAACTACTATGTAACACTATCTGAATAATTACATAACCGTTACTTATTAAGTGAATTCAAGAAAACTGAAAAAATTACTGGACCCTGGGAAATAGCAGCTACTCAGCAACAAGCATTGCTTTTTCATTAAGATGGTACCTTTCTCATAGAAGAATCTCTTAAAACTAGTTTAGAGATAAGAAGCAATTCGAACACACAGCTGTGTCTCTCTTCTAGCACCCCCTGAAGCTATGCAGGATAGCTATCCCTGCAAGGAGAAAAATCTCTAAATCCATTATTTTCAACAGCGTATTTGCACCTTATGCCTCCAGAAATTCTTGTTTGTTTCTAATTCAGTTGCTAACTCGTTCTCATCTTAATGCCGGCTCTAACATTCTTTTTGCCCTTTCATGAGCCTGTTCAGTTTTACTCATTTATTTTCTCCAATAATTTGGGTAAGACAAGTACCAGGAACAGTGAGAAAAAAAAAAAAAAGGAAACAAAACAGCAAGGGTTTGTACATATACATAACCAGGAGCAGAAGTCTCAATAAGGGTTAGATAAGGATTTATACTTCATAGTGGCTTATTCCCCAGATGATGTGTAGCATCAGATAAAGAAAATGAGAACTTCAGACATACAATATGGGATGTATAATGCTTCCCAAGAGCTTAAATTTGCCAGGAGAAGGCAATTCCTCTACTCTCCCGCAAATCCAGAGGGAGTTCCATACTTCATTCCATCCAGGAACTCCAATAAACTTCCAATACATTTTAATAAAAATATTTTTATGCTCCCAAGTGAGGACAAATCTATGTAAGTACAAATGGAAAAATCTCATGTGTGTGAAGGCAAGAGAGCCTGAGGGACTGACAAAGGAAAGAAGAAAAAAAGAAAACATGACTTACAGGATAAATGGTAGCAGATGCAGATATATAACAAAAAGTACTTAAATCACATTACAAACTTATAATATTATGAATTTTCACAAAAATGACTGAAACAGTAACTCCATGGTATTGCTCTGTCAAACCCAAAATGACAGCTTACATTTTCTCTTGCACTTTTGCTAACAAGGAAACAGGAAACAATAAATAATAAATAAATAAAAATTTATCCTATTTTTCTAGCTAGTGCTACTACTTATATATTTCAGCCTCTTCAAGCAAAATCTATCCTAACCAAAAAACCATCTAATTCTGCCTGCTCGTAAGACTTGAGACAGAAACAGAGCAAGTAAGTATACTAACTTCAAGCAGATTAACTGCTCTGCATTTGTTTTTCCATCTTTATGAATTTCCACAGAAAAGAAATTTAAATTTTACTCCATTTAGCTTACCTGAATTCAAGAAGCATTATCTTTCTAATTGCAAACCTAAAAATGAAGAAAAGTAATCAATTAGCATAGCACAAAAAGCCTTCTGTGCACAGCTGCACAAAAAAATGGTTATTTTCCCCTCTTGTTTTGTTACATGTAGTGAGTCCATCCAGATCTTCAAGTATGGGGACACCATTTTCCTACAGTTTTGAAGACATAAATTGGTAGAAGCTGACAGCGTGTTCTGGAAAATTATGACTATATGCTAATTCAGTTTGTAACAGCGTTGCTTCTGAGTTAATGAAAACGCAAGTTTGCTCTGATTCTGCATGGCAATTCTAGATTACTTTCATAAAGCAATTATAAACAATATTGCTTTCGAAATTCAAATTTGTCCTGAAGAGCTTCCAACTTCTATTGCTACCACCCTTTTCTATACACACAGCTGTAAAAGAAGAATTCTTCTTTTTCCCTGTCTCCCTCATTCAACATTAAAAATCAATGAAATAAGATTCTTGCTTTAAATCTGGTCACAAAAACTAGGGAAAAAAGAAAATAAATAAACAAATAAATAAAAAGCAAAAAGCCAGAGGCACTACAATTAATAATAAAGAGACCTGCCTTCTATAATCATCACAACACAAATCAAACAAATCACAACACAGTGCCAGATCAAACAAGAGCTGTCCAACACTCATAAACAAGGAGTACGAGCTCATGAACTTCCTTTTTGTCACATTTGAACTTTGAAATAACATAATAATTATTATTATAATTATACTGCAATGAATTTATGTCATTCCCATCTGCTTTCAATATATGAATGTATTTTAAAGCACTCTGTGAAGCAACAGAAATAACTCCAATACACATAATGTTGAAATGGTTGTCTTTAACAGAAAGTGACCAGCGTACTTACTTTGATTTGACAATTTCTTTTGCATATACATCTTCAATAACCTATGGGTAAGAACAATTTAAAATTATACTTTATAAAATTATTGAAAATGCATTCATATATTTTATGCACTCCAAGTTACTGTGCATTAGTTACTCTCTGATTAGCTATATTTGATTAAATATATCATATCAAATACGCCTCAGCTCTGGTCAGACCAAAGGCTTCAGAGATAAAGAAGAAATTACCTAAGTCTCACTCAGAGTTTTATATAAAAGTCAAAATGATACGCAAGTCTTTTTCACCACTAATCTTTGTCTTACTGTTGAATTTAAAACAGTCCTGAAGAGCCTGTATCAACCTGGTCATCAATTGTTGCTGCGTTTTTTTTAACAGCATCAAACCAAAACCAGCCATTCTTACCCAGCTTTTCCACCAGGAACAAAAGAATCTGTTCTATCTGCTGCAATATGCACACTTTGATATCGCATCATAAAGACTTCTAATTCAACTGCTTATCTTCATCCCAGTTCTATCAATCACATACAAATCCTATCACCAACATACTATGAAGATGAAGCAGAGGCTGAAAAGGGAGATTAAGCCAAATAACAACAAGGGAAAAAAACATTAAAGGATCCTACGCTACAGGATGCCAACATAGAACTAAACATATACAGCTAAGTTTTAAGTGTTAAAAACAAAGATATCAATCACAACAGTAATAAAGCTTTCCAATCTAAACCCTCAAAAGAAACTTTTAATAAGCATTATCATTCAGTTATACTTATCCTTCACCCTTCATTAATTTCTAAGAGCATCCCTATCCCCAAGATCCTTTAACTCACAAATTCTTGGCTAAAATAAACCAACCAAACAGGATGCAAAAGAACTGCAGTGTTGTAGAACACTTTCATGACAGTGCCTCTATTTTTATACTAAAAAAAAATAATAAAAGATAACCTATAATTATAGTGTGGTAACTCATGATCTTTCAAGCAGTCTTCCACACCCTTTTATGAGATAAGCACCATCAGAGGTTACTGTGTCAGAAAAGGGTTGGTCAGCACCCCACTACTATTCCAATAAAAGTATTTACCTTTGAATCAAAAGACAGTTTTTTCTTCGCATGGGGAGCCCAATATTTATTTGCTAACTGTATGGAGAAACAAACAAACATGGTAAGCACATACACTTTTTAGTAATGACATGATAGCTCTATAACATACCCAAAGCCCACATTTCTTTACACTAGTTTCTAAGTAACTACAATTTTTGTACAATAGTGCTTTTCACTGTTACAGTTTTTACACCTACACGTTTTCGAACAGAAGTGCAATTTTCTGTATTAGTTTTAGATGCAGAGGCTGCTATATAATAAACATTTTTTGTTGTTGCTGTTCATAAGCTCCCTCTAGCAAATCCCTCAGAGCTACAACACATCTTTTCAGGGGATGCAAAGGATTACGCTCCCCTTGAGACACCTGACAAGACGCAAAGACAGCTCACCAAGACCTGCTATCTTGTGGCTGTGCGCGGCAGCCTTAAGGCCCACAGTCAGATTCCCGAGGACGGGAAGGCCCCGCCTCGGCACGGCACGGCCAGCCCACCTGGGTGACGAACTCCGCGTTAATCTGCGACACGGTGGGTGCTACGATCTTCTTCGGCGGCGTCGCGGAGGTCGCCGGCGCCGCCATGACGCCTCGAGCTCCAGGCAGTGCAGCAGCCTCAGCGGCCCGTTCTGCAGCGCGGGGCCCGCTGCGTGCCGGCACTGAAGGGAACGGAAAGGCACCGCGCCGGGAAGCGGTTCCGGGTTGCGGGGCGGGCACTAACTTGATCTCCATGGCGGCGGCGGCGGCGCCACCTGCTGTACCCTCCCCTCCCTGCAGGCAAGGCTGGAGCAAGGGGAGCCTGAACGTTAGTGTTTTGTTGTTCAGAGCGCATGCTGCGGCCCAGTGTTGCGGACCCCCGTTCTTGCTGTTACCGCACTGGCAGCACCCAGACCCAAGCGCAGCTGTAGTCTGCCTGCTAGATACCGCCAACCCATGGAGCAGAGGAAGAAGCAAAGGTAAAAGGCAAAATGTAATGCTTACAGAAGTCAGCAACTTGGCAGTTATTCAGAACAGTCAGCAGTTAGCTTATTCAATTCGGTAAACAGATTAATTAAGGAGGAAATTATCAGAATCCCTAGAGAAGTTCCAGCGCTTTGTGTCTGTGCTCATTATCCAGCACCTGCCAGTTTAAACACAGTTTAAACTTCCAGGCAGACACTTTAAACTTCCAAACAGACATTGAAGTCTGTTTGAATGTGACCTCCTTTGTTTTGATATCAAGGTGATCACCATTTCATTTCTTCAAGCAGAGGTTAAACTAAATATTCTTTTTGAAGTTGAATTAGAATGTTCAATGCGAATGGGAAAAAAGTAATGACAGTACCTTGAACAGGATCAGAGGATGGCTGTATTCAGATAAATATGCTTCCTTCGTGCCTTCACTTTGAAAGTTCCAGAAAAGCTAAGTTTTCTATGTGGAAACTAGTAAAACAAAGAAGTTACAAAAGTACTGGTAACAAGTTCTCTGAACAATAAGGGCTGAGCACCACCTTGTCTGATGACTGAAGCTTTAGAGAGACCTGCAATTAATGACAACATGTAAATGCAAAGCAATTAAAATACACTTAAATTATGATAAAAGTAAGCAAAATAAGATACGAGGGCTGCTCCAAAAGTAATGCCTCCTATTTTACCATGTTGGTCCACAATGCCAGAGGCAGATGTTCATGATATGGCAGCAGAGGTTGAACTTTCCCTCCAATACTCCATTACATTTTGTTGCTGTGTGACAGATGGTAGCAGAGGAGCAGTCTGACAAATTGGCATTTGACATGGAAATGAGTATGAAGCAAAGGTATGTCACTGAATTCCTCCATGTGAGAAAAATGGCACCTCTTGACACTCATTGACACTTACTGAATGTTTATGAAGACCAAGCAGTGGATATGAGCATAGTGAGGCAGTGAGCAATGTGTTTCGGCAGTGGTGACAACAATGTGAAAGACAAACCACATTTCAGAGGGCCATGCAGATTTTTATAAGCATGGCATGCAGGGTTTTGTTCATCAAGATTGCATATCAGTTTTGCTTTCAAGCCTCAAGAGCTGCTGAACCTTTAAAGAGGAGTTGTGAGACCAGGCATGATACCCAAAGTTTTATATATGTACACATCTATAACTCTCACTGCTGCTCACAGCTGTGTTAACACTAGTCTTTTGAATGCTATGCTCACTTTTCTCCAGAGCGGAGGCATGTCTATCACTTTCCACCCCAAACTGCTTTGTTGTTAAGGAAAAAATAATACCCTGTACCCCATTTTCCACAAAGCCTTCTATGAAGTTACCCACCTTTCTGTCCTCATTGACTTAATGCATCTAGAAAATCAAATATTCTTTCTTAAAAAAAATAAAAATGAAAAATCTGTCAGTTCATTCATGAAGAAGCCATGCATTTGAGTAGATGCTTAAAATGATGCTTTCAAAATGTTATGTATTTTTAGGCTGCATATAGTCCTGATCAATTGATAACCAGTGCTGCTTTGGTGCTTACATAGCTCTTCTTGCTTTAGACCCTTACCCTTCCATAATATTGCAGCCAAAAAAAAAATGCTTTTCTTCTTTATATTTATTTTATATATTCTTCAATGTCATAAATAAGCTGTCCATTTATTTATTTATTTATTTATTTATTATATCAATGATATTCTCCCAGATACAGTATCTATGGTTCAGGAAGTATCTAGTGATAATCAGCATGGATTCAGTCCATGTTCTACCTTGTATTTTAGATTTTTTGGGTTCTACCTACAGACACATAAATGATTAATTTATAGTGCTGAAACTTCAAAAAACTCATTAACACAGAAGGAAATGTCACTATACACTTTGCCCATAAAAGAGAAGGAGAAATATATTTATTGGCATAATATTATATAGTGATTTAAGAGTGACTTAACAAGATTTCAAGATAGCTGGGTACATTTGATTACTTACTGCATAAACAGTAGGGTTAAACAAACACACAGGGGGCCCTCCCATTGAGTCACAAGGTTCAGAGTGGACCCCCTTGCTTTCTAACCTCCTTGAACAGGGAGGTAAGGAGCCTAGGTGCATCTGGATCTAGTCCTAGACTTGGTCAACAGTTTGTGTCTAAGGGATTTTATGTACACAATCAATCAAAGATTTAATCTTAGCAAAGTTAACAAAGCATATGATCACATATGATCTTAGTGAATCTATCAAAACCTAAACCAAACTATTAGTCACTTACTAGTCTAGAGAGAATCCATGCCTGTGGATCTGTACTGGCAAGGTGTCTTGACATCAGTGTGTACGGAGCTCTGTGCAGGTGTAGCCTTGAGAGACATCCCCTCTCAAGGGGGAGTACTATTGTGCATTCAGCTGGCACATAGGCAAACTCATGGGGCTCTTGAGCTGCTCTCTCTCTATTTATGGGATGATTGACTCATAGTCATACTTTGTTTTTTTTTAAAAAAGGCACATGCTCAAGTAGCTCTCAGCTGTTGACCCAACTGTCTGTTACCAGTTCATTCAGCCTGCTCAGTTTGAGACAGATTTGTGGTTGTTACTTTGTTTTTATGAGTGCTGTCAGTATTGTTACTCATTGTTTCTCCTGCAAGACCAGAGCAGGGAGTTGGGAGAAAGAAGGGGGGGGCAACACACCATCAAATTCATCCATAAATGTTTATAGTATTGCATCTTTTAAAATTGTTATGCTAGGGTCTATAGTGAGATGTGACTTAATTCACAGGAAACTGCTGATGTTTTGATTGTTTAAAACAATTCAGTAGTTTGATGACACTTCTGTAATAAATTTGTGGGCTTATATCTTAGCTATGAGGCTAATCTGGTATACATATATTATTTAACCTCTAATTAGCAATGCAAGAACATTATAATTTTGCAAAGTGCTTTGAATTTCGTACGCATTATGTAAGGAGTAAATATCATTTTTAATTCACTTTTAGTGGGAAAGAATCCGAGTAATATACACACATTATGTCATGTTTGAATTACAGCCTGTTTTTACTCTAAGTCATATTAATATACTAGTCTAGAGAGAATCCATGCCTGTGGAATTTTCTTAACTGGAAACATCTAGGGGTAAGAATCCATGACCATCCTACTTGTGAGGATGCAATATATATACAGACTAGAATTTCTTCACCAGTTAAACTAGATACAGCAGCTACATATTCTAATCTAAAAGTTGTTTCACTTTTTGCTATTACTCTTTCAAACAAATACAGGAATTAAGCCTTTTAATCTTTTCTTTCAGTTCTTTGAAATAAAAAAACCCTGCATGGAGGAATACAGATTCTGTATGGATAACACGTATCTACCATTGGGAAAGCTTTGTTCCAAAGAATATAATAAACATCAGCACTTCTCTCAGGTTGCAGTCATTATTACTCTAACCTTCAGAAATGAGCTGGATTTGATGATCATTATGGGTCCCTTCCAACTCAGAATATTCTATGATTCTCTGAAGACCAGAAACCTCCTGTGTCTCTTAGTTGTTGAAGTAGTAGGACAAAAAAGTATTCATTATATTTGCTTTCAGATATTAAAAAATAAATAAATCAGAAAAGCCTCTCAAAATAGATCACAGGAATCTTTCAGCTTCTAAGAAGTTGAGGCACAATATTAGGGGTTATTCATTTCATTAATCTTTCACAGTAGAGAATATTCACATAGACTAAATATTCAGTCTGTTCATTATAATTTTAATTCAATCATATTATATTGCCTTTATAATTTTAAGTGTATTCTTGTAATCCAAGAGTTTGTCACTATGTTCATCTCAGTAAATATGTGTACTTCCAAGTATGTGTACTTTCACTAAGTAAATATGGGTACTTTCAAAAATGATGCCTCGGTTTAGTAACAGATGCTTCTTAAAATATTTAGAATTCTAAAGTGCAAAGAAGCCGTCAGTAGCATTCTGATTTGTGTATAAATATTTATTTATCACACGTTCTGGCCAATGTATTGCCCTTGATTTTTGTGCAAAACTTACAGTAACTTCAATGGAAAATCTGAGCTCACGACTAGAGAAAAATATGGCAAATTCAGCAGCCCAGCTGCTTTTATATTCCAGAACAGTAAGCAGTGCCTCTAATGAAGGAGGTGGGTAAATATGGGAATTTATGTAGAACAGGATGGCATTTTGACTAGAGCAAAGAGTAAACAGTCCTTTACAACACATACTCAGTATTTCTAACCAGTGAAGTTTTTAATCTTACTGAGTGCCTGTACTATATACATCCTCAGTAAACAACTCAGATCCTTTTTTCCTAGTACTCTAATCAAAGAAGTTTTAAGATTAAAAAATTACATTAGATTTAAAAATAATAATAATGAAAAAGAAATATATACATATGCCTTAATGTGTTTTCAGAAGCAATGCTATCAGTTCAGCATTGGAAGTGGTATTCTGTCCAACCTACAAATCCTACAGCACCAACTCCTCCTTCTTATGAAAAAAATTAATGAGAAATAAATCTGCTTGATGGAAGAACACAAGAACTTTATCACTGAAATGAGATTCTAAAAGCAAATTGTTTCCTTTCTGCTAGTACTAGCATGAAAAATGTTATGAAAAGTTGATCCTACTTGGAGAATCATTGGGAACGTAGACCTTCAATCATATATCCTTTCTCACAATACAGAAAAAACATACTACAGAGAAAACTGAAGCATGTCTAATATGTAACGTAACAGTTAATCAGTGGAGAACAACTGATGCTGAAGCTATCTCCAGTTGTCTTTGAGTTTTCTGTAGGATATCTTCCTAGAACTTTTCATCTTTGCGTTTATATTTTTTAGGTTTTTGGTAGACATTTTCAGCAGGATTTTAAGAAAGGATAAAATGAGAATAAGACATAATATTGAAAACAGCAAGTCATTTTGGTGTAATACTGAAAAATAAAATAATAACTCTTGCTGGAAAGTACTGTAATATAAACAGCAATTTACATAACAAAAAAAAATTAGCTTATTTTCAAACAGATTATTCCTCTGCAAATTGCACTGGCATCAGACACTGTTAAATGCCTGAGGAAATTCTTATGATGCTATTTTCAGTACCCAAGGATTGCTAATATTGAGATATAGAGGATAAAGTACAATATAGAATTAGCTATGGCAAATAAAGCTGACAGAATACTACTTCAGAGTTGATCTCAATGTCATGAAAAAAAATCCTAACATCAGTCTTAAAAACTATCCTCAAATTGACAGACACCTGAGGTGTATAGAAGGCTTAGCAGATTTCTACTCAGTTTAATAGGATTTCTTTGTCACAAACTGGATCCCATTCAAAAATTAAATAAAAACTGAGGACATCAGCTGAGTTTCTGGAGCTCAGCAAACAATGTTTTCAAACAAATACAAGGCATTAAAATGTATATTGTTTAAAGAAAGGAAAAAAAGCACAGGTAACACAAATTTGCACACCAAGAAAGTAGTGTTTCCCTTGAATTCAGTAGAAATTTAGTTAGTCCAATGTATTAGCAGTATACATGGGAGACAACATAGGTATAGACTTTTTTCTTTTTCCCCACATTGGTGACCAAATAATGTTCTGCATTCCTCACATTCTAGTGCCACATCCAGTGAAGCAGCAAGAGGCAAAGCTTGGTAGCCACCATTTCCATATGCTCTTAACTACCCTAAATACCCAAACCACTTGCAGTGAAGTGTCGCTCCACTGTTTACATCATGGCTAGTCGTCATCTCACGTGCTCATGCACTGCTTCTCATACACTCCTTCAAATTTGTGGCCCCAAACTCACCAGTTCCTCAGACCCATACATGGGCCCTCAGACTACTTTCACATAACATTCTTGTCAAGACAGACTTTCCCTCTACAAACTTCCAATGTAAAAGCTTCAGTCACCTTCTGCATACCATATTCTTCTTCGTTACTCATGCATCTCATGTACAGCCCCAAAATTTATTTTCCTCATAGTCCACAATAGGTAGACAATCAGAGAATTGTGGAGCTTTCTGGGACATGTACACAAGGCACCATTCTGCATACCATGGAGGCACATATATGACAAAGAACTCTGTGACTCTCTGTGAGGTCACATATGGGGTTTCACAGATCCATAAAAATTAGGAACAGTTATACTGAAAGAATTCCAGTGAAGAGGAAGAATTTCAGCTGCATATATAAATTTTATCAGGTACATACAAGAATCAAGTCATACATCAGCAGATCTCGGAAGAAGACAGGAACTCAGATAGTGAAGCGTACAAACGTAGAACAGAATTTAAAAACTTGTGATGGTTTGTGGCAGAAAATGTTCACATTAGAACAACAGTTTTTGAACAAGGAAATGATCGATTCTACTTGTAATTTTGTGGATATAAGGGTGATTAACACATTTATGGACTTTGAAGATTCACGTTTTAAATGGATGCTAAAAAAGATGCTGTATAAAGCTGCTTGACAGACTTATATGTAGAGGCATAATTAGTATGCTCAACCTGGAGAACATATGTATATGTACATAGATATATAAGAGCAAAGTCACTTTTGTAATTTCTGTTTTCCTTGTGATGGCCTCTCAGCCATCAGACCATAAAAGCTGGGCTATTAAGTTCAGACTTGCATTTAAAAAAATCCACAAAACCTTGTGCTAGGAACATGAACCATGACCTCTTTAGTTATTTAGGACACCTAGACATTTGGAACATTATTACCCAGGGGCCTTTAGAAAAACCAAATTTATAGCCTAATTGATATAAGAGTCATCCAACTGTACTTACCTAAGTGTTACTCAAGTGAGGTACTTTTGCCAGAAACCAGCGAAAAAATCCAGCATCACAATTCACATCACAATCACAAGCCTAAAGGTCTTATTAACTTCAATTAAGTTTCTTTTTTATCTGTTTCCCATTTGCCTCACTAACTTTTCTCGTTGGCCATAAGAATAATAGTGAAAGATCAAAGACAAGTGAAAACTTAATTGCTTAGTGAGAGGTAGCTAGAAAAAAAAAAAAAGTTTCTTTTTTTTTTCTAGATGATTTTTTTTCCCCCTGTATATAAAGTTGTGACTTTCTAAGAGCATTGCAAGGATACTGCAACAACCACATAAAATCATTAATGTTTTAAAATTAACCATAGCTGTTTTCCTAGACAGAAAATGGACCGTGATCCGATAGTACTGCAGTTCCAGTGAATTTAGTATTGCATACTTTATTTGCCTTAGAAAAAAATCCCTTTAACCTTCTTCTGTTTATTTGTCCCTTCTTTTAAATCAAATAGAACCTCCTCACAGCTGAATCCATGCAGTTTTATAAGCACTCCTGAAAGGAGTTCACTAGTATCATAGGCGGACCTTCCATTTTCCTCTTTACAATATGCTTTACTTTTGTGCATAGTCTTAAAACAAACAAGACAAAAAACCACTAGGTTTCTATGGGGTTATTACTGTTATCTATCAGCTGATTCCAACCAAATTAATTACTGGCAATGTTTATGCCACCAAATATATTTCAGAGATCAATGGCTTGAACTTGCCTGGAAGCATGATGGAAAATGAACAATATAACAATGAACAACATGAACTATTATTCCTAACATTTGGAAAAATTACTCTAGCTCAAATTCTCAAAAGTACTTGGAGAATTTTAGTGACAGAATTTCAACCTTAGATTTTTTCCCTCAGACTTGTAGAAACCTTTTTACTTATGTCTAGCAGGTTAATGCTATAATTCCTCTACAACTGTGAATTTATACCAGCACTAAACTTTTGATAAAAATAATAGAGCCAGATAAGCAAAATGGCCATTATTGCCCTTCTAAAAATTCCATGGAGCCCACATATTACCTTAAATTCCCAATTAATCAGACATTAATACTCCTTCTTCTACTTATCCCTCAAATTTAGCTTTCTGTATTCATCTTTCCCCCATTTCACTAAAATTGATATTTTTGAAAACACTCAGTTTATTTTTCTCCAATCATTATGCTTAAAAATATATTTTTCAAATGACTGTGACTTCTTTAAAAAAAAAAAAAAAAACACTTTCTCTTTAAAAATATTTAACTTTATTTATATAGCAAAAAATTCTGAAAGAAAAGCTCTCTGTTCTAACATGCAAAGCGTTATATTCTAATATCTAGTCTAACTTCTCTGCACACTGAATGTTATATAGTTTGAACACTATTTTGTTTGCGCAAAAAGTATACAATAAATGTGCAATATAAATAAAATAGTTTATTACAAATATTTTAAGAGTTCTACAATACACTTTCAAAACATTTTATGAAGTATTCTCTTTCAATACAAAACAATTCACATGGGCAGAAAAACAATCTTGGTATATAACCACAGTTGTTCTTAAGATACTGAACTAGCCTGTCATATAAAAATCATAGTATTTCATTCGCTCTGAAAGTGGAGATACACACACTCAAAAATATGGTAAGAACTCTCTTCATCCTTCACTTCATTTATATCAAGTACTACAATGGCTATTCCACAGCAAGACCTAGAGAAATAACTTCAAGACAAAAAAAAGTTTACCTACAGAACTTACAGTTCTGTTAATTTAGATGTAAGATTAAAAACATCAGGATTAAAATATTCAGAAGTTGCATAACAAAGCAAAAATGTACCTAAAGTTTAGGTTAGATGTTAGGAAGAAATTCTTTACATGGAAGGTGGTGAGGCACTGGAGCAGGTTGCCCAAAGAAGCTGTGGATGCCCCATCCCAGGTGTTCAAGGTCAGGTTGGATGGAAACCTGGGCAGCCTGAGCTGGTGGATGGCATCTCTACCCATGGTAGGGTGATGGAACTGGATGATCTTTAAGTCCCTTCCAACCTAAGTCATTCTGTGATTCTATAATGATTCTTCAGAGAGAAAAAAAAAAAAAAAAAAAAAGAGAGAAACTTCATTTTTTTTCCTCAATGATTACAGCTCCACTGCACTTTTTGTCAGACCCACATGAACAACAGGTAAAGCTCCCTACTTACCAGAAGTATAACCACAGATTTTATTCACAAAACCAAAATTACTTAATTTGAGCAAAAAATTATTTTTAGTCTCTTATATTTAATGTAACAACAACATGATTACCCAACAAAACTACTTGCCTGGTTTATAACACCTAGGAAAATATTTCTTTTACTGGTGCAATATGCACAACAGAAGGAACAAATAACTGCACATGTATTATCCTTGATAATTTTTTGCTTTCTTTGCTTGCAGAAAAATAATTCACTATTGCATGAAAAAAATACAAAAAAGGGATTCAAGAAGTACAAATAATGAAGCGTTAAAAGGGATTGATTAAAAACCCTGCTACTTCAGCACTACCTATTCATTTTACCACTAATAAGGAAAGGATGTAATTTCTCACCCATAGATCTCCAAGCACATTACAAATGTGGAGTTAGGTTTTTTCCTCTATTAACTGTTTTATAATTCTAGTCAACAGTTTTTCCTCATTAAATATTATTTTCCACTTTTTCAGCTTGTTCTTTTTTTCTGCATCTTTTTCATCCAAAATTAACTTTTACTCTTTTTGAAAAAAGCATGGACTAAATACAGCAAATGTACACATTTTAATGCTTGCAATGTAGAGAGAGCCAGAAGAAACTGGCGGGACTATTTTTCCTATATTCCAGAAGTTGCCTTTTTATCTTTACTTTTTGATCATTCTCATTGAACAGCTACAAGAGCACTGCGAATTGCCGTGACACCATCAATACAGTAAGAACGTGTATTTAAAAATACATTTTAAGAAAACAAATATGAAGTGGCTTGCTTATTGCTTTGTTTTGTTTTTACCATCTTCCCAAATTTACCAGATATTATAATCAAGTGGGCAGTTCTGAAAAGAGCAAATAAAGTCATTAGGTCATCTTCGCAACATAAAAAGATAATCCTGTTCAGTTAGTTATCCAGTTTAGCATAATCATTTTAATAATCATGCAATCAAAAATATTAATACATAACTTCAGGGGACAGTATCCAGGTTGAGTGAAAACAATGTTTCTGATTGTTGCTGACTGGAACTCAACTTTAACCTCTCTTTAAAGTGAGTAAGGTGATGTCTTTTCAAATGTGGAGACTGTCGGAAACTTTTACCACAAAATGAACATTCAAATGGCTTCTGTCCAGCATGCATGAAGTAATGTCTTTCAAGCTTAGAAAATGATTTAAATGTCTTAAAGCAGAGACTGCACTGGTATAGTTTTCTTCTTTCAACACTTTCGGAAAAATCATGCCAGTAACTATAACAGCTTTGCTCCGTTTCCATCAATTTACTACACAAATAAGGCTCTGTGTTTCTACTCCCATTGTCAAGAACAAAGGCCTCTGACTCAATTTCAACTTTGATTTCAGCTGCTTGATTAGACTGAGTCAGCTCAAATTCTTGAAAGCCAGGTGCCTGTGAAGGCGCTTGAGAATAATCTGAATAACTCACAGGCTGAGAAGACTCAAATTCAATGTGATCTTCCTGATGATTGAAGAATTTTTTCAGATTTTCAAATTCTACATGGCAAACAGAGCTTTTATAGTTGTTTTCAGTATGGGTGAGCTGATGTCTTTTTAAGTGAGCTGACTGTCTAAATGTCTTCCCACAAACATTACAGCCAAAGGGTTTCTGTCCTGTGTGTATAAGGTAATGTCTTTGAAGCTTGGATGAGGACGGAAATATTTTTTCACATCTGTCACATTTACACACTTTGTGTCTGTTACGTATATTTTTAGGAGCTGAAAAAGCATAGTGAAGTATTTCTGAATTATCAAGGAAGCCATCATCTGACGAACCATAAAAAGCATCATCCCTATTACGCACTCCATCACTGATGCTTAACATGCTTTCGCCAGTAAGCACACCTTCCAAATTAATTCCTACCTCGAGAGGTTCTAGGTGCTCTTGCCATTGTAATGGCACAGCAAACCGTCTTTTCATCCAATTGACGGCCTTGCACAGGTCAAGCTTGCTACAGCAGTCCCTGAAAGATTTAGTGGAAACGTTTTTATCAGATTGCTGCTCTCTAACTGCAACCAGGTCAGGATTCCTAAAGTGACCTGATTTCATTTTTTCTCTGCCAGTCAAAGAAAAATCTGATAGCTTTCCTCCAGTGCGCTTCAGCTTCATCAGGATCTTGCTTTTCATGCTGACTGTGCGACTGCATGCTGTTGTGCAACTTGAGCTTTTCTCATCTCTTAGATAACATTTATGCAAATTTAGGACTTCCTCTGTTTCAAAACACTGCTCACACACTGGACACTGAAATGGTACGACATAAATCAAATAAACATCATGTGGGTCATTCTCCTGCAATTTGAATGTGTCAGCACTCTCAAAACTATCCATCTTTCCTTCTGACAGTTTCTGTAGTCTGAGATGTTTAGTTTTTCCTTTGTATACGATATTGGAGACAGCCTTATTTCTGGCATGGAGTTGTTTGTGCTTCATGAGTTTGCTCTGTATTTTAAATCCCTTCTGACAAAAGCAGCACTGAAAAGGCCTTTCTTCAGTATGCATGAGCTGATGGATTTTCAAATGTGTTGACTGTCTGAAAGATTTGCCACATGAAGAACACTTAAAAGGTTTCTGGCCAGTGTGAATAAGGAAGTGTCGTTCTAGCTTAGATCTCGATGGAAATGTCTTGTTACACAGTTCACAAGGGTGAGTTTTCTTTCTCCGTCTGGTACCATGTAGACAATCTGCCTTCTGACACTGATGCAGCATCCACTTCTCTCCAGTTGTGAAAGACTTCCAACACACAGAACATCGAAATATGCCAAAAGTGACCCCATCCTGCTCAGAACTCACAGATTTTTCTTCTTGCTTGATACAATTCTGATAGTTTTCATTATGAAGCTGCTGATGCTTCAACAAAGTAATTACATTTTTGAAGTTTCTATGACAAAAATTACACTTAAAAGGCAGATTATGGGTCAACTGATGCCTCTCCAGATGGACTAACTGCCTAAATGTTTTATAGCACACATGACATTCAAATGGCTTTTGACCAGTATGTATCAGATAATGTCTTGCCAATTTTGATGGAGTTTCAAACTGCTTATAGCAAATGTCACAAATATATGGCTTTTTCTTGGGTATCCTGTTAGCTGTTACACAATGCTGAATTCTTAACATTGTTAAAAAGCAGTTATACCTTGCCTACTGTTAATTTCTTCACGTGAGTATTTCAAGTGAAATCACCAATTGTGCACTAAAGTGGCAGGCTGTAGAAGCTGTAAGTTTTCTTAACAGAGATACCACAGGTCCCTAAAGTAAGAGAAAAAGAACAGTATTTTAGCCTATACTAATACAAGATTGTTTGCCCTCTTCCCTTTTCTTCCTCCCTCCCTCTCCACCCCCCCACCCATAGGAGACCAAAAAAATGCAGATAACAATATTTCTAATTTAATGTAGTTTAAAATGCTTTCCTGATTACAGAGTATTCACTTGTTATTTTACATAATATTGAAATCTTCTCTACTTTTCAGAAGAAGCAAGTTTAAGTAACCAATGCTGTAAAACAGATATTATTTAATCCCGCCTGTTACTTTTAAATTAGTTGCAGTTCAGCTACACTATAATATTTAGGTTATTTACAAATAAAGAATATACTTTCAAAAAAAAAAAAATCAACAAAACTTATTACAATAAATTTCTTCCCTACAACAGGAATTCTAAATCCCACATATGGAATTCATAATGATAAAAAGAGGTAACAGCTAGGGATTCTTGGCCTTAAAACATCAAAATTAAGGGAATGCAATGTTTGTATGAAGTGAAAATAAACAATACATTGAAACAAAGCACAGAGTTACAATTTACATTTGTATGTTTTCTCAACTGTACACAGAACAAACAGTAATCATTTTTGCTTTATCTCAGAATGGCACACACATAGCAGAATGTAACCGTTAACTACATCAGAAAGAGGATGGAACACAGACTGTTTCCTATACCACAACCAAGCTAGCACATCTGAGTTGTGATACTTAACCATGCATATGCTCGTATGTCATTGTAAACATAAACATTATCCTACATCATTGTAGTGAATGATTTAGAATAAACTGAAGTCATGAACCAGTCTGTTTTATTCTAGTGGAATTTTCAAGTCAGAGGACACTTCAGCAATATGCTGCATCTCTACTGAAGCACAATGACTTGAAAATAAGAAACTTCTCATGCTCTCAATTATTGGTATTCTTAATAAAATATTCAAAGGAACATCTCAAGCAACTATTTAGCCCAAGCCCTCCACTCATATCAGAGACAACTTCCAAAGAGATTTAAATCACTTCCACTTCTCACCAAGCTTTCCTTGTGCTCAGGTGAACCCTTCTTTACTACGAAGTTACTTCCTTTGTCTTCCATCCAATGAACATGGAAGACAATTAGAAGTTGTTTCTTGATAATACTCTCTGTATTTTTTATTTATTTATTTATTTTGGTAATAGAAAAGTCCTTCCCCCCTCTCCGAAAAAAAAAAAAAAGTGTTTCTTCTAGGTTCACTTTAAAAAAAAAACAAAAAACAAAAAACTGATAGGTCTTTTTAATCATCGCTGAACTAACTCTTCAATTGATCACATCCTAAATTGCAGCATTTAAGACAGTAGAAGTACTCCAGACCACAACAGTAAGAATAACAGCATGAAAATACTTCTGCAGAATTTTCTATATCCCCTTATATAAATGGGAAAGCAATGTAAGGAACAAACGTCAAAACAACAGCTTAAGAAGGCATGTAACAACTTTTTGGTATACAATACATTTTCACCAACTATAATTCGTGGTATTTTATACTATAACAAGTTGTTTATTCTTTCTACATGCCACCAGAACTAATTTATTCAGTGTTTCTAAAAGCTCTGCCTCCTCCCAAGGAGACAATGTCCCTCATTTTTAAGAATTCAGAAATCCCTGAAAAGTTCATTTAAAGTAATTCCAAAGAATAAAAGCCTACTGCAATGTAAAGCAAATTACAATGTGATTTAAAACATACACACAATAAAATACCTGATAAACCAAGGTTTTTCTTATGTTCAACAGAAAGAAACTTGTTCATCTTGTAGGATCTTTCCATCTCTCATAGGCATGATACTTAATGAAATAATGTTTGGATGTGTGCCTTAGATGCAGGTGTTATTGTATCAAAGAGTTATCTAATCTTGGTTGTTCAAGATAAGACTTAACACTATGGAGCAAATGAAAAAGTCAACTTTTCCTTTCCTATTTGCTTCCTATATAATTTTAACAGCTACTCAGTTTCAGCCTTTTGAAGATGCAAAACAATGCTCTTAGGAGACTCCCTTTTCCTCCTAGTTGTCACATCAGATGAAGGCAAGGAGTTTAGAGTAAATGTATGACACCAAATGCTTTCTAGTTTGTGCTTCAGTGAATGCAGAGACAGGTAGGTTGAGAAAAGTAGTATGCTTCTCAGCTGTGCTGGAACTTCCTGTACAGCTATGGTTCAAGGCAGCCTCCATTAGAATTGAAGGAAAGCCTCCTGAGAAAGAACTGTAAAGACTGACAAATTTTAGCTAACATGCTGTCATACAGATCTAATTTACACATGAGGAAAGGACTCAAACAGTACAGTGACATGCAAAGAAAAAAGTCCAAAGCGAAAGACAGCTGTGGCATATTACACAAGGGATTTTGTATTTAGCTTATAAATGTATTAAAGATTCTATCTGATGAATGAGGAAAGTGTTCTGTAATAAAAGGTGTCAAAAGCATAGTAGAGCTGGTCATTTGCCACTGAAAGACTTTAGGCTCAAATGAGGCAGTGCAGAAGGAGAAAAATTGATAAGTGCAGCTCTGTGTGGCCAAAATACATTTTCAAATTGTATTTACTCAGGATAGATTTCTCCATATCTATTTCATCGTGAACTGTGCCTTCCACATCTAAAGAATAAACACACTTCTGCTAAAGATCAAAGAACAAAAGACAAGTTTGGAATATTCTTTTCTGCAAGCCCTGGAAATACATAGGCTTGTCCTAATTAGAAAAAGTACTTCCCTATGCGATACAAATTTAGTTTACAGATTTTGTTTGTAGACTAGGCCCAGTTTAATATTAAATTGACACTACTTTTCATCTTGGCTGCAAGGTCATGCAGAAAAGATAAAGATGCAAGCCACTGAAGGTCCACAGAGTACTCTCCAATGTCTAAATATTATTTAAATACATATTATTATTTATTTTTCAGATTACAGCAAGCTGATAATCAGAGAAGGTCTAAAGGGAAAAAAAACAAAAAACAAAAAACTGGACTCCCACTTCAATAAGAAGAAAGACAAGATTTTCTGGAAAATGAACACCTTACTAGGCAACAGTTACACAGATGAGACCTGGAGACAGTTAGAACAGATGCTGAAAATGTCAACAGCATACTATTATACCAGGATATATAAACAGAAACAGAGCTTGAATGGCACATAAATCTCCCATGCTACTGTTTAGAATTCAACAACTGGAATACTCCATCCTGTTTTGAACAATGCCCTTCAAATTTAATCAAGTATATGAACTTAATGGAATTAGACTAGATAAGATGATCACTAAAGATCAGAGTTTATATGCATAATATATTGAAAAATATTAAAATAATTGGGAATGTTTATTTTAAAGGAGAGCAGACCTGATTAAAAATAAAAGCAAGACAAACACGCTAAAAAAAAAAATCTGCTGAAAAGAAAAATTGTTCCTCGGGCCATATAAAGCTGTGACTAGAAATGGATTCAAATTACAGGAGAGGATTCAGGTACATTTTCCTTACAGTTATATAATCTTTCTTGATAACTAAGTTGTTGGAGGTAGAACAGTCTCCCCACACACCAGTAAAGTCTTCAAAAAGTGGCTGCACAAAGGCTTCTCAGATTCCCTCACTCTGCTTTGATGCATGGGAATAAGCACAAAATGAATGTTCTGACCTATTTTCCTATGACTCATTAATTTAAATCAAAACTTAAGAGCTGAAAATTCAGTGTTTCCAAATTTGCCACTAACAGATTATTATGCCTTGTTAGTTTATCCTCAGGCCTCAAGAAACACGTATATACTTCTCCAGGTAGTTGCAAAAAGAGTAATGCCAATAAACACATTAAGCAAGATAAAGTGCTTTTTGTATCATTAATTAACTGCAAAACAGACAATTGAAAATCTAGCTGTTTATCTATGAAACACGGTATACAACAGAAGTACAACTCTGCCTACGTAACAAACACATTCCACCTAGTTTCCTCACCTGTCCTTCCCTGGGGACAAGGTTGGCATGCTGCACTGAGGGAAAAGCTTACCAGAAACGTGATTTTTAACAGAGAGCATCAAGCTCCTCGAGGCTAGTGCATCTCATCTGCCTCTGTTTTCCGTCTATTTTTTAAAGCACTATCTGAAACAGAAGCCTGTAGATGAAGAGTAGCTGTACTAGTTTAACCACAGAATGAAGTTTTGCTGAAGAGACTTGTGACCTGAAACTGACCTACCCCAAACGTTGTGACAATTTCGCCCCTTCCTTTAAACAAAACCCTCTTAAATACAATTAAAACAACTAACGAAGCGGCTCCAACAGACAGCAAATCGGCACACAACCGTCGGCAGCTCTTTCTCATCAGCAAGCGGGGTCCCTGCAGGGCCGCGGAGGCCCGGCTCAGCGCTACCCGCGGCCGCACGAGCGGGCATAGCCTGAGCCCAGCACCGGCAGTGCCCGGGGGCTGTGCCGCGCCGCATCGCGCCGCGCTGCCGGTAGCGGGCGAGGGTAGATGGGGAAAAACCTTACACAAACATCCACCACAAGTACATCACCTCTAGCCCACTGTCATGGTTGACACCCACTCGTAGCTGCCGTCCCGTAAACGCTTCCGCCCGGATGGCGCTCGGACGCCGGGAAGCCCGGAAACGTGGGCAGGAGCTTTAAGTTCCCATGCGCGATGCGGTCTCACCGCCTCCTGCCCTGCATCAGCCTGCCGCGGGCACCGGGGAGCTGCTGGCCTGACCGAAACGTGGGTACAACAGTTCGCGAGGGTACCCTCATCCTGCGTCTGAAACCTTCGCTGATGTGACACCTCTGATGGGTTGGAACTAAATCTCCAAAGTCCCTTTTTGACTGAAACCGTTCTGTGATTCTGTGGAATTGCACTGTCACACAACCAAGTGGACAAACATGCCAAAGCTTGTAGCCTAAGAGGTTGGGAAGTAACACTGTCTAAAAAGATCTCCAATAGCTTGTGCAAACACCAGTAATATATTTTTTTCAGAGCCTCTCTTCTGCAAGAGAGGGGCCATGGATATAGAGTAGCTCACAGGCAGAAGAAGGTGGCTGGAAACCCCAGGGACAGTGGCAGGGCCATCGGCTGCCGCCTGGCTGTGGCTGTCCTCAGGTCTTCCAGGCAAAGGCCAAAAATTGCCAGAAAAAGGCAAAGACTCTTTCAGAAAGGAGCATGCAGATGGCATAACAGAGAATAAGAGATTTGCCATAAAAGCCTGTTAATAATTAATAAAATGCAAGGATATGGATGAGGCTGATGGTGTGCTCAGACTGCTGATTATTATGCTGATGTGCACTGTTCTGCTCTACTTCCCTCTATCTGCCTGCTTTCTCCACCCTTCTGCCTAAACTGTATGTAACCTCTTTGGGACAGAGCATTCCAAATTACAGACACATATTTACCTTCATGGCAAATATGGGTAGGGGCCCACATATCCACTTATGTTGTTCCTGCACATGTAGCACCCAGTGGTGACTGCACAACATCTCTTTGCAAAAGAGAGAATGGACATTTTCGTACAGTGCCTAGCGTAAGTGGGTCCTGGGCTATGGCAGAGTTTTAAAATAATAGAATAATGATAAAAGAGCATCCAGAACGGTTCTGATATGGTGTGACAAAAGGTTCCATATGGTGAGCATTTGTCTTTGGTGTTTTCTTGCTGTAATACAATACTAAGCAGGATTCAAGTAATAACTGGATATTTGTCTAGAAAGCAGCAATATCCAGCAGATAAATAAGTAAAAAATTAAATAAATGAGGCAGATTGGAAATGACATAAAGATTCATGTTTCAGGAAAAAAATAAAAATAAAAATAAAAATAAAAAATAAAAATCCACTCAGACTAATGGCATTGTGAAGAGTCTTTCCATCTGGACCAGTGACTTCACGTGTGATTTTCAGTTTCTTTAGGCAAACTGTAAGTAAAAGAATACAAGGTGTTGGAAATGTAATCTAGTAGAGACAGACCATTTATTTTATGTGGTGTGGCATTTCAGTCCTAGTAATATTTACTCTTCTCAAGTTTAACAACCAGAGGACTTCCCCCTTCTCCAGTGTGGTAAAGGCATGGTCAACAAAGGCACATACCAGACAAGCTTGCATCCATAGAGGGTCATGGCCCCTAGCACTGACCTAGCACTGACCTAGCCAGGTATTTCTTTTCCCAGTCTCAGAATTGGGCTGTTTACAAAAACTAAATATATACATAAATGTTTGTCAGTGAAAATAATATGATTCTGACCCTGCAGCATACAATTTACATAGTACAAGCCACTGCAGTATACTGCCAGATGAGTAAATTATATTAAAACATAGAATTTGATTATTATTCCCTCTTTGGGTAGAAGACATGCCAAATCACCTCTACCTCACTGTTGCTGAAAACAGATGTCTTGTTGCTAAAATATATATATAATAATTGGTTACTCATGGACTCTATATACAGTAATAAAAAAGATGATGACAGCATTTACAGGCTTAAGTGTAAGGTACTTTTGCAAGCCCCAGTGTTTGATAAATAAATAAAGCAGGAACATACTAAAGTAGTCTGTGTGATTGTTATCTACTTTGGCTTTCAAGAATTTAAGTAAATCTGACTCTGGTGATAGCTATAGAGTCACATGGAAGATTTTTCTATTACTCTTATTTTTCAAAAGAAAATAAAAAATAAAAAAAAATAAAACTTTCTAAACTGGAAAAACTGGACAATACTATAGTTTTGCTATCTAGAACTGAATTTGAGATCTTGGAATGATGAATTGTCCTTTCCTTTCCGAAAGAAAGCTATCTCTTAGTTGCAACAGCAAAATAAGCTATGTAATCCTTTTTCTTACCATAAATACATATTTCTTAATTTCTTATAGAAAGTACAATGTTTAGAAAAGGAATTAGCATCTGAGATTTACTGTTAATAAAAGATGATTGATTGCTTCCTCTGTTGATGTACACTGTAGTATATTGATATGAAAATAATTTTCAATTCTCTTTAATTTTTAGGAGTTATTTTACCTTAAAGTATTGTAAAGATGCCTCTGCAAACTGACAGTTGGTAATTCAATTATGTGAGTTGCAGGGACAGTTTGTGAGTTAACTGCAACACATTATCATTAATATTTTGTCTGCTTTTTAGAGGTGTTCTGTACTTTAAACACGTGCTGTATATGCAATGTGTTACAGTTATTTCCCTAGTGTTATTTTCATTGAATTTTAGATTAAATAGGCACATAACACGGTATATAACTTGCTAATGTGTCAATTAATGCCACCTCAGGGCTGAAATAAATTGCAAAGACTTTTAAAAGTGTGACTACACATTTTGTGCTAGTCTTAGCTTTCTTCCTTCCTCTCTTCTCCTATTTTCTTTTTTTTTTTCTTCCTTTCCCCCTTCCCCCTCCCCCCTCAACCAAATAGTCCATCTTAGAGTCCTCTAGTGCATAACAATGAATTGCCTTGAGGGGAAATAGTTGTTTAATGAATCTCAGAAATATGGAAATATGTATTCTACACATGCAAGTATCATATTGTATTTGATTAAGCAGTGTGTATGGCAAAAGCTCTAAAAATTCTTTGTACACTAAAAAAAGGCAAACTTTAATTACATTTTCAAGAAAAGTAAACTTTATTTATCCAGACTTGTAAACAGCTAGAGCATCATATCAAAATATCAGTTTTAAAAGAGTATGATGAAATTTTAAAAAAACAATTTAGTTATGTAATATGTAAGCAGAATTCTTTGATAAAATTTTGTCTAAATACAGTCACTTCCATCAGCTTTTTTTGCCATGTCTAAAAATATATTTTACTTTATCTAGCAGTATATTTCAATTCAAATTTCATATCTACTATGTTATATTTAAAACCAATATAAAACTGTTAATTTGGATGGTCATTTGTTGGGTAAAACTTCCCAGTTTGCTAGCTCACATCCCTTATCTCTAGGATTCCTTAAGCATCATTGCTTTGAAATGAATTGTAGGCTCTATCAATTATATCTGTTTAAATGGACAAATCTAATTACTACAAAAGAGCAATTGATTTTCAAATTATCACTGATTGCATAGTGGATATCTCAGTGGGAAGACAGGTACATGCAGGCTCTCAAATGGAATCAATGTATTAACTAATCTACAAATTGACATACTCCATAGAAAGTTTCCTTTCTCTTCACTTCCTTCCTGTAGGTATGTTTGTTTCCATTTAAAAGAAATCTTTTGATGATCTAGAAGTGAAAAAATTAAGATTGTTGCATATGCTATGTATAATATCTAAATTTTTGATTCTGACTTAGCTTTATCACTTACTAAGAAAGCAAAAAAATATTATAAACATCTTCCTGGGGTCTGTTTGGTAACTTCATTCAATGCCTTGTTTCTGTAAGTCTGTAGTCAAAATAGTCAAAAGCTGAAACCATGTCACCAGAAACTGTCAGGCTTTGGTCCTGCAAAATCACAAAATAATTTTGTGGTCCATTGACAAAGTCCAAATCTACATGTGGCATTTGTTATAAAACCATTCTCTTTTCTTTAGTAACAAATCAATAATTTCAGAAAACTAATCAGAGTTTATTAATTGTACAGGTACAGATAATGAACAAAGCAGACAATCCAAACAACTGCAAGTCAACTGGCAAGAGACCAGTGCAATGTATAGAAAGATTAGAAACCAAAACATCAAACCAAAAGAAGAGTGAAAGGAAAATAGTTCATTTTATCCCATTACTTTTTGAGAACCTAATAACCACAAAGAAATCTTTCTGGTTTATGAGTTAGGTACAAAGCACTCACACAGTAGCAGAAAATATCTAATTTTTGAGAGGAATGAATGATTAACCGAGAACATACCACTATAGCTACCTACTAATCAGTGATAGTCAGAGATGGTGGCCAATTCAGAACAGATTTACTGCTGTTCACTGCAGTCCTGCAGTCCCTATGTTGCTATCTGAGAAGACCATAGGGTTTCTCTCAGTTCTGTTCAATGTGTGCTGAACCATGTCTTCATTTCTGTTTTTAGCATCTTTGCTTTAACATCACAATACAACTTCGGAAACTTTTCCAGCGTGTATATTAATCACAGTAAAGAACAACAGGTCTTTAATATTTTCTTTATGTCATCTACAAGCATTTTGAAAATGACACTGCTTAAGAAAGTTAAAAAAAAAAAAAAAGAGATGATTATTTGTTGTTGTTGCGGATTTTCAGCAGGTTCATTGCAAGAACTGAGAGAGGAGGGATGTGAGAGAAAACGTGTACTGCCACATAACTTGCTTGACTGCTTCAGCATCATAGTTGGCAACATTTATAAAGACTGGGAACTTCATATTTTAATCTTCATGTTTGCGAAATACATAGGGCAAACAGCATCAGTTAATCCTGGTTTATTTTATTTGCATGCGTTGTTAACTGCTTTCCTGTAGTACGACCAGCATGTGACAAGAGAGTTAATGGATGAGATTCAATTGTTTTTAAATTCAGTCATACCCTTTGCACTTGAAGTATGAGAGTTGTGTCAGCTCTTCCATTATAAGCTCGTTTGCCAGAGTTTATTTCACAACCAAAAAAAAGCACTTCTGCCATAGTCTTGCTACCCAAGATCTCTGTCTAAGGAATAGTTGTATTATGCATAATTAGAAAGATAGTTTATATGCATTTCCATACATTGCAACAAGGTTAATAAATGTTAAAACATAGTAGACAAATCAAGGGTTCCTTAGCATTCCTTCCTTTATGACCACTTCTTTTTTCCTTCTACATGTCTTTTACACTTAGCTGGCAGAACTTTTCAGGTATTATCTCCAAGAAAATTAATTTACTTGCTGAAAAGAATAATCAGGTAAAAAGAAACATTATCTGTTACTATTTCCAGATATAGAGTCATAGAGTCCATTAAAATATGAAGAGTTTATGTAATTCGTATTGCATTAGTTTGCATGCTAACGATTATAAAATTATAATGATAACTATCAGGAAATCTTTTAGTGTATTTCAAGTTCATAATATAAGGCCCTTATTCTTAATTTTCTTATATGTTAGGAAGCTACCAAAACTAGTGAAAAGGTCACATTAGGGGAACAGGTCATAGGCTGCTTAAGGAAATCAGCTTTTTAGCAGAAAATTCTGGTTCACTAGAATTGTATAACCTGAACAAATAAATAGCTTGGGCACTGATTGGAAATGTGGAAAATCTCAGCTCACATCTGTGCTTTTAATCAGGTGAAACTTTCGTTTAAACCCTTGTGTACGTGTGTGTAGGTGTAGTTGTCTCTATAGAATAAATTAGCCAGCCCACACTCACCTTAGGAAAATGAATAAAAATAAATGTTAGTCTGAATTCAGTTTATCAGTTTTGATCAGAAATAGAAGTGGGAGAAAGTGATGGATTTCCACTGTATGTTTGAGCTTCAGGATAGATCCTTTAGAAATGAAAAAGTTAAACTTTCCCTCTGCCTAAAATATAGTTGTCTCATGCTTAGGTTTCAGTTAAAGTGGCTTAAGCATATCATGCCTTTAGACAAGTTCACCTTCAAATATGGATAGTATGATGAAAACAGCGACCTGAGATTTTGAAAACCTCTGGCTTCAGTTACTAATGATGATACAGTGAGAAATACAGAGAACTTAGGAAATCACTTGGGATTAATATTCCAGTATAGAGCATGAAAGATTAGTTTGAAATTAAAGGCACTTTTCATATCTCCAATATAATCGAAGCAAGGAAAACAGTTGGTGAACGTCACTCACTTTTTAGACATGTCACAGCTGTCCACATGCTTGCTACATCTCCCTATTCAATTTTTAGAGTTTTTAATATGAATATCAATCCTCCTTTTCATAAATGTAACCTATAAATGCCAGGAATCCCTTAGGAGTTTTCTCAGACTTTATTTAATGCCCCACAAGAAGGGATGTAAAAGAGACCTTTATTTTATAAAGTGATCTTATAATTCTGTTCAATATCCATCATTTCCGAGGCCAAGTAATCATATTTAATGGATGCTAAATTACTTTCTTTCAGGCAAGGGTTCCCTCGATAATATTAACCAGTTCAGAGGACTGGCACTTAGAGGGTTGAAACTATGAGGATGTTGGGGTATTTTTTGTTTGTTTTTCAATTACTATTTATTATTATTATTTTTTTAATTTCAAGCAGCTTACAGATACTTTGTCTGGGGTGGCATTCACTAGCACTTCAGTAGGCAAGGGTCAATGCTTCCATTTTGAGCTGTATTTTCACAGGTTTTAGCCTGGCAATAAATACTCCAGTTGTTTTCTGTCAAAAAGAAGTGCCAAAGGTGACTTGCAAAAGACTTTTATCATTTTCGATTTGTCTTCTATTTTTTTCTCTCATTTGTATGTGCATTAAGCCTGGATTTCTTGACACAGAAAGAGGTTTTCGGGAAGCAGTAGAATCAGGATCCTCTATCTAGAGTAGGGGAGCAAGAGCCAAGGGTGACCAAAAGTATGTGTGTAACCTCAACAGCACTGACAAAGGGGCAATCCCACAGTACCCAAAGAAGAGCAGAGAAGTCTGGTGATTATTATGAGAGCCAACCATCAGTTCAGGGATTGACAGACAAATCTGTGGTGTTGAGACAGGTCCAAGTCCTAGCTGGACTTGTCCAAGTCAAGTCAGTGGGTTGCAACAAATTTGAATAAATGATACATTGTCAGGCATAGGATCCTTGACAGGGATACTGATCTAAGAGCAAGGACACTGGTTTGAATGCAGCTTCTGACACGGAGGAGAAGCCACCCCCCTTCTTCCAGCCATTTTCTCACACTGCTCTCAGCAGCTCAAATGCAGCTTGTGCAGCTGCACTGTATTCTGTGCTAACTAAAGCATAGAAAGCCAAATCCCTTGCAGCCAAATCCCATGAGGCTGCACTCAGGGTACTGATAAATGTCTACAGTTTTTTTTCCTACCTTTATTACTTTTTTTCATGTTAATCAGATTTTGATGGTGAAATTCTTAAGAGTCAAGATGAGGAGAGTGGCATCTAGTCTTTCATTTTAAGTTAAGGTTTGCGTAGAGGAAAGTTGTTGAGCTGTGTGAGAGCTGGCTGGGAAGCACTGTATCCTAAGTAGTGTCTAGAATTTTATGCAGAGAGGTTTCACTAATTCAAAAGTTACAGCATTGATATTTTAATGATGACAATCTTTTTCCAATTACTCAGTGGACATTTAAGTTGAACAAATATTTAATAAAAGCCAGTTAAGACCCTCAGACAACCATTATCAAAATTTTTTCCATCTTACTTGTTTATCTTTCAAGAGGAGATGAGATGGAGATTTCAGGTTTTGAAAACATGGACTACAAAGGCTTTGAATAATATGTATATGATTTGCTGTGGAGTGAAATGGGAAATTATAACTATTGTACAATTGCCATCAGCAGTAATGAGGAATGGGTCTGCTCTGCAATGCTGGAATTCAGGAGTAAAAATAGGATACATTGAAAACGTAGATTTACCAATATATATATTTTTTAAGTAAACGTGCTTAGTCACATTCTTTCCATGAAGATTTACAAGTCTTCTGCAAGTGATGATTTAGTGTATAGGCCTTGGATGGGAAAGGCACTCATATCTGTTTTGTCTGATTTGGAAAGATTAAAACTCAATAAATTAAATAGGAAAAAGGTTATTTTTACTTCCATATATTAGACTATATATTAGTACTCTCACTAGCAGAAAAATGACTTCCCAAATGAAAAGGAGAACAAGTGACAAAAATTGCTACGGAAAGGGGAATAATTCTTACCCATGCAGCTATGTTCTGCTGTAGCTTCTTCTGCCCTGCATTTTCCAGTTTTTGGTACTTGAAGCTCAGTCCATTTCATACACGTTTTCTAGAATAAAATCAATATGCAATCAATCTAACCTGAGCTATAACTAGCTGTTACACTGAGCAAAAAAAATTTGTACACTGAACTGCTTAACTAACTAAATGATTTAGTTAGTAAGTCAGTGGTGCTGAAAAGTAGGTCTTCATTAATGGACATCACTGAAAGAGCAAAGAAAGCAGAATGAATCATCAGTCCATTGCCTTTAATAATAAAGTTAAAGAAAAAAGTAATGAATTATTAAGGACAGTGTGAATGGAAAAGAAAAAGAGCAAACATCATCAAGAGTACCAGTATGCAGAATGATGAAGAACTGGATTCTTTGGGTGTTCTTAAGGGTTTTGTTTTTCTTTTCATTTTTTAACTCTGAGAACTGACAATCATTTAGTCCTTGATTCTCCACCTAGCAAAATCACAGACATCTTCTCTCATTTTCAAATAAATCAATGATTCATGTGATTTACATATAAAAGTAGATTTGTGACTGAATCTGGAGGAGGCCCCTGAAGTAGTATTAAAATCAAGTCCCGTTCCTGCTGAGGTTAATAGCAAGAATCAGACAGACTTTAATGAGGACAGAAAGAACCTCCAGGATTTTGATGTTAGGACAAGAGAGCAACTTTGAGAGATTATTCCCTTTACAGAGAAATAAAGAGTGAATACACAGAATTTAATTACGTAAAAGAAGGTATATCTTAGTAGTATGCTTTTGAATCTACTGTCAAAATAATTACATAAAGCCAATTTGCTCAGATACTTCTCCTCAGGAAAAGTTAGACCTACTGCCCAATTTTATTCAACTATTCATATATATATATATATATGTATATATATATATTTCTCTATATGTAATCTTAACACTGTACTTAAATGGTAAAGTTTTCTTTTATGCTGGACTGGATTTTCTTACACAAATGATCTGATTCAGGTCTCTGGGTATAGAATCCCTAAGTAATTATACATTTGGATTTAAATTTGCAGGTCTTCAAAAGAAGAGCTAAGGTAAGTAATTGTTCGTGACAACCGTACATAAAGATTTTCTTGGAATCAACTGGTCATTTATGTGCTTTTTACATCCCACTAAAACATGATGAGTAGATATGCTGGGGATTCTATATTTTAATTTGATAAGTTGTTAACTTTTATTTTGTCTGAATTGGACATTCTAATAGTAAGGATAACCTCACTGTCCGTATTACAGTCTTCGATTATTATTATCACTAAATTCCAAGACAAAAATTTTAATTTTCTGGCTCAGCGAAGAAAATTTTCCTAATTCTGTGTTCTAAGATATCTAAACACCTGCTTTGGGTGTTTTAGGGAGCATCCAGTCCCCAGTAACATGCCCTGTACAAAAACATCCAATGCACTTAAATCCACAAATCAAAAATTTGGTTTCACCCAAATCAGATGAGGAAACTGAAAACTATAGTAAACAGAATAATCAGGACTTCAATTAGTTATGTTGTGGCATCTCTGTATTTCCCCTCTAAAAACACTTTTGACAAAGAGACTTTACAAGCAATGTATTATTGGGCATATATAATACTCTAATTAAATCAATTGCAATGAAAGATAGTAGAATTTATGCACTTGGAGGACATTTTACTTCATCTAATAAAAACATGACTTCAGTGGTAACATTACAGAATTTTTTTCTTTTTCTGTTTTTCTTCTGGCAAATCCTTCTGTTATGGGAATAATCATTTGTCTAGAGATGTGGCTCCTAACTGAAAGGCATCAAGACTTCTCCCTATGACTATGACAGTCACTAAATCAATGTTTTAGGAGAAGCTTTCGAGCTTTCCTAGTAATTCTGAAAATGGAGATCGTTTTGAACTTTCTCTAATAGTCTGTTGTGGACTGTAGGGGGTGATGATGATGATGAGTCAAGAGTTAGTCAGGTAGTAGAGACCGTTGCTGATCAGCACTGAAGGTAGTAGTCAGCTATCTTCAAGATATTACTAAAAGAAATCATCTTGATCCTTATAGTAAGTCGAGGTTTTGTAGAAAGCCAAGAAAAATGTTTAAGGGAAGTTGTACGTCCAGTGATAGAAGCCTTGCTGTGCTCAGTCTCTGATCTTTTGAAATCTTCAATTATCCTGTGGGCTGTGAGACCAAGAGAAAGTTATCTGAATAGTAGCCTGGTCTAGTGTGGCTGGTGACCTTACCCACAGCAGGGGAGTTGAAATTAGATGGTCTTTGAGGTCCTTTTCAACCTAGGCCATTCCATGGTTCTATGCTTCTATGAATCTATGAACAAATAGCAGATTCAACTTTTAGAATTAATATACTTTAGGGGTAATCTCATTGATACACACCAGACACTACATTATATGAAAGGTAATTTTTATGGGGAGATGATAGAGGGGCTACAGGAGCTTCTCTGCTACCTCAGCACCAGCTCATCCAAAATTAAAACTGCGTGCTTATCAGACTTACTATTTCACCCAAAGGAAAGCTGACAGCTTCATCTAATAAGTCCTCTTCTGATGAGCATTCTCCTCCTGGAGCCTGACACATGGCTTTTGGCAGTTACAAGTGAATCAAAACTTGGGACGCAGGAGCCTCTATTAGCTCTTCTAAGTATTTCATTATTTGTAAAGTGTGAGCTTCCCAGGGCCTGTGCTCAATGGTATTGTTTCTTCTATAATGTTTGATTTAAAAAAAAAAAAAACAAAAACAAAAACAGAACAACATATTTGCTAAAACTTACCAAAATTACTTGATCTAGTTGGCTCTGCACTGTAGTGTTTTTCACTTACAGTCTGTATACAGTGATAATAATGAACTGCAGTATCATATGGATTCAACTTTTTTCATTTTAATTAGGTGTCCATCAAATGCAGGCAAAGCATAACAGATATTCATGACAAAAAGGCAATAATCTAAGACTTTGAAGTGTTTTAGCAATTCCAAATGCTCTCTAGAAAACAGGTATGCATAATTGAGGCTTGATTTATCACCTCTATAGTACTGTCAGGAAAAAACATTCTAGAAAACAGCAAGCAAGGCTATGAATGTGTGCGTGCACGCACATGTTGAAGTTATACACTGTAAAAAGCCCTGATTCCTCTAAGGGAAAGTTGATGTATAGCAAACCATATGCAGACAGACAAAAATTGGACAACAGACATAAGACTGTTATTGGACAAATTCCTATAGTGTTAGTCTTGCAATGCATGACTTAATTTCTACACTATGTTTTCTTAAATCAAGATTTTCAAGACCAGTGGTAGCTTGAGATGTGAATAAACTTCCAGTTAGGAAGACAAAATCTATCCACCGTGAGACTAGTGGCTGTGATGCCTGTGACCCTTCCTGTTGTTCTGACTGCAGGCTTGAAATTAATGCTGTACTTTAAATATATGAGATTCCTTAAATCACATCAAATCCTCCTCAGGAGAATGTTAAACAAACAGAATCTGTTAACATAACATTTATCAGCACACACACTGGCAGAAATAGTCTCAGAGATTTTGAATAAATCATAGAGCTGTTTCCAACTTCTCATTTTTCAGAAGACAAAGTGCATGGACAGATGACTTGATTAAGTGATAAGAGGTGAGATACTATAAATGTCAGGTTAATAACAAGACATACATGCTCCAGTAAAAACCTACAATGTGATCAGTTTGGCATTCATTATTCCTAAATATTTTATAGTATTTACATTTAGTCACTATGTAAAACAACAGTAGCTAAGCTATGACTGTTCCGGACAAAGCTGAAAGAGTTTGGAGCTATTCCATCAGCCAATATCACAGTAATTTCCATCATTTCAATCTGTCTCAAATGGAATAAAACTGTCCAGTCATGCTGTGCAACAATATTTTTTCAAACACGTATCAACTCTTTTGGAGACCTCTTAATTTATATTCCACATATTGAAGTGTTTTTCCAGAGGGAGGATGTTGGAAGGAGCTAAAGGGGAAAGAAAAGAATCTTGTCCAAATATTTTACAATTGACTCAACATCCAGTTAAATGCTGAGTCCCTGACAGTTTTTGTGGCTATATTTCAAGCTCTGATTCCAAAATGTATGCTGCTACAATCCCTGCAGAAGTCCCCACTCGTTGGTAACTCTTACTTCACCTTTGATCAAGTCTCATGTGTTCACTCCAAGCTGTCAAGCAGCCTTCATTTTCTTTAAGAACCCATGCAGATCAGGCCTGGTGGGTCGGCTGCATTGCAGGAATAACAATTTTTATTTTATTTTTTTTTTTCCACAGTGTGGTATACTAATTTAAATCTCTCACCCGTCACAACTTTGCTCTTTGTAAGACAGCTTCATTTATGTCTCCACTTCAGCCACTGGGATTACAGGCTATACAATTTCTTAAAAAAAAAAAAATACTGTTAAGTAACAATATATAGTCTATCAAAATGTGATTTGTGAAGCTCCCTTCAATCTTGTTAATAAGACATTCCAAGCCCTCCTAATGATTTATGTGTTGCTCACAACATAAAGGAAGCCCAGGCAATCCACAAGTTTTCTAGAACTGTGTGAAGCTCTGAGGAAATAATAGAAAGTAGCTATTTTGTTATGTCTTCTGGGGCTATATACCAACCCTACCTAGAGTTTAGAGTACAATTCTGTCTTTCTAGTAGTTGAACTAGTTGGCAGGAGTTGGACTTGATGATTCTTGTGGATCCCTACAAACTACAAACATTTTGTTCCATTGCTGAAATCAGACATCACTGATCTGCAAGGCTAACCTGTAATTGTCTTCAAATGCTTCAGGATCATTTAAATTGCAGTTCTACAGAGAAAGGAAGATGGAAGTGTGAAATAAAGAGTCTACGGGCTTGATTCATGAAAAAGCTACAGACCATTTACATAGGAAAGAAATGCAAGAAAATCCTTTACAGTGTGCCTATGTGATTTATTAAATTCCTTTTTCCTGTGTAAGTGGTTAACTGCACTGGAAAGGTATTGAATCCAGAGAAGAGACAAAAGGCAAAAATAAAGGTAGAGCATTGTAGCCTGCTCAAGATTTGCGCTTAGCAGGCAAATAAAAAGGTAACTGTGGTAAATACACAAAAGATTTTTGAAGTTCAATAGACTACTTTTGAAATGGTCATTGAGGATGTGTGCTTGGAGTGCTCCTATATTCTTTACAGAGAGAGTGGTGAGGTACTGGAACAGGCTGCCCAGAGAGGTTGTGGATGTCCCATCCCTGGAAGTGTTCAAGGCCAGATTGGATGGGGCCCTGCACAGCCTGGTCTAGTATTAAATGGGGAGGTTGATTGCCCTGCATGTGGCAGGGGAGTTGGAGATTCATGATCTCTTCCAACCCTGGCCATTCTGTGATTGTATATTGGAACAAGAAGTACAATTACATTGAAACATGAAAAATGATGATATGCTATGGTTCTTTGTTTGCTTGCTAGCTTTTAAAGTAGTAGTAGTTGTTTTTAGAGTAATATCAGTATATTAAAACCTCGAAGAAGCAAAATCGCAGTGCTGAGCTTCATAGTCAAAGGAAGATTCACAAAGGCTAAAGATGCAATCTGACTAAAAATATTCTGTCTTTTTTTTTTTTGTCTAACTGTTCTTTGCCTTATGTTAGATGGTTTCACTGAAGGTAGAGATTTTTCCTCTTGCTTCTCCTTTAGCAATGGTCTGTAGAAAGACAATGGGAACTTTTACTTATTTTGCTCTACCTCTCCACTCTAACTTAAACTATATAACGCTTTACTGCAGCCCTCCAAAATGCTTGGTGACTGTGCCTTAAAGATCAGTGTTCAAGATCAGAGACCAACATTGCTCAGGAGGGACTGCTTCATTTTTGATGTGGAGGAAACATCCTAACAACAGCTTCTAAGCGGAGCTTTCTCTAAATAAAAACATAACAGATTGAAGAGTGGGACCAGGAACATGTTCTGAATATGCAAAGTTGGACCTGGCAGCTAGATATGACTTGCTAACATTTAAACTAGGAATTTCCTTACACATGTTAAGGTCAAAATTGTTCATCATAGTAGGTAAGACATTCTCACTAACACATGGTAGGCTCCAAAAACAGGTTTGGAAGGACAATATCAGACTTCCTCAAACTATATGTGTACTAGAATTTCTTTTAAATATTCATTGGTGAAAGAAAGTTCAGTTGGCTAAGAAAAATGCAAATGAATGGTTAAAGAAAGTGTAGAAGAGAAGTTAAGGGAAGAATTTTTTAATTTGATAAGTAGATAACAGAGTATGCAGTTTGAAGGATTTCTTTAATTTGAAGTCAGGAAGTTTTTGTAGGAAAGCAGGAAGTCATTGGAGAAGGAGAGAGAGAAAGAGTGGAAAAAATCTCTCAGCATTTCTAAGAATATTGCTGAAATCTAAAATTCTATGAGCTGGCAAGGCACAATACAGAAAAACGTATAGAGAAGAACAAAGAACCTGTATCAGTACATATTAATATGGGTTGTGCTGGAGACTAAATGAAGATTCCAAGCTGAGTGGACTCTGGGTGGGCTTGAAGGTTATACAGGACATGAAGACAATAAAATCAGGATGTGTCCTGGGACATGCTGCAGAGATTGAATATGTATAAAAAAAAAAACCATGAGAAAATGAACTAAGCTATGTAGGATGATCTGGCATGGAAGTGGAATGAATTTCTGCATATATCAAACAAATGGTTTGGTTGTATTTATGATTTACAGGATGAAAAAGGGAGCTTTTTTTACTCTTGTTTTGCTTAGCAACAGCAACAAAAAGAAGTACTCAGCTGGGACTGTCAATTGCTCAGCTCATTAAAATATTAAGAGGGAATGCATTTTAGCAGAGCTCTGAGCCTGCAAAGCTGCCAAAATCATCTTCCTAATACCCACAAAAAGACTATTGAGAGCTCCTTGCCTTTTTCTTTTCCATTTCACCCCTTTTTGCCACCAGTCTTGGAACAGGTCACTTCCCATAGTTTTTACTAGCTACCATTCCTATGTCTGAAGTAAAGGTGCCCCAGACACCCTGTCCCAGGGCCCTTCAGTGGCACATTTTAGGAGAATGTTTCCTGCTGTAGCTGTGGTGGCTATGTGTCACAAGGCTAGATCAGAATGAAATGGTATGGTGTTACAATTCAAAAGATCAGTGCAGTGAAAAGGCAATAGAGAAGTGCAACAGCAAAGCAACTAACACGGATGAGATAGTGTTACAACAGAAAAGTGCTCACCTACCTCTGAGAATCTAGGCTTACAGGAAAGACTCCACAAGGGAAGAATCTCCAACCAGAGACCCTTCCTCAGTAGCAGTCAGCTCTTAAATGTGGTCTAAGAGAGGTGCAGCCAGGTTCCACCCCTTCCAGTTGCACAGGAGAATTGCCTTCACCTGTGCTCCCAAGGCTGACTGGGTTCTTTCTGCAGGTGCTCAATCAGCAGTTCAGGCTGTGACTCAACAGTTACCACAGGAGAAATACCAAGGTGCCAACCTGAGATGCTTCTTTTGTTTTCAGCCCTTTTGATTTTCAGAATGAGGTGTAACGACTTACACCTGATAACCAGCAGAAATGGATGGCAAAACAGGATTCGCAGTAATATAACCTGTTTCAGACTCTTTCTAGGTTATTTGTATGCTGGGCACTGCAAAATTCCATCAGCTCCTGAATCAAGGAGCTTAATGCAGGAGATAAGACAGGGCAAATCTAGTCAGTCTCCGTTGCCTACACTTCTTGGGACTGTAATGCTCCAGCAGAAAGGGAGATCTTGAAATAAATGTCTGCAATGGGCTTCTGTTGTACCCCGTTGACTACGCGTTCAGGCCTGGAGATTCCATGGGCACCTCCTCTGGCTTCTCAGTGACATACGACACACTACCGTGGTTTACATACCTGCCAGATCCCTCTAGAAATTTTTCCACTGCAAATCCCAATGCCCCTTAGTGCACCCGGGTGCGCATACTCCAGACCTGGGCCTTCAGCGCAATGTTGGTGTAAGACATTTCTGGCAGCCTGCTTCTTTCAGATGCTTCACAAGTGCCAAGTCAGAATATGCTCATTCTGCAGAAAGAAAACAGCTGTTTATTCTATCTTATTTGAATGGTGGTGTGGATCTTAATTCAGCAAAGTCATAAAGTATGTTGGTAAATTGTGAGTGTGTGTAGGTGGGTGTGTTGGTGGGTGTAGGGAGCATATGGAAGAGAGCGCAGCATGGGAAGGCTACCAGCAGAATGTTTAAGAATAAATAAAACAGAGCAGACTTCTCTCTTAGTGCATTTTAGCTCTTCGGACAATGCTTCAGCCCTTCTCCTAACCGTAAACTGCCCTAATGGTTGTTTACATTGTACTCGGACCTCTATATACGCTACAGATATAATTCTTGTATTTCTGCCTCTAGGTCACAAAAGGTAATAAAAAACATGAAGATGCAATCCGTAATACAAAATTAGCACACACACACAAAAAGGCTTGCAATTTGGAAAAAGAGGTAAAGACTGGTGTTTACTTGTTCAATACACATTCCACTTCGTGTGGATCACGATGCTCAGCGCAGCATCGGGACAGCAAAATGCAGAAACTTCGAGGTAGACCCCTGCGCTCATAGGATTCATTTCCCCGCCGTGCACACATACCGTTCACACAGCCAATGAGGCCGGTGGCGACGTCCCGCTTCGCTGCCTCACTTCCATTTCCGCCCTGGAGGCAGGGAAGCAGCCCTGCGCCTCGCTGCCGGCAGGGGGCAGCATTGCCCGACACATCTTGCGCTGCCGCCGAGAGGGGCTGGGCGGAAAGAAGGCGGGTAGTTCGCCGCGTTGAGCAGCGCGAAGCTCGGCCGCCTGCAGGCAGCCGTCTTGGCTCGGGAGGTTGATCGGGGTAGGCTGCCGGCCGCGCAGCGCTGCTAGGGAAGAAGCGCGTTTCACCTAGCCTGGGAGCCATCTGACAGGCTGTGCTGGGCTCCAGTGTGCTGCCTGAGCAGCCTAGAGCTGTGTGCTGCACCTTGAAAAGTATACAGACAAGAAGTTGCAATGAGTTGTGTTTTTCTCCTTTCCCTTTTCTTCTCCTTTTCTCTTTTCTCTCCTTTTCTCTGCTTTACATTTCTTTCCTTTTCTTTTCTCTCATCTTCCTTTTCCCTTCTTTTTTTTTTTTTTTTTCTTTTTCTTCTTCTTCTTTATCTTTTCCTGTATGTTGATCATGTAGTTTATTTACAAGTTCTGTTTTGTTAAATTTTGGTAATCTCTATTCAAGCTACTGAGTCATGAAATGTTTCCATCCCAAGAAGCACTATGTCAAAGATGCTCACATGACTGGGGAGTGTACACTCAACTTCAGATCAAAATGAGAATGGTGTTCCCAGCCACGTGAGTGTGTTTGAAACATGTAAGCAGAGTGCTTGGGCTCCTTAAAGGCAGTGGATAATCTTTCACTGCTGGGTCTCCTTGCTGAGAGATGTGCAGAAACTATGTAAAAGTGTGATTCAGGAAGCTCCCTGATGGTTGCAGTGTGTATTTACGTGTGTATTTACTGTGTGTCAGCTGTCCTATTCTTGTGCTTTTCATCCTGGTGCGGATGTTAGAGTCCTTAGAAACAGCCACAAAGGTACTTTCCTTTTTCTGGATGTACACTAAACAGCACATCAATACTGGGGAAAAAGAGGAGAAAAGAACACCAAAATGAAGAAATGGGAATACAGAGAGGACAGAAAGGGGAGAAAAGAGACCCATGGTGGTAGAAGAGTTGTCTAAAGACCAAAGGGGAACATCCAGTGGTCAGTAAAGAATAAGTAATTTTCTCACTTCTCCTGTACTGATTGTACTTTCTACTACTCCCAAACCACCCTTTCTGTAAAGCAATTATTTGAAAATCTCAGTAATATCCAAAACAGAGTTTTCTGGTTTTTGAAGATCCAAATGAAAACGAGAAAATGTGCCCCAAAAGAGTATGCAGCACTACCTACTGCTGCATAGTGCAGGGACACACAAGTCCAGAGGGTAGCTCATCTGCTTCTGCGCAGGCAACACCTGGCTGTGCTGTGCTTCCTGCTTCTCCATCACTCAGTGCGGGCAAGAGCATCTCCCTTCCATTTTGAGGTCTTCTACAGAGACTGGAAAGCAAATAAAAACTCTCACAGTATTTTATTTTAAGAAGTCTGTGTTTCTCACAGCTGAGTCAGGACTTATCAGCCTTATCAACTGAGGGCTTAATGAGCACTCAACGTGTTCTCCTTTCTCGTAACATACAATGCCTGCAGCATACCTTATTGTACACCTAGCACTGCTTACCAGAAAATCTTCACAACAATCCAACCCATTTCTTATTTTACAGAGAGGAAAAGATCATAAATAAATAACTTACAACCATTGCAAATTTCAGTGTCAGCATTGCATTTTAGCAAGTCACGCCTTAGCTCACACCAATTGGCTCTACTTACATTACAGAGATAAGGCCTTTTTTCTTTACTGGAAAAAAACATCTCAAAGAATCAGAAAAAAAAAAATCTTTTAAATAGAATTTGGGTTCTTTCAAGAGACATAAATTACAACAAAATGAGCAACAGAAAAGTTTCCAAGATCCAAGGTTATTTGTAATTTCTGATAATAAGAGAATCTGAGCAGAAAATCTGAGCTTCTCAGTAAAGAAAGAAACATTTTGACATAATTCCGTTATGCAAAAACCTCCTGCAATAAACCCCTCAAAATAACATACATGCACCCCAAACAACAATAAAAGCAAACATGAAATATTTTTGTTTTCATTCAAATAGTTGTAGGATGGAGTTGGAAGCCTGCGGCCAGCTCTTTTTGTGTCTTGAAATCGTTTTGTGACACACATGAAAAAGTTTGGCCACCCCTGATATATGTGCATATTAGAGTGTGCACTCAGGGTTTGAAATACAGTGAATGAAATTGCTCACAGCACATTAAGAATGCTCAGCAACATGCAATTTTAGGGTCGCACTTTATGCTGTAAGACACATTGTGCTGTTAGCAATATTTTTTCTTTCACTAAGCACACATTATTTGAGTTTTCTAGTTGAGCATACACCTAAAAGAATCTTTACTTTTTTAAGAGAGGACCATAAATTATTATCAAAGACTAGGGTATGAAATCAGCTGTTATTTGAACACACTCTGTTTCTTCTGTAAGTCCTATATCATTCTTGCATCAATATTCTTAACAGCAAAGCATGAATTCAGAGGATATAAAACCTGTAGATCCAATTAAAGAGACATTACATACAAGTTGGACAGTGATGGTGTTTTTTTTAAAACAAAATTCTGTCCCTTCACTTTTTTGTGTGTGTAACCTCCTTTCATTTCCGTAGTTTATTTTCCTTTTCAAAGACTCAAAGCTGACTGCTTTTCATCCATTTCTTTTCGCAATAAAAAACAATGGTACCTTCTTCCCCCCTACTGCATTCCATCTCACTTCCACCTATCCTCTAAGAGGGGGGAGAGCCAGCTTTGGGGAGCATTTGTCAGATTAGAAATTGAGCAGTGATGTGGCTGTGTGTGAGTGTGTGCATGAGATAATAAATAAATAAATAAATAAATAAATAAAAATAGAGAGCTGAAAAAATAATTCATTGTATGTAGCATAGAAGAAAAATCATGATGAAGTCCTAAGTTAACTCACGTAATGCTTTCAGGAATCAGAAAAATGACACTGTCAAAACACAACATTAGTTTTCAGAAGCCTCCAGGCAAAATTTTATTTATTTAAAGTTAGCTCCTATTTTAATAACAAAAAAGTGGCAGCGTATTCTACATCAAAGAAAAAACTTTTCCTAATGTTTCCATTCCCCTTGTGAAGTACTTGAGCTGAAGAAGTGGAGCTGTCTCTCTCTAAATAATTATGTGAGTGGCAGAATCTCAACCTGAGAAAGCTTTGTCTGCACTGGGGATTGCAGCATAAAGAGAATCACGTTTGCCTTGCCTAATCTGTGTGGCAATATGAGATATTCTGAAATTTGGTATTTAAATAGTTTGTTTTAAATGACATCCATAGCAGTGGAAAGCAAATCCTCAGTCGGAATCTTGGTGCCCTGTGTTGCCTTGGTGGAGGAGGAGAAGTGCACCCAGGGGATCTGGGTCTCAAACCAGACCATGTTCCTTGTGGTCGCTCCAGGCACCTGGAGAAGTGTCCCCTAACATCACTATGGCACACTGGGTGTGGTTCCTCTTGCACGCTCCTCCATTTGGGGCATCTTGGCGTTCAGAAGCCAGACCAAAGCACTCTCTTAGAGTAATCAGATGTTTACCTTATTGAAAGAATTAGAGCTACATTTAAAAGTACACTTCTGGGTCTCTTAACTCAGTTTACTCCTCTTCATTTGTCAAACACTACTTACACCTAGTAGCAGCGATTAGGCAGCCCAGAGTCCTCTTCTTCAAAGATATCTTATAAATAAAGAATAATCCCACTAGGTCTCTAGACCTTTTGCTTACCTTTTAGCTTCTCTTCCCTACAGGTTCCTAAATAACACCACTCTTTTGACACTGATTCTTGTCTGCATTTCCTTTCTATTATTTTGTATCACTTAACACCTCCTGCTTTGAACCTGAACCAGTGCATTGTGAATTTAGTTCAGTTACAAAAAGCCTCTCTGCATTTGCATGTATCTGGGTCTCGTTGCAGTGCATGGATCAGCGTGGGAGAAGGGCTGAACTTTGCAAAGAGAGGGAGAGAGAACTCTTACAGCTGAGAAATGTATTTCTTCCTTCTGAACTCATATTCTTCTATAAGCAACAAAATAAAGTCAAGGCAGCAACAATTAAAACATGAGTCTCACAGAATCTGCAGTTGTGCCTGCATGAGCTTGTACCCCTAATGTGACATCATGACTTCTGTGTCAGAGGAACAATGTCTTCCTTGTAAAGTGGGGATATGGCAGTAAAAGGGTGTACTGGAGAAGTTACAATTGTTTAGAATTGGCAACAGTCATCCATAGCAGGAACCCAGCAGAGAGTTTTTTTCCCTTCTGTCTTGGCAAAATCTGAAGTGGAACAAATCTTGCAAGCAACAGAAAGCAACAAGGCTAACTACCTGGTGACTTTGAAGCCTGAGTATCTGTTACAAATGTGCTCCTGCCAAAGCAAACATCCCTGCCCAGTGGATGGCAGGGAGCAGCAGAGTTCCCCTTGGAGCAGCAAACCCCAATATGTCCACCCTGAGGGGAAGCCTGTAGTGTGTGGTTGCCCCACTAATAGCCCAACATGCCAATGCTGTGAGGAGAGGCCTGTGGTACGTGGCTGCCCCACTGACGGCCCAAACAGACATTGGGTCGTGGGCTTGAACAACATGTTGAGACCACCAGAGGAATCATGCTGTGAAAAGTATCGTTAGTGTTACAGGGTGGATTATAGACTGCTCCTATGATCTGAGAGTGCTGCAGGCGGTGTGCTAGGAGAAAAGCTTTCCAGATTGCGCTCATGCAAATCGGTATCTGTGATCACATTCATTATGGCTCCCACTACAACATTATTTTCACACTCTCGTGTGCTGTTCACTCAGTCTAAACTTTTTTGTTACTGCAGGTTGTATGACTACAACTTAGCATCTCTTTGCCAACACCTTTACATGAGTGAGAAAACATTATTTCAAAGATACAAATATGGTAACAGAGGCACATGAAAAGTAATGGGAGTGCTTAAAATTAACCAGAAGAGGGGTGGCATGACCCTAACCTACATTTCCTGACTCTAGAGTCCCCTAACAGGTTACTGAATCAGAGTGTCTGTCAGTTTGTTCAGGGCATTTAGTTCAGCTTAGTTTTTTGTGCTCAAAAAATATTTTCTTCTGAATGGGAGATCTATGTAATTTAGGGAAGAGCTGGAATTGCTGTATGGGAGAAGCAGAAGTGAAATATGACCACAGTATTGAGCACGTATGTTTTTACTGGACAGGAATCTTTTCAGATTGATTAAACTGTAAAACTATTTCAAAATGACTTAGGATTAAAAATACAATCACAAAACAGCAATATAATAGCTATAATAACAATGAGCAGACATATCCAAGAGATGGTTTTCAAACATTTTGCATGAAATAGGGAGTGAAAGGAATGACGAGACAGTGCTGCCAGGACATAACCTTTGAGAAGATCCTCAGGACAACCTAACTAACTGTTTGGAAGTAAAAGGAAAAAGCAGACAGTGCTTTAAAAAATGAGAAAGGCAAAACCTAGCCATGAATTAATCCAACAAAAGTCAAAGCCAAGAAATTGTGAGCAGTGAGTCATCAGTAAAAGGGCACTTGTGTGTAACATACGGGTTCAGTTCACAGGTACCCAATCTGTTTTTTAAAATTAAAATTTAAAATATGTCAAAAATATTCAGCGTTCAGATGAAAGTTGAAAAAAAGACTTTCAAGATTTCAAGTCTGAATTTTGAATGTTTGGCTAATACATCAACACAGGCTGGCTTGCCAAAAATATTAAAATACAACTAAGGAGATCATAAATTAGTAAATTGTCAAGTATTCTTAATACTAATGCCAGACATTTATAATAGTAAAAGAAGGTTACTTAAATAATAAGTGTCAACTACTACTCAGAGAGCTCAGGACAGTTTTACTTTAATGCACAGGATAAACTTTGCTTCAACAAAGCCATTTGGAAAGAAGTAACAATGCTTTAACTTGGAAACATGAGAAGTACCTATATTTTAGGATTTCAGTATTCACTTAGAGAACTATTATACCGTACAGTACAAACCTTTTATTAAATCACTGCATTCATTTATATGAAATAAAAGTTTTATTCAATCACTGTATATTGATAGACTAGACTACTGCATGTAGACAGGAGATAATGGATTGAGCATAACGTCCTTGAAGGTGAGTAGCTGCTTCAGCTCACCTCTTTAATACTCAGGAGATATCCTGCTTCCATTGCCCATTGGACTTTTGAGAACCAAGGGGAAAGATGCACCAGTGCTGTCTGGTGTAACAAATCAGCTCCTGAATCACCTAACTATAAAACTCATAGAGAAAAAAAAATTAAATGATCTCTGCTTAAAATATCTCAATGTCATTTTTAAATCTCTTTAGGAAGATCAGCCCTGGTGACTTTATAGCAGCTTAGCCATGTGCATTGTAAAGGCTCAACGGTACTGTAGCCATAACTGGGTTTTGAAATGAATAAAACACAAAGTTATTAAATCAATTTTGGTCTTGCAGTCTCATTTGACCACTTCATTTTAGTATTAAGTATTAAGAAATTAAAGAATTCGATACACAGATTTCTAAGAGGCAGGAGACAGAACTTCACTGGCATAGAGATCTGTAAGAAGGCATGGATTTCTTTTTGTAATTGTGATTTGAAAAAAGTGATTGCCACACTCTTAACACTTGTTACATCAGAGAAAGAAGAAATTAAATTTGTGGGTTACTTTTTAAAAACATCTTCCCAGCAATTATTTAGCTTTTTTGAGTTCTGAGTTCTCGAATGATTAGCAAACCTTTTTTGTGTCATAATACACACAGAACATATTTTCCTGCAAGCCCAAATGTTAGAATCTGTGTGCTTATATATAATCCTCAAAACTAGCATCGTAGAAGAATATATATAGTCAAAATTAAAATCTGCTGATGTAAACACTCACAAAAGCTTATCCTTCAAACGAATAAAGCAAACAAAACAAAAAAGTAAACAAACAAAACCCAAAGTAAAACAAAAACCAAAACAATTGCATCTATAAATTTTAAGTATTTGTTCTTTCCCTCTTTTCATGAAAACTAACATTTGTGTATTTATGTGCCTGTGTGCCTGTCTATCTTCAGCTAGCACATTTGTTACAAAGAAGCTGAAGAAGACCTGTGAAACAACTTATTCACAGTAGAATCCAGTAATTATGATGCATCTGCAGCATAAGGCAGATAAAATGGCGTTAAGACATTTCTTTCTATTATAAAAGTCTTAGGTTGCTATATGGAACAGCATTTTACCCTCTTGCCTTGCATATCAGTGTTGAAGAAACTGCCTTGTTCACATTGTTCACATTTAAAGCTCAGCAGACTCATCTTATAGTTTTACTCAGACACTTAGAAGATGTATGAAGCATTTAAAGGAGAAAGTCTTCAGATAGTTCTTTTTTATCTGTTCACAAAATAAACCCATTAAACCCACTGAAGATTTTCTAGTCTCAAAAACAAACAAAACAAACCAAAACCAACAACCTTTCTGTTGAAGAAGAAAATATTGTACCATTTTATAAACCAATGCATTATGTTTTCATTTCTCAGTATTAGGAAAAAAAGAAGGATAGTTTGAATTATGAATCTTTAAGGAAAACTTGCAGGAAAAGCAAGTTTCTCTGACCCTGGGCTGTGGATATACTGCAGTGAAAGAAAATACTGATATTTTCAGGGAGAAGTAAGAAAATGATTTAGCCTTCTAAAAGAGTAGAATTCAAATAAAACAGGCACATCCAGGTATTAGCAAAATCTTTTTTGACTGTGGGGAAGAGCAAAGATCAAATGTGTGTGTTTTAGTGTAGCCTAAAAATGATGCTGAATGCAAACAAACCAATATGTTGTTAACAGATTCTTCCTTTTCCTGTTATTAAATTTAATTTGATGCATCCATGTATTCAAACACTGGTGTATAAAAAGCTTTCTGTCTTCTCTCATCTAAAAATATTTGAATAAGTATGACAAATACAATTCTTACAAAACAGGATGGCAGTTCTACTGTATTTCTTGCTGTAATGGTAAAGGAAAATGGCATTTAACAGTCTATTTTCAGGTAATAATCAGCTGGACATGCAAAGCATCTGACTGTGCAAAATTCTCTTTAGACACTGTTTTTGCATCAGCTCCAAGTGCCTATCTGGTAATGAGGAAGAAAGTGCGGCTGCAGTGTTACTCTATATAAACATCCTGCCATTCATCTGACTTCGGTGGAGTTATCTCAGATACATGCTGGCACAGAAAAAGGGTAAATGTCATACTGGTCAGGTAGCTCCATTACTCACACATGAGAAAAGAAGCAATGAAAATAGATGTAGAACACTGGCAAAAGTTTCTTTCTTGAAGGCTTAATTGTATAGCTTTTGCCTTAAAATAAGATTTCTCTACAGTTGTACTGCCTCAAGCTATATCCAAAAGGCTTCCCCTCCTATACCAATCCTACGTCATAAGTACAGTATCAATGCAAGGAAATCAATAGGAGCCTCACTGTTTTAATAAAAGCAGAGGTAAAACTCCTGTTGATTTTCCAGGGAAGAATGAAGCCCTGAGGAATACCGGTAGCACTTAATATTAAGAGCTGTCTCCCAGATATACAGCATGAAGGCACTATCACCTCAGATACAGGGATGGCAAATCATACAGTTTAACCATCACATCCATCACACATTTTGGTAAAACATTTGTCCTGAATATCCCTGTGAATAATACTTCCCCAGTCCAGAAAAGGGTTAATAACTGACCACAAATAACTTAGTGGTGAGTTCACTTGAAGTCAGTAAATTCAACATAAAATTGAAAGGGAACAAAGTCTTTAAAACAGTATTGGATCTAAGGTTCTGAAGTTATAATCAGTTCATTGTAACCAGGCCTCAATATATCAAACTAAAGAACTGATGTGATCAGAGCAACTGTCATTTCCCAAGATCCACCTGTTATTGCCAGAATGTATCTAAAAATAAGTTAAAAAAAAGCACAATATTTTGAAAAGAAACCTTTATTGTTCATACAAAGCTGACTCTGTCACATATTATGAGGCATCATTAACAAGCTAAATATGACTTCGCTTAAATCAAACAACGTTGCTTAATGAAAGTATCCAACACAGTCATGATCAATTCTTTGTTCTTTCTTGGATGAATGTGTGTTTTGATATCAGTTCATTTCTTTTAAGCTGCTAGCTTAGCCAGCATGTTATATGAATAACTTCCTTGCCAGGTAAATCCACCACAGGTACTAAAATCAGAGCTGGGGTCTTCTTGCCCAAGCACTTTTCAAGGTTTTCTTGTAGCCCTAAAACAGAAAAAAAAAACAGAAAAAAAAAATCATGAATCCTCTGTCTTATTTATTATTGTGTGTCATCTCTTAAAAATGATTCCTGAATATATTTTTGAAAGCTATTCACGAAGTAAAAATTAACAAAAGTGAAATGCAACACTGAATTTTCAATTTATACAGGAGGAAGAATCACCATCTCCAACCTCCAAGTCAACTAATTTGAGATCAACTGTACATGATTCTATTTAAGGCCAGGATTCAGCAAAATAGCTAAAAGCATGACCAGCTTTGAGTGCTCTGTCAGTGACATATACAGCAAGCTCAAATGAAGTGCAGGAAGTAAAAATAACTGAGGGCCAGCTGAAATATAGTTCTTTGTTATTTCTGATATTTGAATGATGAATGCGTGGTTGTCTGTCAGTGAATTTCTGCTCTCAAGTCTCACTCTGTTGCGTCAATTTACCAACGTAAAATTTTAAGTAACATTGTGAACATGATTTCTGTTTGAAATCAATGGAAGCATTTTGTGTTGAAGACAAGAGGAAGTGTAGGAACGACAGCATACATATCTGCAGCTACTAAAAATACAGAACCCAGCTACCGAGAGGTTGGTCAAGACTGTTTTGTGACAGAAATCTGTAAATTCCACATCCACTAGGGGAATGATGATAGAGACAAACTAATCAGGAGAATAAAGGAAGAAAACTAAAGAATGGAAAATTAAAAGGCAGTACTAAGACATTTCTGGACATGCTGCAACCTCAATGGACGTGGTAGGAATCCAGCCACACAGAGCCTGTAAAGCAGACTACAGAAACCCTTCCAAATGTCCCTGCAAAAGAATGACACAGTATGACTTGCATAGTTTTTGGTTTTGTTATTTCTGTCTGTAGCGTCTGTGATTATTGCAGTTCTTTACAACACTAAGCATTCTTGGCTAGAGAGAGTGTAAAGAGGGCAGATCTTGAAGACTGTCAAACTGTGGTGACATTTTTTTTTTTTTTGGCATGACTTCCTGTGTAACTGTGAATAGGCAGTTCAGTCAAAGTGTTACCTCATATAAGATAAAACAGGAATTTTGCCATTGTATTCATGGGTGCCAAAACTGTTCTCTCTTGTTACCTGGCAGCAGTATAATAAATTAATGTAATAAAGGCAACACTGCCTGTGAAATATTGCAAAGGTACCAGCCTTCTGAATTCTGCTAGCTTTCCTGTATTAACAACGTTGACATTAAAGACAAAAACAGATGGTGTGAGTCAAAGATCAACAGTCACCTCAAAGGCCAAAGGACTTCATGTTATGTGTAAAAAGTGACTCTGTCTATGTATCTCAGATATTCAGTGACTTGCTAATTAGATATCAGCTAATATTCTCATTCTAAAATTCAATTTCAATAAACTTTATAGCTATGTTAGCTCAGAAGGCATTAAATGGAAGTAGGTAAAGGAAATTAACTTCAAAAATCACCAATTCTGCCCTACTAAAGTAGCATTTCCTCTTTTTCTTCAACTAATATTGTGAAAATATAATTTCATTCTTCTACTTTTTACAGCCTTAAAAGTTGTGTGACAGTGCTAAGAGCTACCATAACAAAACCAGGTATTACTTTCAAAGGAAGAATTTGAAATTTAACTGCATCCTTTTGCTTTTCGAGGCAGACAAAATAGTTGCAAATATTTACATTTGAATATAATCTAATGAACTTGCTTAGCAATCAGAAAGAGACACCTTCCTCACTTTCCTATTGCAGGTGCAAACTACTGCAGCAAAGCCTACACATATAATTGAAATGTAGCTGGAAATCTGGGACACGTGTCTCTAAATGTTTTATAATACTTCTAAATCAAACGGTATGATGTGAAAATATTCTGCCTTAGAATTACATCATTTTACATTTGAAAACTGTAAGTAGAAGTCTGCTTATGCAAATTTCCCCTGGAAAAAGGATATGAGGTCTTCCAAAAAAGTAAAATTGTATTGTAAGGTTCCCGCAAAAGATAATGCACAGTAAGTAAATCTGTGTCAGACTGTGTAATGATGGTTGACACCGTACAAAAATGGACAGCTGTACATTTAACCTCCTATAAATACTATATAAAAATAAATCTTCCAATACTAATTGTATATTTTAATGATGTGATACAATGCTTTATTAAAATTTGCAAATTATGCTTTTAGATAAATAAGAATCTCAGTCAACAGTGTGAGCACTTTCTGACACTTCTGATGCATTCAAACTCTTTATTCACACTGAAGTTCAAAAATGTCTTTGCTTTATGTGCAAATAAATGTTTTCTTAGAGAAATGTTTCCTTAGCTGCATGCTGAACTTGTAAAAGGTGATTTTGAAAGTGAAGATGTGTAAAGGGAAGAGGATTATAGTGTGTTTGCTGGAGCTCTAACAGGAGTTATGTGACATAATTATCTTAAATTTACTTAGTCTGCCCTTATGCAGAATGTTTATTAACATAAAAACAAAAGCAGCTGGTTAGTGAGCAGCAATCACGTGGTTTATAATGTGCATGTTTTCATTTTCTGTTACAGAATTCAATATTATTACTACATGACATTTTCCCAAAGCAGGTGAGCTTCCTCCTGTAAGCTGAACTGCCCCCTATTTCCAACTGAACAGCAAAAGTCAACGGCACAACTTCCATACCAAATTTCTTTTTATCCACTATGCACTTTTCTATTGATGTAGGCACATCTGAAGGATATGGATATAACCATAAGCTAAAACGTATGAAAATAATTAAAAATTCTTCCCTCTCAACAGAAATTCTGGCATTATCTATTTCAGCCATTCCTCTATAAGGACAGCACATTGAGATAAATAGTGATCATTATAATGATGATTTCAAGCTGGCTTAGCATCCCTTCCATGTAACATGGCATATAACATCATAAGCTATTGTTTTGGAAAATGCTTTACACACCAAGTAGATAAAACAATGTTCTGGGAGTCCCTATAAGGTTATTCCAAATGACCAGGAAGACTGTTTTCACATCTGTGCTGTCATTGGCTTCAGTAGGATTTGAGCCAGTATGAGATTAGACCACAGACTCCACTTAGGTGTTTACAGAACCAGGTCCCTATTACTGCTGACATACGCTTTTTTCAACAGATATTTGCAGGTGAGGAACAATCTGATAGCTCAAATTGAAAAGGAAAATGGTAACAAAAAGGAAGATCACATTTAGCCCAGTACATAAAAAAAATCACTTTCATATTAGAACTACTATCTTTCCTTCACATTTTAACCAAAAGATATTCTTACGTTGCTTAGAGCAGGTTTTTAAATCCCTGAGCTAATAAAGCTCAGTTGCTTCAGCTGCACAGGTCTGACATGAAGCACGTACTTTGAAAAGATGCGTCACAGGGGATCAGGTTCCTAACAGTTGACTAAGAGTTCCAGTCCCAAAAGATGTGTCCCTGGTGTGCAGAACACTTAACCCTTCGACCAGTACCAACATGACTATTCACAAATTATTGATGTCCCTAAATCCCTGGCAGATTGCAGACAGTTCTTGTCTCCCCTGAAGTCAAAGCATATGGTCACTAATGAGATGGATTAAAAAATACATGTACACATCCAAGGCTTTGCCACATGCATGTAAAGACACAAAAATGGAAGAAGGTGATTGAACTGGACTGAACACTGTTAAATCCATTATTAGCCTCTTGTTATGGATCATTTCCATTGATCTATATACATTTTCACAGCACAGTTTAATTAAAGCTGTCTGGAACAAGCCTCTGCCTTAAATGATCAGGCAGAGCAATGAAAGGGTGAAATACAAGGAACTGGAGACCACTGCTCCTTGCTTCCCTCCCTCCTACTCCCCCCTTACCATCCTTAAGCATCCAGATGACTGTCTTTCTGGGTTACAACAATAGCAAGGGAAAAAAAATATGTTTTTCAAAAAAATATTCTGTATGTACTGCTTTTTATGAGGCTTTAGTGTCACAGAAATCAGTTCAGGATTTTTCTCGCAGTTTTACTTAAAAATAATATAGAATATAAAATGATGTACTTGAATGTAAGATATTAAAACCAGTGCAATTGGCTTGCTTATTTTCCTTGTCCAAACAAAAAACTAGGTTAGTAAATAAAATCATTGTTGGAATATAATAGTGAATTGCTCAGCAAAATATGATTTTGTACTATTTTTGTTGTTATTGTTGCAACTGTGAAGATTGCTCTCCCCACAGCAAAAATTAAGGTGACATGTTGTAAATACTTGTGATTACATTTTGACAACCAAGCTCGTGAACTTGATCTTCCAAGAGCTTATCAATTCCAAGGAAAACTGGCCAAAGATACATTATTCTGTGCTTTTATAAACACCTTCCAAAATTACTGAATTTGAAATCTGTGGGAAACATTCACATTAAGAAAAAGAGGAAAAGTATGCATTTACCATGTAACATAAGAAGCTCATTCATCACATTTTGATTTTGAAAAGAGAGAAGTCTAGACACAGCACAACAAATCTTCACAACACAAACTGGATATTTAATGTTATGTAGCAGAGAACACAAATTCTGTTAGTTTGCTTTACATAGTTTCACAGACTGGCTCAGGTAATCTCTGGTTTAAATCAGTTTCAAAGCCTGACTGAAATTCAGACTGGTCATTTGTGTCATATATTATGGCAACAGACTTCCCCTGCAACTTGAAGCATCTGTTTAATTATTATTCAGAAATACATTCCAGGCCAGAGTTTAAAGTGTTTAAAGTGCATCATCAGTATTGCATTAAGGAGCTTATAGTGTCTCTAGAACTGCTCCTAATCTGGTCTGCCAATACATGTCACAGAACTCCCCTATTTACCAGCGCTTAACAAAACTCAGTTATACCCTGATCATCATTACAAGTATGGAAATCATCATTATCCTGATGTTATAAATATGTGAAGAGACTGTAACTCATGCAATACCAGAAGGACAAAGGAAAATAATATAACAGCCAGGACAAATAACCAGGAATGGTTTGCTTCCAAAGCAAGTTTCATTTCCCCACTCCTAAGTTTAATTATTGGGACAGGCTGTGAAACTTATTTAATAATATCTCTTTTAAAAAAATAAAAAGTAGTTGACATAATTTGAATATTTAAGAAAAACAAATGCATTGTTTTAGGCTTACTTCTAAAGTATACATACTCCGAAAGTAAATAAATGAAATTACAGAGACAGTTGCAGGACTGCATTTGGAACTCAGGAATCCAGATATGCATGTCAGGTCAGATGTTAAAACAGTCACTCAGGTTTGCCATGTCTGCATTTGCAAACATTTTCTTTCATAAATATGCAACTTCAAGGATTTTTCCCCCTTTTATGGACCCCTCTTGCTATGAGAAGCCTATTGGCTTCTTGCTTCTCTCAAATTAGTTTTAATTGTAAAAATTAAAATGCCTTTTCCACATAATCAGAGAACTGATGAAAATGGATTTGAAACACCAAATACAGCATTCAGCTTGTTCCTGATACCAAAGAATCCTTATAGATAGCAATCCTGTTTGTTAAGGATATGTTTGTTGGCACCCGTACTGATAGACTCAGTGCCTTTTTGGTCATAAAATACCATGTGTTGTAGGCAGAAATACAAAACAGGGTAGCACTCCACACAGAACACAACTCACTGATTGTGACCTCACAAAAAAATCTCCTATAAAGGGAAGACCACCTTTTTTTTTTTTTTTTTTTTTTTTTATAATTGACTGCTAGCACTGTTTGTGCAGTGTATTTCTTAATCCATTGAAATCTATCCCAAACCTGAAAAACAACAACAACAACAACAAAAAACAACCAACCCAGTTCTAACGTCTTTACATGAGCAATGCAAACTGATGTAGATTTAGATAGATGCCTGCATCAGGGCCCAAGTAGCAATTCCTGAATCAGCGGAAGAGGAGGAAAATGAGCTACTTTCCTTCATGCCTCATCAAGAACTTGTGCTCTCAGCATGTGTGGAAAAGTTGTGAGTATGCAGGCAGCAGTTTGACTGACTCAAGACGAGTAAGCGACTGATTTCTTTTGGCCCAAACTAGTCAGCACTGAGAATGCTTGTTCTCCACACTACCAATGCAAATTGAAGAGGGACAGACAGTTCCATACAACCAGCTGAATAGGAATCCAACCACTGCCTGTTCCATCTCAGTCTCACTGAACTCTCTGCTGTTCCTCTGTGCCTAGACGGGAATGTGTGGGAAGGAAGAGGGCTCAGTCATCTTCATGGAGTGTGTTATCATTTACAGAAATCTTAATTTTCTAGAGCAGAGTCATTAGGCTGAATAACTATGGAATTTTTTTAGACTGTAGCTAAAGTATTTTTTTAGCATCTGAAAGAAAATTAATAGAGAAAAAAGTTATCTTTAGTGCTTGTTTGATTATGGACCTGTCAAACTTGGCAATGTATCTCTTTTATCAAGTTGGCACAATATCTTGTTTTGTTTTCAAGGCAAACTTTGATTAAGGACAAATTTCAGAAAACTTACTCTGGGTGCTAATTACTGCTTTGTGGACTTTGAAGGACTTAGCTTATATTCCTTTCTGCTTACTAAACCTTGTAATTCAAGTTACATGAAGATGGGAATGAACCAACCCCTTTCTACTCTTCTGAAAGCTTCTGTTTAACTCAGCTAGGAACAAACATCTGTTCTCTGCTTCCCCAATATGAAATTCTATTTTCTGCCCTTGCCTAAATGAGATTAAAAATAATACTTCACAACTGTGAAGAGCTTTCAAACTAATGAACTTGAGACACATCCTCAGAGCTTCAATATGAAGTTGGAAGCCTTTGCTTCTAAATGACCTCTTCAGTGTTGCCCGAGTCTTAGGAAAACCAGGTAAACATTTATTTCACTTCCTGTTTCCCAAACGCTGTTCTGGGTGTGGAGTCATTCTTTAAGAGAAGGGCCCTGGAACCCCACTTCCTACTCTCAGACAATCCTTTTGCCTTTCTGCTGATGTCATACTAAGCAAAAGACCAGCCATTAGCTCAACAATGTTAAAAAGGTAATTTGGGGATACCAGATAGCAGACTAAAGCTGAATTTATAACATGGTATTGTTAAAACAAGGAACTATGCAATAAAATAAAGGAAATGAAAATGCCATCAAATTACTACACAGAAACATAGAACCTGCAGAGGAGGGTACTTGGCTACACTGTATATTTGAAACCAGACCAGACAAAATAAGAAACTATATACTACAGAGAATAAACCCATGAAGGATTACAGAAAATTACCTAAAATAATCCACCTATGTTTTTTAGCAGAGAGCCTGTAAAGGAGAAGAACTGAAGGTGGAGGAGATAAGATGTTTAAACTGAGTTCACAAATACTACCACTGTAAACTATCCTTGAACACAGTTTCTCCCAAACTTCCTTCCAAGTTTCTAAACTTCAGCTTAGTTTGAAGGCTGGCATGAGCTTTTCCTAAAGCTGTATAGTGTGACAGATGCACCACAAGTGCCAAGGAGCTAAGCAAATCCAGAAAACATAATCATCAAATGCATATTTATACTGATATTTCTAACAATTGCAATTTCATATCAGGTGCAGCCCTTTAGTTATTTATATGGCACTTAACTGTCTCCAGATATATAGAATTTACCTTCCAAAGTACACTATACCAATCAAATTAGATATGTTATCATGCACATCAATAACAAGCCAGAGAAAGAAATGTGACTCTTTTAAAGATAAACAAATGTTGCTGAGCTCTTCTGTGCATTAGTTATGGCTATTTCTCAGTAAAAAGAATAAAGATTTAGCTTCCATAACAATTCTTTCAAGCTGCCAGCTACAGTTTAGAAAACAGCAGAGCGTGAAAACTCATTGCTTTGTGTTTTCCAGCATTCTGTTTTTAGCAATGTCCTATATGCAGGTTGAGAATCAGCCTGTATAAGGTTATAAATGTGGGTTTTTGTTTAAAATGTCATTAACCTTCAGCACTAAATAAAGAAACACTTAAACATGCCTTTCCAGTACCCACAGTGAGGTCTAAATATAATTTCAAAAAGAACAGAGGACTCAACTTTCTGCGTGCAATCACTAGGAGAAGAACTTCTGTTTTTTTCTAGAACCATGACAGAGTGCAAAGATTACAAGCCTGTTTTTTTTCTGTGTGCTATCTTTCAACCCTGTAAGAACCCAATCTCTTTAAGGGGTGGATGGTTATTGAACTTGTATGCTAGCTGTATTCAGAATCTCTAGGGAGGAGAGGCTATAATGACACCAAGTAGGGATGAGTTATGACTGGAGACAGATTATTACAAACATATAAAGCACTAAGGACTCATTTTTCAAGTGGCATCTCAGAATGCACTTCACAGTATGTGGAAGCATTTGTTTGCTCAGTTATAATCTGAATGTGCCCATGCGATCAGATAAAACTGCAGGATTCACTAGAGGCTCATGTACACATTTTTTCCAATGCAAAATCAGAAAAATGTGCACTTCCTTAATTTTTATTTTTATTTTTTTCAGATTAATTGAAAACTTGGTGTGAAAGTGATCAACTACAACAGCACCTGTGCAGTAATTATGAAACTTGCTTTTTCACCTTTAGGTCACATTACAGCTACTGCCTTCTGCCCCATAGTTCAGGACCATGAGATGGCACAGATTTGCAAGCTGCAGGACAGTTGGTGGCTGTGCCCTCCAGGTGAGGCTGGGAACACGATGGGGCAGTGTGTGTAGGAAGCTCAGCTATGCCTGCTGGGAATTCAAGAACTTTTAACTCCAGGGCTGTCAATCTGGCACCTTTCACAAGTGTTAAATTCACTGCAGTATACTTTTTAAGAAGCTGTCATGGGATATACTGAAGCAAATATGTCCTTCGGTGGTTACACATGGACTCAGTTGTAACAGTGTTTGTTAAGGGGTTTGACATCCCTGAATGATATGCTTGGTGCAGCTTTGATCGCTTATTCAAGTCCACTAGTCTCTAAAACTGATGGGTTTAAGAAATATCTGACTGCACATGCTACATATAAGTTGCCCTACGACAAAGATGCTAATGTAATGGCTGGGCATTACATACATCTACTGGTGGGGGAGATACACTCTATAAATAACAAAAAACATTTCTAAAATGTTCTAAAATCTGTAGATTGGATACAAAGAAGATAATATGGTACTTATTTTATGATAAATTATGCCATGATCATTTAAAATAAAATTGTTGGAATAAGCATTCTCAGTTTCTAGGCCAGATTCTCAACTCTTGTAAATTGTAGCTATGCGAATATACACCTGCCAAGGAGCATGCACAGTAGATCGCATATTTATATATAGTATCACGTGCAGACTAATGAGATTATTTCTAGATGTTTATTGTTGGAGAGAGCTCTGAAACTTTAAATCAATCTGCCGCATTAATGTAAACAACTTGTTGTAACGAAACTAGATAAAAGTGCACAGAACATGTTAAATACATTATTAGGTCGATGAAGATCATTCTTATTGATCCAGGTCTGGCTTCACAGCACAGTTTAATCAAAGCTGCCTGGAAGAGGTAACAAAGAGTGGTCATGGCATTCACCGTCTTTCATCCCAAGGTCACTGATTTAATCTTAGAGTCTAGAAATAACTAAAAATTCATTATTGTTGCATCTGACAACTTATGTGATATTGACTGGAGCAAGCTAAAAAAAGGGTATGCTAAAGCTAAAAAAGGTTTTCAGACTAGGAGCAAAATCTGGCAGCCATTCAAGCCAGGACATCCTGCTGCTGGAAGTTGCTGGTGGCCCATCCAGCAGTTTGCAGGCTCCTGATGGTCACCCAGACGCCTCCCCTGGATCTGGCAGATTTATATTAATTGGATTTTTATCCCATATGGCAGAGACTCAAGATATTAGTACCTTCTTATTCCCTACAGTCAAGAAAGAAAATGAGAGAGATGAAAGTCTTTTGTTCCTCTCCATGGCCTCCAAAGATGACAAATAAATCTCACTGCTAGTGCTTCCTGTGTAATATGAGCTCATAGTTTGTTTACAGATTTGGGAACAGGAGATTAGGAGAGTCATGCAGTTGTGTCAACTGGTAGCAAAATGAAAGAAAAAAGTCTGAAATTTGGCCATATAGCAATGTGAGCTGCAAGTAATTTTTGTTCTAACTCAAAGTTATTAACAACATTATTTATAAAAGCTTTCCTTAAGACTTATGTGCCATTTTATCTGGCACTGAATAAACACTAAATAACAGACAAGGTCTACCACAAAGAGTTTAGTACTATCATAAAAAAAAAAAAAAAAAAAAAAGAAAAAAGAGGTTAAAAAGGAAACTGGAGCAGGTAGGAATCTGAGGCATAAAAAAATGTGCCAAAATTACACATTATTTGTTAATGCAATTTTTGGAAAAATAAACAGTTGACCCCAAATTCTGACCCACCACACTCTTCTTCTTCCTCTTGAGAGCACAGCACAGACAGCACATTTAGTAGCAGCAATAAAACAAAGGCCAGGAACTGTGGGGGTTACTGCTGGATCTCTGAAAGATAAAATTGCACCCCAGTATAGCACTACTGCCTATACATGTTTCACCTGCTTTGGAGTTTGAACACTTTTCACTTTTCAGAAGCCTCTCTCATTATTTCACCAACAGTATCCACTGGAGTTGTTCACAGAATAACTGGAAGTTATCTAAAGTCTTGATGCCAAAGTAGTCTATCATGTTATAAACTTGACTGTCTTATGAATACTTGATAAATATTATTATTATGATACAAAATTATCATTACCCATGTGGGCAATGGGCAAAGTACATAGCATAGCCTCCCAGTGAATGGAAAAGCTGTACAGGTCTGGCCTATAGCTCAAGGGTTCCTTGTTCCAGCAGGTGGGCCAGCATCATAGCTGAGCAGTCTGTCAGCAGTGCTGAACAGCTCTTCTGTCTGCACACTGGCTCCTACAAAAGCAATTTTAGGTTCTGGAGCTGTAAGCCACATCTCTACCAAAAGCAATGTCAGCTCAGTCAGATTAATTAAATTGGAAATTCTCAGAAGGAAAATGGATGCAATGTTTTAATCACTCATAAGAAACACAAAGTGTGAGTGATGGAAAGGTGACCTTATATCTTTCCCATGAAAAGGAGGCCAACCCATAAGGCAAAGGGAAACATGCTCTTGTTTTATCTTTGTGCCTGCTGCTATTTTAAAAATGTGATCTGTGGTAGATGATCTGGTTTTAACAATGTTGCTGTACTGCCAGAGGGAAATAAATTGTTCAAGAAAAGATGTCAGTTTTAAAGTAAAGCAAAGATGCTCACATAGCCCTCCCTTTGGTCAACACTGATACTTTATGCCATGGGCCTTAACTTGTCAGGGGACATCTTACCTTCTGCACTACAGAATATGGTAGTGAGAAAGACAGACTATAGAAAGCCATCAAAATCTGCTCACAAAGGGCTGATATTCTCCTAGAAAGAATATAATCACTGTAAAGGTCTTATTGGTATCTTCTACATTACATTAGGTAAACAAATTATGCAATTACCAGGAAGATCAAATAGAATGAGACACATCTTTTTTTTTCCTATTGTAGTATGTGTATGTGGGTAGATAAGGAAGACAACGGAACATGCTTGGCCAACTGAAATTTTGCCAGATCACCTTGTGGGACAAAGCAAACTCACCTACAAGCTGCCACAAGAAGCCATCATTAGGGTCATTAAAGTCATAAAGATCATGATAAGACAAAGTGAAACATGAAGACGCTAAAGGCTTGTTATTATGATGATGAATAATAATCGATCAGATTTCATTTTTGACTTACCAAGAGCAATGAGGAAAACTGGATCTTATCATATACAGTCAGAACTCTATAACCACATTTGTGTCCTCCTGTAATTGTTTCTGTTTACATTTTCAGCAACCAATTAAGGCAAACGTTTGAAATGCTACCTGTATTAATGTAATCAGATCCAAAGTTCTAATGAAAAATAACATGAAGTATTTAAGCCATAACCTACTTGCTCAAAACATAAAACTTGGTTATTTATTCCTCCAGAATCCTAGCTTTTTCTCAGGGGAAATTTGGAAGTTTTAAGTTCATTGATCCTCAGCTTTGCTGCTCTTCTCTCCTCTGACCTTTTAGGTATTTTCTGGCAACTGTTGCATTTTTGTTCTTAGTTTGTAAATTATAAATCTTCTTATACCTTCATTTTTTATTTTTTTTTTCAAACCACTTGCTACAATCCTACTCACAGTTTCATTTTTGAGACCAAATGAAGATTTACAGTATGCAGAACTGGATAAAAATTCTGTTGAAATCAGCAAAATATATTTTATACTCCATCGTGATCATTTTTCTGGCTCCATGTCAATATAACTTTTTCTGCTTTTTACAATGGTTTACAACTTAAATATTTTAATACAACCGTTGTTATATTTTTATTGCAAGCTTATAAAACTTGTACCATAAGTCTCTTTCGTGCAATATATTTAAAAAAAAAAAAAAAGACAGAAGAGAAAGGGAAGTGCTGATTACTAAAACTGTAATTCAGTCTTGAAATTCTAAATGTGTAATAAAATGCTTCTGATTCACTTGCATACAGTAGATCTTGTCAGAATTTCTCAGATGAACTACCTCTTCATATTTAGTTCTTCTCACCTGTTGTTTTAATCTTGATATATGAAAAACAATGATTTCACATTTCAGACAGTGTACTGATGGTCCAGGGCATAGCATAAATTATCCAGGGAAGGGAATGCCATTGCCAACTCTGCCCCTGTGTAGCTGGAAGTCCTGAGGCAAGTTCTTTTGGCCTCAAAGATGCATACAGAGCTACTCTTTACTGAATTTTGTAAAGGCTGCCAGTGGTGTAAAGACAGGCAGTTATCTCTTTAGGCCTTAGATGGGACTTTTGTGTTTGTGTTTTGAGTTTAAGGTTCCTAAAGTCAATCCCCAAATTTTAGACTAGAAACAGCATCTTAGGAATCACAGAATCACAGAATTATAAGGGTTGGAAAGGACCATGGGATCATCTAGTCCAACTCCTTAACCTCCCTAAACAGCTTATTCCACTGCTCTGTTACCCTCAAAGTAAATTTTTTCCTCATGTTTATAAGGAATTTCCTGTGTCCCATTTTGTGCCCTCTGCCCCTTTCCATGTTGCTGGGACCACAGGAAAAAGCCTGGTTCCATCCTCTTGACACCCTCCCTTTTGGGTATTTAAAAGCATTGATAGATCTACTCTCTGTCTTCTCCAGTCCCAGATCTCTCAGCCTTTTCTCATAAAGGAGATGCTCCAGGCACCTAATCATCTTTATGGTCCTCTGTTAAATTCTCTGTTAAATTCTTGAACTAGGTATCCCAGAACTGGACACAGTATTCCAGATGTGGCCTCATGAGGTAGAGTAGAAGGGGAGGACAACCTCTCTTGACCTGCTTTTAATGCACCCCAGGATACCATTAGCCTTCTTGGCCACAAGGGCATGCTTCTGGCTCATGGCCAACCTGTTGTCCACCAGGAAACCCAAGTCTTCCTCTGCAGAGCCTCTCTTCAGCAGGTCAGCTGCTAACCTTAAGTAATGCACATGCTTATTCCTCTCCAGGTGTAGGGGTCTGCACTTCATAGAATCACAGAATGGCCTGGGTTGGAAGGGGCCTCAAGGATCATCAAGTTCCAAACCCCCTGTCGCAGGTGGATTAATATCAATATAAGTTTACTTCTGACAGTATAAATTTGTCAGAAGTAAATCTTACTGACTTGAAAATTACACATTTATTCCTATTTCCAGAGTAATTATTCATATTTTTGAAACTTAGGATAAAAACTACGAGATAGAGTATAGATTCTTCACAATCCAGTGCAGTAAACCATTTCTGCACAAAATGGATTATTATTGAATGCCTTATTTCTTTGACCTTATGAAAGTCAAATATTTCAATTTCTAGGCCTAGGCTTAATAATCTCCAGAACATATTTCTAATGGCTTGGCAAAAATAAACTAGATAATTCCTGTAAATCACTTAACTGCATGACCTTAATACTACTAATACAAAGGTTTTTTACTTTGCCTAAATGATTAAGATTTTATAGTAGAAATCAGCTTGAGATTTCTAAGAGATCAACATAACAAGCTGAGAAATAAACTACTATTTATCCAAAAGCTTGATAGAAGTGCAGACATATCAAAATTAGTTTCTGAATTGTGTTGCTATGATTTCCTCTCTACTTACAAGGATCACTCACTTTGTAGAACGACATGAAAGATCACAGGGGTCTTCTTTTTTTTCAAGACTCCAATCATGCAATGCCAAAATGATTAATAAATGAGTAATAAAAACAGTGTTGGACACCGAGATTAAGCAGCAAGATTTTTTTTTTTTTTTAAATAAAATATACAGTAAAAACAAAACAAAAAAACAACTTGGAAGACAATTTATGTTTATGTACTTGAGAAACTCCAAGAATATTATCTAGAGGACAGCAACTCTATTTATTTTGACATCTACCTTTTTTTTCTCATTACATATCTTAGATATTATGTTTACCTTTGTAATTTTATAGTTACGCAGATAACTAGATGAAGACATCTCTATATATAATGGATTTCAAGAAATCTGTTAATCTCCTCCACTCTAGACATAGTTGCATGCCTGATCATTTAAACAACATTTAGTAACTGATCACAAATGCCCTGCATGTACTGTTAAAATTTCTACTTATTGCCCATTTACCAGTCAGAATCCTGTTTCCAACAGAATGATACAGTCTGTGGATTTGCTTCTCTAATGCTTTACTCTCAAAGTTCCAGGGTTCCATAAGGTTGGGTGTATTAGTAAGAAACTCCACAATACCAGCCAGAAAAGTCAAGATCATGAAACACCTGAAGAATGAGCTAGTTCCCATATGGAAATGTCTAAATGTCATCCATTACTATTGTCGCTTTTCCATATAGCAGATACTGAAATCAGTATGCTGTATTGGCTCAGTAATTTTTTCTCTTAACAAGTTAATAAAACAGTGATCCCCACATAGTCCTTCCATCAAAATTTCATAGCAAAAAATGAGAATATTAAATGCACTAAGATAGGGAAGATCTGCTCCATTTGCTCTGTAATGATAATCTTTTACAAAAGAGGATTTTTATTATTAATTCTTCGCCTTCTAGGGATATTCTAATTTCCTGGAATGTAAAAATGCCTTAAGTACAGCAATTTGTTGAACTAGACTGAATTTCAGGATGTTTCAAATGAGCTGATAAACAATGGTATAATTAGCAATTATTAGATCAAGACTGTACAGAACAGATAGACAAGTGAACCGGCCAATTGACAAGCAAGTTGTGGATACTGTTTTTAAAACTGTAAGATGGTATTATGCTTTGATGTGCATCATAACTTTTCTTTTAAAGAATTAAATACCATGCTGCTTATTCTTTCTTTAGAAATGCAGATTATTCTATCAACAAAATCCTTGGGGTCATAATCATTGAACACATCCTTCTGTGTATGAATAATGAGGAATTTACAGGCTGAATATAACTTATGCACTAAAAGTGATTAGACTGATTTTTTTTTTTTCAATTAAATAGTTACAAACTAATTGCATAAGCATGCTAAAATGAAGACTTAGTGCATTTCTTAAGGACTCAGCTTTGCAGCTCCTGAATGAAATATATTATTTTACCTTAGAAAATAAAGAATGCAATCAGATACACTACAGAAAAAGTGAAGTACAAGAATAATGTATTTTATACTATCACTATATTTTCACCCGGATATCACTATATATCTTTCACTATATATCACCTGGATATTTGTTATTTATATATAATTTTGTCAAGCTGTCAGATAGTGGCTGGGAAGTGTGGCAGCTAGTTGACAGAGACAAGGCTAAGGGGCTGTTTGAGATGCAGAACAAAGTTACTAGCTGAGATTTTCCTCTGAAAGAGTCAGACATGGAACAGTCAATAGGCTGTTATCTATAGAGACAGGTTCAGATTTCAAGACCATCGTGCCAGAATGGATAGCCACGGAAATGAATGTCTTAATTATTATTTTAATTCTGACTTGATCACATTCAGGAGGAATACTTCACAAGAATATATATTGATTCACCAATATTAGTCATGAGTTTTATGATTTTTAAAATATGAAAGTTCAAACTAAAAAGTACTTGGTGTGTGCCAAGAACATATTCTTTTATAAATTTAGGATGGAGCTATTTGCATGCAATTTAACAGTTTAAAAGCTAGACATCTAAAGCAAAACAGCTTTCTTTTCCAAAAGATTATTAATCCCACTGCAAAATGCATCATAGGATGAACTTGAAGGTGTCTGTCTCCCAGCACAAAGAACCTAGACCATGAGGTTAAACAAAACAGTCAACTTTTTGGCAGTTAGAAAAAAATAATCTTACCCTAGGTGTCCAGGCAACTGTGAATTGCATCACACTCAGTTATAATAGCAACAATGAATCTAAATGGACGTCTGGTTAATTGAGTTATTATTGCAGACAACTTCATTGCATAGTCCCTCACATTAAATGATCAGCTAATCCTTGCTATTCAAAATTATTCCTGAATGGCTTTCCAGTCTTAACACACCAGCTTCAATTGGAAATATAATCAATGTTCATGCAGAACAATGTAACACTTTTTATTTCAGAATGATTTAGGCACACTTTATTCAGAGATACAGCGCTATGTATTTGTCTAGTAAACTTTAGGCACACTTTATGGAGAGATATAGTGCTATCTGTTTGTCTGGTAAGCTTTTCCTTATCACTTCCATTGCTCAGAAGAATTTAGTTTTAAAAATATGCAGAATACAGAAGTTTGCAATTCAGTATTTCTAGCCTAAGAGAAATTTTAAAACAAATAGATCAGCTGCTTAAAAGCAGCTATAATTAGAAAAGAAACTATATATACTTGAAGCTTCTTACCCAGATCTACTACTTTGCAGTCTCCTGAAAAGTTTACCTTTGCAACTCCAAGAAAGTGATTGTCTTTGCATTTATTGTTGCTGTAGGGCTAAATTTAGACTTCAGACCAGGCTTAATTTTAAGTGTTAAAAACAAAGAAGATTTTCTTTGACATCCTAATTAAAATAAAGGAAGCTATTTAAATCTGCCCAAGGACGTGCACACCAGTGGATATGTTAGTGGCAACACTTGCGGCAACATGTACATAAGGAAGTCAAATGGATGAATCATATACTCAGCTGTGCATCAAGCACATCACATCCATACCAGTAAGTAAGCTATATGCACATGCTTATACTCCTGAAAAATCAAATTTACCTTAGATTAATATAATAAATACCAATCAATACAAGAAATGCAAAAATAAAATAAAATAAAAAATAATAGAAAAAGAAACAAAAAAAAATAAGCTGAACAAAGAAACAAAATAATCACACACACAAAAAAACCCAAAACCAACAACAAACAAACAAACAAACGTCAGAGAACCTTCAAACCCAAATAGTTTAGAACAGAATTAAAGGAAATAATTCTGACTTCACTCTAAATTTGGAAAATTTTCAGGCACTACACTAACTCATCAACATTGTCAACTTCACCTACAGTTACATAACAATATTAACTGAACATGTTCCCCTACTTTAATAAACTGAATCAATGCCAGCCTTTTGGCAGTTTTTGTTTTTATTTCTGATTTCACTGTAGACTGATTATCCATCAATTAATAACAGGTCCTTCAATCCTGACAGTTTTCTGTCACCTTTGAATCAATCAAATGTCTTCTAGATTAAGTCGGCCAGGCAGAACAGAGCTAAATTATGCTGTCTCAAAATAACTCAAGGAAAGGAATCACTACTTTTAAAGGAAATCCATGAAAACTTTGCAGGGTCCAATATGACCACCTTATTTGTTATAAGCATCATGAAAATAAATTATCAGTTGCTTACATACACATAAAATGATGTTTTTATCCAGGCAACAAAAGATGCCTCAATAGTGAATATTATGTGACTCCTAAATAATTGGATATTATCATATGGTGGGAATTAAATGGTTTTATGAAGAACTATTTTGAGATCGAGTAGCTCTTCAATTTTTCTTGGAATACTAATCAAATTTGCATGCTATCTTCACCTAATGCCAATGAATCAGTGCCAAAACCCTACACAACTGTTAGCTTTAGTCTATCATATTATGAAAAAAAACACAGAGAAAATATTCTGAGATAGAGAAAGATACAGTTTGGCATATGTTTATACTATACTACATCTGACATGTCTGTACTTGAAAAGATAATGGGAATATGACTTTGATATTAATTCTGATAATAAGAAATAAGTGTATGCAACTAACTCTTGATAGTACTCCATTGGTATGTTAGTGCTATTATGAATTCTATTCTTAATTTTGTTCTAGAATTATGAATTCTACAGCCTATATGATTGCAAAATTAGTCTTAAATATACCATGTTTGAAAAGTCTGGCCTAAAGCTATGGCATTCTTCATTCTTAGTCTTTGATCTTTATCACAATCATGGAAACCATTTTAACTGGCAAGGCTTAATTCTTTCATGCTAAGAGTAGAGTATATTCCTTTATTTATATATCTGTTCATTTACTTATATGCAACTGAAGTTCCAGTTATCCAGGTGACCTGGTAGTTGTATCTACCACTTCAAAGATTGTTTTACACATATTTTGTAAGCCAAGATTTTTTGTTGCTCAACAGTATGTCAGCTCAGTGGAATGAAATATTTTCCAAAGCAAACACATTGTTAGAAAATAAACCAAAAGACTGAAACCAAATTGTCAAAAGAAAATGACATATATGCCCTGCCTGATCTATGGCACCACAAATAAAAAAGCAATAGTAATTTCACCTTTGCAGGATGAGTAGAGGTGTTTCATTTTTGTATCAGTTCTTTTTATGTTTACTGTTCTATTCCTAGTACTACTGAGGCATATTTTTAGAAGTGATACGATGGAAAGTGATTTGGTGCAGATATAATTCATTAATGCTTTTAATTTCTTCACTTTCAAAACAGAAGGCAAGATCTAAGAAAATTAACACTACTTAAAATTTGACATTATATATTAGATTTTTCTATTCTTAATTTATCTTTTCAATTTTATGCCATGTTCATTGGAATTTCTAAACTTTCATAAGCATATCTTGTCTTAAATCCTGCACATAACTTCTCCCCAGAGTAAAATCTCCTGTGAGGAATAAGCGTAGAATCATAGACTGATCTGGTTTGGAAGGAGCCTCAAGGATCATCAACTTCTAAACCCCTGCCACAGGCAGGGTTGCCAGCCACTATATCAAGTATTGGATTAGATTGCCCAGGGCTTCAGGTGTTAAACATCTCCAGGGACGGGGGATCCACAACCTCTTTAGGAAACCTGTTCCAGCACTTCACCACTCTCTCAGTAAAAAACTTCCCCCTGACATCTAACCAAAATCTCCCCTCCTTTAGTTTAAAACCATTGCCCCTTTTCCTATCACTATCTACTCATGTAAAAAATTGATTTCCCTCACATTTATAACCTCCCTTTCAATACTGGAAGGCCACAATGGGGTCTCCAGCCTTCTCTTTTCCAGGCTGAACAAACCCAGTTCCTTCAGTCTATCTCGAGCACAGTAATCCAGCTGGGTCCTCATGAAGGCAAAGCAGAGAGGGACAATCACCTCCCTGTCCTTCTGGCCAACCCTCTTCTGACACAGCCCAGGATAAGATTGGCTCTTCAGGCTGCAAGTACAAACTATTTATGTTAGGTTTTTTATCAACCAGGGCCCCTGAGTTCTTCCCAGCAGGGCTACTTTTCAAGGAGTTCTTCTCTCAGTTTGTATGCATATTGTATACATCTTTTGAGTTGATAAACTTGAATAATAAGTTGTATTCTTTTTGAAACCACTGAAGTTAAATCAAGTACAGCTCAGAGTTCTCTAAAGATGATAAGCAGATGAAATAGAATGGAGGAATACAGTCCTCCAAAAAATAATTTGTTCAAGAAAGCACTTGTTCTCTTGATTGATTTTATGTGAACCGGTGTCAACATGTTGTGTAAGAGATTATTTTGTGACTGCATGACACTTTCCAATCTGGATTTTACTACGTACAGTGGTTCCATCATTTACAACCATTATGGAGAAAAAAATAAAAATAAAAATCAAACAACAACAACAACAACAAAAAACCTTTCTTTCTCAGGCTCTTTTAAAAGCATTGACTATGTTTTTTTTTCCATTTTGCCACCAAGCTTCTTTCCTGTCCTTTAAGTCTCAGTGAACTCTAATCTTTCACTGCCATAACAGTACTTAGGAGAAAAATAGGAGAAAATAGGAAGAAAATATTCACTGTACTCAGGAAAAAAATTAAAGAAATAAAATCAGAGAAGAAACAGTAAGTAACCAGAGCAAATATCACAAATTTAACTATCAGGAGCAAACCATGTTTTTCATCTAAAATTCTAATTGCTAATTTACAAACTGTCACTAAATTTCCTACTTAACAAAATGAACTCACATCAACCTTAAAAGCTGTCCATAATTTTAATAGCAAACAAGAATAAGTCGAAAACATACTAATTTCAATAAAAAAAACTATCCTCACCTTAACTATTACTCTGTGGTTGCAATGTAAATGACTGTGTGTTTCACTGAAGTGTAATTAACAGTTATTAAAAGATAAAATACTATTTATAAATGAGAATGGAAGAGTAGCAACCCCATCAAAAAAAGAGAAACGTCAGAATAATGGTGACGAAAACCAAACTTATTTCTCTTCAGAACAATCAATGCATCTTTTTTTCATAAAAGGAATTAAAAGAAAAAAGACTTCAGAGTGTAAAAAAGGCCTGACCTGAAGAAAATCCTGACTCCACTAAAGTCAAAGGGTTTTTTTACCACTGAATTAAGTAAAACCACAATTTCATGAGCTGTGTATGTTTAATTTAAATTTGTTTACATCATCTTCCTATTATGCCTTTTTGCACTTTGGAATCTGCACTCCTGTGCAGGAGAGTAGGCTGGAGAAAATATTTGGCAAGAATTCAGTAGACAAAAGTTCAATTTCTGTTGCAGGCTTACTAAGAAAACCCGAATTAGTAACTACCTTTTTCTCCTGTCTCTAGGCTCCTTTTTCTACAAAACACAGTTGGACAGTGCTAAACTCTTTTCTCAGGTACCCTGCAATTAAAAGATAGAATTGTGCTACATCTAGATATATCTTTTTATTTTACTAAAAACATTGTCTACTAAATTCCATGGTAAACCAATGTAATATCTCTGAAGGGCACAAGAAGAAAAACGTAATGAGAATAAACAGGAAAGAAAAATCAGCTGACAATGGTTTGATGATAATAGTGGCAGCTATTAAAAAGATTTCATCTTTAAACAAATAACAAGAAAATAGTTGAGAAACAGAAGTGAAAGTTCAAAATACAATTCATATGCTTAATAAGAAAAAGTCAGAACAGTGGAATTTCTACTTCCAGGTAATTCTTTGCTACTTTGGAAATGTCACTGATGCTGCATTTAGTGAAATTTCAACAAACTCTGCATGGACAGAACACTGAGCAAGATGACAGCCTTTCTGTAATCACTAGCAGTTTGAACTTACTCCAGGAGTTATAATTTTTTTGGTCCACAGCCTACAGAATGGCTGTAAACTATCTGGCCTTTCATTTCAGCTCCAATTTTGCAATACAATCTGTGTGAAATGTTCCCTATGGCTACAAGTTTGACTCACTTCAGCAGAAGGTCATGATTATGCTTTTAGGGACAACAAAAGGTTTTCGTAAATTTTAGATAAATTCTATTTCTTTACTATTCATTATTTGACTTTTTATGAGATTTATGAGATATAAAATCTGTGATCCATAAAGAAGGCAAGCAACAGCAATCACAGTCAAACAGTTTTATTCAACCTAGTGAACTAGTCAACTCCAGTTCACAGCTACAGGATGAAGCTCAGGGGTTGATCAAGAAAGTTACCTCAAACACCAGACTAAGACACCCCCAGGAGCTTTAAGATCACGAAACAGATTAATGAAGCTGATGCAATTAGTTCCAAACATGCAGAAATATTTAGCCTGTAGGAGGAGATGAAGATTCATATCTGGTCAAAGAACATTTTTCAAATGAGCTAATATGGAACTGTCACTTTGCAAACAGAACACTACTAGTCAAACAAGAAACTATGGCTGCAGGAACACCAGCAGCTATTTGGCAAAATATTGCCTAATGATTGCAGTGTACCTGCAAGTCTGTGTTTTTTTTTTCAGTAAAGGTGACCAGTGTGGGGGAAATGCTGTTCCATGAGGATTTTATTAAGAGTTCTAAAGTCATAAAAAGATGTAAAGTTGTGACGTTTTTTGAAAGAGTTCTAAATGATCAGAAGGTACTCGTTACAAATCGGTACAAATTACCAGACCTGCAGTTTACCTTGCAATTATATGAAAATTATGCAGAGTTTTTTCATTCTGGTGTAACTTAGCCCTTGCAAGAAAAATTATGCATCTATTGTGAGAGTCCTCTAAGATTAACAGACTTCAGAAGAATGGAGGAGAAGCAGTTTGTCAAATACAAGATCCAAGAGCGTAGGGCCAACATTTGTTTTCTGTTACTTGAAATCGTGCCTCCAAATAGGATATTAGAAAATGAACTTGCAGAATCTTGAGCAGAGACTGTCAGTGCCAGTGTCTATTTTAAGAAGAGAAAGACACTTCAAATGCTAGACACTGCAATGTAAGAAGAAGCCAAGATGACTTTGCTGAGCTGCAATCAGGTGCATTTTGCTTGAAAACTGAATGACATAAAACAGTTCAAGACAGACTTCATAACACTGAAAACTTAAAATGGACTCCAAAAACCAGTGAGCTTGAATCCCAGCTTAGGAGAAAATATTTGAAATTTCTTAAAAATTCAGAATGAAAGTGTCAACAGCCTGCTTAGACGCTTAGACAAATAATGAACACATGAAAAACACAGAAAACGTGTAACAGTTCAGCAAGAAAAAGGTAAAAAGAAAACTCTATCTATAAACCACAGTTAAAACAGTATGGGCTGAAATGAAAAAAGAATACAGGCTGTGTTGCTCTACTGATATGATTTCGTGTTTCTGTGGTCTTTTTATGCTGTCAGATTGTTATTGGAGCTATGTGAATGATGCAGAAAAATTTCAATGGAAATCAGCAACAGAAGCCATTAATAATATCAGAAAGAATAGGGACAACGGCAAAGGAAATTTCTCTCTGAAATTCCAGAGAGAGAGGACTCTGATATGCAACTTTCATTTGTAAACTTACATTGCCTATTTTAATCCAATGAACATTGGGAGTGAGAGAAAACAAATGTCACCTAAGTGTTTTCTTAAACATTTAAATATTAAAATCTCATATGACCTGAATGGCATCCTCCTCTATGTAATCATGTAATCATGACAGAAGCTCTGATGCAAGCAAACTCAAAAGTAAGCAGAGGAATTAAATTGAAAGGAACCAGAATCACCCTTCATTTCTTTCTAGCAACAGTCAGCAGCCACAATGACAGGTAAAATGACCAAAAATTAGAGGTGGCTGAGATGATATGATCAGGCTCCCACTTAATTATCTGCTTGCCCCTACAGTCCTTTCTACCCATTGCATTCCCTCAACATCATCTCTTAATTTTCTTCAGTCTTGACTATGACCACCTACTTTCAGGAAACAAAGTTTTTCCTTTCCAAATACTGTAGGAATTAAATACATGAGTGGGGGAAGGAAAAGAATTCTGTGGTTTAAAATTTTAAAATGCTTTCTGTATTCTAAGATAATATTAGGATCAATTGACTGACAAGTGGAAAATTTTCTTGGCAGAGATGGGAGCCAGAGGAAATTAGTGTTCACCTGTATATACAATGGTGCATACATACATACTTTAACTGTAAAATGTTCCTACCCTTTCATGTCTAGTCTAATATTCCAAGCAGGGATATATCAAACTGACTTGTAAAACGATAAGGAGAGGAAACACAATGTTATGTAAGATTTTTTGCATTTTAAAAAATATCTATTTTTACATCAATTTTTCCAGTAATTATTAAAAATGAAAATTCTATTGGTAAAAATAACAGAGATGTTTTTGTGCATATTTCACATTTATATAATAACCATATATTGGAATTGTATATTTTAGGTTTGTAAATGTTATTTTACTGTAATGTCCTAAAGAATCTACAGTATGTGACAAACTTTCATTAGAAAAAACAGACAAGTGAAAGTGAAGAATTCGCTTCGCATTCACTTACCATGTCTTAAGTTTCTAAAAGTAAGAAAATGATAAATCAAGTCTAAATTAAGTTTCTCCTGAGGATCTACACTCACTGTACTTTATTTCTGCATCCTGTTGGATACCTAAGCATCAGCTTTCATTTTATTTGCATGGAAAAGTTTGAAATATCTTTATTTACATTTTGCAAATAAAATTTCAACAGTTTAAGAAAATAACAAGTGAAAAACAAAGAAAATACAAGTATTTATAAAAACACATCATAAAGACATAAACAGCACAGAAAAATGAATAAGCTACTGTGCTTTTAAACACAGAAAGTTTCTAAGGCATGGTAGATGACCTTTTTTAATACTAATAATCGGTTGTTCAAAATGCATTCATTTTGTAAGAAGTGTTTCTAAGGCTAAGTTGCATATACAAATTGTGTTTATGGAGGCAATGCAAAAATTTCAGTTTTCAATTAATTTTCTAATTTCCACTTATAACTTAAGGTATTTGTCATAATCCTCTGGTTACTAGATACTTAGTTTTTCAGGCATGTTAAAATTCTGCTGTAGGATTCTTATTGTTTCAATTGTCTTTATATGGGGCCACTTTTAGCAAGGTAATTTTAGACAAGCTTCAGTTCAGAAAAGTGCACACAGATTTAACTACTTTATGGGTGGATGAAGTATGTACATATATTCTCACCTAGTGTTATGATTACTAGATCAATTTCCTTAAACACACTAATTTATAACTCTTTAAAATAACTGTTTCAAACTGGTCAATTTGCAATGTGTGCACATATACAAGTAAAGAATTTATAATGCTGTACATGTTACTGTCATATAGTGCCCCTTCTTCCCAGTTGACATGATGCCAGTATAATCTAAGTGATAATATGGTATTTCCTGCAGCTTCCCCTTATTCTCTTAAGGTTTCAATTTCATTTGTTATTTTGAAGGGTTTTCTGAAAAATAATAATTCATGGCTATTTTGTATTCTAAAGAAGTGATTGATATTTATACTACAAATCACATTATCTACGAGTGTTTTGCAGTAAATAAAACATAATCACATTCCTAATCATACCACCTTGCCATTCTTAATTGATGACATGAGGTTTACTATAAGAATCATTTAAACAATATTAATTTTCAGTTGATTTTATTCAGACAGTAAAAGGTTGAATTAGTACTGCTATAGTTCAATTTTGTATACCATGAAGTAAATGTACAGAAGCTGTTCAATGCTCTATTTTTAAACTATAAGGAGATGAGTCAGCAAGAACACTGAAAATACAGTGTTAATTTCCTCTTTCTGACTCTACTGTTTTGACAAAATTTTAAATTAATCATATAAGTACATGAAATCAATGTGAAAGAAGGCTATTTGCAGGGCAGAGCCCTAAATACACACACACATTAAGTTTTGTGAAAGACTGCTTTTGTAAGAACATAAAAGAGAAAATCTTCTGAAAAACTTTAATAAATCAAAGAAAATCTAAATTCAGTAATTGTTCTCAGCGCTTTATGTAGGAGACCATGATTTTTCTAAGCAATTTGGTGATGCACAAATATCAGCTGAAGTTATGGAATCAAAGCTAGAGATAGAAGGGACAACAATGACATTTCAAAGTCTACTTAGTCAAAGAAACTAAACATTTCAAATGGTTTTGAGACGTTCTGCTTACAAAACAGCCCATCATTACAAAGTAATAACTAAGAAGTTATTTTGTATGATGAGAAGTGACATTACTTTTGTATCCATTCAACAAATTAAAACCAAACTTAAGACCTCATCATGCAAGGCATGATTCGTAATAATCGCTAACTAGCATACTGCATCAGAAGTGCTTCAAAAAAATCCTCCATTTTGCTTAAGAATCATGATCTAAAGCAAATCTGAACTACTTATCTCCTTCATAAAAGATAAACCACTCAGGCTGGTGACTATATCCCTATTTTAAATGGATTCCAGATATCTCCATGCAATGGAAAGCACTCAAGAGTCCACATGAGATGTATAACTATTTCATTATATCAAGAGTCTAAAGTACGATATTTTCTACTAAAATACTTATTTTCCTCCTGTTAATAAAAAAATGTTCTTTCTAAAATATCAACAACAACCATCAGATGTGTTGCTTGTAGATTGGTGTGAGGACTGGGTGTGATCTATCATGTTTCTTTTGTTTTTGTGCCGCTATTTTTTGTCTGAACTGGAAACAAACAAACAAACAAAAATAATGGCTCCTAATTTAATTAAAAAAAAAAACACCCTGTGGAATCCAAGCTTTGAATTTATGCATAGCTTTGCTCACTACTTCTTGCTACCTATCATATTTTCTGTACAGATCAACACATTTTTAAAACAGAAGCTTTGTCTTAATAATCTTGCTTGCTATATTCTATATTCTCGCATCTCTTTTTTCTGGATCTAGGAAGTTTAGACTGCTGCCACTTGGTTTTTACATCTTGTTTTCTTGCAATTGGTACACTGTACCTGCCTCAATTTCATTCTTCCACACCGCTGAAATTCTTTCCCAATGATGTTAATAATGTAATTGCCATTAATTCCAATATATTAGGATTTCATTTTGTCTAAAGGACAAAACATCAGTATCAAATGATGTTTGGTGTTCAGATTGATTCCAATGTAACAGTCCAGGTTCTCAGTACTTTCTGAAACTTGGGCTTGTTTTATGTGTTTTGGCGTGTGATATATGAGAACAGGGATCATTCTTCAGAAGAACTAGAGATTGCAATCTCTCAGTATGATCACTCTGGTTCAAAAGGGCTAAGGTCCTGCTCTAGTTCCATAGCTCCTTCTAGCTAGTGAATAATACTCTTCCACTAATGCCTGGACAGGTTTTATTCGTGTGCCAGAAAACAAAAACAAGTTTTCCTATGTTTTACTTTCCTATGGAAAGTGTATGTAAGTCTTACCATCTAAGAGAAGATGTCTGCTTTTTTCTCCGTAATGGCATAGTGGGAGGAACTGACTGGATATATTTTAATTAAGATTAAGGTAAATAATTGAGGGTTTCAAGCCAACTCAGTGATAAAAATATACCATTTTTTATACCAAATATTCTTTAATATGACATCAGCGTATCCTGGAACTGTTAAAGTCTCCTTAGTATAATTACTGACTTTGAATAGGGTTGTGCTGAAAATTCTGGAATGCTTTTCAGCCTCTCTGTAGTATATTCATTGAAAAGTGAAACATAGCACAAGGAAAATTGTAAAAGAGCATTGTATGCAATCTGCTTAGAATAACTCCCACCTAACACCAAACACCAGAATATTCCTTCCAATTAATACCTGTCAAAGACATATTTTAAGAAATGTCATATGGTAAACTTTATGTAGAGCAAGTATTACAGCATTAATCTCCATAGCCAGGAGGTATTATACAACATGTTTCCTATCAAAAGGAAATCTTAATGTGCTTAAAAATTTTGCAAAACTCCTGCACATTTTCAAACAAGTTAAGCCAAAAATGACAAGCAATGCTTTTAATGAAAGCATTGTACAGCTGAGGTTTGCGCATCTGAATTTTTAAACGTATTAGATGAGAAGTTCAAGTGGTTTGCATACGACGGTTAAAGACAATAACCAACAAAAAAAGATGTTTGAATTTAGAAGAAAAGTAAACTTTAAAAGGCCTAATCTAAAGATAGTGATCTTGATTATTTATGTTACTGTTATAGTTTGAGTGACCAAAATATCTGATTAAATCACAGCAGGTAAGCTATGCTACATGTTATGAAAGAAAATAATTCCAATCAAATTCTATGCAGTTAATGCAAAGAAAGAATAATCAGCTAAATTAGAACATATTTATCTTCACGTATATAATTGTAGAAAATGCCTTAGGCTGACTTCAGTTATTCATGCTCACTATAGAAATGGCAAGATCCCCTGACAATTCTAAAATGATATAGTTATACCCAGTAGAAGAGCAATCTCAAAACAGATTTGATCTCATAGCTCCTTCTGAAACAAGGCATGCATTTCAATGAACTGAATTCTTCAGTGCTCTACTTACCTGGTCTCAGTAAAATGCTTCCTGTAAACAGCACCTGACTTTGAAAGTTGCTTAGCATCTGTAACTTCAGCCATGAGTTTCAGGAAAAATAAAGCTGTATAATTTTACCATTTTGTATGAAGATAGCAAGTCACTTAATGCTCTGTGCCACAAACAAAATGCTGCTTGTATATTTCAAATATACATCCACAGCATCAGTGTATGGACGTGATATTCTTGAGAGTAAGACAAGGGAGATGCTGTTTCAACCCAATAGCTTGTATACTAAATCATCATATACTGAATAGAATAATACACCAGGAAAATAGTTCTAATAATATATATATTTTTTTTTTGGAGTTCTTTTTTTCAGATCTCTCAATTATTCAGTGCTCTGGAGACAACTTTACATTTTAGTTCTTTATAAGGAAAAATACTTTTAAAAAGAGATGCGTTTTTTTTTAATTCCTTTGCTTTTATTTTTTAAATAAAGATATATAATAATGCTCAAATGCCAGTTAAGGAAGTAAGATGTAAAATATACATTTCAATCAGCTTCATTAATAAAATTTTCAGAAAAAAATTGCAAAAGCAATATTGTGGCAATTATTTTCAGATCCATAGATATGACTATCTTTCTTGTTTTCCAACAACATGTTTTAAGATTTCAGTGAGACATAATACTACAGTCACATCACTTAGGTTGTGGGCCACAAACACAAATAGAGTCTATTCACAGTTATTACACTATATATTGCCTCTTTTGAAGAATTTCTGTGAAGCAAAAGAGTACAATACAGGATCGAAAAGATTATTTCTTCTTACATATTATTTTTATTATATATATTTAAAAAATAATAATCCAATTTTATGAAATAGCCTAGGAATTCAGCCAGAAAGTAATGAAAGAAATATGCATGAGATCATGTACCAATCTAACTTTCATTAGCATCTGCCAATATCTTAAGAACCTTACGAACCTAAATGTCTATATAATATGACAAATGTTTGCAAGAGCAACAAATCTACTCCTCATTGAGTCATTAGCTTCGAAAAATATTCTTAATCAAAACTCTCCAGTCATACAGCATACAACTTTATACCAGACAATTCCTTCATTGCCCTGAGAGACAGCACACACAAAATTATACTATGCAATAGCTGTATACTTTACTCAAACTTGTACTGCTTTAGTTTTTATGTTTTCCTGCACACTTTGAATTTACACTACAGATATGAAAATGTTGAAGAGATAACAAGGCAAAAATTAAAAATACTTTTAAATAAAGAAAAAGCCTCCAAAATCACCCGATAAAGATGTTGTTCTTGCTTGTTAGTAACTCATAGAGCTCAAAACAATGTAAAAATATAAGCTTTTAGTCTGTAAAAATGAAAATAATCTGACTTTAAGGACAAGTATGGAAGTTGCTGTCAAGGAATCTGATAATTAAGAATCTCACTATTGTGCTTTTTATTGCTACTTAATGATAAAAACTAATAGATTGTTTTGTATTTTTCAGAAAAAGAACACATCTCTGGTAGCAATGAATTCATGGAATGCATTGCATTTATATGCAGAGCTTATCCTTAAGTTAACCTACATTAAGTATTGAGTCTCCTTAGTGCCATATTCTCTTTACCAAAAGGTATTATCATCTACTAATCTGTTTCAATGAGAGGAAAAAATAAAAAAAGAGAGCAAAGAAAAAGAAAACAAGAAGAGAGACGTTACTGATTCCTTTGCTGAAAAACTCAAAAACACATCAACATAATGTGAAAACACGGTAGGGAGCACAGAATAACCTATAAATGTATCTTAGATTTCAGTAGCAGAAATTCAGAAAGAAATGTGAGATTGTACACAGGTAGCTTTAAAACAACTGCATTGCTATAGCTCTGTATCAAAGTGTTTATTCCAACACTGAGTGAATCTGTTAAAGAACTTATATCAATTTAAAGTTTTAGCCAAGGTTTTCATATACAGCTATGCAATACATAACCTTCAGATGTCACATGCTTTGAGTAAGAAGAAGCTCTAACTTTGGTACCTGCCCTAGGCACCAAGTGATTAGAAAATGAATTTCTTATTCTAAAACAAAAAAGGCCACTGTTCTGAAATAGGAACTTAATATACTTTAAAGTGTGTCCAGGTATAATACACTTTCCTATGAAAATTCATTCGACAAGCAGCATTATTTAGAAAAGAAATCTGCAAGTCTTTGATAACAAATAAAAAATTATTTCCTCATAATTTTATATGAGATGTTCACAGTGAAGTGTAGTAGATATAGTAACAACATAGCCTTGAAAACAGATACAAAAACTTCCAGCCTTTTAGCAGTAATTTAATATATTAGGTTCTTCAGCTGGATATTTTGGATAGCAATAACAAGATTACAAAGCCACCTCTGTAGCCCAAGACCAAATTTAACTGCTTTTACCCTTTTAAAATGTCATTTCAAACACACTCATGAATCACGTCAGTGTTTCCTAATTGCTTATATATATTATAGTCTGATTCATTTCCCCAAGGACTAATTTAACTGTTTTTTTTTTTTTCTCTCTCTATTTTTTGAGTAGCAACATAGTTCTGCTTGAAGAATTATACTTGAAATATTCTTTGTTCTCTTAACAGGAAACCCAAAGAATTTATAGTGAAATTTTCCTCTTTTCAGTTTGGCAAATTCTCAGATTTTTCTTTTAGCCTACATTAATAAGATTTGGTAGAAAAACTGGCTCAGTTTTTAGTCTTCTTCAGACAGCATCATGATATTTTAAAAATATTTCTCTTTGGCCAAATTATCTGTTAGCCACAATAACTACCTCATTAAGCAATGATTGCAAAGATGGTCAGATACGAATCAAATTTATTTCTAACCATAAATTGTAGTCTATCATAAATGCTCTCCTAGTTAGTACAAAATGTAGGAAAAAATTGCCTTCAGTTCTGCACAACGCATTAACTATGTAACATATCAAAATGGTTCCAAAGAATAGGAAAAAACACGGGTAATGAAAGAAATAGTTGATTATGAACAGCTTGCTTTGATATAGCAACATCTGTATGGCTGATTGTGGAGAAGAACTTGACAGTGGCTTATGAATATCAGAAGGATGTTAACAGGAAGAAAAAGGAGTATCTGTGTTTCACGGGTGACAAATAAACTGAAATAGGAACTAGCAGGTATGATTAAAACTATGGACATTGGGATCAAAGAAAAATAAGATGAAAGAAAACTTTAAAAAAGGGACTAAATAGCTGAATGTTGAAAGGGTGTCCTCTTATAGACTCTCAGATATTTTAAGGGAAAGGGAAAATAATTTAACCCACTGAAACTGTACTATAGAGATCACTTGTAGATTGGCAACTGGATAATCTGATAGAATATTTAAATTTTTGACGTGTGTTGTTCTGAAGCTACAAGATAAATCTTGGAAGTTGCCAGAATGTGGTTTTGAGCATGTTATTACTCTTAATTCCTTCTATTAATTGCAATACTGAAATTCACTCACTGAGTTACACAGGTTTACCTTATGGCAAAAAAGCAAATAAAATCTATAGAGTCACTTTCCCAACCTACTGAAAAAGGGATAAACAGAGAATTGTAACATCTGTACTGAACTCCTCCCCTCATAAGCAGTCATAATTATGTTATCATCTCAAAGAAAGGCAGAAAGTGGCATCACATCTGCAATTAGATCTATGTGTGACGAGAGATGCAATACTGAAAATGCTGTTTGCATGTTCTCCACTCTTATTCTTGGAATGTCTGAGACTCCATGCTCATCTGCTTTATTCTTATTGTACTAGTAGCTAAGGAACTATTAATGGATAAAGAAAAAACACAGTAAGTATACAAGAATCATTGCATCAGTGATGCTGAAATCTAGACAGAAGATAAAAAACTCTGTGGTCTCTGAAGTCATTGCTGCTACTGGAGCTGCTTGCCCATATTTCTGGAGAATGACTAGAGAGTTAAAGCTGCGGAAACTTCTTAAAATCATTGTATCTACTCAATCACTTCTCTTCTTGATTTCCATTTGTTTTGCCCAATATGCATTCTATAAATAACCTTGAAAAAACAGACTATTTGACTATGTAACTAGGTATATAGTTGTAAGTGTCTACATCTGTGATTTCTCGGACTCTTCATAATTACACAAACATTGCATATATAAATGCGATATGTAGATTTGTAGAATAGCACCTTATATTGTCATTGATATCTTCCTTTGAATAAGTTTTCTTATTTGTTAAAAAATGAAATTCCTCATTCTTGTAAACTGATAATCTCAATAAGACAAGAAAGGTTGTGGTACTGCCTTGATAAATTCCTCAGAACACAATTTTCAAATCTCAGAAGTCTCAGAAGTACTAATTCCTGGTGTTGTTTCCAACACCTTCACTAGAAATTACATCTCCTTGTCTTCTTAATCTAGATTTGATGTTGCAACTGCTGTGATAATCAGGACATTAAAACTGGGTACGTCAAGAAATAAGTTGGATTGTAAATCTATTTTTTTATTATGTCTGTAATTACCCATTAGCTGCCTGGCTTCACTACATGTTCCTTTAGGACAAACAAGAAAATAAATATTGAACAATTAATTCAGCTTTACTTTTTTGCAAGACTAGTGCACATAGACATGTTGTTAAAAAATGTACCATTATCTTCCTCTGGTGCACTTCCACTTCTCCAGGATTTACACAACAGAACTAATATCTATCAATACTAGAAACCCCATACCTTGGAAAACATCTAGAAAAAATATGTGTTGAAAATGCAGTATTAATTGAATGCTTAGTTTAGACGCAGTATCTTTGACATGATTCAGCGCAAGGATTCCTAAATGAGTGCCTAATCACAAGGGCTTCCATTTCACCAGAAGAAACAGTCCCATTTCAAGCAAAATTTTTTCCAGTCTGGTTGAACTCTACTCAATTGGTATTATAATTATTTTTTTAAAGTAAACATAGTACAATTGAAGCTTGATAAACATGTGAGTACAAGCAGCCTTTTAGTTCTAAGCATTTACAAACTAGAGCCATATTTTAAACTGGTTACATATTCATTTTATTGCTAATACCAGACTGTATTTCTATTCCTGTTTGCTTTTGCTTTTTTATATTCTCCCTTCATTTTTTCTGTAGTATTAAAAAGGGATTATGTAATATGATGTTCTGGTGAATGCAGAACCTTTTCTACTCCCTAATAAATATTCAAAAATATTTTGCATACATCTTGTGAACAAGGCTTGTGAAATCATAATAGGATGACTTATGAGCATTCAACTTCCCTATACCGAAGTATAATCTAGTCAAATGGATGGTATAGCAAATCATCCTGACACATTTATATTAATGCATATTTAAATGAGAATAAGAAAGAAATAGTCAAATTTATGTTAAAGACTTCTAAAGGCTTAACAGCATCTTACTAAATACGTATGTCAGCTTAATCTAATCCTCCTACTTCTATGTGTTCTGCAGTCTCAGCATGGTGTCCATAATGCTCTCGTATGTTAGCAGGGATTGCCTCTAAGAAGTTCACCATCAATACTACACTTAGTTCAATAAAACTTTACATATGGTCTTAGGATGACAGAAAGCTATCTGTCTCAAATTTGCATCACAAACCTTTAACTTCTTTTGACATCAATAACACTTGCTATAGCAATTTCCAATAACTTGTTACAGTAGAGTGTATATATACACACATATATGTACATACACAAATTCTTTGTTCACATCTTACTGTGTCAGGTACAAACAGACTTCTCTAATTTATTTGGACTGTTCCTAATAAATGCTCAATTTCTTTGCATCAGAAAAAGCATTAGTCTCATCAGAAGCTTATTTGAGATTATCTGTGGCAGCATTCTTTCACTATAGTGATTTTAAGTTTTACTCTAAGAAAAAAAAGGCAACTTTATTTCATTTTCATGCTTTTGCTAGAATAAATAATACACTGTGATTCAACCTCTTTCAAGAATTCTTCTAGATTATTCACCAATCTTATGACATGATGGAATTCCACCTGAACTTCAGCAAGACTGGAATAGTTATTTCCTCAGCCCTATCTTTAATAATTTCTATTTATTCCATTACAGGTACATCTGTCTGATGTGCTTTGTATTAAAAATATTTGAAAAGCAGTGTCTAGCATCCCCTGTTAGGTTATTAATATTATCATTTCCCAGCAGACATGAATCTGATTGTAGTTGAAAACTCCAAAAGGACAGGTCTACTTGTGGGACTAGCAATGTCTAACACATGTTGAAGATCAAACATGTCAGTAATGGATCATCATACAGATGGTTAGCAACCAGCACTACCTGAGATGAATTAATAATTGCAACTGAAAAACTGCTCTCTCAGTATCATTTGTGTTCTGGCAGCCATATCAAGAGAAGAATATTTTTAAAACTCAATGCATTAGGTCTCAGATTTTCATGATCAGAACATTCTTGCTTTATTCAGTTTCTTAGTAGAACACTTCTCTTTTTGAAAAACAGCTTTACCTACAATCCGATCAGTAGTGCAAGTAATTTGTGGCAGCCAACTGGACACAGAAATTAACCTTTGGAGGTAGTAGATATTGTTACGGAGACACCTATACACTCAGTATCTTAGAAAAGCCTACAAAGGCAGGCATAAGCAAATTTAGGCTACCTTCAGAATTGACAAGATGCATAATAGTTCTATTTTGTATATCAGGATTGTTTCCTCTTGTGACTTGCCTGTCTCATTCTGATTCATGCATCCACAAGCACTCCAGAAGCAGAAGTTTATTTGAACTTGCCTAGGTGTATTAAATGTAAGCATCTAAATCTATTGAGGTAATGAATTAAACTTCTGGGTAATAAAATCATCACTTTTCCTCTCATGGTGCTGAATCCAGATTTAGGAAGAAGGCTGAAAAGTTAACGGCTATTTGTAAATGAAACTTGAGGGCCACTTTAAAGCTGAAAAGGAACATGGAAATATACTACAATAAACTGAAAGAAAGTATGGTCATCGAAGCTTAGCAATCTCTAAACGGTTAAAATACTGTAAGAATCAAAAGGAAGGTCTGATTCAGGTATACAGCCTATAAGGACTCTAGAGTTAAACCAGACTATTTTATCTTGCTTATGGGCACTGTTTAGGATATAGAGGAATGACTCTTGGAGTCCTTATAAAGTGCTTGTTCAACTGAGTGTTAATATATATTTGAGTACATTTTCAATTATGAGAAATATAATTACAAATACAGTATAAAAGACAGTCAGTGATATATTTCATTAATAGGCTTAATCCTTTTGAAAGGCAAGAAGGTTCACTGTAGCCTACATGCCTTTCAAGGCTCCAAGAACATGTATTAACTGGGCACTTAAAAATATCGCTGTGTCTTAATAATATATTAAAAATTGCCCTTCTGGGGCATGTCATGTATATACATAGCAGTCTTATATTTGATTGAAACTATCGGTAAAAGACAATGACTTTTAATATGACAAATTATTTTCAAATAGCATATTTCTTCTTCCCATCACACAAACTTTCTGGAAATTTTCCCTAAGCAGACAAAAGTTATTTCTGAAGTCTTTGTCAATGAGTTAGTGCTACTTGAATGTTTAATGTATTCTATATATTCTACAGATTGCAAGAATGTATTTCTTACCCATGAAGATAATGATAAAATTGCTATAATGACAGGAATTATTATGACAGTATAGAGATCTGAATACAACTAGAATGAATATACGAACATCAAAACAACTTTCTATATCTGGGCCATTAGTAGTGTAACATGAATAAAATTGAATCATATTTTCATGTACACAATTTACATATCATATTGAGCAATATATTTAATAAAACAAATTAAATTTATTTGGAAGTAATTATTTTATGGCCTGAGAAATATAAGAAAGAGAGCAGGCAAAATGATAATGTTAATCCCATGCCAGAAACATGTTTTATCAGGTTTCCTTTTAGCTCTTAAACAAGATGTAGTAAAAACAACAACATTCTGTCAGACTATATGTTCATTTCTTGCTTCCTGGATTAAATATGCTTATGCTATGCCACATTTTTATAGCTTTCAATTCCTGTACTTTAAACCTATTAAACAATGTCAAGTTGAATTTTCTTCAAAAACTGCTGCAGGTTAAGAAAAAAAAAATAGGACAGTAGAATATTTGAGCGCTAACATTTATGTCAGCTAATTAATATGGATCAGTTGTGGTTTGCAAAGATTTTAAAGTGCATGCATATTTGAGACAAATATAGATGAAGGATCTGATTTAGCTCCTTCTCAGATTGATAGAAAGCTCTTACCTATTTCAATACAAGTATGATCTACCAGTATTATATGCCTGACAGATAAAAGAAGCTTTTGTGCTCTTGCATAATATTAGTTTTTCCAAATTGAGTACAGCCAAAAATACAGATGTACGACATAAGAAATAAATCATAGTTGCAACACTATATTTTTTGTTCTTTATTCTTCTACTTGATAATGGAATGGGATTTTGATAAAACTAAAACTAGGAAAAACATTAAACTTCTTCACTTAAAAAAATCTGTCTAATTAACCTGCTAAGAAATTAGCCTGTTTCAAAAACTGGCACCCTCTTATCTCGGGATGCAATGGCATTTTTTTGTTTCAGAATATTAATATTTCATTATTTAGTCTCCAAAAAGTTCTTGTTAACACAAGACATTCGGTTGTTTGAACATACCTCTACATCAAGACAAAAATGGACTACTGCTCAATAATGTTTAAGCAAAAGTTTCATGATCCCTATGTTTGACCCTGAGGCTGCCAGATTTCTTGGCAATTTCTTCTTTATAGAATCACAGAAGAAATCAGATAGAAAGGAAATCATTTAGCATTTAAAAAAATCATTAGCATTTTCTGATCCTGCTGAAAGTCAGGATCAGAAAAAGCAAACTAAAGCTTCAATTTGGACTTGAACGTCTTCGAGAGTGGAACCTTTCTATTTGAGAAGTATGCGTCAAAAGAACAAACATATCTTAATTGGGCTTTTCCTTCAAAGGCACTTTTAACATGTTTTCTTGTAATCAAACCTTATGTAGAAGTAAAACAAATTACATTATGCTTAGTATTAAGACTTGTTCTCTATCCAAAGTCTTACCTGATTGTAACATTCCAATATCAAAGACATCCTTCTTGAAGAAAACTCTAAACGACAAAGGACTTGCACTGCAATCTTCTGAAAGTTTCTCAACAGCTTGTCCAAACACAGAAACTAAGTCATGAAGAGGTCCATCTAAATCAAGCTGAGAAGCAGGAGGTAAAATCAAGCTCAGACGTACAGAGACTGATGCACAAGATGCAGAACTGGACTTCACAGACTCACAATCAATTTGGAAGCCCTCTGATAACATCTTCTTTGCAAAATGTTCTCTGCAGAGTGGGTCATCAACTACTGCAGTAACATGCCATTCAATGGCAGCATCTCTAGGTAAGTTAGTTACAACAACCACAGCAAGCACTCCACACTCTGCAGCTACTTCACTATATGCTTCGGGATCTTCAACCTAAAAGATAAACAAAATATTTTGCATATTACATAACTACTAGAAATTAATGTTGCTCCTATTCAGATGATATATTCGAAAAAAGTATCTGCAGTACAGCTATTTCATGGTGGCTGTTTTTTTTGTTCGTTTTTCTGTAAAATTTCCTTCTTACTTAAGTCATTTTGAGCAACTATGAATTTGTCTGGCAGTTAATATCTGCTCATTTTTTTCTTATTTAGACTACCACTATGCCTTTATAATGTAAAGAAATTCTGTTCTTAACATATTTAACAATTAAAAAAAAAAAAAATTTTTTTGTATATGCCAATTTATGTCCATTTCAGTGAACAAAATTTCCATTCTTTAAAGAATAGAAATAGTAGTAAGTAATGAAGCTACAGCAATGGATTAATAAAATATATGTATTTAATTTAAAAGTTGGAATACTAAAGATACAGCTTAGATATAGCAAAGATTCCTTTCAGACAATTGTGAACAGCAGAATGGTCTAAGTATTGTGTCCAGTTCTGGAGCCTCCAACACAAGAAGGACATGGAGTTGTTGGAGCAGGCCCAGAGGAAGGCCACAAAGATGATCAGAGGGCTGGAACACCTATGCTGTGACGACAGACTAAGAGAGCTGGGGCTTTTCAGCCTGGAGAAGAGGAGGTTCCAAGTAGACCTTATAGTGGCCTTCCAGTATCTGAAGGGGGCCTACAGAAAAGCTGGGGCAGGATTGTTTATAAGGCAGGTAGCAACAGGACAAGGGGAAGTGGTTTTAAACTGGAAGAGGGTAGATTTAGACTAGATATTGGGAAGAAATTCTTTACTGTGATGGTGGTGGAACACTAGAACAGGTTGCCCAGTGAGGTTGTGAATGTCCCCACCATGGAAGCATTCAAGGTCAAGTTGAATGGGGCTTTGAGCAACCTGGTCTAGAAGGAGGTGTCCCTGCCTAGAGCAGGGGAGTTGGAACTAGATTATTTTAAAAGTCCCTTCCAACCCAAACCATTCTATGATTCTATGTTTCTAAATGAACCCTCTTAAAGACAAGAGCATCTTCTCAATACTGGAATTATTTTGAAAGCACCCTAAATTGTTTTCACATCAATCAATACATCTAATTAGCTTACTCGGTAAGCTAACTCTGAGAAACTGACCTTCTTTTTCTCTAATGGTATTAATGAAGCGAGAGAGGCTTTCTTCTTACTTCCTTGTTTTGTATTTTAGGATAAATCACACTGGAACATGTTATTAAGGTACTGGAAGTGAATATAATGTTTCAAAACACTTAAGTGCGATGTGCCATGAGCCAGAGGAAGAAATTGTCAATTTGCAGTCTTGTCAACACAAATCGTCTGTACTTAAGTACACTACATAGCATTATCTGTAAAACCTAAAATGAGTTCATAAGAGTATTATCTTGTCCCCATATTCTTGCAAAGTATTCTTTTTTTTTTTCATTATTATTTTAAATTTATTTTTATTTTTATTTTTACCAGAATACACAGAGCAGAGGCCTCAGAATGCAGCTGAGGAATCGCCTTGCAGGGGCTAAGCCCAGCTGGCAGTGAAGCTTCATAGCTTCTTGCTTGCTCCTCTCACTCCAATGGCATAAGTGAAGAAACTCACAGACTGACATAAAAGCAGTTTGATAAAAGAAGTAAAGAGGAGGAAGAAAGGAAAAAATACAAAACAGTTCACTCAAAGACGATCCCTCAACACCTGTCACAAGCAGATCTATGTCCAGCCAGTCTCTACGCAATGGATACCTTTCTAAAACCCATCCCCTCATTGTTTTTATCACTGTATAGGGTGTCATACGGCATGGGATATCCCTTTGAACTGTTCAGGTCAGCTATCTTGCCTGTGGCTTCCTCAGCTTCTTGTGCACGCCCAGCCTATTTGCTGTGTGGGTAGTGTGAGGAGCAAAGAAGTCCTCAATGCTGCTCAGATGTACCTAAAGCATGTCATGCATACTGCTTTGGCCACTCATCCAATACATGGCACTGTAAGGGCTGCTATGAAGAAATTTAGCTCTATCCAGGCCAGACACACATTTAGGCATGCTGTAACCTTATAGTTAAATTCATATACTCATATACCTATTATACGACAATGTCTACTTATGGAAAACAACTGAATTTTATGATATATGCTCTCAAAAAGGATTAATGTACCTTATCTTTATCTGCTTTTTGAACAAATACATTCTAATTTGAAGAATTATAGGTATTTATTCTGTTCAGAAGAGTTCTTTTGTCTTATTTTTTCCTCCATTTTTAAGAGAGACAATATATATATTGTGTTTTTGAGATTAGGGATTTATGTCATCTTTGTGTACACAGATAATAACTTTTTTATATACCGATTTGCTTACCCTGCAGTATATATTGTTTATACTGTCCATTGCCTGATCTCTGAAAGGAAAAATAATAACAAGGCAAAACTATCATTTTACCTGAAGTTGATAAGGCCATATAACTCTCAGTACCTTCAATTCACAAGCTCAATTTTCATTCGCTCTCTCTCAACTTTAAGGGGAAGAAATAATGACATGTTACAGGCACTCACAAGGTTATTGACAAGCATTTTCCACAGAATATCTTTGATGCTTGACCCTTGTGAGCTGTTTACATGAGAAATGCACTTACTTTTATATTAACGATAGTGGAGTCTAATTCTATACCAAACATCTAGCAATTGCTTTAGCATTTCTGTTTTTGATATGGGAACAAAAATAGGGATAATTTGTCTCAAATTGCAGTCACTCCAGTTATAAGAAAATCTCACTGAGTACTGTTTGCTTTCAGTACTTTCATTAGGCAAGCTAGGGCTGTTATTAAGGTACCAACACATAAATGTTATATTAGCACTTAACAGGAGGAGCACACAGTATTCTCCTTTAGGAGATGAATTCTAACCTTGTCAATATAATTCTGCTCTGAGTGCTGTAAAACAGTTTGAAAAGATGAAACACTGGAGTTTTGCACTGAGGGAAAAAAAAAAAGAAAAAAAAAAGGCATGCTCATTCAGGCTTAAAGGCCACTTTGCTGGCCCAAGGTGCTGAGGCAGTTTAGAAAAAAAGTATAGAGAAGCTCTCTCAGGTCACATCAAGCACTAAGACAAACTTTTCTACTTCCCTGTACTTGTCTTAGGTTGTTAAATCAATTACTCACTATTTCTGCTTGCCTTCAGCTGCCATTTAGAATATGAAGAAATACATGAAAATTAAGGCCAGGAGAAAGCACATTTCCAAATTTAACAAACGAGAATCATTCTGAGTGAAAGACTGTTCATGGTGCACCTGAGCAGTACCATAGCACTCATAACCTTTAACTTTAGAATTTGCACAAAGCACAAACGATAGAGCTACTGGGGACTAACAATCTTTCATCAGCTGCTAAAAATCATACATAAATACTACTAACAATGACCTCTCCTGACTTATTTTCAAGAAATCACTGACATTTGTGTTGTACATGGATGCTGCATTTGAGTTACCTGTCAGAAATTTACAACTGTCTTAAACAGCTGAATATCATTATGATAGCTTCCCTTGTACATGGGGATGAATATTTATGGATCTGCTAAGAAATTCTAATCATATAATGCTGGAACAATATAAGTTTGTATTAAGAGTGAAAATAAGTTACTCTTTACAATTGATTCTACACTGTCATCAGTGAGACAGCACTTTTTGGCAGATACCTATGGTAATAAGAAGATTTAAGGTTATTGCACAAGTATACTGCTGTAGAGCATTCTATAAACGAGCATGAGTTTCAGCTTAGTCCTTCTCCCACATCTTCCCAGTCTCGAAAAAGAGCAAGCACAAATTGAGGCGAAGGAGGAAGCAGCTTGGCTTGGCCTATTATTCTTGAAAAAGAAGTGTCAAATAATTCTTGGAAACCTCTGTGAAAATCTTATTAATGAGGTGATAAAACAAGGCCAGACAAAGTTGAAAGCAGTGATTCCTTAAAGTATGTACAACCTGAACTTTACAAATCTCTACAAATTTCATTATCTGTAAGCGTTGCTGCTATCTAGAGGCATTTGCTTTTAAATAACTATTTCCTGACTAAGAATTAACAATACTCAAGTGATTTTCAATTCATGTAAGAGGGTATGCCTATAAAAGATCCTCATGTCCTCCTATGAGTATTTCCACAGGAAATTTAAACTTTTAAATCAAAAACAAACACCGCAAAATAAATTTGCACTAGGAATAGTTTGTCTGTCATCAGGAAAAATAAACAGATTTAAAGGTTCAATGGCAGACTGCTGAGGTACTGTGGAGATGGATACTTCTTCCATAGCATATATATTTACGTGCTCTGATTTAAAGAAGGTTGGAGCAGGAAGTCAGCATCCTTTCACCGTTAAGTAGATACCCTCTGTAAATAAATTAATCTGTAACAATGCCCTCTTCCAGGGATGGAGCAAACTGGCTCATCTCACAGACCAGACTATGACAGGATTCTGATTCTACGTGACGTGGTAAATCCCAGGACTTTGAAAAAAGATGTGACATGACAGTGATTTAGAGTGTGTAACTGTCTTATTTACCTGCAATTTTATGATAACAAATTTTACTGATACAATACTACAGTAAACCCTGAAAAGGGTCCCATGCTATGTTAAGTAACATCGTGGAAAGTCTTCATGGACTGGCTAATAAAGAATCGCAGCAGGTGACAGCAGTCAGAAAACTAAGTAAAACATGATGAATTGCTAACAAAGGAATAGAGATCACAGTGGGCTATGCTATGCCACTGTAGAAATTCACAGTTCATTCACATCTTGTATAAGATACACACCTCTTGATCCTTCAGATGAAAAAGGTCATACTAGATGCAAAATGTGTTCAGAGGAATACAACAAGGATGATAAAAAAGCTCTGGAAAATTTGAATGAAACTGTTTTCCAGCTTTCTTAAGGAGAATCTGACCAGGATTTACAAAGTCATGCATGACATAAAAAGAGTAGATTGAGACAAGAACTGATTGTGCATGCTTGTCTTTCTGTAAAAAAACTATGGATCATCAAATGACATTAGCAAGAGCATGGTTACAAAAAGTACAATAGTGGATGACACTTAAGATTCCTTGACAGAGTGCCATGGTTCCAAGAGCATTATATAGATACAAGGGAAACCTGAACAAACATTTAGAAGACAGAGTCAGTAGGGATTATAAAAGAGAAATATTAAAAATCCTACTAAATAATAATTTATAAAATACTCAATAATTTATATAGATATTAATGGTTTATATAACTATTACAATAAATCTAATTAATTTAAATATGAACTGAAATAGTTTGAAGTTGGAAGAACATTAGAGTGGATATATGCTTTTCATATTTTTACTGTTCACATCTGCTTAGGACTACTGTTAGGAGGCAGAATATCAAACAGAACCTTCACCATTATTACTATTCTTATATTGTTACACAAGAATTTATGCAGTAGTGTGTTTGGTGAAGAAAAATAACTGGCCTTTCTTGACAAGACAGGCTGAATTTGCATAACTAGTCCCTTCCAACATTTCTGTAATTGTTAATATTTATCTGAGTACTCCAGATTGATTTAACAGATTAATAGTGAGCATACAGTCAAGCAAGAGAATACAGGTAACAGCTTTGAAAGGAAAAGTGCTTCTTCAGTGAGTTGAGCAGAGGTATTGGCGTCATAGTGGAAGATGGAGAGTTTAATCTGGTTATTCTTGGCCTCTTTCTGAAGGAAGAAGAAATAAAAAGCTTCTGCTTTTTCCTGAAGCAGAAGCACAGAGAGAACTGGAATACCACTTTTGAGGAGCTAAACATATTTTAAATTCTTGTTTATACGGATATAGCATTAGCATAGACAAGCAAATCCTAACAAAGTGCCAGACAGTGCCAAGCTTGAGGTTTGTCTGCTTTAGGCAACTGGCACAGCAATGTAGATCTTGAGCCCCATTACCTCTGGAGCCACCAAGACAGTCAGCTGTGTCCTAACTCCTCTAACGAGTTCTTACTATGGATACTTACCTCAAATCTGCAAAAGTGTAAGGACAATTGGCTAGAAATATAAAGGGTCTAAAGGCATCACAGAACACCTACTGAAGTCCACAGTACTACACAGTTAATAAACAACATCACATTCAGTAAGCTATCTAATCACAAGAAATGAGAATGGGAACTCAGTTTTCATTATATACATGCGTAGACCAAAGCTGAGAAGATAGGTTGGTAGAGATATGTCTTAGCTAACACTTACGAAAATGTTTAATGCAGAAATACAAGCCTGTTCATAACACTAGATGGAAGGTTTACAACAGAGTGTGTCAATTCATTTTTAAGTTTGCAATCAACCTACATCTCCACATTAAAGAAAAATAGCTAGCTGAAATGCTGTGTGCAGAACTCTTTCCTGAGATTTGCTCAGATACAAATGTTATTGTGCTGGCTTAGAGTATTACCACATTCTAGTGTTTTATATGCCTTAGTTCTTAGTAATAAGTCACTTTATTTTCATCGTGTGTGCTCAAGACAGCTACAGAATATTCTTACAGTAACAAATGCCTACTTCTTTAAAACAAAACTCCAATGCTATGACCTTAGTTAAATGAAATACACTGGACTGGAATGGGTCTAAACTAAATTACCCAGAGTGTGGTTTTAAAAGTGCTAAACTTAAAAGAGCATTTCTGCCTAGTCATGCATTTTTTCAAAATCAAGTCAGAACTATTCAAACTCCTAGGGAAAGAAAAATACTAAATATGGCACAAACCTATATTGGAACAATTTTATAAGCATATAATTCTTTTATTCAGTTTAATAGAAAAAGGTACAAACTTCAGTTATTAACATTAATTATGCAAATTTGTTTACTTTGACTAGCTTCCATTTGTTCCAAATCAGAAATATTCTTTTTGTTGTGTAAGGTCTATCTACAGACTACCTACTTCACAGCTGAATATGGAATCTAGCTGTAAGACAGATGAATGTGTAATTGCTATCTCTACAAAGAACTGACTCAGAGAACAAAAAGAAAGATACTGTGATGTTACTTTTAGAAGCTGAGTATACGAAAAACTTCTATGGTATGCATTATTACACCATTATAGTGGCATGATTAATGTGCCTGTAAATAATACATTTAAAATGTCTCTTACACTGCCTGCATAAAACAGAGTGCATCAAACTCTGAGATCCAGTTTAGGGTTACTAGTGAGTCTCTCACAACAATAGATTTATGACTTTAAAAAGTAAAGATTCCACTAGGAAAACTGAATAAGAATAAAAATGTCAGCTTCTGAAGAAAGTAGGATAGAAACAATCCTTTTCAACATCATAGTTCATCTAATAAATAGGACACATACATTCCTGGTCTAACAGTCCTGAATTCAAAGAATGAAAACCACTGTGTTTTATAACAATACAACTGTTAAGACTTTTTGCAAAGCTTACAAAAATAAAGTCTGACATTTATTATTCTTTCCTGAAATAAAACAGATGCCAAAAATACACAAACACTAAAATGGAAGGCTAAAAATGAGGTCTTGTGAACCTGAACCTTGGAATAAACACTGATAATGTAAAAAAGAAACATGTTCTTCAGATATCTTAGTTCTCTCTACTACATAACGTGTTGGACAAAGTTGACAGTAGTTTGTATCATATATAAACTTTTTTGTACAATGTCAGCAAGAACACCAAGAGTGTACTTAGTTGGTGTTACCCAATAAGGAGAATCTGGAGAAAAGAAGGTCCTATGATAGTTGCTCCAAAAGTAATGCCTCCTATTTTATGACAGCAGATGACAGCAGAGTGGCAGTCTGACAAAATGGTGCCTGACACGGAAGTGCATATGGAGCAGTGGTGTACCATTGAATTCCTCCTTGTGGAACAAATGACACCCGCTGACATTCATCAGTGCTTGCTGAATATTTATGGAGACTTAACAGTGGATGTGAGCACAGTGAGGTGAATTTCCACAGTGGCAACAGCTTTAGCTGGTGCAGATTTTTAAGGGTGCAGTATGCAGGCTCTTGTTCATTGCTAGCAAAAATGCATACCTGATGGTGGCAATTATGTTGATTACCATGCTTTGTAGCTGAGAATTTGCTCTATCAAATTACTGTTATTGTGCTGTCTGTATCTATTGTAGTTTCCAAGAAATATCTAGGAGGCATTACTTTCAAAGTGACCTACATTTGTTTCAGCATCTGATAATGCATTTTGCAGATCTGTGATTTGTGTGTGTATTTGTGTGTGTGCAGTCTTCACCTGTCTTTCAGAAACAGAAAAGGAAAGTCGACACAGGAAAACAAATATGGATTTAGAAATACAGGACCAATATTATTTCTGAGGGTACTTCTAATCAATTTTTCTTGTTCTAGTAGACTTCAAATTAATGTGTTCTCTCCATATAATATTTCCACAAGTTGGCATTTGAAAAAAAAATTAAGAGTAAATAAAGTTAATTTGAAATTAAGTAAAAAGTAAATAAAGTAAGAAAAATGCTTTCTTGAAAATAATTGTACCGTAGTGACGCAAATTTAATTATTAGATATGAATTGGTCAGCAATTAATATGCCAAGCATAACTGCTGAGCTTTTGCCAAGGGCATTTTGTGGGTGAAAAAAAGATCTTATTTTAAACTGTTTTATCAATTACATATAAAATCTCTACAATATATTTCTGGCTATTAGAATTTTTCAAGGCTAAAATCTTCTGGCATGGTAGTTGACCAAATATATCAGAAGAAGCTACCACAAAAATTAACTAACATAATATAACCACTACCACATTAGTGAGTACTCTTAGGGAGGAAGTTCACAATAAATCTGATAAATTTGACTTTTTTGAAGTCAAATTTTTGACTTTTAGAAGTCAAGACAGGCTTTGAGGAACATGGATGTTATATTTAAACCTAGAGTCAAAATTCCATGATGCATAGTCTCTGAATAGTACTACTGTAAGTATATCTAAGTTTTATACAAAAAAAAAAAAGCAAATGTGGGAGCCTGTGAAAAAAGAGCTTCTAAAAAATCAGGTCAATAACTACATACAATCTATAGTTTACATCACTCAAGCAAAATAATTTAGACACTTGGTATTCTTTTACCCTAACCACCAACAGAGGCTTCAGTAAATGAAATACATTTTCTTCACTTCTGTGTGATACAGACAAAAGGCTCAGCTGAAATTAAAGACATAACCTTAAAAGCTCTCTTTTGATTATATTTAGCATAGAAAAATATCATTTGCTTGTTAATTTTGCTTCTCTTTTCTATTACTGGATGTGCGTTTTAAATCCTTTCACTTAGGACACTAAGAAGGCACAGTGCAAGCTCTGTGACATGATCAAAATAAAAGCAATCAGTTTCACATTTCTATTAAGACATAGTCAGCTTTGAACAAGTCTCTAGAAGAAATAAACAACTAAAAGCCTGAACAAAGACAGTATTAAAAGTCTGTAATAACTAGGTTAACACTTCTGCTTTCTGGGCTTACCAACGCAAGCCCATAGGTTTCATTAAAAAGTAATTATTTTAGCTTTACAAGGTAATTTGAAGGAAAAAATAAAACAAATTGGCATCAGACCCTCTCTTCTCTCAGCCTGGGCAAGAACATCTCATGTTGAAGGGCACTAGGACACATGTGAAGTTGGTTTTAACCAAGAAAGTGGCTCCAGTCAAACTGCAGATGGGAGCAGAAGGCATTCGAGATCACAATCAGTCAGTACAGCAGCTAGCCCTAGTGACAAGCACCACATTGAGCTCTACACCAATCTCATCAGAAATGATAAGGCAAAGACAAATGGGCAAGTCTGTACCAAGTCAGAAAAAAGCAGAAAGGGATTACAGATCTCTTTGGAGCATGGATGTGGCCACCAGCTCAAAAGATGGAGGGTCCTCTGCATTTAAGTCAGTGCATAGTACTGACAGAGGGACGGAGCTATAGACAGCAGTCAAGAGAGCTGGCGTCCAGACACTGAACCACCATCCAGGCTTGGTCTGAAGCTGAAGATGGTCTGCCCCATTCCATGTCTCTTAGAGCCACGTACACATATTTCTTAAAATATATCTAGGAATGGGTACAGCCCACTTCCCTGGGTGGCCCATTCCATTGTCTAATCACCACCAAGATTAAGAAAATCTTCCTAATATCCAATTTAAACTTTTCCTGGCACAACATGAGGCTGTTTTCTCGTGTCCCATCACTTTTACCTGAGAAAAGAGACCAAAACCCTCCTCCTTGCTGTGACCTCCTTTTAGGTAGCTGTATTTTAGTCTAAGTACGCTCAAAACAGGAATACCTAGGTGAAACGTAATGGCTTGTGATATACAGGTCAGACTAAATGATCTGAAGGTGCCTTCCAGCTGTAAAAGCTTCTAAAGCTAAGAAACCTGTTTTACCCACTATTGACAGTCTACAAGGCTGCTGTGCCTTTGCTCTAAATACCCACAATAAGAAGGCAACCTTCTTACTTATTATGGCCTTTAATATCCCTTGCTGATAGTTTTAAATTTTTAAACAGCCTTACCTGTCGTGCTGCCTTTTATGTGTTCTCATACTTGCAGATATAATTTTGGAAGCAAAATATCTAAACATTAAGCATAATAAAAATGAAACAGGTTAAAGCTTCGCAGCAGTAGGGTGCAGCTGCAGCAAAATCCCTCCAGTTCCTCTACATTTCCTCCACAGCAGGGACTTTCTGTCAAGCTGTGAGTTAGTTCTATACAATAATACTGGCTGCTGTTACTGCAATTGCACCTTCCTATATCTCACCATAGTACTAAAAATTCACTTTGATTTTTGCTGTACTCCTTGGTAATAATAATATTTAAAGAAATTCCTGCAGAGCTAAATGCAAATTCCAGCACTGCATGCTAGATACTCAAAAGGGTAGGCAAATGTAAAATTGGTAAGAAAATAATTACACATTAAAAAGCTGTTTTATTTGCTTTAAGAATATTAACAACTTCTCAACAAACTAAAGGATCCTGAGCCAAGAGATAACCAGTTAACGACTGGAGTTAAGATTCCTTGAAATACCTCTCAAACATACATCATTCAATATATCAGCTACAATGTGGAAAGAAAGATAACTACTTAAGGAACAAAGTCGTAAATTGATAGCAATATAAACTGAAAGCAAATGAAGTCTGCCATATGAAACATGATCACAGACTGTCACTCTGAGGGTTTTATTCTTCATGTCTAGTGTCAAAAATAAGCACTTAGGAAACAGATTCCACTTGAAAATTATTTGAGAATGTGTACCCAAATGGGATGGAAAATGGGAAAAAGTTAATGATCAAAATCTGCATTAAGGATAGCTGTTTTTATGATTCAGAATTTAAATTTCAAATCTTGATTTTCTTTGAAAGACTGCTTTTCTTCTGGACTTTGAACTCGATCTGTTGAGCTAATTTTCAAATGAAGTTTCATCTTATACTTCACATTCTAACTACAGTCATATGTTCTCCTGAAGACATATAAGCATTTTTAGCAATTGTGGTTAAAACCTGTAATCAAATTTTGCATTATGCTTTGAACTGTGATGCTGTTAGAGCTAGAAGAAAAACAATTTGGAAATTCTGGTGACACTACTAAACTCTATGAATTGCCATGCTTTAACTCATTGAGACAGCCACCTTAAAAATAATATGATATATGGATTTGGGTCAGCAGTCCTGGCTGTGCCCACGCCCACTGACTATGGAAATTAATTATATGCCAGCCAGACATAGCGTATCCACTTGTGAGAAGAATTTCGGGATAACTAATTTCAGGCATCTAAAAATTATAAGCCAAGCTTGAGATATGCATAATTTCTCAGCAGTTACTGGAATGGCTCAAATGGAAAGCACAGTTCTCCTGATGTGAGGATACTTACTACCGAGATATTTAATGGGATATCAACTCTTACATTCAGGTAAACCCATGTACAGGAGCATGGAAATTCTTTAATAAATGGCTTTTGTTCAACAGATTTTAATATAAATGCTAATTAAAAGTTGAAAAATTACAAATCCATATTCATGGATATGTTTTGTACTTTTTCATATATTTATCTATATGCATATATATGTATATGGAAAGGATGGGACAATGAATATGAATATGAAAATACATATGTATATGCATACATCTTCCCCACATAATTACCTGTGCAGAAAATGCATAGAGATATCATGCACTATAGAATACATATCTAGAATTCCATGCAAATATACATTTGACAAGTTATGACAAAACTTTACTGAAGTTACTAACTAGAAATTATAGGAAATTAGCATTTTCATCAATTAATGTGTACATTTTTACTCTTTTAGACTTCTCCACTGATTCATTTATTAAAAATAACTATACTAATAACTTTATTAATAGCTTCTTTATAAGTAACTTAATAACTAAATAAAATAACAAAAAATGAATAAACTAAAATAAACATAACCTACATAAACAAAATAACTAACTAAATAAGACAAAGTTAAATGAAGACAATAAAATAATAAATAAACAAATAATGTTATTAATTGTTTCGTTGTTGTGAACTGTGCAGAAGTAACTACTTTGTCGACAGCAGAAGATGGTCAAGATGTTTCCACAAAGTTGGTTATAAATGAGATGCATAAAGACCTACATAATATTACCACTGAGTATTGTCTAAAAATGTTAGATTTCAAGTGTTACCAATTGTGATCATTGTATTACATCTAAAGGATTGACAAGGCTATACACAGGTATCACATCAACTGGTAATGGTTTTATTTTTCATCCAAGAAGATGCATAAAGAGAAAATTGAATGCTGAACTGGCATGCATGTTACTGAGTATGAACCAGTTAGCATTGCTTGTTTTTGATATAGAAACATTTAAATTTGATTTCAGAATAACGCTAGTTCACTTTTAGGCTGCTGACAGACTTGTTTGGAAGTGGAGTACAAAAAAAGGATAAATATTTTTTGTTTTATTTTGGAATTTATAAGTAGTCACACAGCAATGAAATTGGATTGAATATTGGCAGGAAGGTTCAAACTCTATTGCCATACCATCAACATCCACCTCCAGCATTGTAGGCCAATATGACAAAATAGGAGGCATTACTTTCGGAGCATATCTCATATTATATAATAGTAAGGAAGTATTTCCACTAGAAGATGGTAAAGATTTAGGACAGACGAGTTGTTAGTGAAAATGTCACTGAAAGTTGGGATGGTGAGCTTGCTGTTCTTTTGGTCCTAATCAACAGGATTACCTCTCCCAGACAAGGACAGAAAAAGATCCTGATGAATCTCCTGAGGTTTCTTCCTTGTTAGGGGAATTTAAAATGTCCTACCTGGAATTAGGAATATAGTTGAACAGGGAAATGCCCTGAGTGAAAGTAGGGCCTTGATCACTTTTCAACCAGAATGGCATCCTACCCACTCTACAGAGGCACTGATAACAGGTACCAGCCTTGAGGCTGCAATCCTGTTAATGGCTTTCACAGCCATCACATGTAAGACTTTGGGCAAGAGGCCCTTGTCTAAGCATTATACTAGATGTGTTTATGTCCTCCTGCTTAGCACAAAAGTGACAGGTTCAAAGCAGAATTAATATTTTCAGCAAAGGAGATGAAGAATCACTCAAAAAAAACAAACAAAAAAAACTCATATATGGGACTGCTGCAGGGGAAAATCAGTCAACCTAGATGAACTAGGCTCTTTAGCACCCTCAATAACTAGATGTGTTTCTTCACTATGTCTAACTGAAAAACAAAGTTCATATGCATGTATATATTACCTATAAATGGCAAATAAGCTAGTGTAAATCACTTCATGGAAATCAGTGACTTTTATCAGCTAAGGATTTGATCGTATCTCTATCTATTTACTAAAACATTCACACAACAAAGCCTCCCTTTTCTTATCTTACATTGTTCATATTTTATGTTTATGTTCTACAACAGGTTGCATTCATGTATGATGTTCAGAACATTGGCAATCATATGCTTATATATACGTATGTCTAATGAAAGCTTTAGTAAAAATGTGCACAGCTTCATTGTTCTTTGTGTCGCCTATATTCCTTTTTAAAATTCATCAACGTCTCACTAATATTACAAATAATCTTTTTTTTTTTTCTTATATAAAAGAAAAGGGTAATACTTTCACCTCCCACTGTGGACCAGTGTCAAAAGGCAGAATATTTTCAAGGACCTCCAGAGTTCCAATGTCTGCATTTGACCCGTGTTAAGTATTCTCATTACAGTTGCTTCAAATGAATACAAAAGCTTTGTTTAATCCTAACTCAGGGGAAATGAAATACACTAGGCACGAGATGAAAGATCCAATACCAGAGTGCTGTTTGAATGCACTGTGTGTTCTTAACATGGGCCATAAAAGAAGGCCATTTTAATATATCAAACTATAGAATGCTTGAAATAGCATAGTAACAAAATAAATATTATAAACTTGATGAGACAAAAAATGGAAAACAGAAGCATATTTTCTTTCTACTGGATTTTTGATAGGCAATCCTTTCCAAAAACGTTCAGTTTTCTTTTGCTAAAACGATCGATTACATTAATTCATCCAAGAAAGATTTTTATGCAGTGCAAATTTAGCAGGGTTTTAATCTACCATTTATACCTTCATAAAATTCATTTACTTCTTAAATTATTACTATTCTGTTCAAGAAGCAGGTAACATAAGGAGACCATTTAAACTAGTATTACCTACACTACTGTCTATAGGGCACAGAATTTATAGAACTATTTGGAAATGTAACACTTGCACTCAACAGAAATACCAACTCATATGTATGATAAAATATATACCTAAACATATACCTGAATATTACAGACTTAAAAATGTGCTCAGGATGGTGAAAAAGTGCATACCCACTCACTGAAATCTGTTTGGTTTGTTTGTTTTCTATATTCCTTTTAAGTTACACAGTAATTTTATCCATAGGTAAAGAGAGTCTAAACCTCTGTCCAATCTGTTGGAGTGCTAACAAACTTTGAATTCCATGATTTGAGCATAATCTATTTTCTACTTAGGATAGGCAATGCATTAATTTTACTTAAACTCAGCTCTGTATACTCCAAATGTTACGTGCACATCTGTACAATGCAACACAGTGCTGTTTCACAGACCCCTGATGCCATTCTGTATGACTGCACTGAAGACGTAATTACTCCAGAAACAGCTACACATAGCTATACAGCTTCTGGATCTGGAGTCAACTTGTTTTTAACTAACTTGAGACTTTGCCTACAGTCTTCTGTAGGCAAAACAGAAAGACACATGGTATTTACAGGAGTGTCAAGGGAGACACAGTGCAGGGGATCCAGAGGCCCTTAGATGACTGCTCTATTTTTTTAAAAGTTGTAGTTCAGGTTTATTTACATCTTTCTACATCAGAACACTTTATGTATCTGGCAAAAAGGGTTTAAATTTAGATATTTAAAGCTGGCATCAAGATGCCCAGTGCTGAAATAAGCAAGGAACCCATTCATAAATATATATCAGATAAAACACCACAAATCTTTCTTCCATCACTTCTGCATTGTGAGCTACCAAGACACATATTGTCATCAATCTGACTGGCACTCCTTACAGAAACAAAGTCAGTTGTAGCACTCTTTGCTGGATTTGAAACAACCATGGAATCACAACCTCTCATACCAAATGCTTACTAAAAAAAAAGGAGAAAGGTACACAGGAAATTTTTTTAAGTTTGTCTTATCTCTGATCAAGAATTTACCGGAGAAAAATAGATGGGGACAGAAAATAAGTGGGAGCAGACTATTGAAATAATTCAGAATGGAAAATGGAATTAATCTACAATATTATCATCTGAAAAAAGAAAAAGAATGTATAAAATGAATCACTGAAGTGAAAGGTACATTTTATGGTCCTAGAGCTATTAGTAAGTGCTGCAATTACATGAAATATTGCATTCCTATATAATTCTTTTTTCAATTGTTAACAAAAAATATTGTTTTCACTGTTTCATCAAAATTTTCCAAATCTCCCTTCATCATTACAAATACAGGCAATCCAAAACTTCAAGATGGTAACAATACATTATGCACTGAATATGTTTAAGTATTTCCCTATACATTTTTCTTTTTATGGAAATCAGAGATAACTTCAGATAGTTCTGGAAAATATTTCCCAGATTTTTGTGTATAACATCAAATCAAAATGAGAGCTGAAACTCATTTTTGTCATTCAGTCATGATTATCAAGAACTGTATTTCAAAAGCAGGAAATGGCCTTTGAGTTATTCTGTGACTAAGTTCATGTGCTCCTATCTCAGAAACAATACTAAATTATTAATACTTTGTCACGGAACGTACATATGATTAGGACCAGCCAAAACAAATACCTATTACACCGATTACCAGAACTGGAAAATGTTACTGGCCTAGCTATACTCATTCTTGCTGGCCTTTAGCAAGATGTAAGAATAATCAAACACAGCAGTTAAACAAGATTGAATGCCTGAAATCTTCATACATTTCTTCCTCATATAATTAAGAATGACAAAAGTAGATATTGTAAGGCATAAAAAAATGTAGTCATGATCTTATTTATCTCAGCTAATCTAGTGGGGTCTGTGGCACAGATAGATGTGCAATGCACCACTTCAAATACACCAACAAAGTACTACAGGAATGATTCTCCAAAGAAAGCCCATGGGGAGTGAAAAAAGTAGGCAGGAGCTGGACTCAGATTTGAACTAAATATAGTGAGAGCTCTATCCAAACAGCACAACTCAATCTCTACTGAATCTAGAGTGTACACAAAGTAAATTAATAACATTTCGCAGGCACACTCACTGTTATATCATTATACAATAATTATTTGGAATATTTCCATCTATCAATAATGCCATCTGTCCCACCCAATACAAATGGACTACAATCCATCTGGCTTATTTTTTCTATTGATTACTCTGCTGAATGAGTTAGCAAAACTGCTTTTAAAATTATCATATTACATGACACTGTCATTAAAAGATGTGAAGTAAAAAAAAAAAACACAAGATGAGACTTAATTGGGAGTCTGTCAGCTCTTCTTCCAGAAAGTTTTAGCAATGCTAAATGCTTTTTTTTTTTTTTTTTTTTTTTTTTTTGAGGGGGGCTACTTAAAATGCAAACTACTGGATTAGGCAGAAACTGTTCCTCCACACCACCACACAATTGTTACTATTTCTGACTAACAAAGCTCCATGAATGTATCAAGAAGATGTCAAAATGTCCCTAAGCATGCTGGTGAGAGCTTACTATTTATTAGGACTCCTAAGGAGACTGTGGAAGAGGAATAGCTTAAAAATGGAGTGCTAGAAGCTGTTGATGGCTGGCACTTGTATTTGTTAATTCCAATTATTTTTCCTATTATTTGTTTGTCTGATTATTTGTTTGTATAATTGTCTTTTTCTGTTTTTACAGCGCTGTTTTATCTTCTGATTTTAACTACTGCTTCCCTTAACTTTAATTTCTACAATGAACATTACTTAATAATAATGTAAACTTTCCTGTCCATCTGAGTTTCAGTTGGTATGGAATTGCTTTCTTCAGAGTGTCTGGTATGATGCTATGTTTTTGTTTAGAAGAAATACAATATTGATAACACACCAATGTTTATACTTGCTGCTGAGCAGTGTTGTAGAGGGCCAAGGCTATTCTCAGTGAAGGGCCTGGGGAGCTGAGACAGAATTAGGACAGCTGACTTAAAATGGCCAAAGGGATATTCTATACCATAAGACATCACAGGGAAGCGGTTTTGAAGGGGATGGGAGTTCATCTGGATCTTTTTCACTGCTCAGGGGCTGACTGAGCATCGGTTGTGGGGGGATGGTGAGCAATTATTTGTGCATCACGTGTTATATATATTCATATATATTTATATCTATGTAGTCTATTATTCTCCTTTTCTCTGTTTTAGTAAGTAGTTTTATCTCAATTCATGAGTTCTACTTTGTGGGTTTTTTTCTCAATTCTCTCCCTCCTCCATCCCATTGGGAAGGGGGAAGAGGGACAGAAGGATTGTGTGGTGCTTAGCCATCTGCTGGGTTAAGCCACAAAGCCTTCCACAGAACTTAAATTCTTACCTAGGCTCCTTTAATTTAGTTTCAGTTTCTACAATGCCCTGTTAGTTTTAACAAGGGAAACTTCTTTTATGTATACTTAAAATGTTGAGCCAAAGATTTTTTGCCAGCTCAGCGATTTAATATTTCTTTGGTGTAAGTCCTTACTGGGGCTGCTTTCTTATTCTTCCCTTACTGCTCATTTTTTCTTTCTCCACAGTGGATTCCTACTACAACCTTCCATCCCTCCACCAGACTTCTTTTTCTCTCCTTGAATAGTTATTCCAACAACACTGCAACTCCAACTGATGTAGGAAGAATACAGAAGGAATACAGCAGGGGCTGTATTCCAGCTCTGTGGATATCATCCTTGATGGCTGGGCTTAGAGAGGCAATATTTGAGGCAACACTGGAGCTGCAGGGAACAGTGACTGGAGAAAAGACAGTGAGTTCCCTTCTGGAGTGAGGGAAAGCGGGATAGCAGCAATGGATAGGAGCTGTACAAATAGAAAGGAATTATGTGGAAGTACATAGTCAGAGACTGGTTGAAGAAAGCAAGTAAATAGTTACTAGAAAGTCCAGCCTAGTTATTGTTGCTGCTGTCTCCCTCTTCCTGTCCTCAACACTGACTAAAACCACTCATCTGGTTATCTGTGAAAAAGTATGATTATTATGAAACATTCTGAAGTTATTTTTCTCTTCATAGATGAAGTTCCTAGGTTATTGTAATGGTCAGCTTCATGTCCACATCCTGCTCTTAAAACTTGTGTGTTATATAAACATACACAGAGAACAATTCTTACACTTCTATGTTATTTTCTGTTAGATCCTAAACAATGTATACAATTTCTATATTACATAAGTATATATAATAACATATAATATATATATATAATAGATTTCGTCTATAATATATTCTATTATACATATATATATATACGATTCCACTGAAATTGTGAACTTTATTTATGTAGAGGATATTTACCAGACATCACTATGTCACAGAATAATAATCATTTTTGATGCTCCAAAAAAAACTTTGACAGTTGTGATGTCTATGTTCTAGACACTGTGTTAACTACAATTACTTCAATCATAATACATGATAATTTCACTATTAAACACAGAATATTTAGCACACAGAAATGCAAAGTCTAAAATCTCTACTCAAATATAATTAAAACTATGGTTTATAATGTCTAGTTTACAAGAAGTGAGTTATGATATTCACTGTCTTGTTTTCACTAATAAAATCTTTTTTCCGTAGATGACAGAAGAGCAATTTCAATTGAGATATCATTTGCTCTATTAAGCAATCCGTAGGTTATTACTTCATCCCTTTGACCACTGCTTTGAATAAAGTTCAAGAATAATAAAATAGTTCTATGTTTGGCTGACTTAATTTACTTGCAGAAAACAGACTATTATTTCATTTCTATGATTCTATGATTCATGTCACTGTATCTCCTAGAATTCTCTGTAGTACTATTGGCATAAAACAAACAAACAAAAACTAAAATAAATAAGGGATGTGCTACTGATATTTTCAAACATAGATGCCTTCAGAGTTCTGGCTTCCAGAAAGAGATTATCTTACAAGATCCTTCAAATAAAACATTAAGAGGTATGAAAAGTACATTTCCTGTTTTTATCGATTCTACGGAGGCAAGGAGAAGTGTAATATAATTTAACAGTAAGTTTTTCCCTGTTCTCAGGGTAGAACCAGCCAAAAAGAACATCTCTGCTAATAACATGCCAGCTAGTACTGCTCCTGCAAAACAAAAGCTCATTGATGAATATGTATTTAAATTAAATTAACAACTGCATGATCAGTTATATTTTCAGGAAAGGACAGTTTCCTCTGGTTCTTTGTGATAGAAGTATTTGAAACATCTTTTTCTGTGCTTTGCTGTTTACATAACCAATTCCTAATCATAAAAGTATGCATAGCATGAGGAAAAATGCAACCATATCTATTGATAAAATGATAGGGAAATTGGAATATCCAGCTGATAATCCACCTTGTTCCGACAGATATTTTAAATTTTTCTAATTTTTAGATCCTGTTGTGGTACATATTACCTCCTAATATTTTTGTACTATTTCTGATACTGTCATTAATGAATAAAACCTAATTAGCACAGAGCAAGATTGATAAGCACCCTACAGCAATGCTTTATACATAAATCCTCTAGGATGTTTTATTTTAAACATTCCCAAAGCCTGCTAGGCAGCTAACTCTTCACAGGATAATGTGTAGGCAGCAATTCATTTTTTAAGCTATGACTTGAGGAATCAGAAAGTGACACGAGTCAGATACTATTAATAACCCAAAAGCAAGCAATCTCATGAGGTGTTTCTCAAGTAGCTAAGAAGAAACTGTCTAGTTATGTCATTAAGTGTAAGACCTAAAAGACTACATAAAAAGTAGGTGGAATGTACAATAATTACAGAGTATTTAGAAGATTCTAAATGGAAAAAGGAAAATTTTCAAAGAACAGCAAAACATTACCAATCTGCCCTCAAATCTGTGACTGTATATATTACAAATAAGGAAGTATGTGGGCTTCATGGTCATGGTACATGTTACTAATTAGTCACAGAACAAAAAACAGTCTCAGCTTTTCAAAATGACCAAGCTTTAAAGGATCAGCTGACAATAATGTCTCTAACCTAAATTAGCTTAATGATGCTATGACTCTATGCAACATCTCTAATTGCAGTCTCAAAGACATCATGAAATGGTAAATCTTATAAAAAATGATAGCTAAAGATAGTATAAGATAATATTGAAAATGCACTGATGTCACACTTGCTGTTTCCATTTAAAGCTTGCAGCACTGATCTATAAAACCCGTAAAGCTGGCAGACTCAACATCACCTTAAGAACTATGCTAATATCTCCATGGCAAGTCCGAGAACTGGGTATAAACATAATTAGTAAAAACAAAGGCTGAGGTCTTCAATAAGGCATAGACTTCCGAACAACGTCCTTTTCAGAAAAAAACCTAAGACATGACTGAATTTCAAAAGACTAATATAGCTTTCTGTGTGATGGTCTTATTTAGAGGAATGTATCTTTCTGAGTTCCTTAAGTGATTCCAAACCAAATCATAAAAAGTTATTACCATTTTTCAACAGCAGTCATAAAGGTGAGGTTATTTCTACACTCTGCAAGTTAGCTACTTCTGAGAATTTTAAGTAAATAAGGACTTTAATAACTGACCTATTTCAAATATACTGTAAAATTCAAGGCATTCACCAAAAATACTAGAACATAAAAAATACCTGACAGCATGCCCTAGAGTAGAAATTGCAAGGTGTAAAACAAACAGTACATTTTACAGTAAAAACAGAAATGAAAAATCAGATCTTAGCAGACCTGTAAGAGTGCTACAGAGAAGACTGGGAATCTTTCAAATTCAATACACTTAGTCTTGGAGGAAGGTATTTAGGAGGATATCTTATTACAAAATCTATGTTAACTGTGTCAGCTTTCAAGCAAGTCTACCTCTTCCCTCAGAAAAACAAGTGCATAGCGCAGACAGACTGAGCATGAACACAAATAGAAAGAAAAGGTTTGGGAAGCATTGTCCCCTCTTCCAGGGCAATATTAACTATTAATGTATGCTATGCTTCCAAGCCACATATCTCCCAAGAAACTGTAACAAAAAAATTCTATTAAGTTCCATAGTAATTATGTAGTAACTACTCTTGTTTACTCATTTATAGAGTAGCTACATTTTGTTTACAAGATTTGTGGTCATTACCTTTTTAATGCTTGCAGAGTGTTCTGTGGCTATTTAAGCAAAATGGTACGTGCATAATGGAAATGATTATGATATCATTATAAATCACTGGGGAAATTATTGTACTGTTAGAGATAATCTAGAGTCAACCAGTATACTGGCACTACCCATCCTGTTATAAAAGTTCAGCTGAATAATAAATAATAATAAGCAGCGAAATGCTAAACTCAGTTGTCATGACAATATTGCTTGTAAGAAAGAATGGGAGAAAAAATCTCAACAGAACAACTAATAAAAAGTTAAAGTAAAGTACCCTGTTCCTACTCTACAAAAATATACGGGCAGAGGTAATTCAAATAAGGTATTGTTCACATTTTTACTAGAGGAACTGACTGCTTTTTAAGAGTTTTTTTCCATATTGCTTTGGGAATTAAGACAAAGTTAGTGATGAATATAACTTTCTATTAAGCAATTTTCTTTCTCAGTTGTGCACAACCACTTATGAGCCAGAACATAACAGTTCAATCAAGCCTTATTATATTAGCTTTACTTGAACCACTCTGAAATGTACTGAGAAAATTCTGATATTACTACAAGACATAGGGAGGGAAAAGGAAAAGACAACTTAGAAGAACGAGGGAAGTGGATATCACAGCTACCTTTTTACAGTCTCTTAATTTCTTCTTCCATATAGAGTGAGCAACAGGAATGTGTTTGCTGTCAGTTACATAGCAGATCGCTGTGATCACATGGAGTAGCATAGTCTTCTGGCTCATAGCCTGGAGGACTTTCTCAACATGACTGAGAGCAACTGTGGCCTCAGTCCACACACCACCATTAACAAGCTGCATAGTACACGGTACTAGGCCAATCTGTCCAGCACAGTAGAGAATATCTCTGACCTAGAGGAATAAATAAATAAATAAAATTATAGGAGTACATAGGAAACAAAGGAAAAAATTTCAATTTTCCAAGTAATTTCTTTCAGCAGTACTGTTCTTTGCGATCCTTTATCAGTCACTAAAAACGTAGCAAACGTCATTCTAAAGGTCAGTTTTGATAGGGCTTTACATACTTCACATGAATACAGCACTATAATAAACTTTAAACTAACAGTTAATATATGGATATATGCATCATCTCAAAATAATATCTGATGTAACTGATTGTTACAGCTTGTGTTGATGCCCCAATATGATTAAATACATACTTGCTTTCTTTTAAGCAAGCTTCCATTTCTTTTCAATGTTCATTTGTTTCACTGTACATTTTCAGAGTGAGAATGCACACTGTCTTTCAGAGTATTACAAAAATCATCATAAACCTTTTGAAGGTAAAAACAAATTGCAGATTGAAAATAAGATGCAAAAGAGTGCTACTTAATTAGAGGTGGGTTTATCTTTTGAAAATTGAATTAAATGCGCAGTCAGATATGTCAGAAATACATGTTAAACCAAACTGCAATGCAGTTACCTTGGGCTGATTTTCCTATATTTTCCCAGCAACACTGAACACCTGTTTTCTTGAAAGCAGGCAGAAAAGGAAATTTTTATTCTTACGATTCAGACATCTCAGAGATTCATTATAAAATCTTAATGTAAATATCAGAACTTTTCATCCTCTTATTCTGTACTTCTCTACAAGGTCTATACATTTCCTGATCAGAGAAGGAATGAATATTGTTCCAAATCAGAAGAAAACTGAGCATAGAAGTGGGAATTAAGGTGGGCGTAATCAGTTTTGAAGACTGCATAGGAAGCAATTTGCTGTAGAGAGGAGAAATGGACTGAGCCAGAAATCTTCAGAAAATTTTTTCCAGAACTTACTGTAAAAACTGTAAAAATTCTTTACAATTAAGAATAATTAAAAAAGAAATCTGTGTCCTAGAAGACATGGCAATCAAACCATGTGACAGACCCATATGCAACTCCAAATCTGTCCTCATAACTGTCTGTGCCTCACAAAAGACTCACACATGTAACTATTGGAAGAGTATCTTATACAATTTGGCATACAAGTTCTATGATTAGCAGCTGAAGAGGGGGAGGAGGCAGAGAGGAAACATATCAACTGACACTCATCAACAATTTAAATTGTTTAAAATATACGAAATATTGTTTTGATAATGCTATATATAATCCTGAATTTTGAAAAAATATGCAAGTAATATTTTACTTTATAGGAACAAATGGTCTTTTTTTTTTTTTTTTTTCCTAGTGCTATTTTAAAATATGTGCCATTGAACAAGGGAGTCCAGCCAGCTTCAAGTGGCATACTGACAAGATGAGAAAAAAATTCAGGAAGATATGACTCAGAGAGGCACAGGTTTGTTTTAAAATTAAGCCATTTATTTCTACCTCTGCTATGTGAAATCCATGTATTAGTCAAAAACTCTGATACAGGTAGTTAATAGTTTACAGAAAAAAATCACACTGGCAATATTTCTTCCTCTTTCTGTTGGGCTCCTGGTTTTCCATGCATTACCCATTTTAATTATTAGGTAGACAGAAGAGCTGTTCACCCAGTTCACTTCCTCTTTCTTGAACAGATTGTTTGAGACATAATATGAATACTAATTAATGATAAAATATCTGTCAGTGTTTTGAAATACGGACTAAGATAGCACTTTCTTAAAGCATCTTGGATAGTTCTGATACAATTAGCTACATTGATCATAAGCAAGGTCAAAAAATATCTCTGAAGGATTTGAGCAAAACTGGCACTGCTCTTGGCTCAGGTTCAGTGGGAATTTTGCAGAGTTCATTAAAAAAATAATTTAAAAAAAAACCCCTCTGTTCCTAACATACTTGTTTGTATCTTAAGCTGTAATTAATAGAAAAACAGAGTTCTCAACGTGCTACTATGCTAAGAAAGGGTGGAATCAAGGGGGAAGAAGGGGAAAAGGGTCAAAAGAGGCCACAGGTTTTGAGCAACTGTACTTCAGGGGGACATAATTGAGAGTAAGGAGAGAGGGAGGGATGTTCTCCTCATTCCTAGAGACTTGGTCATGAAAAGCAAATATAAATAAACAATCAGCAGGGGCAAAGCAGCAAACCAGTAAAAACACTGTTTTAGCAGATTTCAAGAGGTTGTCTCCAGAGTGTTTGAAGCATTATACAGAAAATTGTTAGCAGAGTAAAAAGTATTTAAAACAGGGAAGACTTTGTAATATCTTTTTCACAGTGCTGAACAACAGGAGATGTCACAATGTATGGTGCCAGTCCTTGTGTTGTGAAAGTGTTCGGCAAAATGCTGCTAGAATGCTCCAACAGTTTATCCTTTTGGAGCATCTTCAAAGATAACACAAGATTTTTTCAGACTATAGATTCACAGTGTATCAACTCTAGAGGACTTCCATATTCAGTATATTCAGCACAGAAACAAAACTACAATATAACGGATGTGTAGTCATACACTGATAATTTAATTTTCACTATATCCCATACACATATTTCCAGTGCTAAAAATTCATTAAATATTAGGAAAAAATAGAAATAAAAATAACTTGTACTGCTGATATGTTCATTTATACCAATTATTTTCCAATATAACTTCAGAGGACCCAGCATTTTATAGACAGAGGCTCATGCAATTCTATTTTTTTACCCTTTTATTTTCATTTTACCACTGCATGTTAAATGAAAGTTGAGCCTCTACAAACTAGCACAATAATATGGCAGCTCACTGTTTCAGACAGCACAACTGTAAGTAACAAGGGAATTCAACAATCAGAAATTCAGAGTAAGAAATTGATACATACAGGAATGCTAAGCACTTATTTAAGAATTACTGCTTTTCATTTTGTACTTATGCTGCAGGAAGTAGAACAGAGAGCTAGATCACAGCAAATATGGAGGGAAGTCAGTATGGCAGCAAAGAAGTATTCCTCTTTCTTTAGCTGTCCATCCTGCATTCACTTCTTATGAACTTAGAAATTCACATTTTAGAAGCAAAGTGTCCATGATGCTACAAAATGGAAAAGTTGGGATGATGCTTGGTGCTGCTTCAAATTGTTCTAGCAGTTGGAAAATTTTTTAACAATATTGCGAGACACAACACATCTGCGTTATCAGGATGGCCCCTCCACAGAATGTAACTCAGGAAGAGAAACAAGAAGAAAAATAGACTTGATTGGACATAAGGATTAACCTAAAATGTTAATTAACCAGAGAATGCTATAATTATTGCTATTTGTAAAGGAAAAAATGTAACAGGATACCTCTAGATTTGCACTGAGTTGGTTCTTGTTTTGTTTGTTTTTGTTAACAAAGGCCAACAGCAACTACGAAACTTTATAAAACATTTCCTACTGGTATTCTTAAAACTTGCTAGTGATTGACTGGCATAAATAAAGTGCAGAGATTTTTTAATAGAGACATTCACCTATAGGTTTTTATGCCAATGTTAATATTTGCACTATATGAACCAATACACTTTTCTTTGAAAGGGTGAAGTCAATATGCAATTAACCAAACCTTTATTCTGAAGGCAGTATGGTGTCTGAGTGACTGCTGCCCTTTAACAGGTCAGGGTACACAAAAGATTCAGTGACCCTTTGACCTAACAGTGAAATAGCCTACCATTACGCTCAGTCAATGTAAATAAGCATAACTGACAATGTGCTAATAGGCTGCCTCTGGTCATCCATGTGTACCTCTGACCTTAATGAAGACCTAAATCAATTAATACTCCAGGCAATAAAGACCTCTGGCTGATTAAGTTAGCTAGAAATCATCTTTTCTAACAGGATTAGAGCTATAAGGTGGTGAACTTTTTATTTAATATATGATAATCCTTTCTTCCTAGGGCCCTTTTATTTTAGCTAATGATGGTAAAATTGCTTTTTGCAATGTGAAATCTTTTATTCAACTACCCAATGTGAATAAAGTTTTAAAGGTACCATTTAGACAATGGTAACTGAAAGGCTCTGAGTTCATACTATGAACACAAATTACATCTGATTAAAATGCTTCCAATACATCACAGTCTCCAATATGATGCGTGTGTTTTTTCTTAAACTATTTAGCCTACAAATGTGTAGGCTAAAAATTCAATGAATAAGTTGGTCATACATAGTTTAGCTTTATTCAGGTTTTCTTTTAGAAAATGAGTTTAGTATCAGCAGCCAAAAGATGAAGGATATAATCCCAAATAAAAATTAAAAAATTGTTTTACTATCCTTAACGGAAATTGACTCACATAAGAATCTACTTATAACTTAAATAAGATGCTTGTATATTGCCCTCAAAAATGCAGAACTTTCCTTTAATAAAGTAACTGCTTCTCTTAGGTTCAAAAGAGCATAACTAATCAATGGTATCTGTTACTGTTTTCTTACTGAAATTTCTGTAACATTTCTGCAGCTTTCAGAGATTTGTAACTTAGTTTTCAAATGCTGTGACAGCAGCTAGCTAATTCTCAAGCTAAGCTGGAGCTTAGTATGTTTCAAAATCTATTCGATTACCTAATCTGCATGACTACAGAATACTCATCTTTTTGTATTGTCTTTCACTATTACAATTTATATTATCAAAATGTGATACAATTTTTTCTCTTTGAACTTGTATTTGTGCTTTCTAAGTCACAACAAACATCCACTGAGTATTTTTGTACCAAGAACTGACAAAAATATTGCACTTGTCAATACAATTGTGTTTTTTTACCCATAATTTAGCAAAATTAACATATAGTGTCCTACAGTCATATCTGACACTGAGCAAATTTGTGCATTTCTTAATTAGAAACTATAGAAAAGAGAAGCACCATGTCCCGTATTATGTACAAAAATAAATAGTTTAAAAGGACTACTAAATCAACAATCCTTCTGAAAAAGCCGCAGTATTCATTGTTATAAATATCAAAACAACTTTTAAAAGTTCTTCCAAATATCTCTCATTCCTACTCTGTGCTTCCCAACCATAAATACCTGCTATCCTCTAAAATCCAAATAATTAAATAATTCAAATTAAGCCTTTAAACTGCATTGGATTTAAAGCAAATCATCAAAGCAGATACTCCTGGAGGTGTGTAGCCCCTTGAAGTTTAGCAAAATGCTAAATGCACAGGCATGAGGGAGACAATCAGGTCAGAAAGCATAAGAAAGATCAAAGACTAAAGTTTCAACTTCAAAATTATTATTTTTTTAACTCTAGTTCTAGATCATCACAGAAAACTGTATTATTTGTATACGTTTTTTTCTAGCAATGTGTTGGTTATATTCAAATCTTGATCCATGTTGAATCAATTTATTCAACTGATGGGAATAAAACCCACATATTTTTGATTTTTAGAAGGAAAAGATTCTGTGAGGATTCAAACTGAAATGTTCACATAAAAACATCTCAAAAGCTGTCATTCACTTTCCAGGTGAGTGTAAAACACAGAACAGAAACAAATTTAGCTTTTTAAGTCAGTAAATGTAGCCATGAACATTAGGAAAGGTCTCAGTGAGGTGGATGAAAAAGCTTTGCCATCTAATATATTCATGTGAGCATGACAGCAAAGCTGAAGTCTGCTCCCAAACGCTCATTTTGGTCCACGTAGAATCTCCAAAACATAAGGATGAAATGAAGAAAATAGAGGTAAAGTGTATTACATTATGTATTTATATATATTTTGGTCAACGTCCTGTACCGGCACACAGGTCATATATTGTTCCTTCATGGAAAATTACAATTGGATAGTTCAGAGACTTAATTGCCATACAGGATAAACTGTTCTTCATGTCCAAAAGGATGTTTTTTTCCAAAATAGAAAACAAGCAGTCTTTGTACTGGAAAATGAGCAAGCTAATTAGAGTATTATTCTTTAATGCATTTCCTTCTTGGGACAGTGGAATTCTAGTCTTCTCAACTATTAATCTGTCACCTTTTACAAAACCTACAATTTTCTCTCAAGCTTTGAAAAAAAATCACAAGTTCTCACACAAGCACGTTAGCAAAATCTGGCAACTGTGAAAAACTGCAGAACACTCAGCTTTATGAACATACCTTATCTAAAAGATGGAGTAAAACTTCCAAACTGATTATCATTTACTCATTCTTATTCATATCACTGTGGATGAAGATGCCAAGCCAAACGAATGAGAAAAAGAAGAACTTAGATTACTCTACTGCACACTAATTGGGCTGGGATGAGGAAGGAGAGACTTCATAAATTCAATTAGTCAAGAAAAATAAAGGTATACTCACAAGGTCCAGAAAAACAGTGTGGAAAAGATTAGTGCCTAAAGGTGTAAAGTGATAAAAATGACAATGTGGACATGGAATATTGAGCAATGGATATGGAATTTTAGAAAATACATATTATGTCCAATATCATTGACTGCATTTTTGAATTACAATTACGTATGCATAGATAAGAAAATTTAATAGTTGTAATTCATTTGAACTCTTAAAATATCTGATTCAGCATCTTTGCAAATTATTTTTAACTCTGCTAATTAAAAATGCTGTTAAGTAGCTGATAGGCCGTGAGGAGAGAGTAATGAAAATGCCAGTGTGCTGAACTGGGGTGCCATAGGGACTGGTATCTGACTTTATTTAACATCTTCATTAAGTCAATGGAAGAAGGAATTAACAGCATGGTAATGAAACTCATGGAGGATACTAAATTAGAATGTACACCAATAGAAATAATAAAAATGGACACATTTGAAACACAGGCAGAAAATAACACTATGAGACAGGAGAAATGAAAACATATACGAGAACATACGTCAATAATATTTTGAATCACAGATATTCGTATCACGGAAGAAAACTTGACTGCAGCAGTGCTGAGCATTGTATCATAACTCTTCCTAACTAGTAACAAGTTAATTATAATATTAAGGAAGATTGTTTCTGTCTCTGTTCTCATGAAACAGGTTAGATTTATCAGATCTACCAAATATTTGTTCCAGAACAAGTAACACTAATCCTTGGATAATGGAGTAAAACTTTCTAAAGAGTCACAAACTGACACTATATTCTATGATTTTAAAAGCAATGTTGTAAGAGATGATGTCATATCAAAGTTTCATATGACTGCCCAGTTTTTAAGTACTATTTTTTAATCCTAACATTTAACCAGTAACATCGATTTTCATCTTATAAGCTAGCACAGCTGAACTCAAAGTATGAAAAACATTTTAATCAGCTAGGGTAAGGATATATAATAAAAAATAAATAAAAATAAAAAAATATACTTTTTGTTTTCAAATAGTAAATATCTAAACCTTTCATGAGTTTAGATAAACATCCATTTGATGTTCCAAGACAGTTCATTTGTGATTTTGCTACTTATGACTATTATACTAAATTTATTCTGATGGGGATAGATTTATAACACCAGCATTCTTTCTTTCTCAGTTCTGTGTATCAAACAACAACAACAACAACAACAACAAACAGTACACTTGGAATTTTCTCTCTTTGATTTCTACATTTTTCTCTGCCTATACTTTGAGGGAATGGCTCAGAGGAACAGATAGCATATATAAGAGCAGGACAATAAGGTTCTTTCTTCTATCTACACACAATATCTAAAGGAAGATAAAACAGAGAAAGTGAGGCAATATCCTTATATACTTACTTATGCTTATACTACAAACCTTGTCTCTACTTTTTTTCCTTAAACATTAATGTACAATACACTTAGGGGTCATTAGGGGTCTCACTGTATCTTGCTCACATTAATTGCTGCTGTTACTGGAAATGTCCACTTACAGTAAAATAAATCATCATGTAAACTACAACTGCAGTGATAAAGCAGTCCAATAAGTCACACTAGAAATTTCTGGGTTGAAGTTTCATTAGGTTTATTCATATTTCCACTTACCTAGTGCAAACTTCTAACACCCTATCCATCCTTATGGTTATAAGAGTGTTACTGCTCAAGGCTGTAACATTTTTCTGGAATACAGCATCCAAGGAGAACAAAGATTGTAGTCATAAAATACTATGAAGAATAAGTTAGTATTTCCCCTTTCCTACCTGATGGATAACTAGGCAGAGAAAATACTCTGCACTGAAAGATAAAAACTGTTCATTCCACTACAATAATTCCCTACAAAATGCACATTGTATGAAACACACTAACACCATGATATTCCATTCTTACAGAAAAGATTGCTTTCCCAGCCACCACTTGGCTTAAAATTCTTACTGAAAACATGCCTTTTATGAATGTCATTGGATACGTAAGGTAATGGTCTGTGATAACTGGGAGAAAGGAAAGAAATAGTTTCAGAAAATCAAGAATTGGTTTGAAAACAGTTCGTTGTATTGACAGTATTACTAAGTTGGAAGTGATAATTCTTAGTTTAGCAATTTAGTGTGGCTTCACACTTCACCTATTCTCTGTGTATATGCAGTCTAACAGGAATTTTACTTATGTCTGTGACTATGTAATAAGCAAAATTAAAACATTAATTTGTGTCAAAGACTATTCAGTGCACAAGTCCAATTTATAAAGATATTCCCACCACCTCCAAGTGGGAAAGAAAAGTGACTTATTTGTCACAGCTATACACATATGTACAGTATATGCAATAGCAACACAAATATTATATAGCATATACAAAATATATATTTCATTGCTCTTTATAACAATATTTTACCTATTTATTCATATTGTGGTGATAATACTTCATTCACTTTGAAGTACAATGGTTAAAACTTACTTAAGCACAAGAAATGATGACTTCGAAACAGTGTCAATGATGTTATCATTGGAAAATCTTTGAACTTGTTATTTGAATTTCATCAATAACCAATGGAGCAACTCTTCAAAAACAGAGTCTGTATCAAAGAAAACTATTTAAATACATAATTTTGCTTTTAAACTTAGGAAAATTATAGGCATTTCACAGAAAGTATGACCCAACATGTCAAGACAAATGTCTAGTACATTTTTCTTCCATTCTAACAGAAAAAGCTTCTAATTATCAATAAAACAGTATTTTAAAATTATTCAAACTGCCAAAAATAATGATGGAAACTGTTCTGAACAAAAGTTATAGACTATTTATTCAACGTACAAGATTGAAATTGAATGACTTAAGTGTTCATCTATCAATATTAAGTATGTACAGGTGTTGTTTTGAGGTGTGAAGATTTTTTTTTTGTTGTTTAAAGATTGCTCTTCTCTTTTGTTTTTTTTTTTGGTCTAAATTCAGCCAGTAAGAATTATTTTCTAAGGAGTCCAGTTAAATACAGTTAACATGCAGCACCTTTCAATATGTTATTTCAGAGTTTGCATTTGACAGTGCAAATCTTCTCAACACTTTACCAGAAGCCATACAGAATCTGCAACTTGGGCAGAAGGAATTAAATTTCATAGTTCTTTCAGGGAAAAATATTACATGTTTTTGCAAAAATAAATAAATAAATAATAATAATAAAAAATAATAATAAAAAATCACATGCTGATAGTGAATAACTAAGTGTTCAAAGCAAAGAAAAATTAACTTTTTCTGTGATGCATGTTTCGAACTTCTAATAGCAAGTCTGAGTCTTCAGAATAGCTATGTTAGAATTAGGAAGGATGCTAATAGGGAATGAAAATGGGTAGGAAAGAATTATAGATGTAATAAGAAAAAAGGTGGAGAAACAGAGTAGTTCCAACTAATGCATTTAATTGTAATGTTAAAGCACAGTATCACAGATGTTAGAGTAAAGAAATGCAATTCATTGTACAAAATGACTTTGTAAAAATGATGCTTTGATTTCATGCAAAATTTAGTAGAAGCAACCAGCGAGCTGCATATTGCATCACTAGGTCATGGATGTAGATAAAGATAATTGTGAAATTCAAATGACATAAGCCCTTTAAAACACAATTAGAGAATAATAAATCTTTACAGCTCAACACCTTTCCAACACAGGAAACAGAGAGTTAACCAGAGTACCTAATTAAAAAAAAAAAAAAAATTAAAGGAGGAATAAATCTGCTATAGGGAGCTGGCTTGATAGACCTTTGAAGGTCTTCAAAACTCTCACTAATATGTTATTCTCTCAAAAATATTCCCATAATTCTGCTGTCTCCCATCATTCCTTGCCTCGAGATTCATCTGTCAACTTTGATGCATCTTTTAAAGTACCCCTCCAAGCCTAAAAACCATGACTACAGACCACAGAAGAGAACTCTTTGCTTTGAAACTAGCTGATCAATCAGAAGATCATTTACCTGCAAGCATTATTTGGTGAAGCTAAAGCGGCACATCAACCAGCAGCATCTGAAGGCTGAGGCAGCAAAACGTCAACAACAAATTGTCATTGGCATTCCATTTATGAGCCTTCAAACAGCATCAGATCTTTTCCATGAGAAACCAGATCAGGTCAGACTGGAGCTGAATATTTCTTAACAAGCTAACCATCAAAAGAACTTACGTTTTGAATAAAAAGGCTATCATTTGTTGATTTGAATATCAAAGGGATCCACTGCAAACTCCCAGTCTAGAAAAACCTCCCTAAGCTACACCAGACAGGTGTTTAATAATCTATTATTAAGGCACTATTTTAGGTTACTCAGAATCATAAAAAATAGCTGTAACTGTGAAGCTGCAAATGGGACTGCACAAAGAAATGAATGCTATTAACATACTATTAACAATTCAAAAGAATGAGTTGACATACCAATCAAACTTGTTAATTGACTGTCAATGGCCTGTCCCTGAATATACAACATGACTGCATTATATATTTCAAATGCTGACAGGAAGACAGTTTCATTTGCATTAACTTCATAAACTGATCAACAACCAAACTGCCACATACATTTATAATGGGAAGCTGAATCATTTCAATATTCATGCAGCTCTGTAATTGTAAATTAGGTACTGGCAAACAATACAATACTGTACATACTCTAAAATATCCTAAATTTCTCTGACCTAGTTTATTAAAAAAAAAAAAAAAAAAAAAGGAAAAAAGTTGTCTCTTACAAAGATGATTATTACTTTAATTTATGGTTCGTGCCTTAGGCAAAATTTGCTTGCAGCCTGTTTTGCAGCCATACTTTATAACTCTACTGTAGATGCGTAACTGGTCTGCTATATATGAGGCGCACAAAGTGATGTAAAATTTTCCTTGCTTTCTTTCTGTGAAGTGTAAATGTCATTAAAATACAGACTAAATCTGTAAAAAAGTGAATGAAAATCTGTACTATTTCCCTGCTATGACACAAAGCAGATGTCAGCACCAAAACCACTGCAACTTTCTAATCAGATATCAAAACATGTAATTTAAAGTGGAAAGTATTGTTCTTTCACATCCTTCCTTGTTTCCTAGAATTTATTGCCCTCAAAGGTTCTGTCTATGTAAAGCATGTTGACCAAATATATCTCGTAATTACAGCTGTTCAGTTTCATTGGGATTGACAGTGATAGCAGCTGAAATGGCTGTAACAGCACTGCCATTTTAGCCAAATGGTTAGTCAGACATACTCTGACGAAAGTCACAAATCACAGTAGTTGAAAGAGCAGAAGTGTTTCTTATACTCCTACGTGTATTTATCAACACAGTAGAAGTGATCATAGGCTGATAGTAACATGAAAGCTACAAAAAAAAATCCGTAACAAAAGATAGAGATGAACACTTATCTCATTTAGGATCTCCCACTACGATATTTAGGATATTGCACTTATTCTTACTGAAAAATATAGCTAACAGTTAAGCCTTCTAATATTGTCATTACCAACTTTGTATATAAGTATCTATTTACGTGGTTTGATTGTATAGGGTAGATATGAAAAAAGAAATTTGTTTTTATTTGTCCATGAAGTGCTGTAGGCATATTTATCACAGTTTATACAGAAATAATAGCATTGCTTTGAGAACTGGAGAAATGAAGTTAAGTAGAAATGCCATAAATGAGGATTAAGTCATGAGGCTTTAAAAAGGTTCCACTGAAATCTAAGTAGTAATTGATCAAAAATTCTGAAGTTGTCAGGTCAAGAACATTCCATCTCTATCTGTATGACCTAGAGGGAGCATAAGCAAGTTTTAAACACCTCAACTGTAAATGCATGTTGTCTTCTTTTGCTCTCTTTTATTACTACTACTTTCATCCTGTCAATACAGCAGCCACTTCTCTGACTTTAAAGTTATTGCAAGAAGAACCATGCACTATACCAGCATAACCATACAGATATCACATAAATGTCAAATAAATCTGCAGTCATGACAATCTTCTCCTGCATTTCTTTTCACATAAAGCATATCAGAGGACAATTTCTGTGAGCTACTATATTTTAGACTTTATTATTTGTACTACAGATGTAAGACTGAGAAGAAAAAAAATATTCACGTTTATTGTTCTAGCAATTGCAATTGAGGAGTAGAAAGATTAACAAATGGAAATATAAATCCATTTGAAAAGCTGGAATATAGAGGAGTCACTGTGGTGAAAGCAGTCCCAAATCACCCTAACTGAAAATCACAAAAGATTATTTATACTACAAACTAGATATTAGCTTTGATATCTTTCCTGAAGTATAAACTGAGTAACTGTCATACTGAACAACATCTTATGTGGGTACTGCTAAGTTCTTACACTGACAATACAGGCGTCATTAAGCCTGCAACACTCTTTCAGATAATCAGTTTAACATACACAGTATGTCATTAAAAGCTTTTTATTAAACCGTCAAGGTAAAGAACAGCTCATCACTAGAAGGATGCAGTATCTATAAAACCGGCCATCATAGAAGGAGCTGGTCATTTATGTGCTAATAGTAACATACAGCTACACTGAATTCAGCAATTCATGCTCCAAGATTTATGAATATTGATCATAAAATATATACACATACACAGCTAAAATATATGCACACAAGCACATTACTGAAAGAGAAATTGTGAAGGATATTCACATTTCAAAAAGGCACTTTATTCATTATAAGAAGCTGCAGTTTGACTTAATTGCTTGAAGATTTACATTTTAAATGATCACTTGCAAATTTACTGGAATATACATAGTCAATGAATTTTTCACTCTCTTTGCTGAAATCTTCCTGACTTTCAATTGCCTCTGACCAGCACAGATTATCAAGGTGGGGATAAAAATTGTGATTCATCACTCCTGTTCTTAAGAATGAAACTATAACAGCAGTTCAGACCAGCAAAGTAAAACAAAACTATGCATGAGTTTAAACCATCAATAAGTTTCTTGTTATTCTACTACTATAGTTTCTGAATAACTAGATTAATGACAGAACTATATGTATAATACCAGACTAATGTCTAAATTTCATTTATAGAATCCAAATTTATTGCTGCCTTTTCAGAACTTAGGAAAAAATAATCTTGCAGATTTGTTATTGTTCAAAAGAAGAAAGCTTAAACTTCACACAGTGTGAGCCACAGACAACTTAACCAAGACTCTTCAGGCAATTCCTTAAATACAGAATAAGATCTGACAGATCGCTTCACAGGAGGGAAAAGCCCAGAAAGAAAATGTTCAGCGAATGTTTAGTATTCTATCCATCTAAGAAATATCCAAAGCCTTCCATCCCACAAGGAGAAGACTGCTTCTGAAATTCTAAGCACCACATAAACTTATCATATTATAGATCTCTTTTTAACCTTGTGTGCTCTTCGTCCAAGGGCTGTGATCGATGTAATAACTCCAGAAGATATATATATTCAACAACATTTGTAAAAGTTCAGTTTTGCATGATTAAAATTCACTTACCTATCAAGGCAGTTAGAACAAAGTTGAACCATAAGGAAATAAAACCAGGTTTGTCTCCTGTGTATGTTTGTCACAGAAAGAACTGCAATATTTGTAAGTCACAGTAGTTGCACATCCCTAGCATGACAAAAAGTAAATCAGTTTCCTGTAATAGAGTTGCAGTTAGTGCTAATGTATTATTTACTGTACTCATCTCAACCTTCACAATAATCCCATCCTGTTCAGTTGTCATTACTATAATTACCCCCTTTCCAAAGCAGTAGGGTGTTTGAGTTGGTTATAAAAAAAGTAAACACAAGCCCTTGCAGCTGGTGGCTAAACATTGCCAATCTTGCGTATTGGGTATTCGACCTTGATAGGGCAGTTCTCAGGTTGCTCCATATGAGACAAATGTCTCATTAACATTTTCAGGTTTGAATGCCCAATTTTTCACAGCAAGAATGTCATTGCAACTTATTCCTTCAAAACATTCATTACTTTTACTGTCATGAAATTAGACTATTGCAGAAGGCCTCTCTGGTCCCTAACAATCGAGGAGGGTTTCTTCCCATTATAGAGGCACTCAGTTTTTCTTTCCTACCTGGTAAAACATGGATGAACCTTAAAGATGAAAATGATTTACAAATACATAAAATGCATGTTAAATATCAACAGAATTGAAATCTGCTGCCTTTCAAGTATGCAATGCAATTTACAGTATCTAACTGATCCAACTCAAAATCTGGCAGTTAGGAAGCCAAACTGCAGTATAACTTACACTATACTATTATTATTGTTTAAGGCTAAACATATAGCTCAAAAGTCTACCACATTCCTAACAGGAATATCACTGATAAAACTGCAAAGCAAAAACAAAAAAATAGCAGAAAGCAACTGTTGTTCCAATCTAAGATTAGTATATGACAAAAACACGGTGCAACAATCCAATTTCCAGCTTGTATCATACATCTCATAACTCATGATGCTTAAGAAGTATATGGATGTGCTATGCCATTTCCATAGACATTTCAAAGTATGTATACATTTTTAGTGCTGAACAACTTAGTTTATGTATAATATCTTAAGAATTCATACTTTATTTTCAAATGCCAAAACCTACCATATCAAGAGTAGTAAGCCCTAACATGAAACCAACTATTACCATATATCAAAACCACTCCTTTAATAAGGTTCCTAGGTTTGTTACTCAGCTACAAATGTTGCAGAATTTTAGCCTGAGGTTTTTCAGGTCTTCCTTATAGACGCTGAATAGAAGATCCTTGAAGAGTTACGGATGATGTCTGTTTAGGCTCTCAAAGACCACACTGAATTTTGGTGCTTAGAAAATGACAATTCATAATTCACCATGAGACATTAAAGAAAGTCTGTCTTTCTGCAGTATGTGTTTTTGTGTACATATGCATAAATATATATATATATATCCAAGAAATTAAACATAAGCATACTATCAACACTATCGTTATATACTATGTAAACTCATGCTACAGTATTTCCATTCAAAAAATGCAGAATATAGAGACAATGGGAAGACTCTGAAGAGCTTCAGTGATCTCCATTGAATATAAGTATGAGAAGATGATCATGTGTGATAGATCAAGATACAAAATTATTAATTTACAGAGATCACAAAGTATACGCACATCAGTAGGAAAAATATGCAAATTCAGAAATCACCTGAAAAATTCAATTTTGCTGAATAGTCAAATGACGTTTCTGAAGCTCACTGCAATATAGTGGCAAGAAACACCTCTATGATTGGTGCAGAAAAAGTAATTCAAGATGAAATATGTTAGGAACAGCTACTGATTTTTGTCTACAGGAGACTTATGATACACTTCAACAAAACCATTTCATAACACTGCAGTTTGGAAGTTTACTCCAAGCTCAGATTGAGGAACACGCTCTTAGAAGAATCAGACTATACATTTGTGAGTTAGAATTCTCCCTGAATTATTTAACATCAAATTCAAAAGTTAGTCATTTCCACAACTCAGTGTGACTGCACAATCTTTATTCTCATCTTTTATCTAACCATTATTAGAAGTCATTTTTCACTTACATCGTTACATACACATTTTATGCAAGAGCTCTCCTTTGGATAGCAAGCAGATGTTCACAGGCTACAGGGTTGGTTCATTTGCTTTTCACAACTGCTATACATCTAAACCTTTGTTTTCTTTTCTCATCAACTACACAATATCCGATTTTGAAATTCTGGTGGTTTTACCTTCCATTACTCATTTACATAGCATTACCACCATACTCCTGAGAAGGCAAGGACCATTCCTTATTTCATTCAGGTGATACTCCAAACAATGAATACTGCTGGCTTCCACTGGCCTCCCTAATGTATCTTGTTCACTAAGTGGAAAGAGTACAAAATTGGCAGGACCCTGGAGAATAAGAAAAAGACATGGGTAAAAGATCCTGCTGTCTTCTACTGACTACTTCAGAAGTGACAGGAACAGAATTCCCTCTAGCAACAAAGCTAGACAAGTGACAAGATACTGAATTAATCATTTTTCACACATACAGATGGGCACTATTCCACAGTTCTGTGACTCCACAGGCAGGTAAAAGAACAATGCAAGCAATACGATAATAATATATAGATGAAGAACTGATTCAATTATTTACTGAGGTTTACAAAGGAAGTTTTGTATGTGAAACATAGTCAGAAGTTTTTTCAGTGAGCATCACATGGTCTTTCTTCCTTTCGGGTTCTACTTTGAGCAGTTATGTTCTAGATCCTTTAGTCCAGGCTGTCTGAAATATCAATAAAACAATGCGTATAGGTGCATAACACTGGTCCAGTAATAGTAACATGATGTGTTTTGAAACATGGCAGATGATGTAATGGCTGCTCATGATTTGACAAGAAGATTGAAAATATGTACTTTGTAGGTTTTTGTTTGTTTTTCACCTAAAGTTAATATTGTGGTTAACAATGAGATCTCAAAACAACTATATAAACATATTTTTTTCTGTTCTTGCAGTTGAGATATACAGAATTAGCTCACTGTCCTGACCTCATTATTTAAGTATTTTCAGAAGCCAGCTATAGACATAACAATTCCAAAAAGACTGTTAAGGAACTGGAATGTTTACATACTCAGCCCTTGTGTTTGATACATATTTTCATCTGCCAAAGCACAGTTGTTTTTTTTGTTTGTTTTTCTGCGAGCATAATACAATGACCCCACTACCTCTCTGACTAATATTTAACCAACTTATTACTTTCTGCTACATTTTTCAACCATCAATTGGCCTTTACAGGCAAAAAAAAAATTGAAACTTCTCCCTTCTTTCCACAAACAATACCATAGTTCAATGACAGTTGGAATTAAAATTTCCTTCAATGTAAAAATACAAGAATTATTAAATGTTTAGAGACCATATTTTTCCCTGGTTAAAAATTAACAATGATTCTGAGAAAACTCAAAAAATTTCAAGGCAAGTCTTGAAGAATTTTTCTTTTAAGTGAACAACATTATATTTAATCTATACTTATTAGTGAAGTATAAGGAAGAAACAAACAGCAGACAATATTTGGATACAATGTACTAAACAACAGTCCCCTGATCCTGCAACGTCTTGAAGTTATCATATCTCATTCTAAAAAACAACTTTCTCTTTTCCTTCTGCAGTTCCTAATTTGTTTACTGTTTTCATGAATATTGATTTCATCCTCGAAATATACACATATTTAATTCTAATTTATCCAGGTGTATTACAAGGCATTTTACTCACTTTGAGGACTTGGAAGTTGGAAAGTTGTTACTGAAACGTGTATGACTAACAGCTCTGGAGACATATAACATTTATTCACACATATATACAGCATCACCAACAGCTCCTGGGATCTGCTCTGTCAGTAAACTCAAAGTTATACTGGAGGGACAATAGAGCTGTCGCTAGGACAGTTGAGTCATAACTTCCCAGCTGACTGCAGCACAGACTTCTGAGCTATCACAATTAAGCCAAGACCATTAGGCAAAGTCAAGAGCATCCAGCTAGTTTAAATAAAGGACATAAAATACTGATTTTAAATTTTTTCATAGAATTTAAATAGAAATGAATGGAAAGTCCTGTAATAATAAAGCCTGGCATGATCCAATTGCCACTTGAGCAATTAAGTAAGATACTACTGCCCTGGTCAAATCCAAAACTCTCTCTTGTGCTAAAATGTAACCCCACAAGTAGTTTCAGTTTCAATCCTTATCAATTTGACCCTCTTGGTAACTGAGTTTTAGAACCCATCAGCTAAATAATACATAATATTAATATCACTCATGGAAATGCACCCAATATTAACATCAACTGTGTATTTCATGTGTGCCCTAAGCACAAATTGGATCTGCAACTGAAGGCTATTATACCTGAAATTCATAGAATCATAGAATGGTTTGGATTGGAAGGGACTTTTAAAATCATCTAGTTCCAACCCCTCTGCTATAAAAGCAGGGATACCTCCCTCTAGAGCAGGTTGCTCAAAACCCCATCCAGCCTGGCCTTGAATGCCTCCAGGGAGGAGGCATTCACAACCTCACTGGGCAACCTGTTCTAGTGTTTCACCACCATCACAATAAAGAATTTCTTCCTAATATCTAGTCTGAATTTACCTTCTTCCATTTAAAACCTACTTCCCCTTGTCCTGTTGCTACCTGCCTTATAAACAATCCTGCCCCAGCTTTTCTGTAGGCCCCCTTCAGATACTGGAAGGCCACTATAATGTCTACTTGGAACCTTCTCTTCTCCAGGCTGAAAAGCCCCAGCTCTCTCAGTCTGTCATCACAGCATAGGTGCTCCAGCCCTCTGATCATCTTTATGGCCTTCCTCTGGACCTGCTCCAACAACTCCATGCCCTTCTTGTGTTGGGAGCTCCAGAACTGGACACAGTACTCCAGGTGGGGTCTCACAAGAGCAGAGTAGAGGGGCAGAATCACCTCCCTTAATCTGCTGGTCCCATTTCTCTTGATACAGCCCAGGATACTGGGCCTTCTGGGCTGCAAGTGCACATTTCCAGTTCATGCTGAATCTCTCACGAACAAATACCCACAAATCCTTCTCCTCAGGGCTGCTCTCAAGCCATTCTCCGCCCAACCTGTATCTGTGATTGAGATTGCCCTGACTCAGATGGAGGACCTTGCACTTGGCCTTGTTGAACTTCATAGGTTGGCATGGGCCTAGCTCTCAAGACTATCCAAGTCCCTCTGGATAGCATCCCTTCCCTCTAGCATGTTGACTACACCACTTAGCTTGGTTGGTCTGCAAACTTGCTGAGAGTGCACTCAATCCCACTGTCCATGTCACCTATAAGGATGCTAAATAACACCAACCCCAACACTCAACCCCTGAGGAATGCCACTCGTCACCAGGACACTTGGACACTCTCTGAGTATGACTATCCAGCCAATTCCTTATCCATCCCTCATATCCATTTTTCTCCAACATGGCAACCAGGATGTCATGCAAGACAGTGTCAAATGCTTTGCAAAAGTCCAATTTCTACCCAAAATCCTAATAGTGTAAGTTTTTACAACAAATTTACCTCAGTTCTTCAGTTTTGCTTATACATACACATCATATGCCCACACTAAACACTTCCATGCACTTCTACATCTAACTAGCAACAGGACAGTGGCAACAGGATTGACAAACAGAAGTTCTCTAACTACATCTTCTGCAACAAGAAAGTCACAATACATAAGTACATTGTTTTGTCTCACTTTAATAAATGTATTGTCTATTGGACTGCAAGAAATAATTATATTTAAATTGTATATACTCTCAACTCTCTGCTATGTGACTCAACTTAATAGAGAAATACTATCCTCAATGTAGTTGTTTTTCAACAAACTACAGAATAAAAATTACAACTACATAATCACCTAGTAAAATTTTTCAAGGTAGTTTCACCTGGAGCTACAAGTAAAATAGACATTTAAGCTTTTCTTTTAGGATTAAAAAAAAAAAAATCACCACATTTATTTTAACTTAAACATAGAAATTTTGAAATTTTAATCTCTTATAATCATGGTTGGAATTGATGACCTTGAAAGTGTTTTCCAAACTAAATTATTCTATTCTTCTAGATATACGCCATGAGGATTCTCTTTCAAAACACAGCAAAACATTGTAATTTTTTTTGCAAGACATACAGTTCTTGAGACTGTAAGTATTAATGATTAACTATTACATGAGTTAAAATAAAGATTCGAATCAAATAAGTGAACCTTACTCATCTGTATGCTTGAGCTCTTATAATAAAGGACCCCATCTTTACAATATTTCAAATAGTTCAAAACTATCCCAAACTGTTCAGTATCATGTTGAAAAACAGAATACAAAAGCAAAATTATTAATACTTCTTAATACATAATTCTCATATTTATTTAAGCACTTGACATAGAAATGTCTCAGATGGAGGACCTTGCACTAAGGTCTAAATAACAATTGTTTACAACTGTTCTTTTCAGGTCCACAGTTGCATCAAGCAAACAACAGTTTCAAAACAAAAATCTTGAATCAAATAGAATATGCGTGGCTATCAGGAAATGTACAACCTCAACAGAATATATTTTAAGCCTTACTGTGAAAGAAATTGGATCCAAAAAATGCAAAGATAAATCTGAAAGAAAACAGTAACAGATATTTCCCATTTTGGAGCTGCCAAAGTCCTAAGGGTGAAATGCTTTTTTTTTTTGCTGAGAAAACAATATATTTTTTTATGAAAAACAACTCAGAATAATCCCAGGGCCTTAACTGTTATGGAAAGAAGAGACAATTTCCTATTTGAAATTTCCCTATTGTTAAAAATGCTCTGGATACAATCTTACAGTGACTCATAAGCTGGTATAAATTTTAGAAGTCTGCACAAGTCACTGTAAACTAGAGGGATTTGGAAGAAGAGACTGTAATTTGCAGCTGTTATTTGTATGAGTGGTGTTTTAAAGAACAGTAAAGAGAAAGGAGAAATTACTTCCTCTTTCCAATTCTCAGTTTGGTTTTATATGCTTAAAATAAGCAGGGATTCAGGATCTGGAGCTCTTGCTGAAAGATGCATGCAGGGTTTCTAAACAAAGTAAAGAATTAATACTATTAAACAACTATTAGCTACTATTAAACTCTTTGCACCTGCTGTAGTTTCCATGGAAATAAATAGGAGGCATTACTTTTGAAGTAGTTTTTTGGTTTTTTTTTGTTTTTTTTCCTCAAAAAACCTCAACAGCCTTACTATGTATGCATACTTCTGAGGTTTTGACTTTTACAGATGGCCATATTTCAATATTGCTCAGCAGTTAGCAGCTCCCATGGAGAAATTGAGAGCTCAGAAAAACTGAAAATGTTATATGCTGAAGAGTAATCTAATAATATATAATAACAATATAAAAATACAGTTGGTTAACTACCAGTGTACTGACAACAAATAATTTCTATTTTAAATAACTGTCATGCTGACACATCCTGAATACTAGTTAAATAATGAGGGTAGTTAATTATTTTTTTGGTTGAAGAAATCAATTCTCTATAATTGGAAGGAAAAAACCAAACAATATGTTTTCTCACTACTTTTCTAACTCTCCCTCTCAATGCTAGTCTTTTCTGCTTACTCTTTCTTTTTCCTCTTATTTTCTCAGAACAACATAATATGGAAGTAGCTTTAAGCTGGCTAACTGAAATGCTTACAGTTTGAGTCCAGTGTAGTTTAGCTGGGTGAGGGCATAGAAAGGATTCTATTTCTTGTCTACACACAGTATCTTCCAACTCACAGGTTCTCTGTTAGCTTTACCATAATGTACTCAGAATACCAGGTTTACTCTGCATCACATGCAAACAATAGAATCCATGCAGTTCTATTTCTTCTTCCCTCAATTCTTTCCTCCTTTTTGCAGATCAACTTAAGAGAATAGGTAGAGGACGCAACATTTTGAGAAGAATCAGACTTCACAATACATTTGTTCTATGTCTACTAAAATGGGAATGAGTTACATTTCTAGAGAATTCACATACAGGAAGAGGAAGACCAGTGAAAGATGTACTTTCAGGTGAGTATCAAGGGACTTTTCCTGCCTAACTTATGATCTCTTGCCTTTCATTTTCTCTGCATTCTCCTGAGCTGGGTGACAGGCACAGCCTACTGAGGGTGTTGAAACCACAGACTGTTCCAATCCTTACTTTCAGATTATGGCATTTCAGTATTTTCAGATTAACTCTTCAGTCACAAGTCAAAAACTACACAGGAAGCTCTAAAGAATAAGGACAAAAGAATACATAAGTGTACACTACATACATGCATTTTACATATGTCTAGAACTTAATCTGAAGAACCTTTTTAGTTAAGAACTCTATGAATAAAAAGTATGCAAATCAACTGGAAAGTTTTAGACTGAACTTGCTGCATGAAAAAAATCACATTTTTTCCCCCACACATGCTGATAAACTATGTTGGAAGCCGCTGACAGTCAGTAGACAAAACCTCTTTAGAGCAAAGTAATATTCAAAGGATAATTAATATGTATGTATGAAGTACTGTCAAGACTAATTTATCTGAAGATTTCCAAATGTGAAAGATATGAAAGAAAAGCAAAGAAAAAGGTAATGGAAACACATAAGGAAGAACAACTTGGGATATGTGTTCTTCTATCTGAAACCCTAAGGAATCTAGAAAAATGTCCCTATTTTTCCTCTTATGGACTCTCTCCTTCCTCTTGCATTAGTAGTTTTAGTAGAGAATGGCAGAGAAAAGAATTGGAAGTAATATACTACAAAGTATATTAACTATTAGCTAGAAAACTTTGTTCTTCAGACACAGCAGACATTATTTCTGCTTTTTATTCATTCCAGAGTGTCCACTATATAAACGACAGTGAAATTGAACATCTCTTATCACCTGCTGCCTTTTTTAAAGGAAGTAGAAAAAGGAAATATGTGAATTCTACTGAACATAATAAGTTGTTAAATTCTATACAAATATGGCAAGGATCCCAGAAAAGTGGTAAATGAACATTCATGATTGAAAATGACAAATGTTGAGAAAACGTTACATAAGAAGTTGTATCATATCTTATACTCAGACAACTTGATCCTTCACTGGACATGTTAACAAAATATTATTAATAGTACCTAGTATAAATTAAGTATTTTACATAGATTCTGTTGTCAGAAAGGTGAATCCTATAGGCATGTTTTAAATTCATCACCAAATACTAGGAAGAAAATTTATTCAGAGACCAAATGTAAAAATATTGTTTGAATATTCTTTATCAAGATTGTATTACAAATCATTAAACAATAATGGAAAGTTTCAAAGCTCTTATAATTTTCAGTCACTTCTGTTATGTTTTTGTGCTCCAAACATCCATACATCCAAACGTTGTATTTTCTATATTCTAAAATTAAGTTATACAGGAAAATACTATCAATCATTAAGTAATCACTGCAAACTCAAGGAATCGTAATTCAAAGTTGCTCACTCATCAACATTAGCCCTCAAAACTCAATTCAGTCTATGTTACCAAAATGAAGTGGATTAGTAAACAGTACAAAACATTTTCTGAGACAACAGTAAAGAAAATCTGAACACTTGTTGCTTTGCACTCAAAGATTACCAAAATATATCTTAAGAATAAAATATTAACCAACCTTTAAATAGAGAGGCAAAGACTATTCATTCTGTCAGTTGAAAACATAATCATCATAGATCACCCAGAAAAGTAAGAAAAATACACAGTGGTTTTTACAGATTGTTTTGCTTCCCCTTGTGCTGTACTAAATATTAAATAATGTAGTATAGAGTATTCCAATTCTATAACAGATAAAGTTCTTTTTCCATTATTTATTTATTTATCTTGTAATATATAAACCAGAATGTAGGAACCTTTTTTGTTACAGAAATAATGTTTTTCTTCATTGATTCTACACATTCGTTATGATCTCTGACAAGTATAGTGATTTGAAAACTTAATCAAAGCTGTAAATTATGGAAAAAATAATTAAGAATTCAAAAAATCTACACAGCACTAGCAGGACTTTGTTTTTTGGGGGGGTGGAGGAGGTTAACAATATCAAAATACAGTTCTTATGCAAAGCTCTATAAACAAAAAAACCCTCACTAAAAAACTTGATCAAATTACAATTGTGCAGTAATGTTACTGTCACATGTATCTTGACCCAAGTGCCTGCAATTTTATTTATATTGAGTTGTACCCTAAGGTAATTATTTTCAAAAATCTGAATTCTACTGTATTAACCATCTGACTATCAACCTGAGGTAGGAAGAATTATTTGAATACCATGGACAGTAAAACAGGTCCTTAGAAGTGACAATTTTCTTTTCATTTCCCCCCCTCTTTATTTTGATTTTATTATTAGACCCTCAACTCGCAAATGCTCAACTGTCACAAAAGATCAGTGTTACTGCACCAATGGCATTAATCTGTTGTTTGAAATGTATAACAAAAGACAAATAAAGGAGACATTGCAAAATGTCTTCCTCAAGTAGAACCAGATATTGAAATGATAAATAACATAACCTATGAGCACTAGCTATAATGTTCTTGGGCAGAAGAGATTTCTAAATATCAAATACTGTTGCTTCGTTGTCAGACATTCCATAAATAAACTGTGGTCAATTCATGACATTGGACCTTTTCTTCTTGCTATGCTACTGTAAATAAGTATGTTCCCCTTGCCTGTCTGAATTCTACATGCCTATTTCGAGAAATGCCGCAGCATATAAGTAACACTGTCATGTCCGTTTTGTCAACTACATGCTGATTATCCTTTTCTATCTGCAGTTTGGGAATATTATCAAGGTCAGAAGCAATCGCTCAGAAAACTGATTCTGAAGCACTTGTGTCCGATAATTTCTCTAAGGAATTTTCATAAATAAACCTCATAACGCAGTTATCTGAAATATTTATCTTTCTTATGTACTGTGAAAACAGAAATTGTACCAGTAACTCATCAGGTGCCTAGTCAAGGTGTGCGTTTATTGCATGTAATTGTGTCTTATTCAAAAATGATATGTCTAATTTACCATTATCATATCTAACTTCTACAAGCACTTGGGAAAATGTCCACCTCCTTCAACTCTCCTAACCTCCACTTTTCTTGTTTTTTTTTTTTGTTGTTGGTTTTTTTTTTTTTTTTTTTTTTTTTGACAAATTGGTTATGAGGCATTTACAACTGATGCACATATCACAAAATTATTTCTGCCAAGCTTCCTCCATGACCTGCCCGTGGGACATGACATGCTCTGAGATGCATCGCTCTATCAAACTGAATCTTTCCAGGACAATGCAAATTATGACAAATTCCATCATCCTGCATTATGCGCTTCATGCTAATCTTCCTAATTCGAGAAAATCAGAAGGGCTTGCTGTTCTGCTGAAGGGCACGTTGTCTAAATGAATGATAGTGAAGGAACATTTGCAATCCCCTTCGTCTTCTAATCCCAGCTGTGGCCACCCCTGCCCTAAAACCACTGAGCAACCTTTCCTCCTATATAACACTTGCATCAGAATTAATTCCTGATCAGTCCTTTGACAGAATATAGAGAAAAACAGTGTGCTTTTTTGGTTCTGGAATTAAATGAATATACTATTGTAAAACTTTGGAAACGCATTTTTAACAAAATTTTACCTGTAGACCTTTTCAGCTTATTTCTTCTAGGCTAACAGTCCTTCACAGGAGGAGTACAATCTTTATGAAAATCTAAATTACCTCCAACAGATTCTGAAACAACAATGTCAACAAGTTTCAGGCAATTTCTGGTCTTGAGCACTTTTGACTTGGGGAGGTTATGCTGCTGGCTCAAAGAAAACAACCAACCTGCAATGCATTCTTCAGAAACTCCACAGGATAGGAAACTACATCTCTGAGTCATTCTTCTCTAGCTCAGAAGGTGGCAGTATTACTACATGGAAGAAATGTGCTAACTACCCAGTATTACACATCCACATCGCTGAAATAAACATGTTTAATTCCCAAAGAAGCATATATTTTATCCTGTGGCATAATTTACTTATAACATTAAAACTCAAACATGGAGCAATTTGTAGCAATAACTATGATTATGCTGTTAGTGGCCCAAATGTCACTGTCTAGATTAGGCTAAATGATACCTAGCACCATAGAGCTTCTGTGATTTATATTTTATTATCACTGTTAGAACTTGCATGCTTAAAAGGCTCCCCATTCAAATTATTCAGTTTTCTCAATGACTGAAGTAATCACAGAAATGATAATATTACGATGAATGATATAAGTTTAAAATCATAGCAATGCTTAAAACATACAAACATTTCGGATAGGCAAATGTTAGATATTTAAAAACAAAACTTCATGGTAAAAATACAATGTGTATTAAAATGCATCACAGTTTTTGCAGTCTGCAAGACTGAAATTAAAAGATTTTAGACTCAAGAAAAAGTATACCGCTTTATAAAATGAAATGTGCGCTTTAACAATGCTTTCAGAAATATCAATAAATACATTTATGATGCTGTCTCATTAAAAAGAGAGAATATTGAGATAGATTAAATAGATTTTATTTTAATTTGCATACTGAATAATAGGAAATTTATATTTATATAATTTTTATACTGTTATTTATATATACATATACATATGTATCTATATAGTTAGATCCTTTCAATCTAAGGGAATGGTATCATGCCAATTTGCAGATAATATTTCTTCTACACCATTACTTTAGATGATAAAATATTTTTTATTTATGAAAAATAAAGTGTAACCCTTATTTTCCAGTTCAAAAAGTTTTTCAGAATCAATAAACTAAGTACTTACATAGGAACCAAGATATAGACAAGTTTTATTTTGCATTTACTGTCTATGCCTTAATGGAATCTTGTATAATTGACTTGAGGCTTTACTGAGTCTTCATACATGCCTAATAAGTACACAGCACAGATCTGCATTACAGAATTACTAGGAAGAGACAAGAAGATCTTTAGTTTTATACTTCATTCCCAGTGAGACCCAAACCCTCAGAGGTAAACGACTATGTGAGCATCATTTCAGCAAAAGGCACCGGGCACACCCTGTGCATGCTGTGGCTTGTTGACATGAACCAGGGCAGGCAGACACCAATAATACATGAAGTGCGGTTCAGAGGCAATTAGGATCAGTTGTCAAGGCCAGGCCATTAATGAAAGAACATGTCAGAGGAGCCGGAGACTTCAATGGTTGAGGGCAAGAAGGCGATTTAGTGTGACAGATCGAGTCCTTCCAATGTCCTCAGTGGTACATGCTAATACCAGCCTTAACAACCTTTTGTGGCAGTGTATAATGCGACTAACATGGACTTTGATTCAGCAAAATGACTGCTGCCACTGTTAGTCTGTTTCATTCCAACAACAGTAAAAGCACTGCTACAAATAATTACCCACTTCCTTCTCCCCCCTGCTCCATTTAATGCAGCACTGCTTTATGCATGCCATACTGTTTCTCACTAGAAGGTCACAACGTTTATCCTGTGGCTTTCTTTTTTTTTTTTTTTTTTTTCTTGGTGATGCCTTTTCTATTTGTTAATATAATCTGAAATTTTCCCATAAAATAATTAGGTTGAAAAAACGGAAATTAACTACAAATTCAATACTGTCTCATGTGATTAACAAGAAATGGAAAAAAAAGAGCAAACCAAACTGGTCTAAAGGATTCACTTATGTAAGAGCTGTTACGTGTGATAATTATTAACATAATCTACTAGATTAAAAGCATATAGCAATTTGAGTATTCAGTACCACTTCTAATACTAATTTTCTTCTAAGGGTCTTAGTGTTCAGGTCCCATGTGAATATACAATACCATGCATTTAGGAGTGAAAAATTTGTGACAACACAAAATGAAGAAAAAAAAATGAATAGACATATTCACTAAAACTCCCCACACATTTCAAGGGTGAATTCATAGATTTGTCAAAGTAAACACTGTTTTATCAGTGATAAAAATTACAACTTGAGGCCTATTTTACTCCTCTTACATCAGATGATACGGTTCTCTCCTATCACTTCTGTCACTTGACAATTCCTGAACTGACCTTTCTAGAGACAACACTTATCTCAGAGTGACAGCAGAAACTATCTCTGCAGGATGAATTTCCTTCTTTCTCTTTATTTCTGTCCACTTTGCCTACTTTCTGACTCGTTTTAGCTTCTCTCATATTTTTCATCTTTTCTTGTTGTATTAATTCTACAGTTAACCTCTTAACCAAACTTAGCCAGCATTTCATTTCCAACCCAAAGCTTTGAACATTGAATATCTACTTTGTTAGATTTGGCATAGTTTACTGAAGTATTTGTTTGTTCCTTTGCAACATTCTTAGCCTCAATTTGATTCATTGTCATTTTTGTTATTTCTTTCTCTTCTTTCCCCTTTCACTATATTCAGCTCCTTAACCCACTAGCTAAGACAAAAATCCCACTGACTACAATATAAATATACTTTCATGAAAGTAAATATTACTACCAACATTTATGGCATTTAACTGACAAGATTTTCGGCATTTAACAGAATTAGAAGTTCTGGTAATTTTTGATGCTGTAATGTACAATGCACTGTGTTCAATGGGTACAATACGAAAAACTCTGAGCAGAAACATAATTGAAAGAGCAGTGATCTGTTTTAATGACACCTCTTCATTACTTTGGTTGGCAATAATCATGACCAAAAGAAAGTTATATCTAACTCTTGGCATATATATTAGGAATTAACATTAACTTAAAAAATTAAGCATGTGGCTAACCCAATCAAGTCTTAGATTTCAATTAGCTTTAATATTCTACCTACAGATATATCAATGATTACCCTTTCTTACTGAGTTTGGTTTAGAAAAATAGAGCACTAACAAATAACATAAAAAACCCACAAACATTACTCTACGCTGCAATATTTGATAAAGAGCAGCAGAATCGCTAAGTAACTTCAGGACATATGTTTAAAGGATATTTTAATTTCTCTGTGCTTTCCTGTAATAATTTAATTCTTGCATCTGTAACCTACCATAAATTTTAAAAATTAAAGAAAATATTTGAAAACAGTTGCTTGAATATCATTAGTTTCTTCTGTAGAGAGATTAAAAAAAATATATTTTCCGCACAGTTAAACAGAACTTTTTTCACTAACTCAAGTTTTATTTGATAGTTTTCTAATACTGTAATAAACACAGGATATTTGTATCATAATAAATAACTAGATACATAGATGACAGTTAGCAAACACAATCCTCATCACAAAGATTTAATGTTATAAAGCTCTGAAATATTCCTGAAACTTTAGATATACTAGATAAGGGATATTTTTGTGCAATTGTAACAGAACCATTCACTAAAATGAAAAGCCTAGTAGGTTTTAAAAGTAAATAGGAATATTTTAAAAGTAAATTGAAGAACTGAACATAAATATATTATTAGTATATTAGAACCTGTAGTATTTCACAATCAAGACGTGTTCCTAAACTGGAACTATTTTTACTATCCACTCATATGTACAGATACTTTCTATTTGCTACCATTTCCGTTCATTCTGAATGCCTGGCGAACACATTCCAATTACAACAGATGCCTTACCATACAAATCTTGTGACTTTAAGGAAGCATTATTTCTTCTTAAAAACAACCCTTTCCTTCTCAAATTACTGAATAAAGGGAATAAAAAAAGGCAAATAAAAAGAATGAAAGAAAATAAATACATCATACCAGTAAAAATCCCCCTATGTAAGCGCTAAGGATTGCAGCAAAAGAAACATAAAAAATAATTAGAAAATGAAATAACTTCTCTGCCTAATACTAACAAATCATCTTACACAGTAATCTTCATCTCTGTGGACTACAAAATATTTCACTTTTAGTCAGAAACAGAAGAAACAGGTCACACTGACACCATACCATAACTGGGAGAAAAATAATGTTATCTTGCCGAAAGTGAATTGTAATTTTCTCTTATAAGATAACAAGACACAACATGAAGTCTACCAGAATTTTGGAGCCAAAACATTTATTTTTGAACCCTCGCTGGATGTTGACCTCAAGTTACAAAAGCCTCTCAGTTTGCTTGCTGAAAGAGAGAAATGGTTCAGGGAAGCAATGCATGTAAAAATGTCACCTATAAGGTAAGTTTTCCTACATTAACATGCAAGAACCAGTAGGAATAATTCGCCACAAACTCAGAAAATAAATAAACACAAAACAAAACACAAAAGATAAACAACTAGAAATTACCCTCAAATGACTATCTGCTGTAGAGGAAAAACATCTAAACCTTTCAAAACACTCTATTAGCCTTGGAAACAATAAAAATGAGATGTCAAAACTTGCTCTTTGGTGCAGAAAAATCAAATCCTGGACTCTCTGAGCCTAAGACCAATGCATCCCTTGCCATAGACATGCAAGTAAGCTTGGCTTTTCCATTTTAACCTGCTGTAAAATGCAACAGTCAGGTAAACTAATCTTGCTTTGAAAAAATTGTTCTGTTTCATCACTAAAGCTGCTAAGAGAATGTTCTCTGCAACAGAATTCTCTTAAAGGATTTCAAGGATGCTTTTTGTTCACAGAATTTGTGGTGAGAAACAGTACACTTGAACTCGGGGATAAAAAACATTAACTGCAGTTTAAAGGAATGCTCTGCCTCTCTAGCACTTGTACTTGAGAATAGATAATAATGTTGTCTTGAAAGAATGATTTTTTTCAGGTTTTTAGAGAAGTAAGAGGAAGCTTAGTCAAAACAAATTGAAGAATAAAAATGATTTGCAGTCTCTCAGAATCAATAAGAAAGGATGGGAAAACAACCAATAATCAATCTCCTTAAAAGGTTGACGATCTTACCAAGAGCCATGGACACAAACTGCTCTAGCTCTAAAGATGACTGCTATCTTTTCTAGTACTGCCTGAGGGTGATAGATCCCATACTTGCATTGAAAGAGTGCAAGGAGGAAAAAGCTGGAACAAGAGCACAGTGCTTCAGATTGAATTCCTCAAGTCAACTGACTATAGTTTCAGCAATAAAAAAAACCAGCTAAAAGCAAAGAGGTTTCACGCTTAAAATAGATGTCAGATCTGGAGTATCAAAAGCTATTTGGAAAAAAGAGAAATATTTCACACATTTTTTAAGTTCAGTACTATTTCAGTGTATAATGATATGGAGGGCATTGATTTATCACAGTAAGTTCTGCTTTAACTGGCTTTCAATCCTATAGAAAAAAATATGGCTATGTTTGCGAAGAGAAGTTAGTGTCTCAGTAGAATACTTCTGCAAAGAATAAAAACTGGAGAAATTACTAACTTGATGTCTCGTAACATCTGGATACTTTCCCAAGGAAGTACAAAACTGGACTACAGAGGAAGGTGTGTATCATGAAAAAATACATGGATAGCTTTAGGAAACAAGTAAAGAGAGAAGTTTGGTCCATGTAAGTGTTTCAGTGGGCGCACACACACATTGAGTATCCCCACAAGTGGAATTTTTACAAACCTAAAGTTGGGAGAAATACCAGCTACACAAAGAACCAAGATTTTATTTCTGTCTATTGTAGAGAATGTATAGGGATGAGTTATCTAGGGCACAGTATGGCTCACAAACAGTTAACCTAGTGAAAATTCAAAGAGAAAGCACTTCATGAGCACTTCAAACCTGTCACAATAATCACATAACTGAACCTCTAGAGAAAGAGACAATGTTTCTGTTACTGAGCTCAACCCTCAGGCTCTCATGCATCAAATTCACCACTGAAAACAAAGTGGGATGGGGGATGGAAAAATTTGAGGTGCCAAAATACCAAAATAATGTAGTGGACCCAAATAAATTTGCCGATAGCAAATACATAATTCTGAAAAAGATGTTTGAACTCTGATTAGGATCCCTCTCAAAAAACATTAAAGAAGAACAAGGAGAAGTAGAAAAATGTAGGAAAAAATGAGCTTAGTCCTAGGAAGTAATTTAGGTGACTGGTCTGAAAGCATTGCAATCGCTTTTGAAGCTAAACACAGGATGAGGAGAACTGCATATGTATTAGTTTGCTATCTTTATATGAAAAATGGAAACTGTAGAGGAGATGTTAGAGAAGGAGGCAAAGGTGGAGAAAGAGAAGATACTGATTACTTAGGAGAAACACAGGCAAGCATGTAGCATCTGCTACAATGTTCCAATGTTCAAGGAACTTTACAGTGCACAATAAGATCACTGCATGTTTTTAGCAGAATTTCACTTAAAAAAAACAAACAAAACAAACAGAAGTACAAATTCTAATTCTTATTCTCATCTTCTGAAGACACTTATGTGAATTTCCCTTAAGAATCAGAACTAAGAGATTACATAGATTTTGTTTCATTAGAAGTACTTATGCTAGTACCAAAGGATAATTTTTGCCCTTGAAAGATTTTGTGTACCATTCAATGGGAGGCATGCTAGTGGCTCATTTTCACTTGGAAATTATTGTAACAGTACATGAAATTTATTATGATTCTAGAAGTATTGAAAGAGAATCTAAAGATGTTAAATAGGGTTTATTTACTTTATAGAGTTTCCATTTCACCCCGATACACACACTAGGTCTCTCGAGTGTATTTTGTAGCACACAGTGCTTGCTTCTACCAATAAGCTCAGTGAAGTTAAAGGGCTGTTTGAATACCAGGATAGGTGGTTCCGAGAAAGTTTTTCTTAGAAGACATTCTAAGACTAGGATATTCTTCTGTCACAGGCTGTAGGTATGCAATGATGTTCTAAAAGTTCAATTGATAGATAGTACATGACAGGTAAGAATTTAGGATCAGCAGCAACTTTTTTTGTTAAGTTGATAATTCCCAACATTGTTTTCTGGTGGCTTTTTTCACAGAAGTGTTTTTTTTGATTAAAAATCCTCTTTAGCTGACTAAGGCAATTTCAGCTCAGACCATATGTCTTATTTAAGGGTATAACTGCACATTGCATCTTTTAACAGGTTGTTGTAGATTATCTTATGGAAATAGGTGGACTCATTTTCTCTGCATACTGGAATTTTTACAGTGCAGTGTTGATGATGATGATAGCATCTAGAAGAGCAATAGTATAGGAATGTTTCAGAGATGGCTTGTAAAAAGTTGATAATTACTGAATTAGTGGCAGAAATCCATACAGTAGTCTTAGGTTTACAGTTCAGACGACCAACTTTTCATCTGTATATGTCAGATATACCATGACATTAATAACACAATTATTTACAAGGCAGTCCATAAAGACATTGGTCAAGTGCAGGGTTATTTTCATGTTCACTCCTTTATCCAGTCTGGTACAAATTGAATTAGTGAAACTAGCTGCTGTCACAGTGAAATTGAGATGTTTATGCCAGTTTTTCAAATTTTGGTCATTTTCTGGTAAAGCTTCAATGGGCATTATAAAGTGGCATACTGGCATAGAGATGAGAAGTAATGCAGAAAGCAATGAGGCTGTTGGTCAAGAGGTTGGTTTTGTTATGGAATCAGTGGAGAAAGTTTCCCTTCCGCTATGGAAAACTTTTTGTTGGCATAAAAAGTGGACTGAGGTTTCAGTGAGGGTTTCATGGAGTACTAGCAGATGGTAGTAGGCGTACTAAGGTTCCCTTGTTTGTGAATCTGATACAGCTAGCAAACAATCCAAAGGATAGCAGATGAAGAGGAGTTGAGAGTCAGGCTTAACACTTCTACTGAATCTCAAAAGCATCTCTTGAAACCCTGTGTAAGATTTACACAGTAGCGTCAGCTTCATTTAAGTAGTCCATGCAGTTTATGATCTCTATAGTCATGTCTTTCATTATTTCCGGTTTAATTCAATATGAATGTTGAATCTCAAGAATTCTGAAGTATTCCTCTGATTGACAGATTTTGATTGCGCTACTTATTGCTGATTATTGCAAAGCCAAATCTTTTTGCAGATGTTCAGCTGCTTGAGTTTTCAAGACAAATTAAGGGAACAAGTAGTTACCTGGAATGAGCTGCTCATAGTAATCAAGCCATTTAGGACACATCTTCATTACTAAATCCCAATGTTGCAAGTTCTTCATCTATATTAAACTCTATTAAACTCCTATACATAAAATTTAAGCATATGAGCAGAAATCAAAGGGATTCCTTTCATACATAAATTCACACATAGCTCCTCATAGAATTAGTAGAACAGTTACACAACATTTTCATAAGAATGCTAAATATCAGTCAAAAACCTTCAGATGTATCATTAGCAGGAAGGTGTTCATATCTGCCATTGATCAAATTCCAATCACAGATTGAAAACATTGAAAAACAGTTGGGTTTATCAGTAAACATAACCTTACTTGTGGTGAGTATACAGTACATATTTAGAGCCATCAAAAGAAGGTTGAAGTACAAACCACAAAAATATTAAGTCCTCTTTCTTTGAGGTACAGAAAAATGCTGTCTGCAATTTATATGGAGAGGAAAAGAAAGAAGTAAAAAAAATGTACAAGATTACTTTCTATTAAGCAACTGGAAGAACTCTCACAAATCATTTTTTTGGCTTCTCTTTTGGTGTTATGTTCACATTCCTAAATTAGAGACTTACCTGGTATTTACATCAGCCAGCACAGTGAACATACAGTTTACTAAACTAGCTACTTGGAGGCAATGAAAAACTCTGAGTCAAATTCTGGAAGGACAATATCTAAGTCTGAATGCCATAGTCTGGGACTGAAAAAATTTCAGTGTCTGTATCATCTCTCCAAGGAAAATAAACAAAAGCAAAACCAGACAAAAATAACTAACCACCAGAACAAAACAAAACAAAACAAAAACACACACAAAAAAATCCCAGACTTAAACATAGGCCCTCTATTCCAAGGACAACTCCCTCTTATTAGGGATCCTGAGTATTCTCCAGAGGGTAAAGATGCCTATAGTATCTCAGATCTAAACTCTCTAACCACACTGAAATTTGACACTTTGTTTATGGTTCCTCACTTTCAGATTGTGATTATAAAACAGGAAAGTGAGAAGTACACTTCCAGTACACCCTGCAGACAAACATTTGGGTAGTGTGAGCTCTAGATTAAATGTTCAGCCTTCAGGGAACTCAAACTTAATTTCTGCATTTCCTAGGCAAGCAGACTAAACCCTTCATCATACAAAACATGACAGTCATCCTTTTCACCTCCTCATATTTAGACTCTACTGGGGACCATGGTTTACGTTTGCATATTCTTAAATCTGAAGAGATGAGACTGTAGAGACAAAACAGACAGATGTCTTTCTCCCTAGATGGCAACAACATCACCAATCAAAGTTTAGGCAGTTACAGATTTTTCAAGCAAACAGAGAATTACCTGGCAAATTTAAATTGATACAGAGTGAAGCAGTCTGGGGGAAGACACTATGAAGGATTGCCCTAAGTAAGGCAGTTGAATCTGACAGCAGTGCCTTAATGTACTTTGTGTAAAATAGTGGCCACTGAAGCTATGACAGACAGGTATCAAGCCAGCGTATACTTAATTTGTTTTAATGCACTAAGCATCTCAGTTCCACATTTGATTTCTGACAGTCACCTTAATATGAGTGGGAGCTGAGATGCTCTACAGAATGCATGCTCAGAATACCTAAAAGCAGAGACAACATAATAGATGCCTTTTAGAAATTTCTATTGCTTTTAGGATTTTAATAAATGTATTTTATTTACCATACTGTCTACTTATATATATTCTTTATGTACTACTAGTTTTATGCTATCAGTTTTCTTTGTGGTTTCCTGACCTCATCACTATTTGGATGCTGAATCTTAAGGACGATGAAGAGTTCAATTTCATTAACAAAACTTAAAATGTAAGATTGAAAACACAGGCTCTCTCATAAAAATGTGGTAAAAGGAAAGGCAAAATACTTTATCTAATGAATCAAATCCTCTGTGTTTAAACCTTCCTTAACTGGGGAATTATTATTAATCCAAAGGAACTATAAGCACTTTTGAAGTGTTCATTCACTTAGGGGCTTTTAGTTTGTACATCCTTCCAAACACCTCCTTCACAAATGTGTATTTCTTTAAGAACCACGTGTATTTCCATTTCTAGGAGTTCACAGCAAGTATTTAAAAACTGTACCACGTACAATATGAAAATGACTATATCATAATCAAAGGGGAAAGGTTTGGAAAATGTAAATATATGCTTGGAGATGTTTGTTTTCTCCAATCAGTTACCATTTTCAAAATATGCTGTATTTTCCATGTAACCCATTTTTCATCTGCCCAATTACCAGCAATCTTTTTTTCCTGCTATCAAAAATGATCATTTGTTTCTTTATTGTAGTAGATAAAACATCCTTTCATTGTTTCAGCTCACAAGCTGCGCAGATACTACCCACTGTTCTTGCCTCCAGCACTTCACATTATTGGTGTATTATTTCATGCATGCCCTACTCTTTTATCAATTGCTTTTGAAGTAATGTTAATAGACTAGAAAATTGAGACATTTATGAAGTATAGGCAGTGTTTATGAAAAAATCCATAAAATATGACACAGGCAAGACAAGATAAAAGCAGCATTTTAATAGATTACGGCAAAGAGATCCTGTCAGAAGTTGACAACTGACTCCTCCGAGATCACTAATTTTTATGGGATTAATTCTTTAGTATTAAAAATGAAGTTAAATGTCCTAATTAATCTGTAAATAGCACACCCAGAATTAAACCTTGTGGCTCCTTCCTTGGCAGAGCAATACTTTTGAGTAATAATTTTGAGTAATTACCTCAAACTGAGTAAGATGATGTTATTAGCTAAATAGCCATTTGAATCAGACTTTATTGTATTAATGATGTATGAAATCAGCACTATTTGATAAAGATGTTTGTATAGTAACTTCTGACTCTCAGGAAACTACAGATCACTTGGATTCAACTATACCAGATGTGTCCAGCTTGTGGTCCATGAGCTATGCGCAACGCTGGACAGTTAGAAATGACAGGCCCACAAAAAAAGAGCAAACAAGTGATTTTCCGAAAGGTGAATGAACAGGAAACAGAATCCAAATTAGTTGCAGAGACCTCGACACTTGGAATTGAGAGAAACTAAGAGTTTATGCTACTAGGTTCAAACAGCGTAGAAGAGAACACTGAGAATAAGATGCCTGAAGGATGCTAGAAACTGGAATTTGGCAGCCATCAGAGGGAAAGTATTGAGGTCACAAGGAAAATCTAGAATTGTCATCAGACATAATTAAGACATAGATAATTGTATATCATTATATTTATAAAATAGGTAATGTCAGCATCAAAAATTATTGTAGAATATGACAGTACAATAGATTTTATTGTTTCAGCTTATTTGCTCATTTCCAGATAAAAAACAAGGAAGTTTTTCAAAACAAAGTTCAAATAGACTTTTAAATTACTTATGTGTTTAGTGTTTCAGTTGAGATAGGCTTTTTAAATTTTTTTTTTTATGAAGGAAAACCACTCATGACTGCATATTCTGAAACAGAATATAGCCTAGATACTTTATTCTATTTGTATTAGAAGGATATAATTATAATACTTTGGAAGTCTGCCTAAAAGGAACATCTCCAAATATGAGGGCAAAAGGACCATACAATTCTCTCTCAGTATCAACTTAAGCTTTCCACAGATGTACTGAAACCATGATGAGAACAGAGATAAACTAAGTGATTTCATTCTGCCTATTATAGTCTCCCAGTAATATCAGGCATTAAAAAAAGCCCTGAAAATATGCAAACGCCTTAATTCTTTTTAAAATATGGCTAAAATTCACTACTACAGGTTTCTCACACAGGACTGAAAGATGGTAAACAAAATTTACAAAACCAGCATGACCATGCTTTGATCTCTCATTACTCTGAGATTAGGCTTACAGAAAGGCATAACTTTTATTACATCAGCTAATATAATTAGAAAATAACACATTATCACTGCAAGTCCTAGACATTTGTGATACAATACAATAACTCTAATGTAGCTTACATTCCAGTAGCTAATATAGACAGTGTTCTACACTATTAAAACAAGTGGACCAAGAAAAATAATCTCTGCTTTTTTTCTTACAAGTCAGCCATATTTTATCTTAAAACAGTTTGCGTCTATTTAGAAACAATGAGGTCATCGTTAAAGAAACTTTAAGAGAAAAGAACCTTTATATAAATATTTTGAGTGGAATTTAAATCTTAGTATCATTCTGCCAATGTTTTGGCAGATCAGAAGGATATTGTCATGGTAAATTTCAAATTTTTACTTTTTGTCCTCATAGTACTGTTGGGCTACACTTAGTTTATAAGAAAAACACTGGTAAAGAAATACAGAGTTTTTGCTGTATAAAAGGTGACATACTTCATCAGCTCAGCTGGTGCTAGCTGGGCAAGAGAATTTCTGCTTCATTGCAAAAAGTTTTCATTCAAATTTTCAGTCTACTTATCAATGATACTTTGCTGCCTCATTTTTCATGCTTTCTATACAATGTGCAATATTCTATTTACTTTGTTATTAGTTGGAAACAAAGTACAACTTCTGTGTACTTTTAAATGGTTGAACAATATCAAGAGCAATATCACTGTTTAGTCACCTTACAATTGACTGACCCATGGAAAAAATCTGGATTTGCTCACTTTAAACAAATTTCAAATATGCTTGGCTGTTCCTAGAGTGCACTTGTAATCTAGGCAGATTATAAAAATGAGAATGTGACAGAATTATTCAGTATAATCACAATAAGCAAAAAAAAAAATTACACTGTTTTTGAGATTAAATATGAATATTTGCTCTTAATACAATTAAGAATAATTAAACCTGTCTTGTCAACAACAACCTGATGATGTAGGTTGTGTTTTTGTTTTGTCCATAAGTTTAAAAAATATAATTTAAAAATACTTATTTTTATTTCTTTTTTCTCCTGGAAAGACTTGAGCAGAGGGTCACAAAGATGATAAAGGGCCTGGAGCACCTCTCTCATGAGGAAAAGCTGAGCAACCCAGGTCTGTTCAGCCTTGAGAAAAGACAACTCAGAGGGGATCTGATCAATGTCTATAAGTATCTAAGGTGCAGTAGGCAAAGTATGAGGCCAGACTTTTGAGCGGTGAGTGGCAACAGGACAAGGGGAAATGACCACAAACTGAAGCACAGGAAGTTCTGCACAAATGTGCGTAAGAACTTCTTCACAGTAAGGGTGATGGAACACTGGAACAGGCTGCCCAGGAAGGCTGTGGGCATTCAAGACCTGCCTGGACGCCTACCTCTGCAACCGGGGCCGGCTTTGCAGGGGGGCTGGACTCAATGATCTCCAACCCGAACAATTCTGTGATTCAGTGATTTTCTTTTTTTTCCTTTTTTTTTTTTTTTTTTTTTTTACAGTAGAAAATACTTTCCTTAAACTTTAACACCTTCTTTCTTTCTCTTGTACATTCACTTGGACAAGAAGGAGTCTTTCAAACTGTACCCACTTTAGTAATCTGACGTATAGTTCACATGAAATAACAAAGATTCCTTACCTTGATGGATTGACTGTAAGGTCCTATGCTAGCAGGTGCCCAATGGGAAATACTCTGTACATGCATGACCAGTTTTTCCTCACTTAATACGTCATCTGTTACTATGTCACAGCTATGTGCAAGGCAATCAATGCAAAACAGTACTCCATCAGGTAACAGGGTTTCCACACATACTCTGAAAGCAGAAGAAAATTATCTTTTTTCAAATAAAGTTTGCATGCACTATCAGCATTTATTTTCCATGTTGATTTCTTTTTCTTTTGGATACGATATAATGAAATTTTATCAGGAACATAAAAACAAACACTACTACAGTATTGCAGTAACCTGTTAGTATTTATACTGTTTTCTCCTCTCCAAATGATAATCAGCTTCACACTTCCAGCAAGACAATCTGCACTACCAAGGATCACTAGTATCACAGTCCATGGCTCATTTACCTTTGTTTATTTTTGCGGTGTATATCATTATTTTAAGAATACGTGAATTGTTTTACCAATAAAAGTTTGACCGTGCGGCTTTGGAAATAAGTTATGCTAAAGCAGCTTTTGAATAGTGAGCACCTTGCCATATCACCAACCATTTTTCACTGACTCACCTTGCATATATTGGACTAAATGCTCAATTTTCTAAACGTGAGCAGAAGCTTATTGCTTTACACCATCCTCACGTGTTATAATGCAATACTAAGCATATTCTTCTGTTTTACTTTCAGTTGTTTGACAAACACACTTTTATGATAGCACAGAAAACCTACTTAAGCATTCATTAAGAAAGTTCATTTTTGTTTGCTCCAAACTTAAACATTTAAAAACTGTGTGCCTGAATGACAGACAAAGTCTATTGCAAATGGCTAATGAAAAAAGTGTGTGTGGGGAGTTGGAGGGGGGGGCGGAGAGGGGAATAAATAAAAAAAAAGAATAAAAGATGAAAAAAACAACAATGATGTTTCAAAGCTAGAAAAATAATTATATTTGTAGTCTATGCATTAAAATGTCATTTATCTCCCAGCAGGTATCCAACAAAAAATTACTTGTTCTCTTTACGTATCATGTAACACAACCTTACAAAATTCTTATTGTCTTGCTTTATTTCTTCCAAGAAAACTATCTTTCTCCCCTCCTTTCCCATGCAAATACACTGTTTTTTCCTCATTATCATCATCATAAGAATGGATGAATTGGGATGGTAAATTTTCAAGACAATTTTGCAAATTTAGTGTAGATCTACACTCCTGAGTCTATGCTTCTAGCATATTGCATGTGAGAACTCCCACAAACAGGCCTCTGTGCATAATGCAACAAATGCAAACTGCTGCTTAATTTCTCTTTTGGCTAAAATGCAACATAAATCTGTATGTTCTATAAAATAATCATAAAGTCATTTCCTGTTGCAACTTCCTTATCTTTCTACCTGCTATTTTATTACCTTTCAAAGAAGTAATGGAAAACTATGTGCTGGCTGTGCAAATGTGAAGGCTTAAAACATGCAGCAGTATGAGAAATGAAGGACGCTAGATAGGGGAAAGAGTAAGTGCCATAAAGAGAACTTAAGATACATAGCATAGAGATACATTTTTGTGTAGTTTACAGCAGCCTAAATCTTCCAGCACACACAACCACTACTCCATTCCTCCACTGTTTGGTAACTCTGGACTACAACTAGGATCTCAAAAAAGCCTCTTCCTGCTGTCTTTATTCTCTTCTGACACTCAGACGGTAAATAATTAGGAGAATATAAACATACCATCTTAACAATATCTTCTAGCTATTTTCACATTATGCTTAAAATTCATGCGACTAAACTACACTTAATTCTCTGTAATAAAAAGTATATAATATTTTACATTAGAAAATGCTGAACAATTGATTTAAAAAATAACAAGATATAAGGTATCCTCGTAGTTCCCCATTTTGAGAAGTGGTTTGGACTAGGTAACTTCCAGAGGACCCATCCAAGTGATTTTTCAAACTAAAGTAGTTCTGCATACTGAACACAGTATCTCAGAAGCTTGAAAACATGAACTACTGTTATAAGAAATATGCTCTTCTGACAAATGCAAGAAAGAATTTACAAAGGAAAATTATGTTTAACAATTTAAAAAAGCACAGCAAAATTTTCATGGGCTAGGTGTTTGTAGTCCAATTTCCAGTGACGTTAACAAACAAGAAAAAAACAATGAACAAACTAAAATCAAATAACATCAGGATCAAATTCTCAATATTAACAAATTGTTTATGTCAGGGCTTGACTAGGACACAAGGTTAAAAGTTCTGTATGATGGATATTAAATAATTATGATTTGAGGCTCTATGAATGAAAATATTAGACTCAGTGCATTCTGAAGTAATTTCTTATTCATATTTGCATATTTACTGAATAAGCAACTATAGCTATGCAATTCGTCAGATGATGGAAACACACAAGAAAAGATCATATTGGGTCAAGCCAGAGATACATTTAGTGCAACCCTGCGAAATCTTCATCAGACATCTCAATGATAGGGCAAAGCATACACCCAGGAAGTTTGCAAATTATACAATACTAAGAGCGGCGATTGTTACATTAGGGGGTGATGCTGTCATTCAGAAAAACCTGGAAAGGCTGGAGAAATGGGGTGACAGGAACCTTATACAACAAGTGCAAAATCCTGCAATTAGATAAAACTCCAGGCACCTGTGCATGCTGGGAATTGTCCAGCTGGAAAGCAGCTTTGTAGAAATGGACCTGGTGGGTCCTAGTATACAATGAAAGCCAGCAACGTGCCTTTATCACCAAGGTTTGATGGCATCCTGGACTGCATTAGGAGGAGAATTGCCAAGATCAAGAGAGACACACTTACAAGCAAACAAAACTCCATCAATACAAAATACTTATCATTTCACCTGAGTTAAGGAGAACTGATGCTTGCAAAAAATGTACTACTTTTCTGTAACGTCATATTGAGGGGCATTTATAAACCTTATGGAAAATACTAAGGCAAGAATTTCCAACTCCAGTGATTCTGACTTGAGCACCCCTGACATGATTACTTCAAAAGGTAGCAAAAGTCTGTTTCTAAGTCTGTGAGACATAAATATTTGTAGAAAAGCTTCATAAATGTGATAACAATAATACAGTACATTACAGTGTATCATAAATATACTATAGCAGTAGTCTAATCCTACCTTGCCGGTGGACACAAATCAAATTCTGTCACATAAACTGAATTTATAGCATTGAAATCTTTCATGCTCTTCATATACAGATGAACCAAAATAATATCCTTCATTTTTAATCCCTCTGAAGTTATAGTTGCTGCAAGATAAAAGTAATGTAGCTGTTAAAGACAAAATATTTTAAACATAGGCATCCTGTATTTGTTCAACAAAACAAACTGGTAATAACTAGTTGTCTAAATATGACTGAAGGCTTTGCAACATACTGCTTTTCCCTACATAATGCTCAATTTTTCATGTAATTTTCTCATGTTAATTTTCTAAATAGACAGAAATAGAACGATAAATTCTATCCACACAGTAGTGAATCCTTTCCAAAAGAAAATGTATCATGCATTCATGCAAATAGATAAGTTACATTCCTAACTTTTTGTATCACTAAGTTTTATCCTTTCTTTTTTTTCTGTTAATTTTTTGTTTCGTTTCAGGCTACGACAGCTAGTAATCTATAAGATTTTGAATCAAAAATGAACAGAACTGTAAGGGACAATAAGAAATCCTTTAGTCCACAACTCCTCTCAAATAAAAGATCAAACATTTATGTGCTATTCTGAAGGGATATTTGTCTAAGCTGATTTAAAAAAAAAAAAAAAAAGTTCAATAATAAGGAAAGAGTTATAAATGGCAAGACAGACAGTAGGAAACAGAAGTAGCCACAGGAGAAATGAAGGTATGATGTGAGCACAGGAAAGCTCAAGCACACAAAGTTAAAGAAAAGATACTGGGGAGTGGAAATAATATGAATCTGTATGCATAGAAGATTTCAGCCATAGCATTTAAGGAGAATGTATTACTCTTACATACGTCAATACCATACAAGATATGTGGATCAGCTCTGCAGTGTGGACCTTTCATAACTCATAAACAGGATAAATAAAATGAAGAAGCAAGTCTTCTCTGAAAGACGTGAAGAAATATAGAGCATATAATAGCATTTACCTAATTTAAATGAGATACATAAAGCTCTTCTCAATGTAGTTTTGGGGATCTTGTCCTTTAGAATTACAGCTTGTATCTATACATATATATATATAGTCTTCCAGAGGAGCAGCATGAGAGTATAAATAGTCTTCACCCTTGCCTTAATTTTGTGAGAAACATTTCTTTGCCTTTAAACACAATACAGGATCTGGCACACTTCCATGAAAGTCGATGTGGTCACACCAGCACTGGGTTTTATTCTAAATATCTTAGCTTTATTTAGTCATACTGCCACTAGAGATGGCAGTCTGAAGAGGGAAAGGGAAATTCTCACTGACAGAAAAAGACAGTCCCTGCTAAGTGATACAAGAGATTATAAAACAATTGACATTGAACTTGTATGAAGTCAAGACAGATCTCCAGAAATTATCAGCTGAGAAATTAGTATACGATAATTCTGTCCAGAAATATAAATGTACTTTATAACTGCCTGATAGTAATCACTAGGTCAATATCAACTGCTATTTCATCACTCAAGGAGAAGATAATGACATTTTGTAAATTTCCAGCCAGAATTTTAGTCAAATAGACTTTGGGACTACAGTTAAAGTTTCTGCAGCATTATGTGGAATGTCGGAGAAAAAAATGTAAAAAAAGGAAGTCTAAATTGTGTAAGCTTAGAAACAAACTATAATTTGTGGACATGAAATAGCATTATAGCAAGTCAAAGGCAAAGAGATTTGGATAAATTTATAGTTTTTAACTTTTTAGAAATATCTTAAGTACAATTCCCTTTTTCTCTGCATGAATGAGAGGAATGATGGAAAATAATATCTCTCAAGCTTGCAAACATAATAAAATTGATCTCCCAAGGTACTGTTGTTAGTAAAAAGATAAAAAAGATGAACCAGTTACCAATTCATCACCTGAGTTCTTACCAACATGTTCTGCTTACAAAGAGAAGACTATCACATAGCACGTTCCCAGGATACACCTGGAAAGTCCTTCTGTTGAATTTTAACCATTCACTCTTACAAAATATTTATAAAATACAGCCAGGTGAAAATCATTTTTTCTTATACAGAATTGCTTCTAACACACACTAAAAAGGACACCTTTTTTTTTTTTTTTTTTTTTTTTTTTTTTTTTTTTTTTTTAAATGAGTTATGTGGATCTTTAGGCTGAGCTACAGAAGGCTAATCAAAATTGTCTACAGCAAGTAGTATTCTAGACTAATTTTTAATGTAATAAAAAACCATGTTGCTCCAGTGAAGCCTAGGAAGATACGCCATGGTAAATCTGGTTCAAAGCTGCTTTTTATGTAAAGCACTTCAATTTTCGTCATCTAAAGATATGCTTAAAAAAACAGTTTAAGAAAATAAAAGTAAATGGCAACATATTGAATTCCCTCTTGTACTTGGCTTTATGGAAGAAATCCAACCACTTTATGGAACAATTGCATGTTTCATAATGCCCAACAATAAATTTCTATTTCTGAATCCTTTGAGAAGCACTTATCCTCTTTAGAGATCATTAAATCAGTTAATCCTGGAAAGTGAAGGTTAAAAGGACTGTGCCTATTCCATTTTTAAACCGTAAAGGACTGAAATGCTATATGGATCAAAAGTGTGACTACAGACATAGCCTTGTGGATATCTGCCTATCAGTTTAGTTCTCAAAAACATATTGCTTCTTTTTCCACGTCAGAAATTTAATTCATCTAGTCTTCCACAATCTCTTACAAAAATAATATAACCCCAAAGGAAATCTGAGAACTGACATTTTCAACCAAAGATGAGAATATTACTATTTTTTCTGATTATGATACAGCTAATGAAAGAAATGTGCTAAAAGCAACAGGCTACTGAACTATTCAAAGACACAGTCAGTCCTCTTCTATGACAGATGCTGTAGCAAAAATACATAATGTCTGTATTAGCAGATATCCATTCAAATATACTAAGTACAAAATAAAATATTATGCAATCCTTTTGCTTTAATTAACATATTTTGCCCAGAAGATTTATACTAAATACTGTTGCCTTTTATTAAAAAATTAATTACATCTGCCCTTCTGACTACCAAGCAATCAAAACCTAGCTTAAAGGCCTTTGACGATCAACTTCCTTATTTCTAAACAATTTCTATGGTTTCTTAATTGTCCTCTATTCAATCATGAAATCAGGCACATATGTCTAAGATTTTACACAATAACATTTCACAAGAATTTGTGAGCAAGAATTCAAGCCCACCAATTTACTCAATAAGACTTATTTCCATTTTTATGAATGAAAAGAAGACTGCACAGATGTGCTTTATCTAACGATTATAATGAAAAAAAAATTGAACATTTTGTATTATATATCAGTATCTTGTAAGGACAGGATAGTAAGGAACTTGGATTTCACAATTCCCAAGAAAGCAATTTCTCCTTTGTATTAAGAATATAAGCAAGATTTATGGCTACTGACCTAATCCTAGATGCTGAAATGTTCAACAGTTTTCTAGAAAACTTAATTTAAAATTATAGTAGCTACAAAAGTGCTTTAGCAAGTAGACAGTATCAACAGCACACATGTACTCTCACACATAGTATATATTGCAAGAAAGCTACAAAGCCAGTAAGTACTATGGAAACAGCATCACAGTGATATGAGCACTGTACTGGCTTTCTAGGGCCTTCAATAGCAGCCAAATTACAATGTGTTCAGTATTAAAGCCAATAATGATTCCAATCAAACACTAGATGAGGTGGCAAACTGACAACCTCTGACAACTGAAAACCTGAAGTTACAAAGTCACATTGCAATACAGACTCCTTATTTAATATCATATTTGAAAATGTATTACTAGTAGCTGATAATGGATTATCTGAAAAAATCACCTTGGAGAGACGAAAATGCTTCCCTTGCTGCCTCTTGAGCATTTTTGTCTTTTGATGGATGAAAGTGTGCAGTGATGCATGAAAACCATTGGTAACCAGACACAGATCTCCCTGAACTTCCAAATGTCTTACCTATGGGAAATTAATAACAGCACTATGATTACAGAGATGAAAATAGTCACGTTAACCAAGAATACATTTTAAATTGTTTAAGTAAGAAGAACCATGGGGAAAAAAAAACCACAATATAAATTGTTAAAAAATCTTCATAACTTATTTACAGAAATGTAGGTATAAATCAAATATTACAAGTGTGCTGGTATCCAAGCTACCATTCAGTACTCATCAAACAAAGCAGTACTTCTTCAACACTGCCTCCAGAAAATGTGGTTACAAGTAGTATTTACCTGAGAATTTCATTTTTTCTCTCCTCCTTTACTTGTTTTCCCCTGACTTTTTACAATTTTTCTACTTCTTCTGATAAAGACACGTTACAATAAGTGATATTGAAAAGTTAGAATTTTCAAAACTATTCAGCCAACATAGAAACAGATTTTCAAAGTTACTTGTCAAATTTTAACAGAACTTAACACAGTTCTAATAAGCAACAAATGCTTAATCTGTTTGGGTGCTTTTGTTATTATTGTTTTGTTTGTTTTAAAAATCCCCATTATTTATCCACATTAAAAGTGCCTATGCACTTCATATAAAAGACTGTTACACTATGAAACTTACTTTTCAGAGTTTACTAATCTTTGGGTTTAGAGTAAAAGTGATGCTGTGGTACTTCAATAAGTTACCATTCTAAAAACACTAGTTTATTTTGTGTTAGTCTCAAGTTTGAGGCAATGCTAATATTAGGCATATGATTTGTTCTGCAGCTCACCTAAGGGACAGTAACTTGTTAGGGTGCTAAACTTGATCATGCACATAACACGGTGACTGTTTTTACTAATGGGACAGACACCAGTCTGTCCATGTAAGCAAGTCAAGTCATGGCATTTTATTACCCATTTTAGAGTTTCCTTTTATACTTCAGTTTAAAATGGAGTTAGGATATAGGTGCTGGCACGATGTTCTAAATAACTAATTCCTTCCACTGCAATGACAGTAATATTACAGTAATTTAATTCAGGCAAATTATAAACATTAATGTGTGAAACAAAGATAGAAAAAAATGGGTTATGTTTCTTCTGCAAAATAACTTGAGTTTTATTAACTCAGATTTATTGATTCCTACCAGAAAGCTTAATTGTAGTAGAGGACTTTTCTTTTTTTAAAGATGTGGCTATTAATGGGCACAAATTGTCTTATAGTCTTAACAGCTACACCCCGCTCCAGCAGTGCATAAAATATTCACTGTTACTTTCCCAGTGAAAGTTGCTTGCACAAAACTCACTGAAATCCAAAGAATTTTGTTTCAAAGCCTTCCAGATGATTGGACTGATATTCTGTTTTTCATCCAGTTCTGAAGAAGGTAAAATATCACTATTGTTGCAGATTACTTCACAAGAGCAGCTATTGGCCAGAAATGTATCTGAAGATTTCTCCTGCATGAGAAAAAAAAAAATATAAAATAAACCAGTAAACAGCATACCAAGCAATATGAAATCATCATATTTCAACATTCAAGCTTTCAGTTTTAATTACAAAAACCACTTCAGCTTGACAAGCACCTAAGATCAGATGAATTAATGGAAGAACAAACAGTAACAGTTTTTCCCACTGCTTAGATTGCAGAATTACCAGCATATAATATGTTCCCACTGATACATCATATAGGATCAAATTCCAGGTTTTGTAAGCAATAACAACAGATATGAGAAACAATGAAACTTGAGATAAGAGACAGGATGATATTATAATGAAGAAACACTATTCCACAACTTTGCAGGACAACTATGTTTGCCAGAAAATACAATAACTAAGAGAAAAAAGGAACAAAAGTGTTATAGTAGCAACTTGATCATTAACATTGTCAGTAAACACTTGAGATAGTGCAAAAGACTATAAGAAAAGTTTTAAAACCTTGTTAAATCTCAAGTAAATGCAACCACTGTAAGTCTAGTTCCATTCACCTCATGAAAAGACTATACATTTCATCAAACTCAAAGAGCTTAAGAATGCTCAGAATTTTGAGATAAATAAAACAAAATTTTATGAAATTTATACATCGAGTGATGTTTTGATAAGGAAGAAAAAAATTGAAAAGGAAGGTGTCTTTTTTTTTTTTTCCTAAATTCTATCCACACAGTGGACAATCTATCTAGTGGTAGTCTACATAGACTTCAGCAAAGCCTTTGATGCTGTCTCCCATAGTATTCTAGAGAAGCTGGCAGTACATGACTTAGACAAGCACACTCTTTTCTGGTTAAACTGGCTGGACAGCTGGGCTCAGAGAGTGGTGTTGAATGGAGTTAAAGCCAACTGTTGACAGGCCATGAGTGGCATTCCCCAAGGGTCAGAATCAGCACTTGTCCTGTTCAGTATCTTTATCTGATGACCTAGACTAGGAGATTGAGAACTTCCTCAGTAAGTTTGCAGATGACACCAAGTTGGGATGAAACATCAATCTTCCAGGGGGTAGAAAGGGATCCAGACAGGCAGGATAGCTGGGCTGAGGCCAATGGGATGAAGTTCAACAAAACCAAGTGCCGTGTCCTGCACTTTGGCCACAACAAACCCAAGCAATGCAATAGGCTTGTTTCCAATCTCGGTGATTCTGTGCTTCTAAATGCTTTCCTGGGCCTAGGATTAAGAAAACTACCCAGTGCACCTTTTAATGCAAAAAGCATACACTGATCAGCCTTCCAAAACACTGTGTTTACTATGCTTCCAACAAGTTGTGTGATTACAGCATACACGTGTATCTATGTTTATTTTTAGATCAACAGTCAGAACTCACTACTCTCTTCCATCTTAATTTCCAATGCAGCCTAATCTGCAGGAGATGCTGACTTTGGCATCACTAGCTTGGCAAACACTATTTGTCTTGATCTAGAAAGAAAATGAATTATGACTGAATTTGTCCATGAACCTTAAGCAAATGACACTGCATGCTGCAGCTCCAGATACTACGCAAAGATCTTCTCTTTTATATGTATCTGAGTGATGTATTTTTTTTTTTTTGCAAACTTCTGAAATAAATTCACAGAATCATGATAAAGCCTAATAAAGAACTCAAAAAGGTGACAAAGTATGAAGCCTTACGTGAGGATTAAAAACTGCTAAATACTGTTTTAGCCCACAAATTAATTGTACTGAATATGGAATTTCTATGCAAATCTCTCTGAAAAAGAACATTAATATTATACAGCAAAGCACACAAATGCATAAGTTATATGAAGTAAGGTCACCCAAAGTGTGACCCTCTGCATTCTGTTTTTAAAGAATTAGATCCAAACAAGCTGTCAAATAATGGGCTATATTAAAGGTTACTAATCAAGTCTGAATATAAAAATTTTCAGACCAGAAGTCAATTTTATATATTTTTTATTTCCATTGGAAAACAAAATATACCTAGTAGCAACTTTAATAGCTCTCTTGATATTAAGCAAAAATAATAAAAACAAAAAGGCACAAACTCATAATACTTATCAGAAGTCTGTGATGAGAGCTCAGTATTTACACTGATGTTTCACCAGTTAAGTGAAAAAGCTAAGTGAAAGTAGGGTTTTGTAAATTTTTAGGAAAGGCTATATTACAAAAAAGGTCTTTACTCTGAGAGGAAACTCAGTTCTACTGCCTCTAACAGGGCTCAAGGGGAATTTTATAAGTGCTGCAAACTCTAAAACTATGCTCTAAGAAAGGCTGATGATCTTTCATTGGACCTCATTCTATTAATTTGTCCTAGAAAAGCATGAAAGTCAGGGGGAATAATCTACCATATGTAAATCAATGGTACACGAAAGATCAAAAGAAGTCAACTAGAAGTAACATCGTAGCACAAAGATGAAAACTGGAACTTATCACAAATGCTATGTGCATACAAACATTAGAATACACAAGTTTCTAACAGCATCTACACCACTTCCCATTCACCGAATTACACCATTGACTACTGCCATCAGTTAAAATATTTTGCCATCACCTAGTGAGCACCTGACAGCCAACTAGATATTCAGTTGTGACTTACAGGATAAAAATGAAGGAACATATATCTGTAATTGAATTAGATCTCAAGTTTGATTATGCTGCAACAATCAAGATGAAGGAAATAATAAAAGTTCCACAACACAGCTCTTCACAGAAATATACATATGGTGCTAAGTTGCATCAAGTGCTGAAAGTGCTACCACATCCTTCTTACAAATGGTGCATTTTTTGAGTTAGCCACTCATGCTGGCAAAATTGTAAAGACCAGCACGAAACAAACAACTAGAACTAGTGCATGGACATTCAGAGAATACTAATGCAATATACATATCACTTGGAAATAGCCTTTGAGTATGCACAGACAATTACATGAATGACCCTATGACAATGCTGTGCTGTTTTTTGTTTGCTTGTTATTTGCTTCTGTTCCTTTTTTTATTAAAACACCTGGGTTTTAATTTCAATAACATTATATTGAATTTAAATGGTTAACAAACCATTATGAGGATAAAAATATGCTAGTAAGAAAGGGAGAAGTTCCAGCTTGCCTATGTCAGCCCTATGTTTCTTGATTTTGTTAAGCTTTACATACATACCTTCTGAGAAATCTAGAGAGGCAGATATCTTGTACAAGTATTGTTAGATATCTGTAACTTCTCTGTTACCTAACCAGGTGGATTGAATTTATGACACGATGCAACAGAATGTGAAAAAAGCACCTATTCAATTTTCAAGCCATCTGTGAAGACTGTTCTTTCAACTATGTTTCTAAACATCTTTTCTGTAAATGTGCTTCATAAAAAATTCATGGCCCTGTAGTAAGACTCAAAAACTTTATTACAACTGGTTTGGTGCAACCTATGGTACTCCTGTGTAGCACTGTAATAATAACAAATAATTCAAATGTATGACACACTACATTTTCAGATAATCCACTGTCGGATCCTTTTTTTCTAAACTTTTCAATATTTTATAAGTGATCATATCAATATTACTTCACAGATATAAATACAATCATATATGTTTACACACATACACAAGCAGCCAGTCAGCTACAAAATTTTTGTTAATTGGGAAATTACCACATTCTAGAAATTCGATGAGGTTTCTTACATACATCAAAGACTATAAAAATAATTACAGGCTACCACTGATTTCAATGGCTACAATATATCACAATGGTTCATTCAAGGATGACTCCCACAATGCTCTAAAAACATAGCTAATCCAACATATTCAACAGCAGTATAGGTGCTGAAGCAGGTGTAGGCTTCAGCAGAAGTATTAGGTGTGGAATCTGGCACAAGAAGAACAGGCTCAATTCCAGCATAAGAAGAGTTGCCTGACTATGTTGAGTAGTTATAATCAAATCTGATACAAATGTTGGTCTTTCACTGCTGTCAATAGAGAACATAATCTAAGGACATAAATCCCAAAGTTACAAGTTACAGACTTGTACAGATTTTCTTTGACTAACATTGTCATTATTAAAAAAAAAAAAAAAAAAGCTTACTATAATGACATTTTAATTAAATCTTACAGAACCTATTTTACCACATAATATTTTCATTTTACTTCACAGAAGCAATATATTTTCCCATTTGTGTAGACTGTTTCTCCCTCACCCACTGTACATTGTGATACCAAACTAATTCTGGATCAGAGCCTGCATACATGCATATGGTTAAATATATTCACATAACTCTTGTCATTGATGTAAGCACACCCAGAATGAAGTTAAGCAAATGCACGAGTGTTCCAAGATCCAAATTCTCTAGTTGAAAAAGCCTTGCAACGAGGACTCTGTCTGATACAGCTGAAATTCCATGTAGTGGTCTTTTATGAAAACAACAGATTGCCTTCTTAAAAAGCTTACATTCGCCACCATAGAAACTGGTATAAAAACCCATCACAACAAAATTCCAAAACTGAAGGTTTCCCACTAAGCAACAATGAGAATATAGCATGGTAGAGAGTTCATGAGACATAAAAGGACTGTGATAATCTGTTCTTTGCAGCTTACCTTGATAACATAACTCCTCGAAATAAATATGATGGAGACCATGTACACCTCCTTGCAGTATTTCAAGTATAGTATATAGACACATAGGAAAGAATGTCCTTTACTCTGAAGGATTTTAAAAATAATAAAGAGACTTCTCCAAAAAATCTTTTTTCAGAGAATTGGACTTAGTCTGCAACCAAATGAAGCATGAAAGAAAATCCTTGATTTACTGTCCTACTGCTTGAAATAAATCAATGTACAATGAAAATATGTCTGCAATTATTTGTTATAAAGTTTGTGAAGTTGTTACAAACCGTAATTTCCCATATTTTTACGATGCAGAAGGGAAATTAAAGGTTACCTAGGAGAAATATCATTAAGTGATGGCAAAGTATTAAAAAAATGCAACCAACAATACAGCAAAATTCCCTCCTGTGCTCCTTAACACCAATTACAAAGTCTAATCCTAAAGTCTTAGGTGGAGATGGATTAAAATAATTCTGGTAGAAGAAATTGGACAGAAACGAGCCCCAAAGTTAAATCAAATCTAAGCAACAGGATTATGATCCTTCAGTACAAAAGGTCTGTACATAGCTACCAAACACCATTCCTGATTTTTACAAATATTTTAAAAATAATCTCTAAATTAGCCTGTGAAATTGATTTGCTGATGTGTAACAGGCACAAGTGCTTGCATTTCAGAGCCATGTTCCATCCAGATACAGAGAAACGAATGAGTATCATTTCATGGTAGGTAAAAACAATGCAATATTACACGTCAAGGAAGTACAGCATTGAACACGTCGCCTTTATCTGCTGCAGGTAATCAGATTCCATTTCTTCTGCTAAGTGTAGATAGAAAGCTATGTGATTCTTTCTAATCCCAGACTAACTCTAACCTGCAGTTTGACAGCTGGTACTGTTTTATGTGTATGTATTTGTACTCACTGGGACTCAGGGAACAGAGCACTCATTATTAAATGTGACAAAGAGCAAATCTTAAAGCATGACTGGTAGTTAATATATTCACTACTATTAGCAGAAATATGCTCAGAAAGAATTATCACGTAAGAAGCTCTAGAACCTTTAATTTCTGTTTCTGATAATTCAAAACTCAAAATAGTTCAACATAGTAACAGAACAGTATGAAACGGGGCAAATACAAAGGTTTTAAAAATTCAGTTTGTTGTCAATTAAAAAAAAACTTGCAATTTTAAACAGTTATATTTTGCCCTAATTGAAAAATATTACAATTATATTTATATTGCATAAAAAATCTGATACATTTGGTTTAGAGATACGGGAAAATGCTTCAGAAATTGCTTCCCCTCAGCAAAGAATATCTTACAATTTAAATATGCAAAGTCACAGAGTTATTGGAAAAGTAAAATAGCAATGAAGCTAGGTATCTGCTTTATGTATATCACATAAAGTGACCTTTTTTTATTTTTCCACAATGAAGTAAATGAAGCAATCATGAATTTTAAGCACGAGTGTTTTATTGGCATTATTTATTCTTAATGTTTTTGTAGAATACCTTTGAAAAAAGTTTTCTTAAGCTGGTTTTTTTTTTTGCCTAACTTCTAACAATGTTCTAATAATAAAATTTAATTATCTCTTTATCTGTTTTGTTGTCACTGTTAATGAAAGAAAAAAAGAAGGTAAAAAGAAAAAAGTTTCAAATATTATACAAGAATGCATCTTGAGGTTTCACAGTAGCATATTAAATCAGAACAGTAAGCAAGATGTTATTTTCCCCCAGGCACCAGGGCTCATTTTGCTGCCAGAAACAATCTAAAACAAATTTCTACCCAAGCTCTGTAGTTAAACAAGAAGCGATTTATCTGAAGAAAATACATTCTAGAGAAGGAAAGACAGCAGAGGCTAAGGTACACTGGCATAACAAGTGCATAACAATAATAAGGTAAATTCAAAGAGTGTAAAATTAACATCTGTGGCATATAACTAAGATAAATTGAATACAAAATAAAAATTAAAAATGCATATCTCAGCTGAAATGATAACAAAACAGATGTCATGATGCTTACTGGAATTACACATCACTGTGCAGTCTATTAACAGTTTCTACAATGAGCTTACATAAGTAAGTTATACACTGTTTATTGTCATTGTTGAGAATTTTTGCTCAAATTTCAGTAATCTTTTGAAAGTCTGAAACTAAAACTGTTTTTTCTTTCCCTGCAATGATTTGTTATTGCAGGACTGGCTTTCAACCGCTGAACTACTAATTGATACTTAACATGTTCTGTATGGCATGTAAAGCGTAAATGAGTGAGAAAAAGTACAGTGCTACAGGCATATTAATCTTAAAGGCCTCTCTATCATTACACAGTTGAACTGTGCCTAGTAACATGTTGTGCTCTGAAGGACTGACTGGCTCTCCATATTCATGTCTTCTTGAAAATCTAGCTTATTTTAACACGACACAAAATTAATCTATAGCCAAAAGATTCTAATGCTCTTCCTCATGACACAGACATGGCACAAAACAGACTATTTTTCTTTTAATTCTACAAGACATTAGTTTATATACCAAAATCCAGAGTATGCCTATGTAAACCTTACTTCTCTAGGAGTGTGACAGCTTTGTCTACAAGGAATATGAAATAAGACTTATTACAATACTGCCTGAAACTGTGAGGCTTTAACCAAATCTAAAACATAAATCTAAAATAAGAAGGGGAAAAGAGCTTCCATTCAAATAAAAGTAAAAATCTTGATTCTTATATAAAATATTACACATTTTAACATAACTTGTTCCTGATTTATGTAAAGCTTTGTGTTCTTCATTTTCCCTAGCCTGCCACTTTGTAGTGATATATGATGCATTTTAGCATTAAGTTTGCCATTAGCAAGAAAAGTCAGGACCCTCAAAGAAATATTAATGTCATCAGTAGACCTCCCCACGTGTCTCCAGATTTTCAATTATTCAGCCTATTTGGGTTTGTTTCATGTAGTTAGCTGACATTCAGATTCTCCTCACATATACTTACCATTTTATATCTGAAAGAAGTCTCAAATTAGAAACAAGAAGGATAAAATTCAATTTACTTTTTATGGGAACAGCAAGGTTACCAAAGAAGAAAAAAAGTACAGATTTTATCTATATGGAATGATAACATTAGAAAAGGTATTATGCATAGGAAAAAAAAAAAAAAAAAAGAAACATCCCTCAAGAGAGATGAGATGTAAATGAAAACTATAATAATTGTAATAACATTCGGTAACAATCTCTTCAACCAGAAGAGGTTCAGTGATTGGTAAAGCATAGAAAGAAATGGGAAAAACTGTAAAAAGATGACTGCAGTAGTGGCAGGAAGATCATCTTCAACAAAGTTGAAGCACTTAAAAATGTTAAGGAGTAAGAAAAACATATTTTACATGCAAAATAATGAAGGGAAAAATAGAAGAGTGTATACAGATATGAATAGGTATATATAACAAAAACTAGGAAAAGTACTTTCTCATCTGACTTTCTTAGCTCACATATAAGTTTGCAATATCTAAATCACAGGAGCTCCTATTCTTGTTCTCCATATTCCATTGAATCAGGAACTATTGAGGGAATCCCTGTTAATTACTGACAGTTCTTTCAAGCTCATTGATCAGGATATCTTTTCAACAATGTTTTAAAGTCAATCATTAGATGTAACTTCTATACAGAAAAGATTAAACAATCAGCAAGTTTAATACTAGAGCACCAGGAGTTCAGGTTTTAGAATCATCCATTCCGCAGCAGAAACAGCATAAAGAGATCCAAGCAAATCAACACTGCTCATACAGTTCCTAGTACAGATGCATTCTACTCTGTGTCTGGCTGTATGATGCGGGTCTACTTGACTGCACCATGCTGGTTGAATATCTTAAGTTTTCAAAACGAAAAAAATGCTACACAGATATACTACCTTCATTCATTCATTCAACAAGCAAGCATTTATATTGAGTTTTTCATATGTCATGTTCTGAAATCCAACTAAATATATACATCTTTATTTCAAAGAACACAAAATAAGAAGATGTAACTTACCTTCAAACTATGACAATGCAACACAAAAAAACCATGCATATAGCTTTAAAGGAAGGTTACATTTGGAATTTACTTGCCTTATTCTCCAGGTGCATTTTCAGAAAATGAAGGTAGGCCACAGGTGCAAATGCATCAGCTGAATGCATAACCACTTCTGCCGAATCTCTGAAATGCAGTTATCAGAATCATATATATATATCAATGCACAATTTAACATATTGACAGTGCTTACTCACTGTGTAAAAGACTGCAAGATGACCAGTTGAGAATCTTTTTTTTTTTAAAAAAAAACAATGAAGAAAGTTTTTGCCATATAAAATTGTTCTGTTGAACATCACACTATCTTCACTAATTTTCAAAAGAAATAATTTATACTCCCAGATCAGAATAAAGACATTTAGCTAGATATAGCCTATGCAATCATAATTGACATTATATTTTGCATTCCAGAGACTAGTAAGTCATGCAATCTTTTCATTTTATCAATGTGAGATTTTTAAAAGTCTATTTTTCATCATTAATGCTCCTGGGACTAGTTCTTGAAGTATTAACACCATGCAATATTTCATGCTGAGAAATTGACTGATTTGACCATCTTGCATCTTATACTGAAGACTACTAGACACAACTTTTTAATGCCAAATGTGTTGCTAGCAATGATAGGCTTACTGTGTGCTGATTCAAATTAGTTAATTGTAGCTTTTATTTTTACAGACACAATCTGTCATGTTTTGATTCAAAAGAGGCTTTATCTGTTCTATCCATCTGCATGGTTTTACTACTTAAGCAAAAGGTAACTCTAGGAAATAAACATCAGAAAGTGAGAATCTCAGATGCCTTACAAGAAAACTTGAAAATTCCTATAAGAAAAGCTGAAGACATACAGATAATTTTCTTGAAATCACAGTGCTGTTAAAACTTCACAGTATTCATATAAGTTTGGCCTGAGGATTCCAAGCAGGATTTCTAGCAATGATACATGCATACTGGAAACAGCTGAAAGTGCCCAGATTCCACTGACTTAATGAAAGTGTAAAATTAACAGAAATATCTGCTTTTCAAAATGTGGCTTAGGATTTAAAATCAAAACTCCTTAATGCAATCACCATCACTATATTGTACAATATACCTTTAGCATAAAAAATTCTATTTCACTTTTAATAAGCTTTTAATTTCTTGATTATCAATTCTATAGCTTCATTCTTGAGAGTTATTATCAAGACTTTTAAGATTGAAATATCACATTCTTTTATGACGTCTTAAAGATAGTCCCTTAAGATTAAAGTAACTCTTTTCAAATGGTCATAGTGCCTACTAATTCAAATAGGAATTTTTTAAATGGGTAGAATATCACTTGGGAAATTTTTACTAGTAGGAGCACGTTGATAGAAATCATAAAAACATATTTTGAGATAGCAATGATATCTGCTATCTGTGTGTCTCCAGTGTCTGAGGATAATTTCTCAATAAACTCTGCTTGTTATTGAAGGAAACAACAGCAATGGGGAAGTCTGGTACTACTGAATGATGCAGTAGTTACTTGAAATTTCAGAAAAGCTTATATCCAAAGTGAAAAAATAATATTTTAGGGTTGTACATTGTACAATTTTGTACAATTTAAATGTCTAGTAACTTTTAAAAAATACTTAATAATTACTAAATAAGTATAGTTCTAAAAAATACTTTTACAAAGTAAAAGAAGCTGTATCCCCACATGTACCAATTCAACAGTGCAGCATGCATGCTAACCACTGATGCTTGTGCTAGTAGTTCTATAACTGTGGAAGTTTTTAGATCTTATCTGTTGCTCAAGAAACAGTAACATTTCCTCTAAGAACGAAATGCATTCCTGAAACAGACAGTTAACACATGGATGGCACCATAGTAGGTATTTGGTTTAAAATGCTAATATTTCTTGATTGATGGCTCCAAATAGGTAGATTATGTGGTTCTGAAAATAGTATTACAACATATATAAAATAAAATATACTTCTCCAATTAAATCATTTTGTCAGTCTCTCAGAACATACATCTTTGTTTTAACTGATAAAATGCACTGTATTGTTCAATACTAAACATAACAAATAGGTGGAAACTATAAGAGTTTTGTTATCAATAAGAAGTCATCAATTCAAAACATAGGAAGTCCTTAACTTGGACATTATGTATAGCTTAGGAGATAGTAAAAGAAGTAAATAATTAAACATCAATAGCAGAAAGCTTAAAATATAAAAATAGTCACTTGAGGGTTTCTGAAATTTGTAAGAGAAGTCCGTCTCATACTGAAAGTCATAATTTTCCTTAGGAACATAATTACATTTTGACAGAAAAAGATCAATTTTGTTAAGGAACATTTTCAGAAGACTTTAGAAAACAACAAAAATAATAGTTTGAAAAACTGTCCTAATTGTCTGATCCCCCAAATCACCTTGAATACCTGGGAAATTACTTTAAAACAGAGAATAATATTTTCATAAAACAAATCCAAGTTAGGGCAAGTCTTCTTTGTCATTTTTTTTCCTCAAGTTTACATATTTAGTTTTGATTCTAAACATAATCACAGGGCTAATGATAAAACAATCAGTGTAAAATTATACTTCCAAAACATTTTCAACATATCAATTTAACTTAGAAAGAAAACAAATTGAACCATTCTTTATTCCATACATACTAATGGGCCTTTATCATAACATTAGACATTAGATGGCCCTCACATAGACAAGAACTATACGATTTCTGGAGGTGTCAATCAATTGCACTATAAATTTGAGTAAAACCAGATAAAACCCATCTGACTCCTAGTTGAGTATTTCTATTGTAAGATCTTTGTTTCTCTACTATATATTGTTTTTTTTTTCAAATATTTTAGTCAATTTGGCATGCTTGATTTGTGAGGCATGTCTTTAAATGAAGATTGAATGGTTTTGCAAGACTGAATTTAATATTCAAAAGCAAAATTAACCACATATTCTTACATTAAAACAACTCCCACTTCTCCATAACTGACATATAAAGGTTATTTTCTTCCTGATAGAGCAGATTTCCTTTTTCAAAGATGACAACGTGAAAACACAGTCACAAGTTACATGTGACAAAAGCAGTAACCAGTGAAAATGCTACCCAAAAGTAACATTGTAAATTATGGGCATGTTAGATAAGGTTTTGATGTGGGAGGATGCAGGGGTGCCCTCTGTGAGAACTGAACTGTCCCCAGTTCCAGCTGCCGCCAAAAGGGACCCTATTACCGGCCAAAGCTGAGCCTATTAGCTACACAAGTAGCACCTCTGAATAACTCATTTAAGAAAGGATAAAAAAAATGCTGAACAGCAGCTGTGAGAGAGGAGTGAAAAAAGACATGTGAGAAAAACAGCCCTGCAGCCACCAAGATCAGCACAGAAGGAGGTCAGAAAGTGCTTCAGGTGCAGAACAGAAGTACCCTGTAAGCTCACAGTGGAGCAGGTTGCTCCCCTGCAGCTCCAGAGACAGCAGACAGGGCAAATCTCGACGTACAGACCATACAGATGAGTCTGTGGAGGAGCAGTTTGATGTGGCCTGAGAAAGGCCATAGCTTGTGGAGAGCCAAAGCAGGAGTAGGTTCTTGGCTGAAGCTGCAACCTATTAATTTTAATTGAGCAGCTCACTGGAGCAGTTCATTACCCTTTCCCAAATCAAGACTGTTTTGCCCATGATGGTCTCGACTAAGCCATCCTTCCGCCCTTATCTTGACTCATAAGCTTTTGCACTTTAATTTTTTCCCCTGCAAAGTGAGAGTGTAGCTTGGTGAGCATTTGCCAGCCAGCCAAAATTAATACACTGTAACTGTTATTTAGGAAAGAATCATCTCCTGTGTCTTCCACAGAAACTTACACTAACAAAATGTTTCTAAGGAATTTAGGAACCTTGAAAAAATTTGTTCAGATTTCAACCTCTAGCTTGTAATTCTTACAATGCCATTTAAGCTTAAAAATAATATCAGGATGTGAATCACAACCATAGCTATTTAAACATCTGGAAACTACCAGCTTAACAACATGATTACACTGTTTTGATTCACCCCATGAATATGAAAAACAAAAATAAAAATTAAGTAAAGCTGTAAAAATAACTCATAAATAACAAATGATTATAAACAACATTTAATGAAAAAGAAACTACAAATATTATTGTAAAAGCTCACAAGGTAATAGATTTTTACACAAATGGTTCTTAACAGGTATGCTTTTATGACAAAGTAGGAGAGAGCTAAGCAGTCCTAATTAAGCCTGAGAAACAAGATGTCAGTGTAGCTATTCAGTTTTGACTATAGAAATGTATATTTAGAACTAGCTTGAGTAACTGTTTATTTCAGGTGTGCAAAGAGATCTTTCCAAAGGAACACTGGGGAACTGTATATCCAATTCTAATGGAATACCCAGATTTAATCTGAAACCAAATATAGTTAATAATGTAAACAATAAACTAAACAAATTTAAGCCAAAAACTTACACAAGTGTATTTCACTTATCAGTTATAACCTAGCTACCCATCTTCTAAAGTATACACTTTGTTGCAAGTGTTGCAATGCAAACACTGAACTGGCCACAACTGGTAATGGGTAGTATTTCTCAAACAAAATGACAGTTTCTCAGAATTCTGTCTCTGACACCCACTGGAATTGATGAGACTTTATCACTTCAGTAAAAATCGTATGAGACGTTAAATGTAAAAATGAATATCTCCAGACTCAAATTATCTAGTTTTTTAGTTGATTACATGGGACATATCATGCAGTCAACCAATATTTCAGCTCAGCAGACTTCCACTATAGCAGCTTCTAAACCTTTTCACATTTTATCTATTGCTCTTCCTCTCTCTGTAATGAAACAGTCTAACAGTTTCTGGTTCTCTGCTCTATACAGATATCAGTGGTATGGAAAAATGAAACAAATAGATCTTCACTGTGGAAGCTTTACCATATATGCACAATAATCCTGACCTTCCATAAGACGACCATCATCAATACATGATTACTAATCTGTTTACTTGGCTAAGAAAAGGAACATCAGTTGAAACATCTCACTCAAAGCAAACAGACTTAGCTATTTAACAGACTAACAAGAAACTTACAACAAGAGTCAAACATTATTCATATCCACACAGATTTTAGCAATTTATGTCAAAAGAATAAGCTACTCAGTAAATACTAGATGGATTCATCCTATGGTTGTATTTAAAATATCCTCTAATAATGGAAGAAAAATGTTTTCGTTATCGTTCTAAGCTGCTAAACTTACACACACTCACTTGCGCACACACACACGGAGTTAATGGAACCCACAGGCTACTGATGTGGCAGTTTATCAAATGTAGCTGTAATGAAAGATAAATATTACAGGCAATTCACACTTCATGAAAGGATAAAAGTGTCAGTGTGCAGGTACCAGTTTTACTGCAGGCCATAATCAGCAAGTAAACGAAAGTGCAAATGTCTAAGAAGTTTATAGCTTTCTATGAAGGCCTCGTCTTGTCAGGTATTGATTTAGGTTTTCAGAGAACTTGGCCAGTGTTAAACAAAGTGAGTGTTTGTGATCTTAGAGGATGTGTTTTTCACTCTGCCAACAGAAGCTGCCTCAAGCTAAATGTGAAAATACTCTCACTGCTTTAGTATCAGGAAATGGAAGAAACTGTTCCTTACACAACTATTTTCTTCTTAAATAGAGGGCAGTCCAGAGTGAATGTTTCATATTCTCCACCTTCTCCGCAAATGTGGACACCATATTTCTCAGAAACCTAACACAAAAGGAAAATTTAAACATACAGGTATTACAATAAAGTACTTAAATAGATTTTGCTGATAAATTCAGTGTGTACCTTCTAAAAGACCACTCATTAAAATAATAAAAAAACCTCAAGTATCACACAAAAGATTCTTGATTTCTTTGTATTGTGTATCACAATGATCTATGAAATACCACTGTGTTATATTTTAAGTTGAATTGGTACTGCAGTATTCAGATAAACAAATCAAATCCTAATTATTCTTCCACAAGAGACTAGAAAGTTTGTTCAGGCACATGAATCTGGTTCTCTCCCCCTTTGGCATAGATAGTTCACTTCTGTGAGAAGCTTGTACTGTAAATCAATACAAGATGTAGCACTTTACATAGCAGTGTACAACAAATAAAATTTCTGGCAACAGAGTTAACAGTTGTTTTCATACTTTTGTAAATAACTATCTTGTTCTCAAAAATTCTCATAAATTGAACTTTCCAAGTCAAAAGCAAAAAGCAAAAGCAAAAACTGAAGAGGTAGCAATGTGTCGCTTCCATTCCAAGTCATACTAAGTATGGTCTCTAAGTTGATATATTTATAAATATTCCTGAAGCTCTGGGAATTACACTAAAACAAATAATTACATAATTCAGTAAATTTCAAATAAGAGACATGATTAACATCAGTGACTGTGGAGCATGAACCAAAGTTCATTTGTCTGAGTAAGAAAAATGCAATTGCTAAACAGTTCATTGTAATTCTACATTTACTGTGTCAGTAGGTAGTAATCAGGCAACTGCATCATGCTCTGAGCACAGACCCCCCCCACACCCCTATTTCCCTGCAGGAAAAATTCTGATCCTGGTTATATCACATTTATTTAAATTCAGTTAGTTAAACAAAAGGCCTAAGTCCTCTTCAATTTTTTTCTATTATTGAAGGAAAGGATAACAATCTGAGAAAACAATACCTTGATAATACTTTACATGACCTTGTGGCTCAAGGGTTCTTGTAGGGGAAAATCTAAGTCTCCTTTGTAAGAAATGTTAAATCATTTTTTTTTTATGTATTACTATTGGAGACATTTTTCATTTTCCCTTAAATATTTTCTTAAAAAGAAAATGAACAGAAGAAAACCTTTAATCAAATGCTCTTCATAAATTACACTTCTGACACAAGAAAGAAAGTATTCTGTCAACAATAGCAAAAAGATTTCTACAGGACAAATACATCAAGAATAATTAATGTTGATGAAATAAGAATGGACAATCTACAAAACACTTAGTCAAAACCTTTTATTCTTCTTCTTGGAGCTTCCATAAAATAAATAAATAAATGAAGCCCTCTAAACAAAATCATAATATAAAATGAAGAAGAGAAACCTGGACAAGATCATTCTAACAGTAACTTTTTCCATTGTGAGAAGTCACTTTTAAAATTGGTAGTTCTGCTTGTAAATATTAGTACCTGTAATAATTAGAGGCAATACCAAATACTCAAAAAGTGAAAGACAGTTTATTATGTTTGTGGTGGAAAATCCTTTTTTTCAGTGTTACTGGCTTTAAGATCATGCTTGTCAGCAATTACACTGGGTGCTAAAGAGTTTTGCAGTTCCCACTAATGTCAACAGGAATTGAGGACATTCAACAGCTCTTACAGAACACACATTTAATGTGCATTTCACAAGTGAGTAGTATTTTAAAGATGTTATCAATGACAACAGAAACTTCTCTTCTAATCATTTAGAACACTAACATTTTTTAAAGACTAATATATTTTGTCTTGCAAGCTATAAGCTATATTCATAATGATACAACATAGATTCTAATCTAAACTTTGTGATTGCTAGAACTGGTCTCAAATGAGCCAGAAAATTAAAAATTACACAACTAAATATACAAGTCCAATTCAAATTCTATAAGAAATATATGAAGAAATTAACTTCCAGGCTATTCATCTTAACTCAAATACAACACCAGACAAAGGGTGTATAAAAGAAGAATCCAAACTTTACCAAAGAATGTCCCCTTCTAACTTTAGGTACCACAGACAAGGAGAAAAGCTGACTTTGTGACTGAAGTTGAGTAATATAAGATAGAATATATGAATTCCAGTGTTTCCTGTCCAAGCGTAGACTTTTTTCCCAAGTCAGAAATTCTACATAACTATAGAAATGCTCTTTACATCCAGAATTACTCATCAAGTTATAAGGCAGCATGCAAAGGACTAAAAAATTATTTCTATTAATAGGGACAGAAGTATAGACAAATATTACCATGATATACATTTAGCATTCTATTATTAAATTCCAAGGAGAGGATGAACAGCCTTAGAGATTTGGCAGGTTGCCAAAAATACTTCAGTGTAAAAAGCTAGGGCTCCTGGTATGCAACATAGTCATACAAAAAAAAAAAAAAAAAAAAAAAAAAAAAAAAAAAAAAAATTAGTAATTATGTAGCAACATTCCTCAATAATTATGGTCTTATAATTTAGAAAAAAATTCAGGAACTTTCCTTGCCATTGTCCTGAACAATACTCATGATAAAAACATAGATAGCAGATCATTATTGTACTTACAAACTCAACCTCCTGTATGTAATGAGAAAAATATTGCAAATCTAATTTAAAGTTCTTCCCACCTAGTACTTTACTTTTTTTTCCCCAGTCAGTACAATCAGAAGACTGAAAATTTAGGCAGCAATTTATTTCTCCCCGAAGTTAAGTAATTCCATGAATGAAATCAGAGCTCTTTTTCTCTCTTAATTAGCACTGACACTGATCAGAACAATAGAATTTGTTTCTCCTCCTTCCTGTAAACTGTATACACCTCGCTCTCACATTCTGTCTACCAGGCTTTCTGATGTTGAAGACTTCATTGGGTTGCATAGTAGTTTTTCAAATCAGAAACCTCTGCAGTTTATAGTTACTGATTTGTTTTTATCACTTCTTAAATCCAACTAAGCATCCAGAAAAGGCAATTTACTTGTACTTTGACTTTCATAGCATGCACATGCAGAGGAAACTGCTACACGCACAGGGATCAGTTCTGCAGTCTCCTTGACAATGACCCAATAAGCAGTTACAAATACTCAGCCCATGAGCTCTACACTTTTCTTCCCAAAGCCCTCCTTCATTCAACTGGGAGTTGGCAGTGAGCAAAACTATACTCTAAAAAGCGAAGGAAGAATAGTAATGATTACTTTTTCTCCCCCCACCCCCAAAACAGGTGATGCACCATGCAGTTTCTCACCATTTGTTGACTGCTGGCCAGCCAGTACCCAAGTAGCAGCTGCCCCCTTAACTCCCCACAGCTTTATTGTTCATCATGATGCCATATGATATGGCACATTCCTTTGGCCAGTTTGAGTCATGTGTCCTAGTTCTGTCATCTCCCAGCTCCTTCTAGTCCCCTTGCTGGCAAGGCAGGTGAGGTTCAGATTGGGTATTAGGAAAAGGTACTTCACTAGAGGGTGCTCAGGCACTGAAAAAGGCATCCCAGGGCAGTGGGTAAGACATCAAGCTGCCAGAGTTAAAGAAGCATTTGGACAACGCTCTCAGAAATAGGGTCTGGATTTTGGGTGGTCCTGTGTGGAGCTAGGAGTTGGACTTGATGATCCTCGTGGGCCCTTCCAACCAATTCCAACCAATTCTAAAACCCTATGAGTCTTTGGCTATTTACAGCATCTGCTCAGCAATTACTAAAAGATCACTGTTTTATCAAACTTGTCTTTCTCCTGAAGTCAGGAGCAGACATTATGAATAAAATCAACTCTGTCTCAGTTTAAACCTGGACAGGGTTGTTAATTTGCTTGAGAACAACAAAAGAATAAGCTCATTTTGTCACAGACAACATACAAAACCACACTTTCAGGACAGTTATTCTCAGATTGTACATAGCTCAATGTTTGATTCTTCTACTTCAAACTCAAAGACAACGTACAAAATCTGGTCTTTTTATTCTTAGTTATACACCCTGTTCTTTAAGTAAATGTACTAGCTCCATTTATAACGGCATGAGTTTCAATAGGGCCAAGTGTCAGGTCCTGCATTTTGGTCACAACTCCAGGCAACCCTACAGGCTTGGGGAGGTGTGGCTGGAAAGCTGCCTGATGGAAAGGGACCTTGGTGTTCTGATGGACAGTCAGCTGAACATGAGCCAGCAGTGTGCCCTGGTGGCCAAGAAGGCCAATGGCATCCTGGCTTGTATCAAGAATGGTGTGGTGAGCAGGACTAGGGAAGTCATCCTGTCCCTGTACTCGGCATTGGTGAGGCCTCACCTCGAATACTGTGTTCAGTTTTGGGCATTTCAGTACAGAAAGGACATGGAGTCACTGGAGCAGGTCCAGAGAAGGGCAACGAGGCTAGTGAAGGGCTTGGAAAATCAGCCCTTTGAGGGGAGGCTGAGGGAGCTGGGGCTGTTTAGTCTGGGGAAGAGGTGGCTGAGGGGAGACCTTATTACTCTCTTCCAGTACCTGAAAGGTGCTTATAGTGAGAGTGGGGTAGGTCTCTTCTCACTGGTGACAGGTGACAAGACAAGGGGAAATGACCTCAAGGTAAGTTTAGGTTGGACGTTAGGAAACACTCTTTACAGAAAGGGTGGTTAAACATTGGAATAGGCTCCCCAGGGAGGTGGTTGAGTCAGTGTCCTTGGATATGTTTAAGAGCCGTTTGGATGTGGTGCTCGGAGATATGATTTAGAAGAGGGTTGTTAGAGTTAGGGTACTAAGGTTAGGCTGCAGTTGGACTTGATGATCCTTGAGGTCCCTTCCAACCTGAGTAATTCTATGATTCTATGATAAGCATTTACATGCTGTGATGACTACGTACTCCCCTGGACAGAATTTAGTATATGCTCAAGTATATGCTCTTACTTAAATTTGAAAGGCCCTTCTGTATGCATTCAGACTACATAAAATGATATAAAACGTTCAGATGGTGACAGTTACAGAGAAATTTTATATCACATATGATCTTGTCACATTCATTACTTGCTGTTAATTTTTCTGACTTTCTAAAGTATCGCACTCAAATTATACTTTGCCTATGAGTATTTTTTCAGTAATATAGTAATACCTCCAAAAGATAAGGCTCCATTTGATCCAATGTTTTTCCAAGATGCTTATCTGGATCTAAACCTGAAAAAAAGAAAGAAAAAAAAAAAAAAAAGAGTTAATATGTTTTATGAAGTAATGATATGACTTTTTTTTTTTAATGTAGCTCGTCTATCACAGAAATTGTCCCACTGTATCTAAAAAAAGTTCTATCCTAAAGAAAACCTACTTTGTCAGAATTCTTTCATCCCCATCGGGCAAAATGTTTTCATTTCATTCATCATGCTCATGATGAACAAGGCCAATTATTTTTGTACTGCATGCCAACTAGATAAGCTGTTGTTTTCCTTCCCTTTCAATAACTAGCAAAGTAAACACATAGGTTCACAGTAATAGATAATCTACACAGAAATTACCTTCTCACCTCAGAAGTTCAGTTGGAAACTAGAGTTTCCTTTCTACATATATGTTAAATTAAAATACAAGTTATTGTAGTTTCTGTAAGAGATATGTTAAATTATTGGAAAAGAAAAACTTTTCCTTAAAAAAAAAAAAAAAAAAAAACTTCTCATACATGTCTCACAAAAAAAGGCAAGAATTAGAAAGGCCGATGCAGCACGAAATATTCTGTAAGATGTCTATGTATTGATTTATTTTTCCTAGACAAAAAAAAGTAAGCTTTATTAGCATCTGATAGTACCAATACCTTGCCTCTCTGCATTCCTTTCCTGGCTTTTTGCCTTTATGAGTTTTGCCAGCTTAGGGCTGCTACATGGTCACATCTCAAGAATAAAACAAATAATTGGCAGTAATCAGCACTGGGATAACAAAAAAAAAAAAAAAAAACAGGAAAAAACTATTTCAAGAGCTGGCATACTCATCAATGAGTAATCAAATTAATATTCTAGTAAGATTTGAGAGTAAGTGGTCAAAAGGTCTTAACATTCAAAGAAAGAAAAACAGAATGATGACTTCTAAAAGTGAAAGTACACCGGAAAGTTTTCAGTGATCACATTTCCTAGTACTCATCCCAATACTCGTCTATTTCTTCCTAGAATACTACTTTATATAATAATGGTATCATCAAAGAGCTGCCAGCAGAATGTCTCAATTTAGAAGTAATTTCTAAAGCATGTTCCTTGCAAATCACTTTAGCTCACTGATAATAGAAGTTGTTATATAAATATATGGTTTACTATTATATAAAGTCTTTGCTGAATTCAAATACTGATATGCCTTTTAATATTTACAATGATGTTCTTGATATATTTAAATTTCAGTGAAACTAAATTAACAAGATAGAGTGAATGAGATTTCAAAACATAGAATTTTTTAAATATTTCATTAAAGTGCATTAAAAATTCCCTTACTATTTGAGGAGACACTTTACAAACTGCTTAATAATTAAAAAGAAGAAGGACAGTTTTTCCACCTCTGTTCTGTCTTGGTAGTGATTTACCACTCTTTATTAATACACTGAAAATGTTCATTGCTACATAGAAGATAATGATCGTTTATGCTTGTGAAAATCAATTCAAGATAACTTCATTTCAATATACTTACTTTGCTCTGAAAAGCTTTTTTTTCTTTTTTTTTTAAATACATTTCAAAATCACATAATTGTCCATAGTGTATAATTAGGCCAATAGAGCATATTTCTAGCAGGTTATATTTGTTAATCTGCCATATAAAAGATAATGGAGCAAAAAGTCAAATAAAGGAAATGTTCATTAAAAATTACCTTTATTCTCAAAATGTACACTACTTCTACGTATACATTCGTACATGCATTATGAGATGAGGCTACAAGCACTGATTAACTCCAAACTGGGTATTGGTTTGTCCCTAAGATTCGGGATGAATATTTTTAAATTATTTACAAGATCAACAGCATACAGTCTTCAGTTTAAAAATATCTTATATCATCTTCTTTTAATAGGTATGAGTTTGCTTGTCCGCTGTTTTTAAACTTCTTACAATAATTTAGCTGGAGAACATTTTCTCCAGAGGAAATTTACTCCTCAACTTTAATGATCATGAAGCACATCCAGATATCATGACCACTTAATTAAATGTAGAATATATGCATTTATGGTTTACATTGTGGTGAAAGCTTATGTGGCCTACAGTAAACAATTGCAATGACTCTGTTGATGTCTTCCAATGACCACAAGCTTAATATCATGTCCTCGAATTTAATGGAACAGGTGTGAGTAGCATACTATAATACTCATTGCACAATACTAGATTAACATTCTCCATTAATATCACTACTTTTCCAAGATAGTCAGTCCCTCTCCTTCATAAAACTATTCATTTAAATTTAAACTAAAATCTCATTTCAAACAAGTCAGAAAGGAAAGTTGTTAAATCCAGACACACTAATATATTATTTCTCTCACAATCTCTGATTTTCTGAATACTCCTCTATTGTTTTGCTCCCATTTAATAAATCATAACAAGTAAAAAGAAACTATTATACAAATATTACAGAAAATGCAAACTAATTGCCTGCGTACAGATAGTTTGTAAACTCTACAATCATTATTATCCGTACTTACATGAAAATCTATAGAAGTGCAATGTAACCTTTCTCTTTCTTAATAGTATTCTACTTTCTGGGTGGCTTGTCTTTATTTTGAAAAGTATCTTTTCCTTTAGTTTTTACTAAGTTTGCATTGTGAGAAAATAATCTGCTAAAGACATCAAGAATCAATATAACCAGTAGCTCGCAGAATCAGTAATCCAAATTCAAATTGCAAATAATGGTGTACATACATGGTGTACGCTTACTGCTCTAGTAAAATACATTATCATACTTACAAACCATATTTAACAAGCAGTTAATAAACATTGGTCAGTCTGAAGATGCCTCCCATTTACTTCCATGGAAACTACAACAGATACCAAGAGCACAAGAATACTATTTGATAGAGCAAATTCTCAGCTACAGAACACTGTTTTTCAACATAATCACCACTACTAACTGCATTTTTTCCAGAGATGAACAAAAGTCTGCATGCCACACCCCTAAAATCTGCAGAAGTGATCCATTGCTGTGGTCACCACTGCAGAAATGCACCACTCACCGCCTCAATGTGCTCACATCCACTGTTTGATCTCCATAAACATTCAGCAAGTGTTGATGAATGTAAATGGGTGCCATATGTTTCACATGCAGGAATTCAATGACACATCTTTGCTCCAGACACACTTCATCAGATATCATTTTATCAGACCGTCCCTTTGTTGCCATATTTAAATACTGGTGGGAAGATTCAGCCTCTACTGTCATAGTACGAACATCTCCCTCTGACACTGAAGGCCATCATAATAAAATAGGAGGTAATATTTTTGGAGCAGCCTTTGTAAATTCATTCTTCTATTTTGTATGTTTTGTTGTTGTTGTTTTTTTTTTTTAATGAAGGAGTAGATTGATTAAGATACTTAAAAAAACTTAGACTATAAAGGAAAACAATGTATTGCAAATTCTTAGTATATTTAATCACATCCTCCAGCCTTCTCATAATACTAGCCTGGAAGAAAGCTGGATGGATGGATAAACCAACAACAAGGTTCGGATCTAGATGACTGTTGTAAAATGAATAAATTAGTTAGGAAGAGAACTGTAATTTGCAGCACTGACATCTATTTTACTTAACTTGCATGTATCAATGGGAAGCAATTACAATTCAATTAAAATATTCACTTTTATTACTTTACTGACTGACCTTGAAGTTAATGCCTGCTTTATTTAATTGCATCATCTATGAATAAATGTTAACCCTAGAATGTTATGCCCCATTATTTTCAAAGCATTTTTAACTCCCCAACTGAATTACATCAGTCAATTTATAATGTCCTGTCAAGAAAGCAAGTGGGGCTTTATTTCTCTGAGATAGACCAGTACATGACAACATAAACACCTTGCAAGATTTGCTATTTTTAGCAGTACCGAGTAAAACAAGTTTTGCTTTTACCTCAACTTTTGTTTTAATATAAAATCAGTTCATGATAGTACAAATTGTACAATCACTTCAAATTAATGTTTACTCCATCTGCAATTACTGACAAAATCCACTGACAGGAACAGAATTCTTGCACCTATCAACAACGTTTGCAGAACTCTTGTGCACAGTCACAAGACAAATGTTGTAGAGAACTGCAGCAACATAAACACCAGGGCAGAAATTCAGGGCTTTATTTGGTAGTGAAAAAGGTCTATCAAAAAATGTTACCAAAAGGAATTTTGTTGATGTTAAGTATTAGTGTTAAGCTACTTCCAAATGAGCATAGGGAAGGGGAACTACCTGGTACCACTTGCCTTTTTCACAACCATTAAAAAACATATCAAGTTCCATTTTCACATTTTGAGTAAACAATGATTAAGTAATGATTAGTTTTAAGAAATAGTGTTGCATAAATTATTTCTAAGAGTGACACTGAACCAATCTGTAATTTTACTAGTTGGAACAGCGATTGTAGGACTATTGTTGAAGGTAAAATCCTATAACTAATGTCTTTTCTTTCTTTTTTTTTTTTTTTTTTCCTTAAATAATCATCATTTTTCTGAAGCAAGACTAAATACTTCTATTTTATTGGGATAATTTACTTATTAAGGGAATAATACAGATAGAGAATCTGGAGACATAACTGCTCCTCAAGGTTAGTGGCAAAGTTAACCCCAAAGGCTGGTTGTAGAACATGTTCCCGGTACAGTTTATTTAGGAACACTTTATTTTAACATTTTATTCCTCAGAAGTTCATCAAATATTTTCTAAATTAGGTTAGTCTGATGTCATCCAATTTTAAAATTCAAGAGATAAAAGCTCATAAAACTCTTCATACCAGCAATATTAATTTTATCTGTAATCTCTTGTGAGTTCTTAACAAAGTTATTTGTATTCTATTTACATCCAGGATTCAAAGTAACTCAGCTCTACTATTTCAGAATAGAAATCTCAGTAATTCTTTCAAGAAATTTTGTAATAGTGGAATATTTTCACATGTACTTTTAAAAGTCTAAAATGTTCATAGTTTAAGACGACATTGTGGAAGGAGAAAGGATAAACTGTTGTTTTCAACTCCATTTTTCTTCTCTGATCTTTCAAAAGAAGATGTTATATAGCAAACGGTTCAGGTCGCTGAAAACACTGCCCCAACCAACTTCCCTTCAGGAATCTCCATGAACTTTAGAGACATTACAAACTGGTTTCGTACTTCTACTAATGTATGGCTTTCCTCATAGAAATCTGTTTTCAGAGTTTTTAAACTTTGGCATACTGAAACGTTTTGAGCAGAATTAGTTTAGAGCTGGTACTTGCAACATGTTTTTTTATTTTATTACTCTATTTCATTAAAAGATCTCAACCGCCATAGTTGGGATTTTTTTAAAAAAAAAGTTCTTTCCCTGATAAAAGATTTTGAAATTTCTGTGCTTTGAATATTTGTAGTGCTATTAAGCTTAGAAGAAAGGGATTAAAAATTGATTCTGTGGCATGAACAAGTGCTTAAATTTGTTTCACTGTCATTAAAGTCATCCCACGCAGACAATTTATAAAATGTTTAAGATGCACAGCTCCCAGATAAATCAACAGGGACTTCTGGAAGAGCAACCGGTAGACTGCCTGCAGAAGGGCAAAAGCTAGAACAGAAATGAAGAATCAATTTAGACAAGAACACATAGAAACCTGGAAAGGAAAGTATTATTGGCTCTGCACACATATGCATTTAAGGGTTTCAGCTTAAGCTCTGTTTCAGCACCTAAATCTGTGTTGTGATTGTGCACTGTACAAAATACATATTAATTCCATAAAAAAAGATAGACATTTGGGCTTTCATTCTGACTGAAATATTGAAGGTGGGATTTTTTTGTCTTGGGATTTTTCTTTTTTTTTTTCCCCCCAGTTTAAACAGTGTGCACTTATTCTCATAAGAAATGTACCGAAGGCGAATGTTCCTCTTAAAACATCAAGGAAAACTACAATTGTTGAGGACAAATTGCTCTAACTGCATGACATAAAAATAATTTCAACTGCATTAGCAGAACTGAATTTTTGTATAAATGGCACTTAAGTTTTAGTGTCAATTCTTGTCTCTGCAAGAATTAGACATAGTTAAATATTTAAGTAAATTAAAAATAGGTAAAACTCTATTCTCAGTTTTTACTGAGAACCACACCGTAAGGAACCTTAAAATTCCTTCCAAATATAAGCTTCCTCTTCCTCCTCCTCCTCTCACATCAAGTTGAGTATTAGAGCTTTTGCTGCAGTAGAAGTTTTAGAACCTGATATAGTTAGAAGCAGTACATAATGTTAACAAGAATAAAAATGGAATCTGTCACATGCAGATTCTACAAGCTAATTATTGTTTTAATCCACACAGCGTGTCCACAGAAGAAGAATGTCAAAACTGCATCTTATGATTGTGGTATATTACACTGTCTCACACAAGCAATGGAACTTCAAATGCCCAAATACTAATTATTCTAACTAGTTTTATTTTAGCTATTACTGAATGACCTCATTCTAACTTTCTGGGACTTCCACTGAAGGGAGATATATTGCAAATACAAAAATACCATGCATCACACAGGCATCTTCAACAACAAAAAAGTGGCAGTGCAGACAGATATGCACAGCAATTATTTTTTTTTTTTAATTGCTTAGGTTTGTGTGGAATATTCTTCTCTCATCATTAGAGCCTCCAAAGCACACTCTAAGGGAAAGCAAGCTAATATACTTATAGATCTACAGAAGGCATGTGAAGAGGTCTTGCTCACAATACTGTTCCTGCATGCAAGCGAGAGCAATTGGTATTCCATCTGGAAAAGCACACTGTTCTGAGATAGAAAACTCCTGCCACTGGCAAAGTTTATGGTATTAATTTGTAATGGTGGATTTAAGGAAACATACTAAACTAATATTCATTTACTTGCATAATTATGTGTTTTCTACATAAACCGACAGGCTTTACCTTGCCAATATGGCACTGAGTTAATAAAAAACAGGACAAGGTGGGTATACATGTTTGCCAGCTCTGATGAATGTCAAGCTCAAGTTACTGATTTGCTTCTTGAATTAACATCTGTACAATGTGCTAGCTAATGCATTACCCTTCAGAGCATTAAATCTGCTATTTTTTAATATTTTCATTGCAGTTTAGCTTTGATTATTAATCTGAGAAGCGAAAAGTTAAACTGTATCTTAGCTTCTTTGCCACTTGATATATTAAACAGCCTTCATACCTTAAATTCACTTTAATAAGGCATGCAATTATTAAAGCATTACAGAATGGCCCCAGAGCACACAAGCTCCATTAAATTTGCTTACATCCAATTACGTTTGCCTGAGGCAGGTGAGAAATTGACTCTGATAAGATCTTTCTTTTACCTGTAGCCAAAAAAAAAGAAAAAAAAAAAAGGAAAAAAAATCTCGCAGTCATTTCCTATCTAATTGCTATCTACAAGTATTTATGGCATTTGCTCCTCAAACGGATAGTCAACAAAGGACTCATTGAGCACTAACAAGTCTGTTTTAAGTTTTTTTTCTTTTAAAAGGCTGCAGAATACAAAGGAAAAGCTAATCTCGCTTCAGGGATGAGGCAATAATGTCTATTTGTGAAGCAGTTTTATCTCTTGTTTAAATCATCTGTTTTCTTTAATATATTTTAGATAAATTATAAACAGTACGTACTCGCTCCATTTTGGGGCCATTGTTTGTTTGCTTATTTTTCCTAATTAGTTCCCTTTAATTATATAAAATAGCCTAAACTCCATGAAATATAATTTTAATCAGAAAAAGCACACTGTATATTCTTACTGTCATTCATTTTTAATTCTTCAGCTTAATTCCTTAAGTATTTTACTTTACAAAAAATAGAACAACCATCCAACCTAAAAAAATTTTACATGGCTTGAAATTTTTATTCCCTTAAATTTTTTATTTTTTTTTTTTAGATTTAAAAAAGTGTAATACAGTAGAAAACACAGCATTTAACTCCGATGATCTCCCACAAATTCAGGAAAATTAAACTGCATCACTTGTTATTTTACTGTGAAGTAGGGGACATGGCATTTCTAATATTTCTAATCCCACTAACAGATTCTATGCAAGACCATCACAGTGATAACGTAAACAGTTGTTAAAAAACATTATCCTTAAAGAGAAGTGAATAAAGAACAATAAAAAAGAAATCATCTTTAAAAAGTCATGGATTTTACCCGAAGTCTAAATGGATTATAATTCAATTCCTGGTTGATATTTCAGTAGAAATAACTTTGCTATAAATGAGTCCTTTAAAGAAGATGGACAGACAACAAGAATTTAAGGTGATAACCGTCGAAAAGAACAAGTCATCAGATTTCTAAGGCAAGCTTATACAACTCTGTTTTTTAAACATATTGTATTGGCCATCAAAGCCATTGATGCTACTGAATTGTAATAGAAGCCATTCTTCAGTCCAGTGGACTACAGACCTTCAGCCAGCTCAGAAAAGAAATGGTCCTTTGGTCATGGTACGCATAAAACTTAAATGCAATACTTCATAGAAGTCTGAAATGAATATAGTATACCATATTAATCATATTCCATGTTTCTCAGCCATATTTTTATGTGGCATGTAAAACATGTCATTCAATAAGACTTGATATAAAACTTCACTTGAACTCTAAACAATAAACAAATAGATAATATTTTGATTTGCTCTATTATACAAACCTCATATGACATATTTGACAATGCAAAGATATTAATATTCTGGTACATTAAGAAACTATAGTGTAAAAGCCATTTATTTAGAGGAAAATGATAAACTTGTAGTTTGCTATATGTTTTGTAAACTCAGAGACTGTTATTAAACTAGATGTTTTAGCCTCATACGACATATTGTTTTATGTTAATTTGTTATATTTCTATTAAAACTTTTACAGCTGTTTTATAATATTGTCTAGTCACCAGTTTGCATAATCTATAAATGTCAGTGCTGTGAACCACTGAATTATGCTTGCATCTTTACTGCAATTCAAAACTAAACTGTAACACAAAACTTGCAAGGGAATTTAATAACCATGCTCTGAAGAACTACTTTCCAGCTTTGACTTCTCAGAGAAAAGAATGAACTGTATACAAGCAGTTGTTCAGACAGCATGAATATTCTTCAACTATACTGGTTTTCGTTTTTGTTGTGTTTTTTGTTTGTTTGTTTAATTTCTTTACGCTCAAACCAATATTTATTATCCAAAAAGGTAGAACAATTTCTGTTTTTTGTTTTTTTTTTTTCTCTTCTGTTGTGATTTGTCCATTGAAGTTTTAGTAGACAACACTGTTCAGAGTCTGAATACATACCAAAAGCTGCCACTTTTATGATTATGGCTTCAATGTTAGATGATATCATTTCTTTAAGCAATATTTCTTCCCTCCGACGCCAAAGGTAAGCTAAAGGTTGAAGATTAAGTCTTCTGCATCTTAAAAGAAACAATAACAACAAAAAATGAAAACCAAGCATTATATTTTTGTACAGAATAACTATTTAAAATTAAAGATAAAGTCTAACATTAAAAAAAAAAAACCACCAATCTTGTTTACCTACATAAGATGCAATTCATTGATATCAATAAATTTGCATGAGAACATAAGGAAAACTAAAAGAAAATGTATTTCTAAACCTTTATGGATGCAAATCCACTAACATCTTAGGAAATTATAACTTTTTTATGAACATAACTAAGGCAAAAGTTACTATGAGATAACTGTTGCACACATTAGCAAATAAAGTTTGTTGCTCTCAATCTGTGATTTGGATCAACAGTCAATGAAGAGAATCGCTAATGGGAATGTTTACAGCTTGAGTACAAAGAAATAACTTGATAATGTAAATTTAATTATTTGTTTTTATATATATCATACTGATATAGTATTTGATTATCATAGTAGAGAATCACTAATTTGCAATATTGATGGTTAATCCTTCTGTTAGTTGTCAAGCACTACCAGTTGGTGATAAAGTGTATAATGCCTATGTTCTGGAAAATTTGAAAGCATTAAAATATGGGGACTATCTCAATGTGCGACAACAGAAGGAGATAACAGTGCCTTCTACTGGGATAGAAGCACTATGGATGGACCAATAAAAGATATTGAAAAGATTAGCTTAACCCTTCCAACAACTGATGATGACTGAAGATGAGCGCAATCTTAGCTGCTAACCCTTAAATGAAGGCAAGGAGGGGCAGACCCAGAGTCCAATCCTTGTGGTCACTCAGATGCAGCTGAGCTCCCTGGGTTTGCCATGACTCTTCACCTGATGCTCAATCATTGGTTCAGGCCATGACCTGCCAATTCCACTGCACACAAATAACTCAAAAGTTTTATTTATTTGTCCCTTAACACTGTTTGACAAAAATATGGGATATCCCATCACTACTAGCATCAAGAATTTGTAGTTAAATGGATTTCTAATGTTGACACCTACATTCATAGTTTGCACCCATGTAAATCTGATTGGTTTTGTGATTGTTTTCAGCTATTTTAATAGAGAACTCAGTTGTGAAATTACTAGAAATATTTAGCAATTCTGAATGTCAAGGAGTTCATTTAGCTGCCCAAATTCAGCTTATGAATTAGCTGAATCCAAGTAATTGGGATGATTTCTGTAAAAAAACATTTGCAAAGAGTAAATCTTCAAATCAATATTACTAAGATCTCTTTGAAATATAGTGATACTGCATCAATCTTTCAGCTGATATAAAAGATCTGAAACACACAATCAACAGAAGCCAACTCTTCTAGAATATCTAATAATATGACCAGGTCATTAAAACTGTCTGTTGTTCCATTATATCACTATGCACATTGAATGTTATGGAAAAGAAGAAGAAAGGAGCTATTTCTGACTGCAGTTGACCTCTGTAAAGTGTAAAGAAAACATCTGTGCTAGGTAACTTGCTGATGTGAGCAGAACTGGCATTAAATCAAATTCAGGATTATTACGGTTTATAAAGTATTTCACATATTTGCTCATATCATCAACAAATAACGAATGGACACAGGAAATCATAATTCGTATTTAGGCTTTTTTTTTTTTTTTTTGCATTGTGAAGCATAGAATAAAATTTTTTTCCATACCCAAATCAGCCTGAATAACACACAATTTGCAACAATTCTCATTACATAATTATTTTTTGTTTTTCATTTAGACTTTCTGAAGTATCACAATTTATTCAAGCTTAAATAATGTGCATAGTAGAAATGATTACTGAAAATTCCTGATTAACAATTATGGACTTCAGATTTCAAGCAAGTAATGGAAGATTGGTGAATAAGGACTGTCTTCCGTTTCATTCCTGATAACAAGTTACAAAACACTCCCACTTTAAAATTTTGTTGAAAAATACATATACATGACCACTGCAATTAATATATATATATAGACACACACACACACACGCGCGCCTCTGTAATTGATTTCAGCTGAAGCTCACTCAAAGACCTGAACCTATTTCAACTTGGAGAGTAATCCCAAACTCTGGTATACTTTCTACTGGATTTCTACTAATGACGTGTATTACATACAATGCTAATAAACATGAAACACATAGTTTCAGGGAAAAAAAGAAAAAAATATATATTTATATTAGCAAGTTGAATGAATTAGGTATCACAGAACATGAGAAATAAATTCATCTGTTCCAGAATTTGTTGGAAAAGAAATGAACAAAACACTTTCCAGTATCTCTATGTTAGTAAAGATATAATATGTTCTTACACATCTTCAACTCGAACTCTCTGGTAGTCAGAAAGAATAGCTCCCACAGACACACCCTCCACTGTTTCTTTGTCCTGAAAGAAGACAAGGAATAATAATTATAAACATTGTATACTAGCCTAAAAAATAGAGTTTGAGTGCTTCTATCAGAAGAATCAACCAAGAATAAATTATTTTCCCTGTGCCCAATAAATGGAACAAAATGGGCTGCAATGCAGATCTTACATAGAGGAGAGCAACACAATTGACCTGCATGATGGTTATGACTCCAACAGAGTAAGCAAGTATCATTCTACAAGGAATAATCACTGTAACTAAAAAATACCAGACTTAACAGCCTATTTTAATAATTTCCTGACATCCTGAAAATGACCCACAGCTCTTCACTGTAACTGAAATGTCAGCTATCCTACCTACAAATAAATCATTAATATACAATCATAAAGTATAATCAAAATGTTAGCATTTGTCTTAAGAAACAGCACAAGAATAAAACATGATAGAACATTTGCATGGAACTTAACATCACCTACAAATTGTAATAAATAAATAAATCAAAGCTTTCCCAATACATTGTCTCTGTATCCCTGTTTTATTTCAATTTCTTAAGCTAACAGTCCTTTATTTTTTTCTTGTGAACACATTGAAAACGTAACATTTGAAAATGTACATATGTAAAATATGTCATGAACTTTCACCTTTTTAAACTCCTTGGGTCCCTGTCAACATGTTGGACTCGCTTCCTTTCTTTGACGTTACTCTAGACACAGTTGCTTTGTTCTTTCAACCAAGGTTAACTGTAACTATACAAGGTAAGTTATGTTCTGGAGCTGATTAAGTTGCACATCAACCCTTTGAAGCTTGCAGAAAGATTACCACAAAATTTTGAACTATATATCTGTATACAAATTTCAAAATCAAACCAGCCTATCAAATCCTGCCATAGTACTGAACTAAAATTCCTCTTCAGAGTCTTAATATTCAGCTTTACATTTGTCTGGGACACCTCTTCTTCATACGCTTTATATTAATTTTCAGAGGTGTCCAGTGCTAGGATGAGAGGCAGTGGGCACAAACTGGAAAACAGGAGGTTCCATCTGAAAATCAAGAAGTAGTTTTGTGCTTCATGGGTGACAGATAACTGGCACAGATTGTCCAGAGAGGCTGTGGAGTCTTTTGGAGATCTTCAAAAGCTTCCCAGGCATGGGCCCAGGCAACCTACTCTTGATGGTCCTGTTTACCCAGGGGTCACTTCCAAACTCATCCATTCCATAATTCAGTGATGATAAGTTGATTCTATTACTGAGCAACAATAAAATGCACCATTCCTAGAATCTCAATGGATTTACTACTCATCAACTCCATCTGCAAAGAAAGGCACAGAATGTCTTCACATTCAGATTTAATTAGGAAACAATTTTCAGATAGTGGAGTATGTATGCTCTTTCTCCTACATGAAGCCTCTTTAGAGCCTTCAAATTAACCAGCTACAATTCTCTACATAGTTGTTTTAAAATAAAGGTGACATACACAAAATCCAATAACCTTTCTTCAGACTCAAGCAGAGTAAAAAATAATACATCAAATAAACATCTCAACACTCAACATGAAGTTTACTTACACACACACACACACACACACACACACACGCACACAAAGAAATCAAGATATTTAAGATATTTTCTTTCTTTTACAAACATATTTGAGTAATAGCGCCCTCAGGAAAATTGATGAAGATTACTAATTAGGTTAATTTAAATTCACAGTTAACTTTTAAGTCAATTAAATATTAAGGCCGGTGAATAAAGTCATTCTGAATAAGGGTGTCCAAAAGAATATTTAATGCTGTTAAATAATCCCTTTTGGAATTATTGGATTAATTTGCTTGATAATCTATGGGAGAAAACCTCTTTTTCTATGTAGGTTTTCTGTATGACAGGAAAGAAGAATCACCATAGCAGTGAAAAAGACTGCTAATGTTCAGAATTATTCAACATGGAAATGCTTTTTCAAGAGTTCAATTCACTGGTTTTTTGTTGTTTTTTTTTTCCCTAAAAATTAGAAAAATACAAACACCAGGCTCTTGAACTTAATTCATAGTCAGCCCTATCTTGTGTTCTTCACAGATCTAAATGAATAATGACAAAATGTCTGAAGTACTTATTATTATACTAAACGAGTTATACTTTCTGAATAAAGTGGAAAACTCAAAAAATGGAATCACAATGTCTTTCAAACCTACTTCTTCATACCTGACAAATGGTACATTTTTATTATGTTGTAGAACATATCGGGCTCAGTGTAAACAAACATTGGCAAAGTCTGGGAAGAATTCGTTTTTTCTACTTACTGAGATTACTGGATTATTTTTGTTTGTTTTGTTTCCATTAAATTAACAGCAGTTTGCACTCTGCTAAACAGAGCTGACTGTAATCCAACCTTTTTCAGAGTCCTTCACAATACAAACAAACTTTCCCAGGTAATAAAAATATTCATGGTCACACAGTACACAATATTAACTGTCCTAAACCATGAAAGTAATGCCTTCTAAGAATTTCTACAGAAATTACAACAGAAACGAAGAGCACAATAACACTGTGTTCAAAAGTAGATTTTCAAAAGTTTTTGTAAAACTGAGATGTATAATATCCTTCGTATAGAAGAAAAAAAGTCAGTTAAGAATTAAAAGAACTACATTTTAAAAGTACTTTATAAAAAAAAGACTTTCCCTCCTACAAATTCCAAGACTGAGATATAGTCAAACTTTTCAATAGAGAATGCAGCAATACAAATAACTCCTGCAAGCAGCCTATGTTTGTGGTCTTAGAGTTCTAACTTTTACCCTTTAGAAAATGCTAGCCACTTCCATGGAACTAAACTCTGAGATCATCTAATCTCACAGAAAGTGAACAGACCACATTTCAAAACTATTTATGTTTAAGGACTCAGAATAAAAGTATAAATTAAACAACTGTTTTATGCACATGAGCTTGGAGCTCACCAATTAAGCAGATTCACAATGCTGCCAATGATTATTGGTCCTGTTTTATTTCTATGCATGCCTGTTGTCTTTAGTAGCATTATGCTGTAAAGAAAACCACAATACAATTTAAAGCTACCCCGAACTCTTACCCTTATTGTAATTTTGAACAGAAATGGTTTACCAACAACCTTTTATATTATATTGTCATCAATTTTTATAGACAATAGAATTGTAACTGTTATTTTGCTGTTGCTGATTTGGTAACAGGTTCAGGCTTTCCTAAATGTTTCTTTCAGAAAGAAATTATTCACAAATGAAATGTTCAGTCATAGTGTCTGTGTGGAGAATAGTAATTAAGAAACTATTTTTAGGGTGTATTTTCCACACAGTTGAGGAAAGTTCTTATTAAAATTCTCATTGAATATACCATTATACTGTTTTTGTTTTTTTTTGCATCTATTTATCCACTAAAACAAACAAACAAGGAAACTACGTGTTCAGATATTCTGAAAAAAAAGTCACTACTTATCATTTAAGTAGCAAATTTTATTGCTCAAGTTACAAGTGGCAAACTATCCCACAAACCAATGTTTTTGTATCTCAGAGATACACTGCATGTGTAGTCTCAAACTAGATTAACTTCCAAGACTACATATGATAAATATAATAAATATATCATATATAATTTTCCATATGCTTTTATAATACATATGCTTTTCTTTCCTCATCAAAAAATAAAATGTTTATTATTATAACCATAATATTTATTATAGCGCCAGTGACACCTCTTCAGTTATACAATTACACCTAGCTATAACTAATTTAATGAGTGGAGGTATATGTGTATGAATGCATAAACACACATACACAAAAAAGTATATATTCATACATATACATGTATACAATACATACGGAAGTTAGTAATGAACAGAATATTGTCATAGCCTGTTTGCTTGCAAGCTATATTAATTCTTATTTAAATATTCATACACTATTTATTCTGTACTTATACTAGTTTATTTCCTTTAATAATGCATAAGTTTTTCATGATCTTTTGAAATGGCAGTACTTCATGCCCTATTTCTGTTCTGGTTAGCATCTAAGTGTAAGGACTTGTAACAGGGAGCTATTCACCACTATCAGTTTTAATTTAGTTTTTCTGCAAATACATAGTTCCATCACTATACAGACAGCACAGTGCCACAAGGGGAAACAATTTACTATTAGTAAATTTAATATAGTTAATAAATGCTTTGCAACAGAAGAGCTAGTTAATATAAATACATATATTTCACAAAAGGGTATAAATTCAATTATTTTATTTTGTACATTTCAACAAATCAAGACTAGAGCAGAACAAATTCAAGAAAAAATTACTAAAGTGTAACAATCTTCATAAATTCCTCAACTGGAGCAAGTTTACAGCAAAACCTTGCTCTAATTGGTATTTAGCTCAGCACTTCAAGTACTGAAAGAAACCTAGTTCTTCAATAGATTCACTGTGTGGCACTGGAAGAGTTATTGGACAATTTGCAAACAGATAGAATTTACTCCAGAAATAAATTCCAGATTTAATTGTGACATAGCTCAGACACTACACTTTTTAATATGTAATCTAATCATGCTTGATACTATTAAAACATGTTTACAAAACTCAGCTTGTGTAGAGCAATCTGAAATCTGTAGGGAGTATCGAGGATTAGCACTTAACTCAAAAGCCAAGGAAGCAACTTTGGGGAAGAAATATGTTAGTCCCTGTGCCATAGAAAGGGTTACAGACAACATGAAAATCTTTGATGAAAATTAATATTAACTTATTTTAATATCTCATTAGTGTAATAAACCAATTGAAAGTAAAAATACATTTTTGCTTCTCGGGAATTTCTGAGTAGTACAGAAAGCATTTATGTTAAGCACAATATGTTAGAAAGTATTACATCACTACATAATGTGATAAAGACAGGCACTAAATGCAAACAGAAATACAAATACATGCTAACAACTATTTCTATTCTATTAATTAATATTGTAATTTCTCCCACAAAACTTCTAGCAACACTCATTTTAAAGGCAGATATGAAAATGAAGTTTAAGAAATTAGAATAGATTTTTGTTAGTTGCAGTATAGCTTGCTTTTATATACAAAAGATTACTAGCTTTATCTATAAGTGTAATTACATTACAACTACAACACTTGTTATCATTAGTTTATTCCTATTCATAACATTCAGGAATAATAATCTTCATAATCAATTGTGTTAGAACAATAATACAGTTGCAGTTGCAAAGATCTATTGAAGTCCACAATTTCTGTTTAAAGCTTCTTAGTTTTGAAGATTTTATAAATAACACGATTCGAAATTACTGCTTTTTTCATATTATAAAATATTTTCACCTACATTTTTTTTAGAAGATAGAATGAAAAATTAAACAGTTCTATGAAAGCTCCAAAGCATAGCTGCCATGAGCATGCTGTTAGGCTGCTGTTAACATGGCTATGTAGAACCCATGCATAAAATTGAAAAACTACTTCACAGCTGACATAGAATATAAAGAGAAATGTAAAATAATCTAAGCTAGCACATTGTGATTTCATTTCTGATCTTCTTTTCCTTATTTCAGTAACTGAAATGCAATTAAGGATCGTGACAGTAATAAGTAACTATGTCTACATAAGCATTGTAGTACACAATATCAATAGAGGTATTCCACTAGTGAGTAAAATGTTCATTGCAGTGGTATTAGTACTGAGGTTTTCTTTAATTTCACATTTTAATGTCTTTACCTGACCTTCTCAGACTTCAGCAAAATGAAAATTAGTGCTAATGTTTTCAATTTAATTAGTACATTACAAGCACTGTAATTATTAGTGGGAAATGTTATATTAATGAATGTAAAACTTAGCAGTAAATTACCTCAGAGTTATTATCAATTTCCCAAGTTACTGCTCCTTAAGATAACCCTCTCCCTATGGTCCTTCCAGTAATTTTTCTTTGCCTGATAAACATGATGATTAAACAGCACGCAGTGCAAACCTTTGATACTTTTTAAATTAAATCCATGCCCAGCCTAAGGGCTGTGTCTGATTTCAACTAAATGTGTCAGTTAATCAGATAAAAAATTATCAGCAACTAAAAGAAACAGCAGCCTTAGGCTTCATCAGTGCCAGGGAAAGCTGAACAAAATAAGACATACAGACAATATCACATTATGAGTAAAGGTTACTGCTGAGCATATAATGGCATAGAACTTTTCACCACATTAATGATTTACATCTTAAACAAAACATTGCACACAGCAGTCAAAAGAGTACCAAAGAAGGAAAAAGTGCTAGATCTGTGCATATATATGCCTGTTGTCATGGATTGCAAGAAAGCTGGAAGACTCTCACTGATTAAAATAGGAGAATACTGCTAAAAATTTACTAATTAAAGGAGGTCTATGTAAGACAGTAAGTATATGAAAAAACTACTTAATTTTTAAGAAAACTGCTTCTTACCTTCACCAAAATAGAGTTTATTTTATGGCCAAGATACACAATAGATTATCTGAAATAAAATTGCCTTTCCAATTCTTTGAAACTTGCATTAGTAACAGAAATTGTTATAAGTGTTCAAATTAAAGCGTAAGGTCATTTCTGTCTAGATTACAACTATCTGTCATTTAGAAAATTTTCAATTAAAGCACAACATATTTGCAGGTATGTGACACATAAGCACACATTAGCAAGAAGACTTTTAGACTTCTGCAATTATTTGAATAGAAAATTCTTAAATATAAGATTTTACTTATAATTTGTAAAGCACTCTAAGATCACTGATTACACACATTTCACTGTATGTGGTTTTTGTAAGCATTAATATGTATTTGAGAGGCAGCAGCAATTTATTAAAGACAGTAAAGAAACATCCCTGTAACCATAAAATAAAAGTGATTGTGAGAAACCTGTTGAATCCTAAGCTTCAAAACAGGCTTCTATATCCATAAAGGGGATAAATTAAAAGCCTATTAATTAATCTGTTCCCTTGCATAATTAAATTATTTTGAAAACTGAAGGTCAAAATTTCATAAGCATTTTTAAGATAGTTCCTTAAGTGGAAAGCTACAATGGTAGCATTCAGAATTTGAGGAGAATGGGATATTAGGGGAAATAGCAAATTCAGTATTTTCATTGAGCGGAATTTAAGTAAATTTAAAGCAATGTATTATAACAGAAGCAGAGGTAGTAGATGTGTGTGATGGTAGGTTGTTGATGCAGGAGAAAGTGATTATCCTCTTCCATTCAGGAAGAATATTGTGCTCACTTTTTGAATCCCTCAAAACAAGAGAGAAACAAACTCAAACAAACCTGCAAGCAGCGGGTCACCCAAAGTGGAGGGACCTGGACTGCTTGCTCTGTGTGGAGAGGCTGAGGGAACTAGGTTTGCAGTTTGGAAGTACAAAAGCATCAGGTAGAACCTAATAGCAGCCTTGCAGAACCGATGAGAGATGAGAGTATTACCAAGACAGAGGTAGGCTCTTCACAATGTTGTAGAGTGAGAGGATGATGGACAAGAGGTGCAAGCTGGCACTAGAGGCTTAGATGGAATATTATGCAAAAAGTATTATTGCTGTAGTAAACAAGGAAACCCACAGATGATGTGCTGTCTCAATCTTTGGATGGCAAGCCCTGAGCAGCCACATTTGGACCTCACACCTGACCTAGCACTGGTCAGTAGTTTGGATTAGATTATCTCCTAAGGTTCCCAACCATTTGAATTTTTAAATTATGCTCATTTTTTCTTTTACTGTGCTTGACAATGCTGTACTAATGAGAAAAGGAGTTAGAGAATTACAGTAACAGTGTTCCCTTTCGGAAAATTCTATGCTTTTTTGAATTGCTACCTTATGAAAAATAAAAAAAAAAATCATGTTTACTTTATTCTGATGAGACACTTCCTTAGTGTTTTCCATGAGCAAGTTTTTAACAGGTTTTACCAGCACAAAGAGAGACAAATCAACAGATATCGTAAGACTGGACAAGACAGAAAGAGAGACTGAGAGAGGAGTAGCTTTGAGACAAGCACAAAAGGAAATCAAAATGGAAATCTTCAAAATAAACAAAAACAAACATAAATAGAACAAGTATCTTCAAAGCACAAAGACCTTAAAAGTAATGATCTTCTCATTCATAAAATGAATCAACTCTCGGAGCCAAAATGCAGTCCCACTTCACAATGAAAAAATAACATTTACTGCTAGCCAAAATACTGCAAATCTCTTCCCTACAGTTTCCATATTGCACCCACAAGGAGATGCATGCATAGTACTTTCAGCTTTACTATTTGTCATCAGTTTATGAGCTGGTTCACCCCATAACTCCCAGTGTTCTACGTAATGTTATGATGTCAAATACAGATAACAAAAATCACAAAACCATGACACCATTTCAGTGTATGAAAAATGCTGTGAAGTCTTCAAAATTGACCATACTGTATTTGTCCAATATATAACGACATCATTAACAAAAAAAAGAAAAAAAAATCAGCCTCTTGAAACTGTCCTGTCAAAACGTTCAGTCATGACCTCAGAAGACTTCATGAACATTAAGAGGTCTGCTTGCTGAAGCCAATACAGTAATCAACCAGGGTGAAGATGGACAGTTCTGTAATCCAAAATAATACCTGCTAATAACTAGTATAGTTCACAGGAAAAAAAAAACAACCTACACTTGCTTGATGAAAGAAAACTTGTTTGCAAAATTATAAAGTAGTAGATTGAAAAGTCACCTCCTTTAAGCCTTTTAGTTTTATTAAAATTAATTTTATATTTTCAAATAGAAGTAAGCTGAAATGTAAATAGTTATTTAAGTTATATGTTTAATGTTTTCTCTGATTGGTTGATCCTAATTTTACAGGATGTGGGATAGAATCCTCTTGCATTACTTTCTTAAGAAAGCTTATTAAGAGATGCAGAACCATCTCCAGAGTTGTAAAGAAATGTCATCACCTACTTGACTTAAACACAAGCGCAAAAATGCTGGGCTCTGTTTTACTGCGGAAAAAAAAAAAAAAAGCCTTTCAACTTCAAATTGAAAAAACACTGTATAGTAACATTCTCTAGATCACTGTAAATCTCATGAACTTATAGATCGCTACAAGTCATCTTGAACTTTTCCATCATGTGCTCATAGACATGATACAACATATATCACATGGTTTTATTCCCTAGGAAGAGGTAAACCAAAAACAGGGATGGAAATGAATTTAATGCAGATCCATACTAAATTCCTGTGTGAACACCTCCAGAACTTTGTTAGTGAGCTGAGCATGACTCATGTACAAAGCAAATTAATTTTGAATAATAGTATCTATATGGAGAGAGATAATAGTGCATAACTGTGTAACTAATCCACCTTAAAAGCTAATTAGGATCATTTTTATGAACGCCCTACGTAAAGCACAGACACAATAATACATTTAAGCGTAACCATTGGCATAACTTCACGAGTTTTACAGATGCAATTACTGAAATACTGCCTGCATATACACACTAAACCTATTAACTGAGTATGTATTCATCAGCTCTCAGTCACAGCTTTCAGTATCTAATGGCAATCTCCTAATAGCCATATATAATTACTGTATGGTCCTTTTGCTACCTGGAAGCTCCAAAGACTCGGTGAGTGCAGGGGTATGTTTGTACACACATGAACATATGCATATAACTGTAAATGCAAAAGGAAACAGAATAAGGAGACAAAACATTCTCCAATCTAATATCAACAGTAAATCTACTGAAATACTTCAGTTTGAAAGTGCTGAAATTAAGTTATGAATAGTAAATACATAAAATCAGAGCAATCTTCCACTATAGTCAACTCAGCACACCACAACAGCAGGTTTTGCTGACATACTGTTTTTCACTTAGCTGCGTATCCAAAGTGAACAATTATTCTTAGGAATTGCAACTCATTTATTTATGACTTTTTTTTTAAATGTTATATCATTATAAACATTTTCATAGATTACAAGTACACATATGAAGAGTTTTTTGGAAAGCTATATTTCATTTTTTTTTCTAAAGTACTTAATTTATAACAATGTTTAGATTCGTTTTTTTCTAATTAAAATGTAATGCTAAAAACAATGCATGTAACTGGCCTACCTGTTAATGGAAAGTTTAATTAATAGCTTTCTTACAGAACTTGAAAATTTTTTGTTTTCTTTTGTTTTAGTTTAGAGATAAGGAAAAAGCCCTTTACAGTGAGGATGGTGAGCACTGGAACAGGTTGCCCAGAGATGTGCTGGGTGCGCTGCTCCTGAAGACTTTAAAGGCTAGGCTAGATCAGGACCTGGGCAACCTGGTCTAGCTGTGTGTGTCTCTGATCACTGCAAAGGAGCTGAACTAGATGACCTTTAAAGGTTTCTTCCAACTCCAAGAATTCTACAATTCTATAAACCAGTCAACTGAGTGCACAAGAAGTCTACATGCCACCAACAGAAGCTACAAAATCTCTTTCAGGGAGACAACAGTCTGTGCACGCGCACACACACACACACACACACACGCAAACCAAAACAAACAAAAAAATCCACATTTTGTGCAGAGATTTGTTTTCACATAAACATATGCTTCACCTTTGTGACTTTCATCTCCTAAATGTTCAAATAATTACAGAGCAGACTTGCTTGCAGACACTTCTTTCAGTAAATCTTATTTATAACATCACCTCAACAAAGACAGATTACTTAACTTGATAACCAAATTTAGCATGGTCAACTCCAGATTGAAAAAAAGACTTTACACTATAACAATAAGTTGTCAGTGAACATTTACAGAACAGTTGAAGTAATCATACACGTGTGTCTGTTCCCATGCTGGACTGGTAATCTTAAGTGTTGGTGACCATAAGTGCAATTATTTTGCAATCAAAAGCAATTATCTCAACAGTTATTATCATAAAAGGCTGACAATAAATTTTTAAACACTTCTTACACATTTAACTAGAATCAATAGCTGATGACTTTAAGTTCAAAAATTAGAACAGCTAAAACTGCATGTGTCTTCCTGAGCGTGAAAGAATAATAATAAAAGATTGGTACTTGCCTTCATATTACATTCCAGATCAATGGATGGCCAAAGACAAACCTTTTTCTAAACTGAGGTAAAAGGATCATAAATCTGGATCTTCTCTTGACTAAAAACACACGTTTTAGATACAGTTAATCAGCCCCTCTGCATCATACTCTGACTTCAGACAAGCCAGACTTTCTTACATTTATACTATTAGTAGTATCTTTAGCAAACTGTATAAACAAGCATTCAAAAACCATGTTCTTAAATATGCACACAAGTTTCCTTCCCCCCTTTCTTCAGATTAGCATTCCACTACACAACTTCCATGTTGTTCCATGACCAATTTCTAGATAGTAATGGCAATCTGCCTCTCTACAATGAAGACCAAACAAAAATCCAATACAGCATCTACAAAACAGACTCAACGGCTTGTTCTGGTTAGATGGGGTATGCAACATGGTTCTTCCCCACAACCAGGTAGTGGATAGTTGGTTCAACACACTAACTCAGTGATACTGACATATATATATATATATATATATATATATACATATATAAAACAAGCGATGTACAAAGCAATTGTTCAACATTTACCAACCCATGCCCAGCCTTTCCCCGAGCAGTAGCTGCTCCCCTGGCCAACTTCCCACTGCTCTTCAAGCTTCTTTTTCTCCACATGATATCATATGGTATGGAATATCATTTTGTCCATTTCAGGTCATGTCTCCTGGTTCTGTCCCCTCTCAGTTTCTTTTGCCTCCGTAGTCCCTAGCAGGTCAGTAACAGAAGCTAAGAAACTGAAAGTTCCTTCACTCTGTACAGCACTGCTGAGCAACAACTAACGCCAAAACAAAGCACCATACAAGACAGTATGAAGAAAAAATCAATTCTGACCCATCTGAAACCACGTTTTGTAAGAGTAAATGAATTTCCATTTAGGATTGAGATAAAAAAAAAAAATATTCAGTGCAATATTTGGACAAATCATGCAAGCATTGTCAAAAGTGTTCATTATTACTTGCCTGAGATGTTGATTACAATCAGAGTACATTAGTTCAAAACTGTAACACCTCTCAGCAAAGTGTTAAAGTCTCAATTTTTAATATAAAGCATATATAATACTAAGGAGATTACAGTGGTAGCAACAGGTTACTGGAATACAAAATTACCTGCCAATGAATGTCTAAGAAGAAAGGTGCCTGGAAACATACCATTTACCTTATCTCATTTAGTATTACTCTAATGGGAAACTGTAGGCCAATACAGACAAACAGCTGTTAGCTTGTATTTCAAAGGGTGGAGTTAAACAACCTCTCATGTTAACATGTTCCAGTATTTAACCACCCTCCCAGTTAACAAATCTGTTTCTATATACCTAATTGGAATTTCCCAAGCTCCAATTTGTACCTGCCACCCCTTTTTTCACAGCACACATTCAAAGACAGGCCTGCCTCCATCTTCTTTAAGTTCTCTGACTAGGTACTTGCAGACAGCCAGGAAATCTCCCCTCATTCTTCTATCTGTAAGATTGAACTATCTTCTTGCATGCTATAAGCATCAGTGCTCTGATGATGAATTTTTGTGCCCTTCACTGAACTTACTCCAATATGCCCACTATTTTACTTATACCAGAGAGCCCCAAATTGCACACAAGAGTCCAGGTACAAGTGCCAAGCAGAGAGGAAGTATCACTTTCTTAACTTGCTACCTACAGTCTGACTAATAATGCCTAAAATGATAGCAATGCTTCAAAAGAAACATTCCAAAACAATATTAAAAAGCACTCTCTGACAAGCTTTTAGACAGTTTGCAAGAAGATTCAAATTTTCCTCTTCAGTGGAATGTCTAGCAGCAAGAAACAAGGGTTCTTCCCATTTCCTGATCACAGGAGAAACAAATACTTTTCTATACAATCTCAGTTCCAAATATATACGCTCAATGCAGCCACCTAGCCACAAACCCTTTTAAGTTGTTTATGCCTACCTTTGTTTAGAAATGATAACCTATGTGGATTGATAGCCTAATAATACATTCTCAACCTACAATAAATTAATGTTAGCATTAGCTTGCTTAAAGTTTATGTAGAGAAGTAATTAAAAAATAAACACTTAAAACAGGAAAGGAAATAGAGCGCACCACCAACAAATAACACATTTTTTTCTCCTAAAAGAAAGCATGTTAGATGTGTTACAAAAATGTTGCACTCAGTACAGCAGTATACAGCAGACACTGATCAGCTACGGTACAGGTATGTAGATTCAGAAAATAATGCCTTTTGTTTATTTCCATAGAAACAACAAGAGATACAAACAGCACAACAATACTGTTTGAAAGAGCAAATCCTCAGCTACAAAGCATTATTTTTCAACATAGCCACCAGCTGCTACGCGTTTTTTCCAGAGATGAACAAGAGCCTGCATGCTGCACTCATAAAATCTGCACCAGCAGAGACAACCCATTGTCTCACACTGCTCCTCACCTTCGCTCTATATGCACTTCCATGTCAGATACCATTTTGTCAGATTGTCCCTCTTCTGCCATCTGTCTCACAGCAGAAAAATATAACAGGATATTTGGCGGGAATATCTATCTACCTCTACTGCCATAGCAACACCATCCTCTACTGACACTGTGGGCTAATGTATAAAATAGGAGGCATTACTTCTGGAGTAGGCTTGTAGAATGCTTTGTTCTTACTCATAGCTGGTTGTATTAATCTCAGCACAATGTCCTTGAAATCAGTGACAAAAATCCTGAAAACTGATAGGCTTCCCTTTCAATCAGTTTCCCAGGATGGCGTATATTAGGAACCATCCAAACCAAGGCTGGTAATAAATAAACATTTGATTTGGCTGTGTTCATATCTTCAATTCAGTTTTTAACTTTTTCTAAAAAGCCTGAACTGTTAATGCCTTCCAGAGTCTGACTAAGTTGGCATTACTGACATGACAATATTAAAGGATAGAATAGAATTAAGTTTGCATTAATTTTACCTTTTTACTTTCTGGTATTTACAATCTTTAATATTCCACAGTTGACAATGTTTCTGCAACAGGGCAGCCATTCACTGACTCCATGTCTTGTCTCTTCCTATAATACACTTCATGCAATCCATAAAATCAGCCACTCATTTTAATTACAAGATGCAGGGCTATTTCCCACTGACAGATCCTCATTTCCTTTCCAGAACATTGCCTTTTAATTTCTAAATCACTTGTGTGTCATTGTAACTAAAAGTATGGGAATACAGCACTGCTTGCATGTTCTAGATCAAATCAATCTGGTTACAGCAACAAATTGTTCCAACAGTCCACTAGTCTGAAAAATCCTATATACATAGCAGAGAAGTGCTAGTTTACAGCAGAGTACAAGAGAGGGCTCAGACAAATGAAAAATGCAATTATTTTACTATAAGTAGAAGCATATTTTTCAAGAAATGCAAATGGACTGTACCACAGAGTAATTCAAGTCAGCCTGCTGCTTTTATGTTGAGCCTTGAAATGGCAATTTGCTCCTGGTCCCCGTGTCAGTGATCACATACAGAAAGACAAGAGCATCTGGATGCAAGATTCCAGACAGCAACATGATGGCTACCACATCTTGGTTCTGTGGATAACCAGCAGCAACACACTGAGAAGGATCTGTTAGCTATTAGCTAGCTGTGATTTGCAAAAAAAAAAAAAAAGAGAGAAAAAAGAAAAAAGAAAAGATTATACTGAATTACACTTAAGCATCTGTTCCTTTTCCAGAATTTTACTTTTTTAAAAAGAATCAAAATTGTCAGTGATGGACTTCACTCAGTACAAGAAGATTTCTAAAGTATCAAAAGAGGTACCTATTTTTTTTTTGCTTAAATCTAACAAAAAAGCTTCAATCATGGAAGATAAATATTATGCTGTATCGTAGAAGACTATCAAAGGAGACAATGAAATATCACACAGCATACTCTCAGAATGTAGTAAGATATCTTTATTACTTTTATGAATCAGGTAAAATTGTTGCATTTCATACAACTTAAAATGCTAAGCTAAATCTCCAGTAAATCTCAAATATATGAAAGAAAAATAAATGAGCCATTCATTAAAACAAAATTTTAACGTAAAACTTACCTCCTATTTCTGTCCAATTGTTCAAAACTAGCTTTCCAGTAGTGGAAAATCTTGCTAAAAAAAAAAAAACATAGGCTATGGCCAACCCTAAAATAAAATGCTATTTGAAACTACTAGAAAGCCATGTTTTCTGTACAATGTTCTGTATTGCTTAGACACTTCTCAGTGCAACTGCACAATATGCTGCGTGTAGTTCACAGTGGCAGGTTTTTTTAATTTTTTTGTTTTGAGTTTAAAAAGAAAAGAACAAAAAGAACACTGCACAACCTGACAAGCCCCAGTTGCTAAGCAGCAGTTTTACATCTCATTAAGGTAATTAAAAATATTATACTAATGACAGACTATCATTGCTCTCACTGATGGCAAAACTAATAACTTGATTGTAATTTGGTATACCACTGAAAACGGTATTATTATTTTTTTCCAGAAAACGAAACAAAAACCAGTTCCATTTCCCCTCAAAGAGTATTTTGGGTTAATCAAAACTTAAAATTGATCTGACTATAAGAATATTTGCTATAATCATTCTTTAAATTCAATTAAGTATTTTAACTAATCACAGCCCAGAAAAAAATATAGAGTATAATATGATTGATTAACCATTTAAAAAATCTGCTAAATTATTGTTCACATGTAATGCAGAGATAGTAGAAAAAGATCATTACACTGAAGAAAACAATGCATCCGCACAACATGCAGTGAATACACAATCAAGTCCTTCAGGTTTTTCAGACTGATTTTAGAGGAAGAAGAAAAGGTGTTCTTTTTTCCCCAAGAGCTTTAAAATACCTTCTCATATTTTCTGTCCTAATAAAAGGCCAAGTGTAAAAGCTTTAATATGAAGGATGAATGTGCTAATTAGTGTGCTAGCTGAACTAGGTGGCACATGTATCTGCCCAGTGTCCCACCACATCCCTCCTTACAGACCCACTATATTCAGCGCTGCTGGACTCTGCACAACGGACCCACACTTTTAACATAAGATTTAAAGATGTTGGGAGGAAAAATTAAATAAGTTTAAAAGCTCGAGTTCTGATCAAAAATTCACCAATCTAATTTTTATGATTGTAGTATTACAATATAGCTCTGTAATAATACAGTATATACACTTCTGAGAACTATATACTGAAAATTTCTGTTTTCAAATGCCAAAGAATCACAGAACAAGAAACATGAATATGTGTCATGAAGTGCATCTTAAAATATTTGGAAACATACATTTGTCTACAAGGGTGCCTATAAATTCAAATTTAAAGGATTATTTGATTTCAAATTTGCTTAACTTAGTTAATGCTTAGTTGTTTTTTTAGTTGTTGTTGATCATTAGTTTGATTAAATTCTATAAACATGCCATGCATTTATAACCCTTCTAAATTTTACACTATGAACTCTACTAATATCTTGAAAAGATCAGTGGTGCTTGGGAGGTTGCCCCATCTCCTTGATTTTTGAGGTCTTTTTTAGCAGCAGGATACTAAGAACACTCCTTAGTCTTTTTTACAGTCTGAACAAAGCATTTGAGTCAAGATAAAAATCACTACATCATGAATTTTAATATCATTCTGAGAAAAATAGTATCATGTGACTACAAAAGACCGTCCCTTCAGGGAAAAATATTGTGTTAAAGTGGATTATTCTTTTAGTACTGTAATGGAAAAGCATTCGACCTAGTCACCAAAAGAAAAATCAAAATATGCATTTAAAGGAAATATTGTGAAAAGGATAAGACAGAAACCCCTCAGAACTGCAAAGAAATGCATACATTTGCACACAGATATACATATATACATATGTGCACACACAAAACATACATAATTTTTTTTAAATGTAATTCTCTCTGTATATGTTTGTCATCTTTAAAAATTTTTAAATTACATATATGAGGTTGTGTAGCTCTAGATATATTTTGCAAATATAAAGATGCATTCACATGAACTGTTCTTTTGCCACAATTACAAGGAATATATATAACTCGGCTCTATGCAAAAATGTTGGGAATATTCTTTTTAATTTTCTGCACATTTTGTGCCAGACCATATTCTAAACAGCTTTTACAAAGTGATAATGTTTCTCTGACAGTGTTTTGTGTACTTCACATAAAATTAAATCTCAGACAAACCTTGAGAAAAAGAAAGCAGAAAGCTAAGCAATACAGCATGTTGCTCTTTTTGACCCACAAAAGATTATCAGTTATTTTAGAAGCTATGACAGTTTTCTCAAGTCCTTAAGGAGTCTGACACCATTGGTATAGCTTTTAACACTGCATTTATGGTTATATTACAATACAATAAAACAGCAGGAATAGTGTTTTATTACTTGGGAATTGTATTCCTTAAGGAAAATGAACAGTATTGCTGTAAAATAAAAATTAGACTTCTTCAAAAGTGCAGAATAATCACTACACTCCACACAGCATGTGAACGATGGGATAAATTTCAGATGATGTCATCAATTGCAATGACTACAAGATTCATCTCTCTAATGGAAGACTGCACTCATTAACAACAAACACTGATCAAGTGTAATAACCAGTGGTACGTAAATACTTGAAAAGTCTTTGTAAAATCAGTCATATGCTAATTATTTATTGTTTTAATACAGATGACTTCATCATTAGACCTAATATTTTCTGTTGTCAGATATGAATAAAAATCAATACAACCACTCTCCTGTTTCCTTTCCCTGCAGAGCACTACCATAAATCACACTACAAATGGCACAGTAGTTAATTTATCTGAATATATTAGTAATTTTACCATTATTCTTTGATAATATTTGAATTCACAGCTACATTTTCTTATTTTCTACCTTCATTTGCAACTTCATCTAATCAAATTTGATTCTGCATCTTTAAAAGTTACAGTGGGAGAGTTCATTAACAATTCTTGATATTCTGAAGCTTTAATTCTAGAAATGTAAGGTTGAATAAAATTAATTCTCTCAGCCAAACCTGAAAGCTGCTACAGTGACACATGTGCAAACTTTATCCACCATCTTCTAACCAAAAGCTTTCATATTTTCAATATCAGAAGAAAAAGAAGCATAGTATGTCTCACAATAGTTTATGATGGTTTGGAAGAACACTGTAACCACCACTGCCTTGTCTCCTCAATATGATGAGATACACTGCATAATAAAACCTTCGCTGACTTTGTACTCAATGCCATGGTTGATCAAGCATGTTCTGCTTTCTTCCTTTGATCTATGTTTTCAATACCTTTTTTCAATCTTATTTTGTTTCCAATAGATACATTTTACAATACTGAATATATAATGTATTTTTAAGTTTCTTGTGATTATACATGTGTTTACTCAACAAAATCACTTAATGAAACCTACTTTCTTTATTGCTTTTCTTACAGAAGTTTTTAGAGATTCCAGGTCAGAAAGAAGACATTCTGCAATCTAGACAACTGGAATAATATATGCCCTGATCAGCCTGCCAATGCCAATTACAGATGTGGCTCACTCCAGTGTAAGGCAAGGTTGAAGCTTTTCACTGACTCAAAATGACCCCATTTACTTTTTCCAAGAAGGGTCTTTTGAACCAGGATAAAAAGTAAGACATTCTCTCACCTACACATAAATGATGCCAAAGTAAATGCAAGGCACTGCAAACCAGATGTATTTCTGAACTTTAAATGCAAGAATGACTGGCTGAGCTGTTCAAGTTTAGTTAACACAGAGAGATATCAGTTTCTTGAGGTTTGTTCACCTCACAGGAATTTTCAGTGTCTAATTTACTTCTGAAAATCTCTTGCCCACAAAATGGAAATTCTGCATCTCAGTAAGTCAAGGGCAAGTAAGGCCCTGAGTGGAATATCCACAAAAATGAAAATGCAGGCCAAAACCTGCAACCTTATTCAGATTTTGCAATAAAAATTGATATTGGAGATCATTTATTCTTGCATGAGTATTCTATTCAAATCTATCCCATCCTTCTCATTTTACAAGGCACGAAGCTTCTCAAGTGAAACATGATATTACTTATATTAGAAACAATACACCTTTGAATCAGGTCCTAAAATAAAGATTCGCAAGTCTAGTTTATCCTAAATCAAGACAAAGCTGTAAGAGGCAATTCTCCAAGAAAAAGCAATATATGCAAACAACACTGCCTCAATCCAGCAAGATCACACCTTAAGGGATGATTAGTTTACTTCTCTAAGGTCAAGAGAATTTGGATAACAAAAAGAAAGGAATGTTTGAGGATCTGCCTTGCAAAAGAGTCTGAAAAGAAGGATATTTAGGAGACCTCCACCAAAAAAAAAAAAAAAAAAAACTAAAAAACCAGAAGGGAAAGTGCTAAAGAAATGTAGAAAGAACAAAAAAGATCAGTATAGAAAAAGCAAAAGCAACATAAATACGTAGCAAAGTCAAGCTTTCAGAGGAGCTTTTGTAATACGACATAATAAAATATAGAAAATTCACCCTCCTCTAAAGCACAGCACAAAAATTTTATTTTAAAAATGCCTGAACTGCAAAAAAAACTCTTAATTTTATGATAAAATCTGCACAATCCTTATTTATTATATCAATTTGCAAAAATCTGAAATATATTTTCAATCTTATGAAATTCTGACATCTCATACTACCAGCAGGGCTGTAGCCTTAGGTTGCTCTCCAAGTGGCAGAGTTGTATCACTTTAAAATTTACAATTAAATTTGTAACTGATTGCAATTGAGAAGAAAATTATTTTTTCCAATTCAGTGAAAATAAGGCTTTCCATCCGAGCGGATGAGATGCCTTTAGTCACCATGGGAGTGTCAGAAATGGTACATGAACATGAATGAGAAGCATGTTGGTAGATTAGCAACGTTTTAGAGAATATGAAAAGCATACAGCTTTCTGGGGCAAACACGAAAGCTAAATGCTGGGAAACATGTAACAATTGAGCAAGAAATAAGGAATTAGAGAGTAAAAATGGTGAGAAGTATGGATTAAAAAGGATCAGGAAAAGCTAGAGGCCAGAAAACATTGCCAACAAAAATCAGGAACACCATCACAGGGATAACTGTCTCATTTAACGGAGGCAAAATGTTTATATCAGGCTTTCAAATGAAATTGTTACTGTTTTACTGGGAGATGTCTCTTTTTAAATGGAGAAGGTTTTATGTTCTTAATGTTTTAAACCAGTGCCTTTATTATCATAAAGTTGTATTGTGATTGCGAGCTTAGTAGAAAGAGGTCAAGAATTGCAAACCTACATTCATCTGAAGCAATAAAATACCAGAGGACTTCCATGTGTGGTCTCAGTCAAGAGTTGTTAATAAGATACAGATAATAAAATAGCATGAATGTAAAAATTTTAAATGCATGTACTGACAGGAATGTAACCTCTTGTCAAACACACCTACTGAAGCATATCAACAAGTGACCAAAGAGAAAAAACAGCTCTATGTTTTGCTGAAATGAGAAACTAGGCATTAAGAGATGACCCTTACCCAATAAAGACAAAAATAATGTCTGGTGTGAAAATTAAACATGGATGGATCCTGCGTAGGTACAATTCAATTAAAAGACTGCAAATGCTACTATCTTCCACCCTAAAGGAATCAAAAGAACCACTTTAAACCCAATTATTAACTTTGAGAAAAAATTCTTTCCATTAAAAAATAAAAAGTCTTCTCTTACGCAATTTCAGCACAAACCATTTAAAGATAGTTTGCCCCTCATTTCTTCACCTAAGTATTTTACACACAGGTTGTACTTGTGCTGGCCTCTTAGTATATCATAAATACATCCTTGCATATTGCTAAGTGGAGAAGAAAAAATTCTAGTAGATTTCAGAAGTCGTGGAAAGAAACCAGGAATTAGGTGTTAAACACTTCCTACAAATTAGCATGCCAAAGCACTGTCTGAAAACAAGCCTGGAATCAGAAAGGATTCTCCTGGTTCTGAATTTCCCATAGATTCAAATGTTTACTTACTTGTTTATTTTAAAAGCACAATACTCTGCTTTGGTCAAAATACACAAAATCTGGTACTTTTCATAATTACTTCCATGCAAATAGTAATAACATATAAAAACTACGAATGCATACAATTCAGTGTAATACCATGGAAGACCTCATGTTTTTGCAAATTTGATTTCATGCTCAAGTCTGAAGTAGGTAAAATACTGTGATAGAAAAGGGAAATAATGGAGCAGGCAACTCTAGTTGCATACATTATCTAGTATTGACTAATATTTCAACATTGCAGAAGGCTATGAAAAAATATTTGAAAATACTTAAGTATATTACTCTGCATTTGCACTACAGCAAAACAGAAGAGTAGTTTCTATTCTGTAATGCACTATAACATGGCAAAATCTTTAGTTTTTCAGGAGTACTCTGGCAGACAAAATTCCTACAGCTTGGCAAAAAAATTATGGCAAAAATGAATAGTCCACTGGAGTGATATTGATATAACCATACTGGAAGCAGCTGATAGTAACACAGTACTAAGAATACCTACCAACTGATGGAGCAGCAACTATAAGGTATAACAACAAACAAATCAGCTAAATAAAACTTCCCACTGAAACCCTCGATTGCCTCATCAATACAAAAATTTTGCCCATGATACTTGTTTCCTACCTATGAAATAGCAGCAGATTGTCAACTAAGCTTGGAAATCTCTTATTTCATGCTGGGAAAGTTTCTACTGCAAATGAGAGTGTAGGTTCCAAACTCTCAAATGCCTGGTCCAAAGGTATGCACATGCACATGTTTTAGGTATTTTTATCTTCACTTAAAAACACTTTAAAAACATTTATATTGCACAATCAAAAAAAAAAAAAATTAATAAGTATCAGCTATCCATGCAATCTTTTGTTTATTCTCCTTGTAGCTTTGCCATTTTCAAATTCTCAGCTGCCAGTATCTGTAAATAATACAATAAATTAAACATACATTCAGATTGCATTCTCAAGCAATCATTTTCAAAAAGGTGTCAATATTCAGTATATCACATTAAATTACTCTGGTTGCTCTGGACACACAGCATACATCATCAAGTTCTCAAAACAATTTTAATAAGCATGAGAAGAGAGAATTTTTTTCCTTAACTGATAAAGATTTCAAATAATTATCTTCTTCCTCTCTTAGTGATGTTACACATGACAGCATCACTGAAATTTAAATAAATCTTTTCAAATATTTATTATTTAAATGATTTTTTTCACTTTTTATTAGAGGATGAAATTATGTTCAGCTCAGAAGATAAGCTATTCAGAAAAAGCCACTGAAATCTGGAAAATTAGATTTTATAAACTTAGTTGCTGAAGTCACGCTAGTCCGTAAAAGTTAGTTAACTTTTCATTTTCAGTGCCAGAGAACTTGATGTCAAAATATTAAAACCACCTCACAACTAATAGCACAGATTTAGTATTAAAAAGAAGATCCAAGTCTCAGGGTAAATCTTCCTTTGAAAGCATTTATTGATCTTTCCTTCAGAGCTCTGCTCACCATTTCTGTACAGCAATACTTTTGAGAATAGTGATGTAAGCAATGAATAAGTCACAATGACAAGTGGGTAATAAATAATGACTGACAGACTTTCCTTGAGAACATACGACTGGTCTCCAAAGGATAATGAGTAGCAAAGGTGGGTAAAAGGTGGCAAAAAAGGGTTATTGTAAAGTGCATACATACACACATGTGCACACACACACACACACACACACACAAAAAAGGAATCAGTAGATGTCTCAAGTAAAAGCATGTGAAATAAAATAAATAATAATTACTTGGCTCTGTAGTACAAACTACCAGAATGAAAGATGATTATATGAACATGAAAGACTAATAAATTAAGCAAAGTAATTAAAAAAACAATAGTTATCTAGCTCCTACTTCTGAAAAAAGCGTACAGGTTAAACTCAATTTCTATAAAATACTGTGCATTTATACACAATAATCATTTATGTGTGCTGGTGTGTTGGCCAGGGAACACAGAAGCTGAACAAACCCAAGAAGACAAAGCCATGCCAGGTAGCTTAAAGTACCTACCCTGATGACATAACTCTGTAACAACTATGCCATCCCAAAGTACAATAATATCACTCTTTTATCTCCTAAAAGTACATGACAAAAAAAGCCAACACAGCTTGCAGTACTACAGGTAACTTTCAAACTACTTATCAAGTCATTCAGTAAGCAGTACAACAAAAGGAAAAGAAAAATAAAAACAGCACTACTCCTCATTAACTACTGACACTCCACAATTCTATCTGAGAATATTTTCTATACTTTATATCGTTATAAACACAGATCGGCTACCAGGTAACAAGGCAAAACCTAAACACTAACTTCTGTCACTGAAAATAGCACACATTCAAAAATTCTCCCTTGTGAGATCAAGTTCCATAAGAAGAAAATGTCTTAAAAATAGAAGATAAAAAATCTCATAAAAAGAACACCTTTAAAATTTCAATTTAAAATTAACCACTAGAAGTCCATCAAGTTTGTAAAGATTTTTATAAATGTTTCCAGTGAGAAAAGGCAGAATTTCTTTTTATGATACATAATGTTATATTTTAGATTACAGTATTTGCTTTTTTACCTTAAAGCTACTGTTATAACACAGGCAAATGTTAACCAGTAAAAATGATGTCCTATATGAATACTTACAATTTTCTATAAAGAAAACACGACCAACACTCAGTCTCCATATCTTTTTGTATTTCAGAGCCAAAGAAATATTGAAAATTGAAATCAAGATGATATTGAGTCATAGCCTTACATACTCTCTATCAGTTCACATTTTATGAAAGGATATCTGAAAAATGGTTTAGTGATCATGCTTATACAAATTATTTGAAAACAAGTATGTTCAACTAAAGAGGTAACTTGAGCTCATACTGTTCACTCAATATTTCATATGTAATCAAGCTAGATGAAATGAAATCTGAGGGGAGGTAATCGTTGTAAGATGGGATAAAATTATTATTGACATTTTTAACTAAAAAATAAAGGAATGCAGAATAAATAGAACATTTTCTATCAAAATTTGTAGTGGCTGCTCTGTTCACTTCTTTGCACAGTCTTGGTAAATTATGCCCATTCTCAATAGACAGAAAAACTGTACTTAATTGTCTCCAATAATGCAATCTAAATTTATCACTATTTTAATTAAGTTGAAATTTAATTTGCTAGTTTCATTGCAAGAAGATATAATTTATTATCTTTATTTTCCATATAGACAACAACTTGTCTGTCTCAAAGGTCACAGTCTAAAATTAAATCCTTCTCTCACTATCAACCAGAAAACACTTGTAAAAAAATCACCTATATTTATTTCCTTTACTGTAAGAATGAATTCCTATTTAAAAAATTAAATCATATCTAAAGTAGGCATTAAATGATTAAAAATGAAATTTATATAACTTTTTCCTAATACTCAATTTCTGCCCTGTCTTCAGGAATCAAATTTTCAATATCACTACAGAGGTTCTGTAAAAAACCCAGAGTACAGCCATGCTGTAGGGAGGAAAAAAAAAAAAAAAAAGAGCAAAAACCCAAACTATTTTACAAAAAAAAAAAAAAAAAAAAGAAAAAGAAGCAGAAAAAGGAAAAAATAAAATTTAAAGAGATCAACAAGTTTCTGTCAGTATTAAAAAAGTAACAGTGCATGAAGAAGCTCATTAACAAAAATGAAACAAATAAAGAAATCAATATGTAGAATTAGCAATAATTGTGCAATCAGTGCAAGAACTAAGCTTGATTCATGATTCTACTTATATTTAGAATGAAGTAAAGTCATTTTGCTCAATTTAACAGTACATTTTTTCCAGGAGAATAATACTTGCTCTACTGAAACAAACGATCAACAACAGTGAAACCAATCCATCCAAAAGTCTGTAACCTTTTTATGTTAATAGGCAATAGATTATAGGTACTTTCTGGATTAGCCAGTGCACATTATGCCATAATGACGACATTCCAATATATGAAATCACACATGCTGGCAAAAAGAAGAGATCTCATATGATGAGTAGAGATTACCCATTAAACTAGGCAGACAAAAAAGAAAAAGAAAAAAAAAATACTCAAAGCTTGGATGCACTGCATTTTCAAAGCACCTTGCCTCTTATCAGGGATGGCCATTTTAATTTCATCTTCATTTTTAGCAAATCTCAAATACTGTAAAAAGATAAGAAAAGAATTCTTATCATTTCTTACAAAAATGTTCTTAGGACGTATCAAGCTGGTGTTTTTATCTATTTACTGTTCCAAATGAACAAAGGGATATGGGCAGCCATGTGTTTTACACAAATCATTAGAGATACAGGAATGTTTTGAATAGCCGTCAATAGTTACATCATTAACTATAATTTACTACAATGACTTATGATTTTCAATTCATAGAAGTGCATTAAGTGTGTTCTACACATACGTTAACACTCCCCATCTTAAAATAAATCCATTTAACTTTTCACAGAATTACTTTTATGATGTTATAGAATAAATTAATTGAAATTAAAACATTTATTTTTAAAAAGGTCATATGTTTTTATTGTAGTTTACAGTATTCAAATGGCAGAATGAGAGCGAAAATGTACATGTATGAGAATGCTGGGAACATGCGTTTTCAATACCAACCTTGTCCAACAAGTTCTGTGGAAAACACAGAATAAAAGGTATTTGCATATTAAACTATAATGAGGTAAAAGAGAACTCTACATTGTAAATCAGTTTTGGATACAAATCAATACTAATGAACAACAATTATTTCAGTCAGTGTGTGAATTAAAACAACATCATTAATAAAGCTTAGCTGTTCTGCTGGTAAGCACATCAGAGACCATGCAAGATCTAGTTTAAGGGAAACAGTAAGTACAAAGAAAGTGAGTTTCAAATTATTTTGTTATGAAGTTCCACATAAAAAAAAATACAAACTTCAGGAAAGCCTCTGCAAGTCAAAATCCTATCCAGCTTTAATGAATGCCCCAAATGCCTGAAAAAATTTCAGTTTTTCACTAAATAAGGATGAGGGTTTCTAAATGTGCAAGAGGATTCAGAATAGTCTCCTTTGTTCTCTGTTTTGTATGTAAAACAGTCAGTGAAAATCAAAATGTTTCCTTTAGAAAAAGGGGCTTTGTTTGAGTTAAAAATAAATCTAAACATCCTGTTCTTTACCTGAATGCTCACAACCAGCTGTAAGGAGTAAGCACACTACGAGGAACTATAGAGGGCACTGTTGCTCCAGTTTTCGCGAGTTACAACGGAGAAAAGGCCCAAAAGAAAACTGCCAGGAAATAAAGAAAGAAATAAAAGGAATCCAGAGTTAGAGCATGCAAATGAACACTACACCTAACGGGTAATAAGGCAAAAAGACTGAAGCTGTGTTTCTGAAGGAAAACGGACTGAAGAAAAGTTTATATAATGGAGCATCAGCCTATTAGGAAGACTGCTGTACACGCATTTGACATTTTCCTTTGTAGCACTTTCCATGGAGTAGATAACTAATCACAGCACTGCCTTATCCTTTGCAAACAGCAACCTGGTCCGGGAATCCTAATCGCAATCCACATGAAAAGGAGTAATGACTGTTCTGCAGTTCTACAGACAGAATTTATCAACACAAAGACAACACAAAGAGGATCTCCATATTGCAAGCTATCTGTAAAAGGCCAATTCTGCTTTATTTCTTTTGTAATGACAGATACAAAACAATCATTTCTATTTTGAAAATAGTCATGTTGGTGCAATACAAACCAAATGAAATTCTAGCCTTTCCAGAAGAATCATCTCTAAACACACTGATCACTGATCAGTGTCCAGCTGAAAGCAATGAAAGCATGCAACTGCTGTGTGTATGACATTTATATCAAACAGAGGGGCCATTAAATAAGTTAGCTTAAATAAATTAGCAACTGCATAAGAAAGCAAAATGAATTTTACACAAAGAAGGAGCAGAGATAAAAATATTTATGAGGACAAATTTGATAAATGTTTTACTGTTCAATTATATGAAAGCTCTCGTTTCTTTGATTGCATTTTATTAGAAATAACTCCAATTATATTTCATTAAAAACTAATAAAATTTAAAGCATGTATTACTACTGCCTAATGAGAAATATAAACAATACAAAGCAGCTAGTTGCTGCAGCACAGAACAGGACTATATTTTTTCTTTATTTTATTTTTAAAATTTTTATCCTTAGCAAGCAGGGTGAAGTTGCCATGTACCAAAGTATTGAAGTAAGATATGAATAGTACCATTTACTTAAATGAAACTGTAGAGAAGAAAGGTGTTGCTCATTTTTCAACAACTTGCTGGCAAAAAAAACAAGCAGCACATTTTATAGTACTATGGCAAAAGATATAGGACTGTAAGAACACTGACTTGAATTCCGATTTAAAGAGAAAAGGCTAAAAGAAAGGTATTTTCGAATTAAGTTGGACAATGACTGTGTAATAAACCAAACAATAACTGTTAACAGAGAAGATGCTCAAGTAAACAGACAAAACATCTACCAGAAAACTGTCTATACTATGTGTGTGAATGAACAAAATAAACAGAACTGAAACCACACACAATGCCTGTGGATACTTACGACCCTATGCATAAAAACTGTGATAGTAACTGTGAAGGAATTGGGTTTCTAAGCATGAAAAGACAGAGGTACTACACGAAAACTATCTGCCACAGAAAATGAAAACTTTTTTTTTTTTAAATATTCATATAAAATTGCAAAAATAAACTACAGAAGTAAATTTGCCAACCAAGATCCCAGTTTCTTCACAGATATAAAGACTTTAGATTCCTCGTAGGTGATTTAAGTGATAATTTCAAAGAAATTGTTAATAAAAGATAAATCATTAAAAAAACAAAACAAAAAACCCCCACCAAACTGAAGTGTACCTCAGAAATAGGCTTCATCTAGATTTTTCCATGTTCTGATTCCAAACATACAGTTTACAGCTTCCATAAATGAAATATCAATTGAGAAAGTTCACTAAACTTCAAACTGGTGTACACATTGTCTTTAGGCTAATTCTGTTTTAAACTGAAATTATTTTGGAATTGCTGTACACATTACCAGTCTAGCAATCTATTTAGCTCCTGGTTTATATTAGCATTGCTTCTGACCAACACTCCAATTTTATTTTAAAAGCTTCATCTTATTCTATTGCTTTCAAGTATTAGTGAAGTCTCACTATTTTCATGCCCCTTTTTAAGTGTTGCATGCATTCATCAAAGCTAGCTCTTCTTAGCCACAGGGTATTAATAAAGGAAGTTAATATCAACCCAGTAAACAAACTACAACATTAGACTAACGCTGCTGAAGTTAATTTAAGATATATGTTTGTTCTATGTAAACTTAACTGCAATTTAACCTAGAAATGTTGTAGCTCATTCCTACAGACATGCAATTGAATCCAAATGGAGCTGTAACTGAGGCTGTTGAGTCTATGCATGTCACTTAAGCAAAACTCAAATCATGAAAAAAGTTTTGATAACATTTCCAAATTGACTTAAACATTTTAACGTATTTTTCCATTTAACTACAATACTGAATGCCAAAATGTTAATAGATAACTCTCTAAATATTCAAGATATTTAACAAGATATGTGAGATTCCTTTCTCCCCATGCAATACAGAACATTAAAACCAATTTTACTATCGTAATTTATTCAAAGCTTGATTATGAGCAATAGCTGCTAGAAGAAATACCGCATTGTTGATTCATATACAAGCATTTCACTTAACTACATTGGATAATAGCAGTGCTCCTAGAGGAGCATAAAAGCTAAGTGATTAGAAGTCATTACTGTTAATTAGCGTTCACTTTACATTGATAGGGACGAACCTTTTCTGTGCTGAACAAATGGAAAGCTTTTATCTGAGTGTCTGCCAAACCTGGCCAAGGTAGACACTGGAATAAAGTGTCAGTGACCAGTAAGTGGAATTCAAAACAACAATAATAAAAAAGCAAAACAAAATTCAAGGATGTATCATCATCCAATTACTGAGATTCAGTTTTTAAACAGGAAAAGGTTTGAAGGGAATGAATAAAACTGGAAACTCATGCTTCACATTCTGCAATCTCACTGATAAAAGGAGGAAATGTGTGTTTATCAAACTTGCTGTGAGTGCACGGTTCATTTGGCGTGTTGTAAACAATGCCTGGCTGCCTATTTCCAAATGCACGTGAGAATCCTGCAACCCAGAGCATCATACTCAGCAAGCAAGGTCATACAAGAGATGCCCCGGAAATGGGAAATTAGGAAAACCTGGCAATCGGGGGTTTAAAGCTGACCAGAACAAGCCCTCAGGCTTGTTTACCATCTTTCACCAACAGTCTGACTGTCTCTGCTTATTCACTATTAACACAACAAGAATGAGAGTGAGTGAAAAAAACTCTTCGCACCTAACAGGGAGAAATAGAGTGACTTTTTTTTGTTTGTTTACATCAAGCTCAACATTTCTCACGGTAAGAAACTACCTCAAAAAAAGATTCCATTCTTGAAGGAAAACTGAACCCTTCTGAATAGTTTAGATGAGATAGAGAATGACAGGCATCCTGTTGACTACAAAATTTCCATCTTCCCACTTCATTTTAAAATTCAAACTAACACACACACACACACACACACACACACACACACAAAAAAAAAAAAAAAAAAAAAACCACCTGTCCTCTGAATGGAACAAGATGCATAAGTATTTTTACAGCACCAAAAAGCACTGCCAACAATGTGATCAATGTGATTACTTCTTACCCTCTTCCCTTAACTCATCCTCTTATTCACAGGTATTTACAATGGTCAACTCTTTGATGGAAAAAGCCACTCCAGAATTAAAAAAAAAAAAAAAAAAAGCCAATTAAAATAATAATAAATAAATCCACTGAATATGAAGACTGCAAAGGGATAGTTCATATTCTCACAGATAAATTCCTTCCAAAGGGACAGTGGAGGAACAGTCATTCTAGAGGAATTTAATGCATGCTACATGAAAAAAATGGCATCAAATATTTTGCCTTAAGAAAAATAATCCTACTTTATAAGGAAGCATTGGTTGGTATTTCTTGTTAGGGTTGGAAGCCATTTTATAAAATTTCTAAAAGTTCATATACCACACTAATCTCTGTGGGCAAAAAGAAATGTTCTAAAAAATAAGGCATCCAAATATTTACTTAACCAACATGACATAGACGGCACAAAATAACCTAAATTTCATTGTTTCATTTACTGTATTTTGGGATGTTTTTTCCAATACTGATTTTATGATTTCTTTCATTCTATGTGGATTGTGCTTGAGTTACTGAATTATATGTGAAGTTAAATATAAAATGCACAGTACTCATAATTTGCAACAATTTTAAAATATGGTGATTACTTCAGAAATTTTACATAGACAAATAGTTCTTCCTATAATTTAATCTCTCTCAAAATTTCTGAGAAATATAACTTGAAGAAATTAGCCTATACACAACACAAATAATTCAAATTGCAACAGGAAAAACATCAGATTTTCCTCAAATGGAAACAAACAAACAAACAAAAAGCAACAAAAAATACCCCAAGGAACTAGAACAGAACTGTTCCAAGCTCTCTGAATCCCATCAGAAAGTGGAAGAAGTTACCTAATTTGTACTAATTTTTATACAACTACAAAATTAATTTGAAGAACAGCATGCTTAAGTCCCCACATTAAAGATTCTTGAAGTCAATCAGCATTCCTTAACTGGTAATATCTAGATCGTTAAGACTCCTGAGAAGGTTTGTAAACCTTATTCACATACGTTGAGAGCATGCGATTAGTCTTTATCATGGAAATACTACCACTGAAGACACAGGGAGATTATTAAAATGGATACCTATATACTGAATGATTATTTCTAAATATGTTACTGTTTTTTACAACATATTTTTAGTAGTGAGATAATAGCAGTTGTGAAACACTTCGATAGATTTATCCATGCTTTTTTATTTCTGGGAGCAGCCATCCAAAAGTTTGGCTGTGCAACAGCCACAAAGACAGGCATCAGAACTGAAACTGAGAACTCATTTTACCCATTGACTATAGTAGCTAAGTTCTGAAGATCAGAACGGAAAGGAAGACAATTACCTTACCATGGAAGAATATTTGCAATAATGAGGAACAGCAAGATTTATTTTCCATGAGGGAATTAATCCTAAACAAAGGACAAAGAATAATGTTGTATTCCATTCATTCATCTCAAGCCCTAACTCTGTTTGTTCCAGACCATCAAGTCCTGGGGAGTTTGACTGAATAATGAGAGGACTTAACTTACCTCTCTTTCATCTAAGGCTGCACAATGTATATTATCTCAGAAAAATTATAATCTGAATGAACATAAAAAAATTACACAGTTATTGTAATTTTACCTGCCAAATGGTCAGGAAGGTTTCCTTTCTTCAGTAAATGTAAGAGCAGGTGTATTTCAAAAATCATGATCTGCCCTTAAAAAATAAATATTAAATATGGGAGTCACACTGTATGAAAAAGTTTTTTGTTGCTGCAATTAAAAAGCACATTATTTTTAGTGACTGACTATCTGAGTTAGAAGACCATTGCTCAAGGATGTGACATTATTTCTTTCCTTCTTCTTTCACAATGCTGATAAAATGAAATAGTGCCGCAAGTAAAGGTTATTTCGATTAAAATGTTTCATACATCCAATATACTCAGCATCAATTCCTAATTTTCATCTGATGACCAATGGATGATACCATAATTCATAATCCCTCTGTCCTGAGATCCAAAGTATTAATTTCTTTCAAGTATAATGTTAGGGGCTGTTCATAATCTTGTAGGTTCTGAACCCACAAAGTGCAAAGCAAAAACAACTGACACAAATAACATTTCAAAACAGAAAATAAAATGAAAATCAACTTACACACTTTATAATAGATATACATAAATATATCACCCAAATATATTACAAAGAAGCTATGAACAGAAACAATTTTTCAAAATACTAATTTCAAAAAACTTAATTATTGAAAAACATTATAGAAGAAGATGAAGAATAGCTTGAAGAAAACAACTGCTCAGTAAGAAAGTTCTAGATTTCTACAGAATTATCCCAGCAGTGGAAACTTACAAAATAAAAGCAAAGCTTCCACAGAATGGAGTACATAAGGCAAGAAACTTGGAAGAGGACAACAATTTACTGATCCTAGAAGTGAAACAAGTTATCTTGCATTGGTTTTTTGAGTCTAGATGCTGCAAAAACTTCTGTCCTGGATATAGGTCTAAGCTATCGATCCATGGGATACAGAACACAGTCCAATATTTAATAGAAAACAATCCAACACTCAAGACATCTCACAACTACTTCACCATAATATGGTTGCTTCAAACACCAATGCATTGTTTGGGCAACATAGTAATTACACTGAAAAGGGACAAAGTAGGGACATTTTTCTACACACTTCAAAAAGTAGAGACATGGTAAAACCCTGAAGATAATTCAAATAACTAAGTAACTCTAGTGCTTATACACTTTGCTGGAGAAAGCTCCAACATGCGAAGCAACAAACATGGGCAAACTGGGAATAAGCCCTCCTTATACAGTATAATGGATAATAAATTAAATTATTCATTAGATTGCAGAATTTATATGTCTTACAAAGCAAAAATACTGCTATCAGATGAGGACTGCCTGGTTAGATACATTTTGACATCACATAAATACTCTAATATGTTTCAAAATATTAATGAATAAAGATGATCTGAAATAGGACATTAGGCAAGTGGAACGTAAATATATAAATTTACTTCATAAATATGAAATCAATCATCTGAGTTTGTGACAATAAAATTAACTGGTTTATAGTCATCAACAGTTAATATCACTTTTTGAATCCTGGATTGTTACCCTGGGTACCTACCACTGCAAAGGAATATTTAATTTCTTAAAAGTCATGTTAACATATTGTTTTCATAAACATCAAATTAATTTCATCATGTTATTTTTTCAAATATGGTTTAAATTATTATTATTTACTAAACAAGTACCTTCACTACAAGCATTCTTTACCATGTGAAATCAAAGCACATTAAGCAATTTTCAACTGAATACAACTTTCCTGTACAGTTATGCACAAGACATTTGACAGAAAAACAGAGCTATGCTATTCCACCAGTGTTTCAAGATTATGTCCACGTAAGGATGCATTTTTACAAGCCTCTTTCAGAATTCCCCTCCTGCCCTCAACAAAGAGCAAACTGAGATATATTAACGTATCTGGAAAAAAAAATCCTAAGGAGAAATCAGTAATTAAAATTTACATAGTAAAGGTACAAAACTGCAGTTATAAATAAATGTAAAAAATTAAAAATAGAAAACTTTCAAAGTTACTTTCAACCCAGAATACAGTTTAGTATCTTTTCTTTAAAATTGAAAATACAAAGAGTTACATCTCCTGCAGATTACGACCCCCTGATAATTATGCAGTTATTCATCAGAATAACAAGACTTCCACTGGAACTCTGCACTGGAGTTTCATAGATAGATTTGGCTATATGAGCATGTTTAGTCAAAGACTAACATAAAAGCAATATATTGTTAATATTTGTGCCTTTAAAATATCATGCAGTAGAATTAATATTTCTGTACAGGAAAGAGATAGATATTTGGTTCCAGACAACTTGATAACATCTCTTTCAGCTATAGTTATAATTACCATGTATTAACTTCCAAAGCAGAAGTTGTCATGATCTAACATTAGCATTAATTTATGTCAAGCATCCATTTCTCCAAAGACAGCAAGGATCGAAAAGGAAGTATGATCTTAATTGCCATTAATCTGACCATTTTTAATTAAATTGATCAGTAATTTATTATCTTACACAGAGGCAGAAAGCTGCTATCATGCAGCTTTAAGAGACAGTATGTACTAGTCCCAATAATTTCTAATACTATCATGGTTCAAAAATTGTATAAAAGTGCAGTGCCATATTTCTTTCAATTCTTATACTACACTCTATTTAAAACCCCCATGAAGCACTCTAGAGCACAATACAGCCTACATGCACTATTCTCCTCTGGAGTTGTCTCATACTCAACACAGATACATGATCTCAATTTTCCCTGCTGAAGATGTGTAGTAAAACGTAACATCCAATTTCAGCATTGGCTCAGGAAGCACTCTGCACTCAAGCCACATTCTCAGTCTAATCTGCAAGTTAATTTTTTTTTACACTAAACAAAGAATAAACCTAAAGCTTTCAGGTTTAAATCTCAATTAAATGGAACAAAATGAAAGAGGAAATGCTCAGTACCTGAACTGAAGACAAGAAATATTTTCAGTTGAGGTTTCAAAAAGCAGTCTACCAGCTTTATCCATAAAATTAAATACATATTTGATTTTATTTATAACTATTTATTAAATTATTTATTATATATAATTTATATTTATTTTTAGAAACAATAAACATGTTTTCCTATACATTGTATTGTTTTAGTGCAGTCACAACTATCATGTTATAAATTGGCATATAGTTGCAGAGCTACCAGAAGCAAAATCAGTAGAATCATAATTGTAAAACATTCCTTAGTACTTTGTGGACTATCTGCAACATACAAACAAACAGATCCTAGTTTATATAGCACACACGCAACCAAATGGAAATGTCTAGATGCTTTTTTTCCATACACTGATAAATGCACAGCCTCCCTCGATTCTCTCATTCAAGTAATCAAACACATTTCAAATATGAAACTATATAAACATTTGGGTTTAGCCTGAAATGTGTATTAATAAGTCTGACTTATATTGGAAGAAAAGGGAATAAAGTGAATAAAGTTACACTATATATTTACAGTGCAAGGAAGAACAAAAGAATGGACATTAAACTTTTAAATGCGTGAGTGTCAAAAACTTTTCTCAAAGCTTTCCTTAGTGGATCATTTACCTAAATTCATAAAAGAGTCAAACTTTTTAAACAATCAAACCATATGGAAGCAATATAATTGTCCTCAAGTATTTCATTCTTTTCATTCAGCATACCTTAACAAGTTTCAAGAGGTGGTAAAGGTCTTCAACCTCATCTTCCTGACACGTCGTATACACTCTTCCAGTATTTATACTGGTACCCCTTATGAAACAACGATAGAGTGGCAAATCCATTGCATCAGCATATAGATCAATGGCATGGTGTCCTACTGTCTGATACATATAGCTGTCCAATTCATCAGTCTGCCCTGTCACAGTTAAGAAATAATCTCATTAGCTACATAATTTCAGCAGTTAAAGATAATCATAATACTTCAAAGCACTGAAAAAATCTAAATGTTAATATTGTTTCGTGCACAAACAGATGTTTAGTGACATTAACTCTATAAACATGGGGAAAAAAAAAATGGTTTTCTCCACCCAACAGAATACGCCAAGAATATGCTGCCTATTTGGAAACTGTGGAGTCTGCTTCTCCTTTAGTATTCTTCCCTGCTTCATCCAAATATCCAAGACTGGTCCAATTCTTCTCTTATTCATAGGGTAATTCAAATTTGTGCCACCTCAGAGGCACAAACCCAGGTGCATTTTAGCATATTCAGTGCAAGAAATTTGGAATGCATTACAACACTGTAAATAAGCAATGACTTGTCACGATTTTCAAAACTTTCAGCATTTACATTATTTTCATGGCCATCGAGAGACAAGAGCAGATTATTTGAGCCAACATAGAATAAAAGTAGATTGCTACAGTGTTTTGACATTAACATTCAAAAAGAGAAAACATCTTACAGTACCAAGTCCTTTCTACCTTCAGTCATTTTAATAATCGCTTAGAATGCGATCAAATCTTTGCTGCTATTTCCTTAATCAGGACAAAAAAAGGTAACTGAAATTTCTTACAAGCAGTTTGTAGCTAACAAATGAAGAAAAAAAGCAGCTAAAATGCAGCATCATAGATTACAAATACATCTCAAAGTGTTTCTACATAAAATCGTTCAAATAATTACTCAAATAAGTTGAAAATATCACTGAAATTTCAATCTCATTTGTTAAAAGCTATCTGAGTTCACTATCTTAATGCTAATCTATCACACTGGAACTTCATTTACACATAAACACTTAAAGCAGCTCTGCTGTACACCTAACACATCTTGAGAAGAGTCTGTAATACTGATCAAGGTAACTAATCTGTGATGTAACAATTAAATCATGTCACATTTGATGGCATACAACAGTCACAGAGATAAGTATTTGCTCAAAATGGGCAAGTCCAAACACATAATCACAACTAACCAACCTAAACCAAAATAGATGATTTAAAAGAGAAGTCAGTATTTTCCAACATAAATAAAACATGACAAGGTCTTTAAACTGATCTTCAGTTCAGAATACATAGTTTTTCTTATTAATTGAGACTCTCCAGGCAGCAGTGGTGCAGATAAAATAAAATGAATGGCATAGAATCTGCCATTGCCTGAAGCACCTCAATTAACTTCCCACAAAATATCCAACTACACACTTAAAGACATCATTTTATGATTTTAATGACAATATTCTACATTTCTGATGCAGATAAATTAGTTTAAAGACAACTTATTTCAATAAGATTATAGATGATTGTGTGCTAGCTATGAAGAAAATAAATTGTTCCTGTACTCCCAAGCATTTGCCAGGCCTGTCCATGATTTATCTGCGATGTCAGCTCCCATTTTCTCTCACTTTCTCTGGGTAGTTTCCTAAAATGTAGTTACCAAGTTAATTGTTGATAGACGTAATACTTTAACATATTTTTAATATACTCTCCTGCCAGCTGGATAACAACACACATCATTTTATGCTCTAGACAAACACAGAAGTAGCAGACACTCCCGTGCTCAGTTCCCCTGAAACAGACTACCTGAGATTCTCCCATTATCTTCCGTAGAAATAAGTCTAGGCCTAGCCTGTGAGGAACTGATCAGAAAACTGGTCCAAGCTAAAAGGAAGGAAGAAACATATCAAGATAAACTGCAGTTCAGATCAGTTCTACAATTCAGTTCAGAAATGCTGGGCTAGAATAATGGAGAAAGATACATTAAGTTAAAAACAAATAACAACTTCAAAACTGCTTACTTTGGCAAAATGGTTTATGCTAGTTTAACAAATTTCTAGAAATACAGTATTCATTTTGTTTGATCATTTCCTCTTCCATCTTTTATTGTTTGTGCTACTTAACGCATACAACCTCTTCCCATGCCACCAGAAATATTTGTGCTTTTTTTTTCCTAAATTGCTTAAGGCTTTCTTTTACCAACCTTCACCTTGTGTTTTTTGTTGTTGGTTTTTTTTTTTCCACTCTTCAAGGAAAAATAAATTAAACTGAATAGGTATCCACGTCATTTTCTTCCTTCTACCTGAGATTTCTAGATTGCCCTTCAATATGTAAATATTGAAGGCAAAGCTGTCAGTCTATCATTTCTAGTTAACACAAATAAGCAAAAAAGTCCTACATACCTGTGGTTTCAGCAGGTCTTAAGTTGGCTAGAGCAACGATCTGATGCCCAGCAGCAACACACTGCATCATATTATAACAGCTGTCCTTCCCACCACTGTAAAACAGAAAATAGTGGCAATTAAGTGAAAATACTGCAAAAAACTCTAGCTCTCTCTGGGACTACTTCAGCCCTCCTGCCTCGCTCTCAACATTATCAGAGCAGGTTACAAAGTTTTTGAATAAGAGGAAGTTGCAAAATGTTAGTAGGAACTGAAGGATGAGTTCGCCATAGCAAAGCTGAAACAATGTTTCCTATTTATACACAGTAACCACAAAACAGGTATCCAGTTCTAATCTTTATCTCATTTCTCATCAGAGAGCATACATGAAGAACAGCCACTTCAACTGGAATCCCTTCAGAACAAGAACCATCTTTTACTCCAGAGACCAATTAATTCTGTACCCATTATTAAATAACATGGAAACAAACAAAACTCCCAGTATCCAGAGATACATCTCTAGAGAACAACCAGATTTAGCTGTCCTTTTGGATGAGAACGATGATGTTTGGAATAACATTCATACTTAGTGGGATATGTTGTCCAAAGTTTCAATAATTTAAACGTGCTTCCCATTATCAGAAGTTCTAATTGTTGCAGGCAGTAGGTTCAGTTTGCTCTGCATGAAACATGCCATTTTTTACTATAGATAATTGCAGATAACAACAATTACAGCTGGTTAAATAAAAGCTGGAATAACAAGTGGAAAAACATTCCCCTCTGAGGCCAAGAGACGGTACTGCAAACACATGGAACATGATTAGTTTTGACTTAAAACCTAATGAAACTTTTTTCACTACCATGAGAAAAGAACCCTGCTCTCTCACTGTAACTGAATCTTTCTCACACGAATTTTAATCCCTGTCAAAAGAAACACTACAATCTAACAGCAAAACTAAAACTGGTGCAGATACAAACACTTCAACATCCCATGCTCAGATTCACACCCTTCAAACTATAACTGCAAACACCAGCCCAGAACAGAAGTCACAACACCTCTGTGAAACTGCTTCCTGCCTCGTGGTCCCTGGGACCAGGACAGAAGAGCAGACAGCAGTTTGAAGCATTCCTTGCTGTAACTGGCCACCACCGTTTCTCTGCTGTTAGGAGCAAAATCCTTCAGCATCTCTAACAAGAAGCTCCCACTTCCCTCTCTCTCTTACTTGAAAGTGTATTACAGTAATACAACCATACAGCTATTCCCCTCAATTTAGGCTTCTATAAATCTGCATGCTGACCCTAACTTTCTGTGTAACTCAAACCTCAAGAAGAAGTTGTATAAACAATATGGAATCCTTTTGTACTTTACAGACAATCATAAAGCAGATACTTATGTTTCAGTGTTATAAATATGATAAACAGATTTCTAATTTTAGGGTCCACCTGTACCTGACATTATTCTCATCCATTCCTACAACATTCTTCTGATCTATACATGGATAAAAGAGCATTTAAAAGATGTATTCATTAATTCTGAATACTGCACTTGATAGCTTGAAAATGTAGTTAGCATTCACTTCATAAAGTGAAATTTCAGGCTTAACAGTCTCATAATAAGACAAAGGCTCTTTTATTTCTGAATGATTCCATTCTAAAAAGTAAAAGCCTACTACTGGCACTGATTTCTACTCCAAAATACAACTTAAGCCAAGTAATGACAGTTGATATTTGCCTTTGCCATTCACAGAGTTTTAATATTAACATTTCTAATTAAAATTAAGAAGGATGCCTGAATAAATCTATTAATCTTTTAATACAATTCATTTTAATATTTCATTTAATATTTCATTAAAATGAATTGTATTAAATGTTATCATTTTAAGATGAGGCTACATTCAGATTTCCCACATTTAATAAAGATTTGTAGAGTGCTTGCTGTATCACATGGTATTGTACTGCTATTTATTTTCTGTATTACGGTTATCATGGCCCTAAAAAATAACTGTGCCAAAGAAACAGAAGGAAATGTTGCCTACATAAAAGGCCTTCTAATCTAGCAATAAAACACAAAACAGCTAGGTCCAATGAGGCCAGACAGCCAATACTGGGAGAGGAAGGTGGACTCAGCACAGTTCCAGCCCAGCTGAACTTGTGACAAAAAAAAAAAAAAAAGAAAGAAAGAACAAAAAAATCTCCAAGAGAGATTAAAGCACATACTTTTTGAAGGACACTAAATGATGCTGGCCACACCCAGGCTTAGGTTTGATAGTGCTCCAGGTCCATTAACAGGTAGGACTATAAGCTAATGAAATACCAGAAGAAAAAATAAGGTAATCATAAAGGCACAGATCCATAAAAGACTTCTAGGAAAAAAAAAAAATTCTTTCCATCAATAAATGTAACCATTTACACTGAGAAAATCCCACAAGAATTAAAGAATTGAAAAAAAAAAATCATATTTCAGTTAGAAGAAATGGCTTTAAAATGTCTATGATTTAGCACAAAACACAATACAGGGCTTAGCCCATAAATATCACCTTAATGCAAGACTATCAACTTTAAGTGTGGCCAACATTTTAGAAAAAAAAGAAAGAGGGTAAAGTAGTCTTATACATAATCCTGACCTTTTCAAAAGTAAGAAGTACTTTTCACATACTTTTTCTCCCTCTGATCTTCGAGGCTAGCTCTGTTACAAAGATTTCAGACACTTTGATGTCTCTTTAAAATTCTTAAAACTATTACTGAAACTAAATCCATCCTTGTAAATTGCCCATAAAAATAGCAATTGTGTTACAAACCTGTTTTAGGATTTTATTTCATCCTGCCATTTAACACATTCCTCTCTTTAGAGAATATCAAAATAAATAAACCTGGGAGACAGAAACTTATCTCTAAAACACGAAAAAGCACTGAAGTTGATTCTCCCTGTCATTATTTAAGCAGATCTTGAGAAGCACAGATACCATTTGGTGTTCCATTTTTTCCTCTTTGGGTAGTATTTCAATGATTTGTAATTGTTGTGGCCAAATAACAATTTCAGAGGAGTTTGACATCAGACATTGCCTGAGAGAATTTAACACATTAAATATTAGGACTTTGGTAAAGTTAATGCACCCAAAAATAATCCTATGTAAGCAGTTCCCATGTACAGGTTCCTCAGCTTGCTGTCTTCCAATTGTTATTTTTCAAGAAAATAATTAGACTGCTAGAAAAGCAAAATAACATTCACCTTTTTTCGAAACGACAAAAAAAAAAAAAAAAGAAAAAAAAAGTATTATTTACAGTACAACAACCGTGGAAACAGACAAAAAGCAGCAGGTCTACATGAGAAGCAAATAAAACACCTCACAGATAGGGCTGAGCCAAACCATAGCTACTTTAATAGGGAGCTCCCGTCTTTTTTTAAACGAGCAAAACGAAATGCCTCTCACAAGGCACGCTAGGAAGTCTACCGTGAGAGATCATAAAGTATCTGGATGGGAAACAAAAAATAACCTTGAAAATTGAACTAAAAGTGAGCAGAACTGCCCTAACTGAATGGTCTTGGCAAAGGCCCCACTCACGAAACAGGAGCTGACCGAGATAAGGGGCGGGCAGCAATCAGCGGAAGAGTCTTGCACTATATTTTTCTTTTCTTTTCTTTTACAGACCGGTAATGCTCGCAGTTCCCGACAGCACGGCATTAGCAGCGCGGCAGCCTTGGCCAGCACGTGGTTGGAGGGGGGGGTTGGCAATAGCTCTGCTCATCCTGCCCTGCCGGACCCTCCCATCCGCCGGGCAGGGGCGCGGGGCGGCTCGGGGGAACGCTCGGGCGGTACTGGTGGCACCGCGCCCCGCAGTCTCTCCCCCGCTGCGCCCTGCTCTGCCGCCAGCACCTCGCTGGCCGTTACCTGATCAAAGCCACTACTCGCATGCTGCACACTGCCCCGGGGCGGTAACACTGAGCAGACGTGCGATGAGCGCGCAGCCCAAGCTCCCCACCACCCCGGGCCACGCACGCCGCCGCTACCGCCCGGCAGCGTCCCCGCGGCAGGCCCTCCTCCCAGGGCAGCCCGGCCGACTGCCTGAGCGAGAAGGAAGCGTTCCGTGCCGCCGCCAGGCCCTTCCCGGGAGGACGACTTCTCCCGCGTCCGGGAGAGAGCGCTGGGAACGAGGCTGCCAGGGCCGGCTCAGAGGGGAGCTCGATAGGGGGAGGCGCCGGGAAAGGCAGCGCGCGGGGCGCCTACATGCGGGCGGGCCGCCTACTGTCGGTAGGCCCGGGCGGGCCGCTTGTTCCGTGCACAGCGGACGCAACTGCTAGGTCAACCCAGCTCATCTGCTTCGTTATGGTGCGGGAAGGCCGGGTGCGGTGGGAGGAAATTCTGCTGGACTTCAGAGCTCGTCACCCCGAGCCGACTCACGGCGGGGCCGGGTAGAGCTGCGTGCTCCCTCAGTCTCTCTTGGGGAGACCCTTTCCTGTCACCGCGGTGCCGTGAGGATCTGGGCGGGCAGGAGGAGGAGGACTGCCTGTTTCAGGCGCACGTGGGAAATGTCCACCTGCAGCGCTGAGCTCAGCTTCTGCCGGCCACAAACCTAATGTAATTCTCCTTGTGGGTCAGTTTTGCTAATAACCAGACCCTTATGCACATAGTATACACCACTGTAGGTCTCTATGCTGAATCAATACGGCATTAAAGTCTAGCCTCTGAATACGGACTCAATTTTCTCTCTCCCAAAAAGGTCGAAGACAAAACCTAGTGAAATAGCAACTACCTTAAGTCTTACACCATCGAACAACAGCATTGCTAGGGGTACCACGGCTAGGTATTGTCTAGTCCTGTGAGAGCCCACCACACCCCAAGCTTGTGCACTCAGAAGAGGGCTGGAGATCCCTGTATAGCTGTTTGTTGCTTGTCCTGTAGGAGGTTGCTACAGAAAATCATCAGGCACATGTAGTATCTTGGAGTCAAACCCTGGTCTGCGGGGTTCAGTTAATCCCCTGTGAGCCACCACTTATGACTGCATACAGACTGTACGTTACCCCAACCAGGAGCTCTAACACCTGGTTCCATGTGAATTGAGTTGCATAACCAGCACAGCTAACATAAAAGGCTTTGTTCCTAAGAGCTTAGGACAAGGATATGCTTTATACATGAGATCTTCTCAGCCCTATGTAATGTGATATTATGCACTTTATAACAACCTATACCATTAGGGCCCAGTGCAAGGCTCTGAGAAACAAATTGCCTGCTCAAACTTTGTTGTATTTGAAGTTCCCAGGAAGAAAAAAAAAAAAAAAAAAGAATGAAAATAGATAAGAAAATTCCTTTTTAAAAAGCACTTCATTTTTAGTGAAATTATAGTGATAAACATTCCAAAATAAATTCTATAATACCTGGTGAGACAAATACAGTATTTATGAATTTTTTTAAAAAACAGTCACAAACCAGTTTGCAATAGCTGTTTTTTGGGAAGTTTATTTTTTTTGTTTGTTTTTTTTCTTCCCAGATGATTTGACTGTACTTTATTTGTACAATAAGTTCCTGTAACGTAAAATAAGAGTGATTAATTCCAGGCAGATATAAAGGCAATAAAATGGCTTATTAAATACATTTCTGAAAAAGTTTAGATGCAAAAAAAAAAATTGATAAGTAGTTGTGCAGGTAGTTTGTGTGGTAACAAAAACATGGATTTATCCATACAGGAATAATTAAGAAAGTCTGTGTTTTAAAAAACTATTTCCTCAGCTCATGATTTGAGCATGACAAGCCATCAGTTGTGAGACAAAATATTGGATTTACTTGTGAATTACAAGGCAGTTTGATTTTCTTGTAGTTTTGTGATGGTGACAATGCATACTTCTTAGAAAGCCATTTTTGCTTTTTATAACTCATTAAATGATCGGAACCAAGGTAACTTAAACCTGAAATTCTGATTAAAGGACAGGGGCCAAGTTAATGGCCTTTTTTTTTTTTTTTTTTTTTGCACTCAGAAAGGTAACGAGGGCCTGTTCTGAATTAAAGCTGCATATCCAGGGGACTCCAAGATTATAGGTGAGATTAAAAAATTGAATCAAGCAACACTGTATAATAGATGTTCTGGTAGAAGATGACTGCACCTCTGAGGAACTGTAAAAGAAGGCAGAATAAAGGTATTTGATTTACTGGGAAAAAGCGTAGATGGATATTTTAAATCATACCTTACCTTCTGTCTTTTCTGTTAAAATATTTTTCTTTTTGTTATTAAAAAAAGAAAATCAGCTAGTATTTGTGAACTTCTAAGAGATGCTTATTTACTATATTTAAGAACAATACATGAAATGTAAAAAATACATACATTTTTCTACTTTAGAACATGCAGATGCTATAAAATCAATACTTTTAATCACATAACTTTGTAACAAATTCAAAGACTTGTAAAGATATGGACTCTTCTCAATATCATTGTTAGAAGCTCTGGAAAGATCTTAATTCCGAATAATTCTGAAGTCTCCTACTTTCTCATAAGTCTGACACAATCCTGTTTCTTTTTCAGCAGATGGTTCTGTTGTACTCAGTTTTACAGCTTTCAAAAAACAAATTTTCACTTAGAAGTCAGACTTGTTTGAACTAGAAGTTACATATGACACTACAGGACCAAAGCCTGCTTCATTTACTCTCAAGACTAGAGCTTTTGCTTCCATTTTGTGAAGATATCACTAATTATTTGCACAAATAAAAAGCATTCAGCATGTGAGGAAATGTCAATAGCAATCAATAAAGTGAGACTGCGAAACAAGTTACCTTTTACCCAGTAGGGCTCTAGTTTCAAATAATTTGAAACGTATTCAGTAGGTAAATCTTTCCAGTCTCATCCACCTGATGAAATAGCTCTGGTGCTTTTAAAATGTTTTGCCATATGGCAGTGGACAAAAAACTCTGAATCATCTGTCAAACTAGTTGCCCAAGACATTCTACTATACTGTTGCAGCAGCTGAAGCAAGAAAGTTCACAAAAGCTTCCTTTCTTCTTGGAGAAGTATTGGCTAGTTTGTACAGAAAACCAGTGATGGCTTAATGGTTCTCTCACCACTTTCTGCCTAGAAAGTTGCAAATAATAATAATGAACCAATATTAGTGGAGGAACCTGACAGAGGATTAAAAATTGTAATGCAGTATCCCTAATGACCTGGAATAGTTAATTAAGTTCTGTTATAAATGAGTTCCAAAAATAACTTATTTTCAGCAAGTTATTCTGAGAAACAGCCACTTTAGCATACCTGAGCTGCAGTGCCTATTAGAAAAGGGCCAATTACCCAGTGACTGGCAGTTAAAGGTGAACTGCTGTAGTTCTTAATTAAAAGGCTTCGTATTATAATCACCAGTGAGTAACAATTCTCTATATAAGGAAGACATAGCATTAGAAGAATATTTCCATTTTAAAACAAAGATTTTGAAAAAAATCTCTTCCTCTGCTTGCCAAGCTAAGCCCCTGTGAGAGCTCTGGGCTGTTGAAGTGCTCCCCTGTGACCCACCTGCAGCCAGAAGGGTTTCCTTCCTATACCAGGTGGCAGTATTATCACTGCTGTTAATGCTCAGAGTTGTTACTACAGAAATATTATTTTAGATTTTAAAAGAGAATACATCTCTCTTTCTAGCTAAGGAGCTGTCTGTGGAGCTTCTTCAGCTTCTTGCCTGTTACAATTGGAAAGATTAGCATAGCAGAAGGGTGATACAAAAACATAACAATAAAGCAACCAGTGCAAATAGGATGGTATTTCAGAGGAAAGTAAATGTGCTCACCCATCTCCAAATATCTAGGTTTGCAGAAAGGGCCCCATAAGTGAGGGATCTTCAACCAGAGATCCTTCCAGAGTGGCAGTCAGCCATTAAATGGGGGTCTAAGAGAGGTGGAGCCAGGTTCCACCCCTTCCGGTCATACAGGTGAATTGCCTTCACCTGTTCTCCCAAGGCTGACCAAGTCCTTTCCCCAGGTGCTCAATTAGTAGTTCAGGCTGTGACTCAGCAGTTCCAATGACAACTTTTCTGAATTTCCATTTACTTCCCCATTAACAGGACATTATCAACTCTTCTGTGAGATGCACTGAAGTTATTTTTGGGGTAAAAACTTCTAGGGTGGAAGAATGTGCTCTACTAACATACTATTAAAGGTGTATCTCCCCATCTGGGGACTCAAGGTCATTCTGTCTTTGTTTCAAGTTCAGCAAATATAAATTACTTTGCTGAATTGCTGCATTCTGTATAATTATGCTACTAAGGTATTATTTCTGAGATTATGCAGCCTACTGAGATTAGTTTGAACACTATATCATACTGTTCACCCCTTTTTAGGCAGTGACTTCAGGTCTATCTCCAGCCATTCACTCAGATCTGGTCTTCACCTCCTGCACTGCACACAAATTGCTGACTTTTATCAGACTTACAGACTTCTTGCTGTTAAGTGCTTTATCTATATCAATGCTACTAAAAATATATACAACCAATCCTATAGTTCCTAATTTTGATAAGGATTGTCATTTTACAGGATAATTTGACGTATTTTTCTGAACTATGTAGTTCAGCAACTTTCCTTCATCCTCCAGCATTCAAGGAGATAGGCAGACCTGTATTTATTACCCACTGTAACAGAGAGGGAATTTAGCCTAAGACAGTGTTATTCACATTCTTTACTAATAAGTAAAGGTACATATATGATGACACTTTTTTCAAGCTTTTGATAAACTCCTACCTTTTTATTAATCAATCTACCAATCTACAGCGAGTCAAAACAAAAATTAATCTTTTGATGTCATGCTTCATGAAAATGACCATTCTGTTTCCATTTCCAGAAGAAACTAGCACAAGTTAAAATTTGTATTCATCAGAAGCTGAGTAGTTTTTCCCCTTGAGTACATCTGTTTTCAGTGTTCAAAAATTTTATTTGATTAGTTAAACTACTAACAGTAATTACTACCAAGGGAAACTGTCAAATGAGACTGGCAAAATCCTCCATTTGCCTTTATTTTTCCTGTTCTTTTTAATCCGTGGGATTTTACTGTTTTTCCTCCTTGAAATGAAGTTCTTTCAATGGGGAAAAAATATCTGGTTACCTCTGCCTTTATGAAAAGCCAGTAGAAGTTTCTATTCCGATTTATTTTAATTTGTATTGTGATGGAAAAGTATTTACAGGTTAAATAATCCTCATTTTCCCACTTGTGGAGAAAAGAAAAAGGATTTTTTAGAAATAAGCATTTCAATTTTAAAATTTGCATAACATTTTAAAATACAAAACAAATGTGAGAGCTCTTCCAATGTTACATTGTTACAAATGTGGATCAGAGATGAATTTATATTGTGAAGAATTACATGTACAATTTTCAGAACAAAGTTTCTATTATATAAGATTATGTATTTCAAGTGAAGTTTCATTAATTGCCAATGAAGACTCTGAAAATAGAAATTTTGGAGCATTTCTATGTACTAAAATCTATTATCTCTCATTAACTGTTCTAGAGGATGAGAAGGTTGTTTACACTCAGCAATCCTTGTAGCAAGTCTGTCATCCAACAACTTTGACTCTGTAACTACAGGCATTAAATTATTGAGAATTAGCCATATATTTGATAGCTATAAAATACCTTGGAGAAGTGTGGTCAGAGTAATAACCCTTGAAAACAGGGATAAATTAGCTGTCAAGTTAGTGAAATTAAGCTGCAGTATCTTCTCCATCATCACATGTAGGCATAAATGACTGGTCTATTTTTAAAAAGATGCAAAAGTTTAAAGAAACAGCTTTAAAGAAATGAATCAGGAAATTGAACTTGTGTAATGAAATCTAAAACTAAACAGCAGCATCTTATTGTGGTGATACATAATTTGAGATGATTACTCATTTATTAAATGGTACTGTGGTTCATCACTGATTAAGAACATTTGAGTAGGCTAAAACTGCTGAAGTTTCAGGAGAATAAGCAAACAGCAGCTTTTTTTGGCTCATTTGTTTGACTGAAAAAAATTTCCCATGTCATAAAATATTTATAACATAGCTTTAAGTAATAAAAAGGAGTATTTTCTTTATACTCCACTATTCCTACTGTGTTCAGTTGTGCCAGAACAAATAATGTTAACTTAAAAAATCAAAACAGTTTTTAACTGTGTTGCATTCAAACTGTTTTCATCTTACAGTAAGCTTTTTCTTGGGACAATGGGTCTAACAAGTATGGAGCGCTAGTATGTCCTAATTAGGAAAATAGCAAGCTTAACTTTGAAAGTTAAAACATTTTATCACTGCAAGGAAAGCAACAAATCAGTTGTAACTTCCAGCATCCAACAGAACTTTATTACATTGTAGCACAAATGACTGACACGTAATATGCCTCTGATTTTGAGACCTCAAGGAAGGATGGATTTGACAGTGCCCTTTGAAATAACATAGAAGCGTCAGCTCCCATGCCAACAACTTGCTCTAATCAGTACAGTCTTTTTTGTTGCAGGGTCTTCCACCTTGTAATTGACCCTGACATATGCTATTCACTCTACCCCTTGGCTTTGGACATATAATTCCTGTCATGGTCAATTATAAGGTGATAGAGCCTGCAACCACTGGGACCATTGCTTAAAATCATCCTACACAGTAAGCCCTGAAGTGACCAAATTCAAATCTAACTGGAGGGAAAGGGGCGATTCAGTCTTTGATAAAACCAATATTCTTTTCATTTCTGCATAGAAAAATGTCAATTTCCATCATGTTATATATTACTGAGACAAATGGTGACAGTGCTATTTCTGAAACAGGTTAAGGAAAAGTACAAAAGCCTTTACCAAACAACATACTCTGAAATGAGGAAACTGTCTGTGTGAGCATACAGTATGCATAAAAATTAGATTACACTACATTTGAAAAGCAGATGAGAATTTAAGAGTGACAAGTGGGCAAATGCTAAGTATAAGGGCATGTTTGTTCCTTTCCAACACTTCTTTGTGTTTATGCTTTGAGGTTGTTTAAGATTTGAACTGAAATACTTCCTGATTACCTTATTGATAAGAACTGATTGTGAACAAAAAAGAACTCTCCTCATTGTCTGATTGGTTCTGTAATGCCTAAGAAATTTGGCAAAAACAAAAATCAGGACACTTGGTCTCTGATCTTTGAGTAAGCAGTATGACTTTCACAAACGTACAGTTTTACAGTGCATTGTACTCGTACAGAATCTTTACAACTTCAGGAGTAAAAGCTGAGATGAGCAGAAGTTTTAATATCCATCTGCCAAGATTTGCTGGAAAAGCTAGATTGTCAACTGTGGGGTCATTTCACACATTTTCTGGCTTTAGTCACCTATGTAGTTAAGCCAGAGGGACAGCTATCCCTGATTTTTCTTGTGTGGACATTAATTTCTATTTGCAAGTTGCCGTTGTCTCTTTTCTGTTTCTTTGTTGTTTTGTTTGTTTTTTGATGAAAAATGAAGGGAATTTCAATTATTTATAGTGTTTTCAGTTACAAATTATAACCTACAGGAATCTTTCCTGATTTGATTCACTACTGACAAATTATTTGACACCTGTACCTAAGCCACTCAATTAAAAAATAATCCTTAAAAGACCTTTGTGACTGTGCTAATTTTTACAGGTAATACAGTATATAATATTTTGAAAAATGTGTTTTGATGATATCTTTATTTCTTATCTTAGCCTGACTAGACAAAGCTCTAATTAACATTCATATAATTATCTAAGTCTTTTAAAATCCCATCTGTACAGTTTCTCTTAATGATGTATACAGAGCATAGCAGTCCCAATAAATACCAAGCACATACAGTGCAAGTGCTTTTAATTTAAACCATACTGCTGATTAGTGATGGGGTATTCTGAAACTGTTATGCACATTCTGCATTTCAATTGTCATGGGAACAGAACAGCTCTTCATGCTGAAGTGCACAGTCCTACATATAGCTGGGAGCTGCTATTCTAGCATCTGCTGTGTCTACTATCCAGACAAGTCAACTTTGGAAACTACTGATTTAGCTAATTTTGAAAACAGGTGGGTGACTTTATTGGAATGTGTAACTCAGCTCAAATGTTTGCAGGACAGAAATTTACAGTTCTGAATCTATTACTGCCTATTACTATATGTAAATACCAAATTTTCTCAACTTCATTATAAGAAAAGGGATTACTCCTAACATATATGTGTTTACTCTGCATATATCACATGACATCCTAAACATTATTTCATATAAGAGATAATTCAGCTTTCAACAGGCTGCAGTCTATGAAGTGTGGAGAATGACTGCTGGCTGTTTTAGGGTTTAGAGCATGACTGAATACACTAACAGGGCTCCATGAAGTACTCATTTCAATATATATAACATATTTTTAAAAATACTTACATTTTATATAGGTCTGATCCTTTAAATACCTAAGAGGAGCACTCCTACCGCACTTAAGAAGCAGAGGCAGTAATACCTCAAAATACTGGGACACCACCACTGGGACACCAATATGAATGTTAAAATTTGATTCTCTGGTAAATAACTTGTGTGATTATTTATGCTATTTCAGCTGTTTTTTATTTCAGATTCTCTATCTGTAATGTAGGCATAGTTATAGTTTGCAGAGTATTTTGAGATTTATAGTTACAAAATATCAGTGTAATAATTATAGACAAAACAATCTATTCTGAAATCTTTTAACTCAGTTCTAAATATCAATCCATAACATATACACTGTGGCAAATGGTAAATACTTTATGTCTGATGGATAACTTTTGTAAGATTAGCTTATTTTTAATGTTTGTTTGTTTAATGTCTTTAATGTTTGTTTGCAGGTTCTTCTGGGTAAGTATACAGGGGCAGCACAAGAAATATTTAAATCTCACCACGGCAACTGATTTCTCTATGCTCTACCAGTAACATATCTGCAGAACTGCCAGATGGGGAGAGAAACTGCAATGAGAAAATAATGGCCAGGTTGTGGTTCAGTAAGAAAAGGAATCCGACATTATATACATGATTTTGAAAAGTGTATTTTTACTAACTTTAAATATTTAACCAAGTTCTTAAATAAAATCTTTGCATTGATCTGTCCTCATGAATGACAAAAGAGAAAGCCGAAAATATAGAGCTAAATCTTAACCAAGTACAATTAATATGGAATGTAAAAATGGTAAGTATTTAGATGCTGTGGCAATATGGGAGTCAAAAGGTTACTGTAAGTTTTGCCTTAAAGATTTCTAGAAGGTTCTGTATGGTCTCACCTTCTTCAGTTATGGAAGAATGGTAAAAAAAAAAGAGCTCTGAAAAATTTGATTCTCCCAGGCTACTCTGTATACAACAGCTTTAAAAACAAACATTTAAAGACAGCAAACTAGCAAAACCTCACTGCATTTTTTAACCCATTTTCAGGCAGCATTAGATCAACAACAGAAATAATTGCTGTCAGTTTGTACTTTTTGACCAATAATTCTCTGTATATCCTGCAAGAAACTTGAGTGATGCAAATGACCTTATTTTTACAGCATGCTTTTATTAAATAGTTTATTATTTTGGCAGACTAATAAAGATTTTGGTATTTGCTTTTATTTGCAATAATATTACCACCACATAAAAAAGGATTTTATGTTCTTTTTGAGGAACAAGGAGGATAAAAGTGTTGATGGATAGTGCAACTAAGGCATCAGCAATGAGCTGGAAATGAGACACATAAATATGAAAGCAGAGCTAAGAAAATAGAACTGCACCCTTGGCCTTTCTTAAAAGAACACGCACATGCCATGGTTCATTCATACAGTTACAGAAACTCCTTTTGTTTTCACTGAGTTAGAGAAAATATGCAAAGACTAAAATATTATTAAGATTCTCACTTGTTTGACATATTTCTGTAGTTAGCGTCACCATGAAATATTTCTTAAAGTTTAAAGAAATGACTGCTGAGAATGATGATTTTTTAAAAGACGTTTATTTTATCTAAAGTACATATTTTGTCCCTCATATGAGCTAAATAACGATTTAATTTCTCTTTTTTCCCTTTTCTAGCCCCAAATAGACTTAACATTCTTCAAATGTTATAGAGCAGAGTCATAAAAACCAAGATTAGACAATCATACACAAAATTTCAAAACGAGATTATCACTTCTCCAATTTAAAAAAAGAAAAAAAGAAAAAAAATAGATAGGATATAACACAATTAAATGTATTTATCATGAGTGGTGGGGGGGGTTCATTTCTTATTAAAACACCTGTGACTACAGTATTAATTATGCAGTAATCTGAGCTCCTGAGCAACTCCAGTAATACGGTCATGGATGATAAGGGTACTTCTCATCAGTGTGTAAGGCCGTTCAGCATTTATTATAATCTGAACCTTAATTTCTTAGCACAAGTAACATATTTATTTAAGTAAATAATTATATGTGCCTTAGAAATAATGATATTCACTTGGTTCAGGATGCTTAAAATCTTAATTGCATAGTCATCCTTCAAAAAGGCAAATGATCAAGAAAAATATGAACAGAGGAAGTACTACATGAAAAGAGGTGAACAGGCAAACAAAACTTCACCTGTTTGAGAATTTGTATGTTACATTTGCCTTTCTAACAGGCAGTCAGCAAGTGGGAATCATGAAGTATGAGTTTCAGAGAAGAGTAAGTCTAACAATTAATTATATGTCAAAGCATAAGAATCAGAAAACTGCTTATGCCCATTGCCAGTCATTCACTCCCTGTCAGTAGTAGTTCACATCTTTCCTGGGATGGCATCCAACCACAGTGGCATCTAAAATATAGCAGGCTATATTGTTACAGTTGGAGGTGAAATTGAAAGTTGCACCAAACAGAAGTGACAAATTCACATTGCTCAGTGTTGCCTAGCAATAAGAGATGAGTTTATTATGAACACTGACTCTATCCATCTCTAAGGGTCTTTGTATTCATACCAAAATGATGCTATTCTTACAGACAAATGGGGCAAAAATAGAATGGGCAGAATGAGGAAGCAATCCTGATAGTTTTAAGTTTCAAGATTCTCCTCTGGCTATTGGGAAGTCCTCAGGAAGGAAGACACAAGAGCTGCTCCATGTTTCACTTGTGGGATTGGCAAGATAGATTGTTTCCCCTCTTAACGCTTGTTTGGAATGCCATTAGTAGTGCCATTTAGTTAGTAATGTGATTGTAGCACAGAAACTTCAATATGAAAACCCTTTACTGAATGGCCTCAAATTGCTCGTTTGTTTCCATTGTGCTCTGAGCCTTCTTTTCAGCTTTTTTTTCTTTTTCTTTTTCTTTTTCTTTTTCTTTTTCTTTTTCTTTTTCTTTTTCTTTTTCTTTTTCTTTTTCTTTTTCTTTTTCTTTTCTTTTTCTTTTTCTTTTTCTTTTTCTTTTTCTTTCTCTTTCTCTTTTTCTTTCTCTTTTTTTTTTCTTGGACACTAAAGTACAAGATCTCAGGGAACTTCTCCCTTCTCAGACAACTTGCTGTTTTCCTTTTGAACCGTTATTTACATGTGAGAACAATTATTTTCATCCTGGACATACTATGGCTCTCAAGGTATTAAGTACTCAACTATTCAGATAAACAGAATTTTCAAGAAATATTTATGCATCCTTGAAGCAGTTATTGGCCACCCACCCATATTTTTAGGAACCTAAATCAATTACAAAAATCCACACAATAGCTTCTATTAAACAGAACTCTGATAACTGATCTGTTGCTGTGCATTTATGCCATCTGCATTTTTGACAGCTGAATACTTTTGACAGCATGGTCCACTGTGCCCAAGTTCACATCAGTTATTTTTCCTCACTTTTTTTTTTTTTTTTTTAACTTTACGTATCTTTATATATTATAAGAATATAGGATATATAACACATTTTGCTTTGCAGACTGGGTTTTACAGTGTTTGTTTGTTTTTGAAGTTATAAAAATATAAAAATGAATCTAAATTGCAATGTAAGGAGGCAATGTCAAATATATTGATGTACCAAAAAAGTTGTTATTTTAGAAACCTTCAGAAACAAATGCAACAAACAAACAAACAAAAACAAACAAACAAAAAAGTAAGGAAGTAAGGGTGAAGTTTAAAGAATATATAGGATAAAGTCTAGATAAAAACCATATTTAACTTCTATTTTTTTTTTTTAATATTTATGAAATGGTTAATTAAAAATACAAATGTAAAACTATCTCCTTAGCATATGTTTTCACCCAACATAATTAACTGAACCAGGAAAAAATTAAGAGTTTTGGTTTTATATTTTGTGTGCAACATGGAGCTATTGACTCACATTCTAATTTTCTCAGTAAGCTGTGCAGGTACAAAAACGAGGTGCTTACATTTTGTAAATGTTTTTGTAGAACCTTTTAGTAACTTTGGTCCTTTCTTTATTTCAGATTCAACGTGTTACAAACAAACATATTCCACCTGTTACAACAATCTGGCATATTACTTTCTTGATACGTGATGATACAATACCTCTCAGGTTTGCCGAGTAGCAAAGAGAAATGTAAGCAAATGAAAAGGTTTTCCACTTTCACAGTTTTTTTTCTGCTTAGGGTTCTGTTTGTCTGAGAACTGTATGAATAGAAGCCATATTTTATAGTATTTCTTTAACCTCTGCCATCTGGTGTAGGTTAGTTTTTCCACTGCCAATTTATCCTCAGATACCAAAATGTTTAATTTCTAAGTAAACATTTGGACTTTATAATCCCATTTTAAAATAAAAAAATAGAACATTATTTTTTAAAACTATATATTGCAATTGCCACAAGTGACGACATTAATAAATACATACAGACAAGTATGTGGGTTTAAAGGCTTCTGGCCACAACTATATTTTCTGTGACAGAGCTCCAGAGCTGTCAGGTCAGCCAACATCTTTAATCACTACGTCATGGTCAGTTATCATGAAGGAACTTGAATATCCCCTTCTCACACAAAGTCTAATCTTGTGTCAAGGGATTTCTACCACCACAGCCGAAACCTTCTCAGGCATGGTTTCAGGCAGATAATACTCACTCATGCTGAAACCAAAGGTTTAGAAGCTTTTTAATTTTGTTTTTTAAATTAACTAAACTTGCTTAATTGTAACAATTGAGGACTGCTTCTATAGAAGAATTTTGGCAAATACTAACCAGTTAAAAGAAAGAATGAAATAATCATATTTCTAGCAAAATCTTTATCCTGAGGAAAACAAAACAAAACAACACAATGCCCCATCAAAAAAAAACAAAAAAAACCCTTGTGAATCAGAACTCTAGCACCAAGAGGAGAAAGGCCTTTCTAAATTTACCAAAATATTGAATTTTGTCCTAGCCAGCAAATTTGCAAATCTCAATTAGAAAGCAATACTGTTGATGGTCCTAAGTATATCAAGCATATCCTTAATTGTAATGAAAAATTGAAGGAAACTTGCTGTTGCTGGAAATGGTCAGGCGTACATAGTTCATCTTAATCAGTATTCTTCAGAGGCAGACAGTCTCCAGTCAAAATGCACAGATTTGATACAAATATACAGATAATAAAAGAGAACATTTAAAGCTGTGTGTAGGCAGGAGCAGAAGGGTAAAGAAAAAGGAAATAGTTGTTTGGTTTACTCTGATTTAGAAAAAGAATTGAAAAATTGTTAGGAAATACTGCTTTTTTCCATGTCCTCCTGGTTTAAAATATTTTTTGTGTCTATGTTTAAATTTTAAAATATCAGTGGTAGCTTAGTTTGTCACCTTCTTAAGGCTTTCTGGAGTACTCAGAAATATGTTTTTGGCACATGCTGATTCCTTTAATGAAAATTTCACAAAGGATGAATATCTTACTGTTTGTTCAGGTTCAGATTCAGTATGTGTTAATAAAAACAAAGAAAAGTAAATAATGCAATTAACAAGTGGTTTTTCAAGGGCTGAGCTATAAGGCAAAAGTTACACTCAATTTAATTGATTTAAAATTTGATTATTTTAATCAGTGAAATCTGGTAATGAAGTTTCATGGTATTTGTCGAATTTAAATACGTAGCTGATAATGATAATTCTCTTGGGGCATATGCCAAACAGTATGGCTAAAGAGGTTGCGTAGCACCATTCATCTAATCTGGGATATAATGTTCTGTATTACTTGTAAGAACACTAATTGCTCTTATTTTAATAAGCTCAATAACAAACAAGAGTATCTGGGGAACATCTGTCTCCACAATGGGAGTAGTGACTTCTGGTATCTGGATGGACAGCTGGCGAAGTTGCCCTAGTGTGAGTCATCAGAGCTAGTAAATAGTTCTAGTAAATAGCCATATCATAGCTTGTTTAATCATCCCTGAAACTAGTTCAGTTTTACATAGTCATTTTCTGATACTAGCTTACTTTGAGAAAATTCATATTTTTTCATTGTGCTCCTTAGAAGTTCTCATGCTGCTTAGTACTGATTCCTAAGCTGACATGCTCCAGGAGGTCTTCTACCTCAGTGTCTCTTAAAACTTGTAGGAAGCCTGGAGAATCTGTGATCAGATCTTGGCAGTGTCTGGCCCTTCCATCTCTTCTCAGCACCTCTTACCAGCCAGCTCACTTTCTGACCTCTTGAGTCTGACCCATTCATTTTCTCAATGAAATCCAAGCTAGATGACCTGTGTCCAGCTAGGTATTGTAACTACTGGAGTATTATCCTTACCTTTCAGAACACAGATATGTACTACCTATCCATCTTTTTATTTATCATCTTCAACCAGTTTTTCCTCCAAAACTTTTGTTAGCATTACTGAATTTTGCAAAGGAAGATCACAATGTTCCTACTTTTTCTTCGGAAAATAAGCATCTGTGTGAGAAGAAAAAAATGCAGTTAGAGCTCCAACAAGGAGAACACTACAGTTATTCGTTGCACATTTGGCCATTCATTAAATATGCAATGCAAAGCCAGATACACTACTGTGATGCTGCTTGTGAGTAGGGAAAGAATCTGGGAAGTAGATTTTATGAACTTTCACCTTGTGCCATTCCTGTCTTAAGCCTAGGGGCTAAATTGGTCTTAACTGAAGGGAAGAAACCTCAGGCTCAACTCCAGCACCCAGACCTAACTTCTGCCAAGGGGCAGGTTCAGAGCTCTGACATCTTCTCTGCATTTCCTACTTAACAACAACCTTATCCCATTTTCACTAAAAACTTCTATTCCATCTTGTCTGCAGCCAATTTGCCTGCCAGCCTTGGGCTGAGGGATTCACATGGCAGCAGCATGCCAAGCTAAGTGATTGAATGTTTTTCATTGGGATGCCATTGTGAGACATCAAGTGGTTTCAAATGCATGGTTGCAACCCCTGTATACACCAAAAAATTTCTGTATTTTAATTCTATATAGAAGGGAATTTACCTGCAGGTGCAAAGTGATATTAAAGTGTTATTTGAGTAACTAGACTCATATCAGAAATAAATTAGGTCAACATTGTTACTTTTTGGTTGGCTTTTTTGTTTGTTTTGTTTTGGTTTGGTTTGGTTTGTTTGTTTGTTCTTTGTATATTTAATAAGCGTGCAGGGACACATGATCATATACCATGAATATGTTGCCTATTCTTATCAGGTGATTTGTCCATGGACAAGTCATAATCATAAATAACATATCAGTGGAAGAGACGGTGAATAAATCTAGGGCTTGTCAGGAGCCATTCAAGGGCCACCATGTATTTTGCGTCGTTTTGCTTTGTGTATAATAAACAGTCAAATACATTTTCAGACACTGTATTTTTCTATACTACACATTTTTAAGCAGGTTTCTTGGCATGCATTTTGTTTGTACTGTGCTTGAGGTTGTTTATGGCATTAGTGATTTGTGTGTTTGTGCATGTTTGCATTCTGTCTGTTTATGAAGTATTTCACTGGTACCCTTACACAGCATGTGGTCGGCCAAAGACTATATTTGATAGCATGTGTAGTTAGCATGCATTTTGCAGAAAGGCATTTAAAGTAAGGTAGGTCAAACACTGCTTACATGCAATTATACAAAGACAGATTTGCAGGTTATACTTGTCTTCATAGAAGTTAGATGCAGAAAATACCTGCACTATTTCAAAGATGGAAGTGAGAATTTGTGCCAATTTTTCAAGCAATCACGTCCGTTTGGTGTTTTTGAATTTCATAAGAATAGGCCAATTCTATTAATACTGGAAACATTCATATATTTTTATTTCCCTAGATGTCAAAAATAATTAGCAGATGACTCGTTATTTTATAACAATCTCATGTGTGTAAGTCATCTTTGAATTGAAGTACAGGTGCAAAACTAAACTTCTAACCAGAATAATTTAAATCACTTTAGCCAATTATTGACAGCTAAGAATAAGTAATACTTACAGACCCACAGACAGGGTTGTGAAATTAATCTGTGAATTGCACAGAGCTTGGGGTGTTGATACTCTTCCTGATATTTTGAAAGTGTAGGTTTTTCAGCATTTGCCTAACGAGACGGTATAGGAGTACTAGTTGCAAAAAACATAGATGTTTAGCAGATTTAGACACCCACAGGCATCAGTTCAATAAAGATTTTTTGAGCACTACAGGGTAAATTGTTGATATCTTTAGAGGCCCAACTGCTGCTTTAAGAACATCATTTTTTTCACAAATTTTATCCTAGAGTTCAAGAAACTTGTCTTCTGCAGAAATTATTGAGGATATGCATAAAACTTAGAAGAAGTAGAGCTGACCAATAATAAATGATTTTGAAAATTCAACCAGTATTATTTTACTACTATTTTTACTAAAGTACTTCACAGTTAATAAACTCTACATATCAGCTCTGGGGATATTTTTTTGCAAGTATGCTTCCTCCCTTTCTAACAGAATATTATTTCCTAATATTTTTTTTAGCTTGCTCAAAAGGGCATTTGTGAGATCATAAAATACATATCATTAAGATGATCTGTCTTTGAAACTGAGAATTAAATTAATGAATATTAGTAGAAGTTGTGCAATTTTATGTCTAGTTTCTGAATATAAAATACTACAGCACTGTATAATTTATAACACCATGCTGTGCTGTACAACCATAGTTGCTTCTTATGTATAACACTGTAACATATAGTGAGACCTTTGCTTAAGAATAATTATTTAAGTGACTTTAAGTGAATTAGAAAGAAGATAGCTAAAGGTGGAATTCAGACTCTCCAGCTACTCATTCTGTTTGTAGCATGCCATACCTATGTTATTCCTGAGAATCCTAAATTCAGTTCATAGAAAATAACATTTCTATGCCTCAAGACATAGGAGCCATTCATACAGAAATGAGAAGCAAAATGTGTACAAAAATAAACTTTACATCTTATGACAGAAGCAGCAGGTTCATAGTGTCAAGAAGAAAAAAATGATGAAAGAAAGCCAAAGCTGACAAACTGAATTGTGTCCAATCTGAATGTTGAACTTTGTCTCACTAACAAAGCAGTGGGTTGTTGATTTTTTTTATCGTGAAATAATAAATTACTGTTAAAAAGGGGGAAATTATAAAGGTTTCTTCTTATCATAAAGTCTTAAAATAAATATGTATGCCCTATGTAAATTCATAGAACTTGTCACCTATATAAGTATCTTAAACATTTTAAACTGGGGAAGAGGATTTCAGTAAAAACTAAATGATGATTCTATGTTAGAGTCATCTACATTACATTACAATTCTACATTAGTAGAATTGTATAGAGATTCGTATCCAAGCAGAAGCAAAGAAAAAATCCAAATAATCAAAATTCTCTATTTTTGCATATTAATATGGAATATTTTTAATAATATAGTACTGTAATACTAATATTCTGTATGATATAGAGGCCTATATATGCGGATTGAAAATGCACACATAATATATTTTTCCATCTCCTATCTATACATAGATTTGACATACCAGTCATTGTTTGTATATAAATCAGAAGTGATTCTGATAAAGTCAATGTTGAGAATGTTGTAAGAGGTTATCATCAAGTGCTTTATGTATAGTAAACACATATTAACATTTAAGAGATGAGCCAAGACAATACTTAACTACTCACTTTGGGTTGTGTCCAAATACTGGCTCATATGCTAACTACTGAGAAGTACAGTATTTTGTTAATGTTATTCAGCAGACATATATTTATTTTGTAAAAAAAAATCCACGTATCTTGAGTGTTACTGAAAACAGACTTTAACTTCTATGTTATTTACAAGTTTTCAACATTTTAGCCTTGGTATTTTCCATTTTGTGCTTTCAATGTGTTGAGAGTACTGGAGAAAGGACAGTTTACCTTTCAGGAAAGCTCAGCAGATATTTTGGGACTTACAGCATCTGAGAAGTTAGGCATTGCTCAAGTGAGCGTGATATTCAGAACTCCCTAGAAAGCGTTTTTAAACCCTGAGAATTATTTTTGATTTTGCAAGCAATATTAAAATTATTGTCTAAATTTTTTCACCTAATATATGAAAATACCCCAAGGGATTGAAAACATGTTCAGCTTCATTATATGTATTGGCTTCAGGCATCATTTACACACTAAAAGTCACTTCAGCTCCAGGTGTGGCTATTTGTTATTAAGTAATCAAGCAGCTAGTTAATAATCCACTTTAAAAATAAAATTTTGTCCTTAAGACAAAAGAAGAAGGACGCTTTTCGTGACATTTCCAGTGAACTGGAACTTCTTTTTTGAAACGATGTTCCAAAAATTTTCTTTTTCTCTTGGAACTGGGTCAGAGTTTTTCTAGCCTTGATAAAATTGGCATCCATTCTCCAAATTGAAATATGCCAGCCATAGTATTTTTTTAGTAATCCACTTATCTTGCAGAAAATCTTTGATAAGGCCGCATATGCAACATTTGTGTTACAAACTTCCATGAACCTGCAAGGCTACCTGACTGTGAGTAACCCCTTCTGCCATTTGATGTTACTAAGACTTCAGAAAGCTTGACCGTGAGACAGCCTTCTTTTTCCCCCAAAGGCTCAACGTTCTTTCTGTGCTTCATTTCTCAGAAGAACTCTTTGTTTGAAGAAGCTGGGCAGGGTAAAGCTGGCAGACTGGAACACTGCCCTGATGTGTTGTGACAGACATGTAATCTGCCATTTGACCACTGGTTCACACATCAGTGTTAATGTGAATGTGACACCTCTCAGCATACTGTTAATCATGCATTACTCTTCTGTCTAAAATCTTGAGATGTGGAGTAGACTTTTATTCTCTTTAGAAGACTACTCAAAAAATCTAGTGAAATGAAAATTTACAGCCATAAATGCAAACTGACTGACAGCTGCAAATCATAGTCACAGCAACATTGATATATACATATTTATAGATCCATAGATTTTAAAACTGAAAGGGATCATTAGAACATTCTGCTTAATCTGACACATTCCTTTTCCAAACATGCAAGGAGTTAAAGACATAGTCCCATGTCAAGTGTGAAGAAACCTAGAAGATGTCCTTCCACTGTCTGGACATGAGATTGATTCAGCTTTCTTTTCCTCACAAACATTTTTTTGTCTCTTGGGTTTTGTTTCCTTTTCTCCTGGTGCTTCATCACCAAAGTGCCCAGGAGTTCATCTGCTTTCATTCAACTGAAACGCATGTACCAGATGGTGCAAATAGCCCAGTATATTTCAATCCTGTATCCATGTCAAAAAAAAAAAAAAAAAAAAAAAAAGGAAGAAAGAAAAAAAAGCCAGGCAGACTGCTGCAATTCTTGGTTGCTGCACCTAATGGTATCAAAGGCTGGCTAAGAAGAGTGACACTGCTTGACAATGAATAAGATTTTTCAGGTCTGGAAGAGAACTTGCTTTGAAAGCTAAAATCCTGCTTCTACTCTGTATGAGTTGCTTTTCATGATTAATTAATTGTGTTTACCCTAAGCTATAAGGGATGTAAAGAAATACAAAAATAGAGTTGCAGTAATGTGTCTAGTTAGGATACTTCATAGTAACCATTCAGTCACCTGTATTTTAAGTATAATATCTACTTCACTGCTAGAATGATAATAGAAATTGGCCTACAATGGAAAGATCTCTATTCTTTCTAGCATACATGAGCACCACTGCAATCTGCTTTTGCTGTGTGAGTAGTCAAGACCACTGATCTCCTCAGGGCAGTGAAGAGTGAAGAGTTATGTTTGTATTGGAAAAAAAGAAACTAGATATAGTTGAAAGCTGTTTGTGACAAGGGTCGACATTATTTCTGTGAGGGCTGACTTCTAGGTACTATAACAATAACACAGAGCACAGAAAGAGTTGTTCTTTCCTATTTTTTCTTCTGGGATGTTACTAGTCTTACAAATAACAGAAGAATCACCTGTGATGCATTAGGATAACCTGTCTCTATCAAATCTTTAAGACTCAGGAATAGTATTCTGCTACTTGTACATAATTTGATCTTACTCTTCTTTACAAGTTAAGGTATGAGAAATTAAAAATCTGTTGGAGCTTTCTGCTAATTTTAGTGGACATACAGTATTTTTATATCAGTTTAACCTCTTCATCAAGCTTTTTTTTTTTTTCTGTATTTTTTATTTCACTGAAAATTAATAATTGTTTTGAATAAAATTTTTTACCACTGAAGTGACAGAGACTTGATTCTTCCTTCTGGGACATAGCATTTCAAAGCTGAGTGCAACAACACAGCTGTGGTCACATAACTGAAAGAACTGCCTTCAGTTATAATAGAATTATCTGCACAGTCCTTCTGTATGAGTGTAAGTATAGATGTATATGAATGTTCTTGTTGAAAAATCTATTAATGTGTATTTACATAAATTCAGAAGCTCTGTTTTGCCTGCAGTCATGTAGTGTGGTTGATTCTCATGTACTTCATGGTTATGGAAATATAATATTAGGCAAAGTTTATTCCAGAAATTATTGTTTACTTAGCTAAAGGCAACTAATAGATTAAGTAACAATCATCAATCAGACATTTGAAGCAATTTATATGTACTGAAAAATTGTAAAAAGTAAGGCAGGATAGAAATGTTATTTAATATGGTAGAAACAAGTGCAACTAAGACTGCTGGGATAAAGACAATAGGAAAAACTTCAAACTGACTATCAGAAAAAAAATCTGAAGAGTGAAGTATATGCAATAAACAATTGTATAATCTCTACAGGGAAGCATTAACAGTCCAATCACTTGAGATTTTTAAAAGGCCAAAGAAACAGCAAAATATATGGTGGGGAAAAAGCTTGAATTGGCAGGTAGATGGATTAGCTGACCTATTAGTTCTTTTCTATTGCAAACTTCTATGATTTTACATGGGGAAAATTCCTTTTCAACCCACGCTGGCAATCTGTTTACGCTCTGAAGTATGATGATTGACATCCCTTTTAACTTCTAACCTAAAGAATGTCTCTGCAAGTGTTATTCCTACATATAAATGTCTAATGCTTTTAATAAAAAAAAAATAAAAAAGAAGTCTTTCAATTAGGGGACTGTATCCATGTGCAAATGCAGAATGGAGATCACAACAGAGTCTGAGGTGTTATAGCGGCATGGGCAGCACTCCCACTCAGGAAGAATGGAGCGCTGAGAAGGAAAAGGGAGCATTTGGGCTTAAAGACTACAGAGAGATTGGAAGCAAATGAGAAAAGTGGTTAAAAACAGAAAGAAAGAAGGGTATAATTTTTTTTTTTTTTTTTTTTTTGAAAGGAGCAATAAGATAAAAAAAATGGATTGAAATGTGAAGGTGGAAAGGCGTAAGAACACAGAAGCAAGACAGGAGAGGAGAACAAATTTTTGGAGTTGAAGAACAAGAAGTAATACTGATGTGCTGCCTGTTATTATGGTACTAGAGTTCTTTCTGCTTAGAAATATGCTTTTCCTTGTTTCATCCATGTGCAGCCTTAATATATTTGTTTTCATTACAAACACTGTAATACTTAGTAAACTCTGTTGAAGAACAATAAATGGATTTTATTAATAAACAGTGCATTTAACAATTAAAACAGAAGGATGGGCTGACCTTGTGTAAGTATAGAGAGAGCACACTCTTTGAAAAAAGTGTCACATTCTGACAATCCTTCCTTCAACTTGCCCTCCACTGGGGGACTAAAGATGGCTTTATGAACAGGAAAACATCACAGAAGAAATAACTAAGAAATGCAAAATTAACAAAACATAACATCTTTAAATAATGTTGTGAAAAATGTTGTTCACATTTTATGACACATTTCATGTATGTAAAAATAAAAAATTATTAAGAATAAAAATTAAAATTTTTACAGAGATTTCCAGTTACTCAAAAATGTCTTTTCGATGTTGCTTATTCTCACTAAAGTTTGCTGAAGCCTCGACTTCATTTCTGTCGAGGGCTGTAAAAAAAGATTGAAGTCAGGTCCTGGAATATGAACAAACAATGCATCTAACTTAGTGCCCCACAGAATATTTTAAAATTATTTAACACAAATCATCTCAGTGTCAACAACTCATCACAGATAAACTATCTAATTAACAGAAGCCATCATAGTATTTGAGAACTCAGTCTTGGCTCAGTTGATATACCAGAAGGGCACTCCTTGATAAGCAAAAATTATAAAGGAAGGATTAAAAAAATTACTGCCTGAAGTAGATTCTTTTTAGTTTTAAATTAACCCTCTGCTAGTTTTTTTTTTTTTTCTTCCTTTATTATTATTATTTTTTGTGAATCCTTATGAGATAACAAGCAAGGCTGACCTCATGTTCCTAGGTATATCCCATACATATACCAATGTAACATGGTCTATTTTATGGTGCAGTATTTTTACAGTGAGTCTGCCATGGACTTGATATCATGCCAAAATGACAGCTCAGTTAACAAAAGTGTCCCTTTCATAACCACTTCTGAGATAGTTTTATCCCACTTCTAAAAAATTACAAATGTTGTCAATATCTTGAGAGTAAAAACTTCATTCCAAAACACTTTGGGGAATAAAAGCATTGACTGATTGTTGCAGCATAAACCTGATGCTTAATGGAATCCAGTTCTTTGATTCCCTATGTAAAGTCTGTGGGGAGAGAAAGCCAGCAATGGGACATGTAGAAACAACATAAGCCAAAGGAGTTACCTAAATTGAGAAATACCAAAGAAAGATTTCTCTTAAATCTGAGGGGTGATATTTACATGTCTTGGTTGTAGGGAGAGAATTCTGTACAATAAGATTAATTACCCTCAAGCACCTCCCCAAAGTAATACCATCTAATTTTATTTTTAACATGTTTTTTTCCCTCCCTACCTGGCTTCACTTTTCCCTACAGCTTGTATTATCCAGTAAGAATTGATATAAAATAGATTTTTTTTTCAGCTGGTTCCACAACTAAAATGGCTGTCTCAGAGGATGGATTTTGTTCTTCCAGGAAACCACAGGATAGCTGCAAAAGGGAGAATCAGAGTAACATTGTAATAAACATTAATATGTGACACTCTGACAAAGACTCTAATATGGAGATGACAAATAAGGGTCATGCCATTAAACTGTTTTCCTGAATAATATTTTAGAATTGAGAATTTTCTCAATTGAGAATTTTCTCAAGCTAGAGCAGATACCATTGACAGCAAGTTTTGCAAGGGAATAACTTATCCTTACTTATTACCATTCCTAAAGCATTTCTAGATTTGAACAAAAGCATAACTTCCACCATTTTAGTAAATAGAGATGCTGAGTTTTACAGTCTTTTAAAAATAATAAAAAAAAAAAAGAGCAATAAAAGCTGAATAACCTGCAGATGTTAATGTCAATGTATTCTGGAGCAGAATATTCATTTTAAACCTTAGAGACCTAATTCAACTACATACTTTAGCAAATCAGATCTCTAGCATTAAAATAAAATGAAAATGCTTGAAAGTAAATGTATCCTTCTTTCTTCGAAAATTTTGATGGCTAAGAATTTTTAATGGAATTTGTTACAGTCATTTAATTAAAAATTATTGCTCAGGTTCAGTTATAACTTGTCAGAATTATTGAGAAAGACTGATAAGAAAAACAGTAAGTCATATTGATCATTTTAATGGTGTCAACATGTCATAAAATGAATCAGATGTAGAGAATTTCATTTATTTGTCTTGACTTTCATTTGACTATACAGTAGAGGTTATGTTATTCTAAAATAATTCTGATAAGGAATGTATGAATATTGACTAGGAATCTGGAGAGTTCATTGAGCCATCTATGCATGCAGCCATCTAGTGGGTCTGGAAGACATGCTGGTGTAAAACTTTCTGTACAATAGACTGAAAAAAATCTCAAAAACTGTAAACTGCTGAAGGAACATATCTAGGAAGAACAAGACTATGGTCAGTGTGTTTGGTCTGTCCTGTATCTACAGATTTCTTGATATATACTTTGCACTATGCTATTAGCAGTCTGTTTCTCTCAGTAACACTCCAGAGAGATTTTTCCATATCTTCTACATATCCAGAGGAATAATACTGGGTATGGGTACATTGCAATTTTTTTTTTTCCTCTGAGTTGGAAAGCACCTATCTTCTCTACTTTCTTTCATATTTAATGAATTAATGTTCAATTGGAGATAGCAGTAGTGATGATGCCATTCTTGTACATCCCTCAAAAGACATGTTATATCTCAGGAGTTGTGGAAGTAACTAATTTTTCTAATTCTTTGCAGTGTCAGATCAATTCAAATTAATGGCAACATTAACATGCGCATGTAGTGTTTCATCAGACACAGACATGAACAAACTTGAAGTTTTCAAAGGTCTCCAAGTCTGGGGAAGCTACTACATATGTATCCCGCTGTCTTTAACAGTCCAGACAATATGTAACATTATCACTTTAAAATGTTATAATAATTATGAATAAATTCTAACTGATCTCATTTCTACAAAAAGAATGGCAAAATTCTCATAAAGCATTATTAACAACTCCCCTGTACCTCCAAAATCTAGAAGCCTCAGATTCTCGCTTTTCAAAAATCACTGCAAGGAAATGCAACAAACTAGGGACAAGCCATAAATTTAAGTAGAAAGACTAATTTCATTAAAAATGGAAATTAAATTATTTCTCAAGTATTGATTTAGATCTACACATACTCAGCACCAATGATGAGTGTACACACAACAGAATGTCTGGAATCCAAAAATGTCTCTATACCATCATCATGTTCCTGAATCTGACACTGGCAGCATGCTGAAGCAGTCTCTCCTAAATGTTAAAGTGGGTAGGTTTGCATCTGATAAATGTTAGAAAAAGGGCTAGCTTTCTAGGGATCATTCTATCAAGTTGAGATTAACATTTTCCACTTAGTCCCATAAGCTTCTGGAGGGGCTGACATAATTCAATGACTACAAAAGTAACACCTTTGTCATTTTCATTGTACTTCATTTCACCTTCTCATTTGTGTCTTTTTAAAATAAGATGTCTAACTGAATATAGTAATCAATGTGCCATCGATTTATATAATGGAATTGTAATCTTCTCTTTTCTATTCTCTATTGCCTTCTTAACACAATTTAACATCTTATTTGCTTTTTTAATCACCACTGAACAAGTCTCTTCATTGAACTGTCTACAGTAATTCTACATTAATGCCTAATTTTTTTTTTTTTTTTTCCTGAGAGACAACAACTATTTCAGGAGACATCATTATGTATAAATACTTTAGGCTGTTTCCACTAATGTGTTTTAGGGAGGTCTTATATTTGTTGAGGCTTATCTGCTACAAAGTTGTTCAACCAGTTATTTTTGCAAAATTCCTCTAAAGCTCTTCATAGTCCCGTGATACATATCAGTTTACAATTTTATCTGCTTTTACGGTTTTAATCTTTAGCCTGCTTTCAATTTGAACGTACAGAGTGAAAAAGATTTTTTTGCCAAAATTGCTTTTATGTAATTAGCTCTCTGTTCATGATGTTGGATACAAGAATTTTGATGCCATCCTTTTAGTCTGTGGTGATGGAGCCACAATAATCAACAACCACAAAACAGGATGAACTCCAAAGAAATACCTGAAAAACACCTACTGTAAAATAGTAAATCTAACATACTAGAGTATGGCTAGCACTACAGTCTAGCCATAACTGCATGATACAGCATTGATTTGTACTCCTATAAATGGATTAAATGCTAAAATGCTTGCATACTATGATTATGTCAGTTCAGTTATTTTATATTTCTGTTACTCCAGAGTTTGATGTAGTTACAACTGTGCTCTATATTGAATAAATATTCTAGAGTTTCTTTCATTAAATATTTTTTATTAAATCTGTCCATTCAGACTTCGTGTAATAGCTAAAGGTAAAGAATCTTCAGCCTTTTCAAAAGACAAATTTTCTGCTATGAACACCGTGTCATTACAACTCAACTGATTGCAAGGAATTTGGATTGTAGTGTGATTCAAGGCATTCATTGAAATCATATCATCCACTCAACCTCAGCAACACCTTAGAGAAATACAAAGCAGAATAGCTGTCTTTTATATTGTACTCTCTTGGTACAAGAATAATAGAGATGCCACAAACGTTGCAGAGGTGTCACATTAGCTGCTCTGTGCTGGTGCTGAACTAAATAGTGCAAAGGAAAAGGGAACTTATTGTTAATTTTTTTTTTTTTTTTTTACAAGCATGAAATAGATGAACACTGCTTACAAATGAGCCTTATTTAGTTTTAAACACATTTCTTGAAGTAAATAGTATATTTCCCTAATTTTCATGTCTTTTGGTATGCTTCCAAAAAACTTGGAAGTGAATTAGTGTGCAATTTGCATCCAAATCTCAGCCAAGGGGATGTGGTTTATTATAATACATGGCCCTCCTAATTATTGAACAGCCCGAGAAAACTAGGCACAGTGTGCATCTGTTATTGCTTGACCACACTGCCAAACATAATTTGGCAAGCACAGAAATGTACATTGAGCAGACCTACAGTCTAATTTGCATTAGTTTGTAGTAATTATATGAAAGCTATAACTGAACTAAGCTTGTCCTTTCTTTTTAGATCACATCATTCTTTTTGAAAAGAAATCTCAATCAAAAAAGGAAAACAATTAAGTAACACACATTAACACAACCCTGAGAAATTCCTTGTTTGCACAGTAAACCTTTTGAGTATTATTTATACATTACTCGAATATTATTTCTGCTTATTTTGTAAAATATCAAAGAAAATAGCCTTTTTTTTTCCCCTATGGTTTTATTTAGAATTTTCTGTGTTTTCTTTTATCCCCATTCAGAATTTTTTAATCTCTTTTGCTAAATTCTAAAATGCTATACAATTCAACAACCCATAACTGGTGATTATAGACAGTGGAATTTTTAAATTCAATTGCTAAGGAGGAAGGGGAGGAAAGTCCTTGCCCTTTCTGTAGTCATTTAATTCAAACTCTACTCCAACAAAAGGGAGGCAATCTCACAATAAGCCTTCTTGTGTTAAAATAATGCTGGAAAGTAGTGACCAAAGCCCAGGGAAGTTGGAATGATATTGTAAAAATTCCTGAAGATTTTGTCCTACCAAAGTACCAAGGGAAAATTCCTGTTTCTTCTTTTTCTAAGGATATTAGTTGTTCAAATACACAGAAATGTACATCATGGCTCTGAGTAAGTGCTTATGGGAACCTAAAATAAGTCTGCATGTGGGAAAATACAGCAGAATCTCATCTACAAGAATCATAGTTTTATTACAATTATTATGTAAATAAAATGCTTTCCTGAAATACAAGAAGAACTGGGCATAAAAACAATGAGAAAGCAACTCAGATTGAATTCTCACTGAAATCAGTGACAAAAACTACAACTCACTTCAACGTAACAGGATCAAGCATAGAAGGAGAGGGTTTTTTTCTCCCCTTCTTAGTAAACACAGACTTTTTCTGCTTCGGTTGCAGGGGCTGAGAAGCTGAGGCAGTGTCTTTGTTGTTGGTAAACAGTTTGACAATTCATAGTATTGGACCAGTCAGAGGTCTTTCAATCTCAATTATGAATATTAAGAAATAACTGTGTAGTCAATGCAGTTGTGAATTTTCTGATAGCTTAGAGTAATTATTAGCTGGCATATCCAGAGTCACATACAGTTACTGTGAAATGACCATACGGAGATTATGTAAATGAGTTTCCAAGAGTGCAAATGCAATGAAGTATAAAAGTGAATAAAAACCGTGGAATATCATGAAATGATTGAGTACTACCTCTACACTCTGATTAGCTGATCAAATCTATTTTCATAAACAAAAACAAACTTGGAGTGAATTAGAGGGGAAAGAAATCCTAAGGTACTTCTGCTTACAAATGGCATTTCCACAGTTGACCAAATGATGTCTTCCTTCTCATCTGCTCTATGTGGAAAATAAAGCTATCCTTCCTTATATAATGTTTTCTGTAAAACTAAAGGCATTATCAATCTTAATAATATTATATGTGCCTTATTTTCCATTTTAGTTATAAAGGTAGTTCTACAATAAAATAACGACAGTATAAGGAGACAGCATTGTTACTGAACCTATCTCTCTCCACTTATATTAATCTCTCTTTCCTATCCTCTTACTTCGGTGATTGGAATAAAGCAACAGAAGAAAGAAACTTGGCAAGAACGTCATAAAGGAAAACCACACTGTTTTGGTAGCATCAAAAACTGCTCCATAAAGAACAATCTGTCATCATATAGTTTGGTGTCATTTGTGATTCTTTTTGCTAATGTTTAGTAATTAATTAAGATTTCAAATCCCTTTGTAAAAATTGTTATTGCTACTGATAAAATACAAGAAAAGGCAGACTCAGTAAAAATTTCTGCTTTTCAGTTTCACAAAGCTGAAGATACTACTCATCTTTACACAGTTTGAGACAGGAGTAAAACACCACATCTCTGGTGTGGTCCCTGTCTTTAGTGGAATATTTTATTATATGTATCAGCTTTAATGTGGTTCAGGTGTCTTGCCAGAAGACATTCTCACACTTGGCATATTCTCTGTTTAGAATGTATAATGCAAAGTATGCAATTGATTCCTCATCAGAAGTGTTTTGACATGCCTGGTTTTAAGACTTTTCCTCTAACTGACTTATTCTGAGTGACCACCAAATAAAAATCACTCAGTTTTCAGTGCAATAAAAATTCTGAAATACACAAAAAATGACATAAAATTAATAACTTTGAAATTAAAATATTTTTTCTTTCCCATCATCTTTGTTGATGTTTATTACTTAAAATGTAATTCATCATTCATTTAACTTCAGACATCTCCAGAAACATGAATTGTACCATAAAACCTAATTTGGGTATTAACTTTGAATTAATGAGAATTGCTGCTGAATACAGTTAAACACTTTATGATGACTTGTTGAAAGAATAGTAATGGAGATATGTATGCAAAACACTTTCTGTTAATCAAAGCCTGCATACAATAAGATGTATGTGCTTCACCACAGGTATATTCATTTCCCTTCAAGAAACTGATGGACTTCTAATGGTGCATGGATTGTGTGCATGTATGTCTTGAAAGCAGAATTCAGATGAACAGTTTGCAGAACAACTTCCTACAAAACAATTCATTTTCAACTTTTGATTTCCAGCTGCAAGGTTTGAACTGGTAGTACTACTCTGAAAGAGCCTTTTGAAAAAAAAAAGAAAAGAAGAAAGAAGAAAGGTAAGTTTAATTACATAGGAGAGATATTTTGGAACCTCCTACAGTTTCATATAAGGATGTCTAAGTCTAGCCTTAGTCAAGTAACTCACAGCTTGAAAATGAACAGTTTGGCACAAGTGAAGGTTATCTAGCTGAGAACTCTTTTAGAAAATATGCCTCTAAACAACTTAGTCTAACAGATCTTTGTATAACATAGCCACAAAACAAAATTATCTTAAGTCTATTTTATGAGCCAAGTAACTTCTTGTGCCAAGACATATTCAGAAGCCATCTATCTATACAATCCAAACCATATCAGTATGAAAGTTCTATGTAAAGTTACAAACTTGATGTAAATTAGCACAGAAGGGGAATTCCTACATCTTTATCTCTGACCACAAATTTAATGACTGTTTTGGTTTACTTAAGCATAACTTCCAGGGAAAGCGAAATCCCTTCCTGGTGCAGATATAAAAGGCAATGGAGAAATTACCACTTGCTGAGCTAACGTGTTTCAGGAATTATCACTCACACTGTTGGAAAGACAAAATAAAACTAAAATCTTTATTTCTTTGGTTATTTTCTGCTCATAGTCACTTAGTCTGCTTTGTGCTAGATGAAATGGCTGTTATATACACAGCAATTTCCCATCAAAATCAGGTATCCTTTATCCTTTTGACTAAACAGAAGCAACTCCCGTAATCTAACATTTTTCCAGCTTCATAACACCTGGCTCTCTAGTAGGAAAATTGAACTGAAAGGCTATTTGGTGAATGTCACTTATTTGATATGTGAATTTTCCACCATAATACAAATGTTACATATTCATCCTTCAATATGATTTTTGAATTTCTCCTACAAAAATATTTGGTATTGATATTGCGTGGAAAGCAGACAGTGGCTATTTACGTGAAAAAATATTTTGGCTTAATTAACATAACTGATTTATTGCATTTTGCATGCTTTTATTTATTATTTTATTTTTTATTTTTTTAAATAATAATATACATGAGCTTCCTTAACTTGGTTCCCTCTTAGTTTTTAATATAAAAATTTTGTACTATTGCTTTCACAGGTTTCAAAGGAAACACAAAAATAGTGCAGGAAAATTTTTAAATTAACAAGCATAGAATTGTGGAAAGAAGCTTCCAGTCTGAGCAGCAGGTAATTATGCTCTCTCACAAAAACTATACACTCATTTTTTACATCGTATGATTTCCCATAATAGATTGTCTTAATGTAAAATACAAGTCGTGTCATTTTTATCTCTTTTTGTGTGGTTGATAAAATGGCGGATATGGGCCTGAGGTTAACCTTGAATGGATATACTAAAGTGAAATTTGTCTTTTCCTTGTTTTCACTGGATTATAGAAGTTTACATTGCTTGATGTAAACTACATTGTTTCTCAGCAGTGAAAGACATAGTTTGAATCTTCAGACAGTGTGAAACAATAGCTGTAAGCAAAATGTAAATTGCTCCCATTCACTTCTGTGGTGTTATAATTCTGACATTAAATCCTAAAAGGTGATATTTTAAATGATTTAACAACATTTAGCAAAAACTATGTAGCAATGCATTTCTTTGATCATCCCAAACTGATTTTCTATTTAGCAGCCTAAGAAAAGAGATATCAACTTGTTGAACTGCTTACCATAACAACTGCATTTTAATTTTTAATGCAATAAAATTAAATGCCACCACTGAAGTACTTTAGACTACAAAACCAGTCAGCTTAAGAGCAAACTTATTTCTCCTGAAAACTGGAATATAGGCTGTGTCAGAATAGATATGGCCTAGGCTTGGACGTCTAGGTTGTACCACAGAATGAATTTAGAAATTGAAATTGTACTATCCAAATTTGTGTTTTATTCCAGAGTCTCATAATTCTCAAATGTGAAAAAAGGAAAACAATCATAATTTACAACATAAAACTACCACAGCAAAAAATTACAGCTGCATATATAATTCATAGCTAATGTACACCATACATATACGTATCAGAATAAGGTATTTAATATAGTTATAAGTTTATCTTTTTATGCTTATTTAAACATTTTGATTTACTGATCGATTTATTTTATTTATTTTGCTGGGTGTTCCTCCTCATAAACACAAACACTCAAATATTTACAGGAAATAGACAAAAATCTGCATTAAAAAAAAAAAAGTTAAACTAAACTTTGTTAATATGAGTAAAAGAAGATATATTTCATTTATTCACCCGGACTTATCGCCACCAAACTTGTCTCTCTCCATTACTTGTTTATGGATGTACCATCTGTTATAAATTTGGTCACCCTGGCAGTATCTTTTGAATTATGAAGCCATACTAGATACTAGGTGTAAAATGGGATTAAGGACTTGCTAATGTGAATCACTGTCTATTTGTATTCCATTGAATTATTAGAGTATTGAGACACAGAAGAATGAATACCTGAATTTTCCCCTAAGGAAGAAAGAGATTTTTCAGTGAAATCTAAACAGAAATATTAATATCAGAATTTAATATCAATATTGTTATATCTAGGCAGATTTCATAGCTACAAGGCAGAGAGAGGAGAGAGACATACTATAGAAAATTCTAGCTTCTCTCTCTTTTTGTGTTGTTTTTTTTAAGGTTTATTTACTCATGTTGACATTCACCAATATTTAACAAACGTATCAGTCCTCATCAAATATTCTAAGAGAAAACAGAGATGGAAAAAAAATATATTCCTCAGTCTGCTAATGACAGTGGTCTACTATTTTAATAGAAGTTTAAAACAATTTTTTTGTAAAAATAATTACAAAGTTACTTGTGAAAATAGGAATGATTAAAGAAGTGCCAACATAAATTTACATGATTTTATACAAAGTTCCTTTTCTTAAAGAGAATAATTTCCACGTAGCACAAACAGCATTTGCAGGTTATGGGTTTTTTTGTTTCTTCTTCATGGCTGTTAGATGATCACTACTATGATAAGTACTGTTGTTCTGCCTGCCTAGAAGAAAATATCCAAGAACTCTAATGAAGTACCAAATTCTGTTTTCAAAGGTATAGTCTGTAGAGAGCATCTACTTCATCTCATAATTGTGATTTCAATTCAGGAAATACCACACAATCATTCTATTGGGTCTGACATCAGAAGTATCCACACAGCCATTCTGTGCAAACTCCCTGTTTTTAAAGGTCTTCCCATCACTGTTATTGGTCTCACAGATGATGAAGTATGACACTCCATAAACAATGAGCTGGGCCTTTTGTAGACTGCTTTGCTTTTTTTGGCTTCAAACTGCCACTGAATGTCAAATCAATTTGGCTCTCATTAGAACAGCTTTATATGTGCAAATGTATTTGCGTCTAGTTGCCACTTTTTCTATTTTTGCCTTCCTTTCCCTTTGCTTTTTTTTTCCTGTCTTAGATGATGTCATTTTCCTCTAATCAAAGCCAACACCTGTTCCTCTAAAATAGGAGCCACTGTGTAAGGCTCTTTATCTCAATCTAACTACTCCCTAGCTGAACTCATTAGGAATCAAGTTCCCCCAGAAAAAGGAGGAAGTGCTCTGTTATAGTGACATTGTACATCATACAACCTGGCTAAAGTCAAGAGCTGATGTAACCTTGACTTTTGACATCCCAAGACAGCTATCTAGACAGTGGCTTACATACCTTGCACTATCTTTGATAAGTAATGAAACAAAAAATAAATCTGACCCAATGGCTAATAGGAGCTTATCTGTTACACAAAGTTATATTGGGCTTGGCATTTTTTATTTTTCATTTCTTATCCAATTAAAAGGAACAAGATGAAATAAAACAATGCTAACTATACTCAAACTTCCTCTGAACATGAAGGTTAAGCTCTTATCAGGAAAGATGCATTCTCTGCATACTGCAGGACAAAACTAAAGCCTTTTCTCACTAGTTCTAGTAAAGGACTAAACATCTCCAAAGGATCTCATGATCCGCAGAGGATCTTTGGTCAGTTTGTGAAGGGATGAACTCACTAATGTATGATGGGACTCTGAATCAGGAACTCTCCAAAGATAATGCTTATTTTCAGAACTGGAGAAGTGGTATGCTTGGCTCACATACTCAATGATTTCAAATCCAGTGCTAGTTCTAACTGAAATATACTGGTAATCTGCCATCTGTGGTTTTCTTGAGCAGAAATTTTGACTGAAGTCCAGGTTTTAGTAGTTATGAGGCCACATTACAGAATCCATCCTCCTACTCAACATCATTCCTCGTAATGTTTTACTATGTCACTGCCTTTGGATTAAGGACTACAGCAAAGAATGGAAGATGTGTATACTTCAGTTGCCAAGTCATTTCTTGGTCTCTCTGTTAAAACTATCTATAGTGAAAATTCCATTGTTGACATCTATTCTAGCCATGCAATTGTCAAAGCATTTTTCATGTGTAATCAAATTGCATAAACAGTCCACCCCAAATATAATAAAACACAGAAAGAATAAGAAAAGTAAATTATATTTAAAATTTTTTTGAAGACTTGATTGATTTGCAGCACAGCAAAATTCCTTCATATAGTGGCCTCATGAATGAGATGGTAATATGCAGCTAAAGCATAATGATTGGCATATTAAATACAGAATCTTTGTCACCATCTGTTTCCTGATTGTGTCAGCAAGTTGAGTTTTTTTCATGGAAGTGTGAGAATACACCATGGCCTCGAAGTATCAAAATGTCAATTATACATCACATTTTAAAGCTGGAAGCCCAAATCACAAAAAACATTTTGAAATGTCCCTGAATACTGCTTGGAACACTGACAAATGATTACCTATCCTTCACATTTAACCTCACCGTACGTTAGCATGGTTACTGTGCTAAAAAATAAAGCGGAACAGAAACACTATAGAGACAAGGTTTACTAATGAGTAATGAATATTAAAAAACAAAACAAAACAGAAAAAGGTGCAAAAGGAGATAAGGTAGAGCTAAGAATTCAAAATAAAGTGAATAAGTGCAGAACAGTGCTATAAAATATTTGTTATTCCAAGCTCAGCTGCTTTGAAAACAGTTTTGTTTTTTTTTTTAATACCTGCTCTTTTCTGTTACAAATAATACTCACTGGTATGGAAGGGAGTATTTTTTTTCCCCCTTTTACTGATGGATATAAACATGCATATTTGTTAGTGTAAGGAATGAATAAAAGCTGCAGAAGTTGAAAACCTATATCAAAGCCAGATAAAATATGGGAACCTTTCCATAAGTACAGAAGGTCCTGGTTTAGACTCTCAGTGGTAATATGTGAGAATCAGAGGGGAATAAGGCTTTCTGTGTCACATGTAGGATGAGATCTGCTAGCATCATTAGGCATGCTTAGTTGCCCAGAAGTGAAAGCACATGAAAAGCTTCTGAATCTGATTCTGACATATGAATACAAGTCCCTTTCAAAGCTGAAAAGGCCAGTAGTGTCTCAAGGTATTATTTCTGCTACGAGAATAAGACAGAGGGAAGAGGTATCATGTAAAATGATTCCTCACTCTCTGAGGACATGATAAAATCGCCAAATAACTTCAATGGCCTTTAGATTTGCTCTTAGACCAATTATTACACCAGTGAAAATGAAATAGCCATGTCAGTGTAAAACGTAATGAGGAACAAAACCATGTCCAACCAATTCAGCACAAGCTAAGTTAAAAAGACTATAAGGGGCTTAGAGAAAAAAAGTAACCTTCCAAACTTTAACATAATTGGGAAGTAGTCTTTTAATGGAGCATAATGAACCCCTTTTTTCTATCTACTATATCCAGCTATCTACTACATCCAGCTATCTACTGTACAAATACTATACAAAATTCACAGCCCACTGTTTAATGCAAGCTACTTACATGAAATTTGAAGATCAGTTATATATATACATATATATATATTATTTTTTTTTTAACAGGGCAGCACCTTACAACATTCAAATCTGATTCAAAATAAATTCCAAAATGAAGAGGCTTCAGTTAACAACTGGGACAATCATAGCTAACATGATTGAGATAATTTCCCACATCTGTGAAATGGGGATGGTAATACTTAGAAATTACATTAAGTCTAATCAATAATAATAATAAAAGTCCTAGTATGGCTACATATATTAATTATGCACGTACATGCATTTTAAATCCAGAGATTTGGAAAGGTCAATCTAGGTCTCCTTAGTTAGATCATTCTCCAATTGCATTGTAGATAGGCATCTCCCCACTGCTAGTACAGGCTTTTTTCATACTTCCACAGTTCATGTAGATGTTCTGTAAATTTTCACCAGTGATTTGTATATTTCAAATAGAACAATAAGCACTGTCAGACAACAGCCTTTCCATTCATCAGGAAACGTTCATCATAAGCTGCTGGAAATAATAAAAGTCAGAAAAGTCAGGTTGAAATTACGCAGCTATAGTTTGATTGATAAACTTTGTAGCCTGAACCTACATATATACGTATGAACTAAAATCTTGTACAGAAAAGAATGAATACATGAAGAAAAAAAACCTCTTCTGAGAGCTTTCACATGTGTCAGTTGCCAAGGAAACCACTGTATGTATGCCTTTCAAACAGGTACCACTTTTGGGGCTGACTCTTCACTTGTGCATCTCACACTAAGATGTCAACTGAATGTGGGAAATAAGTGTCAAGCAATAGAAGTACACAATGAAAAATAGCTAGTACATTACTAACAGACCTACGTATATGTACATGCATAATGCTGGTGTCATTATCTTCTATGTAATTAAAGTTTAGATGTATGTTGTAATTAACTTTTTGAAATTTGTCTTTGAACATTCTTTGTCCTCAAGTTCATACGGCAGGGATTGAAGGAAGTTGTCATTAATGTCTCTATTCCTTTTTCCTTTTTGAAAGTCTATCATATAATTTATTGTTGTATCCTACATAACTTCCATTCCAAAAATCACTCTGTTCACTATAATATGAGAAATAATTTGATTTTATTTCTCTTTTGGTTGTCACTTGTTTTCCTCTTGACTGCTCTACTAAGCAACCCATGAAGCAAAAAAATCCCCTCACATCCTTTTTTAAATTACAATTTTGCTTTTTAGGACTTGATCCTGAAACAAGCGAGCTCAATGGAAGTACTGCAGATAAAATCACTGCATTTTTCTTCTCACTTAAATCAGGAATATGTCATAGAAAATTTTAATTTTTATTCCATAAATTCACCTGGGTATTTCTAAATAATGAGCATTTCTGTCATTCCCAGGTTAGTAATCTTGTAATATCAAACCATACTGTAATTCCTATGTCTATATTTTTACTTTTCTGTATTCTAGATATAATAATATAAATCCATGACAAAAACATTATAAAATGCACCAATGTGTTAAAATGTAGAAAAAAGCATTTTCTTAATAATTTGTTTGAACATACATGATCTTTACTAAGTTGTATTCATACTTTGTGAAGTGGATTCAGGAATAAAATTATTTCAGAACAGCAAATACAAAGATCTCTCTTGCAAACAAGAGAGCTTATATAACAGTACTTTTACTCAGAAGAATAGTCCTGAGGTCAAAATCAGTTGAATTATCTGAGTAACACTGCTTAGGTGTTTAAGGTGTTTAACCAGGATTTCATAAATTGAACTGATGTTGCTAGAGGCTCTAAATCTGTATCTTGATGCCATTTCTTACTGTGAAAAAGAAATCATAATATTTAAGATAGATCAGTAGCAAAAAGAAAAAATCTCTGTACTTCATTCATGCTAGTTTTCATATGCTCTGAATTGAGAAACATTCAGTTCTTTTGTGTCATTTCTACAAATACTGAGACACTCAAGCTTCACTGGCATTAATTTTTGATGACTTTAAATTGTAAAATTCAAAGAAGTATTCATAAAATGTGTTAACAGTATCATTCCATCAGAATAATTATCATCAAAACAATGCCCTGTCACTTAGTAGATCAACAAAAATCAGACAGCAAAATCCGATTACTTTACATGGAATAGAAAACTTGTTCAAGAGAATTATTTGGGAACAATAGGTAGCATTACAAAAATAGTAATATAGTTAAATAATAATCTATAATTTCTCTTAGTTCTGGATTTTTCATTTAACTTTTGCAGCTTTGGATCAGATTTATTATGTCTCCTCATCCTGGAGGGAGAAACAGAATAACTTATAAATTGGAAATTATTTATAATGACAAGTAACATAAGAAAAAATGATTAAAGAAGCATAATGATAAAGAAAAACTTGCAAACTTAAAGGGTAAATAGAGTTTGCAAAAATCAAATTAGGAATTCAACTTCAACTAATACAGTTATACAAGTATTTTCCACTAACTACCTCATTATTGCATAGAAGCAGTTATCAGCACATTATTATGCTTTTTGGAACAAGCAACTGAATTTACATGGGCAATGTATTATTCTGAAAACTGAGATCACATGAAGAACATTTAATAACTCACTTGGAGGAATCAAAAATACAGAAGTGTAACCTGACAGGAAATAAATGATAAGTATGATAAATGCATACTATATACAATAATAAAGCTTTATTTAAAAGAATAATTAAGTATAACTATATTTTATATATATACACATACACATATATAGGGTGTGCGCGCACACACACGTATTTATACTCAATAAAAAGAAATACGTTTTTAAAAGTATAGTTACGCTTCCAGGACTATCAGAAAGACAATAAAAAGTGTACTAAAAACTCTGCAACCAAGTTTAGGTTAGGACTAGGGTTACAGCAGGGAGAGGCAGAAAGCCAGGGCTCTTTGGGAGTGCGGGGCTCTTAAGAGGCTGCTGAAATAAAGCATGAGTTTCTACAAGAAATACTGTGCACCCAGGTCTTCCCTGTGTATTTGATACCACCTGTGGCAAAAGTTTCCTGCAAAGCTCTGGGCTACAGCTAGAACAAAATAGTCAGGACGCAGAACTCCCTGCCACTGATAGGAGAGACTTGTTTTAAGAAGCTTCAACTGGCTTTGGAGTTCTCCAGAGATGATCTGGAAGTTGCAACAAGACTTTCTACTTCTGCTTCAATACGAATTCACCAGAAGGTCTCATTTTTGGCTTATGTCTGGATTGTGTTGCAGCTAGTCTATGGTAATGCCTAGCCTGGTCTCGTGCCCTTTTGATCTGGACTCTGACCCTGACTTACAAGCTAACTGTCTTAAGTACTATAGGACTGAAACATTCTGTGAGTGGGGCCACAGCCTCTGCCTGCCTTGCCCTGATGCTTGGCTCCCACATCCCTGCCACTGCACACTAAGCAGCAACTGCTGATGTTATCTGGCCAGCAGGTCAAGGGAAGTGATCCTCCTCCTGTACTCTGTCCTGGTGAGGCCACATTTAGACTACTGTGTCCAGTTCTGAGTTCCCGAGTTCAAAAAAAGACAGGGGTCTCTCAAGAGTCCAAGAGGGAGTCACAAAGATGAAAAAAGGCCTGGAGCACCTCCCATATGAGGACAGACTGAGTAACCTAGGTCTGCTCAGCCTGGGGAAGAGAAAACAGAGAGGGGATTTAATAAATGTTTATAAATATCTAAAAGGAGGTAGGAGGTAAATGGCTGAGTCAAGACTCTTCTTGACGGCATTCGGCAATAGGACAAGGAATAATGGCCTAAAACTTGAATATAGGAAGCACAATACTAGTTTGCAGAAGAACTTTATGGTAAGGGTGATGGAGCACTGGAACAGGTTGCCGAGACAGGTTGTGGAGTCTACTTCTATGGAGGTATTCAAGACCTATCTTGACGCCTACCTTATTGTATGCAATCTATTATAGGGTACCTGCTTTAGCAGGGGGATTGGACTTGCTGATCTCAAGGTCCCTTCCAACCCCTGCAGTTCTGTTATATGAGACCCACAGCAAGAGTGTGGCTGCAAAGAGACTAAGGGCTTCTATTAAAAACTCTCCCGCTTGCATCCTTCTCACTAGGGTCTTCAACATGTCCCACCGTAGAATAGTCAATCCATACATAGGGTTAAGCATGGGGATTAGGGTTAGGAAATAAAAGATTTCAGACCCACAGAAAGAATGAGGCTGCAAAGAATTTCCTAAAACATACCAGCAGCATGGGCCACTGTGGTAACTTTCTCCACTTGTATTTTCAGCTTCAGTCTATCCCTCTACAGAAATTTCTGTCCCAGACTTAGGTCTTGGACTAGATTTATGAGCAGAAGAATCAGATATATCATTCTTAGACAAAAGCTTTAAAGCTTAGCTGTACACTTAGTTGTTTTATCCCATGTTTTGAAAAATTATCCAAGTAGATCCAGGTAAACTTTTCAATTCAAATTAAAACATGCTCATATGGAAATCCTCAGTGAAGTGAGGGCTTCCTATCTTAACTGCTGTTTGAATATCCTACATGAATTAGAAAATGCTTTGGGGACTATTTTTTTAGTATGTATTTGTAAAGTTTATAACTTGATATTTATAATAAAAAATGATTTAGCAGAAACTCAATAAAGAGTAACTATAGCTCTGATTCTCATTCTTGTATTACGGGAAGACTGCCATTCATGGCTTGAAAAAATATTGATATATCATCTTATCTAAGCTTGATACTATAATTTTGACAAACCCATTCCAGAATCATTTCAAAGCTGACTGCATGCCTTTCCTCCTGTCTTGTTTCTTCTCTTTCCTTTGATTGTTTGTTTTCATGTGATTTCTCCATTTCAGTTAGAAATTTTAGAATTGCAGTAGCATTAGGTCTAAGTGAAATTTAGCCATTAATCAAGAATGCTTGCAAGGAATTTCAACAACTCATGTTGGACATAACTGTTTATTTTAAATTTGATCTTAATTATTGTGAGATCCTAGGCTCTGCAAAAAAAAAAACAATGACAATGTAAATCCTAATATTAGTCAATAGAGAAGGTTAAATGATTAATCTTGGAGGAGAACTACCATTCAGTAATTGACGCTCGTTATTCTCATTGACACCTCAATAAAGAAAGAAAAAAAAGTCAAGATACTAAACGGGGCAAAGACAACAACTACCTTACTTTTTGGGATGTTTAAGACATCCCATTCATCCAGGTCATCCCTTTTTAGCCTATTAAAAGGTAGATTAACTTCATATTGAAATAGACATCTTGCATAAGAAAGGACTGCTGTTTTCCTATTATTTTCATGACTTAGAGTTGTTGCCAGATTTACCTGAAGAATAACAAATACAGCTGCCAAAATTGAACCACAATATTACTGTCAGAAGATTGTTGTAGGTGTTAGGTCTGTATTTTTTTTTTATAGTTATAGCACTGTTGACTAAATTAATATATTTTTCTTTATAGTATACTAGTAAAATGGAACTTCAGAATTGTTTTATTTCTTTAAGACAAACAAAAAATTGTTCAATGTCAGTTGGCACATTATGGAAGCATCAGGCTTAGAAAGTAAGGATGTACTGACGCGTTGGAAGCTAGACTAGCATTTTTCTATTAGAGATTTGATTTATTCTCTAAATATGTAAATATTCCTTTTTAAAAAGATAATTGCACTATTGCTTCCTTAATATATTTTTAAAAAAACTAATTTTGATGAAAAAAGATTTTCAGAGCATTATCTTCATACATGTTTTTTCTGTTTAAAAAAAAAAAAATTACACTGTCCCTGTGACTGAGCACAAGACTAAGAAGAACATCTGCTATATGTCTGGTATATAACTCTGTGAATGGGAGTATTTTAAATCAACATTCAGCCTTCTTGCTAAACTCAATCCTTCTAAGTCAGAGTTAGAAAGAGTGCTAGAGATTCCTACAAAGGAGGAGGACATTGAGGTTACCTCTATTTTGCTTCAGACCGCCCCTCAACTGCCATTTTGTCACACAACAACAAAATGTATTGGATTACTTCCAGGAATACTCTACCATTATTTTCAGGCCACCAACATCAGCCTCTTATGTCATGGATCAACAAAACAAAATGGGAGGCACCACTTTCAGAGCAACTTTCAAATTCATAGTAACTTTTTGTCTTTCAGGGCTATTTCAATCCATTTCCTAGATGAAAAAATTTAAATCTTTTAAGTTGATAAGTTCTCTAAGTCATACTTTTTTATTAGTTATTTTCAAGGTTGTTTTTTTTTTTTTTTAAACTTAGTTTAGAGTTCATTCTTTTCAATTATGTTTTTAAGTGTTGATACTACATTTGGAGATGTGCAGGAGTCAACTCTTGCAACAATAATGCTGAAGACACAGAGTTAGACAGCTGTTTTCATTAACCTAAGTGTAATAGATCTAGTCTGTGATAGGATTTGAAGCCATATCTGTGCAAGCACTCCCACCCTCCCACCTATCATTCTCCCATCTGTCTACATAGTTCCAGAGCTTTGAGGACTGTTTTGATTTATATTGCTTTACACAGGTAAAGTGATCTCTCACTTGAAGATTTTAAGTAGCAGACTGCTGTCCTGCTTCTAGAAACTTCCCCCCTTCCCCCCCCCCCCATATTTCACCACTGTTTTCCAGTACTCAGTTCCTAACTCACACGGAAGGATAACTGGATATGTGAAATGACAATTCATTGTCAGGATCTTTATCGTAGGTTAAATAAAAAACAAATCTCATCAACTGGCTATTCTCTTCGACATGTGATCTCTGAATGCTTCAGCTTTCTGTTCAAAGAAGAGACTACATTTGTTCATAATATAAAGACGACCCTTTTATGTCATTTACTTTAGCTTAAAATATTTCAAGCTGTTATGTCAGAAATCCAAGATTAAAACATTATATTTTGCTTGCCAAGAAAAGAAAGAAAAGAATGAAGAGGAAATACTCTAAGAATTAAAAATACTGGACCTCTTTGAACATACTACCCTATGCAGTTTTCTGGAAAACATAAAAAGAAAAAAATACTTGGAAGAATGTTTTCAAAGTTGCTTTCTTACAGCAAAAGTGCCAGTATTTACATTGTTGACAAACTAAGTTTGCATTCATTTTAACTAACCTCTTTTCCTGCTGATTTATTTGGGGTGTTTTCCAGAAATTAACTGATGATATCCAAATATGATACTTCTCCTGTTCTATTCCAGACAGGACTTTCAAAGAAACACATGGAAGTGCTAACATTGAGTGGTTACAGAATAAGGCCGAAGAGAAAGAGGAAGTTGTATATCCTGACAGTTCTGCAATCCACCAAGTCTGTTATTTCTGTTCTGTCTTTATAATGGCTATAAAATATGAGCTGGGAGTATGATGTCAATGCATCCACTTTCAATAATTGATATGATGAATAATCTCAACCTTCTGACACCTCCTGTATCTCCCCTCATCTCAAGAAACTTCATTCATCAGCCACATTTGAAATGTTTAAGTAATCTCAGTGATGTATGAAGCACTGAAACTCCCTTGTTAGAAATCTATGCTACTAACATTCTATCAAATTAAAAAGCCACTGAGCTCTTGTGCATAAAATTATCATAAATTATTTCTGAAGGTTCACTGCTGTTTGGAATGTTTAATTGCTCACTCAGCTGAACTTCAGCAGCTCTGGATTATTAATCAATTTTTGAGAAGGTTTCTCATAATGTCTTCATGCTGCAGAGAACCTCTGCAAAAGAGTTTTATGCAGCAAACCAATAGCAGACATCCATATCTTTAACAACATTTCTATATTTAAGAATATGTTGATTGTTCACTTATCAGAAGATTGCAAAATTGTAAGTAACTCAGACTAATTTATTTGAATGAGAAAATAGATTCTTCAAAACAATATTTATAAGTAAGAATGAAGGTAGATAAGACAGACATTTGAAGAATTTAATCCAGGTCTTGCTGTGGCATCAACAAAGGTCTTTTGAAAAAAAAAAAAAAAAAAAAAACAACCCTAAATTATGCATTTCTTCATCCAGTTTTCTTACTGGAAAATGCATCTTTTAAATTTTTTTTTTTTTTCCATGAGGGAATTTGATTTTTATGAGCTATCAAAATAAAGGTTTTAACCTTAATTGAAATGTGTTTCATTATAAATTTTAAAATGCATTAATTATTAAAAAAGAAATCATGTTGTATGAATTCATCCTCTTACAGTTTCCTTTCCTTTTTTTTCTTAACACGTTAAATGAAATGTGTACAGTAACTTATGAGAGGGCTGGTAATAGTTCTATTTCTAATTTTTTTTTTCTCTACCAGATTTTTTTTTTTTCCAGCACCACAAATATAGAGGATTCTAGATTCAAATATTTTGTAGTAATATACGTAAGGGTCTTTAAGTCACTTTTCTTAAGCTAAAACGTCACAGAATAGGAATAGAAACATTCAAAAATCTTTCCTGCTTCATGAAGAATCATCATACTCTTTCCTATGCATGTAGAAAGGTAGAGGATGAGTGCTATCGCATAGATATTTGAAATTTATCAACTATCTGAAATTAGATAGTTGGAAAATACAGCACAATAGTGACATGGTATTTCCATCAAAAATTGAAAGTGAGCCATAGCATCAGTATCTTTTGGTCAAGTTCCTTTCATAGAATATATAAGGAATATGCTCAAAACTAGCACTTTTTTCCTGCAAGTACTCTCACTACGAGCCTTCAAAGCCTTTCTTACAGCATATTAACTCCATTAGCAGATGATAGAATTGGAAACAAAACACCAGTAATAAATATAGTGCATCTCTATTCTTTCTGGTATCTGAGGATATCAAAGCACATCACAACAAATGCACAACTCCTCATTGAAATTTCACTGTTACTCACCTCTACTGTACAGAACCTCTAGCACCAAAATATTTAGATTGTCATTATCATTGGTGCTGAATCAAATCCAAAATGATGCATTGAAGATCATGTATGAAATCTTTTGAGGAAATTGAAAAAGCAACCAGATCTTCAGATTCCCAATAATGTCTGAATGCATTAATACTTCCTTCATCACCCTCTTCTGAACAGTGATGCCTTATAGACTTTCTAAACTGTGACCAGATAGATCACAAACTTCTCAGAATTTTAGTCTTTTGTCCTTTTCACTATACAAATTTGTCATATTGTATATTACAATAAGAAAATATAGCACTGAGCAGTATGGATATGAAAATAAAGTGCACTTTATATAGGACAAATAAACAATTCTACAAATTTTCAGTTCGTAAAATAAGAATACATAAAGAGTGTATGTTCTTTTTACTTCCATCTTTTTATCTGTTCACTTATTACTTCATATCAGATTGGATGTGAAAACAGTATTATTTATGGTCCCAAACCTACAAATTTTTGGCTCTAGTTATCTCATGAGCTTTGTGAAAATAAAGTCATCAGTAAGAATCAAGATTGTTGTCACTATTTCAAGAAATGAATTTGAGTAACAGATAACAGTTCTGTATTTTACAAAAAAGGTTATGCATCTTGAGTCACGTACAGTGAAAAATAAAGTGTTGCTGTAATTGGCTCATCAATAAATCAATGGAAATGTGATAAGTAATGTAGTTTGGGTGTCAGTGAACCAGAAACATACGTGTGTAGTAAAATAAAGAGTAAGAAGACAAATATTAAGTCAGTCTTCAGCTTTACTTATTTTCATAGTCTGTTTCTTTTCCTTTCGTAGCTACATCCCTTTCCTCATTTATACTTGAAAGTAAGAATGACTTCTATCATCATTTAGCCATTTAGACTGACTTCCTGGTGGTTAGGTTTCTTCATCATCCATATCAACTTTGAGCCTGAATCAGAAATTCTAGGGATGTAGGTGTCTGTCTTGCCCAAAATACAGGTAAGGATTGTTGGTGCAGATTACACCTTTGCATGTGTCAAAGCATCTAAAAATCACATAGTAACGCTTGCTTGCATATCAAAAAGTGTATTAGACTTTGATGTCACTGCCAGTACACGACTCATGAATTTAATAGTTTATAACACTCTACTGTGTTAATCCATCTATGACATTTAGGTTACTGTATGCATGAAAGTATCTTATGAAATGTTTACTTGAATAAACTTTCTGTATCTAAACAAAATCAATTGTAAATTATATTCTGTGATAATTTTACATATTAAAATTATTTTTGGTCATGAATATGTATATACTTTATATCTAAAGGGAATAATTTCTTTGGTCTGTGAATTGAAATCCTGAAAAATCATATTTTAACTGAAGATAGTGAGTTACTGTCATGGTTTTATGTTTTAGGTTATCAATAGTCCACATCATAACATCATGTAGTCCACTGGGAGTTAAAGAGTTAATGCTCCAGGTCTGGGTACCTGTCCCAGAAGAGAACTACATTCCCCAGAAGACTGCTTGCTGTTCTGTTCCATTCCTGCCCAGAGAGAAGACATATAAGGCCTCAGTAGGTCACCTGATGTCCCTCTTTTCAATCATCAGGCTCTCCTCGCTGCTGCTCGACTTGACTACACATCTCACCTCAGTGTATGGTGAGGCCTTCAGTTCTCAGACACTTTCTCTCTTATTATATTTGATTAATTTGCTTCAATTCTAATTATATAGAATTATATATATATATAGTGTGTTATCTCATATTCAGATACCATATTTGATGAATTAGTTTGTCTCTCCTCAGATTGTTGCTGATGTTTTTAATTATTTGGGGGTCTCCTGTTTCCCCTTTTCAGAGGCACAAATCTGTGGATCCCTCTGCCCCGCTATCACAGAACTGGGCTGAACCAGACCCTAAACTGTTGACGTTCTTGGTGGAGAAACCACATTGAGATTGAGGTAAGATACACACTCAGACATCAATTTTATTTTGTGTCAGTAGTTATCGTAGTGTTGAATGAATAATTTAAGTTAAATAGGATTTATTTCCCTTTCTCTGTAACATTCTAGAGTAAACAATTTTGTTTTAACTGACTTTTGAGTATTAATTGTGCAAAATCAATTAAAATTACTTCTTGCACATAAACATTAAGGAAAGTTTTTTAATAGTCTGAAGAAAGGCAGTGATTACCACATATAAGGAAAAGCAACAACAGATATTATCCACCTCTAAATCACTCAATAAAAGGGTGAAAGTCACAATTCAGTCATAGATAAACAAAAATTTAATTACCTGTCCCAAGGATGAGGGCTTAACAAATACTCCAAAAGAAAGGATATCAAGGTAGAGAACCTTTCTAGGCAGCAGACAGCCCTTAAATGAGGCTTAGGGTTCCACCCCTTCCAGTGGCACAGGTGAATTACTTTCACCTGTGCTCCCAGGGCTGGCTGTGTACCTTCACCAGGTGCTCAATGATTGGTTCAGGCTGTGACTTAACAATTCCTATATACCAACGCTCACCTTATGCTATAGTAGTTTTATTTGCATTGTCACCATTTCATAATTTTTTTGTCTGTTATAATTTCTAAAGAGATCCTTACCACATCATGAAGGAGATTTCTATGTGCTGCCTTTGAGGTTAGTCAGAGCCAGCATGACAGTACATTTTGAATCATTCTAACATTGGGAGTGTTTTAACCTTCAGGTATCAGCCAACAAAATACATTACTTATTTGCACTATCTTAGAAAGCTTTGATAATCAGTATAGTGAAACTTTCATCAATAAATACATGATTTTAGAATGTTGAGTATTTGATGGATTGAAGCCATCTGAATCAAATAGATAATTGAACATTCAGTAATTTCTGTCCATGTGTATACCAATGAATAATGACTTTAACTGAGAAAGAATAAATTGTGATCACATAAAAACTTGTTAAGAAGAATTCAATTCTCATCTCATTCCTTCTCTTTCAAAATATTCTGCACAAGTACACTCAGAAGACTCAGAAACAATCTATGCATTTCAGAATCTTGAATTTGTATAGTCCCAATGAAAATTCCAGCCTGTTTTGGGAACTATGAGCCTTACCTTACACTGGTACTGTGCTGTGGCTGCAAGGGTAGCAGCTGTCTCACTGACAACTAAACAAAAGCTTGCACTGTAGTTCAGGTTTCAGTATTAGTTGTTTTAGATTCATAAGTTTAGTTGAGTTAGGAAAAATAAGGTGTGTTTCCTATGAGACTGAAAGATGTAAGACTTGATGTATTGGTAAAGAAAGTGTTTATTGTGCACATAGGACTCACAAAAGAATGAATCTTTGTGCTGATATTTTTCCTATCAAGACCCACAGAAGAAACATATTTTCTAAAGCAAATTTCTAATACTGCTTTTGTTATTGATTTTGTCATTTTTTCTCAAAAACCACTAACAAATTAAGCTAAACATTTTTTTTTAAATGTAATATTAAAGGTAGTAGCAAAGAAGCAAATTGTAGGTGTTGCTTAAACACTACATTGTAAGAATAAATTAATGTGTTGAATACAAGAGACCAGATTCATTAAGATAGATCTCTTTAGATGATGCAAATCATCCAGAAAAGGACACAAAGTGTTATTCCTGTGTTTTTTTTTACACTTAACTGAGAAATGTTACTCACCTGAAATCTTTAGAGACCTTACTTTGGTCATTTACCACTTTGCCATCTTTTCTCTTTGAATCCTGTGTAATGCACAGCAGATTAAAATGATCATTCCTTCACCAGAGTCCCTTAGGAAAGGATGCAAGTGAAAGAAATATTTGCATGTAGAAAACTGCTACTATGTAATAAATCTCATGCCTAAAAGTGTGGTTCTTCTGAAGCATTCTAGTGATTTAAAAACCTTTTTTTTTACAAAAAATAGTGCAAAAGATAAGCAGACATATATAGTTGCATTCTGTGTCTAAAAGCATTTCAAGCATTCATTTTCACTTACATGTTTAAGAACAAAGGCTTTATCTTTGTGGGTTTCTATAATGTCACTGCAGGCTACTCATGCTTATCTTGATGGCTAGAATGGTACTCAATCTTTAGTAGTTAACATAAGGCTGTTTAGGCAGTTGGAGACATTTTCATAATAAATAAATAAATAAACATAGATATATTTAGGGGATGAGAATTCTTCCAGAGCTTGTGCTTCTTGTGAACAAGATATCCTAATATCCAGGAGTGATGTGACAGATATAAACACAATCTTCTCACATCAGTTGGGTTCCATTGCATTCATACTATAAAATTTGCAGGAATAGCACAGATGGATAATTAATTGTGACACCTGAACAAAATGTTTTGTGACTTTTACCGCTTCTTTTTTACTTATCTGATAATAGCTGATACAAAGATGGTCCATACAAGCAAAAGTAAAACTCACTCATCTCTTTTGTCATCCCCCGATTATCTCCTCCTACTCCCAGAACGTACAAGTAAACAACAGCGGTCTTTAAGCAAAACTGATGAAACCAATCATCTGAAAGTCATGCCTGAAAGATGATAGTGGTTGAGGACATACAGTTGATAATGCTGGTTTAACAGAAAGGCGGTCAGGCTATAAATATAATTGATTCAAGCTTCCACACCTTTAAAGAAATAATATGGTGCCAGTACTATTTTCTGTGAAGCTACCAGCAGTAGGTCTTCAGCCTGGTTGTGTTCCTCATGGACTTTGTAGCTCAGCTGTTCTGGCAGTTCAGTACATTGTATCACTGTGATACAGTCTGCTAATAATGAATGTAGGAAATTTCTTGTCATATCTGAACGGCTCTAGAAGCTACCAAAACTACAACAAGTAAGGGATTTGATTTTATAAAATGTTGTTTTCTGAAACCTTAACTGTCCTGCTACTCTTAAATATTTTTGAGAGAAAAAAATTGGCCAGAAGCACTAGTTAGACAACTTATTCTTGACATCGTACCACATAATCAGACATTAGTGTGGAAAGAATCCAATCTTTCTTCTGCAGCTTATGTTGATACATCCTTTGATTTACCCAAGGAATGTTTTGCTTCACTTAACATTTCTGATTGACTCCATGAGCTAAGCAGTACAGAGAATGTATCGAAATGTATTCTCATGTATCGAAATGTATTCTCATTGTATGTGGATGTTGAATCTAATAATGTCAACCATAAAAATAAATAATTTTTAATGTATGCCAGAAATAAATTTTTTATTACTTCAATTCAAAACTTATTTTTCTTTCAGGTCAAGTAGTATAAAGATTGCTTACTGAACATTTTAAAATGGTCAATATAACTAGTCTATACAGAAATACATTTGTCAATGTTCAGTAAGCTGAGTTAAAATTTCTTATTATTATCATTGAAATATATCTGTTTGCTAATTAGAAATTTTTTAGACTGCTCTTTATAGTTATTTTGGACATTCCTGAAAATTCTGCTGTATGAAGCATTCTGTGGCCCTGCTTCACTGCTGGTGTGAGTCATTGGGCTTACAAGACAAGCTTATTACAGACACAGTATGCTCAATACTTTTATGCAGAAGTTACTAATAGTTACTGTTACAGTAATACTATATACAACTACTTCAGTCAGTTACATATATCTGCAAACAGTGTACATATTATAATATTACTTAAAAAAAAATGATTATAAACATCTTTGCTTCCACTCATTTTCCTAAAAAGGGAGATATTCATTTGAAATAGGTTAATATCCTTAAAGAAATGGGATCCTATAGTCATGTACACAGTACAAATTATCTTTTAACTAGTACAAATAGACCTTCCTGTCCTGAGGGCTCACTTTAAATAAATAAATAACTAAAAAGACAGAATTTATATCATTTGATAGCCTGGATGCATGATTCATGCTTTTAATTCTTGATTTATTTATTTATTTATTTAATGAGAAAATAGGAAAGTTCCATCAATAACAAGCTTGATCACTGACATGAATAATATAGAAAAAATAGTTCTAGAAAAGCAAAACATTCATCATAGCTAGACAATTAGTAATTTATTAAGAGATATGAGTGTGTTTCTACAGTTATAAACCTTAATATTTTTGTAGCTGGCTGGTTGTGTTTACATACAAAGAAAGGCACCCAAGTGAATATGACTGTCAAACAAGGAAGAGGGAATATTTGAGTTATTCTGTTTAAGGTTCTTCTGTTATTAACTAAGGAAATAATTTATTTTACAATTTATTTCTAGCTGTTACTCAGTCTGGTTATATCATAAAGAAAAATTATTTAACAGTACACTTAGGAAAACTAAAGTTCTTAGGAAGACACTGCATAAGTACAGTAATAGTTTTGGTAATCTGCAGTAGAAAAAGAGGAGAAATATTGGATCTTGAAAGTCCTTGAAAACAAGAAAACTTTTAATCTAGTAAAATACAATATGACTGCCATCTGATATATAATAATTAGTGAAGTAGTTAGAGTAATTGAAACATTTAACATCAATATTTTGTATTGATATAAGTATGCACATGAAAGCTGGAAAAAAATATTAAGATGAAATAGATTCTGATTTAAGGATTACATTTGCAATTAAGGAATTACATTTGCAAAAGGTACAGTCAATATGTAAGGAAAGGCAGAATTATGATGACAACTATGGCTTTATCAAACAGAAAAAGTTCTAACTTAGGGAATATGCCAGTGGGAAGTATATTAAAAGCAATTACAATAATAGTATCAGAAAGACGAAGTGGAATTTTGACTACTCAATCTTCAGTACTAGGAAAACTTTGAGACAAAAAATAGCAAGGGGAATTTAAATTTGTTTTATTTCAAAGCAATACTTTCTTTTTGTAATATTTTCACTTATAAATATATTCACTGAATAAAACAATGTTCTACATTTTTGTTTTTGAAGCTCATAATATAATTGTCTAGAATTACAACATAATATGGTCTACAGGAAATAATTATTCTCTCATTTACTTTCTTCCATTAAATGAAGGTTATGTAACATTAAGGTGTAGAGATTTAGTAGATGTAGGTTTTCTGTTTGTTTGTTTGTTTGGGATTTTTTTTTTGTTTTTTGTTTTTTTGTGTGTGTGTGGTTGTTTTTTTTTTTTGTTGTTTAAATTAAGCACACAGGCTTATTCTTTGATTTTCTTAATTTTTCCTTGAATACAAATGAAACCTGCTGCAAACAGTATGTAGTTTTCTTCTGAGCAACACAAAATCCCAAAGTATGTTGCCTTTTGACAACTGTAAGCATATTCTGAAACTTGACAGAAAAGATAATTACATCTCTGTTCTATGCAATGCAAAATACATGTTAATTCTGTTCTTTTACTGTCACAAAGTAGAATGTGACACCATAGCTGTTACACTAAGAAGCACAGGTTAACCTGATGAAAGGTTAGTGCTGTAACCTGGAGTTTATTTTGAGTTATTCAGCCATAACTGCAATTTGCCTTCATTATGTTCTTATTAGAAAGGCATATATAGAAATACACTGGACACAGTAATTGTTAAAAGAGCACAGAATTGGAGCTTGTTCATTCCAGGAAGAAATTTTCAGTGTTTTATTTTCCACAAAAAGGAAGAACTTTATGCAGTGGAAGAATTTAAGACGTCATACAGAAACTGTGTTAAAATAATTGCATTTAACGCTGCCTTTTCTTTCTTACTTTTTTTTTCTTTTTCATTTTGAGAATAGTGACTGTGCAGGTACATAATCTTATTGTCCATACAAAAGTCCTCTTCTTTTTTACAGTTTCTTCCGGTAGTGATTTCTGCAGCCTAGCTGTAAAGATGTACATAAAAAAGTACCGTTGTTCAGTTTAGTCATGTGCTAGTACTGCTGAACAAACTCGTTCATGGAATTACATAGCTTTTTCTCTCTCTGCCTTTCTCATTCAGATTGCTGGGGAACAGTGAGGGACACAGAGTTGGGAGATAAAGGTGACACCTCGTGGGCCATGTCCTAACATATAGAGCAGAGCTAAGGTTGATAACAGGGACAAGCAGACCTTGGTATAATGAGGGGATAAACCAGGTCCAGTGTCCATCCACAGAGTCTATGCAGGAGCAGAAGATAAGACTGAGTGCTATAGGAGTCCAGGAAGACCATCCTGCAGGCAGGTTGCTGGCAGGTCTGAAGGCTGGTGCAGCTCGGGCAGGGGTAGGTGCAAAGGCCAGAGCTGCACCAGATTCTTGCCTCGGCAGGGCCCTGAGGGGGAGGCCCCCACAAAGGTCCAGTGGTGCACTCGTTCTTTTTGAAGGAACCGTGTAAAAATCAGGCAATGTTAAGGACAGTGAAACATTCAAATATCTGTGACTGGAAAAAAAAAAAGCTTTTGTGTTTCAATGACATACAGACTATCTGGTATAAAAACATAGAAAGAAGAGCTTCAGTGCTTCATTTGAAGCATTGCATTATCATATACATTTTATATTGAATGTTTTTAAAGGTGAAAATATAGACAAATAATGCTTACTCTTCCTTGTGTATTTCACTTCTGTAATTTCTGAGACTTCTGAGAATTTCTCTGCAGGGTGCTTCTTTCTTACTCTTAAGTTTTAAACAGAAATACAGAATAAGCTGGGCTTCTAATGTGATGAATGCACAAGTACGAATCCATAAATTTCACCGAAATGTTCTTCCAGGGATTTAGCAATACAGTGTGTTGTGGTGTAATGAACAATTCCTAAGTTAAGTGTAAATAAATGATCTTTAGATTGAAATGATGATGACAATCACACAAGACTCTGCAGGGCTAATCCCATGATTGAGGGAGAATTTCTTGAGGTGTTCATTAGTCAGGTTCTTCTGAGTGCACAGAAAGATTTTTTGTGTAATTCCACTGGACATTTCTCAGGTAATGGGATGATGGAACAAAACAGAACATTGTCTGAACATTCCTTTTATGTCCTGAGATCATGATTTCATGCAAAGGATAAATAATATACATGATCTTGGGGGAAAAAAAAAAAGGTATAGCCCTGTGAAATTGGTTCTTTGCTATCAACTGTCAACTGTTAGCTGGTTCTTTGCTTGTCATTTGTAACATCACTCAGAAGAAAGTTTATGTCTTAGTGACTGCTTTAGTGAAGGCAAGCAGAAGATAACACCTCCATTCTTCATGGCTAGAAAAAAGATTTCTCATAACTGTTGATGCAGAAAAATGCAGTAGAAAGACACAAAAACAATAATCTAAATTTAACCTTCACTGCAATGTTACAAATGCAAATATGTCTTTGTCAGACTGAGGCCAAAAATCTCAGTAAACTCTTAACATTGCTCACTGGCACAGAGCATTTAGTGGCTCAGTTGCAGCAACATTATAGTTAAAAGAAGCAAATAATTTTCTACTATAAACTCAAGCCTTGATGCCCTAAGTATCCAGCTGTTACATGAAGTTTACATTAATAAAATGTTTGTCTGTACCCAAGGGCTTTCTGAGTAGTCTGTATAAAAAGCTCCGGAAAAAATGAAGAGTAGATTTGTTCCTAGTAGGCAGGAAGGAAGTTGTCAGGCGGAAAGAGGATATGGACCTGTTTGCATGCAAGGGTCAGTATTTGGTTGCTGGATATTTCCTCTGTGTCCACACGACAAGAAAACCCTTAGTTTCCTGCACTGGACAAATAGCAGGAAAGGGCGTGAGAGTTACTGAATGACATTGTCATCTTATAGCCTCATCAGTGAGGAAGGCTGCTTATCAAACCTAATAGCAAAGAACTAAATTAGCAGATAAAAGCTGAAATTGTTAAAGGTTTCTTCTTTCACTTCTTCACACATGCTGTACCATGTTTTTCTATAACTTCATTAGTTTCTGCCAGCGTTTTACTCAAGTGTTTAAGCTGGGTATGGAAAATATTTACAGAATAAAATGTTAATAACTGTGTTTCAAACAGGGAAAAAACAAACAAACAAACATTTTAAATGAAATCAGTCTTCTTTTTGTTGTTATTTGTGATTTGTGTTTTTTGCTGGGTGTTTTTTGTTGTTTTTTGTTGTTTTTTGTTGTTTTTGTTTTGTTTTTGTTTTGTTTTTGAACTAAAATTCTTAAAATGTTAAAGACTGGTAGGAATCTAATCCATTTGCTCTGATAAGTGTTAAGACTCAACAGACAATAAATAAAACAGCTTCAAAATATGAAACTGATTCTGGACGTACTCAATTCCACGTTAAGTACTTAGAATTTGACTCACTGGACTCAAACCATAGAAGTTACTTCTTCCAGATAGATTTTTTTTTTCTTGAAAGAAGATCATTAATTAAACTTTCCTCCAATACTCACTTAAGTAAGAAAATTATTTTTAATAGAATTTAGTACACAGTCCTTTCCAGAAAGTTCTCGTATTTATTTTCACATAAGAATTTAAATGTAAAATACATTTAAATGTAAAATACAATGACTCACAACTGAACATAACTGGCTGCTAGTAAAAGTCATCCAAGAAAAGACCTGAAGAAATCCAAGTCTAAAAATTAGATTAGATTTTTCAATCTTATCATGTATGAGTTGGTGGTAATATGTATGTAACATGAAGCTATAAATCTGATTTTAATTATTAAATCCAAAAGACAGTGTAAGCTAGTATCTACTGTTTAGAATTTTTGTTAAAAATTTTATTCAATTCAATGGAACATAGGTACAACATTTCAGTGTGATACTGGAGAGCCATTTGTACTTACTAATTTGTACTAAATTAGGGATTCTGCATTTAATTGATTGTGGAACATCACAATGTACTCTGTAAATGCATTTTTTTCACACGTACATGTGTATTTATTGCATTACTCTGCATAATGGCAAACAACCTTCAGAAAGTTGTAGCAGAGGTCATTCAATTACAGCAGATGAGATAAAGCAGGAACATTATGAATTGGTTTCTGGGCCTTGAATTGCAGGAATAAAGTATCCTCTGGCCTACATTGGGAATCTAGTTCAAAAGAAAAAAAAGAGCAAGAGGGATGATGAAAGAAAATGTATTCCTTTCTTTGTTAGAATCGTAGAATCATGAAAGGGTTTGGGTTGGAAGGGACCTTTCATATCATCTAGTTCCAGCACTCCTGCTATAGGCAGGGATACACCCCACTAACCAGGTTGCTCAAAGCTGCATCCAATGTGGCCTTGAACGCTTTCAGGAAGGGGACATTCACAACTTTTCTGTGCAACCTGTTCCAGTGTCTCACCACCCTCATAGTAAATTATTTCTTCCTGATATCTATTCTAAATCTACCCTCTTCCAGCTTAAAACCATTTTCTCTTGTTCCGTTGCTACCTGCTCTTATAAACAGTTCTCCCCAGCTTTTCTGTAAGCCCCTTTCAGGTACTTTCAGGTACTGGAAGGCTGCTAAAAGGTCTGCTTGGAGCCTTCTCTTCTCCAGGCTGGAGAGCCCCAGCCCTCTCAGCCTGTGCTCGCAGGGGAGGTGCTCCAGCCTTCTGATCATCTTTGTATCTCTCCTCTAGACCTGCTCCAACAGCTCCATGTCGTTCTTACATTGGGGGCTCCAGAACTTGATGCAGTTCTCCAGATGGGGGTCTCATGAAAGCAGAGTAGAGGTGGATTTTCTTCAGTTATTTCAAGTGATCTAGCATCACATGTAGTTTACAAAATTCATTATTGAGTCATGGCCAACAACATTCATGTTCTTAGCCAGTATTAAATATTATTAGCATGACATATGATGGAATTGTTTCATTGATGATTATTAAGAGGTTATCTATGTTTTTCTGTGCTTTATTATTGCATATATATGTTAAGATAACGTGTCCCTTTTTGCCACCAAAATACTAGGCAATTTAGTTAATGAGGATTTCATTTACAGCACAAGTCTTTCACAGCACAGAAATTTCATAAAACCCCATCATACATAACTGCTATATTCAGGGGAAATTAATTATTTCCTCAGATTATTAAACAGAAAACGCTATGCAATGAATAGTAGATACAAGTACTATCCATAGTATTGCTGTAGCAGCAATGTTATTTCATTTAGGTGTAAATCCTCACACAGGCAGTAGGGAATCTGTCCCAAAGTCTCAGGGAAAAGATAGAATTTGTGAATAGAGGGGGAAATCTCTAGCTCTTTGATATTTACCATCTTGAATTGTATCACAACCTTGCTTCCTCCCCACCCTCACAAATACAGTGGATAAACAGAAGATTTGGTATATCAAAGAGGCAGCAGTCGAACACAATCATTGCAACTTTAAACTTGCACATGCTTCCTTTCAAAGCTGATAGCCTCCAAAGAATCAAGAGAGGCACAATGTTATCTTCACTGCTACTCTGAAAATTTAATGTGTTTTTTTTCATGAAGGCCTGATAGGAAAAAATGTAGCGACTATGAGAGAGATTCTTCCTACTCTGCTTGGAAAAAAACTGTAACAGATTAAAATCAAGGTAACCCCTGCAGCTAGACCTGATCCTTTGAACACCGACACAAATCATATCAATTTTGTTGTGTTCTGACTTAAGTAGAAGGCAAACTGTTTCTTTCCAGACTAAGTTGTGATCATAACGATTATAGAAATTCTTGCCAAGGGCTCAAGACAGTGACAGAGTCTGAACAACAACAAAAATAACAACAACAACAACAACAACAACAAAGGAAAGAAGAAGACATAAAACCATCTTAAATACAGAAAAGATGGACAAACTTGCATTAGATGCATGAGAGTAGTACTAGCATGGAAAATAAAAACAAAGACAACTGGTCAACCACTTTAAATAAGGAATTTTTGCAAACAGAAACGTGCAAAGAAGAAAAGCTTGGCCTTCTAGAAAAAAAAAAAAAAAAAATGGAGAACTCTTCTCAGGAAATGAGTAAAAGCTCATGGACTCCTCTTGTTCCAGGGCTGTAACTCAGAATATCTGAATTGAATTTCATGTGAGTTGTGGATAAAATCTTAAGTTTATTAATGGTATCAAAGCATAATTATTCAGATCACTGAATTCTAGAGCAGTGAAAGAGCTCAGCTTTCTTCATTTAAGCACTGTGATTTCTCACTAATGAAAAAGAATATTTTATGTTTTAGTGGTCTTTACTTTCCCACAAGAAAGTAATGTTCCCATTGTTTATCTCTGTCATTTCTTCTTAAAGCATAATGTCTAATTGCTCTTATTCTACAGATGAAGATACTCAGGCACAGATAATTTTCTTACAAAAACAGGCATTTTTGAAATAGGAAACCAGGCTTGGAACCTGAGTTCCCTCATTTCTAGAAAAACAATATATTCAGTGGGCCACATTTCTTCCTATAGTTGACAATCCACACAGCTGCTATAGAATGTCAGTTGGTGTTTTATTTTTCATTAGTTTGCATGCCATCTGTCCTGTGAGTGAAAAACAAGAAGCTATTTAAACATTCCTCTGCAGTGATCTCTTTCCTTCCTTCCGTCCACCAATGGGCTGGGGAGCAGAATGGTTTTTAAAACTGCAGTTTACATGGATGCATAGATATACACATAACTTAAAACAGTGTTTCCAGTGAATCCTATGACCACTTTGGAGAAATCCTTTTTTCTCCCTTTTTCCCTCTTTTCAAATAAAATTTTGTCATGCTATCTTCGTAATCATGGCACTCCTGGGAAGTTACTGAAATGATTACATTCTCCTACATTATTGCATGCACTTGGGTAATGTGCATCTTTCTTAACCTCCCCTCTCCTCTTCCTTCCTTCCTCTTCTCCTTTTGCTCTTCTCTCCTTCTCTATTTCTCTCTCTCCATTTCTTCCACTTTTTTTCCTTCTCTGGCAATGAATGTAGCAACAGACATACAAAGGAACTTTACCCAATTCACTGCAGAATCTTTAGATCGCAAGCTTACTCTTGGGCCTTTGTCAGACAGACTCTGTTCATTCTTACTATGACAACTTCTGAGTCAGCACTGGTTGCCTTATCCCTATTTCTGCTAGAGGATAGGGACTGAAAACATTAAAAGAAGGAATATATGCTTTAGCATGGACATGAGAAAAGGCAGTTGAGATAAACACAAACTGAGCTGTGGTTATGTTGCTGCTTGCTTACTCTACTACAGAGGCCACTGTAAACTCTAGCAGAGGAGTGGGTAAAATCTTACACCACCCCAGAAAGACCTGCAGAGTCCATCTGACATTGATCCTAGATGCTTTGGGCCTTTTTCTTCTGCACTACACTGGCAAGTCCAGTGGATTCAGAACAGATGTATCATTTTTCTGGGCTAGCCAAGTATCTGTAGAGGCCCTCTCTTGTGGGCCCTTGTCTTGAGGTCAAATATCAGGTAGGTAGAGGGCTGGTTTTTTTGTGTTATCATCCATTCACATAATAAGCAGCACAGATAAAAGAGATTTCTTTTTATAAACCTCAGTTGAATACTGAATGTAGGTTAAGTGCAGTCAAGAAGAAATGCTGCTCTGGCTGCATATTCTTAACGAGGATGCAAGGGTGCTCCAACCCTATTTATCCTCGATATCTCTTGGGAGCTGCTGATGTAAAAGGTTTCCCTTTCTTTAATCAAGATCATACATTTTCAGTAATGCTTTGTCAAAGACCTGCCTTATGTTTTGGAAAAATGATCTGTTTTTATTGGAAATATCCACCTTCTGCTGGATATCTGGCAAGATCTGACTCTTTCTTAAAGCATTTTGTTTAGAAATGCACATTAAAAAGTTTAGGTTTAAGGGAGAAAGAAGTGGTCCAGAATTTTCTGTATTTAAATGTGTCATCTTTTGAAATAGAGTTCATGGTAAATGTCTGATAAACAGTTATTGTTCCGTAACTAATAAATGCACTGTTAATGACTAATTTTCAGGGATCTGGACGCCTCATCTCCTAAGGACGTGAACTGTTTCTCTGCTCCCTACAGAGCATTTTAGACTATTGTATTTTTAACAGGAGTCTTGTGATAAAAGCATGCAAATCATGAGGCAAATGGCTGCCTTGTACATACCAAATTCTCATGAATTTTGATTTCCATTTAGAATGGCATAATTAATGTTAACATATCCCATATCCTTGGTAGCAATGGGAATATTGTGTTTGACTTCCAACTTTTATATTTGCTTTATTAGAAGGAAAGAGAACCTCTGGTCTCCTTCAGATATCATAAGACATACATCAAAGATGTATTTCAGCCATTTGCGTAAAATAACAGTACCAAGAAACAATGTAACTAGTCGTGTTGGGAATCATCAGAAGACATTAATTATTTCTGGTTTTCACATTCCTTTTAGCTGACCATATAACCTGCTAGATTTTGGAGAAATACCTGTTATCTGTAAAGTAAATACTTTCATCTCCAAGCCCACATTTTACTGCAATATCTAAAAGTATAAGGTCAGATTACTTGCAAGCAATTACCATTTTTAATATATCCTTGGATTCAAAGATATCTATCTATACTATATCTATCTATAATGAGAACTGTTCAGTAACTCTGATCCTTTTTCAAATTTCAAATCAGAACTTGTAAAAAAGTTTGTGATTCTCTTCTAACTTTTTGCAGTACCCTTACCTGTAAGATGCAATTACTATCACCATTTAAATGAAGAGCAAAACTGAAATACTTTAAGCTTTTTTTTTTTCCCTAGGATATTTTGATCAATTTCCCTTTGACAGTTTCCTCTTCACAAGGTTATGCATATACTTTCAGCCAAAATATAAAGCTTTTGTCTGACTTTGGTGCTGATGTCCAAAGAGAAAATTTTGGCTGGCAAGGAAGAGGATTTAGATTCCACAGTATTTGCTTGTCTGGAAGATTGCACTAAGGGGAAACAGTCTAGACGTACAAACTCTTCTTGCCAGGTCTAATCTTCCTTCCCAGGCTCTATGTGTGGCCTCTTTACTACTTTCCATTTTTGAATCTTTAATCTTTCTCTCAAGTCAAGTGACTATGCATTATGCGATGTCATTCTCAGACCTTGTCTGAGTGTGTCACTTAAAAGACTATGGCTTGAGCAATACACATTGTTAAGAGCTTCTTCCCTTTCCAGATGAAATAGGCAAATTTATATAATTTCTTCATCTCCTTCAAGGGTAAGTATATTGCAGAGGAAACCTCCCAGCATAAATCATAATTGAATCATTTCAGTTTAGTTGCTAGAGTCTTGGGTGGTCCTCTGGTTTTCAGGTCAAGATATTAGCACATCCTCAGTGTGATAAGAGATGTATAAACAGCTACACCCACTCTGTCCAGGAGTGATTCATTTTACAGAGGGGAGGGTACTTTTTCACAGCTGTCCTCTTCAGGGGATGTACAACAGAAACACAAACTTAATCACCACTGGGAATTCCATGGAAGATCTATGGCTGGAAGTTGCAAAAGAGACATCTGAATAAGTGTGTCCCTAGCTGCCCCTGTCTATATTCCTTTAAACATTGAGCCCTACTGGACCATGCTAGCACTCTCTGTCTCTTGGGGTTACTGGTTGTAGGGGATCTTTGCTTCTGAAGACCTTCTCAAGGAAAGCTCCTTTTGCCTCCAATTATCAGATGTTTGGCATAAAACCAAAACGAGTATGATTCTTCTGCTAATTAGAAGGTGCTCAGATGTTACTAGTGCTGTTTGTTCCAGTTCTTGATGATCAATGAATGAAAATGATAACAAAAACATAGTAGAGATGTGACAGGGATAATTCCCTTGATGAAGACTTGACAGATATGTAAAGAACATAAAAACATGAAATTTAAAATAATTAAGCTCTTTAACTAAACAAACAATCAATCAAATTGCTCTTTTTTTCTTTCACCCATAGTAATTTTAAAACAACAGCTGATTTAGACTGTTGAATGACTAATAATATACATAGAGGAGTGTTTCAGCTAAACTAATACTCATAATAGTACAACTGGTAGTCAACAAATTTTAAAGATAAAGAAATCCTCAAAAAAAGCACAGTTGTATTGGGATTATCAACAGTTTTCAATCTGATAAGGCTAAATCTTTAACACCTTCTATCTCTTGCTTTTTTTGTTCATTCTACATCACAGAGTAATTATACAGTGTAGAATAGCTAAGGACAGAGCTCACAGGGAAGTACATAACCTGCAATTTATAGTTTGTCTGTTATCTGTCCTATGAACCCTAAGGTCTACTTTTAAGCATAGACAAATAGAAGAGAGGAAAATCTGAGGAACACTATTTCATGACAGCATTCTTTGTGTTTCAAGGGTAAAAATACTGATAGAAGGCAAGTAATTGGATTAATAACCTTTATTAACTCTTAATTTTTTGGCAAGTATTGGAAAAAAAGTGGTGGCAAGTTTTGGCGAATAGATGGCAAAAAATTCCTATGGTCTGTTTTGCCTATGAACTATTGCTCCTGTTCTCTTTGCAGTTCCTTTCCTCCTAAAGAAAAGGTGTGACTGTAAATCTGCCTAGAAGCCAAAGTCTTTAGAATTAAGTCTTCTGTTCTGTACTTTAATAAGGAAAGTGTAGATTTTGATCTCTTATCAAAAGCCTCATCCTATTGTGAAGAAAATTCTCATGCACACAAGTTGCATAGGAATCTGGCTCTGTTTCAGTGAACTCTTTCCTGCTTAAACTTAAGCAAAATTAAGGATCTGGTTACTGATTCTAAAACAAATATTCCTCTTCTTCTGTTTGAAAATTTTTCGTTATTACATTTTACACTTGACAAGTTTGTGCAAATGAATACTAAAAGAAAACAGTATCACAACTTCTGTGATCATAGAGAGTACAAAAGGTTAAGAATAAAAATACTATAGAAAATGGGAAGAGTACACTGGCTTGGAGAGACACCTCACCAACCACATAGTCCTCAGAACCTTATCAATGGAAAACTAGAAAAATGTTATGTGTACTTTCATATTTAGTGTGAAACTGAGGGTGTCACTTTTCATATTGTGTGAACGGTATGGAAAAAAATAAGATTTGTTTAAGTGAAGGACTACAACAACTACTATCATTTGATGTTCGTAGCAGAAAATATTTGTGACTGCATGATCAGGAAAGGAAGCAGCAGTGATAATCCTGTTAAGCGTTTAGATATTAAGTTTACCTGAATACTGTGTCATCAGAATTTGGATTTCAACTACACCACAGAGAGAATGCCTACAAGACAAAATGAATGTATATCAGCTCTTCTTAGCTATTTCTGGTTACTAGATTCTGATGATTCCCGTGACATCAGGTTTTAAAAAGGATACATTGATATCCATCTAGATCTGATGAGTAGAACATATACTTCTCAAGAGGAGGAGCCAGTCTTGTGGCTATGACAGTCCTACAGCCCTGGGGGAGTTTTGCAAATCCAGAGACTGAAGAAAGTTAGATGATCAGCCAGGGATGTGCAAGTTCAGGAACAGGATTAAAGTATGTCTTGTTTTGGTATCAAATCTGCTGAAAATATTAAAAATGATATTAGAAAAGCTGTAACTCTTCTCTCACGTGCACCACCCTTTCTTGAGGCATTTGTAAATTGTAAGAATTCAGTTGCTCTGACTTCTTTTTTTTTTTAGTGGTGAAAAATTTGTGGCTTTTGTCTGGAAAATATCTCCTTTTTCTTATGCCAATTCCAGATTTTGTAGCCACTTGGTAGAACAATTGCAGATAAGCCCTAAAACAATGACAAAACATAAGAAGAAATCCTTCTTCCTTTAAAGGAACAGAGGAGTAAAAAAATTAATCTCTCCCAGCCTTACACCAGGGAACTTTTCAGACACCTTTGATTTTGGGAAACACAAATACTTCTTTGTGCAGTTTGATTAGCAAAATGCAGCTGAAAACCAAACAGAAATCAAATCCAAAACCAAACAAAAAAGCCCAGATAGTGGTAAAAATGTGACTGTGTTGCAGCAGTAAACCTTTTTAAATGAATCCTCACTGGCAATTCTAATGCAGTGAATTCATCTCTTAATGCTGGGTATGCTTTCAGGGCTAAATAGAGTAAGCAAGGACTATAGCCTGCAGGGGCTGCTGTCATGCAAGAATAATTATACCAGGATGGAACAAACAATCAAATTCTAAGGACAGATGTTTGGTTTTGTTTTATGTTGAGGGCTAAGTTTATGTTACACATTAACAGAAACAGTATCTTTTTGTGGAAGTCATGGGATAGTTTCCAGAACTGAATAAGAACTGAATAAGAACTGAGGCATATACTTATCAACATGTTGGGATCTCCTATCTGAGAGGATGTCCTGTTTACATTTTGTGCTCTAGCTAAGTAATTATGCTGCAGGAGTGCTCCAGAAATGAGGTGAAATATAAGAGGAGAAGATGGCTTGAAATGGATTTTCACATAAGATTTAAAAATGACACTTGCATGACCCCTGTCATCAAATCATTTGGGATTAGTCCTACCAAGGTATATATTTAACAAGAATAGGCACTCAAAAGGGAGAGGCCTTGGTATCCATGGAATGTTTTTTTCATGATTTAAACCCTTTTTCATCTTTTCAAAAAACGGAAGAAAAAAAAAGTAGGGAGTGGCTGACAATGTGGCTAGCAGCCAGTCTTGTTTTATGAAATGACCTGTGTAGGTAACCAAACACTGGTGAATTTAATACTAGCATAAAGCCACATCAAGGTATAATGTAGCTAATAAAACAAGGGGGCGGATTTTATTTACATCAGCTGTTTGAGACATAAAGACTTTCTAAATCAGAATGGTAACATATTACACAGGGTTTACATTACATAGTATGAAAGGCAGTAGAAAATCTTATTGTTTCAAGGTTGGAATTAATTTTTGTATGGAGGTGGCAATTATTTTTTTGGTGGGTGGCAGAAACAGCTTGTAATCAAAAGAGGGGTACCAAAGTGGTAAATTTAGAGATTTGTTTGAAGTGATTCTAGTATTAGCGTAAATCTTAAGTGTTGCTTTTACAAAGCAAATGCCGTAGTATCTTATGTTTTCTGTTGCTGAGGTATTAATCAAGAGTGTTATAACAGTGTATGGGTGAGGCTCTATGATGTCTCTTGAAGTTCACAAACCTTCATTCTCTTGTTAAACTGCTTTCTAACCAGTAGGAAAACTGACACATAAATCCAAGAAAGGCTAGAAAGAAACCATGTTGATTTAACACACATTGTTCATTTAAATATTTGTCTGTATTACCAGAATATGTAGAAATTGCTCCTGTGTTCACATCATAAATCCAGTCAAATTGTTAGCATTTTAGATAATACTTAAACATAGAGAAAAGGTTTCCGTTTTCCCCCACTTCCCAAACTAAAATTTCAATTTTGAGCATAGGCAAAACATAGCAGGCTAATGGGAAATTACCTAAAAAATTGTAATAGTAAATATGGTATGTAATGCTTCTGCACACCCACAGCTTAACTGCTGTCAAGATTTGGTAGACTTCCAGGAAAAGGAAAAAATTAAAGCATGGTTTGATAAAGTGTTAATTTTTCAAATGTTTATGGGGAGCTTTTCAACCCTGTTCAAGGGATACTGATGGGCACACTTCTGTTCTCACTGTGACCTCCTGAAGCTAACTAAAAGTAACAAATTTTCATCCCACCATCCGGGACTAGCCCCCTCTCTTTCTACATAGATAGAAACAAATCTCTTAAGAATTTTTATGTTATGCATGTTATCCAGGGCCAAATCCTGCCATTTTTATTCATCTGGGTTTCCACTTACCCTGATGTTTCTCGCATTCACTGTGATTGTATGCTATAAGTCCTTGTGTATAAATGCAAGTAAAATAAAGACCATTGATGTGCAACTGTTTGAGCCCTGAATAGTCAAAAAAATTTTTCCTTGGAATTAAGCCTGAGGAAAAGGTAAGGGTTCTGCCTAAAATAATAGGATCATTGTATCTATTATATACCGAGCCTTATTAATTTGACATTCACATTATATCTAATTAAAAAATTCAGAAATTTAGATCTCTGAGTTTTTTGTGGTGCCCACCATCCCTGCTTCTGAGAAAATAATAGTTCAGTATATTTAATTTGAGGTCTTTCAGTGTCATATCCGAAATATTGGAACTGGAGTTACAATATAGTGCACTATGAAGCTCTCAAAGCACTTGATTCTATATTTACATCTCTGAACAAGCTCACTTTGTCTCAAAGCTCCTTAATTAGAGGCATAGTTGCTTTCTTTTCTGTAGGGCATTTTTTTACCCTCACAATACAAGCACACATTTGGTAACTAATACCAGCAATTAGCCTCATCTGCTATGTAAATGAGTGTGATTGCAATTAAATACTTTAGAGGGCCCAAAGGGATAGCATGCAATCATTACAAAGTAAGTAGGAGTACTTGGTAAAGGGACTTCAGTAGTATTACCAGAAGTGCCTTTTTCCCAGTGATGACTAAGGTCCTTTCCATTGTTAGTTACTTCTTGGCTGTTCAGGACCTGGTTCAGAAAGTATTTTTTTTCATTGAGAAATGTGAAAACCACGGAGCAAAGAATGACATGTCTGATAAAGAAAAGAAAAATTATCTCCAGGGTGTTCACAGGATTTTGTGTTGAACATCTGAGTGCCGCAAAACAGGATATCAGAAACAACACTGGGAAGTTCCTGGATTGGGTTCATTGTCAAAGATCTGTTGAAATGAATGGCTATGACAGTTTTACATCAACTAAATATTTGTGTCACTGAATATGTCTACATTATTTTCTGTCTTCCACAAGAGCTGTCACTAGTATACTTTCAGGCAGCCTGTCTGGGTGGTTTCTGGTGGTATGCTAAACACAGCATGGACATACCAGTACAGCTCAACTCACATAACTTGGGCTTGACGTCTGAACAAACTGCAAAAGTGATCTTGAGTGCATCTTTTTGAAAGTATATAGATGCAGATTAATCTCAGTGGCATAAATATCACTCAAATGTCTCATTTTAAATGTTCTATCTACGTAATTTTGCACCTGAGTTAATATGTTTCCAGTACCAAATCTTTTTTATGAAAATTATCTATAATACCTTCCATTATTAATTAAACAAACCACTGTATCTAAGTTGCCTGAAATTTCTTGGAGAAATGAAAGAACAGGTTTCCATTTATTATTTGGAAAAGCCAGAAGAGATCTTAGGAAGCCTGGCCACAGCAGCAGATCATAAAAATATCTTATTTCCCTGGCACAAATACAGCTTCATTTAGTAAAGGGCATTATTGAGTCACTCATTCTTGCCTTAAGAAGCTTTTAAGGGTGCTTGGAAATATTTACTCTTACTCTCAGATGGACACTACAGCAAGGGACTTCCACAAGCTCTAGCTTTACCACTGCGCAATGTAATGCAACTCATGGTAATTTCATTTAGAGTCTACTAGGAGAAAATACAAAAGGAAAGTCTTAAGCATAAACAACTTCTCCAAAGTTCCCACAAACTGTGCAGACTTCCAAAGTAATGCCTCCCATTTATTTCCATGGAAACTACAAAGAATTGTTCCTTATTACCCAAAAACATCCTACATTCTGCATAAGAAATTTTTGTTGATTTATAGCTTTTTTATAGCTGATTAAAGACAGACTTTCAAGAATCAATGAGACACTATTTTATAAACCCATGTATTCGTGGGGATAGAGAGTAGGAATAGAATGCGGTTATGCAGCAACATCTTTTTTAAGAATAGACTTTTTGTAGGACTCATAATTCAAAAATAATTAAAGAAAGGTTTGGGTTCACCATGTTGCTCAGATGAGTAGCCTTAGCAACTATTTCCTACTGCAGAGATTTTTGAATTTAAGATCTTTCTCTGTTTAATCTTATGCCAATTGTTGACACAACACATCCTTGGAATTAAACTTTTTTTCCAAGAAATTGAGTTTGAACAATAGTGCTGAAACAAAATTCAATGTTATCAGGTTGGGACTGTGGAACATTATTTGAAGGAATTGGAATCTAAGTCAAAAAATAGACCATCCAATTTCAGAAAATGGAATAGAAATGTCAGCCATAAGCCTTGTGCTGTCTGTTCTGTGTGAACTTGTATTCACCTTAGCCCTGCAGAGCACAAACTTTTTCCAGCCAGCTGCAATACTCAGCCTGTTTGTAACCTCCTTCTAAGTGGAATTGTTTCAGTCTTTCCCCTGCTGAAAGCAAAACATAAACATGAGATACATTAAAATGGAAACAGGATCCTGATCCTTTCTGTTTCTCAGTTTTATTTAGCAGAGACCTTTAACCCTCATTAAGATACATTGGAAAGTTTGGGACTCTTTTTTTCGCATAGCTTACTGTGGGAATATTTAGGTTTGTTATTTTGTTGTTCTCTTTTAAAGTATCTAAATGCCTTTGAATAGTTGCATAAAAAGTTAAATAATAATATACAAAATTTTATTAAAAAAATAAAAGATTACAGAGTAAATTTCATGAAATATGCACAGACTTTCATAGTGACTGCATAGAAAAAGTAAACATAGTCTCCCAGATTTTGCTCAAGAGAGCTGGCAAAGAACACCAAATCTTTGTCCAGGGCAAAGCATAGAATACTACATGCAGCAAAAAATTTTCACTTACATTAAAAATAAGTCATGCTTCCTCTGATATAAATGTGTATATGAGGAGCTATACTGAAATGTGTGATTTGCCTCCTGGAAAAAAATGAAAAATGCCACTGACTTATGTTTAAAGATCAAGGGTTTCCATAGAGTTGCTTGTCTTGCTGCTCTTCTTTTTTTGTACATAAGGATCAGCAAAAGAATACATATTGGTGACTGATTTGCAGAAAGTGCATTTCTGATTTCCATTTATTAAATGAAATAAACTCATCATTTCTCTTTGACTTGAATGGAATACCTTCTCAAGGGGTTAAAATCTCTCCATGATATTTCTTATAAAATATCTTGAAAGTTTGTTTCTGTGTTTGTCAATCACTGGAATTCTGAATTATCACCCTATAATCCTGCTAAAAAATCTCATTTGAAGAAAGCCTTTTTAGTCCACGTTTTCTAAACAGTAATCATATTCAAAATATCTCTCTAAAGTTTTCATTTTTTGCCAGTTATTTTCCTTTGTCCTTTATCGTGTCCCTTTATAATGAAGTGAACAAAAGAAGTAATATAAAAAAAACACTGGTTAAAAAATATGAATGAAAAAAGAATTAAAAACATCTTTGAGCTTTCATTTATATAACAGATAGAGGAATTGTTCTGCATTTCATTCCAGTACAAGCTTTTAGGTGGAGTCATTTTTATTAATTTGAAATGCTTTATTTTTCTGATTTCTGTAACTGTAAGATACTTTCCATGGATATGCTTTTGTCACATGGAGTTTTGTAATATATATTTGAGGTGATGAAAATCCACTGTCTTTGTTGATTTATTTGAACATTTATTTTATTATTAGAAATGTGCTTCCCATTTCCTACTTTGCTTTCAGTATGTATTTATTATCTCTTATATTTCTCCTATATTTGCATTAAATTAAGGCAAATATCAAATTGTTGATTGGAGCTTTTGGTCTGATTTATTTCTCCATTTCTTTTGTGAACAAAAACTATTAACATGCATTCAGCTATTCTGATCACAGTGAAATTGGCAGTCAGTTTGACACTGTGGGTCTAAATTTTCAGAATTAAACACTTGATGTTAAGTAGCTTCTGAAACTGATGTTCATTGGTCACAGTTTCATTTTTTTCACTAATGAGCTACAGCCTTCCAGATTAAGTACAGATCATCATAGTCTATAAATTTTATATCCATTAATGGTAGCATTTTCACTTTTAATCTCTTATGATATTTGATGGCAAAGATATAATTCTTTGCCAATGATTTTATAGGTTAAATCTACTTCAGAATGGAAAAATCAAAGCTCTGCAATACTACACTTTAAAAAAGTGACCTTGTCAAATTGAGACATTCTTGCTTCAATTAAATCCAAAGTCAGCTGGTCCCAAAGGAAATGCTGAGGTGTATAATGTTAGCAAGTACAAGAACACTTTCCAAAACTAGTTAAAACAACAACAACAAAAAAACACTTTCATGCTATGCTGTTTTTTAGGGGAAAAAAAAAAATACTTTATCTTTATATTCGTAGCCATTTATAAGGTCATTTTAGAGTGTACTCTTACATAAAACATGAGGTCAGTAAGTAAGGCTAATTAAATTTTAGCAGGAGCAAAAGTCACCAAAAGGTTTTTACTTTCATCCTACCCAGTCTAAAAAAGTGATACAGTACACCATTAATAGCCTTGGAATTGCTAATTATTTCAACATGAATAGCATACCAATGCTGTCGGTTCAATCTAGTATTCTCCCAAGGATCCCTGAAAAAATGCATGATCACTTTTATTATTTTGTAATTTTAGGAATAAACCAAAACATGCAAACACAATTCAAACATGGAAAGAGTAGTTTGAAAAACAGTACCTCTATTAGTCCTTGTTGTTTTCTATGGAAGTTTTACACTAGAAAATTTAGTTCAACTCACTTAAAGTAATTTCAGAGGAATATATCTCCTTCATTTAAGTTTTATTGGAAAGAAGCCAGCATTTTCATTTTTATTATTATATTTGAAGCACTATTTTTCAACATTTTAATCCATTTTATTGGACATATTACTGGACTGCTTTTGTATTATTGAGAAAAAATACTGTAATAAAATGTTTTAATGATCCTGAACTAGATCTTATTTTCCATATGAATTTTAAAATTTGGGAATTTTGATCAAATTTGACTTAGCAAAATCCTGGTATTCTCTTTGAATTTGACAGGTTTTTTCCCCACTAGCATAATTCAGTTTTTCACTCTCTTTATAGGAACATATAAAATTTTAAAAAACATATCTTCTAGGCCTACTGATGGTACAGCACTTGTAAAACTTGTGAAATACTCTCTCATTCTATTAAACTAAAGGGTGCGTTAGTATTTCTAAAGTCTAACTAGGCTAAAAAATTGAATCTTTAATTATAAGCCAACTGCGCTCCTCAACAGATATTCTGCCCCTTATATGAACATATCACTTCCTTACTTAGAATAGTGTGTAATTCAAAATTTTGTCAATTCTGTTTTTAATATTTCTAGAATTCTAGTTATCTGTGGCTTTAAGAGTACAGAAAAGCATTCATTATTTTGACACTCAAGATCTAAAAAGCTGATGACTTAGAGGTTATATTCTCACAGAGATACAACATAATTTTATTAAGTATATTTGGAAAAAAAAAAAGATTCTCATTTCTCACAAATGTGGTGTCCAATTAATGCTTATTTGTCCTAGTTTATTAGATTTTGCTTCATGAATTGATATGGAGCTTCAGTATTTTTTGTTGGTAGGCTATAGAAAGAGGGAAATAAAAATTATTTCCCTCATCTGCTTAAGAAAAACAAAAGAAAACAAACAAGTTGATGATTTCAATACAGGTTTTTTTTTTTCCCCCCTGAACTGCAAATAGGATCATAGGATTATATATTGGTTTGAATTGGAGAGTTCCCTCTATTCCAACCCCTCTATCATGGGCAGGGACATTTTTCAGTGGATGAAGTTACTTAAAAATCCATCCATCCTGACTTAGAACACACTTCCAGTGATGGAACATCCACAATTTCTCTGAGCAACTTGTTCAGGTGGTCATTCCCACATCATGGAAATTTTTTTCTGTATGTCCAATCTAAACCAATTCTCTTTCATTCTAGGATAAGCATAATGATGAATCTCACTAAAGGATTTATTTGTCAGCATTTGATGCTTTTACAAGAATAAGTTTAAAGCACCTTTACTTTCAGATCCACTCTACTGGACCCTATTTGATTTAGAGAAGGTAAATCATTTTGATGTGTTGATATGCAAATAGTTATGGAAGATAGTTTTTGTGAATTCAGTAAAATTTAAAAATTGACAATCAAAATCACATACTGAAAATATTAACACAAATTCTACATCCAAGAAAGCTATAACTCAATTTAATTCAGTATGGGAAAAAAGGTGCAATGAAGAATCAGCTATATATACACCCTGGGAAGATCTTTCCTAAAGATGAATTCAATCATTCTTTTTCCAACAGAACATTCACACACCAATCCACCCATGCAAACTTCATAAGAATAGCAAGATGGCTGAAATATCTACATAAAGATAACTGCTTAATTCATTACCCTGAATTGATCTCAAATATCATGTTAAGATTTTTCAGATGGTGGATTTCCACCATAGACATGAAGCATAATTAATCATAACGCACAATGAAGCATAATTAATTGATATTTTGAGTTCCCAGGGAATCTGAGTACAAAGAAAAGAAAGTACATTCATTCTAATGCAACACCTGATCTGATCATTTTCCCTAATATTTCTCAGCTCACCTCTCATCACCCACCCACACTGTGAGATGCCTAGAAGTTTGCCTGATACAGCAGTCCAGCACAGCAAAGGAAAAGGCTGTCACAGAACCATCTGGCCATTTCTTAATGTGCAACAGAAAACTATCATAATGAGAAAACTGCCTTCTTTCAGTGATCCAATGGACATCTTAAACTAGTAATCATTGCTGCTTAAAAGCAGAGTACAGTTTCTGTTGCTAGAAGTTTTTAATTTCACAGTCAAGCAACATCAGTTTTTACTATTACTTCCTTATATTTATTCATCTGCTTATGAAAATTTATATGCTGCTAATCTATTTTCAGTATTCCATACCAAAACAAATACAAAACAAACGTTACTTATATTTTACTGATATTATTATTTTCATTTTCAATTAAATTGCTATAGTCTTAAGTGAAATAGATATATTTATCTATAAAAATGTATATTTTAAGAACCACATATTTAATCATACAGTATTGTGGAAGTACTATGGAGGTATTCTGGAGGTTAATCCAAACATTTATCACTTAAGATTTTCTTTTTAACTACAGAATGAGCACTACCAGCCTACTATATGAAATATTATCCAGAAAAAGATAATGGTAAACAGTCATTTGTTATTGAAGTCAGTTTTTTTTTTTTATTTAATAATCTCATGATCAGACTATCAGTAGAGTGGAAACATGGGTCCTACCATATTAACACAATGGTTATTTGTCCTTTATGGCTTCTATTTTTCAAGCGTTTCTAGTTGATCGAAATCCTATCGTATCACAATTATATATATTTATATATTATTCCCCTCTGTCCTTTGAGTGGAAACTGGAGGTTAGCATGCAGATGTGAATAGTGAGAAAAACTGTTTGTCGGTCTTCTAGTGTTTGTTAGAGAGTCTTTACATATTCAAATTTCCCTTCTGATAAAAATAGTAATTTACCATCAGGAACCAGAAAGGTCATTATTCTATAAAACTGGTAATGCCATCAAAAGAAAAAACAAAACTATTTAATCTTCATTTTTTTTATATATAAAAATTGCAACTGCAGTTATTAAAATAGTATTTGAAGTATGCACTTAAGACTGTGACACATGAGTCTTAATGAGTTTTGTATGTTGTTTGACCAACTTCAGTTTATTTGTCATGTGAGAATATTTCAGTCACAAAGACCTTGAGAATATCCTTCTCTGTAGCTGTGGAGAAACCATCATGATTTTCAGGTTACTACATAGGCATGTCGAGGATCTGATCTGGTAGAATATTTTCATGATTGCATGTTTTAATGATGACTGGGCAAGCGCTTTGTGACTTGACGCAGCTTCTGGCAAAGTGAATGAATGCCAAAATTGCCAGGGTATCAAAAGGAAACATTTTTAATTTAAATATGCATGCTGAGATGCAGCTGTGCCAATACATGCTTATTTATCAAATCTGGCCAGGAGGTAAATGTGTAGCTAATTAAATCATAGTAGTCTTGGCAAAGTTTTGATTCTAAAGGCCTGGGTTGTCATAAGCTTAACTGAGATTATTTTGGTGGATCTAGAAGCAATTTAAAAACAAAATAACCCTAGGCAATATTGTACTTGGACACTTTGATAACCTGGTAGTCTGTTTTCAAAGAGATCAGGAAAGATTCTCTAACAGTTGGCATAGCATAGCTCAAGAAAATTGTACTCACACTGGTATTTCCATGCTTTAGTTTAGGCAGATACTGGAGGTTGCACTGGGATTTGCTACAACAAGAAGAGCTTAAGAAATGATACAAACAGTGATCTAGGATAGTTAGATTTAAAACAGAACCCAGACATCTTTCAGCATACTAGAAACTGTTAACAATTTTTTTCTCATTAACCAATACATTTCATAAATAATTCAGTCTCAAAAAGTCCACCTTCATGAAAGTAAAGGTATAGTATGTTTTTTTTTTGACTCAGTGGGACTTCTGCAATGTTGTATCGTTTTCTTTTCTGAAATGAACGTCTGTGCTCTAGAAATTGAACTGAGACTCTACTTACCCTTGGGTAGACCTGTCGTTGACCGTCAACTGCTATTCAATTTCAGGGCCAAATGTTAAACAAGTAAAAGTTTGCATTAGAGTACTTTATTATTCTTGTAATTTACTCAAGAATACAAGAATCTTTAATATGTGAGGTATGCAGTAAAAGCACCATACTGAAAATTAGAACTTGAAATATGCTTATTCTACTTATGTGTCTCAAAGCCAGGCACTTGGCTCCATCTAATTTTGGAGGGTCTGAACATTCCTAGGTAAGCAGCATCACCAACCTTAAGCTTTAAAATATTTATCATATTCTTCCTTGTCAAAGCACTGACTTTAAATTAATGAAATTTAAAAAGAAATGCATAAAAATAAAGTTATAATTATATATTGTAATTATTTTGATATTTCAGTCTTAGGGCACATTTTCTAAAAATTTAGTTTACGATGATGGGGGTAAGAAATACCATTAACAAAATAAATAAAAGGAAATTGAGTTTAGATTCTGTTTAGACATCAACACAATGATTTTAGAAACAGAAGGTGTAAGAAATGTGTAAAATCTTTCAAGACTCACAGCAAACTCAAGAGAGTTGGAAAGGCAAAGGGTAAAATATCCAACTTGAGTGAGATTTTTTTAATCCTTTCATTTGGGATCTTATCTTACCCCTTCTTCCATGGAAAATTATTAGTGGTATTATTAGTAGATTGATCACTGAGGCTTTTATCCCCCACAAGTAGGTTTTAGGGAATTATCCACACCAGATAAACTTAGTGCACAGGAATTTAACAGAGTGAAAGAAGGGCAGAAGGAAGAAGAAATATTTGAACATAAATAATACAAATAAATGCATTTTTCTGTAGCCTACTATAACCCAAACAAGACTGAATATTTTTTTCTTTCAGTTTCCCTATGAGTTTTTTTTTTTTAACTTTTTTTTTTTTAACCTTACAGCATAGTAAGCGTACTCAGAAAATGCAGTTATACAGTGAATTATTCTGAATAAAACAGTTGATTAACCAGAAAAAAAAAAATCAAACTCTGAGCACCAATATCATTCCTTCCTGGTCCCAGACTCCCAGCTTGTTTATTTAGTGTCACCCACAGTCTGTCATGACTGACCTAAAACTATCAGAAACAGCCGCAATTGCAGCCAAGCATAAACAAAAATCTGAACTGAAGGTGCAAGGGGACTGCCAGTCTAGAGATAAGATCTATTTCTATAATAGCCCTTGATTATGATGACCAAAGGAAAAAGGAAACAACAGCAAATATACAGACATACTTCTGTTTGTTTATACATGAAGAGAGAGAAGTGTATTATTCACAAAGAGGAAAACATATAGGGAATAGAGTTTCATTACATGTCAGTGTTTCTCAACAGTTTATAAAACATGATTTTGTGAACGTAGAGGTTTGCTTGTGGTCTTCTGTTTGCTTAATGACATTTTGTAAAGTGCTAAAAATCACATGGAGATAACAGAGAAAGAGAATCTGCCAGATGGTTATCTGTTCGTAGAGTGTTTTTCACTCTTCCTTCCACCTACAGCACAGAAGCTTTGGTTTTACACTGAAAACAGATTTGCATTAAGGAATACCACATATGAATACAAGTCCAATATATTACACTTCAGGTGCACGAAAGATATATAAATTGCTGGTGACACAGGAAAGAAAGGCACATATATATCACAAAATTTGACCTGTTATTTGAAAAAGAGTTACATCAGACTTTTTGGTCTTTATGGTGTAATTTTGAGACAATTTTTAGTTTTCCTTTCCATCAGATTGCTTGAAATTATTGGGAGAAATTGCTTGCACTCCTCCAGAGCCATGCCAAGGGTTGGTCAGCCTGCCATTTTAAAGGTAAATTTCCTATATTTAGTTGTAGAGTTACAAAATTTTTCTTGTTATTGTTTACATCAATGTAGTCTTCAAAGTTCAAAACATGGTTATTAGCACGTTTGCACTTATTAAAAAAGTTGTACATCAAGTTAAAGGAGGAAGGAAAGGAACTAAATGACTATACTAGTTTTTTATTTTTGAAATCTTTAAATTTATAAGTAAACAACTGTTCTGAGAAATTTTGAATGTATTTTTTTCAGAAACACGTTTGATTTGACTAATATCTTAAACACTCCTGAAGATGTACCTCCTTGGTTTTTTTTTTTTATGGTAAACTTAACCTTAAATATGTTGTGGTTCAAGCAGCACAGGTGATTGAGTGGCATCACATGGCAACTCTTACAAGAGTAGGGTACTATTCATTATAGATAACCTCTCACATATTAGTAAGCAATTTAAATGCTGATTTTGAGGATATACTTCATATATGAAGGGTTCAGCCACTACAGAACAACTCTAACTTTCACTAATAACCACAATTAAAAATTGCTAGTTTGCTCTGTCACCAGATCCTAGAATCATAGAACCACCAATGTTAGACAAGATCTCCAAGACTACACAGTCTGACTGTCTACCTACTAACAATATTTACCCACTAAACCATGTCCCTTAGTACAATATCTAAACATTTCTTGAAAATCTCCATGGATGGTGTCTCAACCACTTCCCTTGGGCAACTTATTCCAGTGCCTAACTACCTTTCTGGAGAAAAAAATGTTTCCTATTATCCAACTTGAATCTTCTCTGGTGTAAATGGAGGCTGTTCCCTCTATTGCTTGTCCTATTGCTAGTTATGTGGAAAAAGAGGCCAACACTCACTTCACCACAACATCCTTTCAGGTAGTTTTAGAGAGCAATATGGTGTGCCTCCTTCAGTCTAAACAATCCCAGTTTTGTTAGCAGCTCCTCGTAAGAATTGTGCTCTATGCCCCTCACCAGCTTCACTGCCCTTCTCTGAAGATGCTCTAGGACCTTAATGTTTTTCTTGTAGTGAGAGACTCAAACTGAACATAGTTCTTCAGGTGCAGCCTCACCACTGCTGAATACAGAGAGACAATCACTTCCTTGCTCTTGCTGGCAGCATCCATTCTAAGATGAGCCAGGATGCCATTGGCCTTCTTGGCCACCCAGGCACATTCCTGCCTCATGTTCAGCAGAGACAGGTCCGTTCACCCCCACATCCATTTCTTCCACACAGTCTTTCAGCCACTCTGCCCAAGCCTATAGTGTTGCCTGGGGTTGTTGTGGCCAAAGTGCAGGACCTGGCACTTGGTCTTGTTCAACTTCATCCCACTGGCCTCATCCCAACTATCCAGCCTGTTCTGATCCCTCTGTAGAGCCTTCCTACACCCTTGCAGATTGACATTTCCTCCTAACTTGGTGTCATTTACAAAGTTACTGAGAGTATACTCAAACTCCTTGTCCAGGTCATCAATAAAGATACTGAACAGGACAGGCCCAAATACTGACCCCTGAGAAACACCATTCATGATCAGTTGCCAGCTGGATTTAACTTCATTCACCACCATTCTCTGGGTCTGGCCTTCCAGGCAGTACTTTAGCCAGCAAAGAGTGTAGTTGCCCAAGTCATGGGCTGCCAGCTTCTCTAGGAGAATACTGTGGGAGACAGTGTCAAAAGTTTTTCTGAAGTCTAGGTAAACTACATCAACAGCTTTTCCTTCATCCACTAGGCAGGTCACTCAATCATAGACAATCAGGCTGGTTGAGCAGGACCAGCCTTTCATAAACACATGCTTGCTTGGCTTGATCCTCCAGTTGTCCTGCACATGCTGAGTGATCTCACTCAAGATGATCTGCTTCATAATCTCTCCTTGCCCAAAGTCAGACTAATGGTCCTGTAGTTCCCTGGATCTTCCTTATGACCCTTCTTGTAGATGGGAGTCACACTGGCAAACCTCCACTTCTCTGGAACCTCTCTGGTTGGCTAGAAGTGCTGATAAACCGTGGAAAGTGGCTTGGCAATTAATTCCACCAGCTCCATCAGCACCCTTGGGTGGATCCCATCTGGCCTCACAGACATGTTACTGTCCAGGTAGAGTAGTAAGTCTCTGTTTCCACCTGAAACATGAGGGCTTTATCCTGCTCCCCATTCCAGACTTCCATGTCAAGGGGTAGAGTACTCCAAGGACAATTGATCTGCTTTTAAAGATAGATGTAAAGAAGGTATTGAGAACCTTAGCCTTTTCCTCATCCTCAGCGATCATTTTCCCCACTGCATCCAGTAAAGGATGGAGATTTGCCTTTCTCTTACTGTTCATATATGTGTAAAAAGTTTTTTGTTCTATTTTATTCCAGTGGCCAAATTGAGTTCAAGCTGGACTTGTGCATTCCTAATTTTCTCCCTGCATATCCTAGCAACTTCTTTGTACTCTTTCTGAGTTGCCTGTCCCTTCTTCAAGAGCAGGAGAAATAGAATCTTCCTCGAGTCTCAGGAAAATTCACTGTTTATTGATGCTGGTCTCCTCTCCAGCTCATCTTATGGCACAGAAAGACATTCTGCTTCTGTGCATGTAAGACTTCCTTATTGAGGACTGACCAAACACTTTACTCTTCAGGACTAACTCTCAAGGGAACGTCAGAACAGGAAATCACTCCTATCTGATCCTTCTGTTTGACTGGAAAGAACTGTGGTGCTGTTGTGTGCTTTGATTATGAGAAAAGTAGAAAGATTAAGCACGTTCTTAAAAGAGATCTTCTGGTTAAAAAAAAAAAAATCAGTAAAACCTTTACATAAATAAAGAGAATAGTATATCCTATTTGCTTGGGAATTTTTCATTTGCCAATTACACATATATGTGAAAGAACATTTTGTTCCTGGCCTTTAAAACAAAATGCATGCAGATGTGCTGTTTTTTTATGAAAAAAATGGATATTGAGAAGGGAGTACCAACCACTTAATGGAACTTTAAAATTCACAATTCTTAATCTTTTGCCAGGAAGAACTTTAAGGAAATTTCTCCTAAAATAACATACCAGTGGTGAATGCATGGTCAGAGATAAATTTACATGGAATGAATTTGCAAGGATTTTAAGATCCTTAAGCAGAATATGTAAGGAAAGTGGGCTTTTTGTTGTTCATTTTTTTAATATATTTCATTCTATGAGAATATTTGCTTGCTTGGTAAAAAACATACAGCATTTATTTGTTAAATTTCTCACACATATAATGAAATATTCTCTATACAGCATCTATACTGTAGATGCTGGGGGCCTAATTCTTACTATAGTATATTTGCTGCCAGGAAAAATATTTTCTTGAACTTATTTTGTTTTGACAGCCCAGAGCTAGATTCTGCTTCTTTTGTAAATTAAATGAGTAAGAAAGTGAATTTATACTGGCAGGGTAGGGTCCCTTTTGCAAACCTACCTAGGGCTGATATCAATCTCACTAGGTGAGCTGCAAGCTGACTGCAGAAACTCGGTGCTTCTCTCTGAATGATCTTACACTGTAACTGGTAGCAGTTTAGCCCTTACTAGGAGATTTCTTGCAGCAAGTTATAAATCTACCTGAACATTGAACAGTGCACGGGGTAGCTGTAGTCTTGAGAGTCCTGTTGAATGCAAAAAGATCAAAAGGAATTTGGTTGTCAGGGTATTTAGAGTGATTACCTTCAGTTTAATACTGTGAGACTGCATGGAAAAGCACATATAACCTAAGCCTTATCATCTTTCTATTGCTAAAAATACAAGCTTCATTGAAGACAGGCAAATGCTTTCTGAGCATAAAAGCCACTGCTAGCATATTCTATAGGAGGAGATGTGAATATTCGTTATTCCAGCTTCTAACTTTGGCATTTTAGTGTGCTGTCTTCTGAGTACAGATATTTGTGAACCTAAAAAATACTTGAAGTAGAAATTAGACATACAAAGCTCACTGTGCAGATACGAAGTGAAAGCTTTCAACAATGCAAAGCCACTTTTCTATATTATAATTGAAAGCTGATCATTCTTAAAAGGTTTCCAGAAACGAGGCTGAAGTATCTTAGTCAGTATCTAGTGAGAAAGTACCAGTAGCATTAAAATTGCATTCACATTCCACAATTCTTTTGTCTTTCTGAACAGCCACAAGAGTTTTTACCAAAAATTATTTTGCTGTGATACAAAATAAGTTATTTTGGGAGTAAAATAAAATGATACATTGGAAACTAACTCTATGCTGTAATTTGTAAAAATGCCTTATAGTCAATCAGTCAATAGTAAGTAGCTTGGGATAATAATTGAATATTATTGAATAATTATGCCCTATTATTTTAATAACTGTATGATAATGTCATTGCTCAACTTATGAAGTATGATTAGGTCTGCCACTCCAGTGCAGTACATATTTAGTATGTTCTCAGATGTTCTTTTGTTTGTTTTTAAATCACTAGTATTTATGTGTTTCAAATTGTGATTTTTCAAATATCTTTGACTAAAAAGGCAGGGGCTGATCAATCTGTGTTGATGTGTCTCCTTGTTTCTGCTGCTTTCTTAAAATAAAAAAAAATCGAGAATACATTATTCATTATTGTAATGGTGAATTTTTTTCAAGCAAGTAGCTGTTGAAAATGCCACAAATAATTGCAAATGGAAAGGAAGGAGTTCACTGTTATCAGTGGTTTATAACTGAGCCTAGAACATTCTTTACAGTCAAATTTTCAGATGATGAGAAAGCATTTAATTCCATACTTCAAGATACTTAGATTGTTTTAGTATATTCAAATACTGTTATAAATCATAAGGCAACCTAATTAGAATGGAATACCTCTTCATACAAATTTTCTCAGAAGTCTAGCACAGTTTAACAGGCAGATTTTTTTAGTTCAGGAAGCTGCCACTACCTGGTCAAAAAGGAACTTCTATGAACATAAAAATCTAATGCATTTCTATTTTTCTATTTCTATTGAAGTAATCATTAGAATCCTCACTGACTTCAGCTTTCACGTATAGACTTGCATTCTTATTTGCTACAAGGATTTTTTCAGATGTAAGCTAATGAACACTTCCTTAATATCTACTGAACATAAAGTAAATAATACATTAAAACTTTCTTTCTTGGAGAAATAATTACATTTTTGGAACCCTGGTCTGTCATTAATAGCAAAAATTGGTTATTATGCTGCACTGGTTATGATGAAGGAAGTTAATAAATCATTATGAAGATACCAGAATAATCAGCATATTTGATAGACACTAAGTATTAATTTGTACAGATAAATTGGAGCTAGACTTTTATGTCTAGTTTGCAATCAGTATACAGATAAGAATTGGAAACATGTTGTCTCTATACATTGTCTCTGTCTCAGATTTTCCTCACTTCCATCTTGAAAGCATATTCATGCAATACATTTTTATCAATGCAAGAGCTAGTGCAGATTCCATCTTTGCACAGCTTCATAAACATGGATAAACTTTCAGTCAACTGAACTTTTGTTAAACAGTGGAAATGTAGTCCTTGCTATGGTTAATTGCAAAACTTTCATAAGTAGGGCATCCACTCATAAGAAAAGTAGCATGTGCCTGAGCAGTCTTTGAAGACAGAAACCTGGGAAACTATTCATCATAATATTCTCATTGTATTTTAATAGCAGCTGGTAACCAAGCAGATTGTGTCAAATATTATTCTGTTTTCTTTAAGTCTATGTGCACTACTATCAGTATGTAATAATTTCTGATCCTGATTCATATCTTTCAAAATCATTTTCTTTATAATTAATATCTGGTGTGAGGTGCTGCTTGTACTCTGTTTATTTCGTATCTCATTACAGAGAAGTTTTAATTCTTTAAAAATTTAAACTCTTTCACATTTTGTCTCTACACCACCTTTTTTTGTTTTTTGACTTTTAATTACAGTGCCTGGGCTGTGCATAATTGTTGGTAGCTTTTCAATATTTGCTTATACTTAATTATGAACATGAGAGATTTTTTCCACATGTAGAAATCACATTTCTTTTGCTCTTGTTATTCACCATGCAATGTCATGTTCTCATGTCATTGTTTTATGATTTTTGGTTATCTGTATTCCACATCATAACATCATGTAGTGCACTGGGAGTTAAACTGTTAATGATCCAGATCCAGGAACCTGTCCCAAAGAGAAGAATTACATTCCCTAGGGGGCTTTATGGTCAGAAAGGAGATACAACTGCTGGCAAGGTCTGTGATGTGCTCTTCTTTGTCAGGTTCTCCTCTCTGCTGCTCAACCAGACTGTGCATCTCACCTCAGCTTTATGGTGAGGCCTATCCACTTTTTGGACACTCTCTCTCATTACATTTGATTTATTGGCTTCAATTCTAATTATATTGTATTATAGTACGTTATCTTGCATTCCAATACTATATTTAGTAAATTAGTTTGTTTCTCCTCAGATCATTGCTGCTATTTTTAATTATTTTGGGGACCCCTGTTTCCCTTTTCCAGAGGTGTGGATTTTATGAAATCCCTCCACTCTGCTAGTCACGGAACCAGGCCAAACTAGCCCATAAACTTTTGATTTCTAACATCACAACAGGTTATGCATGATGTTAGACTAAAGAACTGGATAACTAAACCACTCTCCTCCTACTAAGTGCTCTGCCTTCTGTTCTTGACATTCACAACTTTGGCTTCTTTAATTAGCGATACTAAATTATCTCAGTCACTATTGAGTGTCATGTCTGTATTAATTTACTTTAAGTACAATTAACTCTAAATAGACTGGATCTATAGCCTCAGATTTAAAGTAATTTTGGAATCTCTTGAAAAGTGATGACATGCCAAGTTCCACCATCACCAAGAATACGCTTCAGCAAGGCATTTAACCACGTTTGTCTCAAACATGTAACTTAGTGCCTGGCCATGAACTGATTTCAAACTAGCTTGCTGAGTTGCAGCTTTAAGTTCTGTAGCTTAAAGAGGAAATCCATTTTATTTCTTCAAATTCTACCAAATTTTGATAGCTTAAGTGTATGGTAGAACCCCGCAGAAATACTTTCTGCAAATAAATGATACAGCACATTGATTTTTTCAGATAGCACTACTTAGTACATGGAGTTTTCCCATTCTCCTGTTCTGTTGTATGAATCTTGTACATGTATTCATCCACATGGACATGCAAACACGCATAATTCTTGGAAAAGAAACTTCAATTTTAACTGAATATTGCTCTTCTAAATATTGGGCAAACAAATATAAAGAAAATGGTTTAATGTTAATAAATCAAACCAGATTCAGGTCTTAATAATCACTTAACAACATATTCAACGTCAACACATAAGGACTTTCACTCTGTTTGCTCTATTAACAATGTTTAACTGTTAGTCAATCTTTTGGAAAAACATTCACATTAAAACTCTTCTACTCTCTATAAAAAAGAAATATTAAAAAGGATATTACTTCATTTATTTCAAGGAAGCATCCTAAGCAAATAATATTTAAAACCTTCATGAATCATGACAAAATGATGAATGACAAAATTTGTGGTTCGAGCCTTTGATTTGATTTTGCTTTTGCATTTGAACCCAATGTTGAGAACGGCAGATGAATTTTGATGCTTATCAGTGTAGCAATTAGATCAATACAATGGAAAGAGGTGTTTCACCAGAAGTACAATGACAGAAGAACTGGCATGATAGAAAGGTGCTATAAGGGAATAAGATTGCTCACCTGCATCAGAAGATTCCAGGTTTGCAGAGGAAGAAATCCTTCCCTAGTGGTAGTCAGCCCTTAAATAGGGTCTAAGAGAGGTGCAGCCAGGCTCCACTCCTTCTAATCACACTCATGAATTGCCTTCACCTGTGCTCCCAGGGCTGACCTGGTCCTTTCCCCAGGTGCTCAATCAGTGGTTCAGGCCATGACTCAACAGTTACCATACACTCAAACAAGCTATTTCCTTGAAAACATTTACCATAAATCTGACACATTTTGAAAAAAAAAAAAAAAAAAAAAAAAAAAAAGATAGTGGTTTTCCCAGGTCTGCTTCCCTTGCAAGTCACTTTCTAAACAAAACCCATGAAAAAAAGTAAGAATTTATATTAAAAATATCATTCATCATCATATGAAGCTCTTTCCTAACATATCAAAGTTTCATTCAGGCTGCAATCACTATAAATATTTCTCTCCCCTTCTGCTCCCTCCTTTCTCCCAACTTTGGGTGTTTTCTATGATTCTGTGTCATGTGAGGTAAAATGTCAATATGTGTAATGACACAGCACAGTGAAAACAGATATTTTAATATTCATGTAAACTCATGTAATTGTAAATTAAGCTGCACCACCCGCTATCATAACATACTTCATGTGAAAAGATGCTAAATTTACTTGACCTACTTTCATCTTCATGTTTAGGAAACAGGGTATAAGAAATAAACAAAGTAGTTGTGCTTCATGCAGGAGATGATTATTGTTTGAATTTATGATTCATGCCTTGAGCAAGATTTTGTTTGTGGCCTCATTTGCAACCATAATTTACAACTTTACTAGGGATATACTGTGTATTTGGGAGGCTATATATTAGTCATGCTTTGTTCTGGAACTGTTTTCTAGCTTTAGGTGTAATATTTTCTAAGTTATTTTTTCGTTTTTTTTTTTTTTTTTTTAGCTATAAAATTTCTTGGCATAACATTTACTGTAGTAAATATGGATATATATATCTTTTAAAATTGCAATTCCCCTTAGGGATGTCCTCTTGTATTTACATCAATGCTCTTGTTACAGCCAAATCTAAAATGTGTTTAAGGGAGTTTTTAATTCTACAAACAAGCCAAAATGCAAGAAGAATTTATTCTTTCCAGTATTTCCAAATCATTGTTCAGCATTTAATAACGACAGTATAATTTTAGTTAAGCTCAATTTTTAGCTTAGAATAACTGATATAGCTTCTATCTGATAGATTTATGGAGCCTAACAAAGTCATCTTTTCTGGTAAAGATGATAATTACAGAATTATTATATGGTAAATTATGTTGATCTACTTCAGGTCTAAGATCCATTAGGGATGATGTTTTTGTGAGGGACTTAAAATAACGTTGGGCAAGATAATAGGTTGTCTACTATGTGCAGAGTATAATCATGCACTGCAAAGAAATGGTCATTACAAACTGGACTTTCCTGTCTTTAATGTTTATGAATCTATTATTCTCCTTGGATCACTGATTTACTGTGACATTCCTGTGACTCATCAGATAAATTCATAACTAGTAGAATCATAGATTATATGCCTGATCTTTATTCTTTTTGTAAAGCACGTGTCTTTCCAAATCCAGACTGTTTACAAATAATATGTATTTCTGAGTCACATAAATACTGTACTAACCCTTAGGTGATAGGAGTGCAGTAATTTCATCTTTGTGTATTGTCTTTCTAAAAGTTGTAATTCCTAACCATACCATGGGAAACACTTTTTGTTGTTGTTGTTTTAATTATATACGGGACATCCATAGGAATCTGTGCTCCTGGAACACCACACACAGATCCTCTCCAGTGCAAAGACCCTGCCCTGGTCTTCCCGGGGTCACTGTCTTCTCCAGCACGTACTTCCTAAATAAATGCTATGCTGGAGCTGACCCTGGGCTCCTTTTCCTTGCCTGGGTAAAGGTATTAAAATCTAATACGAGTAAATTGTGCTTATGTTCGGAAAACTGATAGCTCAATCATCATTCATGCATTTATTTCATTCTTCTGCTGTGTTTATGGACTTTCAACTTCATAAAATGTTTAAAGAGATGCTGCTCACTTGAATCTGAGAAGAATGTAACAAATATCTCCAAACTCCATTTTATTGTCTATTCTCTTTAATCCCAGGGAAGAGAAAAAAAAATAATAAAAAATAAAATAAAAAAAACCCAAACCAACAAAAAACAGAGTATCTAGTATCTACTGGGAAGGGAGGATTCCTTGTAGTAATTCCAATTATACACTCCATTGCCATGGCATCACATCTGATGATGATAACGGTGGAGCTGATGGCCCTACTTATTCTCAGTGGCAAATCCTAAATTAGTAATGACCATTTTTCCAGTTTTACTATCTTCCTGAAAAGAAATAAAAAACACCAATAAAAAGTTTTTCAGCTTTTTTTTTTTTTTTTGTCCAAACAAACTCGTGGAACTTAAAGACAATGATACATGGGAGATTATACTCTTATTGACTAGATTTAGAGTCTTATGGAATACATCAAATCACTTTTCAAAGACAGAATCATTTCACCTATTTGTGAGAGGTAAAATTCAAGAATATTAAATGGGAGAAAATTACTGAATGATAGGAAACTGCCATCATAATATGTGCTGCTTAGTGCTTGAACATTCTAACTATAAAGCTAATTCTATTAAGAAAAAGGGAGTAATATAACATCATTTAATATTCACAATATGCACGTATTGAATGGAAGTATATGTAGAATGTAAGGCCCTATTTCAGCATAAATGAAATTTTAATCACAGTATTCCTATTGATTTTAATAGGATAATTCTTCTTTTCACATTTATGCATGTGCATAATAAGTAATATACTAATGAATATATTTTAAAATAACCTTGATATTACTTCCACAAAAAAATTAATGAATATCTTTTAGATTTCCTAAGTGCTACATATTCTAGCTTTCTTAAGCGCTTCCTCCTCACCTTGTGGGACTGTTCCTCCAAACCAAGTTGCCTACAAAAATCTATTTTATTCTGTTAGCTGTGTCAGGTCCTCTGCTTTGTTATTAGGGCTTTGTGAAAATAAGCGAGAGCAAATTTTTTTTTAATTAGCATTTTCCCAAGGATTGTAAATTTTATGCTGATGTAGAAATTAGTACTTAGACAGGAAGGAAGGAAATTTCAGGAAACTCTAGAATTGGCTACATCACAGATTCGTGTTTGAGATTTACAAATAGAAAGAAAACACTGACTTGAGGGCATGACAAAGAGAGGAAAATATGAAGAAAACCACAGGATCTTAATACGCCTGCCATGGTCTACCTAAGGTTTCGTCTCAGACTTCTCTCAGTTCTTGTTTTTACATTGCAGCCACAAGGTTGATTGGTAGATTAGGTGAGGAATCTTTCCGTTTTGGTTTGTTGTTGTTTTTTGTCTGTGTATTTGCTTTGTTTTGTTTTTAATAAGAGTAGAAATGTAAAACAATTAAGAAACTACTTTCTTCCAGCTGAGTGAATTAACTTCTTAGGACTGTGGAAATGAGGAGGGAGAGAGCTCACCAGGAATGAAAATAGAATAGTTACACTAATCAATTGTATAAAAATATATAATGCTTAAAAGTAAACACCAAGGCCAATTGTAGGTGTAAATACATATGCTTATTTTAGAAATTAATTTTCTAGACTATTAATGATGTTTTAGTAGTAAGTGGTAATATAAGGAGTGTGTCATGAAGATATTTGAAAATATTAGGCCTAATCACCCATGTTTCTCCCATAGCATTGGAAAATGGTGCCAATACCTTAAAAATGACAGGTATAAATATCTGCAACAGCAGTGTAAATTTTTTTTTATTTCAGTAAGCATTTTCAATGTTACTGCCTTTACATAATTGTACCTTAATGTGAGGGGAAAAAAAGAGGCCTATCGTGATCCATTGCTCTTTGTGTGCACTTTAATGGAAAAAAAAAAAAAAAATAAAAATCTTTCTATAAAAACACTGCTTAGCTTTAATTGAGCAAAAGGGTAGATATGGGGTCTGGACTTTCAGCTTGTAATTTCTGTAGACAGGTTAGGTTGCTGTGTGATGATCCTAATTAAATTATATAAAGCATTGGGCTAGATAAACCAAAGTAACTGCTCCATCAGTTCACCGGGTGAATCAACCATATGAAGGAGTCTGAAATTGTTCATACATTCCTGCTCTTTTTATTTTTTTATTTTTTTTCCTGTTATGTGTGCCACACGGTACGATTCTGGGAAGCTGATGTTGTCACTTTTGGTCCATAGGTGGCAGCATTGTAAGGTTTTGTAGCTTCTTAAGCTTCACTGAAGATTTTTGATCTCTTCAAACCTCCCCCATTCACCCACGCTATGTGATCAGGCCTGAGTTAACATCATTACATACTCACGTCAGGTAAAATAAAATGGAATGAAATGTTCAGCCTAAAAATTATGCTCCCATTGAGCTTTCTCTTTTCTTTTTCCTTTTCTTCTTCTTTCCTCTTCCCTCCTTTCCCCTCCCCCTTGAAACGTACATGCTAAGGAATTCAGAATCTTTCAGGCTTGAAATCACTTCCTTATTTTTCATATATGTGCTTATTTCGCTCAAGATGATTTTTTGTTTACTTTTGAGGTTGCAGCAATCCTAGGCATTGAATGATTCTGGTTTCCAGTGGGCTTCTAGACAAACTATCAAGAAGTGAGAGAACTATGTTTCATAATGACTTAGTATATAGAAACACCTTGGCACTGAGGACTCACTTCCCTAGCTCTTACATAAGCTAGTTCTATTTATTTCAACTCTTAAAGTTAGTGGTAATACTTATATGAGCAGTGGACATTGAATGGAAGATTAGACAAAGATTACAGATTACTTTTTGGTTACGTTATTTTTTTTAATCTATTTTTTTCATTGTGTTGTATGTTGCATATCATCCTTTCTACTGTCACAAATAAAGATATCATGAGGTCATACATTTTTTAGTCTTCATTCCTTTATCCGTTTTTCCTTCAGTTACCCAAGGGAAAGATATTCTGAAGTAGAGATTGAAAGAATTGTTAAAGTATTATTGAAAATACAAACAAAAATTGTTTCTTTAATAAATATAATTAGCTGTATATATTGCATTTTTCGGAGCTAGCACCGATGTTAGGACCAGCTCTTTAAATAAAATAGGACCTCTGTAGTCTCTGGAGAGAACATGCATAAAGCAAAGTAAATGATTTTCTGTCAACACTAAGTAGACAGGTGCTTACATTGAACAGCATTCTAATATGTCTCTGAATATTTATGCCTTCTTTTTCAAATGCGTTGCCCATGAATGTCACAGCTGTCAAGCGTCTGTATACAAGAAGATAAAAAATGAAATTAATAAAAGGCATATCTACATTTCATTTGTTTAGGCCAGTTTTTTCCTATTGCGTTTTGCAGAGTTTAGCAATGTTAAGATGCTTGGACATACTGGTATATTCTAAGGGGCTGAGTGAAAGACAAAGCAATTTGTTGCATTTTGTGTAGGCACAGGTACACTTCCCATTATTTAAACTAGACATAATCAATGAAAACAATGATTAAAAGTGCTACAGGGTTTTCCTTTATTTTATCTTTTTGCTTCACAGTTGAGAAACCTTGGAAGAGAGGTTTAACAGTTCAGTGCTGCCCCAAATAACAATCAATTCAGGATTGGGTGGTGGGGCACTGGAACAGGTTGCTCTGAAAAGCTACGGATGACCCACCTCTGGAGGTGTTCAAGACCAGGTTGGAGGGGGCCTGGAGCAATGTAATCTACTAGGCAACAAACCTGCTCACAGCAAGGGGGACTGGAAATAGATGATCTCTTCCAACCCAAGCTACTCTATGATTCTATGACTCAATGAGTTGTAAATTAAAAGGTTTTTTTGATGAGGTAAGCTTGTCTCTGCAAATTCTAAACCAAACTATGCTATGTGCAAGCACAAGTGAGACATCACCCTCATGTGAAAACAGGCAATGGAGAACAGGTTTGCTTCAAAAGTAGTTCTAGAAGTCTGAAGGCTACACATATTAACATAATACATAAGGTGAAGAAGATGCACAGATGCACCTTTGTGTGAAACATACTGACAATAACATGACTTCCATTTTATACATTACAGAATTGTGAGACCTTTCCTATGAGGAAAGGTTGAGGGAACTGGGTTTGTTTACCTTGGAGAAGAGAAGGCTCTGGGAAGACCTCATTGTGGACTTCCAGTCTTCGAAGGGAGCATATAGATAGGAGGGGGCATGGCTGTTTACATGGGTGGATAGTGACACGACAAGGGGGAATGTTTTTAAACTAAGACAGGAGATATTTAGGTTATATATTAGGAGGAAGTTTTTCACCCAGAGGGTGGTAACGCAGTGGAACAGGTTGCCCAGAGAGGTTGTGGATGCCTCATCCCTGGAGTCATTCAAGACAAGGCTGGATGTGACACTGGGAAGCCTGGTCTAGTGGTTGGCGACCCTGCACATAGCAAGGGGTTTGATCATTGTGGTTCTTTTCAACCCAGGCCGTTCTATGATTCTATGATTATATAACCTTTCCCAAATTGACTTAACTCAGCATTATTCACCTAGCATGCAATTAAAGTTTCTTAATATGGGTTTTTTCATTGTATCTGTTCTCTATCCACTACGCACTTGAACTGCTCCTCAACATTAGTGAGGCTTTCCACGCAGGCTACTTGGTACACACATGCAAATGTAGGTGTCAGTTATGGTGCAGCCTCTTGTCCTTAGTAAACGCATTAAGTCTGAGATTAACATTGAGGTGCTCAAGACTTACTTACCATCTCCCCATGAGCTCAGGAGACAGACCTGTTCCCATTAAATTAATCAACATACCATTCAAACAGAATGATTCAAGCTATTGCAAAACAAATTGGCAATGATCCCAAAAATTTAAATGACGCACAATTACTGTGAAATCAGTAATATTTATATGTTTTCTCACGATACCTGATAAGAAGTGATACATTTCCCCAAATATCAAAGTTTCCAAGATGTATAAATAACATACAGTATAAGCCTCCACACAACAGGAAGTCCAGATAGCGGCTCTGTAGTCAGGTATGTGCACATTCTTAAATGGAGAATATACCCATAGCAAAAACTGTATTGTGCTTTTATGATCAATTTTCTGTCAGACAGTAAATCACCTTGTGGCACTTCCTCTCTCAGAAAATTTGTCCCAACTAATCAGCAACAGAGAAGACAGCAGGCAGTACCTTTTGAACCAGGACAGAGTTCCAGAACTAAGGACACCAGGGATTATGATGTAATGGGATCATCAGCAATGATGTTGGCTGGAATTTTTCAGACAAACTGATGTGTAGGGGAAAATACTGATACTTCAAAAACAATGTTTCTTAAAAGCACATCTCTTGACAGACTCCAGCAAGCCTGTTTTTCCTGTAAGGTGTAGAAAACACTGTATCCGGAAATATCTGGAAATCTTTAGTTCTCAAATGCACTACCCATAGAGATACAATGCTTACTTCCCATTCTAGCTCCAAATACTTGGAGAAGATAACATTTGGAGAAGAGCACATTGTGAAAGTGCAAACTTCCAAATTAGATTGCAATTCCTAACAGTATATGTCCAGAAAAGTGGTAGAGGTGTCCCTGTTTTCTCCTTAAAAAAATGCATAGATCACAAAAAAGCAGATGTGATATATAATTAGCATTGATACCAACTTTGAAAGATTCAGGAATTCATAAAAGTAGTGTCTCCTATAGAATTATGTTAGCCCACAACATCAGAGGCGGATGTTGCTGATAAGGCAGTAGAGACTGAATTTTCCTGCCACTATTTTGCTACATTTTGTTGCCGTATAAGGGCAGGAGAGGAGCAATCTGTCAGGAAGGTATCTGACATAGAAGTGAGTTTGAAGCAAAGATGTAACACTGAATTCCTCCATGTGAAAAAAATGGCACCCACTGATGTTCATTGACACTTGCTGAGCTTTTATGGTGACCGAGTAGTGGGTGTGAGCATGGTGGGGTGTGGCTGATACATATCAGCAGTGACACAAAAAACAAACCACGTTTGCAAATTTTTATGAGCATGGCATGAAGGTGCTTGTTCATTGCTGGTGAAAATTCATACTTAACAGTGGCAACAATGTTGAGGAACATTATTTTGTAGCTGAGAATTTGCTCTGTTAAATAGTATTATTGTGCAGTTTGTATAAGTTTCCATGGAAATAAATAGGAGGCATTACTTTAGGTGTAACTTATGTATATCCACACATTTAACTAGTTACTATAATACAATTTAAAAGAAACTACAATCTAGTAGAAGAAAGCATGAAACTACTGTACTCTGATTCTTTCTGGAATAGCAACTCTTAGAATGTGATGCTTCTGTTGCCGCTGGCAAACAAGGTCAAAGTAGAAATGATTAAATCTGAGAACAGAAAAGATCTGGTTTTCTTTCATGCTAAGTTGAATCATGGTTTAGAAAATGGAAATGGGCTGACGTGATCAGAAAGATATCTGAAATATAGGAACGAGGAAAATATCCTACAAATAATCTCTCATGTTTTAAAGTGAACAAATAACATTTTTTAAGATAGCTTCTTCAAAACTTAAAAATTACACAGTTTCACTTCAGACTTTTTCATTCATGATTATTTTTTAGGGATATATGTTGGTTGTATGTATCTGTTGTGGCTATATTCTAATTTATTTTTGATCTGGTTACATGGCATATCTAGTAGTGAAAAAATGGCATTAGGTGGCAGAGATCGGACATGGAATGCGCTTGTGCTAAAACATGAAGGTCCTGATATGTACTCTCATTGCGTTACAAAGATGGTGAAGGCTCTCGAGGGGAAGATGTCTTAGGAGTGGGTAAATACCTTGGTTTGTCCAGCCAGAAAAGAAGACTCTGAGGGGAGGCCCAATCATGGCCTACTGCTCCTCACAAGGGTCAGGTTGGATATCAGGAAAAGGTTCCTCACCAGAAGGTGGTTGTGCACTGGAACAGTCTCTTCAGGGCAATGGTCATGGCACCAAGCTGCTGGAGTTCAAGAAGGATCTGTACAATGCTCTCAGACATACGGTCTGATTTTTGGGTGGTCCTTTATGGAGAAATAGGAGGAAAATCATTTTTACTTTGAGGATGACAGAGCACTGGAACAAGTTGCGCAAAGATGCTGTGGAATTTTCTTCTCTGGAGATACTCAAAACCCACCCAGATGCTTTCCTATGCAACCTACTCTAGGGAACCTGCTTTAGTAGGTGGGTTGGACTAGAAGATCTATGGAGGTCCCTTCCAATCCCTAAGATTCTGAGATTCTTTGAATTGTAAGGTTGGGTGGTTGTTTTTTTTTTCCCATTTTTTTTAATGTTTACTTTCTTACCAGCACTTGAAAGAGAGAGAACCATTTGCTGATTTGCTTTCTGAATATATTTTTGATGAAATCTGTGCTATAAGACTGATATAATATAGAATTGTTTTAAAATAACAAACTCTGTTGTTAGTCTGGGCCTGAATTTCTCTGGATCAGCAGTTCATTTATATTTTCACATCTAACTGCCTTCAGCTATAAACTTCAGGTCCCTAGAAAAGGAAGGCTGGTGTCAGCTGACTGCATACCCTAACCATTGCTATGCTTTAACTGCCATTAGGCCCATTGTGGTGTCCTGTGTCTCAGTACAACAGAGGAAAACTCTGACTTCACCAAATTTGAGTATTTCTTTGCTATTTACATTAATAGAGTTTTGTATGGTTAGAACTGGAGCTGTGTGGGAACATTTCACCTTTTAGGCCTTATTTAAATAAAAGCTTGAGAAGAGTCCAAGGGGTTTCCGCTTTCCAGCAGTACCACGACTTCAGGGGAAATTGTCTCTCATTTCAGCTGGATGGCAAGGCAAGCGTCCGCCTCATCTTTCAGATTAGGCTTCAGTCCTTGGCCAGGTATTTTCCCTGTTGCCACAAAATTGCAAATAATCCACAGAGAGCATTTCATTGCCTACTGAAACCGTTTGTACATCAGTCAATGCAAAAGTAACACCTCCTATTTATTTCCATGGAAATTACAACAGATGTAAAAGTACAATAACACTATTTATAAAGAGAACTTTCAGCTACAAAACTTTCAGCATAGACACCATGATTAGACGTGCATTTTCACCAGAAATGAACAAGAGCCTGCATGTATGTCACGCTCATAAAAATATGCACCAGCAGAGGTGACCTACTGTCACTGCTGCTGAAAAACACCATCCACTGCCTCTCTGCGCTCACATCCATAAATATCCATATAGTTTCCATAAATGTTCAGAAAGCTATGATAAATGTCAATGGGTACATGGAGGAATTCAACTGCATACCTTTGCTCGGAAAATATTCCATGTCAGACGCCATTTTGTCAGAGTTCCCCTCAGATGCCATATGTTGCATGGCAACAAAATGTAACAGAATACAGGCAGAAAGGTTCAGCCTTTACTGCCGTACCACCAACATCCACCTCTGATGTTGTGCCAAAACTATAAGATAAGAGGCATTTTGAAGCAGCCATTGTAGATTCATATTCTATTTATTTAAATAATAGATTCATCAGTCATTGTAAATATGTGAATCTCAAAAGTTTCAGTGGACCATTAAATTGAAAAAGAATCAAAATGCAATGTTTAATTTAAAAAGAATTTTTTTTTTTTTAAGACATTTCTTAAATTAAATTTCTTCTGCAGGTAATTTGGCAAAAAAATTAATTTTAGTTTTCATTAATCTAGACGTTAGACAATGATTTTGGTAAAAAAAAAAAAGTCAACTTTATTTAGAACATAGGTGCTGTTAATATGGAAACTTTCAATAGTTCTGGACAGGATATGAAAATAGAATTAAAGTATTTGAAAGAGTAGAAAGAGAGTAGGTACAAATATAATTACATGAATTGGAATTTGACAGGCTCTTTAGAACCAGAAAATGTCAACATGCTCTTTAGCAAGATAGTTCTATTTAATCAAATAGATTAAACAAATAAATAAATATATATATAGCGGCAAACCTTCATTCTTTACCACTGTGATCTCATATTTCCTATTGGGATCTATATATGGGATGTAGATTCCTATAGGATCTCCATATCCTATTAGGAGGGATAACCTCCTCTTTCAAAGGATTTTTTAAAACTTGTCTATTTCTGAAACAGAACAATGATGCTGGTAATCTTCACTCTTTTTCCCCAGTAACTTTCCTGTTCAGAAACAACTCTGCTGTGAGAACAAATTCCCCTGCATTAAAAATCCATATAATTTTCTTTTCAGTTTTCAAGAAAAATTCAAATATGTAATATATTTACAGTGCATTTATATTCAAATTTTATTTTACCATGCAAATATATATTGAACCAATTACAATAAACTGTAATTTTACAATATTATTACAACCTGGCATATTATATAAAGTGCACAAACATCTCCAGTGACAGAATCTCTTCCTTAATGCATTTTCTCACAGTAGTTTCTACTAGGTTCTAAAAGATCCATAACCATTAAAAATTCTGGGATAATTGGTATCCAGAATTATGCTTCCAGCACAGTGTCTACTAGTAATTCTGTATAAATATATAAGATTTATTTTAACATGTAACATACCATTCTTTCGACTTACTCAGAGCACAGTATCATGGAAAGGAATTCTGCATGCTGGTGGCACTGTGTAACTTTCTTTATGAGAAATGGTATGATACCCCATTTTCCGAAGGTTTAAAAAGCATTAGTATCATCTTAAATATTGCTGTTAAAATATGAAATGTTTTTATGTTATACAAATATGTAGTTTAGGCTCATTTGAGCAAGTATCAAGAGGTGCAGGAGAAGATTTGTATGTAAGGAACATTACACTTATTCCTCTTGGGTGGTTGACAATTAGTATCAAAATCCATTTACATTACTAGACAGATGGAAGTATTTGAGTTGTTCAATGAAAAAAATAACAAGGCTCATTATTCACTTCTCCCATTTCCCAGGACTATCTTTGGTTTAATTTTCAATTTAAAATCTTAGTATTTCATACAACTTTCTTAAGTTTAGTATGGAATTGGACCTGTTAAATTCCTATCAGTAAAGATTATGGTACGTTTGAGTTAGTTTATTTTAGTAAACATTCTACCTAAACAAACATACATATGCAAAACCAGGAGGTGTTTCTTAAATCTACTCTCCATTTTATATCATAAGCCTGGATTATAGGTTTACAGCACTGTCCCTCAGAAGTTTGTCAAATAAAAGGACACAGAAAAATCAAGGAAAAATCAATGTGAATCTGCCATCAGAGTTTGTTAATGATGAAAGCATTTCAAGGTTGCTGAAAGTCTGCTATGGTATGCTTCAAATTTTGTTTACTCTAAGCCATGAAAAACTACAATTGTGAGTAGAGAATGTAAAAGCTAAGCACTGATGGTTTCAGCAAAAGTTAACCTGTGTATAAGTACATAAGCTTTTGCATATAAAAATGCATAGAAGTCTATGATTTCTCTGTGAAATATTGAATTGTCATCAACTCATAGGCAAATCTAATAAAATACACTTGTATGATCAAACAAATGAAGAATATTCCTACCATCTGTCGATTTTAGTAGTAGGTTAAACCAAGAACAATAAAAAGACATGACTAGCAGAAAAAGAGTTAAGAGGTTTTATCTACACCAATGGCCCTTTCTTGATCTTTCTGCCATGTTTTCAGTTTGCAAATACACAACCTAATAACATAACACTACAAAGGCTGCTAATCCCAGGCACTTTGAGAAAAAGGAATACTCAGAAATGATATTTTTACAATAAGGGAAAAATAAAATTACTGTTCTGGAAAACATAATATACAAGAAAATGGAGTAGATTTTTTTGAAATAATAGCTTTCTGCTTTTGTGTAACAATTTGAGGTTTGGGGGGGAACAGCTAGGTGGTACTGCTATGTGGTTTGTGGTGTCTTTAAACACCACAAAGGCTTCAACGGACTGATAGAATTCTTTGACTCTCAGAAGGCTAGCCATAGACAAGAGTATGAGCACATCTGTCAAACAGCAGAAACAAGATTCAGTAGGTACATGCATGTAACTGGGACAATAATAGATTCTGCATTTAAACACTGATATGAAAATAATAGACCATGAATACATATCATTATAATTATCTTTGATTCATTTAGGAGAAAATTAATATTTGATATAACAGTTAAAGAAAAAAACATCTAAATTCCCCAAACCACCAAGTGCATAAAAAACTGTTTGGTAGAATTTAACTCCATTAAAGATATTATCAAATATGCGGATAAGCAAATTTTAATCAATCCACACATACTTAACAAAACCTTTGTAACTAACTAATAAAAAGAGGCTATAGCTCTGTGGTTGCTTTTCTCCAAGGTGATGTTTTTCTTTTAATGTTGTATGTTGCCTGTTACACGAAAATATTTGGCTAATTGTACAAAAACTCCATCATGTTTAGTGCTATTCAAATAAAATCATTCTTGCCCAGGCAAGACCTTACATTTTTTCATAGTGAGGAAAACAACAGAAGAGGACAGCATTGAAATGCTCTCTGGACATGCATAGATAAGATCAAGTAGAACTAGATGATATTTGAAGTCCCTTCTAATATAAGCCATTCTATCATTCTGTTTTTTTCCTGAGTTTCAGGGCAGAAACTTTTTCTCATACAGAATGACGTAGGACTTTTATTAGCCACACTGAAAAAAAACGGCAATGCTTTTAAAATGTCTTAGTTCAGTTCTACATGAATTTGCCATGGTACTTGAACACTGATAACCTGAACCAGCTTGGGCAAGACAAACTTCTGCTTCCAGGACATGTAAATATTTTTATTTACAAATCTGGAACAGGAAAGTCAGCATTTCTGTGAAACACTGCATTCAATTGATTATAGAACTCCTAGATTATTTTTTTTGCGGGGAAGGGGGGGTTGTGAGTGGGGACGGGAGGGGGGACAAAGGTCATGAGTACAGGGTGTGGTAGTGAAAGAGGTAAGAAAGAAAATTACAGAAAGGCTGTGAAAATATGAAGGGAAAGTTAATATTCTCCTCTCACTAAAAAACAGCCAGATTGAAGTTTATTTTCTTCAGAAAATGTAATTTGCACGTTTCTCAAGTTCCAGCTAGGGCACTGCCATAATTCATCTCTGCTTTTTGGAATGCTAACCTTTCTCCTCCCAAATCATCTTTTATTTTTTAAAAAGGACATATACATTTCCTGTGTTTCAGTTCCGCAACATGTCAGAAAAGCTGTTTGGGTTTTAACTGATTTATTCCAAGTGATTTGGGTTTTTGTGGTGTTGGTGCTTTAACATAGAACAGTTTCTTCTTGAAGATGTTTTGTATGTTCATGAGAATGATTTCTTATATCTGAGTTTTTAAATTTTTACAGAACCTAACTTACATGTGTCCTCAGAACTGCCACATGTACGTTTCTTGATCTGGTTCCTGGTAACTGATTAAGGGTGCTCTGAAAAGCTGGAATAATTCTCATCAGCTTCTATGGATAATGGAGTCTACAAGAATTGCTCTAGATACAGAGCAACTTTGGCAAATCTCATTGTTTTAAAGTTATATTGCAACATAAATTTAGCTGGAAAGTACTGTTCAATTTAAGACAGAAGTACTGCAGTGCAGTACTGAAGAAGAAAAGCAATAAAGCTTCGTACTTTTCTTCTCATAATTGATGATTTTCTAATGAAGAAAACAAACATATAGAATGATCTTTAAAATGGATGAATAATTCAAAGAATGAAACATTTGTGCTCTATATATTTCAGATTATGACACTTTCTAATATTTTGCAGAGACGTGGATGTCTTGAAAGATGTCTCAATTTTCTAACAAAAGGAGTAATTTTGACTTAGAAGTAGATTTAGCTCTTGTAAGCTAGGGAAACTTTCATTCAAACTTAAAAATATGATGTATTTATTTATTTGTTGTTTGTTACATGGTAAAAAATTTTATAGATTTTCTTTGGGCTAATTTTCTTTCAGATGTTGTATGCATTAGTTTGCTGATCTGGTTCCATTGCTATTTGTAAGTGACCAAAATAAATTCTGGTTTGTTAGCTAGTCTTTGATACTAAAAATGCCTCTGTGTGTTAAAGACATGTATTTGGATACTTTAAAATTACTGAGAGATAAATGATACTTCATGATTCTCTGAGATATATTAATTTCTTGTTGTACTATAAAAGATGATTCTAATTTTGAATATTTTTCAAATTCTTAGTTCTGATGGGAAAAGATGAATTACAGTCATAGTAAAAACTGCTCAGAATAGGAGGACAGATTAAAAGACAGTAAAGGAGCATGTCCAAGAAATATGAAGACAAAGGAAAAAAAAACAACGAATCTTTAAAAAAAAAAAAAAAATCTGGTCTGAGAGAGAAATCCCTGTTAACCAAGTAGTGCATCTAGCACAAAGGCCAAATTATGCAAGAGTGATCTAATTTAAAGAACCTTACGGAGGAGAATAGAGCATTAAATTTTATAAAAAACAATCTGTATCCTACAATAGAGATACTGATGTTGGCATCTATAGATGGCACTGAACCACTGGAGGATGTTTCATCCTGGAGAACACAGAATGAAAAACCATTCAAGTAGAGTAACTAGCTGACTAAACTCTGTACTTTACAGTCTATAAAAAGTGTTAAATGTCATACAGACAAGGACTTCCAATAAATAAGTTAATGTAATCATTCTTTCTCTGCTTTATTTAACTCAAAAGACTATAAAGTTTCAGCTGAGCAGTGCAATACTGCTCAGTGAAGAAGAGGTGCCTTTAACGTGTCAGCTTCAGCAGAGTTCAGGTCAGAATAGGACATTGTTTCTTTAAGATTGTCTTGTTCTAATACCACCACTCTCCCTTTGGAAAATATTGGTGAGAAGTGGAGAGAGAGCCTAATAAAGACAGTGGTAGATTTAAGTGTCACCACCAGCAGCCATGTTTATTTTTGCATATTTGATATAGGTATGCTGCACCCTTCTAGATGTTTCTGCTAGAGAAGGTAGAAAATCTTGGCTGTGCACTTCCTGTTCTTTGTGATGAAACTGTTGACTTACCCGTGTAATTTTAAGGGAAGAAGCTGGATTCTTCATCTCTTTTGCTCTTAGCAGTGGACCTAAAGATAGAGAGATGTTAAGATAGCTTTTATTTTATAGTAAAGAGCCCTTTGATTTCTGACCAGAAGAGTACATTACACTAATTTGACTGTTAATTTTTAGTGAGGCCATCACAGCAATTTGTAAGGTATCAAGAATTAAATGTAATATGCCCCCTCAACCAAAAAGCATTTATTAATGTTTATCAGGAAGCATTCAGACAGACAATTCAAATCTCTCTCATCTAGTACCAGTATAAAGAAAAAGGTTTTTTTGAAAAAAAGTTTGTCAGATGCATAGACAGGTCATGTATTGAAGAGTTTAGATAGATGTTATGAAGTAGTGTTTACTTTTCAGTGCACACAAATGCCTCCCTAATTTACCCTCAACATCAAATCCCACTAAACTACTATGGAGTTTTAAGGATTCTCTCTCTTCTCTTTTGTGATGGTAATTCAGGCCCATCATGGGCAGCAAAGTTATAAGTATAGTCATTTGAACTAGCTCATGGGATTTTTAGTAAGCCCTCTAAAAGCTAGATTCAAGCCTTTTAAAAACAACTCTGTTGTGCACTGCCAGGCTATGGAAGGCATGGTGAGGTAGACAAATATAAAAATAAATAGTGAAAAGAGTCTGTGTGGCTTAAAGGTTTCATCATCACTTAACTTACAGAGACAACTAAACAAGTTACCTGATGGTATTTTCCCCATTGCTCTGGATAGCTCAACATGACCTGTACCTAAAACTAGCAATAATCCTCATTCACTAAAATGAATTCACTCAGACTTTATGTACTTCTACATAAATATAAATGTAAGCAATAATGTAGCTATAAAAAGGGCAGATTTCCCACCTTTTGAATTCTTGTATTGAATACTACTTCTGTAGAAAAATATTTTCTTGTATTCCACAAATTTTATGTAGAAAAATATATGCCAAAAACCTTAAAACTTATCTTTGAGATTTCTGTATTGATACTAATGGAGAAAAAAATCCTCACCACTTGCACACTTTTTATTATGTAGCTAGATAACCAAGCAAAAAATATATTATTTTTTCTGGATTTATATTGATTCACCCTGCTATGAAAACAAATTATAGGATATGACATTAAGATAATAAGACAAAAAAAAAAGAAAAGAAAAACAGGGAGAAAACTTCTTTGTTTGCAAATATGAAGCATTAATTGTGTTCCTGCGAGGCAATCTGGACGAAGCTTCTGCTAAGCAAATTAGATATAAACTGAAGGTGAGGGCAAAGGGGTTGCCACAGCGAGGGAGCATCGAGTGACAGGCACTGGGACCTCCGATGCATGGCTTGTAGAGCAGATGTTCACAAGGATGCAGTGATTATTGAACTGGTAATAAAAAAGCATCAGCTTACAGGCAGCCACGATGGATGCTGGTAATTATAAAGTATCCCCTGGGAGGAAAATGACACAAGTCAGCCGCATCTCTGCAATCACAGGGGCATAATTAAAGCTCTAGTAACAGTTGTTAATAGGGTGCAAATAAAACAGGGAGAAAATTTAAACACAGTCTTTTTCTTTTTTAAAGAGACGGCAAAGGACAATGTAATTACAGAGATTGCATGCTTTTTAATTTCACGATGCAGTAAACAAAAGACCTTTAATGTATTTTATACATGCATCTACACACCATATCAAAAAAAACAAGACGTTGACTGTATGATGTGATGGAAGAATAAAATTTTTCTTTTTTTTTTTTTTACAAGAATAATTATATTTTAATTTTTAAAATAAGAAAAACAAAGAAAACGTAAAGTGTATAATTATTGAGCCATTTAATTCTTGCAGGAGAGGAACAGCATCAATAGATATGGTTAGCTATTATGTGTGGTGTTATTGTAGACATGATAATATTAAGGTACTAGGAAAGCAGGTTGTATAAGTCAAGGTATTACCTCTTATTAATGTCAGTGGAAAAAAAACAGTATTTCCCCATTTTTACACTCTTCAGATGTTTTCAGGTAATTTAAAGTATATATTTTTAAATCAAATAGTATAATTTATGGGCTTAGTGATTTATGAACTGTTTGTGCATTTCACATCTAAAACTCTAAGGGTTTTATAATCAATTTTAGGAGAAATCCCTATGAGATAACTAAAAATAATTTAAAATCTAGCTGTCATATATTCAAACTACTAATCAAATCACATTTTGGTACAGAGTGAAGGAAGTATCTTTGGTTTAAATCTTTCTAAATTCAAATATTTTCATCTAATACTATAATTAGTCAAAAAAACATCTATATTTCTCAGAAAATTTTGACAAAGTTTTTGGAATCTCTCTCATCCTCTAATATTCTTCACAAACTTTATTTTCATATTGTTGGTGTATTAACTGGAGTATCATTTTTGCACAGTGGAATTTATCCCAAAAGCAGATCCTACTCAAGAAGACCGCAATTCTTTAATACTAGACTTGAACATGTTTCTGAATCTAAGCTTTGTCATCTTATATTTATTTGTACTTTTGTTTCTTTCATTGTCATGCAGAATGTTTAGTAGTGAACACTCTCAGGGTTCTTTCTTCCTACAGTTTATGCAACATAGAACAGTATAGTTTGACAGCCTCAAGCTCAATTTGTTGTCAGATATTCAAGAACCTTTCTATTGTTTCTGTTTGCATCCAATACATATACCAGTGAGGCCTATTGAGATATTTTTAGTTACTGTTCAATCTGTTTGTTAAAGACAAACAAATTTACCTTTTGTGACCACAATGTAAACAAACACTGAGAAAAAGTTTTTTGTTCTTCACTGACAACACACGCACGTAAGAGGAACTTTCCTTTTCCTAACTCTTACGAGAGCCGAATCTACTTTGTCTCTTGCAGTGTCTCACACTTCCTGGTTCCTTGAAAATACACCTGAATCACCAGAGGTGCAATCCAAATCCTATTGAATCCCTTTGTAATCAATGGATCTCCTATTTCACAATCCGAAAGATTTAGCATACTGATCTATAGCTGAAGTTTGGTTTGCAATTATTAAACAAGGGAGTATTTCACTTTTTTTTTTTGTAGGAATAAATTAACAATTTCCAGTGAGAACTGTGATTAATAGCCACCATTGCTATCTCCAGCATATCAACACTAAGATATTAGAAATCACTGCTAATTATCAATGTTTTATATTGAAAATACAGCTAATATTAATTACAGCAGACAAAAAGTATGTGTAATGTAAAACACTCATGCAGCATTTAATGAAGGAAACCTGGAGACACTTTAATCAGATGCCAGACATTGTGCATGGATATAAAATATTCCTTATTAAAGGATATGAAAGAATCAACACCAGTCATATTATCCTAGGCTTATATTATTTAAATGATCAAAACGTTAAAAATTATGAAGTGTACCATATTCTGATAAACCACTGAAAAAGCATTGAAAGAATAGCATTATTGACTACTTACTAGTTCCCATATGCAAAAAGCTTCTCTTTACTTATGCTTTATAGAAAAAAGAAATAAAAAATCCTTCATTTGAAATACTTTGCTGATTCAGAATGACACTTGAACTTCTGATAATATCAGGTATTAAAAAAAAAATCAAATGACATTATTATCGATTTGTAAATACAGTAAGATTTCTATCCTGAAAATCCAAGTATTTTAAAAGTAGTCACAAGAGGATTTTTCACATGTGGTTATTTACCCCCCAAAAAACTTAGTTAAATGCTGAATAATAAATAGAAGGAACAATTGGACTAAGAAAAGTTAAAGATTTAGCTCCTTGATATATTTGGCTTAGATGCAGAACATGAAACTGATTACATTCTGAATTTATGCTAACTTTAATACAGTAAATTCTACATAGCTCTTTTTTAGCCTGTTCATGTTGCATATGTGTAAGAACTGCTTACATTCTATCCCTGCATCTGACAGAAGACATAAATCCCATTAGATAACAAAGGATTAATAGATTAAATATCCAGCATAAAGAGCACCCCTATAGGTTATGAGTGTGCCCAGTTCTATTGGAATAGCACCTTAAAGATGAAAGGCTAAACAGAGAACATACTGTGTAATTCAGCAGTGTTTCAACACTACTGAAATGGTCTTGCTTATATAGAAATAGAACCTAATATACACAGTATTAGTATATTAACAAAACTGAAGTGTAATGAGTTTTATAGTATGACTACTATCAGATATGCTACCAGACATTAATAAGATTTCCTCCCTGCTGCATAATTATTTGCAAATGACAGAATTATCTGCCTGCAGAAATTTGTGCAATTATTATCAGTCAAATAATAGACTCTATATTCAGGAAATTCACTCACTTTAAGAAGTTTGCCACTAAGTGAAGGAAGGACTATCCTTGCAAATTCCGTAACACCTACTTGATCAAATTTCTCTTTTCAGTGGTACGTGGAGACAGGACGAGGGGAAACGGACATAAGCTGCAGCATAGGAAGTTTCGCATGAATGTGCGTAAGAACTTCTTCACGGTGAGGGTGACAGAGCACTGGAACAGGCTTCCCAGGGGGGTTGTGGAGTCTCCTTCTCTGGAGATATTCAAGTCTTGCCTGGATGCCTACCTGTGCGACCTGGTGTAGGGAACCTGCTTTGGCAGGGGGGTTGGTCTCGATCTCTAGAGGTCCCTTCCAACCCCTACAATTCTGTGATTCTGTGAAATTTCTGTCTAATTCCTGCCCTCTGAGGAAGAAGTAGCAACATCAGAGAAAAGCTCATAGAAGATGATGACTCCACATAACCATTGGATGCTCTCATTCAAAGAAAGTTTGTGAGATAAATACTTGAAATGTAGTAGATAGTACAAGAGCATTTATTTTATTCTTGCTAGCTTTCCTTTCTTCAGAAAGGTGATGATGAGAGTCAGTGCTGCCAATTTAGGCACTTGAATCAGCTATTTTGTAAATCCAAGTTCCTGGTCAGTTTTAATTTTGAACCTGCAGATAAACCTAGGAAAAATGGGCAGTCTTGTTTTCTCTTCCAAATCTTTAGGGGCTTCTTTTTCAGGATTTTTGTTGTACCTGCTCAAAGAGGCGCATCTGTGTCAACAGCTTACAGGCTGGTTTGGTCCAGTTCTGTGACTATGCCAAGAATTTTATCTCCTCAGAACGAAAAGTCCTCTGGGGGGAGAACCTCTTGCACTACATGATGTTATGATACCAATAACCAAAAAATTATAAAACAATGACAATCTGTTCTAAGGATTTCTAGCTCTTATCTCCTACAGAAACAGTAATATGGCCTATTTAAGGATAGCTGGTGACTCCACACACCATGAGTTTGGACTGTGTTGTTGGCTGCAGTTAAAGCTGGTATCTGCCAAAACTAGCTGTGTTTATGCTGAAGCATTTATTGATAGTCATTATATTTTTTACACCATTTGCTGAGATTTTCAATAGAAAAATGCAGGTCTATATTTACACTACTATACTGACATTGACATTCAACATCTTATGATGTCTTTACTTCTGAAACAGCTACCAATTGCTAGATTAATGTTACCGTCTCCAAAACTTCCTAAGATTGCAAGCCAAATTCACATCCAGTTATATTTTATTACTATTACTTACAACAGTCTTGGTACCTGTCATCTTCATCGAGAAAAATGCCTGCTCCAACAGATTATTTTACAACAACCTATATACTACTGAATTTTTTTTATAATTATTTCATGTAATTTGCTACATTTTTCATTCTCTCAGTGGAATCACTACGATTAATTAATTCTTATGTCAATTAGCACCACAGCTTGTTGCATCATCTCCTTTGAGGTAGTCCTTGCTATCAACAAATATCGAAGTTTTCATCTGCAACTCATGAGACTGGATTCCTTTAAGATCAAAGAGGTTGTTTGGTTTTTGTGTTTACAGAGATTTGATGAAAATCTTTTGTTAAATGTTATTTATAATAACTATATGACTCTGAGATATACAGATAAGTACAGAGTATTTCTGCTGTTAAACTATGCAAAAGTACAACAAAAGATTTCCCCTTAATAGTTAGTATCAGTAATTTATTTTAAATATTTTTCTTGGTGTAGATGCACTATAGGCTTGTATCTGTTAATGCAGTTACTTTACAGTAACTGCAATAAAAAGGGAGTAAATGGAAATCCTTACAACAGCTAATTTTTCTTTTATGGTTCTTGACCTGAAGTATTTTGTGCATTCTACAGCAATTGTATTTAGAAGTTGATTTTGACCAGCATCACTGAAGGCCCTGTATCCCATTATTTATATTTGAGGGTTTATATTTGAAGATGATTCCAGACATTATACAACCATAAACTCATCTGTATTCAAAAAAATGTCACCTGATCTTAGTTGTGTCAAAATTTATTCTTCCAAAAAATTGGAAATCTAGGGCATATTTTACTTGTAGACATTCATTTAATGAGGAATGGTAATCATTTTCAAGACTGTATCTCACAAGGTTTACACAGTAGCTTCAATCCACTTCAAGAGTAGAAATAATCATTCTGTCATGGCCTGCAGCTATTTTATCGTTTTGCCAAATGCTTAGTCACAGCAGAAGCCCCTCTACAACTTTTACTTCATAGGAATTCTTGGTGTGACAGTTCTAATTTCAGCAACATCAAATTATCTCCAATTTGTTTTGTTTGATTTCCCTTTCATGAATGGCTCTGTGTTTCAGATAGCTCAATTTCTGTATGTTAACCCACAGCAGGAGGGCAGATGTCACAGGGTGACTTTACTACCTGTACTTTTTCCTCTCTGATAGAACTAGTTCACATGCCAGTTTTAAATAGCCTCCCCAAAATGTGTAATAACTACCACCCACTGAGATCTAAGTCAGCCCTTGCTCACTTGGAGCTTGGCCAAAACAGCACTGCTGTGATGCAGAGCGTGTCACACTGCTGCTCCCTCTGATGCGGAAATTGAACTTTAACAGTCAGCAAATCTCCTTAATTTGAGCCTCTCCATTGTGGAATATTGGTGGAATTTTCACTTAAAATTCCAACAGACAGCAAAAAACAGCAGAAAGCCTCTTTCTGGTTTTCTGTCTAATCCTTTTTTAAACTTCCAAAGTTACATAAAGTCAAGACTGCAGAAAAGTAGACGGAAGCAGCAATAACACAAACAGTCAGTTTGCTCAGGAAAAAAATGCATCCACCATTAGTTCTTTTTCAAGACAGCATCATAAGTAGCCTCTCTGACTCCTTAAGCCTCTAATTTGCTAATCTGTACTTCTGAAACACTTATCATTGTAGCTTTGCAAAGGACAAGAATCTTACTAAGACTTATGCTAATATATTGCTCACATTTAATATTTATGGTCGCTTAAATTGCTTAGATTTAACCAGATGCAGTATGTTCTCACTGCATATTATGCTGCAGCAAGGATGCACATCACATTTATGCACACCCAAATGTGCATATTTATCTCAGATTAAATAGGGTAATATTTGGACATGATCTTGTCAAAGAGTTCTAACGAGCTTCACATTTTGCAGTAAACCTGATTATAAACAGAACGAGGTGAGGTGTGATAAAAAGTAAATGAAGAGGCCCAGGGATAAATTAGGTGAGAGTTAGCAAGTTGGCAGTCATAATGTTATTGCTGCTAGTTTACAGGTTTGTTGGGACATAGAATATGTGATGAATACTGATGGAAGCAAACAGAAAACTGATTCATCAACTTCTCTTACTATAATTTCCTTCAAAGCTAACTCTTCCTCCTTTCCAATAGAAGCATGTCTCAAGAAGAAGCAACAATTATACTTTATGAAATGGAGAAGAAATGGCTTATATAGAAGTGGTTTGAAACTTACAGCTTGCCACAGAAGACATGGTGACTGCTGCACAGCTTTAGAGACCCTCTGCTTCACCAAAATCAGCAAGGCTGTATGAAAGTGCACCATTCAGATCACAGTAGCACACACGTGAGTTGAACTGCTTCAAATAGGCAGGAGCATGTAAGGCAGATGCCCACAAATTAGAGAACTAACTGCAGAGCAAAAGCCTCCTTTTCTTTCTCTCTCTTCTTTTTTTTTTTTTCCTCCTGTAAAGTAGACAGAATCTCAGTAGAAGTAGTATTCAGGAATGCTTAGCATAATTCCAGAAGCAAACAAGTACTCCTGAGAAAGTATTAGAACAGATTTTAAACAACAGTTGCAGAGTTCTTAATGAAGTTACCTTTTGAAGTTACCTTGCAGTACTTGCTATAAGTACTGCTGCTACCCGAGTTCACTTACTCTGATCAAATATTTGATAAAAATACCAGAGAAATAAGATTGCCTTGCTAGAATAAGTGAGTTTGTGCTACTCCATTCTAGAGGAATGATTAATAAAACAGTGATTTGCTGAGATTGCATGCAGACAGCTTGTGCCACTGCTGTAGTCACAAACATGATGCAGCATCCACCTAGCACTGGCAGAGAATTACTTTGCTATTGTTTTACCTTAAGGAAAAACAAAACACTACATATTCAGGGCCCAGTACTTGTTACTGTGAATGAAGAGGTGATTTCTGAGTCAACAGCAAGCCACCAAAGAGACCAACCAGCAAACAGCTAGCAAAATCTTCATTTTATCCTTGCCTTTGCTCCGCTTTTGGCTATGCCATATAATCACAGAATCACAGAATCATAAGGCTTGGAAGGGACCTCCAGAGATCATCGAGTCCAACCCCCCTGCCAAAGCAGGTTCCCTACATCAGGTCGCAAGTAGGTGTCCAGGCGGGTTTTGAATATCTCCAGAGAAGGAGACTCCACAACCTCCCTGGGCAGCCTGTTCCAGTGCTCCGTCACCTCACCATAAAGAAGTTCTTGCACACATTTGTGTGGAACTTCCTATGCTGCAGTTTCTGGCCGTTTCCCCTTGTCCTGTCTCCACACACTGCTGAAAAGAGTCTGGCCTCGTCACTCTGCCCCCCACGCCTTAGATAGACCTAGATCAGGTCCCCTCTCAGTCGTCTTTTCTTAAGGCTAAACTGACCCAGTTCACTTAGCCTTTCTTCCTAGAGTAGATGCTACAGGCCCTTCACCATCTTTGTGGCCCTCCGCTGGACTCTTTCCAAGAGATCCCTGTCTTTTTTGTACTAGGGAGCCCAGAACTGGACACAGTACTCCAGATGAGGCCTTACCAGGGCAGAGTAGAAGGGGAGGATCACCTCCCTCAACCTGCTGGCCACGCTCTTTTTAACACACCCCAGAATGCCATTGGCTTTTTTGGCCACAAGGGCACACTGCTGGCTCATGGCCAACCCGTCGGCCACTAGGACATCCAGGTCCCTCTCCGCAGAGCTCCTCTCCAGCAGCTCATCCCCCAACCTGTACCGGTGCATGCAATTATTCCTCCCTAGATGCAAGATTCTACACTTGCTTTTGTTAAACCTCATCTGGTTTCTTACTGCCCAGCTCTCCAGCCTGTCCAGGTCTCGCTGAATAGCAGCACAGCCTTCAGGTGTGTTAGCCCAACTTCAGATCATCAGCAATCTTGCTGAGGGCGGCCACTATATAATGACATGTATGGCTTGGGTTCACATATCCGCAAGTGAGAGATAACAATCAGTGTACTTTTCTTCTTAATTTCATTCATCAAATTGAACAATGAAAAAAATATTTTACAACTTTTAACTTATCTTGTTTTTATACTTGATATCACAGAAATTCCCCAGATGTATTTTATTTAAAACCAATGAGAGTTTCATTTAATTTTATATATTTTTTTCTTAAATTCCAATTTTCGAAAACAATCCTACATACAGTGTCTTATAATATACAGTTCTCAATGCAAGCAATTATATAAACCGAGCTTGAATTCAGAAGCAGTGTCAATCCACCTGAATCTACATTTCCAGTAAATAAAATGTTTGACTGGAAAGCTTTGAGCAACTCTAGAGATACTTTTGACCTTGTTCACAGAGTTGTGAGGAGCTTCAGATTTGTGAAAGCACCCTGAAATTTCTTATTGCATTTGCTAGATAAATGTAAGGATTTTTTAATAAGCATGTAATAAAATCCGCTATATTCCTATTATCCTAAGTTTTGACTTAATATAACGTGAAAGAATAGTCTTGCTTACCAAGAACAGAGTCATTTCAATGTTACTGCCTTATGGTTTACCAAAATACCTCAGGAAAATTAATCTCTTCAAAGAAACACTCAATGCGAAGTTTGAAATTAAATTGTTTATATATCTGTAGATAAGCAGTTTTTGTGGTGATAAGTATTTCCACCATTACTTTCTCACACACCTTTCTAAAAATGAATCTGTGTTGTTTTTACTCAGATTTTACTGTCAAAAACAGCCTTCATCACCAGACTGGGGCCCTCCGTTCAGCATTTTTAGAGCAGTCAGGGGTGAGTGTATGAAAGTCCTATGCCAACATTAATAAATAGCCATTTGCCTCTGCTGTAGTATACACAGCTCTCTGTGCAGCAACAGATCATAGACTGATAGTAAATCAGATGCAGTATGTTTTCCTAATTTTAGTTTTCGGCTAATCTATCTAATAGTCAAAACATCTGGTCTAGTTTTTCTTTTAGTCTGATCTATACAGCAGGAACCTGCTCACCAAGGGATCAACGGAGTCACAGAAGGTCAAGTTCTGTGCTTTGGTAGAATTAATGGAAGATGTATGTGAATAATAAAAGATAGCTTTGTGTTTATATCATTTTTATAGGTGAAACATTAATAATAAAATCATAACAGTACAATAGATTTAAGCAATAAATTCCAGATTAGCGAAAGACATTGTCTGAAATAATTAAGATAAAAAGAATCTAGGCATGTGATAGAAAAATTATTTTGGGTTACTCACTAAAAAAGTTCAGAGACTGGTTACATCCAGTCATGTACAACATGAACATTCGGTCATGTACAAACAAAAACATCTATTTAAAAAAATGTAACAATTATGACAATTTTTCTTGATAAATTCTTAGCTGGTTATTAACTGACATAGTAACATGTAGAAATCTAACTCTAGTCCCAGGAAGAAAAGATAGTAAGTGGAAGACATTTAATTTATATTCATTTCATTTCTATTCATACTTCATTTCTGCTCTCACTTGAATTTTATAATATTTCAATGTTGATTTTTTGGAAGCATATTTCAACATTTTGGAGAACTTTAATCAACATTGTAGAAATAATATTTTTTTAATTTTCTGGCTCTTTCTCCACTGTCAAAACAACTAACTCAACATTTTGTTCCCTTTGTTTTATAAATCTGAGAGAATCTTGAAGTCATCCTGATGCAGCATGAAAGAATATAATATAAAATTCTAGTAGCCTGAGGGGTCAGAAAAACCCTTTCCCAAACCAACAGTATGTTAGGGGACTTCTGTTCCCTAAAGGAATGTTACTGCTCATGCACTCCTGACTTAAAGTTGTTGTTGGCTTGTTTTTGTTTTTTTCTTGTTTTTTTTTTTTTTTTTTTTTTTTTTTTTTTTGGCTTTAGGAAGAGTGCATAAACAGCAACATTCCTTTTGTCAACTGGAATTAATTATTGAAATAAACTATTGTTTCTTTTAGACTACTACAGTCAATCCACAATGAGTCAGTCTTTAAAAAAAAAAAAAACAAACAGTTGTTCGTTTGCTGCCTTTGTGAAGGTAAAAACTGAATAAATTTTAAAAAGCAGGTTTCCAGCACAAAATTCTTGTTGCTTCTACTTCCACAGTTTTTATTTATTTATTTATTTAGCCTTTACTGTACTTTATTCTATGTTGACAGGAAAAGATAATCACATCAGCTGCAGGTAGAAAAATAAATTTGCTTCGGCCAAGCGTGTATTTTTGTTGTACAAAACCTTATTAATCAAGACTTGCTTCTGCCTTGTATGACTTCAACATTCAAAAGCTGGGAGTGTGGAATAAAACACCCTACTGAATTATAGTGGGAATTTCAAATGCAGTGGGCATAATGGGGAAAGCTGCACTACCGTGCAAGCTCTCTCATGATACAGAATACTCTAGGCTAGGCATTACACATCTTATCTACACCAGCCCAGAATCTGACCCTTGTTTGTTTGTTTTTGCTGAAGTCACTGCTGTTTTTTATTTTGTTGTGGTTAGAAATATAGCTCTGCCTTATTTCAATAAAGACCATTCAAATGAAAAAGAAATTCTTTTTTTCCACTATTATTTTCTAATATAGTCACAGCCACAGGGAAGAATGTAAAGCATACACAATTTTGAAGTTTTCTCCAATGTAACTTATACTGCCATCTTTTTTTGTTACTATCTTATTTTTTAGTTCCCTAGAATAGACAGCATGCTTATCTGATGTTAAGCTCTAGTTCTTACACAAAAATTTTTACTAAATATCTAACTTCTCTGGGATACGGAAAACTCCAATTAGAGCCCATTCCTGGAATGAGTATTTCCTGACACCTGAACATTAACAGTCAGTGAGCAACACATGGTTTCATCAAAGATATGTCATAAAGGGCAACAGCCAGAATTTCCTGCAGTTACCAGAATACTTTCATGAGCAATACTGGTTCAGAGTTTTTAGACTCCCTCATTCTTGAACTTGTCACATTTTAGGAGAAGCTAACAGCTTCTAATAGCTGCTCTTATAACCTCAGGATGCTATACTGACGACTCAAATGCTTTCACTCTGTTAAATTTGATGATGGAAGAAATGTATCATGCATACAGGCACACTGACAACAATATATAATTTACTAATTACTAACAAAAGCAAATACTTAGTGTAATATTATGGCTTTACATGCACAGAATTCTGAAGTCGTAATTTAATAATTGTTCTCTAGTTGTCTAGTGCATAAAATTTTTACCCACTTATGGACTCCTAGCTTTGTATACATGTAAATAATTTTCACATAGGAATTCCGGATCAGCACTTCTCCACTGCAGCCAGCAGTTCTATGTCAAATAACCATTAGCTAAGATACGGTCACCCATATATTAAATTGCATCTTTGACGGCTGTTATCACACATCTATTGGTTCACAGAATCATAGAATGGCCTGGGTTGAAAAGGACCATGGTGATCTAGTCTTAACCCCCCTGCTATGTGCAGGGTTGTCAACCACTAGACCAGGCTGCCCAGTGTCACATCCAGCCTGGCCTTGAATGCCTCCAGGAATGAGGCATCCACAACCTCTCTGGGCAATCTGTTCCACTGCGTTACCACCCTCTAGGTGAAAAACTTCCTCATAATATCTAACCTAAATCTCTCCTGTCTTAGTTTAAAAATATTCCCCTTTGTCCTGTCACTATCCACCCACGTAAACAGCTGTGCCCCCTACTGTTTATACGCTTCCTTCGAATACTGGAAGGACACAATGAGGTCTCCCCAGAGTCGTCTCTTCTCCAAGCTAAATGTGCCCAGTTCCCTCAACCTTTCCTCATAGGAAATGTGCTCCAGTTCTCTGATCATCTTAGTGGCACTTCTCTGGACCCATTCCATGAACTCCGTGACCTTCTTGTGCTGGAGGCCACAGGCCTGGATGCAGTACTCCAGACGGGGCCTCACAAGAGCTGAGTAGAGGGATACAATCACCTTCCTCTCCCTGCTGGCCAACCCTTTTTTAATGCAGCCCAGAACACAGTTGACCAGGCTAAAAGCACACAATGTTGGCTCATGTCAAGCTTCCTGTCCACCACGGCTCCAGGTTATTCTCCACAGGGGCACTTTCAACAGGTTCTTCTCCTAGTTTGTATAAATATCTGGGATTACCTCAGCCAAGTGTAGCATCCTGAACTTGGCCTTGTTGAACCACATTAGGTTCTCATGGGCTCACTTCTCGAGACTGTCCAGGTCCCTCTGGATGGCTTCCCTTCCCTGCAGTGTATCAACTCTACTGCTCAGCTTGATGACATCTGCAAATTTGCTGAGTGTGCATTTGATGCCATTGTCTATGTCATTAAGACTGTTGAAGAGCACCAGTCCCAAGACTGGCCCCTGGAGGACACTGCTTGTGACTGGCATCCACTCTGACACAGAACCACAAGTTTGTTTGGTACATTACTTAAAGTCAGCTTGAGTCAGTCACAGCACAGCTCCTTGCTAGGCATGATAACTAAACAACTAAAACAAGCATACTATATCACATTCAGCAGCTCTTAGCCTACAACAGGCTTCATATGGAAACAGAGATTCTGCTGGCATCTTTGCAAAGCAGTTTGACTAGTTTTTGCAGACAGTAGCTACACAACACAACTTACTAGTCTGTGGAGCTCGAGTCTGATGAGAGACCAGTTTCTACTTCATTCTTTATAAGCTAATTTCTGATTGAGAACAATATCTCCTACATGAAAACAAACCTGCAATATACAACATCACTAGAGCTTGTCCTTTCCTGCAGATTAACATCAGAGCTGACTTTGAAACCAGAGATCTGCTATAGTATGACATTTTATTCCACAAACAAATGCAGCTGATGAAAACTGTACATATTCCTATTTACAGAAAATTAAATAGATAGCAAAAAATGTCTAGATAGGAAAAGGAGATTTACCATCTGCAAATGATAGAAAAGCATATTGATTATCTCACCACAGATTCTGGAAATTTGATTCTCAAAAGTGGCCATTTGTTGCTTTAAAGAGTATATAAGGCATCTTACACAATTATATGAGAATTAGTTCAAAAATATAGGATTGAGTCATGCTGAATGAAAAGTTTTGTCACATTCATGAATTCTTGAATAATCTTATATAATTTAGCAGAGAGAGGAAAACTCAGTTTTAATTTACAGATTTATACACTGATTGTCTAGTGTAGACTCCTGGTGCAGACATTCTATCAGTCTTGTACAAGCACATGAATACCTGAAAATTCAAGACTATTGTACTTAGAATAACTGACAAAATGTAAAAATGCTAATTTTCAATGAAGAATTTTGAAAATGGAAAGATACCACGACATGGGAACAATGACAAATAAAACACTGAGCTCCTCTAAGGAAAGATTTTGAAAGTCAGCAATTTTCCAATAGGCTTTGAGATAACAAGGAATTGATCCAAATCACATTGTTAAGAAAAACATGAGGCAAAATTAAAATAAAAAAATATTTCAACTTTAAGCATTATTTTCTTAACTTTGTTGCCTTGTTTACTCGCTTGCATCCTACTCGCTTTTCTTCTACCTACTTGGCCCAAGGTTAGAGGGAAGATGGTCATTCACTGCAGAAAGAATTAAGCAACTGTGGGAGAAAATCCATTTTACCATGAATTCCATCTCTTTATGGTATAATCAAACCTACAATACAGTGTCAGAATTTCAACTTACCAGTGTCTTAGCAGAATTGCTATTTTTCTGTTCCTAAGCTAACTTCCAAAGTAATTTCATTTATGAGATCTTAAAACTTCCTTCATTTTTGATAAGTCTTAAGGTCTTGCTTTTGTCTCTGTCCATAGTAGGATAGTTAGAACTAGATGACATTTAAGGTTTTTTCCATCCCAAACCATCCTACTATACTATTCTACAATTCTATAAATAAAAGGAAAGAAAGAAATATTGATGCTTAGAAAATTTCACCTGGGAGTACGTTCCAGTCTGAAGAACTCCACATTCTACCCAAAAGGAAGACATTCAAATCTCTTTTTATTTTCTGTGACAGTGTGTCATGATTCTAGAGTATTAATGGCCTTTGTCATTTGTGGAGTAACTGGTCTCTAAAAATCAATAATTATGCTCAGCTGCTTGGCATTAAAATCAATCAGTAATACTTTGGTGAGAGACATCACATCCAACAGTAAATACCAAGTAAGCTGTCACTTGATTTTCACTATGAAAATATTGAGTATTTTCACACTTCTACCTTTCAGAATTTTTTTTTTAACTCCTTAACTGCAAGAATATATATATATTTTTTAATATATATTTCTGAACGGAATCAGGATATCTGACTGTTCACTGTCCTGACAGAGAAGAAGCCTAGTGCAAGAGAAGCAGTCTGTAATCACTGATGCTTTAAAGCGTAATACCATGAAACAAAATACTACATTACGAAGAAATATTAAGGAAACACATCTGCATATTACTACAGATTGATTAAACGCTAAGTGTAGAATTAGCTAATATCTTGGTGCTTCAGTTTTGAAAATATGCAGGTCAGTAATACTTAGACATGATTTATTTATACTGAGATTACATTTGGAAAAATCTCATAAATGCACTTTCATGACTGTCTAATTAATGTGTATCTGAGACAAATGAGACAAACTTTGCTGCATTTATTGCAAGATAAATGCAAAGAAATTAAAATTATTTCAGAGGAATTGATTTTCAACTCTTATGCCCAGAGGAGCTCTTCATTGCTTACATGAGAAAGAAAAGAACAAAGATATTAAAATTAGCACATGTGGGAATTCATCCTCTTGCTGTGACACAGGGAAATGCAAATTATACGATAAAATAAACATATGAAAACATGCATACCTGGAAAACAGGAGAAAGTGATAGAGCTATTACTCTTAATTAGGAAGATGTAGCAGGTGGGATGATCAAGAAACCAAAGACAGTTTGGCAAAACCTTGCGAAGAAAAAGCTTTCTGCTTAGATTTCTTTATTTCTTGAGTTAGATTAGTCAACTTTAGGATTTATGACTCAGTGAAGGTTATTTAGGATTTGTGCTTTATTCTGATCCCGGATAGACTTCTGTCCAGAAAATGAGTTCCTCTACTGAACAGAATCAGATGCATATTTCCGAACTGATGCTACATTGATTTGAATACAGTCAAAGCAAAGCAGGTTTTGTTGAAGATCTGCATTTCAGGTTTTCTTTTCCTCCCGCAAGTACGCTTCTCAAGAACTTAATGTTATGGGAGGACAGTTCTATATGACTCTTGTTATCTTTAGTTGCTGCCAATTCATTATTTAATGGGGATATCAGAGATAATTAAAGACATAGTCACTCTCAATAGAAAAAAATATAGTTAATCTATTATTTATTATCTCCAACTCAACATATGTGAGGATCTCAATGCAGAATGACATTGCTTTGGATTTTATTTAATATTTCAAGGTAGTATTTGGATCTCCTTTGACTAATATTTCTACATCTACATTGCCTTCAAAGCCAAAATACTTGACTGACTTTGCAGATTGATTGTAAAAATCTGTATACTTTGCCCGCTGTATGAATCAGGACATCACTCCTATAGTAGTATATGAAGTCACTCACTTCTGCGATGAAGTATCATTTTGAAGTTCTCATCATAGTTCACTGATAGCTCCAAACTAAAAATAAATTACTTGTCTCACTGAACAACAACAAACATCGTATTTCAGGAGAATGCAAATATTCAAACCGGAATTTGACTACAGCAAATCACTGAGAAACTACTTGAGAAATTTTCATTAATCTGTAAGAATCTCACATTACATACGTGGAAATCTCACATTTTCTTTTATCTAGTTTATTATCTGCATTACTTGTTTTCCCTATGATACTAAGTATTCTGTTTTAATATATTATTTAATTTTCTCTGGTCTTGAGGAATGTCTAAAGCTTCTTAAAGTTTCCATTTGCTTTTCTGGTGTGTTGCTTTTTTGTTGTTGTTCTATCATTATTAACAAAATACTGTATTCTTTCTTCTTCATTTATTTACTCAAAAGTTCACTATTAACCAACTATTTATTCCTGACAACAACTCTAAGGGCATGACAACTAATGTTGATAGTGGATTGCCCACTCTAATTAAAAAATCAATAAATTGTTCTTAAAACAGTTATTCTACCTCCACTAGAAGTATTAGATCAGCAGGTAAGGATTGTTGAGATTCTGAAATAGAAGAGCACAGTTTGTTCTTACTTCCACATAAACTAGACTTCCTACTACACTAAAGGTTCTCTTCACACTTTGAAGACTGCTATTCTTTGTTTTGTCCTTGTTTACAAAAAAAAAAAAAAGACTTTCTTACAAATTTCCTTTATTGATTGCAGTTATCAGAAGACACTGAGAAGATTTTTAAATTCTAACTATGGTGTGTTTATTTGAGTGTTTTAACTACTAAGTAATTGTACTGACTTAGAAAAACTATCTGGACTTTTGTGTAAATGAATGGTATGCCACCTACTGAAATATTTGTTGAATCCTGTTATCTTTAGTATATTCAAGTTTACCTGCTATCAACTATTTCGCGCTTTCTCAATTTCACATTTCTGGGCCCAGATTTTCACAACTACTTATGCGAACATCTTTTATTGATTCTAACATAAGAAATGACAGACAAAGTTAGAGAAATAGTCCATCTTTTTAAGAATAGTCTCAGTCAGTAACCAGGAGCCAACACTTACAAAAAGAAAACAAAGTCCAGTAGATATAGCATGGTATCTCTTTACCACGTCCAGTACAAAGGATTGTCAAACCAGAGTCTATATACAGATTACTAAAATTCAGCAGATCCTAACATTCTCATCCACACAATTAAAACATTGCACACAAATGTTAAAGTACTTCTTTTAAACCCGTTGCTGGTAATTTAATTGCTCCCCTGTATCTTTTCCAAAGAAGGAGCTAGTATTTTTCTCTTAATTTTATAAACATCTAGCATGCTGTTCTGATAGCTCCTTTACAAATTAGATTTCTTATCTATCTAGCTTCTTGCTACCTGAGAAAGTAACTCCAGTTGTTTTTACTACTCTTTCCTGCACTTTCCTCTTGCAGTGTATATTTCTTTATAGTGAGGATGATAACTGCTCGTGCTGTTCGAGTGAAATGAGTGTTTAACAACTATGAGGCTTGGGCTATAACCTACATATACTTAGTGTGTACAAAGGCAAGAGTCAGAGTTTAATGATTTGCAGCAGACTACATTTATTAAGAGCTTGAAGACAAAGGAGGATCACATTAAAACCAAGGGCTATCACGCTATGTCATGATAAATGCTGTGTTCAGGCAATGCTTTTGTATGAATCAAGTCTAACATGTTTAAAGTTAGGTCCACAATAAGTGCTTTGTTGGACTGAGTCCCAGAATCCTGCTTCCTTGAAAGAGGCCATAGAGGTTCATCAGCAAAGTTCACAACTAGTACAGGCACTGCCTCTACTTCAAGCCAGTGTGAAACTCTGCTTACTCTGTCCTTGACCTAGTATCATCTTTGTTCTGCTTTACTATTTGGAAATTTTCCAAAAATATGTTTTCACATGTAATTTAGATACTATTTTCTTAAATGCCCTGCCACTATCATCCCTTTTTCTTAGAAACACTAGCAAGTATTAGCTGATATCTTTCTTCTGGTCTTTCAAGTCATCTGTTTAGTACTTCAATAAATATTCATTTATTTTCAAATTGATTATCTTTTCCAAACAGGCACTCCCTACCCCCCCCATCATATTCCTTATATTTACTTATACTTTTCCTTTTTGCACTGTATAATTAATATTCTTTTTGTTCTCATTGACTCTTTAGGAACAGTACATATTTCAAATATCTAAAACAGATCTTTTTAAATTTAATCTTCAGTGTCAGAAATAGTGCAAGGAAGTCCCTTGCTCTTGTGCGTTTCAAAGCTCACCTATGTGGTATAGTTTAAGGACTTTCTCCCCACAAATCTCCCCACATATACATTAGGGCAACACTAGAGCTAATCTAAAGATTTTTCACATTACTGTTGATACTTTGATACTACACAAGGAGTAATGTATCTGGTAAATCTAAAGACTAATATGCTTTGCTTTTTCAGTGAGATATAGTGAAGTATCAAATCAGCTTTTTAAGGTTAGATGCCTCTTGTGCTTTTTATTTATTTATTTATTTTTTTTAAATCAGACTATTGATTTTCTCCCAACATTCATTGTCTAAAAGTTGATCACTGACTCCTTTTATCTTTTAAAACAGGACACACTACAGTTTGAATAAAATATCAAAGAACTCCAAGTAAAGCCAAAAAAAATCTGTCAGCGCAGTTTGTCAGGGAAAACTTCTTTAGAACTGAGAATCTGCGAAATACAACGGTCTGCATTGTAGTTTAGTGCCACTTCCTGTAAGTATATTCGTTCAGACATTTAGTCACTTTGTGACTGCAATGCTGAATACTCTGATACTCAAGCTAGTAGCAATTAACAGAAATGTTATAGAACACTTGAAAAAATCCTCACGCAAAATATTTTTTCAAGTGTAATTAATTTCCAAAAACCCTCAGGAAGAGCTACTTTTGGCCTTTAAGTTTGAATGGATTCTATTTTGAGTATACTTCTTAATAAAAAAAAATGAAAGAATTGTATCTCTTTGTAAGTTCTCCAACAACTGTAGGAAGTCCCAACTGCACTTTCTATACATTATGTCTTTTCTGCTAATTCCAATTTCTTTCTTACTTGCTTTATTTTGTGCAATAGCAGTCATAATCAATAATTAATATATTTAGCAGTAGAGAAGAGTACTAGAAAGAGGGAAGGGATCTATTCAACCATGTGGAAGTCTAACACCAGCAGCTAATTCTCACTTGCAGAAATATGAACCTTTTCAGGAAGGAAAAAAAACAAAAGCCTGAGGCAAACAGGAGGAGCTATTCTCGGACGAATTTAAAATATGCATGCAATCAGATGGAGTTCTAAGATGCAAGTGGAAAGATGCTATTCATCTGCTGCTGCTGGTGTTAGACTAGTACAATCACTTGATCTGAACGGACAAGATACTAGTTAAGCAAGAAAATTAGAAGAGTGGAACATTTTCCAGGGATTAATATGTGATCAGGACGAATGAATTGCCACTGATGCAGCAGAAAGCTAATCCATATAGTCACTAATCCTCAGGAAGTTCATCACACTCTTGCTGTTGTGTTTTTTCAAGTTGAAAACAAAAAGAAAAATTACTCCCATATTGAGAGTTATGTATTTTATTAAAAAATAAACAAAAGAATGTGATTCAACCTAGTTATAGCTCTGAGAGCAAGAAAAATTTTAGCATTATACTTGAAATGAACAAAAGCATATGCTTAAATGGCAGGTAGTTTTTTTGTATTTTTCTTTCAGGTCTTGTACAGGTGAATGGGAAAATCTTCATAACTACCACAGGTGATGAAGCCCATGTGAGAATTGATACTACATCTTCACACCTTGTGATTTTTTATTATTTTTGTTAGTTTTTTTTTTTGACTTATACTGAATCTATACTGTTTGGAGTTACGTATAAGAACAACTTCTAACATTTATTGAAGTTACATACCATACATACCAGTTACCTGAATTACTGTAAGATCCACTGTAACGTAAATCTTACACGGAGTAAAACTTTGAGAAAAAAAACGTATTTACAGTTTTTTGTTATCTCTATTATGAAGCAAGAGAGAATCAGTACATAGTAATGAGATTCCTAGAAGACAGAAAGTGCCAATTTACACAAGGAAAAGGAGGAGATGAAAGGGAGGTGAAATCTATTGAAAAGAATTCACATGCATTAAAACAAAGAAGGCAGGGGGACTGTCAGCTTGCACTGATCAGCATAGACAGATAGAAATTAATTATATTTTGTTTAAGAAGCTTTCTCTGTAGCCATGGTCAATTTTAGAAAGCACATTAGAAGATTTTTCAGGCTAGGTTTCCAATTACCTTGGACAGCAGGGAAAGTACTTTGAAACAAAATTTGTTTTAAATTGGTAAATGCAACCAATTCTGACTGGCAGTGTTTTCAAAATTTGTTACGTAGTATTAGTGATCAATATAAAAGGGAACACCAGAATAAGCTTTCTTTCTTTCAAAGAGCAGTAAGACAAGAATATCAAGAAAAGCCTGCAAAACATCATTATTTAAGAAATGGTGAATAAAGAAACAGGAAAAAAAAAAAAAAAAAAGGAAAGGGCTTGCCCATGAGGAAAACAATTTCACTTGCAACATTAAATATGAGCCCTTACAAGAAACGATATAGCATGCCTGGAAAATATACCACTTCTGACATTAGAAAATGTACTGTCCTGAGTGTTTTTTATTGGACCTCATGGTATGCGTGACACCCAGGAAAGTGTAAATCAGAATTGCTAGGCAACAGACTCCTGCCTTTGGGATGACTGTGGAGGGAATGATACTTTAATGCTTTTCATCTCTTTTTCATAGGTTGCCTGGGTTGTCTTTTTAGCTTGTGGGAGATCTGTATACATGACCTTCTTTAATGAAATAAACTGTTTCTGATTTAGTTATTTCTGTAATTTTACAATGATCTCTGAATGAATTTAATTCTCAGTAAACCTTGTTTTTTCTGTTGAAGACCCATAATCAGTTTTATAATTGTTATCAGAATAGCTATACTAGTTCTTGGAAATTTTTAGTGTTATGTTAGCAAAAAAAACTCAAATAAATTGAAGTAATTATCAACAGAAAGTTTTTCAGGAAAATTTAAAGAAAACTTACAAATAATTGAAGAACAGAGTAGCCTTTTTTCCTACATGACAGACTTTATATATATATATATATTATATTTGTATTAAATACATATGGTGTGATTTGTTGCTAAGATGTGTTGCTATAACTGCCACCTCTTCCTGAGGAAAAGGGGCAACAGCATTTTGTAGGAGGAGGCTGTGTGTCATAATTATGTCCTTTAAGATGCATATTCTGCAATCTATGGCTGCTGGAATAAGCCATGCTATAATTCAGACTTTATATTTTTTAAGCCAAAAACTGAAACATGGATTGTATCACAGTACCAGACACTTGTACATTGCACTCAATTCCAAAGTTGCCAATACGCTTTGAATTTTTTCACTCAGTGTAAAAAAAGGCTGTCCACAAAAATAATATTCTATGGGTCAGGGTGTAGAATTAATATTTCCACCTATATGAGATCTCAACTGCTTTCTTAGGCAAAAAATAATCACCTTCCCAGCTGGCATATATCAAAATCAGATTTTCTTCACTGTTCAAGCACATGCAATTACTAAATATTTGAAGGCAAGTTCATGTCTATTTGTTTTTTTTTTTTTTTAAAGAAGAGTCTGAGAAACTGACTGCTTCAGACCTGACCTTTGCTATTTCTAGATGATACATTTTTGTGATCCTTTGATAAATGATATCAACAGCATCTTTAAAGAACATTCATTCTTTCTCTTCCTGAGCAAATTCAGCACTATGATTCTATTCTTAATTTGACTGTAAAGAAAATAGTGCCTAAGCTGATACTGTTAGTTTTCTTTTTAATCTTCCATACACAGATAAAGAATCACTATTTATTCAAGGAGATGTTATTGCTGAAAAAAGTTACAATATCCTAAACTCCGAGCATTCAGAAATTACAAGTCAGCTTCCAGCCTTTTGACAATCAAAAAATTTCATAAAAGCAGTATAAAGATTTAAGGTAAATGTGAGCTATGCACATATACTTCTAAAATTATCCAAAAAATGAAGTTTTAGGTAATGTACACAATCTTATTCAATTAGAAATGTTTTTCTATTACCTCTGAGAGAATGACTCCACTCATTCTTTTCTTCTAGTGTATTAAAAGAATTTGGCCAATCCTTATTTCTTTCAGTTACATGTATATCTAGTACTTCAAGTTCTCTCACATGAGCGCTTTCACTTGCATATTCTGCTTTGTGTTTTGTTTGTCCTTACCATCATCTTCCTATACCTGTCACATACTGTACTTCACAGTTTCATCCATACATTGCCTTTCATCTCAGTTCCCCTCAACCTTTCCTCCTGGATCCTGATTCCCTACATATTTTATTCTTTGTTTCCTCGATTTCTCTTCCTTTTACAATATATTCCTCACTTCGAAAGCTGTGTGGGACCATAATAGCTAATTGTTACCCAACTTTTATCTTGATGGAAACAGTACCATGAAAATTATAACTCCTATCTCCAAAGCTAAAAGAAAATATCGTTATTGTTCATTGATTGATCATTATTGTCATGAATGTAGTAATACTATTTATATTATAAAAAACATTAATAAATGATATTCAGGCAAATTTACAATGGAGTCTAGTGTTGACAAACTCCTAAAGCATGATTGTTATGCAAAGATAAGTAGTAGACAAATATGAATTAATATTTACTGAAATTGACCATAGAAATATGGAACAGTATCTGCTGACAAGAGAATGATTTAACAGGCCTAATTTCACCCTTTATGAATATAACTCTAAGCAAACAGAACAAACAGTTTTTATAGAGCCAATCCTTTTACAATGGCTGTAATTGTATTACCAGCCATAAATAACATTGATAAACTTCGTTACACAGTCAAAATATCAGTGAGGAACAGACATCTAAACTCATCAAATCTTGAAATCTAGATTTCATTCTTGACACAGTCTTCTCTAAGACAATCTACAGATTATTCTGAAGTGAGACATTCTCAATTTGTTGATTTTGTGATATGATAACAAATATCAGGAGAGAACCAAAAACAGTGAGAATTGCTCAACCTCAATTTTTCCCCAGTGCAGCAAGTAGTAAAAAAAATTAACAGAAATGAAATGTAACAAACCCTGGCTTTCCTGAACAGCATCTAGCAAGTATTTTTTTGCAGTGAGATGTGTCAAATTTCACAAAGGTGATATAAGGAGCGTTAAAAAAAAAAAATACTAGACAGTTTCAGGGTTATCTTTCAAATTTGCAAGATTCAAGTGTCACCAGATATACTGAGAGAAAAACAAACCAAACCAACCAATTAACAATGAATTCCTGCATATTTAGAAACAGTGTTGTTGGGATCACAGCAAATAGAAGTAGGATAAATACTGATTTTCTGCAAGTTGGTTACAATTTTCTAACAGAAGTAAAAAAATATAATCACAGAATTTTGTGTCCTAAACAAAATATGTAACACTTTCACTTTGTCATGAAATTAAATTGAACATTCATTAACAGGGCAGTTCACAACAAAAGTAAGTTCAGAGATAAGTAAATAAGGCGCTTTTTGACAAGAATTGTCAGATTTTTCATCTTTCCACATTTAGACTTAGTCACTTCACAATCACATCAGCCAATTAAGAAGATTTTCTGGATCTTCAGATTAGTAATTAGAATAAAGTTAAGATTTTACCAAAAGAACATGAGCATATTCTTCTAACCTTGTATGTTTCATTATGTTTTGCACAAACAGGGTGTCTTATTCTGATAAAAACTGATATTAGCATTTGCTTTTGTCCTATTCTAGTTTCAGTTAACAATACGTGCTGAAAACAAGACCTGATCAGCAAAACATTGTGTAAAGAAATAGAAGATATTTTCCACTCCGGACCAATGACGAGGATCTAGCTCATTTACCTCATTTGAATTATCACCTTCAGCTGTTCAAGACTGCGCATTTTGTACTGCTTTACAAGTCTCAGAGTTCATTAAAAATTCTACCTATTGGAAGCTACCATATTTTCTTGTAGCTTATGTAATTAGCAAACAACTTGCAGGCTTCTTTAGGAAGAAAAAAATCATTTGAGTCACGTATCCCTTCACTGCAGTCCTCGCATGAACAAAAATACCTGCCGAGTTCCACTGAACACTCTAAGAGTAATCAATACTCTTACACAAAAAGAAAAAAAAAAAAAGGACCACTGCATTATTTCTGCTCTCTCATATGTACTTGTTGGTCTCTTGAGAGCTTTCCAAATTCTTTTTCCTCAGGTAGGCAAAAGCTGCAATCGAATACATTTTTAGTTTTCGCATATACAGTTGTCCAGTGTGTAATATCTCAGCTGGCATAGCTTAACTGTTGTGGAATTTTCCCCCCCATGTGTTTGTGAATTTGTGTATGTATATATATAGACACACACACACACACACACACACACACGATTGACAGATAACCATCAGTAAAGCCTGCAATGGCTTCTACATCCAAGATATATTTGATGGCCACCACTAAAACCACCTTCCACAATTGTAACTATTTTTCTTTTCAGTGTTGGTAAGGCACATAGAGCATTTTACTAAGAGAAATTCCCCAGGTACTACTATGATCAGGAAGGCTTATGTAACCTAGGAAGATGTAAGCAAAGAAATGGTGAACAGAAGTAACAGAAGAGTATCCTGGATTTTGGCACTGTTCCTATGGCTACTGAAAACAGTAGCCACTCCTGAAGCCAAGAATCCAACTTGGAGAGAACCAAAAAGCATGCTTAAGTGATTTTTCTAAATGCCTTACAACTTACAGTGAGGTCAACCAACATAGTTTTTCAAAATAAATGGCCAAAATGTGCCTTGAACCACTCTCTCTTAAAAAAAAAAAAACTACATAGGAAGTAGAAACATACATTCACATGAAGATAGCACATAAGTATAAAAATAGTTAACATCTCAAATATCAACTTAAATTCCAGCTTAAATAAATCACATATGACAAATAATTCCTATGGGTAATTGGCTAAGTGCATAATTGAAGTCCTCACCAGTAAATATTTCAGACATGGTAGGTTGTTTTCTATATATTTCATCTTAATTTATGCAGTAATTAATTCAGGAAGGTTTTAAGTCCCATATTATGCAGGAGGACAAATAAGAAGATCTTAATATCTCTGGCTTTCAGAATACATTACCTAATTAACAGTTATTCTGATGCTGCAAAGAGCCTAAACACTCGTTGCCCTTAACAGCAGTTATACTAATTTCCCTTTTGAGCACACATTTGGTTTTTCAAGTTCTTTTCATTACAAGCATAGATGTCTAAAATGCACATGAGGGTTAATCTGTCACTACACTACCAAAATAATAGACTGAGATTGCGCAAGGCTAAGCAAGGGATTATTTTCTTCTTTCACAGTGCATGTAAAGACAGAAGTAATTTGGGTTAACTGTTAGATATATTTCAGACAAAGCTAAAGGAAAAAAAAATTAAGAAAAAAGAATTAAGAATTAAGGAAAAAAAAGAAGTGCATGAAACAATAAATATTCTCCTCTGACTTTAGCACATTTTTAACTCCTATGAGTACAGTAACTGTTTTATCTTTTCTAATTCTTATTCCTAAGCAAGATCTCCTTAATCCCCACTAGGAATCAAACTTCTTTAGATCACTTTAGTCTTAACAAAAAGTTACAGGACAGATTTGTGTTTTTTTTTTTTTTGTTTTTGTTTTTTCCTCCCCTTTTTCCTATTTCTTTTTTAAAACAGTAGTGCCAGTGAAGGGAGATTTTTCCTTGGCTTATTTGCAGGAAATAGTTTTAATTAACTAAGCACTGGCAGCTTCTTAACTAAAGCATGATTCTACCACTACCCTTGCATCTAATGCAGATAAGGTGTGAACATGCATTGTGATGTGTTGGTCATGTCTATCTACCAGGCACCCACACAGCTATTTCTTCACTGTCCCTGTAAACATAACCCCAATAGCAGTAGGAAGAAAAATTCAGAGCAACAGGAGTGGAAAAAATTCATGGTCCAAAATAAAGATAAGAAAGTCACTGACCAATTGCTGTTGTAGGCAAACTAGGCTTGACTGGGGAATTTAACTTTATTTGTTGCTAAATAGTATAAATATTTGAGTGTTGAGTCAGAAATCAGAAAAAAAACAAGGAGAAAGTTTTCTACTACTCTTACACAAACCCAGCTTCTCACTCTCACATCAAAGACCTCTCCTTTCCCCCTTCTTATCACCTTAGGTTACAGCTGGTCCTTTCAGTGTGGCAATGAAAGATGCAGGGGATAAGAGTATGCTGTTTTCTTTCTGTTTTCTTTCACACTCTGTTCCTGTACTCCAGAATGAGTCCTCCATAGGTTCCAGCTTATGGGTGGAATACTTTGTCCACCATAAAGACCCTTCTACTACTTTAACTTCTTTTTCTGCTATTTATGTATCTCCTTTCTTTTTTCCTTCTCTTCCTCATTCTCTTTACACCCTTGCATTCTTTCTCCTCTTTGCCTCTATTCCTCCACTGTCTCTATATTGTTTCTCTTGATGTTTTTGCCCCTTTTAAAAGTCCATTTTCTTATGATAGGCACAGCTGCACCCTACAGCAAGTCTATTGTTGAGTCAGTGGCACCTGCAACCCCTCCCAAAACCTTCCTGTGTATACGCAACATGAATGTTAACAAAAAAGAGGAATAAGAATTAAAATTAAAAATGTCTGGTATTCTTAGTTTGTAGAACCAGAAGACTGTAAGGAGAACAAAAATTTATTTTTGTTTATTATAACAAAGAGAAAAATAATAAAAAAAAAACACTGTAAAACTCCATGTAAAGTTTGAATAGAAAAAGTGTTTTTAATACGTTTCTATTTTAAAGGAAATTCCACATTGAAATGTTTGAGTCCTATAAGCAGCTTTGCTATCTGCTGTACTCAGTGAACTACATGTATATACTTCTAAGTAATTAATGTTTCCATAACAAAATGCTGTCTTGAATGCTCAGAAGCAGAGACACTAAACAGCAACCCTCTGCAGATAAATGTAAGTTTACATTTTTATTTTAGTATGTTCTTAAAAACTCTTTACTATAGCCATTATACCAAAGTACCAGTCACTAGTTGAAAACATAGTCCTGCATTTCTGTAATGCTACAATGGTAGAACACTATAGTGATGGAAGGTACAGCAGTAAAAGCAGAGTAGCAAAGTCTGTGACTGCAACAAACAAGGACAAACCCAACTGCAGCAGCCATGAATGCAGAAACAAAGGAAGAAAATTTGCTTACCTCAGGAAAACCTCAGATAGGCAGGATCACCCTCACTTCCACTGCCAACCCTTAAATGAGGTCTGGGAAGCAGTGGATCTTGACTCCACCCCCTCCAGTCACTCTGGTGCATTGCATACAGCTGAGCTTCTCTGGGCTGGCCATCCCTCCCCACCAGTGCTCAATCACCGTTTCAGGCCATGATTTAGCATTTCCAATAATTGCAGTCTAATTGTCTAATTGCAGTCACAAGTATTTGAATGCACTAATAAAATCATCTATTTTTTAAGTTTTATACAGTTATGTGCACTAACACTGTTCAAATGACCTCCATTCCAGAACTTAATATAACTCAGCAAAACCAGCTGTTTTTCCATAACATTAAAGAAAGAGTAGTTGAGTCAATTCTATCTTATACAAAGGTTCTAATTAGAAGAAATTTCTTTGTATTAAACAGAAATATCCTGACCTGCTTTCTTCTTATTAATACATAATAAGTATTTTTATATATGTATATGTATATACATAGTATATAGTGAAACTACCAATATTTGAAAGTAAGCATTTTCTAACGGATACTTGGAGCCCCTATTGATTTAGGTAGATTTGTTTCTGTGAAAGGTAAATAATGATAAATGGCTTACGTTCTACAATGATGCAGCTTAGTACTTTCAGTTAAATGACAGTAATTATCTGTAGTTATTTTGTAAAGGCAGCTGTTATTGTGACTGACAGAACGATCCTGTAACACTTATTCTTTAAAATTCTTAAATTAATTTAGAATTTTTGAAAATGGAGAAAAATGGTAAACACTAAAAGTACAGAAATTTCTCATATGATTCTGCATCTCCCCCTCCATCTTTTTTTTAAGCAGCTATTCTAACCTACTGGTTAGAAGTTATGCTGTTGGACTTCATAACATGCACAAACATATACTAGTATCAAGCAATTTATTATCATGTGAGCTTTGCCAAGAAGTTAGGTCTCAAACAGTGAATGGTCGCATTACTTTGAAAGAAGGCACAGGAATTATAATGACCAAACTAAAATTTCCAAATATGATTTTAACATAAACCTATTCCAAGCATTAGAGCACTGTGTTTTACAGCTACATCTGGTTCTTTCTTACCACCTGTTAAAATATGAATGAATGAAAATGAAAGACAGAAATAATGTAGAATACAGCTTTTGCTGGACTTCTGGTTATGCAAAAATTGGTTAAGGAGTAAATGATATCAGATCTGTAAAGTCAGGTCTTTTTTTACTTGTGAAGTAGTTTTTTTAAAAAAAAAAAACTTTTCAGTGGCATTCAATCAGAAGTTTCAGTCAAATTTGCCTAGTTAGTGATCAAAGAGACTTAGGCAGATTCAAGATGAAACGTTTCCACTCCAATATTCTGTTTATTATCTATTTCTAGATGAGACTTGAACAAAACATAGCAATCTCTGTTCATTTTAGTAATTTTTTTTCAAAAATTTAGACTGCAGTTACAATAGTAAAAGTTATTCAAATATCAAAAATTAAAAGGCAACTGCAAGTATTTATAGTTATATAAATACAAAATAATTTTCAAAAGACATTCATGAAGAAATACGGTCTAGTCAAAGACGTGCATAGTAATTAATTTACCAAAAAAAAAAAAAAAAAAGGAAAAGAACAATCTTTTATTTGAAATAATGACACAGAGGGAAAATATTAATCATTTACAATCTATATTAATTTTTTATGATGTACAAAGAGGGGTTCATAAGTACTTATTTCCTCTACAAAATCTTTGCCATTTTTACCTTCAAAACCAAATGAATGTTGTTTTTTTCTTTTGCATTCAACAGACATCAAAGAAAAATGGGAGACATTCTAGAAATATTTATAAAAACTTCAGTATTCTCCAGAATCCTAGCTTTTAGCTAGCTGGCTGAAAAAATATATACATATTTTTATGCATGCATATAGAAAAAAGAAAATAAAAAGTATTACTTGAAAATCTGATTAAATACTGTTTGTTTTTTTTTCATAGAATGCAAAAATATATTTGATCCAAAGTATATAGGAGCCAATGAAATATTTTTCCACGCGTTTCAAAAGACATTCCAGAAGACAACTTCTAGAGAACTATCATATAAAGAAAATAGACTGAAAATGTTTTAATATTTTTATGTATATGTATATAATAGATGTAGAGAGAGACAGTATTCTTCATTTTAACCAACAGCTGTTTTGATATAGAAGATTAATTTTAAATAAGCACTGTATTAACCCAGCTCTCATGAATGCTCAATGTATTTCCCTGATACTACTTTTTTAGGGATCAGAATGAATATAGAGTGGCATTCTGTGACATATTTGAACTTTATTCTCAATGCTAAACAACAGTTTGATCATCAGAATAGAACAGCAATTTCATGTAATATTTCTTTTTGGAAAAACGAAGGTGAGGTCTGACTACATGATCCCTGAGTGTGAATACAGATTTCTTGCAGAAGGATAAAGAGTGAGAAAGGATTGCAGTGTACAACTGAAGTCTGCGTGTTATGATTTTTCTAAATAGATATAAATCATGCACTGAAGTGTCATAGAATGACTAACGCACATGCTTTTCTTACCCAGTCAAACTTGAAAAAAATGAAAAATGTTTGCTAGTATCAACTCACCCTGGTAGACAGTAATCTACATCACAAGAAACACTTAATTGAGTCCATTTGGCAGTCTCTGCTCAGCAAGGGCCTTGTAATGAAATAACTTGTAATAACATACCTCTCATCCCTAGAGAGAGTGTCCCTGCAACTCAAGGTTGGGGTCATTGCAAGGGCAAGGTCAGGTAGCTTATGTTGAAGCTGCTACTGCCACGTCAAATTGTCTCTCTCTCTCTCTCTCTTTTTTTTTTTTTAATGGAAAAAAAATCATTTTATGGACTATTTTCTAGTCTTCACTCTTGCAAACCCTTGTTTGTTCTGTCTTCTAGCAAGACCCCTATAATATTAGAGCAGGATATTACTGAAAATTAAATATGCTATGAAAATGAATTAATGCTTCATATTTCTTATTTATTAATTAATGAGTTTGTGGTGTTTTTTTTTTTTTTTGTTTTTTGTTTTTTTTGTTTTAATATAAATTAGTACAACATATCTTTTACTGCCAGTAGGAAAAGTTGTAGGTTAAGTTTTCAAAGTGCCTAGGAGGTGCTAAATACCTCAAGAAATGCTGAATACCTTCTGCTGTTAGAAAATTTGTTTCAAAAATATGAAGAAAAACTAGTGTAAGCAAAAAAAATTATACATTTCCATTCCATGATACTATTGCATAGTAATAAGCTTTCTTATAACAATGAATAATTAGTAAGAAAAAACGATTTTTATTAGGATCTAATTAAATAAAACTGATAAAATATTTCAATAAGTTAGCATGAGGATCAGAAATTAAGATAAAATCGTATAAGAGGGATTCTAACCCTAGCCCTAACCAATCATGATAGGTGCAAAGGGAAACACTATTCTTCAAATGTCTACAGAAAAATCAATTACTTTAAAAACAAAAACAAAAAACAAACAAACAAACACCAAAGCAAACAAACAAAACCTACAAAACCTGACTGACATTTTGAAAATACAGTTCTCTTTTCATCGTTTAGTTTGTAGAGCTGTGTTAATTCAAGCGTCCAGCAAGGTTAGAGTTAATAAGGAAGAACAATAAATATCTTCTTCTCTCCACCTAAGTAAAAATATGTAACTATAGCCCAGTTCTAACTATATAGATATAATATAATATATTATAGATATATAGAATTATATAGATATAATTCTGGTTACATCTTAATTTATAGAAATAATTAGATCAAATTAGATCATGGAAAATTTAATTAACAAGACATAATTTTGCATTAAATCTATTTTCAGTGGAAATTGCAAAATACCTAAGTAATTCAGTACTCATTATTTCATGATTTAGCAACAAGCATCATGGGGACTTTAAGTAGGAAAATACAAAAACAAAAACAGAGATCTTCCACACTGAGATTTTACACTGTATTAGGATATCATGTGGCTCTTACAGAAAAAATAAACTGGTTTTAGATGCTTGAGGGAGTGTATCAAGCCAACTTTCATTAGGGCAAAAGTTCATACATCCCATTAACTAGGTTCCAAATTTCATGTCATGATCTTTAACGCACCTTCACCATAAAACACATTTAACTTAATTCTAACTTTTTGTATTTTTTAAATATGCACATAATATACTACTAATATGAAAGGAACCATTATGGAATATCTCACCCAGTGCAACACTGTCTGATTATAATTAGTTCTATTAGCATTCATTACAGTAAATTAATTTGTGTTAATATGGATATAATCTCATGATTTGATCAGAATTTGGAACCAATTAATTTCTACCTAATTAAAAGAATTATTTCTTATACTAAGAGCTTCCTTTTCTTTTGAAGTTGTTCTTGAACATAATCACCACTCTGTGCATTACGCAATCTGTAAACTAGCACAAGAATCATCTGTAATATACAATATGATATAGCAAGATCCAGTTTATACAAGTCCCAATACTCAAAAAAGTTCTGGACTTCTTCACTATCCATTTGAGTAACTCATTCACAGGACAGTAATCTAGTGCGAGTGAAGAGGATAAAATAAACAATTCCATTTATATTGTCTGAAATCACTTCTGTCCAATCAGAAAATCTGAATATGGTACACACCCATTTTAAATCTTTAGCTGTGGTGCTTACACTGAAGATTATATATATTGGTCTAGCAACAATAATTTAAATGGAAACATATATTAAAGTTGTTAAGGATCAGTTTCTAAAATGTGTTTACGAAAATATGTTGAAAGAGGTTTGGAAGAGACTTTAACACTCTGGTTTCTGTTCACCAGTGCTCTACGAATCAAATAGTTTCACTGAACTCAATAGGACCTATTACAGATGAAGGCATGAATGAATATTGGTCTGGTTACTAGAAAAGTAATGTTACAATTGCTTTCCTTTTAATGACTGGAACATTCATCCATGTTTTTGAAGGAAGAGAGTAAAATCTACTAAAGTTACAAGTCTTATTGGAGATATCTTGTTCAATTTCATTAAGAAGTTGACCAAAAAATTGTTCTCTGTCTTTAAGATGAAAGCCATATGCAAGGAAATGCATCGCTCAATTGACACAGCTACTGAGAAACAACAGTTTACATATGAAATTTTATTATTATCTGTCATACATTTATCCATGTACTTTTGTTACTAATTAGCAGAATTCGCCTTTAATTATACTTGGTAAGGATTGTTATAAGGGATTTCTATTCAGTATTTCAGAATAGAAACTCAGTTTTTTAGACTCTTTATACATAGAAGTGACTCCTGACAGCTGTGCTAAGAATAGCCTAATTCAAGTCTGAAATATAAGTGTGTATGAAGCAAAGATCTGGCAAGGAATTCCTCAAAGTGGAAAAAATTGGAACTGACATTCACTGATGCTTGCTGAAGGTTTATGGGGACCACACAGTGGATAAGAGAACCCTGACATGGTGGGTACTGTGTTTCAGCAGTGGCAACAGTGACAGTGACCATCTCTGCTGGTACAGTCTTTTAAAAGCACAGCATGCAGGTTCTTGTTCACTGCTGGTCAAAATGCATGGCTAACGGTGGTGACCATATTGAAGAATGTGTTTTCTAGCTGAGAATTTGCTCTATCAAATAGTGTTCTTGTGTTTCTTGTTGAAATTTTTGTGAAAATAACTAGGAGGCATTACTTTTCAAGTAACCTATGTACAATTTCCTCTTTTTTCTTTTTGAAAATTAAAGATATAATATGGAAATAATATGGAAATGGTCATGGAAAAGTAAAAAAAAATATATTCTAGACTGTACATTCCAAGAAAAAATAATTGTCTTTCCATTCGGTCTCAAAAAGGAAGCCAAGCTGAGTAGCACTGAACTCCACTTCTCAGTTAGCTGTTTGAGGCTACCTGGAGAGGACTTTAGATGTCATCTGTTCAATTCTACTCTATGGGTCCTAACTTTTTCAGTATGCTGTTGAAGAACTCACCACAAAGAGGCTGTTTCAGAAAGAGATGGTTATCTAAAGTAAGGAAATACAGTATTTTCTTACTTTTAAAATGAAAATGGCATTGACTCCATGTTTGGGTTTAATTTGGAATCTTGCTGTTGCTGGTTCTCATAACTTTAAAATTGTTTGCATCAGCACAGATCAGGGGAAGGAATTCAACATTACATTTGCATATGTTGTTCATATATGGACAGCTACATGCTAATTTCTATTAGGAATCAACAATTTATGCTCATTTAATGTATTCAGTCATTAGATGTAACATGAACAGCTTTAATTCAGTGCTCTGATTTGAACATTTTTGTTTATTTTACCCCGTTGCCTCTAGTTTGATACAAATTTTATTTTGGAAACATGCTTTGACATTTTCCTCTTCTTTAACTGACAAGTCATATCACAAAGCCTATAAGGAAAGCTAATATAAAATGTTTATATTTATAAGCATTTTTTTTTTTAATAATTACAGGGCTTTCTGTGAACCAGAGTATTGGTCTGAAACAATATGACATACATTTGCAGTATGTCATTAACTAATGATCATCATCATACAGCTGAAGGAAAGAAAGACCCTGGATTTCAACTATTAGTGAGACAAATGGAAATTTAGGTTTTCTTTCTTTTTTTTTTTTCCTTACCTTGATCCTTGTATTTTTGTCTGAAGTAATATAAAATAATTTTATGCTCTCTGTCTATGGTACATATAGGTGAAATCAACTCACTCTTTATTTTCATAAACGTCCTCATCATTTACATGAGAAGGTTTGGATCTCTCACATAAAAAATTCTCTAAGACTACGTATCATTGTAGAGTTTTCCATAACTTCAAGAACTCTTATTACCTATGTTTTTTATGTCAGTATCTTGGCCTGTGTAACATTTATGTTACTATTTGACAATGACAGCATAACATCTTTGAGTATTTGATAGGAGATGAAGTCATCTTCATGCTATTTAAAGGTGAGATTTTGTCTGATTTTTAAAGGATTTTACTGACACACTTTCTGCTACAAACAGCCTTGCTGAATTTCCTTAAATTAGATAAGGTGATGTAAGGCAGGAACCCCCAAATTCTTCATTGAATTCTGCATCCCAATTAGGAATCGCAGCTCATTTCAATAATATTTTCTCTTAACTACTACTGTATGCCCTGTACCTGCCCCTGCTCTCATCTATGGAGAGAGTAAGAAAACAGAGTTGACTGCTTAAGTTTCATTGTTCAAGGGTTATTATTCTTTCCATTTACAGTGTAGAAATGAAGCAGGCCGACATTGGCACTTTCAGTCAGTATATATCTAAGCTTTCCTGGAGAAACTCCAGTACAAACCCTTGCTATTACCCAGATTAGCAGACTTAGTGTGTCAAGTGTTTGAATTTTTTTTTTTTCCCCACTGTGTTCTTCCAAGAGCATATGTTGATCGTGATTTAAAGAAAGAATTTACCTAGGCCAGAGACTTCACTTAATCTGCCTGGATCATTCTGAAGGACAAATGGAAGATCTTAGAAGACAAAAGGTTACTTTCCTTTGGCTAAAAGTGTAATGGAAAATTCCAAGATATAGTCGCTTCTCATCTGACACTCAAATGTCTGAGTTTAGCAGCGTAGTACTGCTCTTGCAAACATCCATGTATGGTTTGTTTCTACATGCACAAATAGAAAGAGTCTATCAAAATCTTTCCATACTTGGGCTGCAGTTTAGAGTAGCACAATTTATTTTTCACACCAAGAACATAAGAATTTGGGTTATTTATTTAAGGAGTACGTGGGGAAAAAAAAGAATTTACCTATTGAAATAATTTTGCTCCTTTCGTATATGACCACGTCTTTTGGCATGATCGGATACTGTACAGTTAACTACATTATCTTGTTAGGACAGTTATACTCTCTCATATGACAATGACTTGCAATATGTAGTCACTGCCTTCTGGGGAAAAGAGAAAAAAAAACAGCAATTACCGTACAGTACTCGAATATGCCTGCCAACAGCAGAACAGTGATTTGTGAGACACATCAAGAGCTTCTGGCAAGATCAATCTTGTGAGATCCTTCTGATAGAGGAATAATGAGTTGACAAAGACCAATGTTCAGTTAGGCCCAAGCCCAATAAGATTACTGTACAGCATCATCAATATTGTCTGTGTTTGGAAGTGACACAATCAGAAGGGAATCAATTGTATTTTCCACAGCACTGTCACACATGATTTTAAACTTCATCTTACAGCAGTGTAGGGAAGCTTGCAGATGTTGGCAGATTTTTGCTAACTTATGGGATGTCATTATTAAGTAGGAGCTGCGCACTACAGTAATTTGTGGTTCTGTGTGTTCCATCATATCATCTTTCTGTTGAGGAGAGAGAAGGAAAAGATGCAGTAGCCGGAGGGATTTGTCTGTTATCACCCTCATTTCACTGTGATTGTTGAAAATACCATGTGATCCTAAAGGCCCAGATTGTTTTCCAGGGAAGGATTAATTTGGGCTATGTATCAAAGCAATTTTACTCAAGCAAGAGCAAATGTCACTATTTTTAAAAAAGACAACAATGAAAATATTTTGATTCTCTGATTATAGGTTTAGAATATTGATGACCCCATTTGTGAATAATAGCTCGTATCTAAGAGTTTACCATCTGTATTTAAAACAATGGGTTTTTTTTTTTTGGAAACAGTTTTCTCAGTCTCACCATAGTTAAACATTCTGTCATGGAAAGCTGTCACCTATGTATGCTCTATAGTCCGCTTACATGTCTACACAGTTTTCTATAGTGTAGCTTAGTATACTGCATAGTAAGCAAGAAATAAAATACCAGTTTATAAGTAATAGCCCAATTTAAATTAGCTTATAAACACATTTCATAACTTATCTTCCATATAGTAAATTTCTGTTTAATATTTTTGAAAATAGAAGAAGCAACTAAGAAGTGGTTTCTTCTGTAAATACAAAAGATTCTAAAATTTTCCTTTTTTTTTCCAACTTTTTTTCATATTCTCACTAGCATTATTTTCTCTGCCATGTATCCTTGTTCTAGAGAACAGGCTTTTAATTTTTATGAAAAAGTAAATCTAAAATCCCTGAAGACAGAAGTCATATTTTACTCATAAAATTCAATAACACAGACAGCAGAAGTAAAAATTTCTCTTAATTCTGGGTAGCAGAATTTGTTAATGTTTGCATAAAGTTGTTCTGATTTACAGTAGTTTACTTGACTGGTAAGAACTACTACTTCAAATAGAAGAATGGCCCCATCTTTGTGGACATTTTATTTGATCTTTCCACAACCAAGAGAACAAGACTGAAGAGCAGAGAATAATAATTTCATATTACAATTACTAGATACTGAAAATCGTATCTCTAATATAATTTTTGATTAAATTTGGGAGATCAGCTTATGATTAAAAATTGAAGACAAATTTAAATATATTTAAGAAATTCCCAAGAACATATAGTGTAAACATTATTTAAAACTGTTTTCTTTAATTAGATGAACATTGCAAAAGGTTTGTTAATGCATAGGAAATGGATAAACTCACTAGAGACCAGTTATCCTACCTCTTCCAACACACCAAATGGTTTCCTATGGGTCAGATCTTCAATTTTTCTTTACTAAAAATTTAATCCTAAATTTCTGTGGGGGGAAAAAAAAAAAAAAAAAAAAAAAAAAAAGAGTCAATACAAAATTTTTAATCTATTGCATGTATTGCATGTTACAACCTAATAATAGGTAGATAATAGGTAATAGCAATAATATATTCTTTACTCATTCATCTCACACTGTTCCACTGCTCTGGGACTAGGGCAGGTGGTGGGAAATTGTGCACCCCTTGTTATATATATTCACAAATATACATCTTTGCCATATGTATATGTCAGTTACTATCCTTTTCTCTATGTTACTAAATAGTTTTTTCTCAACCCATGAGTTCTACTTTGTTTTTTTCCCCTTTCATTTATCTCCCCCCCAACCACTGAAAAGTAGGGAGGAGTGAGTGAATGACTGTGTGGTGCTAGGCTACCTGCAAGGTTAAGCCTGGCAAACATTCTCTATTACATTTTGTTGCTGTGTGGAAGATGGCAGCAGAGGGGCAGTCTGACAAAATAATGTCTGACACGGAAGTGCTGATGAAGCAAAGACATGAAACTGAATTTCCCTATGTGAAAAAAATTGCAGCCAGTGACATTTGTTGATGCTTGCTGAATGGTGATGGAGACCAAACAGTGGATATGAGCACAGTGAGGTGGTGGGTGGTATGTTTCAGCCGTGGCAAAAATAACAGGAATGCGAAGGTGTCAGTCACAAGTTCTATGCTTCTTGTGCTACATACGTCACAACTGAATTGATTTTCCTCCAAATTAGAACAAAGACCAGGACCTCCTATTATACACTCATGTCTTCACAAGCGAGGAGGTTCACTCTACAGAACTTAAAATAAGGGTTGAGGCCAAGTAATATGCTGGCAGAGGTCAGAGGATTGTCATTAGTGGCACAGAATCTGATTGTAGGCCTGTAAGTAGGGTGTTCCCCAGGCACTGCTGCTGGGTCTGGTCTTGTTCTTCATCTTCATCAACATCTTCATCAATGACCTGGATGAAGGGATAGAGTCCAGTCTCAGCAATTTTGCTGATGATACAAAGCTGAGAGAAGTGGCTGACACACTTGAAGGCTGTGCTACCATTCAGCATGACCTGGACAGATACAAGAGTTGGACGAGGAGGAACTTGATGAGGTTTAACAAGAGCAAGTGTAGAGTTTTGCACCTGGGAGGAATAATGGCACGAATCAGTACAGGTTAGCAGATGACGTGCTGGAGATGAGCTCTGCGAAGAAGGATCTGGGGGTCCTTTCAGTCAAGGCCAGTGGTATCCTGGAGTGCATTAAAAAGAGCATGGCCAGCAGGTCAAGGGAGGTGATCCTGACCCTCTGCTCTGTCATGGTGAGGCTACATTTAGATTACTGTGTCCAGCTCTGGGCCACACAGTTCAAAAAAGACAGGGATCCCTTAGGACTCCAGCAGAGGGCCACAAAAATACTAAACTGCCTGGAGCATCTCCCATATGAGGAAAAACTAAGTAATCTGGCTCTGTTCAGCCTGGGGAGAAGAAGACTGAGAGAAGATCTGATAAATGTTTATAAATATCTAAAGGGAAGTAGGAGACAAAAGGATGAGGCCAGGCATTTCTCGGTGGTGTGTAGTAATAAGACAAGGAGTAATGACCTAAAACTTGAACATAGGAAGTTCCGTACTAACATGTGGAAGAACTTGTTTATGGTAAGAGTTGTGGCCCATTGGAGACAGGTTGTGGAGACTCCTTCTATGGAGCTATTCAAGACCCATCTGAATGCCTACCTGTGTAACCTTTTGTAGGGTACCTGCTTTAACAAGGGTGTTGGACTTGATGATCTCTTGTCCCTTCCAACCCTGCAATTCTGTTCTTCTATGATTTGGAAGAGCAATATCCAACACTCACATAAATAAAATTCATGTGTATGAACAGAAATACATTTAATTGTTTGATTCACATTTACAGTTATAATTGTAAATGAAGATTTTTCTATGTAATATGTCATACAGAGAAATTTATGAAATGATAAGTGCTGAAGAACTGGACAGGTGAATCTAGTCTGTATCTTTTCCTCCCTTTACACTTTCTGTTCTTCATTTTTATTTTCTTCCTTTCTACATGTTGCCAGTAAATGCACAGGTATTTCTAGTAAGTAAGCTAATTTTCCTAGTGTGTATAACGGGATATCATCTGCTACATAATTCATTAATAATCACAGAGTGTTTTCAAATAATTTCCTAGAATAATATCTACTTATTGTAATTAGGGTTCATCTTCAGTAAGAAGGACATGAGAATCTACAAAAGTAATCATGATTATATTTTTTTGAAGGCCTGGGATCTCAGTTCAAGGCACATACTGCATGAGGACACAATAGCTGAAAAAGCAATACCTATCTTGAACATTGCCACATTGACTTACAGAATTGTGCCCTTGAGAAAAAGAGAAACACAGAGCCATGCAGTGACAGAAATGAAATAGAACTGTCATCTAGCAATTTTTCATAATCCATCAAGTAAACTATTAAAGATATAAGAAGAGCCAGAGAGTTCTTGGGCAAAGGTTGTTAAACTGCTACTCCAAGGGCAGGTCACATCACATTGCTAAAACTGTTAGTAAAAGATAAACTTGTGTTCACTATGAAACTTGACATTGCTGGTTTTCAGCCTCACCTTTAATATTATATACTTGTAGTCAGGGACATAGCTGGATAAACTAGTAATTCAAGAGTTAAAAAGAGTTATGTTAAGAACACTGCATACTGAAAAATCATATATTTGTCATCAAATAATGTGAATCTGATTTTCACTTTACTTTACATACATTTTTCATAAATAAATGATGATCAGATGACTAAAGCACCTCCCCTAAAAACTGGGGCACTTCAGCCTGGAGAAGAGAAGCCTCCAAGCAGACCTTATAGCGGCCTTCCAGTACCTGAAGAAGGCCTACAGGAAAGCTGGAGTGGGACTGACTGTTTATAAGGGCATGTAGTGACAGGACGAAGGGAAATGGTTTTAAACTGGAAGACGGTAGATTTAGACTAGATATCAGGAAGGAACTCTTTGCTGTGAAGGTAGTGAGATGTTGGAACAGGCTTCCCAGTGAAGCTGTGAATGCCTCCTTGCTGGCAACTTTCAAGGACAGGCTGGACGTACTTTTCAGAAACCTGGTCTAGAAGGAGGTGTCCCTGCCTGTAGCAGGAGTGCTAGAAGTAGATGAACTTAAAGGTCCCTTCCAACCCAAGCCATTGTATGATTTTATGAATGTGTTCTCTGTTATCTTGTCCTAGCTCAAATATATATATATTTTTTTCCACAGCAATGTTACTTCTTTGAATGTACAAATGAAAAGGCCAGACTAACAGCAAACAGCCAAAGCTTAATCCCTCATCATGAAATTAGCTTTAAAAAAAAGTAACATTTAGAAGATTAATATATTTTGGTTCTTTTATTTGCTATCCAATTTTGAATAATCATCTTTTCCTTGTGAAGATAATAATTAAAAACCATTTTTCTCCTCTATTTTCCTGATTCTAACGTCTAGTAGTTTCAGTTAATATGACCTAGTATAAGACATACAAATAAAATCATGAGAGATGCTAACAGAATACAAGCAAATATCTCTCACCTGAATGATGAGATATAGAGGCTTGTTTGCCTTTTCCCTGACACAGATGAAATACAACAAATACAAAATGGATTTACAACACTTGCTACCTCTAAGCCATGCACAGGTCACAATTTCTGGAAATTCAGAGCTTTTCTCACTACAAATGAAGCAAGTGAATTTTTGTAGCTCTAAAAATTTAATCCCTTAGAATTGTAGAGGAGTTTGACAGATGTTAATATAAAGAAAATTCTGCTTCCATAAGACAAAATGATATGCTGAAAACCATGCCTGGTTACTAAATACCATAGTACTAGTACATACATGCATAGTACAGCACTGTGCTGTCTAAACATAAGCTATTGTGCTTGCCTACTAACTATTCCTAGATAGTGCTTTAATACTCAGGCACAGTTCAAGAAATCACAGAAATTATGCCATTATCCTGTATCTACTATTTCATTATGGAGGACAATGAAGGTCAGACTGCAAAGACTTTTTGAAAGCTACACAAACTTCCTGTCATATTTATCCACACCCATTGAAATACGTGGGATGCACTAAAAGTAATGCCTCCATCTTTTTCCATGGAAACTACAACAAAGTACAAGAACACTATGTGTTAGAGAAAATTCTCAGCTACAAAACACTATTCTTCAACATAGTCATCACCATTAGCAATACATTTTTGTCAGTGAAAAACAAGAGCCTTCATGCCATGCTTGTAAAAACATATGCCAGCGGAGGTGACCCACTGCTACTGTAGCCACAGCTGAAACACACCACCCATGTCACTGTGCTCATATCCACTGTTTGGTCTCCATCACCATTTCGCAAGCATCAACAAAATATCTACTGATATCCCACCAACACCTGCATCTGACATCTTAGGCCAACATAATAAAATATGAAGCAGTAATTTCAGAGCAGTTCTCATATATACATACAACTTCTTATGTGGATCAGAAATTTCAATCTATAAACTATTTCTAGGCCTCTGAATTTAGAGACAAACTCCATAAATCCTCAAGTTTACGTTTTAACATGGACAAACTTCTGACGAATTTCCATTGAAATTACTGATAAGTTAAGGACAAATCAGCACAATTTTCTGTTCTGTCAGAATAAAAAGTAAAAATTCTGCATTGCTTTTCTATTTGAATCATTTTTGAAGTAAATATGGCTAAATGTATTTTGAGCTGCAGTGGCAGGTCCATCTCGACTTCTACCTTTCCTGAAGATTCAGAGTATCCTGGGACTTAAGGTTGTTTGCTTTTAGAAGGAATGAATAAGAAATATTTGAATGTATTGTTCTAAAAACCCACTGAATGTAGCAAGACAAAACAAGCAGTGCATCCTGTACTGAGGGACTCAAGACCTGAGGAGTCCTTTTGCCCATAAGGGCACAACAGTGCATGTATCAAAGGCCTTGAGAACAAGGAATTGGTATCAAATCCCGCAGAAGGACAAAAGTGGCAAATAAAAGCTGAACGCATTGCTACATAATCATACTGCAAGGAGAAACTTTCTCCAAAAAAAGAAAAAAGTTGGACAATGAACTGCACATTCCATGTGACGTATCTAGCTCACTGCCACTGTAACTTTGTTGACAAGGTAGTTTGCTCTGCTCAGAGTGGTAATTCTCAAGCATGAGCAGCGTTTTGTGGAACCATGGTCTCCTGCACATGGTCTATAAATCACACGGGGCCAGAAAAGATGTGACTGATTTTATTGGAAGTAAATTTTATATCACATCCATTTGATGATTTCATAAAACAAAATAGTAGTGTCAGGGGCTTATATTTTCACAGCAGTATTTTAATTCTGTTAATATGAGTTCTATTGTGTTTCAAAAGAATAAGTACATAGTGACCTCAGCAACTTTCTAGTGCTGTTTATTTTTTATTCTTAGTCAACAGCAAGAATTTTAGAATTCACTAGTGTTTTTTCTTGCTTTGATATTAAAGATCTTTGAAGAATCTTCTAAGTATTTCTGTAACTACTACAAATCATATAAAATGTTCACTAATGACTGATATGTAAATCTTGATACTATGCAATATGTATATGTTTTATATATACTATGAACTTAGTAGTACATATCTAAGTCACAGTTTCTTGATGCCACTGGCTAGTTTGTAACCATCATACTATCTAGTTTGCATTTTGCTTTGTATATTTTCTGCAAGAATGAGCTAAACAACAAGAGAAACTGCCAAGAATAAGAAGATTCTGATTTTATAATGCTAGCATAAATGCTTTATATAGTTAATACCTTGTCATCTTTGGGAAATGGATAGTACTTCAAAAGTAAATTTGTGTAATGCATGGAGGATTGTTTCTGTTAGGATTTGGAGATATCATTAAACGCATCACTGGTGACATTATCATTGTTATAGTTATGAGTTTTTTTCCCCGTTTCACATTCACTGATCTACATTTTTACTAAGGGTTTTATTTTTGATAGGCTTTGGGTTGGCTAGAGAGTCATGTAAGGGTGGGTCACATTAAAAAATCTGTTCAGCATTCTTTCTATGACTGACACCAGCTACTATTAGGTACAGAAAGAGAGCAGATATAGTAATGCAACAGTATCACACCACGTGTATTCCAGTACAACCTTCTGACTTTCAACAACTTTCATACAAAGAATTTCCTGAGCCAGAAACTAGAAATTTATGTATTATGGATTCCTATAAACTTGCTTATTTCTACTTTATTCAACCTATATTTTCATTAAAAACAACACCACGCCTAGTCAGAGCCATAAATATTATTGTGTAAGCAATGTCACAAGAGGATATACATGTTAGTTTGCATGCCTTTTATAAAGAAGTGTAGAAAATATCTTAGCTTTGAGATACCATTGATGCTTTTGTTAATTGTCTGTCTGATGAAAACACAGTTTACTTCTTAAACAACCAGAAGTAAATGATAGAAGAGGATTACAATTCAAGATGTTCTTGATGAAGAAGCATTATGTTTTGAAATAACAAAGTGAATTACATCTCCAGCATGAAAGTAAAATTGGAATACTAACTCATTAACACAGGGTAGGCAATAAACAACTGTGTTATCAGAGGTTTTTGCAGGAATAAATTTAACATTAACTAAAATATCATTAATTCTAAGCTGAGCATTATGAACACTGTGCTGTTACAAAAAGAGGGAATCCTACAGTAAGTATATGAAGGACGTGAAATAATTATTTTCTTGTTCTTTGTAAGATGCAATTGGAGTAGTAACACTGGTTTGATACTGTAGTTAAGAATGTGATCAATTTGTAGAAGAGTCTGGAAGAAAGCCAAAAAAATTTCCATGTAGAAAGCATGACTTACAAGACCAAAGACAAAAGTGAAAGGAAGAATTTACTCATTGTCCACTGGGGAAAAGTGACTTGAATTGCAGCAAGGAAGATTTAGATTAGATATTAAGAAAAGTATTCTGAAAGCAGAGTGCATAACCTCAAAAGATAGTAGCATCCCCATAAATGGAAGTTTTATGGACCACACTAGGCATATATCTCTCAGAAATAACACAGATTTAGCTGGCTCTACTACGAGATAGTGGAGAGAACTCCATATGTATTTCATTGTTGGCATTAACATAACATCTTCGCTGATGTTTCTGAACATTATTAAAATCAAAATTGCATGTGAAATGTTGCACTTTACAAAAGTGAGTCGTAATTAATGATGAAATAAGTACTTTTTAACAAGTAATTAAAATCATGAAATTTAGAGATTGAGGCTTGTCCGAGTCTATAACCTCAGGTGCATGCCCGAATGTCATGCAGAACAGACATTTTAAAGGAAAAAAACTTCCCTAGGAAATTTCTGTACATCTTGCTTTACGTTAGTATTGAAATCAGAACACAGCTATTCAGTTTGCTTACCACTTTCAGAGGCTTTGTATTTTCATATTTTCAAAACATTCATGCCTTTCTTGCCAAGCATAAAAACCTCAATTCTTTCAAAAAGTCACAAAAAAAAAAAAACACTAAAAATAAAAACCTAAAAATAGTGTTAGACATAACATCATCTAAGTAAATAGATATAAACTAACTGATCAGTTATTCTGCATTTTTTTGCAATAGTGGAAGAATCTGGTATTCAAATAATGCAACTTGACATGGATGTCATTTTCTTTGGAAAATTATGCCAGATTTCACCCACTCATGAGCCTTCCTTCTGTTTACAAAAAAATCCTGAGGAACTAGAAGAGTTTAAGTGAGTATTATGATTATTTGATATGAAAGTTGAAAAAGAATTAAGCATGATGGTGAACTTGTTTCTTTATATTCATCTATTAAAAAAAATAGGTGATCAACTGTCCCCTTGTCATTTTACTGCAATTGGCAGTACCATGGCTCACAAAAAATGGCATGTGACACTTGTCATGTTGATCTGCTGAGGCAGTTACATGTGAGGGAACAAGAAAGTATTAGCATAACATCTTCGATATGTATTTGACTGGAAATTTACAGCTGAAGTATGTAGGTCATAGCTCACAGTCACTCGATTTCATAAGGTTTTACATTTCCCCAAGATGTTTAGAAGCTATACGTGCTCCTCAAATCAGTCTTTTTAATACATATGACAGTCTCAAAGCAGTTGTGGATGGAGCAACATTTAATGTGTGCTACACAAAAATCACATTCATAATACAAAATCTAAAGTATTGTAATTTCCGTTTATTCACATCTGTGAGAATATGGCAGGTAAAAGATGGATAGACAAGGTTAAATGATGTTCTCATAGATTTGTTATGATGTGCAAGATGAAAGAGACCCATAAAATTATATGTCTTATTTACAGAGAAGCAGAAGTACCCCCTCTGGATTGCCAAATACCATATGAAATATCAGCAAGCATAGTAATGTGTCCTTGCTAATAGCTCCACTGTTTATCTGTGACTAAGCAGAAACAGGAACTCAAAAAATATTTAGTTTTTCTTCATATCTTGAAGCAATATTCAGTTGTTTGTTCACTTTTTGTAAGATTACATTAGCGCCTTTTAACGACATTTATCTGTGATTCAAACAGTTTTAAAATTAATGTATACAAAATACATGTGTTTTGTTTGGAGCCAATTAAATACCTTTTAAACTATGAATTATGCTTACAAAGCTTTTTTGTGTTTTGATATTTTAATCCTTTAAAGTTAACAGTTAAAATAGTTAGTCTCTTTTTCTCTTGGAAAACACCACATAGCAAATATATCTGGCAATATGAAATACACTAATCTCAAGAAATCAACAAACTGACCACTCACAATTAGCCTCACTTAGAAGTGTGTTATTCTTTCAGAAATATATTTCTTTGGGCAACGTGAAAAAATGTATTACTTATGTCATCAGCAATTGCAAAAGACAATTTCCAGAACTATTCATCTAACATATTGAATTAGAAAAAAAACTCAGACTAGTAGGACTAATCGGAAATAATAACTGGTTCACAACATAAAGCATAAACTGCAAGTGCTTAATTTTTGGTATTTATTGACCAGTTACTGGCTTTTTATTAGCTTTGGTTTATTTCTTATTTCAAAATGTTTTAGATATGACCAAAACTTTTTTTTTGCGATGTCTTAAAGGGTCATGGGTTAGACTCTAAATATTCATATTTATAGGTTAAGAAGAAAATGCCATAAGGGATTAGAATTTATATAGGAAACCATGTAGTTGTTTCATTGTGACTTGTCTGCACACACGTATTGCACTCAAAATATTAAAAGGGAGGTCTTCTATTAGCTAAATCTACACTGACTCATGAAATATATATGTTTCTCCCAAAATTATAAAATATATAATGCTCTATCTCATCTGGTAGAGATGGAATCCCAGATTCATAGCTGTACCGGTAAAATAATTCTGATGGTCCAGTCAAATAAAAAAGATCCAAGTTTAATATTTATCTCTCCACTTCCTAATTTCTCTTGGAATCCTGTTGAAAAAAGTGATGCGAGATGTAATATAAAGGCTATATACTACAAAATATTGTACTTACCCTTATTAGATATTTAAATTTTATGGACAAAGTTTTATGAGTAAATCTATTTTATAGATCTGTTTCCAAATAATAAGAGGCCAAAATTATTTTTCCAAATCAATCTACCAATTCACTTATCCCTAAAATGTGTTTCCAAATCAAGTGTGAGCTTGATGGAAGGGCAATTCTATACAATGAGTTTGTAAAAGCTAAGTATAAATTTGCCCACAAGTTTAAGTTTAGGTTTTATCTGGTCTCCAAATATTTTTGTATTAATACATATTAACATTTTGTCATACCACAACAGTAATGATGTACTGATTCCAAAGACCTTCATTTCTTTTTAATGGAGATTTTCATTAGTGTTAAATTTTCAGAGCTTCAAAAAATAAGCCTTTTTTTTTTTTTTTTTGGCAAACTTTTGTTAGAAAGAAATAAAAGCAGATTTGCTGCTCCAGATAATAGATTTCTGGGGATGTATCCTTTGAGCGAATGATTTACTGATGGTAGAGTATAGATGAGTAAATAACTCATTTGTATTACTGATCAAGCTGTTCCCTAGAGTGAAAAAAAGAACTAATAATTATGCTTCCAAATATTATTTAACTATAACCCTTGTAATTTTTTTTCTGTTTTCTGTTTAACCTCTATAAATTATTTATGTATGTTCTGGATCCACAAATACAAGCAAGCAACACTACCACCACATTCAAATGTATATATAAAATCTTTAGCTTTTTGTCTGGAGGCAGAAAATGATAAATTTACTTTGTTTACCTGTACAGTCTTCACAAGCAAATACACATAAATCTTTTCCTTTCCATCTGTAATTTTATGTCACCGTATAATGCTGGCTTAACAAATAGTGAAATATAGTAGAAGATTGAAGTGATTGTTGAATTACAGTCTTGAAACTGCTTTATGTAGGATCTGCAATGAAAATTGTGGTGTCATAAACCTTATACAAAAACATCTGATTTTTACAGGCTTTTCAAGAGAAAGCTGCTTTTCTAACCTACTTGGAAGCAAGGTAGATAGACACCACAGTGAACTGCTGAAATCTTAAAGGTAAAAACTCACAGCAGAAAATTTCAGCTAAGGCTTTTAAAGAAATTTCTGTTCGTATAGCGGGGCATTCCCAATTAAGTACTGATTTACTTTATAAAAGAAAGAGGAAAAGAAAGGAATTGGAAGGCTATTTTTCCTAACTCTGTATTTAAAGCTTTCCAATAATATTTGTTTTGCCACTACTTGAAATTTTATCATATACGTGATGTCTGCTGGCAAGCTGGAATGAAACCGTGGGACACCAGAAAAGAGGCAAACCTTCTTTAGTGACCAAAACTTAGCTCCAAAGGCCTGAGCAAACATCCCATTGTACACACAGAATCCCTAGTGACAAACCCAACACCCAGTCAAAGTCTGTCCCACTACAAAGTTTTGTGGGGAAATTTATGAGTCTGTCACTGTGGTGGTTTCTTTTGCTGGCCTAACACTGAGTTTAATATCTAAAGTTTCAGAAGGGAAGTGATTTGTTGTATTTTGCTAAGTCCTTTATGTGGCCAAATTATATTTCAGTAAAACCCAGTATCCATAGTTACAGTACTTTCCCAATGACACAACAACACTTCCTGATAAAGTTTCCCCATTACTCAGCCAGCAAGCTTGTCTTAACTCCAGCTCTCTTTTCTTCTGTTAGAACTAATTACACTTATAAACAGCACCAGGCTTTCCGTTTCCTCCTTTACTTGAGGTGTACAATTGCCAAGAAGATCTATATCTGCCAGGAAAAAAAAACTCCTGAAACTTGGAGCCAATTAACAAAACAAATAAGTTGTAACTTAACGAGTATCCAGCAGACAAAACCTGGTCTTACTCTAGTAAAAGCTGTTGTCAGAGTAAATAAATAAAGGGCAGAACTTAGCTACTGGCAGAGGCGGGGGGGCATATTGTTTTACCAAGGAATGCATTTCTCTTTGTTTTACTAAGACCATGTACTTTCTCCCCTTCTGCCCCTGCCCACAGTGCCTAATTAATTCACATCAATTTTGAAAGAATACATGATTAGCTGTCCTAAGGCTAAGCAGCAGCATATTGAGTCACATGCTAGAAGGCCTAGTTTGGGCACTGGCTCAGGATGGCAGGAGCCATGCCAACACAAGAAGCTAAATTGGTTGCAGGGCAGGGGGTGCAGGGCTTGCCAACTAACTGCCTTGTCTCATGGCACCATCTGCCAATTTGCAGATGGATGTTGGCATCAGATCTGAAAGAGCCACTTATCCACTTTCACAGCTACAGGCCACAAGAGTGAAAGGAGAAACGTTTGAAAATAAGGAGGGAGTTGACAAAAATGTGCATCTTGAGGTCTACCACACTTTTTCCATCACATAAAAGTTTTTCTTAAGTAATAGGGAAATCATAGAATCCTTAGAGTTGGAGGGCCATCTAGTCCAACTCAGCTGCAATGAACGTGGACACTTGCACCTACAGTGATTATATTTCTCAGATTGCAAAAAACCTATGGTTAAAGCTCCCAAATCTTTCAGATGTAAAGTGTTACTTATTTCTTACAGATAATGGTACATACAATTCTAAAACTCCTTGAATCTTCTACTGTGTGAGGAATTTACCAAACTCTAAAATGAATTCCCTGGTGATACAACCTACTTAGGTAACCAAAAGTGTCGGATGAGTAGAAATGCATTCTTTAAAAAAAAAAAAAAAAATCTAAGTTAAATTTCAGAACTACTTCAGAATTAATGTGGAGAGAAATTGGACAGTTCATGAAGGATATTATGCTCTTTGAAACAGTTCTTCCTTCTAGCATATATAGTTCAGCATTATGTCAGAGTACTGTCAGCTTGCACATGACCAGGAATCTTCTGTTCTTTGTCTAGAAAACTGAAGCTACTCAGACATCCATTTATGTGCAAAGAATCATATTTCAGATTCAGTCCAACTCCATAGTAGCAAAAGAATTATAAATGTCAACTTTAAAGTTATCTACTATTAAGGAGAAGTACGCACATATCAAATTAGTAATTGTTACATTGTTGAGCTGATCCATTTATGTCCAGGTATAGTACTGATCTTGCCTTCATCTACAAAGCTTTTCATTTGTCCTAGAAATCTGACATACCCTTTTTTCTCCCTGTAGCCCATCTGGGAACATGTCAGGGAAAACCACAGTTTTTCAGAGTGAAAAGAGAGGTAGCAGGAGTCTACAACAACATAACATCAGAGAAAACTTGTAACTGCTTACTGCAGAAAGTCAGCAAAAGTCCTATTTGACTTTTTTGAAACACTATGCAAGATGCATTCATTCACATAAATATAGTAGCGCGAGATCAATAAGTCATACCACTATAATTCTTCTCCAAGAAGAAAAAAGAACTGGGAAATCTAACCTGTAAAAATGTGTCATTGTTTTGCACAATTGTATTTCTCAGCATAGATTACTAAAATGTCAAATTGCTGCATTCTGAAGCAGATAAGATTGAGTTCTCCTGCACGTGCACTCCCAGGACTAGTTAAGTGACATTCACAAAAGGATGACTCCAAGAAAGAAGACTCCTGTGTAGAGACAGTACAATTGTTCTGCACCACTTCATGACGGAAAACTGTAAGTCTCATATTTCTAGCTGGCACCTCACTCATAAATTGGCCCATTGAGTTTGCTGGTAATTGTGCAAAGTGCCTGATGCTGCTTCGGTTTCCACACTAACTGATCTGGCACTAGAAAAATCCTAGGACTACAGAAAAACAAAACTACCTCTGTGCAATCACCATACTGAAGAATACTCCAATGAGTGCTTAAAAAAAAAAAAAATCAGAGAAGGATTTTGGAAACTAGATAGATAAACAGACCAAAGACCTCCAATACAATATTTATTACTTTTTATTGCTTTTCTTTTTCATTTTTTAATATTTAATATACATAGGTTGTCACCATTGTTAGCCAGTTTGCACGGATGAGCTGAGTAAAACTCTCATCAGTTCGTGTGATAGCTGTGCATGACATCTAGAGCATGGCTCGAATTTCACATTGCTGTCACCACAGCTGAAATGCACCACCCATCACCTCACTGTGCTCATATCCACTGGTTGGTCTCCTTAAACATTCAGTGAGCAACAATGAGCTTCAGAGGGTAAAGTCTTTTCCACATAGAGAAATTCACTTGCACACATTTGCTTCACATGCACATGTCTGTCAAATGCTATTGTGTCAGATTGCCCCTCTGCTACCGTGTTTCACACAACAACAAAATGTAATAGAATACTGTTAGAAACTTTCTGCCTCTACTGCCATCCCACCAACATCTGCCTCTGACATCATGAGCCAATATATTAAAATAGGAGACATTAGTTTCAGAGCAGCTCCTATACATGAAAATGTAATAGCAAAAGCTCAAGAACATGTAAGTGCTTGGACATGAGGTTCTATTGCCTGCTGTCCCACAGTTAATTTGTGTATAAAATAGCAGTATATATTCTGTTATAAAAAGACATTAATTAGGAACATTTTTTCAATGTTTTGTGCATGTTTCACCTGCAAATATTTAATCTGCTGTTAGAGCTTGTAGGCTCTCATCTATAGTTTCATAGATGAATTAACAATTTACTTCCAAGGTCTAAGTAATTTTTAAAAGATATTCAAAAACTTTATGAAAGGCTACATTCCTTTACACACCCTGATCTATATTAAATCATTAGGACTAATATTTAATGTAAAGGATACTTTTACTTTTTATTGCTGCATACAGAAAAATGGATGATAATCTGCACTGAGTTACCTAAGGAATGGTCAAAATGGTGAAAAAAATACAACTGAACATTTTGTTGAAATATTGCAACTCATATTGATCATATATTGGAAGTCTTGTTGCTAAATCTGGGAAAATAAGTGTTGTTTTTTTTTTTTTCAGATTTGCAAACAAAGTAGGTTAGTAGTAGGATGGTTAGAAGCATAATTTATTTTAGAGGACATCAGCATTTTATCTATGTGAAAATTCTTATGACAAAAAGATTGGAATTTTGCTATGTGATAATTTTGGCAACCAGTATTCTGCAAGAAAAAGGAATCTTGAAAATAAAATTATCTCCACATTCAAACCACATGAAACTAAAATCAATAGAATAATCAGGAAAATCAGAAACAAGAACAACAACAAAAAAAACAGGTAATGGTCTAATGAAGGTATGAATGTGAACCAAGACAACCAGAAGAAACTTAGTATAAGCAATTGCAAAGCACCCTTCACTCAGTTCTTCTGCACCTACCGATTGCAGAACATATGGTCCTTCAGCTGAGGGTCTCAGAACAGCGGGTTAGTTTACATACCATATGCATGCAATTGGTAGGCACAACGGGGTTGCGTTAAGGTTATTGCATCTGCCCTAATTCAAAATTCCCCTTGTATTTTTAGGTTTGTGTTGGACAGTAATGTTATTTTAACAGCTTTTGTGTTAAGTTTCACATGTTTTTTTAAACAACTTTATAGCTTCCTTTATTTTCTTTTTATTAATTTTGACTTTGTAATGGAATCTCTGGAGACTTAAAATTGAAACACAATGCAGACTGATTGCTGTTAATCCCATACTCCCATGAATGACTATCAGCTGAACATTGTGGTGTCTGCAGAAGCTATGTAACTGAGCACTTCGTATTTTGTATTTCTAGTATTTCAGTATACGTGCTGTGGACTGCTTGTAGAATTCTTGGAAATATTCTTCTCCCCCTTCTAGTTCTCCATAACAGTTTGCTTACATAAGTTCATTAAGATGAAAACAAGTAGTTTAGGTTGGATAGGATAGTCATTGATTGTAGCTATTTGGGGCATGAGTATTGAAACACTTGGATATCATACTCAAGTTGAATATAACATAAGCCCTATAAACAGTTCAGGTATTTCACAATAACATCAAAAATTCATCTTCTGCTAGTGCTTTCAACTGCTACCTAGAATATTAATGGTAAGTATTCTTATGTTACACTTAAGAAAAAGTTCTTGAGAAATTTGGACATCAAAACTCATGTTTACAAGGCTTTCATAGTATTGTGAGGAATTTCACACTAGTTTTATTGTTTTGTAATTCATGTAAAGAAAATCTAATGATCCATAAAGATGACTTTAATGGCCTCCAAAGCACATACAAGTTTTCTGCTACTACTACCCATGATGCTTCACTTAGTTTTACCACAGTATGTTATCTACCACCACACACAGAAGACAGGCAGTGCTCTAACATAAAGACTGTAAGGTGAAGTGACAATAACTTCCAGCAGTTACTGGAACAGTTTAAATATTGGTTTACCTCTAACTTCCTAGTGCCAGGATTAATAGTGTCTGGCAATTGCATCAATATGGTAAAAGCAACAGGAGATAGCAAGTAAATATGAATATTTCAAACACAGCTTAAAATCTTTTGTAAATGCTTTTTATGGTAGACAATGGAGAAATTACTATCCTTACAGTGAAAAGCTGTGGTTATTTCACCTTCTTTCCAAAGAGAGTGAACTCCTCTGAATGCCAATTTTTCATTAAAAAAAAATAAATCAGACAGTAACATTCCATAGCTTGCAATGACAAGTCAGAAAGCTACTGAGTCCAGAAATAAAGTGCAGGTGAAAAACATCCTTAAAGACATACCATAGCATATGTGAGCGTAAAAAGCACTGGGAATCTGCTGCTAATCAGGTCATCTGTTCTTCTGATATTACAACCTATGAAAAGGAATCTTTTTCACATAGCATGTTTGTTCACATTCATTCTTGGAGAAGACTAGGTAGGAGTTTGATTATTTTAGCTATGCATACAATTTATATAACCATCACTAATCTACCTAGATAACTTATATTAATCCAGACATTACAGGAACTGGCATCAAAGGTAAAATTCTATTATTCAGGATGAAATTCATAGTTTTCTATGAAATCTGACAACAAAAGCTAACTTTTACATAGACTGAGAAAGCCTGAATATGGAAGAAAATCCAAGAATTCTGTGAGGAGTATATCTGAAGCTTAAATGTAGGTTCCTTTAGCATGGAGAAGCAAACAAACTCACAGACTTTGAAAGCTATATAGCTTGAAGACTTACACAGTAATCCTATAGCCTATTTGATGCAACAAAGTTTAAACACACGTCCAAAAGTCAACAGTTTTTTTGCATCTAATTTCAGTCATCAACAACAGTTCATAAAATTGACAAGTAGGAAAGGATTAAGTCACTATTGAATTTGCCAGCTAAAAACGCTTAAAGTTAGAACTGCTCTGGAACACTGTGCAACAGTGGAAGATGCAAGAAAACTTTCTACCGGGCCAGGAGCTTGCTTGCAAAGGTATTAGTGCTAATCTTATTTAAAAAGCAACCCACACCTACCCCAGCTTACCCTTTCCAAAGGCTAGTAGAGCCCCAAGAAGGGCACAGTCTGCAAATAAATTGGTGCTCCCCAGCTGCCAACCCTAAATGCGGGTAAGGAGGAGCAGAGTCCACCCCTCCCAGTCACTCAGGTGTATTACTTGCACCTGTACTCCCAGAGTTAGCCCCACCTTCTCACCTCATGCTCTATCACTGGTTCTTGTCATGATTTAGCAGTTCCTGTATAGGTAGGATCCTTTCCATAGTAAAACAACCAATGAAGACTAAGGAAATAAATGTTTTGCTACCTATTAGGTAATAAAAGGAAAATATTCTAAATTTAGAACATTTACTTTGCCCTTTAAGTCCTTATCACACTCTAACAATTACTGTCCCTATACAGACCAGATTCTTGAGGAGTTGTCAAATTCTGTCTAGTTTATAGTCACCTTAACCTACTGCAAAAGGATGGAAATTTTTAACGTATTAAAACAAGCTTGGTTGTGAAAATAGGCTCCTCAAGACCTACTGCTACAAGAAAACAGTTCAGAATAGTGGAAAAACAAAATAACTGGTGCCATGGAGTTTTGAATGAAGACCCAGATCCTCTTGCAGCTGCTGTAGTGTGGACAAATTTTTGCCATGCCTGTAGCATTACGTATTTAAGCGTAGTGTGATCACAGGAGAGATTTACAGATGAAAGTCATGTAAAGCTACGAGAGAAATTTGAATAATTTTCTCCATATTCAAAACAACAAGCCATTAGTGTTCTTCACTCCAGAACTTTTTATCATAGTAATTAGATAGATCCTGTAGTTAGAAATTACTATCAGTTCCTGCTTCTGGAGAAGCCAAGTAGTTGTCAGTTGTAAGTCTTCAAAATTTAGGAATTTTTCACTACTATAGTCATTGGAAAAGGATGATAATCGCTCCGAGTAATCATTTCTGCCTTTTTAAATAAATTTTCACCCATGTTACCCAAAGGAATCAAAGTGAATTTGGCCCATAAAAATGTATTCATCCAGAGTACTTTCATGTTGACAAAATTTCATGACAGATTCTTGTCTTGGTATTCTTTTCTTTAGAATCCTTTTAGGAATTCTTCAGGATTTTTTTTTCTCCTCCCTTCCCTCCCTCCCTCCCTCCTTCCTTCCTTCCTTCCTCCCTTCCTCCCTTCCTTCCCTCTTTCCCTCTTTCCGTCTTTCCCTCTTTCTTTCTATAGCTTCGTCAATCTCAATAGAATGTGAAGAAATTTTTAACTTTTCTTGCAATTTACACCTCAAATGCCAAGAAAGAGAATGCCCACAAATTACAAGGTTGTTATTTCGTAACTGCCAAGTTAGTAGAAAAATCTAGTTAAGAGATATATCCAGAGTAGATGGAGAGTGGTGGAAAAGCTAATCATTGGTAATGTTTCTTAAGATTCAGCAAAACGGCTTGCTATCAAACACATAGGTTGCTCTGAAAGTAATGTCTGCATTTATTTCCATGGAAACTAGAACAAATGCAAAGAGCACAATAATACTATTTGATAGAGCAAATTCTCAGCTAGAAAATACTTCACCATTACCTATGCATTTTCACTAGCAGTGAATAAGAGCCTGCAAGTTGCACTTGTAAAAATCTGTGCCAGCAGAAACTCACTGTCTCACAGCTGCTGTGATGGCACTGTAACTGAAACACAGCACCTCCCACCTCACTGTCCTAACATCCGCTGTTTAGTGACAAAACGTAACAGAATATTGCTGGGAAGGTTGAACCTCTACTGCCATGCCACCAATATATGCATCTGACACTGTGGGCCTATATAACAAAAAAGGGAGTCACAGAATCAATAATCATAGGCAGACAAATTCAATAATCATACAATCACCAAGGCTGAAAAAAGCCTCTAAGATTACTACCTTCAGAACAGCCTTCCTATATTAGATTTAGCAATACCGCAAAATTAATCTGATTTATTTGTAATTGATTTGAATTGGCTGCTTTTTAATTTTCAGAAGCCTTTCCTGATGCAACAAGCTAACTTATTACATCAGAAAATGCTAAGCTAATTTACACTAAGCAATTTGTGGTCAGCAACACAGATGAACACTTACACTTTTTTTTTCCAAGACTATTCAGTTATTTTCTTAAAATACCATTTTAGTATTCATTTTTATATTTAGTTTATATATTCCATATACATTATCTTCATTTTGTAGGCAGAATCTATCTGCCAAATAACCAGGTATCTTAGGAAAAGCACTACCACTAGTGGACAGACATTTATAGGATGGAATAACTACCTTAAAAAGCTTATGTCTACAGCTGTACTCATGAAAAAGATAAAACAGTCATACTTCCTTGGAGTAAGCTATTGGGCAGGTGGCATACTCATTCATTTCTTACAGTAATTGAATCTCTAACTGTCCATAATTTCTCTATAAATCATACATATCCAAAAGCCTTTCTGCTACTTTCTCAAGTATATGCTATGGAAGAATATTAGTAATTAATTTCCCAAGTTATTCCATAATCATTGTTATCTCAGTTTTTTTCAGTTGTTCATTTTAACTCTCAGCTGTTATTTGTATTTTAGGTTCCTGCTTTGGAGAATAATTTATTTTCTATTTTGGATTTTTCTCTTACATTCCAGCACATATTTATCCCGTGGCAGATTGAAAGGTGTCTCTGTCAGGAAACATCATCCAAGGGAACACAAGATACTTCACAGCATAAAAAAAAGGTGTGGTGGAGGAGGAGAGAAAACATCAGAAGCATTGCAAAAATACCTTTTTGTTCTGTATTCCAAAGCTCTAAAACTTTTCAGCAGCTTTGAGCCATTAGAAAGTGTAACTTGCTGACAACACTTTACATGGAATGTCAGCTTTGTGTGATTTGAAACAGCTGAGATAATAACTCCCAAATGAAAAAATTATAATACTGAAAGGAATATAAGGACTTATTGTACTGCTTTATTAATGACCAGTGTAGAGCAGTTTATGCAATAGCTTTTCTCTTATTAACAAAAGAAATTTTGTCTTTGTATCTCTTTTCCACTCTTTTGCGTCCTGGAAAACCATGGAGGAGAAGAAAATCATTTTCTTCTGAGGGATTTATTTGCTTCTGTGATTCCTTACCTGAATTGAAAGTTCTGTTGGCACTGTCATCTCACCTTTTTTGACCCAGCTGCTATTGCAAAGTGTTGGTTTAGTAAACAAAAATACTGTTTTCAAGCAAATGTCCTTTTCTGTAAAGAAACCAAGACAAATAAAAAGATAGAACAGAAGTTGTGCTGTGTTTGCTGAGAATGTTTTTTAAAGTTTACCATGAGGTGTCAGCAGCTCTTTAATTTTCGGAAGCCTTTTTCTGACATTGGGATCAAACACCAATTTACAGGCAAGTTTCTCAATACGTTTTCAGTGGTTTTAGAATATTTTCTATTTAGGAAGTCCTTAAATATATCCAGATGACCAACACAGACAAATGTGTCCATTTGTTACAAATACAACCATACATGCAAATAAGATACTAAATAAATGTAAAATAGACAATGTTTACTTCTAATTATCTTATCTTATTATCAAACCAAAAACAACCCTAAATGTTGTAATTTTGTTTTCAGATATTAGGTCTTACCCTTCCTGTTAAACCAAGAGTGTCCCTTGCACTCAGTAATAAACCTTGCAGTAGTACTATTCCATATAGATAAAAAGTCAAAATACTCTACAAGCCTGAACTCTTAACATTTAAGATAATGTTCACTGTAGGAGCACCGACACTTCACAGCAGTCTGGATCTGTTTTTCACTTCTGGAGATTTCACCTTAAAGAGTAAAGAGAAACTGGCAATTAGTCTGACCACCACATTTTTATTCTGAATGATATCTGATGGGAGTTAAGACACGGAATGTGGACTGAAAGTGCTGAAGCATTTTTTATCATTTTTCTTCATCTTAAACACATAAGACAAAGGAAGGTGTGAGGATATGGCCTGAGCTGGCTATTTGGTTTTGCCATCTAGCATGTGTGAAAAGTGATTTAAGAGCAATAGGCCACACTTTTCTTTGAAGTTCAGATACTGCCACATCTTTTTGAAGACATAATCTTGCAAAGTGCTGAGCACCCTGGCTGCAAGCCAGGAAAACACATAAACACATGCTTAACTCTAATCATAGGACTAGGCCCCTTGTGTTAAAGTTGACATGTGCCGAAGTGCTGTTCTGGATCAGTGCCAGAGGGTTCAGTACCCTTCAGGATTGATTCCTCAGTCAATAAACTAAAAGCTGCAGCTTAAAAGTAAGCCTTGGATTCTGTTTACATTTCCTGATAGCATTTTAAAAATAAAACAGCAGCTGTTAAACACGAATAGTCCTTGCTTCTTTGAGAGAAAATTGTCTGAGATGAAAGCACAAAAGTGCATTTTAATAGGCACAGGCAATGGACAGGATACTGACTTCATCCGGCTGCATGCAAATTCCCTCACTCTCCAAATAATCCCTTAATGACTTACTGGCAGACAGAATATTCAAAGTTTGTGGCAAACAGAAGTCTTGCCTTTCAGAGGTGCCTTTTGCAGTGGTCTCAGGGGGCAGTGCTCAGTTCCGGGCCAAAAGGTCTTGAGCTGAAGTATCCGAAAGCTGTGAACACAGATGTTTGTTTTGCGGTGGCTAGCTATAAATTAGGCTTTCCTGTCTGAGGAGTATTGTGGTAAAAGAAAATTCTACAGATAACTATGTGAAATTAATCTCAGCTACAAAACTCTGCCGTTTCCTCCCCAGACTGTCATCCTTTCACCATCAACAAAATGTTCTGCAAAAGAATTCCTGCAGCCAAAATTTTTGCAAGGCAAAAAGGAACACACCTCATTGCCCAACTAAATCGTAATGAAAGAATTAATGTTTTTACAGATCTTGTTGATTTCTCCACGGAATTCAGAGAGGCTTGGCTTAAATTTGCTTTGGCTGCTTTGATTACAAAAGAACACTTATTGAAAGGTTTTTGAAATAATTTGAAGCTAACTTAGTTAAGATTGTGATCAGTGGCTCTATGTCCAAGTGGAGGCCAGTTATTAAAGGTATCCTTCAGAGATGGGGGGGTCCCGAGACCAGAGCTCTTCAACGTGTTCATCAATGACCTAGATGGTGGGATCAAGTGCACCCTCAGCACTAAGATGAGTAATGTAGTTGATACAATAGAGAGAAGGGATTCCATCCAGAGGGATCTGGACAAACGAAAAATGGGCCCATGAGAATTAATGAAGTCAAACAAGTCCAAGTGCAAGGTGTTGCACTTGTGACAAAGCAATTCCTATTATGTGTGCAGACTGGGAGAATAATATTGAGAACACCCCTGCTGAGAAAGACTTGGGTGTTCTGGTGAACAAAAAGCTGATGAGCCAACAATGTGCAATTGCAGCCCAGAAGGCCAGCTGTATCCTGGGTTGCATCAAAAGAGAAACAGTCAGCAGTCCTCCTCTACTTTCCTCTTGTAAGGCTCCATCTGGAGTGCTGTGTCCCAGTTTGGTGACCCCAGCACAAGAAATACTTGGAGCTGTTGGAGAATGTCCAGAGAAGGGCCATGACAATAATCAAAGGGCTGGATCACCTCTCCTATGAAATGAAGATTGAGGGAGATAGGCTTATCTAGCTTGGAGAAGAGAACACTCTGGGGAGATCTCATTGCAGCTTTCCAGTACTTGAGGAGAATATAAACAGGAGGGAAACCAACTTTTCACATGGTCTGCTAGCAACAGGACAAGGGGAATGGCTTTAAACTGAAATAGGGGGGATTTAGTTTAGATGTTAGGTGGAAATGCTTTAATCAGAAAATGATGAGGCACAGGAACAGGCTGTCCAGAAAAGCTGTAGATGCCCATTCCTGGAGTCATTCAAGAGCAGAATGGATGGGGCCCTGGGCAGCCTGATCCAGTGGATGGCAACTCAGCCATGGCAGGGGGGTTGGAACTAAATGGTCTTTGAGGCCACTTTCAACCTAAACAATTCTGTGATTCTGTGACATAATGAGATTAAACATAAAATGTCAATGCTGAGTTGATTCCTAAAGCTTAGCAAACTTACCAAATTATTTTAATTATACACTTTTTCTGGCACTGAACACACTGAAGTGCTAAGAGAAAAACAATACTAACTGACAGTAGGAATTATCTAATTCCATGTAAAAATCTGTTCCTGCAAGATGTCTATCTGTCAAATTCAATTTTACAAGCACAAAAGGATGACCTAGACCTTGAGGATATTAGGTATATATCAGATGGAACCAGAAGAACTTCCAGATGATCCTGATAAAATTTTAGAACACGAGACTGAAGAATTATTCAGTGGTAATGTTTCTCTTTCTACTGTTTTCAAGTATTATGAAAAAAAAAATGTTTAATTATTCTGGAATGCCTTTTTTCTTTCTAAAAACTTAGGGAAATTCCAGCCAACAACAGTAAAATCTTGCTGATTTTTTTTTTTGTTGGTTCTTGGTAACTATTAAAAAACAGTTAAAATAAGAAACACTGCTATGTGTCTGAAACATAAAACTCATACAGAAGTTCAGAATTCAGGAAAGAAATTTTTTTGGGCCTCACTTTTCAACTGTATAATACAAATTTGTTTTCCTATTTTAATGAATTTCTGAAAGGGATTATAAACTCTGGTACCCAAAATTTTGGTAGAAAGTGATTGGAGTTAATGATTTACAATGTCCTTTCCAGGCACACACTTGAATTTGGGGCTGCTTTTTTGTTTTGTTTTGTTTTTGTTTGTTTTTTAATTGTTTTGTTTTGTTTTGTTTGTTTGTTTATCTGTTTCCTTAATATGTATTATTGGTTTCTCAACATGTTTGGGTCTCACTCCAAGATTTTATTAGAACAGAATTACATATTAATAATAGTGGTTTGGCTCTATTCACCTAAAGTTCTAGCAAACTACCTTACCTATCAGTTAATTCAGAGGCAGAGCTTTAAAGAATGTGCTAAAATCAGCCAGTACTTTTGTATCTTCTGACATGCATTCTGCGCCTTTGTCCTGCTACTCTTGCCCGTGTCTGAAAAAAACCACAAAGTGTGACTGTACTTGGAACATCTCCACTGTTACCAAGATTCACAAGTAGAAACACTGTTGATTTGTGTGCCCTGGATTTGTTTTTCCGGGAGGAAAGGGAGCAGGCTAAATCAAAGATGGAATTTGTAAATCCACTGATTTTGATTAACTTGATCTGATTGTGTGAGGGAAGTTATTTTAGATCATTTCCTTTATTTTTCTTAAAAGTGCAGCCCAAAAGGGTCTTTCACAGGGATCTTTTTCATATTCTGTTTTTGTTTAGTTATCATCTGCTGTCAAAGGTGTTCACACAGACCTGAACTATGAGTTGTGGCACTATGGTAAACTGGTTCCTTTGGAAGATTTTTAGAAGATCTCCTTTGAAGGTTTGGCCTTTAGCCTATAGGGGTCAAAACACATTTGGGAGCTTATATTATTTGTCACCAGGGAGAGTCTAGGGTAAACTTAGAAGCACATTTCACTTCAGAATCCACATGATTAAAATTAAAATAATATGTCTGCTGTGTATACAAAAAAAAAAAAAAAAAGAAAAAGAAAATTGGATTTTCTTCTATATCTTCAAGTAGATACAAACAATTCATCATATCCAAAATAACGTATGTAATATTACTACAGAAACACATATGCAAAATTTCTATGACAAGAGGTAAAAACATTAATATATTAGCCTAAACAGACAAGTTCTATTTCTGTAAGTTTAGACCACTTCGCTGTTCTCTCTGGAACTTGTGTAGCCAGTTCCACCAGAAAAGATGATTCATGGATATTTTTTCTCTAAGGTACAGAAGTATCTTTATCATAGGGTACTGTTACAGAACTGATTTTGAAATTCAGTACTCCAAGCAACTTTCTAGTATAGAGTGAGATTTAACTTTCATATCTGAAGTCCAAAAAATAGCCAGAAAGGATTCAGTCCTCATGAAGTCTATGACATATCAGAAAGAAAATATTGCATAATAATTTATTTGAGTATCACTGTCAACCACTCATCTTCAAAACTTCTAAGACCAGAATGAAAACATGACTATCCTCTAAATCCTTGTATTTCAAAGATTATATGTAAATTTAGAGCTAGATTTTAACATGAAGAATCCTGAGGTCACAAGGAGTTGGCCCAATTAATTTGTATTCATTCTCTCCTCTGTCCTGGGATCTAACACAATATGGTATGACCACAGATATCTTGTAGCCTAGATAGCATAGCTGCTATGAGATGAAAAAAATCATAGCTCTAGGTCAGTTGCATATCTCCATATATCAAAATGCAAAAGAAAATGATTAAGGAAGAGTACAATTCTTCCAGAACTCATTCATAGTATTTGTTATAAACATCTTTTCTATCTTACTACACTGTGTGCAGCAGCTTATGAGTCATTAGCTCAGAAAGCGGAAGACTTGTGTTATAGTACTCTGTCATTAATCTGTCATGCAGTCTTCGCAAATTTCTATGTCCTGGTTCTCTTTCTCTTTGTATTTTCTATATAGAATATAAACCTTATAGAATTAGATTGACAGGCTATAGTTCGATATGCAAACATTAACTCTAGGACTGAGTGCAGGATTGAAAACATCACAGCTGCATAATGCAAAACTTGTCCAGTGTAAACTCATTTTGAAGGTACTATCTTGTTTGTTTCCCACAATAATCTTGTATTACCAACCAGTACACTAGGGCTCCATACTTCAGCTTCTTATCACAATCTGTGCATGTTCTTACATCACTGACTATGACGTTTTGGTTACTTCATCAGAAAAACAATTGGGTCCTAAGCATGATTTGGACCTGTATAAATGAATGATTACCAGTACAGATATCAGATAGAAACAATTTTCTCACTAAGAACTCACAGTGTCTTTGGGGTCCATGTTGTGCCTGGAATTTTTAGATGTTACTATAACAGTTCCACCAAGAGCAAAATTAAAATAGAATCTGTCTTAATGATCTATTCAAGTTAGTCGTTCTAAATTTATGCTGGTACAAGTCAGAGTTAACTTTCAGGCTTTTTTCCAATTTTTCATTCATATTATAAAGAATTTTTTGATTTTTGCACTTATTTGTTTTAATTTACATTTCTTTTAAGAAAAATATAGATCCATTGGGCAAATATTTAACTATGAATAACTGTGAGAGTCACAGGATGAATTACATTTTTGACAGAAACAATTATATAATATTTGTAACAATCATGTTATATAGAAACTTGAAATATAACATTTAATAATAGCTAAATATATTGATCACTGGAAATAGTTTCTCTTAAATGTAGTAAAACAGATTCATTGCCCTTCCTCTCCCTCCCCCCGCCTCTTCCTTCAAGAAAGGTGAATCACAATTATGCCTCCAGGAAAGAGGTCTAGTGTTCACACTTCATCAAAGGAAGATCAAACACTTACAATGGTTCTTTTTAAAGTTAATTGTTTCCAGATTGTTGCTGGTCATTTCTTATTTTTAAGTGAGAAAACTCATAGTACTGAAAATAAAAGCCATATCCAAAGTTTGCTGCTACTCTGGAGAAACAGTGTAGACTGGACAAGTTTGATCTGTAATATCCAGTGGGCAACTTTTATTATAAATTAAAACCTCCTATAGAATAGAAATATTGGCAAGCTATCATCTTTTTGTGCTCAGTCTAACTTTTGATGTCTCTGTTGTGCTAGTGTTCTAATTTCTTACAGAGTACGTAATATTCAGTAGGATGCTTTTATGTCAGAGTAGTAAAGTTAAACAGCATTGCCCAGGATGGATTAACAAAGTATTATAAAGAGTTATAAATGAAAACAGTTGTATGATAAAAAGTATTGAATAGTGAAGTTTTTCTATGTGTTCCTTCAAGTTACAAACCAGATAAAAATGTAAATAATCTTATCTTTGAATAGTTCAAACTCACAACATCTACTGAGTAACTTAGAACTGTGAGATTTGTACATGTAATCTGTATCTGAAAGATCCTCTGGCTTTTAGTTACATAACTTTTAAGGTTAGAGCCTTACAAGAGGCAATTCACTGAATTATTTTTCTGTCCATAAATTACAAAGGAGTATTATGTTGTTGTAAGAAAGAAATTGGTCAGAAAAAAATTCAAGGCAAGACTCAAAATTGCTGTGATGTCATTCTATGAAGACAGACAGACTGACAATCAGTCTTAAACTGGTAACCTTCAAAGCACAATTCTTATTAAAGCATACCTGGCTGTCTACAATTGAACTACTTTCAAGTACTGGCATAGGTACTTTGCACACTTCTCCACTTCACAAATTCAATTTTATGAAAATAAAATGCTCCCCAAAAAGTCATAAGTGAGTTGTGCAACTCCAAGGAGGCTCCGAAGCTGAAAGTCTCACATTCATTAAATTATTCCCTCACATTCTGTACCACAAAATCCAATAGGGAATACCTTATTTCACTCAATTGAAAGAGCCAGTTTCAGAGAACATGTATAGATTGTACAGATTCCAGAATTTGAATAGAGTTCTAGCACAAAAGTTATGAGTGTAAGATGTTTCCTAGAATTATTAAGAAATAATAATAAAATAATATTAAAAAAATAGTAAATATACACACTAAAGAATCACTGTTTTCTACGTTTTTCAGATGCAAGTAGGTGGGATGTTTAAAATCAAACAGTAATCACACAAATTTGCAACTTCATGCTGTTTTAAAAATCTGTCTCTGTGACTCAGATCAGCCAATGACAAGGTAATGTTCCTTGTCACTGGGCTTCATTCTACTGGCAGTGCCACACCACAGAGTCTGCAGGTTTAGTAGACTTGCAGAAAGTTATCCTCCTCACCTCCCAGGAAAGAGGAATGGAGTATTTACTGTGTTGCATTACAGTGGAACTAAACACATAAGCATGGTCTCACACTTGTGCTATCATTCTCCTTTGGGAATTCCCACCATGAAGTGGAAGAACATTCATCATAAAGTGCATAAAAATGAGATTCTGCACTTTCTCCCATCTTTTTCCATCAGGTTTAGGAAATTGTCTCAAAATGAAATAAAACTTTTTTTTTTTTTCCTACAAAGATAAGATTTTATCTATCTTACTTAATCTTTTGAAAAGCAAGAAAACCAGAGAACATGTCCAGGACAAGATGTAGCAGGACCAAAATGATACCGAAAGAGTAAAATTAGAAAAAACAATCAGGAAATATTTTTGAATAGGTAAGACCACAAACTACAGGATCACAGCTACAGCCATCAGGTGCAATTAGATAAAAGGATAAATGTTGAGATCACCTCAAATCGTAGATGAAAAAACATCTTTTAGATGCACTCAGTCTAGTTCTCAAGCAGTGACATTTTTAAGTACCTCTGAAGTGTCCTTAGCCATAAGAAGATCTAATAGGTCAGACATATTCTAACAATTCAAACTCACAGAGAGAAGAAAGACACGCAGCAAAGTTTTTCCACAACTTGAGGACTATATAATTCTTGCTAGTCTTTATATAAATCAGTACTAACCTGTAGGTGATCAAAATTGGAAAAATGGAAGAGTCCCCCTAGCACATTTTACAAGTGACCAAACTCTGCATCAGCAGACAAAATGGATTTCTAAGACATGAAATAATATTTCCTTATATTGGATGTAACTTTCATCTGCCCCAGTGATTGAATCAGTGCCACTAGAAGCAGTTTGAAGCGTGGAGGCTGCACTGAGGAATGATGGGGGGAAGGGCAAGCAGGGTGGGAAGGAATAGCCAGCTATTGCACAATAGCTATTTTACAGCAGGAATTCACACTGAGAAGCCATTGAAATAGTGTTCAGTGAATGCTAGTGATTGAAATACTATTCTTATTGTAAACACAAGCACCGATTCACATAGGGTATAAGCAGGTGCAGCTTCATTGAAGTCAATAGTGCAGCACCCACTGGGCCTGAATTTAGCTCACAGTAGGACTTGCTGTGAAGTGTATTACACTAATGATAGCTATGGAAACATACTGTTTCTGCATGACCTAGATGCATTTGCCCCACATAGATGTTTTCACACCAAGACAGTGTTGTTTCTAAGTTTCTTACAAGGAAGTAGATGAAATTGAGAGATCCATTTTAAAGCTGTAGATGATGCCATTCTTTTTTTTTTTAACCCATTTGTTGAAGGACTACACAGGACTCCTCTTTGTGGTTACTGGGTCAAGGATTTTGCAAATAGACTTCCTAGAGCTGGGTCCTTGATAACAAGATTCCTGAAGTTAAATTTAATTTTCTATTCAGTCATTTTAATTCAACCTGCACAGTTCATAAAGACAGTTGTTGTAATCTACATAATAAAGTTGTTTGATGCATGTTGACTTTTTTCCTATACGGCTACTTTTTTCCACCTTCCACAAAATATATAGTTCCACTCTGCTTTCATGTTTTCTTTCTATTCTTCTGAGAAGATAAGAAAAAAAAGTGTATAAGATTTAAATGGTATTTGTTTCCTAAAGATGCAAATGAAAAAAAAATCAATGCATTTATTGAGTATGTCATGTCTGTCCTCAACCATTCTGTGATTCTGTGAAGAGGGTAATACAAGCGGTTTTACTCATCTCCATTGCACAGGTATTGCAGAGTAAATTTGGCTCCATGATGCATCTATTTAAGACAAGGTAATCCATATTGTATCCAATAGTTAAGGTGCAAAAGGACAACTTCCTTATCCTCAGAATTAATTACCGTGGCAAACAAGGAACAAGGCATTAGCTGAACTGTATTGTTTTCTCTGAAAATTCTTAACCCGTAACTGACCTAACTAGGCTTAAATCATGTTTTAATTTTGTATTATTATTTCTGGAAATTTTATGGCCTAGAAGAGGGCTGAACTTGTAGCAAATAACACAATTCTTTGATTAATTCCACATTTAAAGCCAAAATTAATCTTTCTGCACAGAAAAGTTCAATGTTTGAGGTCTATTTTTACTTAACACCCCCCTCCTTCCCCCCCCAAAAAAAAATCTAGAAGCAAAAGCTGCCTGAAACTTGTAGAAAAGTGTATATAGAAAGGCAAACAATTTCATAATTTTTGTAAATCAAGTTTTATGTTTATATGAATTTTAGTCAGTATTTTTTTATCTGAACATAGTACCCATGCATTAGAGCAGCTATATTACACAATATTCAGAGACAGTAACATACGATCATGTCAAGATTTATAATTGATTGATTGACGTGTTTGAAATGAAATGAAGATAAAATGATACATAAATGAATTTACAGTGATGAAAATAATAGTTTTTTTTCCTTCACAAAATAATACATTACAATTTTTTTTAGTCATTAAAAGCAACATGCTTTTGAGAATAAGTTAAAATTATAAAGAGTATTTTTTGAAAGAAAGTTGTCTAGTCATCCTTACAATAAATGAACTTTCTCAGGGATCAACAGAAAGATATCACCACAGATTTTATCAATTTCACAGAAAATCTATAGAACTGTGTTTTAAGTTTTTAAGTTATCCTATTTTAGGAAAGGGAAGTAGAAACTAAAGCCTATTATCATTCAATGTGGTATGCACATGCTTAAAATTGTCTGCATGCTGTGAGAAATCAGACTTTTGTTTTTAGGCTGATACTTAAAATATTTTTAATAGCTTTAAATTAATCTGAATTTGTGAAGATGGGGTGTTGGGCTGTATCAGCCATTTTATATTTGTATCTGAAAAGCAAATCTGCAAATCTGCATCTGGAAATGTAAGCATTTTGTCTGGTGTTACAATACTTCTTGTTCTTAAAACCAGGCAAGGTTCTCAGAAGTACTCAATAAAAACTCAGAGGAAATTATCTCACGAATTCTTTTATGGCCACTTCAAAAAATGAATGTTTAAAGGGATTTAAATTCTGTATTCTATATAAAATCTCTGAATTTATATAATATAATGGTGGGAAAATTTGTGTACTCATTACATTTATGGATAAAATCACATATCATTTCACATGGGCTAATATATATTGTTGTGGGATGTTCCAGTGCTTGTTACTGTATAACTAGAAACATATCACTCCACGGAACACAGAAAACTGTAGCAGAATGGGAGAATCACAGGTTTATAAAGCTGTAGGTAAGAGACTGGATGTTCTATGGCAAAAGATCACTGATGGCATACAATTTCACATCACGAACAGACACAAAAGAAATAAGGACAAAAATATTATGGTGTTGTAAATAAATAGGCCAATTGTCGCAGTATGAAAATCTTCCTGCTATAAAATGACCACACTGACAACAACAAGTGAGTGTTCCTCTCCACTGCCAGGGACTTCCTAGTGTAGATGATTTCTTTCATAGTGTTGGCATTGGAAAGAATAAAAACATGTATCTCAAACAGACCATCTTTTTTTTTTTTTCTTTTTTTTTATTGTACTTTCTTTGTGCGATTTTTTTTCTTCTCACCAAGTCAGGAAAAACTATTAGGAGAGGGATAGATTTCTCTAATGAGCCTATAGGTAATGCAAAATTCATATGTCTCCACCTGCAGCTGGGCAAAGCATGATATGGTGTACAGATAAGAAAGCAGATTTTTCCCTGTTGTTTTTTTTTTTATTATTATTTGTTTTTTTTATTATTATTATTTTGGAAGAATCCTTGTTACTACTGGGCATCATGACCCACTTGCTTATTTTTAGGAAGAAGTGGATACTTTCCATGGGAGAAGCTCAAGCATCAGATTTGCTCCTTGGAGCATTAATAAAAGGGCTCAGTTAGATTCATCTCATTATTTTACTATGAGTATTGACTTTGGCCTAGAGTCATGTATAGATAAAATGGTGCAAGGGCTTGTCCTAAGTGATTACTCAGAATTACAAATCATTCCACATGTAACTGAATACTGCAGCCTAGCTGGCACTCTGCCCCTAGCTTTTTCCACCTTCGGCCCTTCAGCATTCTCCCTTTTTCCTCCCCCTCCCCTGCCCCAATAAGAGGATGAATCCAGCTTTGGTTAAACAGGCAATTTATCTTATTCACTGAAAGGTGAATTTTAATTCAGGAGCATGATGAGGATATACATGCCTATCACACAGCATTACATCAACAAAGATTTCAGGAAAATAGTTACTAGCCTGGTAGCAGGGGGACAACAAGCAGCATATAACTGTGTATGTGCCTTTTTTGTAATAAACTCTAATAGAAAAGACTAGGGTGTTCATTTCTTTTTTTGCCTGTTTTAGTAATTGCTTGATCGTGTCTAATCATGAAAAAGATCATCCCCTAAATGTGTTTGTTTTAAAAAGAAATGAGCAAGAAAGTGAGAAAGATAAATTTTAGTAGCACTGAGATTCTAAAAGCCCATTATTTTTAAGAGTGTGGAGAGGATCAATAAAATAAAGAGACACATAAAAACACAACATACTCTTGGTACATCCAAATAAAATAAAATATAAAGTACAACATTCAACTAGTACAAGGTGGGAGATAAGAAAAGAGTCTATTAAGGATATACCAGGTTTCAAGAGTGTATCTTCCGTGTTGCTTTACAGCAGTTTTCCACTGAGAAGGATTCTAGCATTTTATCTAAGGATTATCTTATAGCTAGACTTTGTGAAAAAGAAGAATCTTGAATATCGCACAAGTACCTATGAGCAAGAGTGTGTTTTAATACATATTCCTGCTTAGTCAGATATCAAATTCCTATAATTTCACAAAGCAGATTTTTATCCCAGTTTTGTATAGCTCTAGAGGGAAAAAAAATGCTTCCTGTCAGACATGTTATACAAAGTAATCAAAAACCTGACAGTACCTCCTCAAAAATGAAAGTCAGTGTTCATTAATAAAAAAAAGAATCATCCTATTTTATTTATTTATTTATTTATTATGGTAAAATGCTTTATGGGAATATGTTTTTGTTATCATTTTTACTTATTATTTCTAACATTAGTGACAGATTAAAATATATAAAGTGCATCTGATTTGAGCAAAGCAGACCTCGCTTAATTTATAAATATATCATTAATATTTCTGCTAAATATACCATAATTTTAGACTTGGTTTGTAAAGAACTAATAAAATGTTCAAAATACAGCAAATATCCTAAGAAATCTCAGTGAAGCTTTGTCCTTGCCAAATTAGAGCCTAAATCATTAATCCTAAATATTACCAATATAGTATGAATTTATAATTACAGTAATTGCTTTGCTGAAATATATGTACATTTCCAAATTGAGAGATCATATAGCTTTCCTATTTGGTTGCATTTCGTATTTGAATGTTTCTGTTATTTTAATGCAGTTAACTTTACTAGGGAAATAATTGTAATTTATTTTCAAAATTTGATCCAATGGTGCTAGTAAAATTAGACACTTTCAGCAATTAGAGAAACAAAAATTTGAATTTTAGCTTTTTGTTTAAAGCATCAAAATGTTTTCAGCTTCTTTAACTGTGTTTTAATCTTTTAGTGTGATCAGTCCTGTTGCTTGTGCAACAGAGATAGAACAAAAGACAGGAGAACAGAGATCTGATGGCCTCCACTGCCATAAGAGGATGCAGATTCCATTGACCTCTGCCTTCAGAGACTACACTGAGTAAAGACATGGAAGAGATATATCTAGCTGCTACTTGTGCTTCCCTATATACACACAGTTTTCAGAAAAGAAAGTCTTTAAACTCAATTGCAGCTTATTTTTGTCCTGTGTGGTATCAGTGTATTGCTATCTCCCCCGTACCAGGGGGGCCCTCTCTTACCATTTCTCCGCTCTTTGCAGGCAACATTATACAAATAAGCACTGTAGATAATTTTCATCTTAACTGTTCTATGTGTAGATGTTATTCCTCTGAGTCCCAGTGCCATGCTGAATCTAGTCAGGCGGTATGCTTAGTACTCCAGGTTTCTTTGGTTTATAGATGGAGAAAACAATTTAAAAGATTATTGGTGGAAGAGAAGCAGAAAAAATTACAGAAATATTCTTCTGGCAGAGAGTTTATTATTATCACAACAAACTACAGAAAAAAAAATGGAGACTTTCTGGCAGAAAAACTTCAATAAGTAATGGCTTTTAAAATCTGCATCATACATGCCTGAGTATATCTTTATTTTTTCAGAGAGTGAAACATAACAGCAAGAATATGCAGGGGTAGTTAATTCCGTTCCTGCAAGAGAGTTGTTGACTCCACAGTTGGATATATTATTCATTAAACGTAGATGAAAAAGAAAGAGTAAACAAAATTGATATGCTACTTGCTTTTAGCTTTGATAACCTCTCACATCTAATTGCAAATAAGAACTTTCCCTGTATCTGTTGTTAAAATTAAAATAATGGATAATTTCCAATTCTTCTCTGTCCCTTTCAGTTGTCCTGTGAAAGTATAACAGAGTTCTGTCTCTCTCTGGTGACTTGTCTATAAATGAAGATGAATAGAGGTTTTCCATTTTAATTAATAAGACCAGCTGCTCTCTAAAAGGCAGAGTGGGTTGGATTGTTTGCAGGTCTTCCAAGCTGATGTATCATCAAAGTTTTAGTGATTGATCAAATAACTCACCAGCCAACATTTCTGCAGAAAAACATCACAGAAATTTAATGCGAATGAAAAGTATCTTCTAGCTGTCTACACATATTTGAACACATATGCATATAATGTGGCAAAAAAATTACGTACTTTTGACCAGTTCTGACTGTTATGTTTAATGTTGTAGCAAACTGTATCACAATTACTTACCACATTTCTTAAATTAGCATCCCTTCAACGTTATTTTAGTAAAAAGAGATATTTTGTAATTAAAAAGGCTCTCACAGCATTAAAATCCATGTTGCTATATGCTTGTTGCTATTTCTCCTTAGTGCTACTTCTTTTTACCAATCATCAGATGGGTGGTTTTGGTATTTTTTTTTCTTTCTCAGCACCTTTTACAAACACCTTACTTTGCTTAGAGAGCTATTGTTCTGTTTAACAGTAAGGGAAGGTTGCTTCAAGCACAAAACAGCTGACCATTATCTTAAGAGTCCCTCTGCATCTTGATAGTCTTCTGCCTGCCCTAAGATCTCCAGAAGTGAGGTAATATCTAATTATATCTGAAATTTCTATGTCACAATAGAAAATCTTCTAAACTGTTATTTTCTACTGAGCTGAATTAGCCTACAGGTTTTTCTTCTCTTTTGTTAAATGTACAGAAATTAGTTCTGTGATCTGTTTTAAAACTTTTCTCAGCTTACATCCTAACCCCATAATTGAAAGTGTATAATGATTTTAGAAACAGGTTGTCCATTCTTGTATAGCAAATATGCTAGTGTCATAAATGGCCATTTTATAGATGGATAATGTACTATAGTCATAATTCTTCATTACTGATGGTTATTGCACTAGGATCACAACCCTTGGATATTGAGAGTCAGTTTTTTATATCATAACCATTTACAAAGGTTAATGGACTAGGTTTTTCAGCTTTTGACCTCTTGATGCTTAGGGTTAGGAGGCTGCATTTGTGCAGTAAACTGACAGAAAGTATTTGTTTATTTATATTATCTATAATAGACATCATTACTGCTTTTAATCAAGAAACTGAGAGCAATGTGACTTGCCAGAATTGAAGTTATTGGGGCTACGTCTTCTAATCTTCTAAGGTACACTTAGTATTAGATTTTCAATACTTATGAATGAGAAAGTCAATGTTTATTAACAGTCAAATTCTACTTTGCTTCATTTACATTAGTACAGTTGAAATTGAAATAAATATCCCCAAAATATTTGAAACCAATACTTCGAAATATGGAATTATTTTGGAGATCACAATGAGGTTGTTTAGGTCACCAATGCGCGGCTTGTACACATGACACACATGCTAATCTAAAATGGTCATAGGAGGCTCATCACAAGGGTATGTTTTCTGATTTAATCGTATGAACCCTTCTGCTTCAGAAGCCTTTTTTTTTTTCTATGCTACACAACATCTGCAACAGGAGACAGCCATTTTAGCATTTCTCCAATAAAACAACCATCAGCTCTGAAGCATGGAAAAAATAGTAGGAACTATCACTGAATCACAGGGATTTGAAGGGACCTCTAGAGATCAAGTCCAATCTCCTTCTCTGCTAAAGCAGGTTCCTTTACAACATATCAAACAGGTAGGCATCCATACAGGTCTTGACTATCTCCAAAGAAAGAGACTCCACAACCTCTGTGGGAAAACTATTCAAACTTGAAAAGTTTGAACTTAGCTTTTTTTCTTTTAGAAGTTGGTTAGCTAAACTTAGAAAGTAAAGGACTAGGAGTAAAACCGAGAAAGAAAAGCAGGAGGATACAGTAATTCCTCTGACACCAATACTCTGAAGGATGGACTAATGTTAAATTTGGGAAATGTTAAAGAATAGGTTTATTCTTAAACTAAACTTACAAAAGTATAAGTAGTAATTTGACTGTTTAAGGTGCCCAGTAAACGAGAGAGATAAAAAAAAAAAAAAAAGGAAAATGTGGTGAATCTGTGGCAGATAAGAGAATGTCGAACAGAGAACAGCAAAAGCATAGCAAGTTATCTAAGTTCAGACCAAGACCTAATACTCTGACCAAGGTTTCTAAGTTGTCCTAGTCATTTTTTTCATGATGACTGGAGACTTAGAGATCTTAAAACTCCTAGAGATTTAAAAATTTCTGACTATTCTAGTCAGCACAAGTTTTGATTTATTTATTTTTTAATGAATATTGCTACTATTTTTTAAAAATTGTTTTGATGACATAATCACTCAGAAAGGCTCATAGGAAATCTGTCTATCTCTAGCCTGTGAGAATTTGTAAAGCTCCTCAACTGCACTGGCATTTTTATTCCTATTTATCGCTCTTACATCTTTTACCCTCCCTCCCCCCACTTCTTTACTGCTTCTTGTTTGCTACCATAGCTGTGTGAGTGGGATTGCTGTACTTTGCTGAGCCTATGAAGCCAAATGATTCTGATATAATCAAGCTACACTTTTGTAGCGTAGCTTTATACCATGCAGGCCAGGGTGCTAACAGAATAATGTAATTAGCAGCTCAGATAACGATAAGCAAGGCATGTCAAACAAATAATCTTTTGGGCTTGGAATTGAAGCTGGAACGGTATCAGAGTTGCAGACAGTACTTCATCAAGCCCCAAGCACAGATATTTGGGAAGTATTTTGGATACACTGAAGATGCAATGATGGATGACACAGAGTGCTTCCTGTAGGACAAAAGAAAGCCAAAGTGGATGGACTATAACTGAAGTAGTGATACTGACAGGTACTCAGCATCTGAAAGAATTGCACTCTAACGCTCAACCTGCTCTACCACATCTGTAACTGATTATCTCATTTTACCTTCAGCTTGACTACAATGAAAAAAATGGATCAGTTAACCAAATACTGCTGATATGAAAAAGTGCTTACATGGATTTCTTTAAACAAGTGTTTTGGGAGGTAAAAGCAAGCAGTGTTTGCAGTTTGAGATCATGGAAATTTCCTGTTTTTCAATCATTTAGCATACAAATCTCACAGCACAAGAGGAAATGCTTCTTACATTATGAGGATCTAATCCCAGTGTATCAAAATCTTGCCCTATAGAAGCATAAAAGATTCTGTAAGATTTATGTTGGTTAGGTGCAAGTGCTTTTCGCCTATCAGATGGGTGACAGTCAGATCGATTAACTACAGTATATAGTACTTAAAGTGATGAAGAAAGACAGTGGATGGCCAAATGATTAATATCAAGCTATCTGTTCAGATGTTCAAAATTCTAATTGTGTCTAGCTCTGATCTCTATGCTCATTGCTACCAATGTAATTACAGGATATAATCTAAATGAAATTGATTACAAGAAAAAATCATAGTAACTGACTAAAGTATGTTTTTAAGAGATAGTAACACTTTATCGTTCTGCATTTGTATTTCTTTTCTTTTTCTTTCCTTCTCTATCTTGTCCATTGCTTACTCTTTTTTTTTAGTTCAATGTTCTTTTATCCTGAGCAATATAACATTTTAGTTCTTGTAATAAGTGTCTTCATGTGAGGCAGTCCAGCTAAGAGAATGTTATTAGACTGTGCTCTCAGGCAGTGCACCTTCACACGATCAATATGAATCTGAGGCTCTGTTCATTCCCTCTTTGCTTAAATTCCCCACAAATGTGCAAAGGAAGCAGCAAAGGGTGTCATCAATCATGGGATACTCTGACATATGCTGAAACCTGACCAATGCTGAGATGTTTTAATAAGGCATCCATTAGAACCCTCAAATAAATTGCAATTTGAAAACCAAACGTAATACCAGCCAAGTTTTCCTCATTCATCTTGTGGCATGTCATGTAATGTAATTGCACTGTTAATTTATCCAAGAACTTTTGCTGTATGTGTTTTCATCAGCATCACTTAGTTTCCTTGCAGACTACTTCTGTGTGCATACATGGAGGTAGACATATGTACGTATTGTACATACATGTACCTGTTTCTGCTTTTGGGGTAGATGAATGGTTCTGGTTAGCTCAGCACTATGCAGAGAAGCAATGAAGGATTTGAAATTTTTGACATATTGTCAATGGCTCCAGTGCTTTCTAACCAGTTCTTCCCTGGGGCAGACTCCCCCTTTCTATCCCTTTCCAGCTTACCATTGGTTTATATCCCTCAAGAGTGGGATCACTCAGAGTGCCTGTGGATCCCATCAATAAATATTGGCAAAAGGGTTGAGGGACCATTTAAGATCACAGAGTAGTGGCAGTCAAAACAAGACAAGGCTGGCTTCTGTTCCTGTGCTTAGGCGGCATGCATGAAGTTTTGACAAGGATAAGGAAAGTGAGAAGGTATAAATCAATAGCAGAGAATGAAAAAGTGTTTCTGTAAAATAATGTTAAAGCAATTACTTTAAAACAAAACAACAACAACAACAAAAACCAACAAAACATAAGTGCTGGGAGGGAAGATATAGGCAGGAGCTCACAGATTTCTTTGTCTCCCATGCATAAATCTAAAAGTAATGCTGTTCCTCATATAGGGACAAAGCAGCAATTTCTTCACTTTTTTTACTTCTGGGTTTTTCTTAATTCTTTCTCTCTCATGAGAATAAATACATAAATTCATGGGCATAAAGCACTGCTGTTATGCACATCTGTTTTAGAATTCCATTTTAGCTTTAATACCAATTACGATCTATTATGATTTTGTTTGTTTCAATCGAGCAGCTTCTATTTTGGAGCCAATGAACAAACAAATAAGACTCCTATATTTTTTTCAGTACAGCTTAATAAAAAAAACTAAAGATTCATAAATATATTTTCAAACTAAGAAAACCAAGACAATTAAATTTAATTTCCACAGTTTGATACTTTCTATAACAGTGCATCTCATTTTTAAAGAACTGATCCTAAAGATATTTTTTACTTCATTGACTTTATTTATATTGTAGACATTTGTATGGGCATAATCTATATAGGGACAAAATTAAAGGTCTGGCTTGCAGAAACACTTTGCACCTCAGTTTCTGAATGCCACAGGAATTACAGGGATCAGTTCTGATGATAACAACTGATGATAACAACATCTCATATGAACAGCACAAGGTTACTGAACACGTAATGAATATTCCAATCATTGTAGTGCCAGCATCTTAAATCTTTATGAAAGTACTCTAAAAATCATTGGAAAAATAACAAAGGTTTTAATTTTTTTATTTTTATTTTATTTTTATTTTTTTTACACAACTTCAGGCATTAGACTGCTTTTATCAAGCGACATTAGACAATAACATAACTACCACTCACAGAGGCTTATTTCCACAATGACATTCAAATAATGAAACAATACCAAGGCCCAAAGTACCAGCCATTACTGGCTTCAACCACAATCTCTCCTAAGGCCAACATTCAGAAATACGTAAATATATCTGCAGAAAAATATGTGTACCTAATTTTTCACCCTTTATCATGGAACTATTTTAAGTGTACATTCAAATTAGGCAAAAATTTTTTCAGAATTTTTTTCTGATGCATAGCAAGTTTCATTTCTTTGTTTCTTTTTAATCAACCTAAAGATCAACACTGCAATAATGTGAAGGATATGATGCAGTACTTGGTCAATTTTGTAATAATCAATCTTGAACTTCTCTGTTTTGATTTCAAAATGACACAACTGCAATCATCCTGAATAATGCAATCCTTCACTCTTTCTACACTTAATATTCTTTTGACTGCAATTATTATAGATGAGAAAAATTAGAGGTCTATCTACTAATAGTGACCTCTCTAGATGCGTAGGAATAAACCATCGCTTTTAATGAATATAAGATTAACAAAATATTAATATGCTGAAAACACTGAATTCAGTTCTGTCAGTCTACTTTAAGGAAAATAAATAAATGTGAGTCTTAAAGTGATATCAAAAAGCATTAACTAGAAATGTGCTTGTTAAATATAATTAAACAGAGTTTATGTGTCTGTTTCACACACACCAGGCATGATTCACACAGTCCCTAAGGACTCTATACATCACTTCGCTAGTGTAAAAGGAGCATAATAATATTTGCACTTAATTCATGGCTGTTTTATATTGCCAGAGTCACGTAAAACAGTGGGAGTGTAAATTAAGTTTGAAACGTAAGGAAGTGCAACAAAATTCTGTAAGCAAAGGTAAGAAACAAAAATACACTCATGTATTTCTGGTACTGAACTACAGCCATTATGGAAATCAATTGAAGGACTATTTAGTTTCTTCCTTTGGAAACACTGGAACATTTAAAGGAAAAGGGTTTGACTGCTGAGTCCACTGTGGGCTGCCCCATTTAACCCTAGGATGTTTTTAAAAGGGCTGATTTGTTTTACTTTTTGATTTCCGTTCTCTGAGCTCTTTCTTGAACTGATTTATAATTTGTGCATCTATTGCTGCCTTCAGCGATGCGTTCCATAATTCAGCTACCCCTTGCGTAATTAAATTCTGCTTGAATTGCTTATAGGCTTGTATTGCTTATAAGCTTCCTCTTTATTTTGGTCTGTGATCTCTTATTTCTGAGTTGCTAAAATTGTATTGGATATACCAGGAAAAACACAGTTTGAGTACTTAAATACCTGTGTTTGAATTCAGTTTGAAGCTCAGCTAGACAAGCAAAAAAAATCTTTGCTAACTCACATTTGAATTGAAAATTTGATCCTTAGAATTCTCTAGCGTTGGTGTGTCACGACTTAAATACACGCAGATAAAATCTATACACTATAAACAGTCCATCTGAAACAAAAATTTCAACCCTGTTTTGACTACATTCCCAATATTTTTCAGAAATATTCCCTAATTCAAATTTGGATATACATGAATATTTAAAATTCCCATTTTGTGCTTTTTATAATGTGCATTTCTATATGCTTTCCTAATGCTCAGATAGTTAAATGTCTCTTAAAGGAACAGGTCTCTTTCTCTTCCCTTGTTCACTTTGAAAATAATCCCAGGAATATACGCCAGTACACCAACGTGACCTCATGCACTGATATTTTCAAGAAAACCTCAGGAGAAAACTATTTAAATTTCATAGCATAAATCTGAGCTCTTGGCCAGCTTTCCATTTTCAAGTCGCCTGCACAACTCTCATGCTAATTCTCTACCAAACCTCGAGTTTATGAAAGCTATATTTTATCTGTTTTGTTGTTTGTAGTCACATGAGAGTTGAAAAAGGAATATTAGCACCACTCACATTTTATAGTAGGAGTCATAGCACTTGGTTGACCCCTTTTTCAGATCCTACTGAATTTGCTATACAAAGGAAATGGAAATGTTTTATATTTAATACAGCAACATATAGCAAGAGGTTTAGTTATTACACATAATGTTGCAATTTTATACCCTTTGTTTCAGTTGCCTGAACTGAAATTTCAAAGCTCAATGTCTGTGTCTTTTTATCTTGAAACCTCAGACAGAAACAAAGAATACTACTATACTAAATTTAATTCATTTTTATCAAATAACGTAAAAATCAGTTTTTGTCATTTAGCTACAAACCTCAGTTAAAGTGTATTGGAGATAACCTTTCAGTGATGACTTATTAGTTTAGAGCTCTTCACAAACAGATAAAATGAATAGTCAGATAGGTAATCCCTTAAATAGCAGGCACACACTCCCTGTACCTCCTTGCTCTCCACTGTCTGCCCTGAGCATTTGGCTAATTCTCTCCCCTGAATTTTGTCTCAAATCTATTGACCTCTATGTCATTTCTAGTTCCTAGAAACCTGAAAAAGTCACCTGATCATATGTGAATTACATCAGCTGTATATAACAGGACAAAATTCTACATACTGTGGCAAGCGAATAAAGCACATATCCTAATGCAGAATTTTAAAAAGATGCTTCAATATTATGACATAATTTAGATTGCATAAAACCTCTTAATGTTAAATAAAAAAAAAATGAAATTGAAATTTGAACTCTGATTTAAGCCAATGGTTTCAGTGAGTGAGTATTTCACTCAACATATTTGAAAAGCCAAATACTTGGCCAGCTTGGAATAGACAGAAAGCTTAAGTAGCTTTTGAGGGGGATAAAACAAAATATATAAGTTGACATATAAGTAGGTTGCTCCAAAAGTAATGCCATTTATTTCTGTGGAAATTACAACAGATACAAAGAACTCAATAACGCCATTTGAAAGACCAAATTCTCAGCTAAAAAAAACCTACTTGTCAACCATCATTAGTCACCACTACTGGCTATGTATTTTTGACAGTGATAAACAAGAATGCATGCTGCACTTGTAAAGATTTGCACCAACAGAGGTGACCCACTGTCCCTGTCATCCCAGCTGAAACTCACCATCCACCATGGCACCACCAACATCCACTGTTTGGTCTCCATAAACATTTAGCAAGCATCAATGAAAGTCAATGAATGGAATTGTTTTGAGGAATTCAGTGCCGTACCTTTGCTCTATGCACACTTCCACATCAGATACCAATTTGCCAGACTGCCCCTCTGCTACAAGGTAACAAAACATAACAGGATATTAGTCAAAAGTTTCCACTTCTACTGCAGTGCCACCAACATCTGCCTCTACTGTTGTGGGTCAACATAATAAAATAAGAGGCATTAATTTCAGAGTGGCCCTCACATCCACTGCCCAAACCAATGCACTGATGTATACTGTAATTACTTACTTCAGCTTTAAATTAAGACAATACAAAGCCTTAGCTCAGATAAACATATATAAATACAATCATTTCCCAAAGGAGGTCAATTTTAAATTCTTTAATCAATTGTAATACTGATGATGAAGGAAAATAAAAATTTAGAAGTAGTAAACAATGCCAAATATATGCTCAAGAGGACATTGCAGACAACATGGTAAAGCTAAAAGAATTCTCACCGTCTTCTGGTGAGTGTTAGAGATACTTGTAATAAAAATTGAGTAAAAATTAGTCACATCTCTTCAAGGATAATTATGAGACTATAAAAGATGAATATGAGCTCATATTAGAGAGACAAGAAAACCAACTTCATAGTAAGAATGTGTAAAACATCTCAAAATCTGGTGAACTTTCCTTCCTTCCCTCCCTCCCTCCTATCAACAAACTGCTGATTTTTCAAGCCAGCAAGAAATCAGACATAGATAATATGAATTTGAAAAAAAGTCGGGAGGGGAGGCAAAATACTGGAATTTTAGGAAGAATGAAGGAAGCAAACATTTCCTGGGAAGATGAAGTGATGAGATAGCGGAAAATTCACCTCGTTTCTTTCTCTCATTTACAGTGTGCTAGACTGCCCATGCACAGCTATCATGTATTCTTTTTCCATTATTACACATGTAAAAAATCTGTCAGGCACAGCTGGACTATTTTTATTTTCTATTAATAGTCATTTCTGTAGCAGGGACTTTTCAATGGCAGGGTCTAACCGGTGGAGTAATAATCGGATCACAAGAGATTATAAAATAAAAACATGAACATATGTGGGCACAATGCTTACTTCAGATGAAAATAAAGATCATGGAGTCACTAGGGGACATCCAACTTCCAACTACCTTGCACTGCCTTCTTGGTAAACAAATACTTAGTACTGCTGCAGGTATATGGCAAAGTGAAAATTGTTTATTGTCAGAAATATTATGAGAAGTTGTGTTCTTTGTTTTGTACTGTAATTTTTAAAAGAATATCATATAACATACAGTATTTTGTGCATCAAATCTAACACTTATTTTGGAAACCTTTACAGAAGTATTCAGTCTTGACACCAAGGCTGCATGGCATCACTGGCATCATTGAGAATCCACCTCAGTAAGGCATTTACTGCTACCACTGGAGATTTATTTTGCCATCAAGAGCTTTACATCTGTTGACACAATATTGAGTAAGCTTAGTTCTTTGTAAAATTGTCAATATTTTTTTTTTCTACATAATGTATAAGTGATATTAAATTGCTGAAATAGCTAGAAAAGTAGAAAAACATATGAACAGGAAGACAAGTGTATATGCAAGTGGTAAAAAAGGAGGTATATGTCTGCTAAAAATCGGTGCGACCTCAGAATTGTGAGATTCAAACATAGAATTTAGACAATATATACAAAATAAATCAGTGTCTCTGATGTAATCAAGTCTACAGAGAAAAATATTTTGTCTGACAAAATAGTGACAATTTGAACACATATTAAGGAAAATAGAGATCACTTATCCTAAAAGTTTTTGGATTTGCTGTAGACTTTCTGCATTGATAGAAAAGGAAATACTTAACTGATAAAACATGATTTGTGAAGGAGCCGGGTCTTAATAAGAGGACATTTTTCTTAAAATTGTTGAAATCTATCTTCAATGGAGAGTACTGCACTTAATTCAAAATCTTAGCATAATTTTAAGCTAGAATAAGGAAATGCTTACAATGAAAATTTTGTAAATAGTAGGTATTTGATCAAAAGTTTTCTGAATTTAAAGAGTAATTTTCTATTGATATAGGTTTGGTGTAGGTGTATAAATATTTTAGTAGTTGAATAATACTTATCTTAATTTTGCCAAATTGTCCTGAAGCAATCTTCAAAAAAGTTGGGTTTTTTTAATCTGTACAGTTTATAGAGTTGATCGAGCACAAACATAGTCAGAAAATGGTGTATTTTAAAATGATAATTTCCTTCTCGTGGGTTATTCAGCCCTACTGAGGAAAAAAAATAACTGAGTTATAAGAGTCTCCTTTCTGAGAAGAATATGAAGTTCTGTTTGTATTGGAAAGGCATATCAGAATTCTAGTGTCCTTTCTCTTTTGTCAAGCTAGTTTAAAATGAACAACCCAGAGGACAGGTTATGATATTTTGGTGAGGATAATTTCCACTGGTACAGAAGACCCACAAACAGTGATACATAAGTAAACATATTAATAACTCCACATTCTCCCCTCCTATATTTCATAAACTTTTAGATATATTAAACTCTAAGTTTCTTGGTATTGTTAAGAGTAATCTGAACTACAATCAATCAGGACAGAATTAACAACTTATCTCCTTCAAAAAATGATTAAGGAATTCCTTCATCCATGTCATAATTGCTGGTTGAGTTAAATTAATCTTTTAAACAGGCATAAATTTTACTCTTTATCCTAAGTGTTGGAGAACACATCAGATCCTTAGGCAACTGTTTCACTATTTCCTGATACACTCAGTTAAAAAGTTAGTGCATTCTATACTGCCTTAACAGTTAAAACAAGTTTATGTTTTTTTTATTTCTTTTTATTTTGCCAGAAAGCTATAAGCATGAGATGTCTTAGTCTCACGACTGTTGAAATAAACAATATTTAGCTTAGTGATATGCCAGTATAACATAAGGCATTTCTCATAAATCAAACAGACATATTTATTGAATACTTGGCTTTTGTTCATATATATACTTTTCAGAGTTCCACATCATATACCTTGACTCTTCATATTTAATAAAAAATTTTCAGAGTTTAAGGTTCGCATTAGGCTAAATCGGGGAGAAAAATATACATATTTACGTTAGCACAGTTCATAGTAGGGAATAGATGCAAAAAGCTGATGGAAAAGGCCTTTTCATCTTTCAGTGTTATCCTTGAAATTCCAAAATAGACAAATTCTCTTTGCTGAATAGTGAGTAATCCATAATGAGCATAGAGAATAAGTTATCCTTCGACCGCACAAGTTGTAATCAATAATCTCAGCCATTCTATATTAATTACTACTGCATTTAGGAACAAGTAAAACAACTAAATTTTCATCAGTTTTTCCTGGACACAATGGCAATGGATTGGACTTGCTCCAAAGGTGACTGAAAATTCCCATACCTTCTAAAATGCTATTGAGAAAAGACAATCGTGAAGTACCATATTCTATATGTGGAGTGCCTTTTCTGCTTATCAACCAGAGCAGTTTAATTTGCTCATGATGTTTTGCACTTGTAAAACAATTTATATAATGTAGGCTATTTGGATGCCAAAGTGACATGTAAGAGCAATACACAAAACAGATCTTGAACAGTCTAACATAAAACACTAAAACACATTTTGCAAACTAATATCTTTAAAAATCATTTTTGTGAGGAGACAATTAAGTTGTAATCCTGCTGTAGTTATAAGCCAACATCTCCAGTCTTAATACTACATTCTATTATAAAACAAGTGGTTTTAAATTGAATCGAGAAGTTCAGCAGTGAAGTTTGACCTCAAAAATATGATTATAACAACACATTTTTATAGAATGGACTGCCAACTACATATATTCATTCTTAGTTGTAGCACAAGCCCTGAAGAGCACTACAGTTTTGTGTACTAAGAATACTGTAAACATAGAAGAATAGGACAATCCATTTCCCAAAAGGATTTACAGATTCATTGTGAAGAAACAGATTTGGGTACAAAGTCTAGCAGAAAAGTTTACAAAACCAATTTTTGAGAACATCTGGTTCTTGTAAACTGTGCCCCAGACAGTAAATTAATACATTTGTAATTTGATGTTAAATTCAGAAGTTAATAGAAGAATCTCAGATTTACAACCAGCATGCATGAAAGTTACTTTCAATATCTTAAGCTTGGTAATTGAAATTATATCTCTGGATAGTTATAGTACATCATCTGGATGAAAATATTTAAATACTCCAACCATAACTAGAAGAAGAAATAGGGTTTTACAGAGTAAATATAAAATTTACAGTAAAAATATAAGCTAAGGAAAGACTTCAGAATGCTATTTTCACAAACTTTTTTTGGGGGGGTAAATAGATTTTTCAATAGAACATATTCAAATTAGTACTTACCATGCTTTAGAAATTTAAGTGGCATAAGAAAATAAGAATTGTCAAATGTAGTTCAAGCATATAAATTCCAAGGAAATCCATAAGTTGGATCCTGAGGAATCCTTTTCTCATCTCAAAAATTTCCATAGAAATTGTTATACATAAGTGGGAAATCTAACAAAATCAGCTTAGCTGTGAGCTAGAAAAAGTAATGTGATTTTGGACAATTTTCACATTAAAAAATGCAAGATAAATTCCCAATACCTTGAAAAGATAGTCTTAAAAGTCCTGAAACTTATTGAACTAATATGGTTAGACATTTTCATCGAGGCTTCTGAATTTATTCAGTTCAGCGAAATTCAGTACAGTTAGCATTCAACTTTAATTGCAATGAGGTGACAACATACTGGGTAATGAGTTGTTTATGACTTGTAGATGTGTTTACAATGAGTTGACAATGTGTTGGATAAAGTGTTCTTCTAAAGTTGTAGATCTATTTACAGTGAGCAGTGGAAGGAATGTTCATCAGTTGTCGATCTGTTTGTTTACATTGTTTTCGATTTGCAATTGCTATTAAAAATATCACAGGCTGATGAAGGATGATTGTTTGTGCACTTTAATGATTTACTGTGGTAGCTTGTCTAAAGAAGTACTTAACTCTGCTTCATCTGTCAGCTACCACTGCAAAAGCATCCAGTCACAATAGTTTTATTAGCACAGCATGGGCCATTTGTAAGAACCTTACACAGCTAAAAAATGTTAGTGCTTTCCTGTTCAATCTGTAGTATTTCAGTTGACTGAGAAGAATTCCCTCTGCCCTGTACAAGTTCCAATGTTTTTAATATGCTCTAAGATGAATATTTGAAGATACAGAGTACATACCCATGTACTATTTCTTACTGCTGCTGCCTTCTCAAAAACATGCTTTTTTAGATAGTTTAGTTGTTTTTGTATGGTTTATTTTAGTTTGTTTTTTAAATCTACTCTCAGGCTATGCTCTGTTAGACCACATGAAGAAAAACATGTACTGGAAAGTATTGACTTCTTGGTTGCAGGAACTCAATAGTCTGCAGAAATTTAACAAAATGTAGTAGTGTATATGTTTTACTACGCCACTTGTTACATGCATAATAATTTTTGTTAAAGATATATTTTTTTTTTTACTTCTCATGTTAGTTTTACCAAATTACATTCGCTTTTGCCCAGAAAAAATATATATCAGAGATTGTCTTATTTTTTTCAAACATTTGCTGCCATGCTCCACACTGCCTCTTTCATCTTCTCTTGCAATACTTTACTAGTCTTAATGACATTTCCTAAAAATAACAATAATCATCTTACAATGATTAGAATGAAATTTTCATGAAGGTAAATGTGGATGTTCCAACTAAACTGGTAGAAGCATTGTCTTTGAGGAGAAACTGAAATTGTTTCTAGTTCTAGATAAAATAACTAGTAAAAAAATCTGCTAATCCTGATTTGATTCATCAGTTCACAGCTGTCTTGGTATATATTCCTATCAGAAAGAGACTACACTGAGGAAATCGCATTCAAATGAAAAGCATGCCCCAGCACAACAGCTACACCAAATTAAAGCAAAACAATACTGCTGTAACCCAATATAACATTCAAAATATTCAGACCTCCTTTTGTGATCCTGTTGGAAAATTACGACAGATCAAAACGTATGGGTTTGATGAAGTACTTCACTGATATTTCTGCACTGACTCATTGTCCATTGGAAAGCATGCTGGTGAGCTTCACGTCTAAACACATCCCCATCCCATTGCAGGACAGGACAGTGGTGTGGAGAAAATTGAGAAGACCTCAGCAGCAGGTAGGGAGTCAAAAGGTAATAGGAGATGTGGGAGAGAAAGTACGGGAATATCAAAGACAGGGACAGAAAAATCAGTTTTCTTAACTCTCCCCCTTTTCCATTTTCAAAAAAGCTCCCTTTCTTCCCCAGCTGCAGAAAATCTGTACCAGTAAATACAGAGTGTGGGCATTGTCATACTCTAATGAGATAAATGAATACTCTGTTACTCATTTTGTTTTTGCAGCAATGGGCCTAGATCATATACTATTGTGTCAGATGCGTTTTCCCCTTTAAGACTACCAGGGTTTAGTATTAAATGCAGATAGATAAGATGAGGTCAGCATTTTAGTATCATTTGGTAAATCTGGGGAAAATTTCTGATTTTCTGAAAAAAAAGGGTTCATCTCCATCTTTGAAAAAAAAAAAAAACCAAACAAATAAAGCAAACAGGTGAAAATCCCACATCTTTAAGTTGTGTTTTTGACTAAGTTCTCCAAGTTTTCAAATGTATTCTCTGCGTGTTTAAGGAAAGAAGTCTCCCCAGACACCTGATAAAATATCCTAATAGATGTCTGAGGTTTCGATTACACAGCTATGCAGAAAACCTGCTCTAATCCAGAGAGAGTAAATAGAAACATTACAGAATGGCTTGGTTTGGAAGGAATTTAAAAATCATCTAAGTTCCAACACTTACCATGGGCACAGCTGCTATCTAGACTATGTTAAAAATGTGAGATTTTGTTGATGTTTCTATTTGTTCTCTTCTCTCCAAATCAGCTTATTTATTAGTTTTCTTTCCTATTTGTGATTAATCCTTGGGTTACAAAATCAGAAAACAATCTTATGTGGGATAATACTGCTGACCATATAAGAGCCATCAGATAACAGTATAAAACTAATTATACAGTCAGCATCTGAATTCATGGCTAACTGCATGTTAGGTTGATTTTTTGAATCAGCAGGATTCATAGAATCACCAAGGTTGGAAAAGACCCCTAAGATAATCTAGTCCAACTGTTCACCTATCACCAGTATTTACCACTTAGTCATGTCCAACATGCGCAACATGTACAACATCTAAATGCTTCTTGAACATTTCCAGGGATATTGACTCCACCACCTCCTCAGCCAGCCCATTCCAGCACCTACCCACTCTTTCAGAGAAGAGATTTTTTCTAACATCCAACTTGAATTCACCTAGCACAACTTGACACCATAGATATATGAGCACTTAGAATTCTGAATGATACTATCAATCTCAACAAATTTTAACTAGATTCCCTCAACAGTAACATATATAAGACCCTGGGTCATCAGATGACTGAATTACACATGTTCCCCATTGGGTTGTTTGCTATATATTGCTTTTTAGAGTTTCTGTGGGGGGAAGAACAAACTATAGAATGCATAGCATGACCATACTGCCTTTTCCTCCTATAAGATCTTACCAAAACCTGAACTGTATCTGCATACAACTGCATGCTGAAAGGATAAGGCCATATCCATAGGATCAGAGGTTTGAAGGCTCACTAGACTACTCTTCATCATTTTTTTCCACAATATTGTACATATTTTCCTTATATTTTTCTTGCTATAAGTAATAATATTGGATTAAACTTTTTGGTTTTAAATTGTTTGTTGGATAGAGATTAACACTGTAAGATGTTTATATATGCATTATCTTTCATAGATATTTCACCTAAAATTACACTATATTATTTTTATATAGATATATCATGTTACCGCACAACTTTAAAAAAAGACAAATCATCTCTATATACATAATACTTGATTTTAAATGTCTTCCCTCCCCACCCTCCCCCCCTCCACATATAATGCTGTCTCTGACAAGGATAAAATCCTTATTTTTAAGCTACTTTTCACACGAAGAGATATTAATTCTAATTAACAAATTGAAAATATTGTTGCAAAATTGACTGCAAAGACTGAGAAAGAGAAGGAGAATTTTCTTTCACTGGGAACTACTTTAATTTAAAAGATGTTTCTTCTTGTATTTATGTATAAACTTATAAGAAAATAAAGCAGATTTTTATGATAGACAATTAGAAAACAATTTTCTAAAGCATAAATGGAATATACTCATAGATATTCCATTAATGAATAATTGAGACAGTTCATACTGCTTTTGAAAACATACCCCAGGATGAATAATTTTCAAATGTACAGTAAGCTCACAGCTGATGGATACTGAGTCATCACTGTCTTATGCACTTTTTTCCAATCAAGAAGTGACGTAATTATTATATTTATTAATATGCATTACCAGAAAACTTAAAAAGTAATTTTAATGATATGTGCAAATTACCTTAGTCTAAAACTCACCTAGCAACAGAGAATACAGAGAAGGTAATAGAGAAACTCCTGTTCATATCATTTTCATAGCTTCTTACATATTCATGTTCCAAAAGGATTTCTTTTGCAGAAGTTCATGCTTATCTAACCAGATACTTAGTAACTAAAAATGTATGAAATTTAAATCAGCTTTTTATATGGACTTCTTTTTGTCACTGTTTTAGCAAACCATCAATGGTAGACACCTATAAATGTATAATGTGATGGATTACACTGTAATGCAGTCTGGAAGCATGAGGAGGTGATGTTTGCTCTTCAGTGCAATCCCTTTTCATGTCAAATGGAATGCATTTGAATTAATAGTGCATTGTCCATGCAATAGGTAAAATACAGTAGCTTTCCCTTTGAAAAATGTATCTGATTTTGCTCCAAATGATAAATATGACGAGTAAATATATTTGTTATAAAAAGATTATAAGAAAAAAAAAATCAAAATATCAAATTAGGTTCGAATTCCTGTTATAAACTTTTTAAAAATAATCTTTAAAATTTCTATTTAAGAAGCTTTTTCTCTTCATGGTTTGTCAAAGTACATTGACAAAACAACAAACTTACACTTCATGCAGATATGCATGAACGTGGAGCATGTCATCCTGAGGAAGCTGGGAAAGTTAAACCAAAATAGCCGAAAGGTGTGAATGTAAAGCATATTATGTAAAGAGCTCTACAGTTCTATGTGAAAACGTTTTTGTAGTGTTCTAGCAATAAGACCACTTTGCTTCCCTGCAGGACTTGAAAGCAGAGAAGTGAGGTCTAGATTTGCATGCTTAGATAACCCAGTTAAGCCTTCCTGAGAATTTTCTGGTAAATGCATATCCAACTTCTTTACAGCTGTACTTAAAGTTACAAATTACTTTACTCACAAATTAAATTGCAGTAATCTTATGTTTCAGAAAAGTTTCAGGTGAAAGAAAGTGGATCTTGTTTATGATGCATACACTTTGCATTAATGCAGAATTCACCATATTAATTAATAGACACTTATTTCACAAGCTACAATTTTTTTTTCCAAGACCAGTATGGGGACAGTTCTCCACTACTGCAAAGTCACAGAACAGCAAGAGTGACAATGCAGTTTGTGAGAGGTAGATTATTTTTTTGCAGTAGAAGCTTTCAGTATTTTCTGTATGTAGAATAGGCCTTTACTAAACTTATAACCCTCTTGTGAAATAGCTGTTTTTCTTCCACTAAGAAAAGTTGCTGAACAGATTAAAAAGTTAAGATTTGGGGTGCTCTGACTGGGGTAGGATTGAACCAGGTACAAGATAAGACAAATATGCAGGGTGGAGAGAGAGCCTAGAACAGGACAGAACGAATGTGCTCGTTCTTGGAATTACTGCTTTCCCATCTCCATGGAGAAGTACATAATATACCCAAGAAAGAACAGGTTAGTAAGGGGCCTTATATGAAAATGTATCATAGCAACAGGAGCAGGGAGATTGTGAGCTTGAGATGCTCAACCAATGAGCAAGCGCCAGGAGAGCATTACCTGTGTCAGGCTTAGGGTATATAACAGAATGAATTTTGATGACCAGCGCGCAATTTCTCCCTTGCCAATAGGGGGCGTGAACCCGCTATTGCAATAACGAATAAAGTTTGCTGCTGTCACTAAGATCCTTGCCTAACTTGAAATTTTTGACTTTGAGTGTTTATCACAATGCTAAGGATAAACTTGTGCATTCAAGATACATAAAATAAATGGCAATAAGTAGTCTCTTATTTTCCTAACTTTGCAAACTAAAATAAATAAATAAATAAATCCTAGTATCTGTCCAGTACACTGCTTAGTTCCCCCCCAACCCCAAACCAAAACTCAGAACTGAAGTTATACTCAAGCTGCCTGTCAAGTATTACTTACTGTGAGTGCCAACAAGATATTTCCCGCTTTTCTAATTGGGTAACACAGCTAATTACTGTTCTGCGAAATCATATTTGAGTGGCAGCTTGAATGTAAACAGAAACTAATTTCAGATGATATTGTATAAACATTTGGAATAGGGATGTGCAAGAACTGAAGTATCAAATAAATAAATTTATACCCTGGACAATAAAAGTTACCTGTGTTTCATGGCTATCTAATCTCTGATAACAATTCTTTAAAATTACATGGTTTCCTGCCAAATGCCCATCATACTTTCCATAAATGCTTTGCCACAGTATTCATCAGAAAGAAAAAAAAAAAATACAGTCAGAGATGGGTTGGAAATCACAGAAAGAAAACATGAAAACCACATGTTAAAGTAAAGTAGATTTTGGATATACTTTAAACCACATCAGATTAAGCCTATAAAATGTTAAGTGAACAGACTTAATCCATAGTACAAAAGCATAAGAATGATAAGATGTTTAAGGTGAAGTTGAAAACATCTCTTAAAACTGTATGCAAATTAATTTCAGAAGTGCTAGGATAATTTGTAGATGATATCTGTTTTTGGTCATGAGTTGTATCAATATCTCAGTTTTTTAATTGCTCTCCATGACTCCAAGTTTCCTTTTTTTTGCACTTTTTGATGTTGAATAAGAAAGAAAAGAACTGAGACACACATTAGCACCTAGGCCAAAAGACAAGGTATTTGGAATTAGAGAGTGAGGAGATTAGAAAACAGACCAAGGCAAAATACAATAGAAAGGATGGTTATCTGCCGGTAATTTTATTAAGCAAAATTATGTTATTACTTAATTTTTTCCCCCTAATCTAATGCTTTACTATATTAGTTTAAAAACCACTGCTCTCCAGATTCCCAGATTCCCTATTAGAACGATCATATTTCATTTACTGAAAATGTCTGATGAAGGTTCACAATTACGGTTCATTCATATTAAGTCTTTCTGGACAGTTCTAGCAGCTTCAACATATGACCAGGAACCAGCAAAACCTCTGAATTTTTACTGAGAATTTGAAAACTGTTCCTAATGCTCAATTTGTTATAAGATCTGCTTTTCTACCAAAAGTGCCCTTTTCAAAGTTTACTCTCAGATTCTTTGAAAATGTTTTGTGTTGTTGAAATTCTCTTCGAAGATAAGGGGGGAGTAATTTCAAAATAGAATTCTTCTATCCTACAATGAAGGAACTGGGCTTGTTCAGTCTGGAGAAGAGAAGGCTATGAGAAGACCTCATCATGACCTTCCAATATTTATAGAGAGATCATGAGCAGGAAGGAAATAAACTTTTTACATAGGTAGGTAGTATTAGGACAAGGGGGAATGGTTTTAATCTAAAAGATGTGAGATTTAGACTAGATATCAGGAGAATCTTTTCACTTGGATGAGGTTTTGGAACACATTGCCTTTGGATACCCTGTCCCTGAAGGTGTTCAATGCCAGGTTGGGTGAGGCCCCTGGGCAAAGTGATCTAATACTTGACCTACCAGTTGACAACCCTGCCTGCAGCATGGGAGTTAGAATATGATGATCACTGAAGTTCCTTTCAATCCAAGTTATTTTATGATTCCTACTGGAAGAATGTGCAGATCGAACTGTGATCACCTATTCTGCAAAATAACTGCTGAGCATAGACTCACAAGGAGATCTCACATCAGAAGAGAAAAACTCTTCCATCAAGGACTCTTTTCTGTAAAAATCTTGAGCATGTTACAGGATTCATAGTCCTCCCAGCCCAAGACCAATGCCTTCTTCCATTCCCCAATGAGATGGCTATCCCATTGTCAGCATTAGATATTGCTGCATGTCAATTAATTGTTTAAGAAGACAGCAAGGAGAAGTAAATTTAATTCTAGCTTTCCACACTACTACAGTCAGTGACCTTTAGAAAAACATCTACAAGCCATAATTCTGCTATCTTCACAAAGAACTTGCTACTGGTTTATTAAACATTAGAAATAATTAAAGTGCAAGAAAAAATTCTTAGTGTATCGACATTTGGAAAAAAACACCCTTTGCTGTATAACTAATACTTAATATACAAAACATGCAATAGCTTTGGTTCATGTTAGGACATACTCTTTGATCCAATTATAGTTAATGCTCATATCAGAACAGATATCCTCAATGTGAACATTCATTTTCCTTCCATGAATATTTTTGTATCCTTAAGACATCTCAGAACTATTCATATCGATAAACTGTAATACAGATTTATCTGGAGCTGTAATACAGCAAAGGCCTTCTGAAGGGTCTGAGTAACATCATATTACTCAGCATAATAAATACCAACTGCAAAGTGAGCTGGCACTGTAATAAATAAGAGATGGGAAATTTAGTAAAACTCACAGTGTATGAAAGGGGATGTAATGTTAGACCCGGTGAGAAGACTCACTGCTGATAAATGAGTATAGGTTTTACAGCTATAGGAATAGGTCAATTGCTTACTTGCAAATTTAAACTGGTAAACATTAATCTTTAATTCTGCTTATAAAACAGATAGAGAAATCTCTGTGTCCTGCTTGCAAAACAGGACTTGTAATGAAAAGTCCAGCAATAATAGTAGAGAGGCACAATCCTAGACTAGAATAAATGAGAATAAGCCCAAGTAGAGCAGCCACAGATGCAAAAACAAAGGAAAAAAAACTCCTTACCCTTAAAAGCCTCCAGTACACAAGGATCTCTAGTCTGGGAATGGGTGGAGCCAGTATCCACTCATTCAGGTGCATTGCATGCAGCTGAACTCCCCTGGGTTGGCCCTGCCTTCCATCAGGTGCTCAATCACTGTTTCAGCCCATGACTTAGCATTTCTGCTATACTCTTGGCTTAAGATTTTATACCAAAGAGAAATAAAAAGTTTAGTTAGTCTCAAATATTTTTACTTCTTATTATATCAAAAGAACTGGATTTTTTAAAAATTTTATTTATTTTTGTGGAGGATTTAATTCATGATAAAACAAAGAATGTGTTTGGAAACCTTTTTAGATTCACCATCTAGGAAGCCACCCAGACCAGACATCCTCTCTATACAAGATATCAGCACTACAGCTTTGGCCTCCCCTCATTACCAAAAAGCATAATAATTTCTTTAAAGATTTTATGTCTTGGAAATACCAAGACTTTAACTACAAACTACAAGGTCAAACAGTGCAAACATTTAATTTACATGCATATTTTCCATTCAGAAACTCATAAGCATTTGTCAGTTAAAAAAACAAAGAAACAAAACCAAAGTAATATTTAAAGACTCTCTGTACATAATAGAATTATATTTGACTGGCTAGCTGGCCTCGTTATTTGAGCTGCTTCTTTGTTAAGCATATTTGTAAATATCAATCTGAAATTAAATTCATTTCACTGTATATCGTGATAACTCATTTTCTCATGTATACATTTTATTGGGAAATTTATTTATTGGAATAGTCAAAGAAGTTAAAGAAATACAATGTACATGTTTATGATCTGTAATTATCTGTATAGAAATTACATTGAAACATAATTTCTTCTTGCAGACATAATGTTGAATAACTGAATAAAATTTTGATATAAAAAACAATGTTGAATAACAAAGTCAGCAAAGTGCAAACTGGAAACAAGATTCTATTTTTGATGACAAGAAGAATTAACTATATTTAGCAGTTTACCAAGAAATAGAATACATTTATCATAACTTGGAATCTTTAAATTGAAATGTGCGAGTTTCCAACAGATTTTTTGTGTGTGTGTGTGACTCTGATTTATGGTTTTCTACGGGAAAACTGTCTGAAAATCTCTAGTCTCTTCTGTGTAAAAAGCCAGTGTAGTTGATTATAATAAGGTCTTTAAAATGCATTAGTGTATTTATCAAGCCTTCTAAAGTTTGAACTGATACGAACTGGGTTGTTTTTAGTTTTTATTATTTTTTTTTTATTTTTATTTCTATTTTGTAATGTATTCTGGGTCTGAAACTGAATGTCATATTTGTGACACTGATAGAGGCAGAATTTAAACACCATCATTTTCTTCACTGTAATCACTCAGACATTGACCAGGACCTTCTTCCTTGCTGCTGTATCAGCCACAGGTAATTTGTAAATAACAGTGACTGGCCACTATAAAGTTTGTCCTTGTAACACAAAAGAGACAGCTGAAAAAAGGAGAGGGAGGATTCTGCCCACTCAGTGGCAGGTGGGAGATCTGTCTGTGTCAAATTATCATTTCCATTTTGTCTTGTGATTGTAACATTCACCGTGAATTAGAGCATTCATTTTGTAGCAGCATCTTGACGCCTTATTGAAGGAACCATAATAGTCTATGACAGAGCAATCAACAGCTTTCACTACTGAGTGGCTCTTCCTTACCAGAGAGAACAGTGATTAGTGGTAGATTGGTAGAGCCATTAACACTGAGCAACTATTGAGGCAATGGAAGGGACAACAGGAGAGGTTTAGAGCTGCAACTCAGACTTCCTCCTCCCCACTTCCCACTCTATGTATATGATTCAGATGGGAAGACAACATGTGAAAACCATTCTTCCCTGAGCAAGGTAGATCAAACAATAACTGAGTCAATAGGACCTGGAAAGCAGCACAGGGGTTTGCTAGATCTAACTTAGGTTTAGATCAATTTTAGGACTCCCAGGTGCAGCAATATCTAGTCCTATGGAATACACATAAATAAAACTGCATCATAAAACCAGTATTATTGCAAACATTCCTAATAAGCAAGGTAAGAAGAAATGCTGAGAAATGTTTTTGTGCTTTTTTTTGTAACATATAGTTACATTCATAAGAACACACTGTAGCTTAATGCTGGGGAGAAGAGAGGTTTCAAAAATAAAAATGGCCAACCACTGTGTGATATTCTGGGTTTTGCTTACTGATATGACTAGAAACGCCCATCTGAATTATGAATGGAGCAATACATAGTCAAATATACATTTACTCAAACTAGTTTTCTTTTGTGTTTCTGTACTATTTATTCTTCGGAAAAAATATATATACATGTAACATAGCTATTCTAAATAAACAAAAAGTATAGTGTATAATGCATTGAAGCCAATTCTATTTTGATTCCAGTCACCTATGCCATTTGTTTATTAACATTATCATTATATGTATTATTTGGGAAATTAACATGATATACAAAAAGTTGGTTGAAATAATCAGTTTTGAATACTGAATACACAACTCAGAAACAGATGGTGACTGTTGAAAACCACATAAATAAAATATAAAATAATGTAGTGATTAGAAAACATTCCCATATAAATTCGTTTACGAATATGCTAGCAAAACTGTAACCTATGGTCTTGTTTAGAATGAGTTTTCTAGTAACTGTCATTTATATTTGTACAGTACTACAAATTAATGCTGTCTTTCTCTACTTTCAGCTAAAGAAACTGCAATAAATGCATTAAAGACCATAGGAATATTTTCTTCTAATATGTATTAGGAAAAATCATTATTTTAGGAACTGTTCAGACTGAACAAGAAAATTGTTCTTTGTGATTTTAAAATTTCACTTACAAAGTATTATGCCTTTCTTAAGCATCTTGGAAACATTTCCGCTAATGCCTGAAGGTGCAAGGGGCTTTTTTTCTGGGTAACCAACAAGAAGGAAACAAAACTCTTCGAGAATCAAAAGTCCCCATCAAAAAATCAGTTAGTTCACTCAACTCCACTCAACTAGCTGAGTCAATTAGCCAGACTTGAACATTTCTTTTATGAAAGATACCCAGTTTTTTAATTCTGCAAATTCACTGGACAAGTATACTTAGGATATCAAAATAGAAAAATATATGAAAATCAAGAAAAAATATTTTAATCATATTATTCAAGCCCCATTCGTGCTTGCCTGCTTGTATTGTTTTGTTTTGTTTTTTCCTATTATTAAAAGCAAGAAGAAAGTTGTGGGAAGTAGACAACGATAGTTGTCGTGAAAATTAATCACTGTCTTACATTTATGACATCACAAAAAATCCTTCGTATAAACAGATGAAATAAATTTGTTCAGAATTATTCCTGAATTATTGGATATCTGATCAGTTCTTTGTGACATGCAGCATATATTTCTGGGTATCATATTTCTGGAAATCAGAGGATTTCAGTCTCACCTATCACAGAATACTTTTCTCTGCTATTATTCTCTCTCTTCAACAAAATGATCAAATAATTGTAATAATTCTACTTTGTAAGCTATATGACAAATCAAACAAGATGCAAAGATCATCAGGAAAATGGAAAATCTATCCTCTGAGAGCACTCTTGAGAATGACTTTTGAGGCTGAGACTACAAACTGCTGACAACAAACGTATCAGGGTATACATACCAATGAGGAAAAAAGAACAATTCAAAGACACAAAGCATTTGAAGAACAAATGCTGACGTCAAAATCCATTCAAACTAGAAAACAGAAGAGAACAGGTAAGTTCTGTCTTCCTATGGAAGAACATGGGAGACTAATGGCTACTAGGAAGTTTATTGAATTTCTGAAATGATCCTGATAATTCAGTCCCTGAAGAAGTGAAGCACTCCACTCAGTGACTTTGGAGGTTTTCAGTTTTAATATCTGAACAAAAATGGAAAGAGGAAAAAGTCCTGCTAAAATTGGGAGCCATGCTTACAAGTATGTCTCAAACAAATGTTAAATATAATTGGAAATCTTCCTTCACACATACATATGTCAGCAACTTTTCTAGCTACTTCTGATTTGAATTAAGACTTCTTTTACTTGAAGTTACCTCTTGCAGAACGAAGAAGTACCTGCTGTATCTAAAAGAAACTGAAAAATATCTCTTCCTAATACCAGCAGCTGCATGAATAAGAAAACAGAGCTACACTTGCTAGAAGCTGTTGTGCATGCAGAGGTTTGCTGCCATGATATCTTCAGTTATCGATTCTGTCCTAGCCTCATCCTTGGTGGTGAAAAAGAAACGTTTAATGTTTTTTTTTTTCAAACTACAAAACTCAGTTGAAGTCTTGGAAGCTAATCCACCAACACAGTTTGTAACACATTAAGTATGAGCTATTCCTATTGCTTGCCCTTCAGCTTTAGCTGACTTCTTACTCAATAAACACAATTTTGAAAAAAGTTATCTAGTGGGTCATTGTTAAAAATGCTGTTGGTCTGTGGTAGAGCATGAATACAATTCATGTAATAGACTCGGTGTTTCCTGAGCTATTGTCTCTGGAGTTGCTGGCACCAGCAGCTGATGCCATGTGCAAGAGCAAGAGATGCTCCATACTGCGTCATTCTTTTCCCATTGGGATGTGTTCTGTCTGGGTATGATAGTTAAACAATCTCAACAGAGCTTTGGCTGGAAGGGTTTTTTGTACCTTTACAGTTATGACATTAATACATGGAAAAATATGCCATGTGCACCTCACTTGACACTTGAAATTTGCTTTAACCCTTCCTCTTCAATAAGACCCCATTACAGTAGATTTATGAAAGTATAGTTTAGTTGACCTCAAACAAAGAGAAATCAGTTGAATTAAAAAAAAAAAAAAAAAGCTGACTCTTAAATTTCCCTTACTGGCTCATTATTCTTCCTCCTCATGATTAGCTTTTCCACAAAGCCTTACAAATTTCATTGCCTTTCTAGTTTTAGGAACTTGTTCCAGGAGTATTAGTTCTCTGGGAAAATCTTCTCTTTGAATGCTATTCTATAAAACTTTTGAAAAGGTTATTTGTAAGAGCAAGTCTTGTAATTTGCAGTACTTTCTTTTTCTCATGGCATCTATTCAAATATTTCTCTCTCTCATTACCATTGTCTTCATCAGTCTAGGTTTTCTACTTCAGCTCTGTTTGTTACCTGATAGCCAAGACAAAAGTGAAAATATTATCTTGAGTATGATGACAATAACAGGCATTTAACATCTCAACCATATTCAATTGCATGAGTATCCAACTAATGCATCTCTATCCCAGTAGTCCTAAATAACTGCCAAAGGTTTGCTTTAAATGGACTAAAGTCTATTTCTTCTTTAGCAAAGTCTTTCTAATACCAGCATTTTACATTCTGGTAATTTTGTATAATTGTAAATGTATAATTTTATGCAAATATCTTTGAAAAACTGTTTGATCAAAATGTCTTGCAAGCAGGTTTAGGATTCACTTCACACATTCTGAAGCTATAATATTCTGACATATTAGTTCAGTTAGGTTGTGAATGGTTCACCACCCTTCATTTTCTAGTGACTCGATGTTTATGGCATGTGCTCAATTGTTTTAAAGCATGACTAAAAAGTGTAAAACTGGTCTATGAAATCACTAGTCCAGAAAAAATTCTCTGCTCCGCTGAATTCAATAAGCAGTATGCACATTCACTTTCTTTGTCAATTACTCTTCTTCTTTTTTTTTTTAACCTTTTGAGTGTTTCAGAATTGTAGGGTTGGAAGAAATATTCAGAAATATCAATTTTCTATATGCAAACTTTATAGCACAGAAAACACTTTTTTATTATTTTTACATGAAAATGTAGATTTTTCCAATAATTACAGCTTTGCAAAGCAGACCAGAAAATTGTACCTACTTCCTCAAGACAACTTAGAGAGAGTGAGGGTAAAAACACACCCTATCTGTGTACTCATCATTCTGCCATAAGAAAAAGGGAGCACTGTAATTTGGAGTTTAGAAAACAGAAAATGACATTAAATAAACCTATTTCCCAAGAAAAGCACATCCAAAAATACCTTTCCTTCAAATGTTTCTTCAATCCTTGCATGAAGAAAGTACACTGAAATAAATCTTTAAAATAAAATCTCCCTTTTGGATGCTAGCAGCTTTTTCAAATAGTCTAGTCTATGATGAATGAGGTACAAAATTTAAAAACCTGAAAGATGTTTATGGCCATTTTAAAACTAATTATATTCATTGTATCCTGTTGAATTAATTAACTGTATTCATTAGAATTCTTTTGACCAGCATTCTATCTCTGCTGGGATCTTCTGTGGTGGCAGTGGGGTTTTCTGATCATTTAGGTAACTTTTAAAGTGAGACTGAGTAAGATATGGGAAATTCCCTGTTTGATTTATTCCTCAGCTCTTCCCATTTTGTGAGGCAGACATTATAATTAAAAAAAAAAAAAAAAGACTTCAGGATTTTTCTATTTTTTTTTCAATTTTCAATTGTATTTAAAGTGCCAAAATTGTATTTAAAGTGCCAAAATTGTCTACATGGAAAAAAACCCACAACATTTTCTCTTCAAAATAGGCTAAAAAGAAGGCAAATAGCTTTCGTACAATTAGAAAGTATGATATCTCGTTTTACTCAGCTCTGCTAAGGAGGTATATACGCCTCACTTGAAACAGTGTCTAATATTCCACAGATGGCAATTACCTTCAGAGGAATGGCTAGGGACTTAATTAAAAGGCAGAGAGTAAGCAAACTAAAATGCTAGAGAAGCACATGAAAAATCTATACATTATCCAAGGGTCTCTATAGAACATTTAGGAAACTAAAAGTGTCTTTTTTCAAAATTTACCTTCCTTTCCTCACAAAAGGTTTACTTTAAAATAAAGGTTAGGTACTCTATATTTAATATTTTATTTTGACTAACTGAGCTTATTGTACAACAAAGCAAAATATATTTGACTGAATAATATTGATTTTACATGAAAGCACATCAGTTAGTGAAATGCAAAAACCAATAAAGCATCACCCCAGGCTGGGATAGATATCTAGACACAATTTATTTTTACATTTAAACCAATTATTGAACTTGTTGCATTTAAAAATGTGCACCATATATCCTTACAAGGACTTTTTTATTCAATCATACCAATTGCATTGATCTCCATATTCTATATTAAACACAAATCTTAAATTAAAGCTGACAATTTTGAAGGCCGTGGTACAAGATTCTAAGCAGAAATAAATTCTGCAAGGCTTTCTTTCTGTGCTTTTATGCCCAAACATTAATGCAAACATTGATTACATTTTAACACACAGTTTGTAAGCTACTTCAATGTTTATTTCTTCTTAATATTTGTTCAATAATATTACAAACTTAAAGAAACAATTTCCTACTGTTGCACTGAAATACAATAATATACCCCTCCAGTACCTAAAGGGGGCCTATGAAAAAGTTGAAGAGAAACTCATCAGGGAGTGAAAAACAAGGGGTAATGGCTTCAAACTAAAAGAGGGTAGATTTAGATTTGTTATGAGGAGCAAATAGTGAGGCATTGGAATAGGTTGTCCAGAGAATTTGTAAATGCCCCATCTCTGAAAGTGACCAAGGACTGGTTGGATGGGGCTTTGAGCAATCCGGTCTGGTGGAAGGTGTCCCTGCCTACGTCAGGGAGACTGGTACTGTACACTAGAGCGTGGTTATTTCTTTCCAATCCAAATCATTCTATAACTCTATGATAATGTTTTTCATTAATAATAGAAAGATAGTATAAAATAGATATTTAAGCACAATTGTTGATGAAACATCTAAAACTATAAGAGCTTCTACGAAAGTTTTTCAGAGAGACATGATTTTTGCATCTACCAAATTGCAACCAAGCAAACAAAGTTATTTTAATTCATTATTTTAATTGCCAATTTGTGTCTACAAAGATAGGCATTAAGACTCAGAGAAGCTATTTACATGGACTAGTCTATTATGTATGTAAGTGTAGGACTGATGCTAAGTATTTTCTTGTAGAAACCCTGGTCTTCTGAAGATGGTGGCAAAGCTTCAGTTTTGTACAGAGGCCAGTCTCTGTTTATCCAGCTCCTTTACACCTTGCTACATCATCTCTATACTTGGTAGGAAAATCATTATGCTGCTTGGAAGAATCTCCTTGTATCTCCCTGGCTCATCAGTTTACCAGCTTTTAAAGCTCCGTTGACATTGTTTGTAGTTTGTAACTTCTCTCTCCCAATAGTTTTCAATTAGTTTTAGAAGCATTTGCAACTCTCCGAAGCTTTCAATTGTTTATATAGAGTTTGCATAAAAGTGAAATGGAAGAATCCAGACATTGGAAATATTACCAAACATTCAAAATGCTCAGCATTCTCTTAACTCTTCTCCATGTCTTCATATTTTTATGTGCATACCTTGCAGTCAAATGAACAGCATAAGAACCAAGGAGGGAATTTCTCAAATACTCCGAATAGCCGCACATCACTACAGATTATGACTGCTTGGATTTAGGTAACATTTTTTTGGCTGAGGAAACATTCCAATGGGATAGATTAATCTATGTAAACCACACAGCTCAGCTGTTCAGCATTCTAAATTGCCACCTCCGTCTTCTTTCAGCACAAAAATGTGCATTTTTTCCTATAATAAATATATTTTATAATAGCAATAAGGCAACTCCAGGGTGTACGGTTATCACGAGATAATCATACCCTAGAGGAATTTGCAGATACTTGGCTATGCCTCATAATACCCCATGTGTGTATTTATCTCATGATAACCCTACTCTCTTTTGTATCTTATTGCCTAATTATCCTCTGCTAATGCAAAATACTAATTTTTTGTCTGAAACAATATGTGCAAGAATGCATTGCTAACAATTACTAGAGGACGTTGACAAACAATACTGTCACTATTTTATACTCTTTTTCCAGTTGGAAATTTACATAAAGAACCAACTTTGGATGCTTTTTCCAAACCACTTCAAATCCTTTTAGGCCCTGCAAACTAAAATATTCAAAGCTGTTCAGGTAAAAATCTATTAAAAATTCCATCTATATTCTCACAATGATTTATATCATTTTACTTACATAAAACATTTAAATTCTTTCTTCTGTACTTATACCTCTTTTGTATTTCTATTCTAGTACATAGAATGTGGTTTGCTGCTTATTTCTTATAGACCCTGAAGGAACTTCACTTTTATTATAGGACCACATACCTGAAATTTATTTGAAATTATCTTTTTTTTTTTTTCTTTTTTTTTCTTTTTTTGTGGTTGTTGATGTGCAAGTGGAAATTAAGAAACTAAATCCAATGAATTTTTTCTTCATTGCAATAGAAATGTAAGTTGTAACACCTGCATTTAACCAGTGATGAAATTTGAGATAAGAAATACTTAGAAATAATATCCTCAAATTCCTCAGTTGAAAAATATTATAAAAGTTACAATCATTCACAAGCCATTGAAAATAAATCAGTAAAAATAAGTTTAATTTTTTTAAATGATAGATTTATTCTGCAAAATAGTAAAAGTTATAAAACACAGTAAAAGCTAATGTACCATGTCAAAATTGTCTGTATAAGATACATATTTTCCTCTTAATAAAAACTGCATACTTGAGAATAGGTTTCTGGTCAAACGGTAATCTGACACATTAAGATGATATCAAACTGTACCAAATGTACTAAAGAAAATGTTACCAAAATACATTAACTCTGCAATTAACCTATGATTATACAGACTTCATCATTCTACATTAATAATATTGCTGAATGTTTTTAATGCACATTTCATTCACATTGCATGAGCCTTAACTAAGTAAAAAGAATTTGTTTGTTTCTTTGTTTGTTTTTGTTTTTTACCATGGGTAATGTAAACAAAATAGATAAAGAAATATCTAAAGGAAGGTGGGAGGTAAATGGATGAGGCCAGGCTCTTCTTGGCGGTATGTAGTGATAGGACAAGGAGTAATGGCCTAAGATTTGAATGGAGGAAGCTCCTTACTATCATGTGAAAGAACTTCTATACAGGATAATGGAGCACTGCAATAGGTTGCCCAAAGAAGTTGTGGAGTCTTCTATAGAGATATTCAAGATCCGTTTGGATGCCTACCTGTGCAACTATTGTAGGGTACCTGCTTTAGTAGGGGTGTTGGGCTCAATGATCTCTTAAGATCTAACCCCTGCAATTCCATGATTCTGTGAATCTGTGAAGCCTTTGGACTATCCACCAGTAATGGCAAAACAAATTTTTGTGTAAGCAAAAATAGTAGAAGACAAACAGTCAATTATTTATGAGAGAAATACATTTATTGTAGCGAGAAACATACAGTAAAAAAATGCAATCTTGAGTTTTAAATGTATGTGTTTTATATATCTATAAAATATAATATGCATAAATATTTTTAATCTTGTATAAGCTAGCATTCTTTACTGCATATATCGAACAAAACTCTACTTTTAAAAGCACTACTTGATTAGATCTGCAGTCTTTGGCTTCTTATTTCCTTTGTTGTAAGCTACAGTTAATGAAGTCAAGATTTTTTCTTCTCAGAATATCTATTTAGATGAACTACTTCTATGTAAAATGGTTTCAAATTCCTCATCCTCCCAGTCAATCAGTTCTTCTGAAAAGCACGTAAGTTGCCTCTCTTAAAACTGCTTACGGATGTCATCTCTCAATTGTTTGATTATTTTAGATAGTCTTCTCTAAATTGTAGTTTCATGGTGTCAGTGGAAGTGAATTGTCTTAATACAGCTCTGCTCAGAAGTTGCTAGCTCTGCTGCTATCCTGCCTGTGTCATTCTTGTCAAAGCTTGACACTGTACATTATTCTTGGAAACAGAAACATGGGGCGTATATCCAGTTAACATATAGTAAAATAATGATAAGAAATACCATAAACTCAAGATGATGCTGATACGTAAAAATCTCACCAATCACAGCAGCTGCTGTTTTAGAACAAAGATTTAAGTTCACAATTTATTTATCTTAATAGAAAAAGTACCTAATAATCTGTAAGAAACCTAAGACTGTACAAGGCAGGAACAGGCTGTGAGGGAAAGATACATACACTACAATTAGCAGTCCAACCATTCACCTAGCACCAATATTTCCCCTCTAAACACATCCCTTAGTAAAACAATTAAACATTTCTTGGACATCTCCAGGGATGGTGACCCAACCACCTCCCTGGGCAGTACATTCCAGCACCTGCCCACTCTTTCAGGAAAGAAATTTTTTCTAACAACCAACCTGAACCTCCCATGTCACAACTTGAGGTCATGCCCTCTAGTCCTATCACTAGTTACTAAGGAGAAGAGGCTGACTCCCACCTCATCACAACCTCTTTTCATGTAGTTGTAGGCAGCGATAAGGTCTCCGCTGAGCCTCCTCTTCTCCAATCTCAGCTCCCTCAGCCACTCCTTATAAGACTTGTGTTATGACACCCCACCTACCTCCAGATACTCTTCTATAGAATAAGTCATGGAGAAGTCCTGTTGTCCTGTTTTTACATTGGCCATAGTCTTTCTCAATTCTGTGGATGTTTTAAGAGCGATGTATATATTAAGTTACAGTGATAAAAATAATAAAAAAATTAAAATCCATTTTGCTTTATGCTGAATTAAATTAAACACTAAATAATCTTTCGTACTCAAATCTAAAAGATACCATCCTGCTTGCTGATTCCAGTTCTTCTCTTGTTTTGTGTTTTGCATTATAAAGTTATTGAAGTGAAAATCACTAAATTAACTAAATTTAGTTAACAATTAACTAAACACAATGATTATTAGCTAACTAGTATGATATTTCATTCTGCAAGCTAGAGAGGTAAAAGATCTCATATTTCTTTATTAAATGCATAGATATTCGTAATATCTATGAATATTTGAGCAACTTCTGTATTTTACTCTGACTTCAGTACTGCTGATGTGTGTAAAGTAGTCTAAGTCTGTGGTTCAGATAAGCAAGCACTCTCCTGGTTTCAAAAATGAATTTAAGTCAAGAAGTAGACAAGAATTTATCCACGCGCATACAGAAACAGTTCCACTTTAAGCAGGAGCTGTTCTGTTTATCCTCCAGAGATGTCATCTCATTTTCATGAGTCTAGGAGGACAACTGTAGTTACATTCAAGAATTTTCAGGTTGAATGTAGTCAACCTAGTAAATTTTACTCAGGACTTCGTGTGGTTTTTGGACATTAAACAAGTCTGTTCCAGAATAGAAGGAAAGGAATTCTTACTTACTTTTATAAAATAAAACTACTGTTTTACTCTTCCTTTGAGATTTAATAGACTCTTTTAAAAGTCTTCTTAGATATTTTTCATGATATTTTTCCTTTCTAAATTGTTTGCAGTTTTTCAACTAGCAATTCAACACTTTTCTCACTTGCATTTATTATTAAAAGTTCACAAGCTACTCATCAAATAATTAATGCAGCTATCTTTTGTTTTAGAAAATCCTTATCAATTCTGGGATTTGTTTTTTCCGGAAAACAAATTTTTGGAAATTTAGTATTTTTGTTCAATTTTTCTGTAAGTTAATCACAGACTGGTTGACCTTTGGAGGTCATCTTTCCTCACACTCATGATAATCAAGGCCTAGAGCTATTTTCCCAGGATTATGTCCAGACATCTTCAAGATATCTCCAAGGAGGGAGACTTCACAACCTATGCCAGTGCTTGGTCACCCTCATAGAGAAAAAGTCTTTCCTGATGTTCAGACAGATCCTGTTTCTGTTTGTGCCCTTTGCCTCTTGTCCTATCACTGGGTACTCCATCTACTTTGCATTCTTATTTCAGGTATTAATATATATTTGATAAAATCTGAAACTTCTTTTCTCCAAGCTCAACAGCTTTCTCAGCACTAGTTCTCTCAGCTTTTCCTCACAGAATCCTTTCATCATCTTTGTGGTCTTGCATGGGGTTCTCTCGCATATATTCTTATCATTCTTGTAAGAGAGAGCCCAGCACTATACACAGTGCTCATCAGGGCTGAGCAAAGAGGGTCACATCCCTCAACCCACTAGCAATGCTTCTCCTAATGCAGCCCAGGACACTGCTGGTCTTTTTCTGCCACCACTTTCCAGCTGTGTGGCCTCCTGCATCTACAGTTTCATGGTCCAAACCAAATATTTCACAAAGATGAAAATTACTAAAAGAATCCCATTCCTTCCAACCCTATATTTTTCACAAGTGATTGATTAAGGAGCAGCCAACTCTCACAAGCGAGGCACAGTTTTGTCCTATGCTATCACGCAGAGATATTTCTATACCACATATATTCACATCTGTCTTTCTCATACTAATGCTTTTCTTTTGTTGTAATTAGGAAATAACTCAATAATGACAAAGGTATATTTGCTGCTAAAGTAATAGTAATTATTTATTACTTTCCACATAAAAACATTTTTAAAAATTTCTAGCATAAAGTTTCTGGAGAATAATATACTTTATTTTTTCAGTCAGAGAATAATAAAAGAAAGGGGTACAGAAATGTGCAAAACATGAAACTAACATGACAACTTGAAATATTAATTTGATACCAGAACAAATCTAATAGTAATAAAGTAAAATGCAGTAAGAAGTTTTTTCTGTTTCTTTAAATAAATTATGTGGTTTACAACATACTCTGCACAGACCATTCATAGAAAAGCAATGAAACAGTGTGACGGAACACAAGCAATTATGATTTTTTTGGATGTTAGAATTGAGATAGAGACATGAGCATCTCAGGATAAAAATCAATACCAGTCGTGACTGAAGCTGTACACAAATGACTTGTCTTCAAGTTAAATCTGAAGGCTGTTCCAGATAGGAATCTGGGGTTACATAAGCAGTAGAATATTTGTGCTGTAGAATTTCAGTCTAAAAATATTTACTCAGCATTTCCTATTAAACCACCAAAAAAAAACAACCAAAAAACCTTAAGAATAAGTTTTAAATAGCTCTTCTTCATTGTGAAAAATGGAATTTTAAATATCTGAGTTTGATTATTTTAAAGTATCTTATTTGTAACTGTTGTTAACAAAAGATTGTTTAAAAAAAATGGCTGAAATAATTTCTTACAAAGATCCTCAAAAACGTGAATCTCCGAATTTCAATATATGCTTACATAAATAAACTTATACAATCTTATTCAGATTTGCCAGAGATGGCCTAAAGTAAATTTATGCCCCCTTTAGGAGTTTTACATCAGACTCAGTATGGCCAGGATTTTCGCCTACATGGTTACTTCTACATATATTTAATATGTTGGCCTTGTTTCAGCAAAGCACTTAATGTATATGTAAATTCATCGCCAAAATACATTTTACTTTTTGCTTAACTGTAAACATTTCTTTATGTGACATTTTCTTCAATGAAATGTAATATGTACTTTTGCTTTTGTAAGGTCTTCCATTTTTGTGTAACCAAAGTCAGGTTAAGATATTTCTGGTCATAAATTAGTGATTAAATCAAGATCTGAACAGTTTTAAGAAATGAAAGACAACGCTGTATCTGAAAGCAAAAACAGTCTCCAAGGCTGAATTATGCACTGGACATTGTAATACCAACACTTTGCTTCTTTATACCTGCAGGAAGAAAACTCAGACTGGTAAGTAAATGTCAATAAATTAAGAGCAAATTAAAGTTATGGAGCTAGCATTAAGAAATTCCATTTTGCACTGCAAGAGTTATAACTTTGGATAAAAGTTAATCTTGTCTTCTTGTGTGACTCAAGTCTGTCAATATCCTAAGTATTCATTATCTTGATTTATTCTTTTATTAATACTTGTTATGAATGCTTCCACTACTATTTTCATGCTACACTGTTATCAGAATCAACCTGGACTGGATAAATTTTTCAGCAGAGTTGCATTTGCTTGGTACACAAATGCCCACATTTTTCATCACCATTCCTACTCATGCTTCAAAAAGCAGACGTGCTTACCTCCAGGGACTGTCAGGCAGCTTCAATTCTTGTGAATGCATGATTTTCACAGCTGATATCCTGAAAACATCTGAGTTCATAGAAACCATGGGGTTCCTATGATTCCCTGAAGACATGCAGCAGAACCACATTCCTTTGAGTGAAAAATGACTCCCAGCTAGACAAATATGGTTTCAGAATAACAAAAACAGCACTACATAAAAAAAAAAAAAAAAAAAAAAGTGGGGAAAGAGTGGTAGGGGGTGCATGGAGGGAATAAAACAAAAAGTTACAGCAGAGACAGACGCTTCTATGGTTACATTAGAAACTGATTTTCACACCAGGGAAAGCAATAATTTTTATTTTTTCAGCAAAACACTGGCATTTGTAATATTTGATAAGTAAAATAGTAGTCTAAGAGAAACATGATTACTCCCATTCACATTCTCCTCCACTGACTTTTACTAACCAGAGTGGAATCAGATATAAATACAGAATGGAAAGATAGACCACAGGGGTGAAAAAAAAAAATGGAAAATAGAATTTCTGTTCCAAATTAAACTACGTAAGTAGGGAAAAATATTTTAACATATTTTTCAATATGTAGACATTTCCTTTAAAGCCTAGGATTCACAGGGATTCACAATACTGGAGAAATAGCCAAATGTGCCAAAATTTTTCTGTATTTTCTGAATAACTTTCTAAATGGAAATGTATCACTTCAACATCTCAGTATAAGCTTCTCTCCTTCCCTGGCACAAGTGAAATTTTTCTCAAAAGTTGAACTGCTCAGCAAAAAAGATAGTTGGGCTTCCTAACATAAGAATACTTTACCTCTTCAAAAATTTCTTGTTCTTACTTCTTATTACATTTCCTTAAAAATTAAATATTGCCATTTTACAATTTATGTTTAAAGATGTTATCTGATTTTGCACATTAAAAAGTAATTTTGCTTCTTTTTTTTTTTTTAATCAAGATGTTGATATATAATTTCAAATCATATGGCTGAAAAATTATTGTGTGACAGCCATACCTCCTTGCACAGATAGTTTACAGTTATTTTCTGAATAGAGGTCTTCAAAATGAGTTGAGCTCTTCCAGGTAAAGTGGAATGTATCTATAACAAAATAAAAAACAAACAAACAAACATAAAACACTTGGTCTGGCACTGCACCCCTAATTTCTATGGTTTTCATTCCTGAGCTCAAGCTTTTCAGAGGCGTTTAATATATTAAAATATAAATAGTTACATCTGAGATCATGAGATCACAAGCCATTAGAAAAAGAATGTGAAGAGTGTTCTAATCCCAGAGGAAAACCTTGTTACCTTGTTTAAGTGACTACATTTTTGCATTGAAAATCTTGGAAATCTCCAGGAATGGAATCTCTCCTTGTCAGAATTTTCAATAAAAGAGTGGCTGCAGATACTGAAAGTTTTAAATAAAAATTACCAACAAGCTGTCTTACCTGCGTGCCCTCAACAGAAAGGAAGGGCAAACATGAGCAGGTAGTCCTTGTACATCATTCAAAACTCTGACAGCTACCATGTAACATCTGACAACACTGACATATGCTTTACTCCTTAAGATATTCCCTTAACTGAACCATAAAAAGACAAATAAATTAGTAATAGAGCTTCTCCTGTCAATGTCTTTTCTTGCAGACTTCTCACATTGTTGATTAGCATTGTTTGAAGTGCTTCATCAATACGTTTACTTCCTCAAGGAAAAAAAAAGAAAAGATACTGAATTATTTTATTACTTAAAAAGGGAGAAAGAGAGAGAGAGAGAGAAAGAGAGAAAAGAGAGAGAGAGAGAGAGAGAGAGAGAGAGAGAGAGAGAGAGAGAGAGAGAGAGAGAGAGAGAGAGGGAGAGAGAGAATGAGAGGGAGAGAGAGAATGAGAGAGAATGAGAGAGAGAGAATGAGAACCTGATTCCACATGATCACTTATTCATTTCTGGAAAAATGACAGAAAAAATCAGCATACTGCTTCCCAACTGGTCAGACATTACAGATCAGATCAGATTTGGTTTCCATTCTGTTGTAGAAGCAGCTCTGTCATACAAACCCATACAGAAATTAGAAGATTAGCCTGTTGAGTTTAACCTAATTGTTGGGTTGTGTTGCAGATTAAATGAGATTAATATTTCTGATAACAGCTTATTTTTTAGAAATTAAATAAGAGAAAGAAAGAAAAGAACACCTGTCAGTTATCTCTTTATTAGTTCACCTTTTTGTGTCAAGATGCATAACTGTGAAGGAGAAAGTGATTGACAGGGTGCTAAGTGTTCATTAATGAGCATTAATGGTCCTGACTAGCCTCACCCAGATATTCTACACACAGTCCTGCCCACAGGTTTCATCTGAGCTCAGCCATTGACCTTCAGTCCCTGTCCCAGCTCACTGCTGGGGTCTTGCATAGATTTCCCTGGGGTCAGATTTCCTCTGCCATGCTACACCATGCCATGTCATGCCTGTTGCATCAAACCCAGTAGGGTCAGTAATGCTTGCTAATGCTCTCATGGTCATGACAGTGACAATCAGAGGAAAAAACAGCTCTGTAAGGAGTTCTACAAAATATATTTGTATGGCATTAATATTATTTTGCTACTGTTACATATCCAGTCTTTTCTACATACATATCCAGTTTAATTATGATAATAATTATGACACAAATAATAATAATAATAATGATACAACAATAATGTTAATAATAATAATAATGTTAATAATGACACAAAAACAACTTTCTGCTTTCAGTTTTTCTGCTAATTTCTGGATTATATTATCATAATTTGACAAGCCAATAATCATTTGTGGTCTGGTTTATCCATAAAAGAAAAAATACAATTTTATATCTTCTGTTTTTATTCTGTAAATGTTCTTTATAAGACTGACAGCATCAGCCAAAAGGTTAGAAAATAGGACCACTATCATATGCTACATCATTGCCTATCATTGTAAAACCATTAAATTATTGTGCTCCACCATTTAATTAGTGTTTTCTGGAAACTCAAACTTTCTTACCATTGAGAAAAATCATGCTGTATAGCATAACAAGGTAATAAATTGTTTAGATCTTCCATTCAAATGTGGAATGCTGCTTATGTGTTTTGGGGGTTGTACTTCTATTTAATAAGACATTAATTATACAAAGTTTTTCAATCATTGTTTGACTTTGTGAATATTTTTGTGCTTCCTATCTAGGAAAAGACTGTATTTATTATCTTGACAGAAGATAATAAATGTTGCATGGACAGGAAAGCCATTGAAATATTAAAATACTAATCATTGAGAACAGGAATATCACAACCAATCTGCTGACTAATAAGTATTGCTTTGAGACAGCGATAGGTTTTAAAGGTTCCCTATGATTAACAGTAGTTCAGCACAGTGAACTTGAAGAGCAATATCTACCATACAGAATACTGTGCCCATCAAACCATGTCCCTTAATGCCATATCTACCCATTTCTTGAACAAGTCTAGGGATAGTGACTCCACCACATCCTTGGGCAGCTTGTTCCAATGTCTTATCACCTTTTCTGAGAATTTTCCTTAACATCCAGCTTGAACCTCACCTGAAGCGCATTCATCTAGTTACCACAGTGACAATATAGGAATTTTCAAAATTTCATTTCCATACTAGTCTGAACTGATTGTGCTAGAAAGCACCATTCTTTTTCTACCTTATCTTACATGTGATTTCTGATGATAATATATTAAAATTTAACGTTTCCACAAGGGTTAATTTATTTGAAATCTCTTAAGTTTATGATGAATCTTCCACTGAGAAGCTCTGTCCTTCCAGACAGCATCTCAGCATCTCAGTCTTATTTTTTAGGGAACTTATTTTCTCTCCAGCTGTGGAAAGAAAGCTCTCATATTCTCATTAACTGCCAATTATTTGGGGCCTTATTCTAAAATTTTTCTTTCTTCAGGTTAGTGAAGAGTGAAAAAGTTCTTTATTGCGAATACAGATAACACCCTAACAGTCATCAAAAGTGATATCATTTTTCTTATTTTTTATTCTTACTACTAGCATTTGCAACTTATCAACTTATTCTTTTTGTCTTTACATGAACTCAAAAAAAAAGAAAAAAAAAATCAATACATACCTGTATGAAATTCATTCAAGTCTACCTACCTAAGCATGAAACACAACTATTTCATAGTTGAAAAGTGGAAGAAAAAAAAAAAAAACAAATGGACTGTTGTGAAAACATAACTAATCCATGCTCATGCCCTTGTTCTTCATTTGCAGTTGGAGTTAATAATCCTACTTTATATCAGTCTTTTCAAAAGGATATGACATTAAATGTTCTTGTTGAAAGATACTTGCAAGAAACCATGCAAAATAACATGTTTCTAGACAATTTCAGTGTCATATGCCTATCTATGAATGTCTTAACATGCTAAATTTGCAGAAAAAATATAGATATATATAAATGCATATATGTGTATGTATATGACTTTTAAAATGTTGTTGCTGTGATAGGTTGGTACTCCTTTGAGAAATCTTTCAACTTTTTGATACACAATAAAGGGTTTTCAAAATTTTCAAAATAAATTTATTTAGGAATTAAGGCAACCATGACCTTACTTTGTGAATGTACACAAGTTATTTATGGTGCACTATGTTCAAATTGTTTCACAGGTTATAGAGAACCAATTATTTATCTTACTTGAAGCCATATCATAGGATTTTGCATGTAATGTAATTGAAGCAAAAGACACTTCAAGCCATTCAATCATTACTATTTCCTAAACAGAGGATATGATGTAGATGTAGATAGAAAAATGAGGTACTTATTGAAAATGAAATATAATTTTTGTTTCTTTGTCAGACAGATAATGCAGCTGTAAAAATTCTTGGCCAGCTAGCAACTGTAAAGAATATAATGTGTTGTTAAAAGTTAGTAATATTTACTTTAGAAAGTCAGTTTATTAGTAGTATTAAGTATGAGTGATGTTCTCTTCAACTCTTAAATATGATGACAATTCCAGAAAAGAACTACGGCTGAAGGATAATAAATTAAACATTGCACTAATGAATAATAATAATAATAATAAATAATAACAACAATAATAATGAATAATGAAGAAAGTATTTTTAAGACAAGTAGCAACAACAGTAACAACAACAATAAAAGATTAGAGTGTTTAAACAGAAAAAACAAAAAACAGAAGGATTAGAAGCTTCAGTTACTTCCACCTAATGTGATGTTTTGCTTCCAATTTTTGTAAAGATCAAGCTCAGGAAATTGCTTGAAAACTAATTCCAGTGAAAGGTTCTGTTTACCTTTTCTATGAAGCTCTGTTTTATTTTATGAAGCATTGTTATTTACCTAATAAAATTTAACATTAGAAATTAATTTCTTGTGAAGCACTTTTGATGGTCCTGAGGTTTCTTTGGGCAGCATTAGAGGCTACTCTGTGTATCATGAAAGTTGTATAAATCTAATTAAAACACAGCTAGCTCACAGGGCCTGCTCCATGTTAATGGAGCTCCATCTGTTTAGTAGCTCTCACAAAGAGCTTGTGATCTCACATGAGAAAGAAAGCCAGAAAAAATACTGTTATTTATACTCTGCTTAACAAGTTCATCCATAACATATCCCTCGGCACTGGTAACTAAAAAAGGACTTTGGTTCTGATAGTTCAGCTCTCTTTGATTCATTTCTGTTCTAAAAATGCTATACTTGAGGAAAGAATTCTTGGAAATAAGTATTCTACTAGTACATACAGATTCTTATGTGACTGCTTGTGGGTATGCAGATACTTCTATGGTCTACTTCTTTGATACTTTCAAATTCAAATGAAGATGTGTTCTCCTTGTTCAAACTTCCACTTCTTTATTTTAAAACTCAATAAAACTTTCTCCAGACTTTTCAGAATACATTTAGGTAGAGGACTAGCTGAACTAGTTTTCCGTACACATATATCTTCAAAAGCTGACTTATATCTGACTGATTTGAGTGTCTTAGATCTCAATACTATGTTGTAAAATTTCACTGAGTTTAGGAAAGACAAATCAAAATAGACTTTCCCCACTATCATCTCATTGACAATATGAAGGATATATAAACGTATAAACATGACCTCCTACTTGCGAAAGGAAATAATTTTTTTTTTTTGCCTTTTTGTCAATGGTTCAAAAAAAGATGTACCTGTTTACTTGTTTCCCATTCAGTCATTTCCTAAAGAGCATAACAAAGAGCAACATCATTCCACCTCAGTGTAAACCTGCTCAGTTTTACATAAGCCACAGTTCAGATCACCTCTATAATCCTCTGAACATATTATTCATGATGAAAAACCCAACATCAAAAAATTAAGAATGAAACTGAGTACTACATTTTCAGTTCTTCAAGCTGGGACTTTTCATGATATACAGGATTTCCTCTGAGAGCACATTTGACATGTAAAGAAGTTCTGGCCTCTGGGTTGAAAAGGTCATTCCCAATGTCTAAATCTAGCAATTAGAGCTGTAATAATGTTACTGGGCTTTGTCCAGATTAAAATATTGTTTACTTGTTTCACAGTATGATATCAGTATTTGTCCCAGTAATCACAATTATGAATAATACTTTTTAGCAATTTTTAATGGACATTTTCATACATGCTTGTGTATTAATAAAGCATCAAACAACTCTGCATTATGAATTATCACTAACAGATGAAAAATGTGGAGAAGTGAGGCCTAAGTTCATCTCTCTTAACTGTCAGTGCAATCACTCACATAAAAACAGGCATCTGTTACAGAGAGTGGAGGGGACAGCGCAGTTCCAGGTGATTCAGTCCTTAACTGGTATGACCTGCAGTTGTGTTCTTCATCTGGGTAGAATGAAATTGGGTACTAAAGACAAGGTCACTTAACTATTCTTTTATTCTCATAGCAGTACAAAAGATTTGCAACTCTAATCTAACAGCTGACTTTTGGCTTGTTTTAATTGCCTTCCTTTTTCTTTCACAGAACATTCACTGAGAAAAGGGATGCAGATATGGATGGGACAGTCCTATAAAAGTTGAGGCTTTCATTCTGAAATCAAGACTTATTTTAATGATAGCCTCCTAAAACCACAAATTTGCAGAGTATAAAATGACAATACATCTGGCAAGGAAAAGTAAATCCCTCCTTACATCTAAAACTAATATCTAAGCAGCAAAAATAATTTTTAAAAGGCCTTTTTAATTATTCTCCATAGGAACTTTTTCTTTTAGGATCACCATATGTACCCAATTACCCAGCGATCTCACTTTAAATTTGCATGGCACATTAGGGTCTTATTGTTCTGGATTGCAAAGGGATACATTAACATGCCACATATTTTGCTATTTATGTTTCCTTGGCAATTAAAAAAAACAAACAACACATGTCATTAACAGTGATTAGTACTAAGGTCACCTTCTCAACCTGAGAAATAGAATAAAAGCCTCAGAAAGCTAATAAAATGAAGTGCAGAAGTGTCACTGGATAGAAGTTTGGGGAAAGGAAGCTGAGGCTTGCTGCTGACATCATGATTTGAATTAAATGATCAGACTCAGTTACTAAGACAATACCAGGAACACTGTCTTCTGTTTGTGATTAGGTTCATTCATCTTCCACTTAACTTGCAATTATTGGCTTTAATACCTAACATTAGCTGGGATTTTGGTTAATCTATACAACACCAATACGTGAAGGTAAGATCTCTGGGTTAATCAGCTGGAAATCTTTCCTAGAAGTTCCAGATGATCAAATTTGTACATTCAACCCAGTGAGTATTTTGCCACTTTATGCATTAGAACAGATGTCTCTTTACGGTAAAATTTAATTCTCACTTGTTCAGTAATTATATAGATTATTAAAACACACTTCTTTCGGTGACATAATCAAAGTACTCTATCAATAACATAGAAGTAGACACCCTTCCACTGCTGAAATTTTTTGGCCTCTAAACATAAGCCTGCAAGCACTGAGTTATGTACTTTTATCCACAAGGAATGGATAAAATTATGATCCCTGACAAGAAATTAACCTTAAGCACTTATTAATAAAGGCAAATAAAATTTCACACACCAACATGTAAATTTTAAAGTAGGACTTTTATTTCATTGCCTTTTGAGGCAGGTGAAGTAAATAGTTAAAATCATCACCCTGGTATTACTGTTTAATTAATTCACTGTTAAGGATTTTTAGTGATGGGAAATCTCAGAGTTAGAGCATGAGCTCTTCCTAACCAAGCTATCTGTCTTCTTGGTCAGCTATTATTCTCCTCAATCCTGCCAGATATTCATTAAACACAGCCTCAATGATTCTTTAGGGCAGGGCCAATTCCTGGGTTTTGAATGCTGCTACTCAATTCACTGTGCATCTGAAAATAGAAGCAAGTTAAACATTGTCCTCCAAGATTTGTATTTACTGCCCAGTGAGATAAAAAATAATACCTCTTACAATATTTAAACAGAAGAGATATCATTTAATCATGAAAGATTACTCTTACTTGTCATAAAGAGGTTGCCTTTCAGATTATTTTCTGAAGATGTCTTTCCTGTGGTTGATCTGCATTGCTATCAAGACAGAAAAGAAATTCTTGTAATTAGTTTACTACAATGAAATACTGTTTTTGAAATAATTAAAAAAAAAAAAGTTTCACAAACTATTTGAAAAACTATTCATAAATGAATTTTAAGTCCTTTAATTTTGAAATATTTTTCTTTAAAAATGACTGAAGAATTCTCAGATTTTATTTTTCATTCCTATACTTTACCTCTTTGCTATCACCTTGCTTTGTAGAAAAAATAAAATAGAAAAAATAAAATAAATAATTATTTTAATGGTAGACAAAAATAAAATTGTAAAACACCAGTACAGCTAATCAATCCTTCTTGAAAGAATTATATATGAAATTTACCTCTGATTGTACCTGTCACTGTCTTTCTTTCTTCCCCAGTATCATGCAAATAAGATGGAGAAAATAATTATTTTGGTATAAAGAAAAAAGCTATTTTTCAAGTGCTATAAGTAAACACCGTTTCTGCTTTTAATAATACTTACTCTACACCAGGTAAATTTCAGTTGAGAATAAGTTGTAGTTCTAGGAAATCTATCCATTCCATCTGAAAGATGCCATGAAAAAAAAAAAAAAGTGATGAATAAAAAAATCAGACATTATTCTTTTCTCAGATACTATACTATGTTCTATGTTCTTATTCATCTCAGATATCTCAGAATCATCATGCAGTAGTTTATTTCTTTCTGTGACTTATAGGCCAGGATAAGAGTGGCTGAAAAGGAAGTTTTTCCAGCAGAGCTTTCCACTGATGACAGTTTCTAAATATGCCTCTCTAGTCACTCTACTGCCAAATAAAACCAATTAGGAACCGTTCTTAGACCCAACCAATTAGGAAATGTTCTTAGACTCTGAGGCTAAGTAATAGATTTCATTTACTAAACCATCACAAAAATTTACCCTTCAACTGGAGTGGTCCCATTGAAACAACCTGCTGGGGATGGACAGTTGCATGTATAGTTCCCCAAATCAAGAGCTGTTGTTGGCTGGGAGACATGGAAAAATAAAACAGCATGCCAGTGTAGGGGATACTACTTAAACAAAAGGGGCATATACCCCAATAACGTTTTATCTGTTTAGTACAAACTATCTGTTTGTTGTTTGTTGTACTATCTGTTTAGTACAAACATGGCCACTGAGGCTGTTTCAACAATATAAAGTCAGTGAAAATGTCTGAATAAGATAATCAAATAAGTCTTCAGTCTTACATGGATTAATTCCCTCTCTAAAGCAAATGGCCTCTGAATATTATATCTGTTTTAAAGAAATAGAACAAAAAACATTTGTCTAGCTAAACCCAATGCAAAACCCAATGCAAACCTTCCCACTCAATATTCTGAGCTAGTTTTCCCTAGTTTCTCTCTGTCTTCTTTTTCTTTTCTTTTCTTTTCTTTTCTTTTCTTTTCTTTTCTTTTCTTTTCTTTTCTTTTCTTTTCTTTTCTTTTCTTTTCTTTTCTTTTCTTTTCTTTTCTTTTCTTTTCTTTTCTTTTCTTCTTTTCTTTTCTTTTCTTCTTTTCTTTTCTTTTTTTCCTATTTAAATGGACAGTACTAATTCTGTGTTTTCAGATGAGCACGGTTCTCACATTAGCATACTATTCACTGGATGTGACAGTTCTATCTCAAGCCTTCACAAGTAAAAAAAAAACCAAGAACATCTGTAGTAGAAATATTTTCAAGCATCTCATTTTCTTATAAAGTTTAAAAAAGTTATTATTTTCAACTGAAAAACTAGAATAGGAAATAGTAAAAAATAGACTTTTTTTTTACTTTTGAGATATGAGTTTTTTTGCTTAGTTTATATTCACCGTTGATCCAAAAATACAAATTGTTCTGCAATGAGTGGCACACACAACTGATGTGGCTGTGCCTTACAGTAGTGGAATAGATTGCAACAGAAGACTGCCCATGGGATGCATGTTGGCAAGATACTGTCATCATGTTTAATTCTTCCACAAAGTTTTTTTGTAGATAACTTGTAAACTACAACATCAATGGCCAGCTAGCTAACCATCCATTGAGTTAAAAAAAAATCCAGATTAAAAATATTCATTCTGTAGAATTCTGTTTACCCTTTCTACAATTTCCTACCCTAAACAGTAAACCCTAAACAATACCCTTTCCTAAACAGTTCTATGCAAATGATACAGTTTTAAGCATGCTCTTTGACGAAGCTGAATTTTACTACTTTAAGAAAAGCAAAATGATGAACTTTACCTAAGGTTTAAGAGCAAACTTCAGACAGTTATAGACTGAAATGGGAAACAGAAGACTATTTATATTAACTTTAGTTTTCCAGTTCAGAACTAAATTTAACTTCAAAATTTAAAACCCTCAGGTAGAGTGATATTAATGTTTTTGTAGCATTTTTTGAAGTTTTCTTTTCCATCTTCATTTTTTAGCTTTTTTTCTCTTTTGGTTTCTTTCTTACTTTTTCTTTCTATGTGTGTAGTAATCAGAGCATTTTACAACCATCCCCAAGTCCCATTCAAGAATGTAAATGTCCTGAGAAGACACAAAGAACTGGTGAATCTGCTTCAAGATGTCTAAATAACATTTTAGATGAATATTAGTGGAACAACATAACATAATTATGTTTTAATAATTGCATAAAAAATTATTTTCCCAATACTGTAAAATTAATTCAAAGGTTTATGTCATTAGTGACAACTTCCTGAGATGGATATTTATAAGCACTTTGCACACATATATATAGAAAAAAATTCAGAGCAAAACCTTCCCTATCTTAATTGTATAAGTTTGTAAAGTTTGTATGATGCACAATATTTTTCTCTTTATTTTGGATACAGAATGGTCACTCCCCATACTTTTTCTTAAGCATCATTAGTTATGCATGAGAAAATATGTGATTATGGGAGGGATATGACTCTCTTCCCTGATGCTATTAATTCAAGTTAGTCAATAACATAGTGAATCTCTTATTTTTTTTTATCCATAACAGATAATTCATATAGCATTTGAACAAGTATCTGCATATGTATCTATTTGCTGTTACATACCCATATAACATATTCTTTGTACCACAAAAATTATTAATAAATATGAGGTCAGATTCAATAATAAATTCCAGCTCTTTTGTACTGCTATGTCTAATATAAACCAGCTGTATGAAGGTCTCACCTGAGTGATTCAGATGGATTACAGTTATTTTGACTTGGTAACATCAAACAAATCGGTCCACTTGTATTGATGAGACTTGGCAAATACCTCCTTTGAAATTGTCTCAAGTGTATAAGAAAATACAACCTTTCAACAATTTTTTAAAATATCCACGTTAAAAATCAGAATCTGAAGAGATAAGGTCATGTTAGTGAAGATAGACAGTAAGGGTTAACCATTTCAAGAGTACATCTGTAAGAAGTTAAAATACGCTGTAGCAATTGAACTGATGAATTTAGGTCAGCATTCTAGTCCCATGTCTACTTTAATTGCATGAACAAAAAAGATGACTTTTAAGCATTACATTATTTCCCAATGCAAATTCCCTTCAAATTCAGAAAATAAATATTTGAAAAAGGAATTAAATCCATTTTGTTAACAACAAAAAAAAAACTTCATCAGAGACAATTCTGTAAATGAGCTGTAGCTTAAAAACATATTTCTGTCTATTCCTGAAAAGAATCTTCATGAGATCAGAAATGTATTAAAAAGCAGAAGTATTCAACATCTGTTGCTGTGTTGCAGGGAGGCAAGATAAAGTTAAATTAATGCCATGTGTGGACAAATATGATTTAAAAATCCAGATTTGTTGGAAATCCAAAATAGGTTCTCAGGTTTGTATAATAAATAAAATCAAAGATAAAGGATTATTGTTTTTAAATTCTCATCCTGAAAAATTAAGAAATCCCTCAATCGAAAAAATAGAAAAGTATGCTTTCATATAGTATAAAATATCTATTACATTCAGGCAAATGAACCAATGCGTAAAATAAAAGAGCAAGTTTGAAAAGAATCATGTAAGAATGAATTTAGGTCGAATGATGAAGACAAAGTAACATATCGTTATTTGCCTTTGGCACTTGCAATGTTGTCTACTTTTGAGAGACCACATTTCAAAAATCTCTTCTGTCAGGAAATGTTACATCCTAGGCTACTGCCTGCACATTTTCCCCTTTTTTTGCAGAGGAATCTGCACGTGACTATCCCCATAAAGAAATTGACATTTCACTCATCACGGGCCCACAATTTCATTACATTTTCTGAGTAATCAGCTTATAAGATGTCAACAAAGCAAGTTGATGTACAGAAGTTGTTCAAGCTCTATACTGCAACAGATACTGGTCTTTTTGGACTGGATGTGCTGCTCCGTAGATCACTATACTTGTAGCTTCCCATTATGTTCTGCCCTGCAGATATCTTACTTCAAGGATACATCAACAATATATTCTTTCATAGCTATGGGCTTCTGCTATATATTTGTAGTCATTTATTGTCCCTGCATTTTCTCAGACAGAGGTCAGAACTTGCTTGAAGATATTTGTGGAGTAGATTCTACAATTAATATAGCAGTGGCATACACTTTCACTGACAAAAAAAGTTCAGATTTACTTTGTGGTTGATAGGACAACATGAATATTCAGCAGCGTTGACTAATTTGAAACATAATGCATATTTGATGTCTGGGGTTGTTCTAAGACACAGAAAAAGACTTAACTATAAACAATGCAGTAGGTTGATACATAGAATAAGCTGACATGTTTCTTTAGCTTTGTCGTATCTATGGCTTGGTAAATAACTACTGGAGAAAAACAAAACAAATCTCTTCATACAGTATTATTTCGAAGAAAAGATGTTTCACACTGATTTCTTTCAGCAAGGGAAACCAAATAATCCAACTGAAAATGTTTATAAAACGGAGCAGCATCTAAGCTACTACTGTGTTAAGAGAAAAATTAAGAAAATACCCTGAGATGTTTTAATGAGTTTAATTGATTTTGAAATTTGATGAGATTCTAGGCAAGAAGTGTTTGGCTTTTAAAAAAGCATAGTTAATGACTAAGTATTCTCTTAGTAAGTCTTCTGGAGGGATAGTTCAAGCCTTTTCATCAGAAATGTGGCTAATGCACTTTACTTAAAAAAAAAACAAACAAACTACCACTCAGACAGTGGTGTATATTTCTATGACTTTTCTACCATCCCATTCAAAAGAGTCAAATGAATTTCAGTTATTTTGCAGTACAGGATTTGGGGGAGAGATAAGTTGTAAAGTTTTAATATTTCTCCCTCCAGCCACTATAAATGTATCTGATCCATTTAGGTACTCATCCTGAAATTCAGCCTATGAACTATTAAGTGATCCAAAATATTGTGCAATAATTGTGGAGAAGAAATTTTATGAGTGAGTTAGTTAAAGAAGTCCTCAATATCTGGGTTATACCAAGATGTAGCCACAGCCATAGATGTGAATCTGGACTTACATGGATATAATTGAGATAATTACATGAGCTTCTTTCTTAAGACCTTGATTAAATGAACATTTCACAGAGATTTAAAGAAACAGTAGAGAAAAACACGTTGCCTTACTTCCAACAGTATTAAAAAAATTCAGCTGCTCAGTAAAATAATTTATACTAACTGGTTATTCCAAAATTATATAAAAATAATAAAAAAATACATTTTTGTGTACAGGTGCTAAGTGACTAGAATTTATAATAGCAGACTACATAATCACAATCTCTAGATTCAGATCTTGAAAGTCAGACCGGATCTTCAAAGAAAATTCATGTTTTGTTTTACTATTAATATATAGGCTTTCAGTGAATTCCTAAACTCTCAGTTCAAGGTGGAAATGACCTTTATACGACCCTCTCCATCAGAAAAACGTTCATTTACAGTGTGGTTAAACATATGGTTTTCAGACTTTTGGAAACAATATGGAAAACTCAACGTACTGTAGTCATATTTTATTTTTATTTTTCATCTTTGGAGATGGGGAAATCTCACAGGCAGTCTCCTTTCGAATTTATGAGGCTGAGTATATTTCTTTTTTGCATACCTGCAAAGTATTTTAAATGATTCCCTATATAAATCAGAAAGACTGAGAAAGATGGACAAAACCAGAATTTATATGCAAAGCAAAACATCAAGACATGGATGACATCCATTGATATACCTACCATACTTAGAATTTTTATCAGCATGTGGAGGAATTCGGGAGATAAAATCTTGAGTAATGACAAAAGAACTTTACATTACACAAAATCAATACTTTAGAAAACTCTTTTTTTCTTCTTGTTGTTGTTGAATTTATGTTTCATATGATTTTGTGTAATGTAAAGTTCTTTTTCTCACTGAGATGTTTTCTCCAATCAAAGTATCATCTGGTTTTGAGGAAGAATTATAGTGTAAAAGTTAGAACAGCAAAAGACTAAAAGCAGCTGATCATTTAAATGCGTATTTTAAGTATAATGCTGATAAAGTTCCAATGTCACAGCATGTACCAGCATAAAAAAATTTGCCTCTCTACCATACACACTTAAAGAAATAGGACAGAAATTGGAGTGAGCAGATGAATGCCTTTGTGAATGGTTGTCCTATATTTCTGACTTATCTGGAAAATTCAACGTGTATCTATGATCTCTGAGAACTAAACAGTTCATTCTCTATTTAGAAAAGGAGTAGAGTAAAAGATCATTTGCATCATAGGGGGACAGAGAGTGGAAAGGTGTATTTCTTTATATAAGGAGTAAGATCTTTTTTATGCATAATCCCACATTCTTAACCTATGCCATATTTTCTTCATTGTTTTGAGTTCCATTATGCTCTTGCAACTTTGTTTTAGCTACTAAGTCCTTGAAAGACTGAAGATGTAAAAAGAAAACCAAAATACTGAATCTCTTCTGTTTCTTAGTGTTATATTAAAAAAAAAAAAAAGCAGCACAATTACCACTTTTTAAATATCCATAAAATATTGCGATGAAAAATGAGTCCAAGTGCATACTAACAAGTGAGTCTCTTAATATGTGTATCACTCCAAAAGTAGAACCACATATTTATTTCCATGGAAAGTACAATAGAGACAAAGACAATGCTTGGTAGAGCAAGTTCTCAGCTATAAAACATTTTTCAACACAATTACCACCACTAACTATGTACTTTTGCCAGTCTATGCTGCTCATAAAAATCTGCACCAGTGGAGGTGACCCACTGTCACTGTACTGAAACACATGACCTACTGCCTCACTGTGCTCACATCCACTGTATGGTCACCACAAACCTTCAACAAGCATTGATGAATGGATGCCACTTTTTCTTCATGGTGGAATTCAATGACAGACCTTTGCCTTATACACGCTTCCGTGTCAGACACCATTTTGACAGACTGCCCCTCTGCTGCCATCTGTCTCATGAAAACAACATGCAAAGGGATGTTGTTGGGAAGTTTCAACCTCAACTACCATACCAACATTTGCCTCTGACACTGTGGGCCAGCATAATAAAATAGAAGGCCGTGAAGGACAAAACTGTTATTTTTTTGGCTCAAAGTTTGCTTTGTGAGACCTTTTTGGTGATAAGACTCTAAACTGACTACTGTGAACTATCTATGGGGGCAATTGGTGGGTGTCACTGTGCCACAATACTTCTGCTTATGATTGTAAAGATAAACAGAAGTGGGACAAGCAGTCTTTTTAAGGGGTGTGACTTGAAGGAGCTGACCACTGCAAAAGGCAAAAGTGCCTCTGTATGGCGATGAAGGCACCGCTCTCTACTAGCTTATCTGTTGGACCAGGTGTTTCACACTAATGGAGAGAAAAGAAGAAGAAAAAAAAGAAACTGAAAAGTGGGGGGATAAAAGGTCCCCACTAAACTAAATACTTTGGAGAAGAACTCCCAAAGAAAAAAAAACCCTTGGCAGAGGGAAAAAGAGAAAAAAAATCTCATAGGAAAGAACACCCTGGAGCTAGCTTGTTCCTATGATGTGAAACTACCTGTCTTTCTTCCATCCCCCATGGTGACCAGATGAGTTTTTGGGATCAACGGATGAAGTAGGAACCACACTGGACCCATGGTGGTGACTATCTCTCTTGCTTTATACACAGACTTCTTGCTTTTATTTCCTATCTCTTTTCTATCACCTGTCTTCCCTTCCCCATCTCTGTAAGCAATTAGTATTTGTAATAAACTTATCAGGCTAACATTTGACCTGTTGTGTCTTAATCTCACCATCGAGTACACATATGTATTAAAGAAACTTCTCTCCCTCCTATAATTGGAGCAGGACAAAGGCATCATTTTCAGATGCCTCTTATATGATCATGTGTATGAGAATACTAATGACCTCTGCTAAGGAGAACACAGAAGCTATCTAGAAATTAATTTCAATATCTTCCAATTTTAGTAAGGACATAAGCCTTCTTCTGCTTGGCAAAACAGAAGCATTGTATATCATCATGATACTTTTGAATATATAAATATCACAACATACACTGGTAAATCAACTTTACCCAAAATAAAACAGCTGCAACAACACCTAACCTCACGGTACAGAGGCCATTAATGCCTAACCTTCATTATCTAGAAATATCTTCTTTCCCGACAGACTTTATACGTGATGACCCATTTGCCTGAGTTCCACTCATTGTCTCACGGCTACCATTCAAGTCACAGTATTTGAAGCTGAATTGACTCTTACGAATGATCTATAGATGGTTTGAATTCCTGCCAAAGATAATACATCTACTGAGGAAAGGAGGGGGACAAAAAGCAATAAAAGAATAAGTTTTATGGGAAGAGCAGTTCCTTTTCCCATAAATGATGAATCAATCCATTATATTTGTGATAATCAATGCCATGGATCCTCTTCATGTCAAGGTAAAAAAAAAAAAGCTTGGTAAAGAGGCAAATCATTATTAATTCATATATTTCAGTAACATTAATCATGATGAGCTAATGTGTTATTAATGTGGCTGTAATATGTACTTCCATAGGATTTTCACAGTAATTTAGGAATTAACTATTGTATCACAGTTTTAAGGAGTCATGTAAATTGATAAATATTAAAATCTTTTTAAATAGGGGTAAGCATGAATCTATTGACATACTACCTTTTGGTGGAGACAAAAGGATGCCCACATCCCACTCCTATGCCCACATGTGCAGGTATATTTACACTCTGCTTTACATTTTCCATGACTTATTGCCTACAGCAAGAGCCAGTCGGCTTTTCAACACTGTGGTCCTGTTCCAGGAAATATTGATGTGGGAGATTAGTAGTTCTGGGAATGAAATCAAAGCTGTGATGATGCTTGCTGGTGTCTAGGAGGAGTTTAGAAGGCATATAAACATTCATCTTTACACACAGAGGGACACAACTTCACAGATATGCTTCCCATGGGAACCTTCAAAACTGCCATCTGCCATATTCTTATATTTCCTCACATATCACACTGCTTGTGTATGATCTGCTCTGTAACTGTCTGGTTTAGAATAATTAGTCTTAGATGCAGACAGTTTTCCTAATTTCATATAGTGAGTCAAGCCAAGACACATTTCCTGGACAATCAAACTAAAAAAACCATACGTACACATATAACTCTAGTTGTTGCATTTATTTTACAGTAGACAAAACAGAGAAGTGTTTACTGTGCTCATAATCTCACCTAAACTTACATTCCACAGAAAATTATAAAAGTCTACAAATTGATGGTGATAATCATGCTTTGAACAGCAAATTGGACTAAGTAACCTCCAGTAGTTCCTTTCTATCAATATTTCCACGATTATATGATTCAAATTAACAATAGAAAGGAGATAATACTTACTAGCATAATCTGCTTGCTTTTCCTGGAAATCATAGTTGCATATTACCCACCCATTTTACACACTAACTGTATTTAGGGCATAATTAGTATTCTTCCAATCATAAAATACTGCTGTTATACTGAAAATGTTTCTGTAGTTCATTAAAAGCCAAAACAACACAAACCCAACAAACTTATTTCATTGTGTGCCTTTAATAAATAATCTTCCAGAGTAATCTATTATCAAAGTATTTCAAGTAACTCTTCTTGAAAGCTGAAACTGGATAAGTTTTTTTTTTTTTTTTCTAAATATGCTATATTCATGCCTTCCTTGGATGAGCAATTTTCAGCTTGGCATTGAGCCTGTTGCTTTCAGCAGGATATGCTGCACCTTTGGTTCCTTGGTTTGGATTTTTTATTCATATGCATAGTAGACACCTTACAAACACAGAGCATCAATGGTGAACAAATATTTTGCAGGATATTAATATTTGCTCTCTGCAGCAATGTGTTAAAAGCCTTAAATGGAAATATTTTCAAATAAAACTAACAAAGTATATTTGAACTTTGAACATTGTTCCTGACAAATTGTTGCTCCTGAAAAGCATCAGCAATGCACTTTGGTCTGCTTTAGTAATTGGGAAGGAAAATTACTGCATTTTTGAAATCTTTTAGAAATTCTCTCTGTCCTCCCGTACTTCAGAAGCATTTCTCAGGCCTTCAGATGTCGTTCTACTCTTTAAAATCCAATTATATACACAAAAGTTCAGCAATTTTTAGCTCACAGTGAGAGAATGAGGGGGAAACAACTGCTCCACAGACTCACAAGGTTAAAAATAATGAATACAGTTTGGAGACACTGACAGTATTTGTATCAAACCACGCAGCCTACTGTCACTAGAAATTCTTCCACTACACATTTAATCAGTGAAACTATTCAGTGAGTACCCCAGCTGCCTATCATAAAATTGAGCAGCCAAAGCTTCCCAGCTTTTGCCTTTTGTCTGTCTTTCCAGGTGACTAATAATCCCCTGGAAAGCATATTTTTGAAAAGGACCAAGACTGTTGTTGAAGCCTTTACTGAGATCTTAAAATTGATGAAATGATAAAATGATATTAAAATGAGCTCAAGTAATTATTTCTAAGGACTGTTTTTCAATGGATAAACTAAAAAGATAAATATTCGTGTTAAGATTACAGACATAATGTATACATCCTATAATCCGGATCATCAAAGCAATACTGTCATTCTCTATTATAGAGAAGTCTGTCAAGGTTACTTTTATTTTAAAAATGGCATGTGATCATGAAGGGTTTTGTCTGAAGATCATGATTCAACTGCAGTTTTCAACAAGATTCTTCAAAGTTTTGTAGCAACAGAAAAATATACACGTCACAGTGAACATGGGGTAAAATTTGTAGCCTCAAGTACTCTTAAGAAATTTCAAGTAATATTACTTTTATATGCTTGTGTTATTAATTTAAAATTCTTCTAACATATCTGATAACCAATCAAGAAAAAACTATTTTTTATAATGTTCCATATTCATCAGTGGTTATTTATATTGATAGAACTAACTTGAATTAAATAATCAATATGAAAATATCAATTTTATTCCCCTTATTCTTTCAAAATAGGCATATGAAGGTAATAAAAAGGATGAGCCACTGCTTTATTTTACTGCAACGCTTGTAATTTTAAGTCTTTTGCCAATAGCTCTACTCTTCGAGTCAGCTTCTGATACAAGGGCTGAAATAGAAAAAAAGAAATGGAGACTGAAGTGAACTTCAGTAACTGTTATTCTAATAATAAATCACAGGCATCTTATATCTTAACCATGTCTTGAATTTTCTTAGCAAATGGATTGGGAATTCAGCATATGTAGCATTATAAATTCTTTCTGAAAAAGCAAACCAAAATGTAACATTCCTGAAAGCACTCAGTAAGAGTCCAAATCTCTTGATGTTACCCAGAAACATGGTGTTTCTTGTTTTGTTTTCTTTTTAGAAATGGAAAAACAATTATAAAAATATTGTGCTAATAAATCAAAAAAGGCGCTTGAAATAATCTCATAAAATGTTATGGTTTAAATAATGCCCTTCATCAGTATTCTTTGTTTAACATTTTATGTTTATTGATAAATGAAGATGTGTTTAAATAATTCAAACAAAACATTAGCTGCAAGCAAGGAATTAATAATTGATAGGACTGGAAGGGCTTTTTTTCACTTGGGAAATAGATAATATTAGCTTAATGTGGGGTTGTAGGAACAGAGGAAATGTAATGGATCTGCTTGCTTTAAACTGATGATGGTTATTGTGGTCTGAAAGTTGCTACAAAGGCAAAAGCAGGACAGCTCTGTAACTGTAATAGATTTCACTCATAGGAGCTGACAATGCAAATTGTGGTTTGATATGCCAGATTTATACATGGAAGGGAATCTAATAAACTTAACATAAAGGAAAAAATAAATGCTATTAACTTGTCTGAGAATTTTAAAAGGGCAAAAACAGAAGGATTATGGTGTCTTAATATATCTGGATTTTCTTCCAGTGTACTCTCTTCATGAATATTGTCATCCATAGCTTTATTTAATACATCATTACTAAGAATACTGCAACAAAAAGTCAATGCATTCTTGAGAGTCCTCAGAGGTAGATCATTTTAGTCTAGAAATACTCATCATAAGATTTTACTTAGATTTGCCTGTAAAGAAGCCAGACCATTCCAGCTGCAAATTTGAACTTGGCAGTCTTTTCTGAGGGAATGTAAAAAAAAAAAAAAAAAAAAAAAAAAAAAAAAAAACAGCTTTGTCAGAACTTCTGCAAGAAGGGAGTTTTCTTTTGGCAATCCTCAGATTTTGTTTGTTAATTTGCAGAATTATATGAAATTACTCAAAAATCTGTTCTGCAACTCCCATTCATTGTTGGAGATACTATAGTAACAGTAATCAGAAAGAAAGCCTACCAAATGATGCTTTTAGTTCTATACAGTATTGTTTATGAATCTATAATCCAGATGTTCACAGTCTAATCTAGCAACAAGGAATTTGAATTTACACATATAACTAACATTTGGCTTTATTACTTTGACAGACAGGATAAAATGTAAATACTATAGCATGTCTATTATAATTCCATAATTGCATATAATGATTTGTACAAAAGTATAAGATTATAAATCACATATTTTGCATGTTTACAAAACATTTTTCTAGTCAAAGATCTTTCAGACAGTAATAAACAAGAATATTCAAAACCGAAAACTGATCTGAAAACCAACGGCATTTTGCAGGCTTTAATATTAATTTCAAGAAATCATAGCCATATTGCATTTGACCCTTACTGTGGGAAATTTCACAGTCACAGATTATCAGGAGGGCTTATTTAAAGTTAGTGCTAGAACAGCCAAACAGTTTTAATAAAAACATCAAATACAATCAGTCTTTGTAACTTAAATTGGTTGCATCTTATGTCATCACTTATGAAAAATGAATATGCCATATTACTGAAAATGAGCAGTTGTGTTTTGTACCTATTTTCCACAGGGGTAAAAGGTTAAAAAGGGAGCAAGGCAGTGAAGAAACAAGTTCTGGATCTATAGCTGTGTGCCAAGTTCATACCTGAGCATCTCCCAGAATAATTTTTCTTAAGCAGACAGATTGTAAGCCAGCACAAAATTGATTTCAGAAATGCAAATGGGAGAAAGCAGCTTTGTTTTACAGCCATTGCAACACTCGACATGACATTTAGATAGACTTGCTTGCATTGACAGTAGGCACATATGTCTACTATTTTGTTTTAAAATATATGTATTGCTTTTAATAACACCATTACAGCTGTTCACAAAATGACGCCTCTAGACAGAAGCACTACAATGAAAAAGAGAGTATCAACAGAAGGACTGTATCTGCATGTAACCCTTACAGTTGCCAAGAAATGAAGATATAACATATGGTCACTTTGTAAAGGTGAGATGAACAAAAAACAAGCAGTAACCTAGCCAATTTTTGTCATTTGAATTTTCCTGTTCAAAACCAAATTTAGTTCCATACAACTCTTTTTAACTTGAATGATATGCTTATTAAAATACAAAACAGCCAACTCTGCAACTGTGAAAACAATTTAAAAATAAATTATTGGAATGGTATATTGCCAATTTTTTTTACTTGTCTAGAGCTATTCTTTAAAAATTAAAGTATAATTTTGCAGCACAAGAATCAAATACTATATAAAGCTTGCTAGTGTGAAGAGAGGAAGTTGTAACTTATGTTAAATATCCCATTGTTGATATGTCTATGAATGTCTTCCCTTGATTTATCTGTTTATTGAACTGCCTTGCAAGGGCCACTCCTCACAAGAATGCATGGGGGAATGTTAATGTAACTCTTAAGTCTCTTTGATAATCTTCCTGGATACCATCCAGAAAATGAAAAGGTTTAGGAGAAAAAGTAATAAGCCTGTAAACATTTAAGTTTCACTTGAAAAAATTCAGTGGCTCTGTAGGGAAAGTGTGGACAGACAAGCTACTGTGTTAGGGCAATATTACTGCTTTTTTACCTGAACAGCTTACAAAAATTCAGAGTTGCACGGTTTCTTTTCACCAACTGAAAAAAAAAAAAATCAGAATCTTTATATAATTCTGTTCATTGATAATGAACAGTATATATCTAGCCCTCTTTTCCTGCCTCAGGAAAAGATACAAAAGAAGCTGATTTTGTTTTGTTTGGAGTTTTTTTTGCTGTTGTTGCTTGGGATTTTTGTGTGGCTGTGCGTGTGTCTTGTTATTGGTTTGCTTACAGCACTATATCCCAAGCTGCTCTTTCCTTTTTGTCATGCTATTTCAGATTTGTTTGCAGACACATTCTACAGCCCCTTCTTTATAAAGTTCTTTGTCAAAATTTCTTCCCTCATCATCTAACTCTCAGCTCTTCACTTGTCCACAATGGTAGAGGCCTTTTTAAACAAGGATTTGTTATTATGTATTTGATTTCAGGGATTAAAAAGTAAGCATATGTTTAGAATAGAGGTCACTACTTTTCCAGTTCTCTTGTTTAACTCATATTGGCTATGCTACGCTACATATAGAAGTCAAGATATCGAACTTCAGGAGACTGAAATTCAGACTGTTTAAGGAAACACTCAAAAGTTTTTCCTCTCCTGGGAAAGCTGTCCTTACAGTCAAAGGAGTGCAGCAAAGCTGGTTACTCTTTATGGACGCCATGTCCTTCTTATGTTGAGGCCCCAGAACTGGACACAGTACTTCAGATGGCAGAGCAGAGGGACAGAATCACCTCCCTTAACCTTCACACTTCTCTTGATGCAACTCAGGATACAATTGGCCTTCTGAATTGCAAGCACACGTTGCTGGTTCATTTTTAATGTTTGTCATTTGGCACTCCCAAACCCTTCTCCTCTGGGCTGCTATGAAGACATTCTTTACCCAGCCTGTATCTGTGATTGAGATTGCCACAAGCCAGATGCAGGACCTTGCTCTTGGCAGTGTCAAACTTCATGAGGTTGGCAGGGACCCACCTCTCAAGCCTATCCAGGTCCCTCTGGATAGCATACCTTCCCTCTAGCGTGTCAACTGTTCTTCACAGGCATTCCTCAGTGAGACTTAGCTAAAAATCTGCCAGAATATCCTGCATAAATGACTCCTGTCTTCACTGCACATGAATTCTCAGTCTGTTCTGTAATCCAAAAGGCTGTGTGATAAGACCAATAATAATATATAAATGGAAGTAAAAAGACATAAGAAAGGAAGACATAATGCAAATAATCATTTCATCAGAAATTGATGATTTCATCAGAATTGATTCTTCTCTAATTTATCTGTTGTATTAGCTCTTTGCAAAGGATTTAGTCCTAGTGCACACTAAAAATACTAAGGAAGTGTTTAGTCCCGTGTTGTCACCAAGAATTGGAGGAGCTGTGCAATCTCTCTAGCAAAAGCGTTGCAGCCAGTACTGTCTGGACAAGTAACTTGGGCAGAAATGTTAATTTATGACCTTAAACTAGAAAGAAAAATATAACTAGGCAGAAAAATAATTGTCACTACATGTCTGACACAGACCTGGTGAAAGGTGGAAGCCATGTGAGAGAAAAATGGCAGTCTCCATCTCACAGCAGCTGTAAGGAGTAGTTTCAGGAACAATTCAGAGACTGTCAGGGGTTGCTGCCCCAGCTTCTATAGCTATTTCAGACTCCAAAGCAAAATAACTGTGCAAAGTTCCAGGTCATCACACCAGTTGTTGGTCAGAACAAGTGTAAGATTTGTTAGGACTGATAACATTCAAAATATGGGTCAATAGGACAGAGAAGCAGGAGGGCTGAGAAGAAAGATCAGCACTCACTAATTAGGACAGTGCTCAGCTATCCCAATCCAAGAAGCATACTTTGGTTCAGGACAGATATTATGGGGAATATCAAACAAAATAACCAGCAGTGCAATTTTTTTTGGTTGATCTGGTATTTACTGCATGTTCAGTAAGTCCTGCAGGGAGAATCAAGTAACACATTGATTTCCCTGCACATGCTACAGAAAATTCAAGAAGTTCTTTTCTAAGACCTTATTAAAAGACAATTTTAATTTATTCCATTTTTTCATACCTATAAGTTGAAGCAGTTTGCATTTGCACTGCTAAATTCCAAATATTAGAATTAACTAGTAGTACCATCTATATGTTTTCTGAGTAGAATGTGAGCCTGGAGTTCATTGCGCAGCTATTGTACATGGAGGTTACACTGACCCACAGTAACATCACTTTCCAACCCATCCACTCAAGTACAGTCACTGAATCACAGAATCACAGAATTGTAGGGGTTGGAAGGGACCTCTAGAGATCATCGAGACCAACCCCCCTGCCAAAGCAGGTTCCCTACACCAGGTCGCACAGGTAGGCGTCCAGGCGAGACTTGAATATCTCCAGAGAAGGAGACTCCACAACCTCCCTGGGCAGCCTGTTCCAGTGCTCCGTCACCCTCACCGTGAAGAAGTTCTTGCGCACATTCGTGCAAAACTTCCTGTGCTGCAGCTTATGTCCGTTTCCCCTCGTCCTGTCTCCACGTACCACTGAAAAGAGACTGGCTTCACCACTATGGCCGCCACACCTTAGATATTTATAAACCTGAACATCTGGTAATTAGTGGGGATGGCAAGTCATCTTTTCTCCCTATGATAACAAGAAAAATAGCTCATGTAATGCAACACTATACATTGATCTTTTTTGATCAAAAGAAAGATTTTGCAGAGACATCAGATCATCAGGAAAAAAGGTGAGTGTACATCTCTATAAGGTTTTGATAAGATGGTCCTTTCTGCATCAGACTCTATTCTAATCAAATTTGTGCTCCAGAATATTATCAAATAAATGTGAATGCAGTGCAAGCTAAAGAAATAAAAGTAATATTAAAAGCTGTGACCTCAATTAAAGAAAAGCTGGATGAAAAATATATTACCTCATGTGTTGAGTTGATTGTTGATAGTGTTGAAGTGATAACATAAAAATTATCTTTTCATTTCTAAAGATTGTTTGGGTAGAGAAAAAAATATTAGTGGGGCTTAAGGGCTATATGGAAGAAAGATGACAAATTTCACTAGGGAGGTATTTATGCTGATTATTGGAAAGAACTTTCCCAGCTTTCCATAGGCTATGAAATAGTTTTTAATGGGAAACGACAAAAGCAGTGAAATTTTAGAGAAAACTTGAATAAAGCACAGAAATACTTGCTACAATGCTTCACTTGTGATCATCTTCTAGCTCTGGTTTTGTTGTTACAATCATTCTTTTGGGCACGTATGCTTTATACTGGAGAGGCAATTTAAGCTACTTTATGGAAGATTTTTACAGCGCTATTATTATTTAAGTCTTATTTACATACTTTGTTTTCCTCTTTTTTTTTTTTTTTTTTTTTCAAATTTCTATTTGAATTTTCATGTTTCCATCTTGGAAAATCAAAATAACAGAAAGTATACTGAATATGAATTTTATAAAAAAAAAAAAAAGAGTTGAAAGCTAGTTTTGAAAAAGACAATCTTAGAATTACATGTTCTAACTTCAGATTTCAAAATAATTTACTATTTATGCTAGTCAGTTTAACCTTAAACAAATAAGGGGATGAAGGATCATTGAGGATGAAGGAACAGCTCATTTTGAAAATTGAAATCTGATTGCTGTCTGGTTTTTTTGTAGTTGCTATTTTTTTTCCTCTTAGAATTTAGATATAAAGATACTTGGAGCTTTATGTTCTAACTCAGGCCTTAACCCTGAACTTGTAAAACTTCCCAGAAAAACAAAGTAAACCATTCCTCTTTTACTTACTGAAAGCACATCTAATTCTTCTATTTCACAAGGTGCTGTTTCTTTTGTACTGGGTTCAATGTATTCAAAGACCTTCCAAGATACTCAGCATAACTTCCTGATTTTGCAAGAATGTTCTGTTTCTCTGATCTGCCTCCTTTCCAGCACTGAATAACGATAAACAGATTTTGCAAAAAATCTCTTTAGTGATGTTTAAATTGAGGAACAAAATTCAGAGAGATAAGGTATCACTTTTTGTCAAACATGTTAGTCTAATTTTATGTCCTACATCTTGATTTGATGCAATGTTTATAACAACACATTTTATGTATAATGCCATGAAGTGATGACAATCTGCTCTACTGTCATGGTGTGATGTTGAATTAATAGGAAACAAGGTGAGGGCAGAGCAGGCAATCATTGTATGTGTTAACTTCATGATTAACCATTGGGTTCTTAATAAACTCTTACTTTACAAAACAGACTGCCAAATATTTTTGTCACTTCTACAATATTTTGTCAAGATATATGACCTTGAAAGTCACCTTTAAAGTTATCGTAATATTTCACACAACTAAGATTAACACAGCTTTTATGAACTTCAATGAGAACACACCTGATGTGTAAAACAATCATTAACGGAGACTGGAATCCCTTAAAAAAATGTATACAGTGAAGAATGTTGCAAAAAAATACACTTCATTTCTCAGAATTTAATTAAACTTTGTGCATAATATTCATTAATTATACTAAAATATTTTTCCCTGAATAGAAAATAGAAAAACTAGTACATACCATTCCCATCGCAGTTTGTGAAATGTGTTTGGCAGATTACAGAGCTGAAGAGCACTTTCTCAGTTTCAAGATCATCAATTGCTTACTACAAAATTACTGGTTGTCTGCTTGCTGCACTATTTCAATTAAAACATTATATATGTCCTCATTTCAGGGAGAATGCAGGACATAAATCTGTCCTTATTTCTCTGCAAAACAACTTAAAACTTCTGTAGCTGTAGTATGCAAGATCAACATCAGGCATTTTTGCCCAAGGAATATATTTTCTGGAACTCAGTCAGGTTGATGCTCAGCGTTTGTTGATATGACTATTGCTACCATAGTAAGGGAAATAGTCAAAACTAAACCATGCTAGGTGAAATAAGGGAGCACACCAGACAAAAAGATTCCGGCTCCATGAAGTTCAAATTTCAGGCATAAACAACAGACAGCAAGTACAAATAAATAGAAGTAGCTGTAGTTTAACACTTAATCATCCCGAAAGCACCAACTTCACTTTCCTTAAAAATTTTAGATATCATTATATAATAGTATTTAAAAGGCGTGCTTTTAGAAGGCCTAACATTATACTCCCTTCATACTCTTCTCAAGCATCTAGGTAGGACAGAAAGAAAAAGAAAGAATGTGGCTTCTTCAAACTTAACTCAGTAAGATATGAAGCCCTGAAGAGGTTAGCTAAAAGCACGGGTTTATATATCAACAGCAATTTGAGATGACGGGGGGGGGGGGGGGGGGGGGGGGGGTGGGAGGGGAGGCTTGGCCATGAAGAACTGGAAGAGTGAGATAGAAATAAGAAGCTTCTTTTCTTCATCTACGTAATCATACTCAATAACAAAAAGTTTGAGGCAGGTCTATTTCACATAGCATCAAGAAAATTTCACCTATCCATTCCATCTGAACTTGGCTAGAAGAATATTTAAGTAGTAGTAAGTGAAAGCATGCATAAAAATCAACAAACAATAGCTAACCATAAACTTAATGCCCTGTTGAAATACATGCTTGAGCAGACTGTCACAGGTCTGACTTATCAACAGGAACATATTTTAATGATGTTACAAGCCTTCACTTTTATCCATTTTGCAGATGTCTCTCTGTAGTTTCTGTATTTGTATCACATGGCTCTACACAGTCTTTCTTAATGAGCTTCAGAAATACAATAGTTAGAAAATAAATTATTCCAGATACATTTATTCCCGAGTCTTTCAAGTTCATTCATTAGCCATAGCTATATGTTTTTGCAATAGAAAGGAAACTAAATCTAGTCACAGTGCTGTTGTGGACCAAAGTTAATCAAATAATTATTGTACCCTCCACAAAAAAGCCCAACTGTCTATGCCACTTTGAAAGGAAAACTGATAGTTATAAATAGAAGTTTTTTAAAATTATAAGACATCTCCTAAAAGTCAAACATTTCTATAGAACTGAAGAATTTTTTATCCTTACTTCCAAAAGATTCTTATACATCTGTACAGATGTTAGCTTCATATTCTCTAGGTTGTTCTCCTGATAATAAGTTCTCAATTCAATTTCTAATTTTAATGAAGATTATATAATAATATTTTAATTAATAATCCACAGCATTACTAGATGTGAACTACAACAGGAGGTTTATACTACTGCTTAACTACTGCCCAAAAGCTTTATTTGTTCTTTTTTTTTTTTGTGGAGGCTCTAGAATAGTAGTTTAAAAAGTAGAACTTCCTCTCACAATGAGATACACTGAATAGATCATGTTAGCCAGAAACATCACATTAATTATAATAATTTAATTATTATTAATGTATTGTGATGCTCATTAATCTAGGGTTACTAGTTCTGATATAAACGAGACAATGTATTTTCCAAGCAAGATAAATATTTTCATCAAAATTAGTTTCAGATTCTCCTTTTTTTTTTCCTACTGTACATGAGAATCAACTGTAACAATTTACAGTAATAAAGACAAAAAAAAAGAGAAAACTCTAAGGAAATTGAAGTCTCTGTATTCTTCTCATTTATACAACCTGTCTCTGTCTGCCTTTCCACCTTCGAGCTCTTTTTTTTTTTTTTTTAACGCCAAAAAATATATGTATGTGTAAGAGAAAGCCACAAGAGTAAAAAAAGCACTGTCTGAAAAATCTAAGAACAATTAATGAAGAAATAAAAAATATCTACTACAGAATGCCTGTTATTTGCCCTTAAGTGATAGATTAGATACTGGAAATCACATTACAATTTGATGTATGTGTCACTTTAAGAATGATTCTTGGATTGTGGAGGCAGCTTGTGTGTCATATGATGTAAGTACTTTTATTGAGTAGGTAAGTATGTAATAGCTAAAAGCCTCATAAATCAGCTAAGTGGTCTCCCAATTTATAGAGAATATTTGATCTGAGAACATTACCGTCTGGTGAGCCACTGAAAAAAAGACAAGATGTGAAGAGTGATGGAGATAGATATATTAGATAATTTTTTTGGATATATAGTATCTGTGCTTAGCTCTTCATTGCTTGCATCTTTTTTAGTCATTAACACCTATGCAGGTGTAATATACTACCAAATTAAAGTTTTTCTACTCACTTGAACAGTTTCTATAGATGCTTCTCATAGGGCTAAAGTCATACAGAATGAAATGCATCACCATGTTATAAATCAGAGGTTTTTCTTTTTTAAAAACCAGTTAGCAAAATACTGTCTATTTGAGGACTGTCTGAAGTACATAACATAGTCCAAATTAATCTAGACAGACTTCTCAGAATGTTACTAAATTGAATGAGTACATATTTTCTAATTGCAAACACAAATCACAAATGTTTAGTCTATCTTTGCATATTAATTTTGTATTGGAACAACGAAGAACTTTGAGAACCATATATACACAAGTAAACATATAACTATACAGTTATATATTAGTTACATATATAGTTTATAAACTATGTTTATAAATGAAATGATACCATTTTAATCTATTTTGATTCTCCTTTCCAGAGTTCTTTAATAGCTACATTACTACTTAATAGCTACATTAAGTGTATTTCATATTTAACAGCATGTCAGTAGTATAATAATCTGTACACTATGATAAAATGTATAGTGACCAGAGCTGAACTTTTGAACCTGTTGCAACATAAGAAAGCAAAGCATTATTTATTTACTGTACTGTATTTATAAAATTAAATAATTTTTATTTGCTGTGTTTTATGTATTAAGCATTCTCCCGATTACTAAATGGATGCTTCAAAATATATTTGAAATAGTGATTTATGTGGGTTCTGATGCTCTGAGGTATTGCTTGTTGGATTGTTCACCTATTCATATTTTATACTGCTGAATGTCTTCCACTTTAAGTCACATCAGAGGCCTCTAAAACCCTTATTTCACTCCAAGCCATTTTTCATCCATAAAGTATGGAAACATCATCAATGTAAAGTTTCTGTTCCTTTTTGAGGTGATACAGAAGGAATAATTCCCTGGAAAAACAAGCTACTGGAAAATTTATTGTCCAGGTGAAATGTTTAAAGTTTCTCACAATGTATGGATGAAAAGCAATTGTCCTTTCTGGTCTGTAGTTTAGACTAACTCATTGATTTTTTTTTTCTGTTTTTGTTGTTGTTGTTGTTGTTGTTGTTTTGTTTGTTTGATTGTTTTTTTAAGAAATTGTCTAAAAAGAGCTGCTACTCCCTTATTAAACAAAGCACTACTCCCTTATTAAACAAGGGTACCTGATATAGAACGCCAGTGCACAAAACTGAGAACAAGAGGAAATGGCTTCAAGCTCAGAGAGGGTAGATTCAGTTTAGATATAAGGAAAAATTCTTTTACAGTGAGGGTGGTGAAGCACTGGAAGAGGTTACCTAGTGTTGTGGTTAATGCCCTACCTCTGAAGAGTTTCAAGACAAGGATGGATAAGGCCCTGGGCAACCTGATCTAGCTGTTCACTGTTGTCCCTGTTCACTGAAGGGGAGTTGGACTAGACGGTTCTCAGAGGTCTCTTCCAACTCTAATGATTCTATGATTCTTCCCTCTAGCTGAGGAGAGGGTGGTCCTGAGGAGGATCTGAGTGGAATCGCTGCGCACAAATCCACAGGCCCTGATGGGACGCATGTACTGCTATATGATTTGCTTAGTAAGATCTATAAAATATTAACATGGTTAGTAATTGCTGTTGAAGAATGACCCTGTTAAATTATCTTAATTCCTTTTTAATCTTAACTTCTTTAGAAAACAGAGATCATGCATTAACTACTAATTCTAGCTTTCCCACCTTAAGATTATAACCCAACTCTCTAAACTCAATTTTTCCCTAAGTTTTACATTTTAAAATAAACCACTCTAAAAACTCTACCTTTTGCAGACCTATTTTGCTAAACAGCCTACACAACCTGTCATGTTTTTTTTTTTTTCCATTAAATCTCCTTCACTTACTGAATTACATGCACAATGAAAACTACAAAAAATTGAAGCTTGACTTCAAAAAGTCAAGGCTTAGGCATCCAACGTTCTTAAAATTAGGCAATAAAAGGACAAACACAAGTTTGAGTTTATAGGCATTCTGCCAATGTCAAGAGTACATTCAAAATTAAATTTCTGTTGAAATTAAACAATAATACAGAATATTCTTCTACAAAAAATACTTCCAGTCATGCTGCTGCTGTTTTCTTTTGTGATGGTGTTCCATAAGCCAGAATCTGCAGGCATTCTTTGGGAGAAAAAGCAAAACACTGAAATGCAGGCTAAGATAACTTCAACTGTCATAGAAATACCAGCTGCAGAAGGCACCACAGTGCAATCCTACTAATCTAGAAATGAGCTTAATCGTAGCATAGACATATTGCCATCAGCCTGCTGTCGAGATAAATAATTTTTCTGTACCATACCTATGTGATAAATGTCAGTCAAAGCAAGGCAGAATCCTTTGAAGCAGAATTGTAAGCTATAAAATTTACATATTTGAAAAAGGATTAAGTCAAACATCAAATGAAACTGTCCGGCTTTCTACTGAAAATAGTTAATTTTTTCTAAGCAATATCTTGATCAGTCTCACACAACTGAGGTACCTGATGTTCTAGAGGCAACTGTAAGATTTGTCAATGAAAGAGGAAAGATACAGTTTAGGGCCAAAATTTACTTTTGCATTTCTGCCTCCTGTGTTCAGATGTCCTCTACCAGCTTCTAGTGAAATCAAGGAGAGCTCGAAAAGGCTATAACAGTATCTCTTTTGAGCCTGTGGGTTTTTTCATTCTGATATAAAAAGAGTAGACATTGAAAATCTGAGAAGGAAAGAACTTCTGTTTTAGAAAAGATCTAGGGGCATACAAAGAGAAAGACACATAGCTATAACTACTGTCTTCCAAATTACCTACTTCTCAACCTACCAAAACAATATTTCTAAACTGTAACTCAACTAAACTGATCATGTACAAAGATCTATTATTTTTTCAGTAATATTGATACTATTTTGCTCATCCTTAGGAAAAAAAAAAGAACACTTTCTCTATTATTAGTACTTATTAAATATTCAGTACTATTGAAAGATGGGGTTTTAAAATTTCATTCTTACATTAGCAATTAAACATGAAGACAACACTTCAAAAAAAAGAAGAAAAAAGAAAAGAAAGAGTGGAAGAGAATGCTTCAGAATAGTTCCCTGTGGTAATTTCAAGAGCAACAGAATACCAACATACCATTAAGATGCTGTGATTTTTGTTGTTTGGTTTTTTTTGTTTGTTTGTTTTAAATTTCTTCCTCAATTCATCTAAGGCATAACATTTGGTTTGGACAGGTATTTTTCTTGCAAGCATACTACTTTAGATAACAAAGGAAAGTACGTGTGTTTTAAAATAGGCTTTCTAGATCACTATGACTATGGTGCTACTAACCATATCAAAAAAAGTTTGATCCTAAGAGATTTAAAAATGCTTAACTCATTTCATAAAAACATTTTATACACTTGTCAAAGGAAAGGACCTTTGCCAGTATATCTAATGACGTAAATTAGAATAAGTGCTTGTGCAAAAGTTTACATTTTTTCAAAAAGAAACAGTCCATTTCTCTAAAGAAATGTTCATCATTAATCCATTCTGAAATACTATCTGCATTTGTGGATAAAAGCGTCATGAATTCTGTTCAGATTTTACGCAAGTAATATTACTAGTTTATACATGGATTGGAAAATAATACTTCAGCTATGGCAGAAATAGCTATGTTAGAAATGTTACTAACACTTATATTGTCCATGATGGGATTAACATCTGAAAATATAAATCTTTCTAGATGGATTGAATTTTTAGTTAATTACAAGTTACTTGACTGTGCTGGGTCTGACTAGCACGGAGTTAACTTTCTCAATAGTAGCCCATATAGTACTTCCCTCTGCACTTGTAAGTAGAACAGAATTGATATCAAATGAACACTGAGGGGTTCTGGCACAGATCTAAGACTCATTCAAAGCCCCATAAAGCTAGGACCCTGGGCAAGAGTTGGGGATGGGAAACCATCAGGCAGCTGTCCCTAATAAACCAAAGGGATATTCCATATCATATGATACCACACTTGGGGGAAAAAGGGGGAAGAAAAACAGTAGGGGCTCTCATTGTGAAAAACACCTGTCCTACCATGTGTATTATGGCACTGCTTCCCAAGATAAATAGTTTTTTTCTTTTATTTTCTTCAGTTCATACCAAAGATATGCCAACCAACATACCTCTCTAAAAAGGAGATCCTCATAGAATCCTTTCAACATAAAGTGATCCATAAATAAAATCAAGTGGTTAAAGCCAGCCTACACTTACCAGCACAGGGAATAAATGGCAATTAATCACCAGAGGACTAGACACTCCAGTGCTCTGACTCATAATTGCTGAAGTATCCACAAGGTGTACTTGTTCATGTTAAACTTCATACAAGTTGTGATTGCCCAACCCTCTAATTTGCCAGGATCTCTGCAAGGGCTCTCCAACCCCAGCAGTCAACTGGTCCTCCTAATTTAGAGTCATCCACAAGCTTACTTAGTACGTATTTGAGTCCTACATCCAAATAATTTACAAAAAACTTTGAAGACAATTGTCATCAAAAAGGATCTCTGGGGAATTTATGACTATTCCTGAATACACCTGGGAACATTTAATTCCACCTCTGTGACACTGCATGCAGTGGGGATGGAGGCAGTGGCCCAACAGAAAAAGTGCAGGCCAAGGAATATCTGTACACCTTGCCTTGCTGAGGGTTCCAAGTAGCCAAAAGGATCATTTCCAAATACAAAAGATGCTCACGCACAGACAACTGTTTTTGGCTTCCTGCGTGCTACAAAATTTTTACATATTATAAAAACAAATTTATTTTTCTGCTTATGTGCTCAGTTCAAAATTTTGAGACCCTACTCAGTTTAGCCATAAACATAATTATTTAGAATAAGACTTGTGAGTTTAAATTTTGTCAGCATGAAAAGTTAGAGAAGAATTTATTTTTTTTTTTTCTGGACTTGCATTCAAGTTCTTTGGAGGACTGATTTCAGCAGTCTATTCTTTTCCTGTATTTTGTACAGGTGCTAATTTCTTCCCACAGACAATGCCTTTAATGATGGAGCTTGCCAAATTATTTGCTCTGCTCTTGAGGCTGAAGCAGCATGGTTCCCACCATACCTGCAGCATTTACCACTGTCACCCACTGGACAGTTCCATTCAATGATCAGTTCCATGAAATGGCCAGTCAGTCCAAGCTAGTCACATTGCCTAAGCTCTGGAGAGCTCCTGTGATCCTAACCTACTTCCAAAGGAAAATTCTGAAGTTGAACAACTTTACAGAAACAATACTTTGCAGAGAAAAGAGGGGAAAAAAACAACAACAACAACAAAAACTTGGCCACTTCCATCTATAAATTCAGTCTTCAAATACTTCAATAGGTGCTTTATTATGCAGATAGTTTGGAATGAAGAGCTATGACAAACTCTTCATTTCTTCTGCAATGGTGGTATCTCTGAAGTCAGGGATAGTACTCTCGGGAAAACTGATGCATCCCAGACCTTTTCCGGAAGACATGGCACCTTATTTTCCACAATGATGTTCTATCTTCAGCTGGAAATAGTAATTCCTACCACCCCTAGTCAGCAGCCCTTTGAAGCTCACCACTGGGTTCCAAGCTCACAGGTGTCCTACACCACTTGAGCTTTCTTCATGAGCAGTCTGAATAACATCTGATAACATAATACTCCGCAATAATCAGACACAGGGTAAATTTCCTGCATCCACATCAGTAACTTTAAGAATTTAGATTAACTGCTGAAGAGTACTCATGTCAGCTGTTTATACCTTTTAATTTCAGTCCATTTTTCAATCTCAGTACTTCTTAGCCTCAGTAACAACTTTTACAGTGAGTTCTGCAATGCAATTATGTGTTAAATGGGAAAAATATTTTGAGCACCAGGTTTAAATTGCTTCTTCCCACTTCTAAATAACGTTACTTTTCTTTGTTATGAGAGAAACTGTCAACCAGTCTTCTACAACCACAACTCTTTAAAAAACAACAAACAAAAATGAATCATTCCACTCTTTCATGCAAGTATTTTCTATTCTATTTGCTGTTTTAACTGCCTCTAATTTTCTAAGTTCACAGAAATTATCTTACCTATACATGGACATTTTAGACACGAGAAAAAATAAAGTATATAAATTATGATGTATATAATGGTACTACATACACCCACATTATTCATTACCACTTTTCTCAATATTTCATTTGCTTTTTGAATGCCCATGCACACTGAAGTGAAGCCTTCATTCAGTTGTTTTCAGTGATGCTGAGGTTCATTTCCTGAGCTGATGTGAAGCATGAGTTGTATGAGCACTTAAGGTGTTATCTGTTCTTCCTTATGTTATCATTGCTGATTTTCATCTATCACTGCATTTTCTGCTTATTAATATGTATTCAACAAATATTTTTTCTTGATTAAAATTGTCATTTGCTTCTCTTTTTCTTTGCTTCTTAACATAACATTTGCATCTTTTCCCATGACTACTCTGTTTTAGCAGCTTATAGTAAAAGGCATCTGACAAGGTCTGTTAAGACACTAACCATACTATATCAACAGATTTTCTCTTCCCTTTTCATTACTAGCACATTCAAAGAAATTTGAAGATTGATTCCTATTGTCAGTAGTCATACCGGTTTTGCCATTCTTACTATTTTCCAGGTGTTTTATTACTCTGTTTTGAAGCCTCATTCTAACATCTTTTCCTGATGCAGTTTTAAGATCTCTGCAATTCCCTGGGCCACCAACTCTTTGCTTTAAAAGTAAGTTTATTACTCAAAATCAATCCAGAATTACCTGAGTAACCCTGAGAACGAGTTGTTCATAAGAATAGTGGAAACCCATGTGAGTATCTGATCACCAGTGTAACTGAGACACTTGCAGCTCCTCTAGATAAGTATTCCCATGACTGAACTACAATGAGCAATACTTTGTTCTAAATACCCACTCATCATTCTGTAGCATGTTCAGTGGTATCAAAGTATTACTTGACAAACAGAAGTAAAAAACTGGTGCTTAACTTACAAGGTTCACTCAGAGAATAAGTTACTAGTCAAGCTGCGTAAGGTGCAAATTTTTGCCCTTGGGTAGCATCTGCATTATAATCCTATGCAGTCACTATTGTAACTTTCAAATCAAGAATTTTAAGACAGTGTTCAAAGCTGGATAGCAATAGTCTTTGATGTGTACTCATCTGAGGGAAAACTTGGTCCAAAACTGTATTTACATTTGTTAAGCAAGTATTACTGCAAGAAGGTTTATGAATGTAGGGAACATATGGAGAGGCTGGCAGGCATGGATTCCCTAGTGTGGTGGTTAGATTCTGAAAAGACAAGTGTTTAAAATTCATTGGAAAACTATAAAGTACACAACTAGTACACCAAATAGTCCTGTATTTAGAGAAGAATTATAACTGTGAGAAGGAATCAAATATTTTTAAACCTAATACAAGATTATTCTTTAAATAATTATTATTTAAGTTTATATGCTAGTCAAATATTGCAAGCTGAACTTATGTTGGGTCCTGTTGCACAAAGAATGTAACTTATTAGTTACTCTGAATTAGTGTATGAGTTTGTTTTGTTGTTGTTGTTGTTGTTTTTTTAAGCACCTGGGCTTCCTGCTATTAATTTACCTTTACTTATTTATCATTTACAATAGTAACAAGTAGTTAAAATCCTGAAAAATATTCCAGATCCCCAGTGAGAGCAATTCACTTCCTTGTGAAGTCTGTTCACTGTAAGCTGTCTTCCAGCTACATCATAAAGCCATAACCCAAAGTCATCGAGAGCATTTTTATCACATTTCAATAGGCTTTAGCTCATACGCTGGAAATGTGTGACTAACTTCTAGCTCCTTAATCCTGACCATATTTAAGTCATCACTGCTATTTAAATAGAGTATACACTTAAACACTTGATGAGTCACAGATCATACCAGTGTCTAGATCTGTTTATCAATGCAATATAGATAGTGGCAGCTAAATATTTCTTCATTGGACTTATCTAATATTACAGCTATTTCAACAATTTGATATCAAAGTCAAGAATATGCTCTTTCTTAATCTTGGATTTGTGTATACTTAAAATACATTCAAACTTATATCTAGACAAAGATAAAATTTGAGTCACTCCAAAAATTAAAAAATAAAACTAAATAGAGATTGCAAATAAAAGTTTTTTTCCTTAAAGACTGGTCTTTCATTTTAACTTTGAATTCCAAAATTTAAAAAAAAAAAAAAACAAGATTCCGTTATAAGGATAAGCCCATTTATGAAAATTAGACTTTTAGAATAAAACTGAAGCACATGAAATCATGCCATATGTAATAAACTAATGAGTTTAATTGAGATTCCATAAGATGATATGGACTAATAGGTGTACAGCTTGTTTCATCTCTCCCTCTTTAGTTATAGTTTCTTCCAACTTTCATGTAAATATGCAGTTTATGCATCTTTTATAACATGAATTTAATATCCATTATTTAAGTAGTGAAAGCATAACCACAGAAAAGGTTCATGTTCAGAACTATACTGTTATTAAGGTTTCATTTTTCTACATTATATTTTTTCTTTAGCACTCTAGAAAAAACAAAGTATCTTCTCCTCTTCTCATTTTCTATTCTATTCTAAACATGCCTTATGCAACTTTAGTATCTGATTGCTTTCCAAAAATGCATTAACTAATGTTACTAACATCTGTCATGTGTAGTTCATTTTCTCTATCATCTTCTCTGCAGGGACAGGATGAGAAAGAAAATGAACCACACATCGTGTGCAATGTAGTGTTATATGCATATGCATTATGATAGAGTCTTTAATTACATACTCTCATCTTGTTTCCCACAGGATCCCTGCCTCATTCAGTACACAGGACAGACACATGGGAGAGATTTAAGAGTGCATAGGCAGCCACCAATTTAGCAGTTCCTGAGTTGGCTTTTTTAATGTAATGCGGTGCTTCTAACTGTATGTCTTTTTCCTTTTCATGTCTGTTTTTTTCATTCTTAATGTTCCTGATATTTTCTATAGAGAGAATAACAAGATAAAAAGACAATGAGATGCAGCTATTAATTAGAACAGAAAACATGTGGTTAATTCTCCAAGCCTTAGTGCACCATTGCCACTGTATACATAATCATACATAATCCCAAAGTCTGTGGTTCAGAAAAAAGAAAAAAAAAAGTAGCAGGTGTTTTCCCTACCTAATCTACTCTGCCTAAAAGCTGGAGGATTCAACTGCAGATCTGTAAAGGATGATTCAGGAATGCTGCTAGTAGAGTGAAGGGATATTCCTGTTTCTGTTTGGCTTTAACATCAACTACACATGTAACATCTCTGAAATCAGTTTCTTTAACGAATAACCAATTAGAAAAACATTGAGTATTTTCTGCCATAAGCAGGTACCCAATATCTATCATCTTCTGACATAAAATATCATAATAAAATTAAATTAACTGAAGAACAAATAAGCTCTCAAAGTAACTATTAGTTTTCCTTGACATCTTGGTACTAAGTTAAGCGCTAACTTCTTTTTTCTACCTGCACTAAAGAATTTTTTTTTAACAATTATTTCTGATTAATTAATTATTTTTGGTTTTTAATTAGATTTTTTTTTTTTTTTCCTTACAATGCTTGGAAGTATAAGATAAAGAAGAGTGCAGAGCAAAAATAGATTGCATGTTCTTTTGTGTGTACCAACTTGGTTCCAACTCTTTTTTGAAAAAAATACCCATATTCCACAGAATTTTTATGCTGTATATTTTTTGTATTTTTTAATATTTTGCTTTTGTCTTTTTTAAAAGTACCTCCAATAACAGTTTATATTGACTGCAATAAATGTGTGTAAATGAAAACAGTCATAGCTTTATTTACCTGAAGTAATATTAAAACATTACAATTAAAACTTTGTTGGCAGAAACCCTTTTAGTTTAATTAAGTCTGCTGATAATTTCTGAAGATAAGTGTTTCCTCATGCAGGCTGCTATTTGCAGCAGTTTCATGCAAAAATGGCACAGATTCTGGGTTGTCTGTATGTTTTGCAAATAGTTTCCTACAGTAGTAGATTAATTCCATCTGTTAGACCATAGGGAAGGTAATTTGAATTTTACCTCTGAAATCTGAATCCAGGCTGAAGAGGGAGTCCAAACCCCAATTTTTTATTTTATTTTATTTTTTTTTCCAAACTTCAGATCATCTGAGCCTGTGTAAATCCATTCCAGTATGGAAAACAGCCCTGTTAAATGAATTTCAGACCAAACTTGAAAATGCTCAAAAAGCTCTAAAGCTTTTAACCTTGAATCCTATTGTAGTTTGAATGCTTTTTGTTGTTTACTGGGGGATATTTTTTATTTTTGATAGGCAGGTAAGGAAAATATCAAGGCTTTTTTTGTTCAGCTATGCATCTTTGATCTCTGCTTCTATTACAGGATGATTCCTCTTCCTCTGCATGTTCCAGCTGCAGTATCCCTATTGTTAGACAAAAACTTCACTGTGCATGTTTCTCCCTGTAGACAATGAATAAAGTCTACATTTAAGTTTGCACTGGGAGAGTGTATGTCTACAAAAAACTACATGCAAATTCATCAAGCTTTAATGTCTTTAATTCCAGGTCTTCAAAATATGCTTACTGCCTGGATCACGTATCTATTGTGATGCCAAGAAACCCGAATGTCCAATCAAGAATGCTTGGATGCTCCACAAACAAGTGTCAAAGCAAGTCTTGCATATCCGCTAATGAACATTTTCAGATCAGTTACATGAGGTATATTTATCTCTTGGTGATTCAATCACCTCTGACTGTTCTTAAGCATTAGCTTATGAACAGATGAGATACATACCATAAACACAGCTATTACATGAAATAAAACATTTTATAGATGCAACACTAAAGATTTCTATATCCAAAAAAGTTTTAAAGAATGTTGATGATGCTATGAAGATCTCATTCCTGCTTTACAAAGTAAAGCTACATGTCTGTTTGATAGTCATTTTTCTGAGATGAGTTAAAAAGAATTTTGGCTAAATGCATAGAGAATAGAGAAGCTCTTTCTGCCTTTTGATGTGGTGTATATTACGTGGAGAAGGACAGGGGGAGGAAAATATGCTTTCTAGTCCACTTTCATTCCCCGAAGCAGTTGGGGATTTTCTATTTCTGTCACCACTTTTATCAGCAAGAACATATATGTATCAGCACTCTGACAAAAAACACATTCATACTATGCGTCAATCCTACAATCTTTCTGTCTGGCCTATTAACTATGAGGTATTCCAAAGAAATACCTGGATTAAACAGACAGTATGTCATCCTATATTAGCTCTTGCTGTAGACTGTGAGTTTACAGTGATGTACTGCCATAGTTTTTGATACTTTATTACTTGCATTCATTTGAGCCTATTTTGAGTATGATGTGTCAGTAGCATGCTTATATTGCAGATTTATTGAAAGAGTAAAACATTACCATTGACAGATATATGTGTTAATGCATAGATTTCTGATGAACTTCTTTACTTCCTTATTTCCTTTAAAAATTATTCTTTCCTGTTTTTGGTGAATTACAGTGCATGTTCATATACACAGTTAGAAACCATTTTGATAAACAAATGTTTCATTCATATATAACCCATAGGAGAAAGCATACTGTACTCTCCAGCATATTTTATTTTCAAGAAAGTTAAACCTATTTCTACTATAACTCTATGCCAATACTCAAGGATCTTCCTTATTTTAAAGGAACAGATTGGTATTCTGGATAACTCCTTAGGTTCACAGCATTTACAGATGTAATTGTTACTCATCAGCAGAGTAATTTCACAATACTCTCTTTTTTTCCTCAGCCTCTAGAAAAACTTACAAAATGGCTCCCAGTCACATCACTCTTGTTGCTTCATTGAGCCCAACATCAGAAAAGAACAAAGTGAAAGAAATAACGGAGGCCAAAATCACTGAAGTTAATAGAACTACCAGCATTTTCCATAAAACGTTTGACAAGCATAAGTCAAGGTCACCCACACCTTATCATTTAAGTAATTTCTGAAATCAGCATAATCTGATGTTGTCTCCCAGGCAAAATGTTTGTATGTACCACTAAATGAAAAGTGGTAAAATCAGCTTTTGTATAGTGCTTTCACCCACAGGGATCAAAACACAAAAACGTAGTGTAATAGTATAGCAATATATATTTTAAAACTATATCCACTCTATATTGAAACTACTACATACCATTAAAAATGGCCAAAAATGCAGTTACAGATATGGGCTATATTGCTATGTTAATGTAGAGGGGCGTAGATTTAATTAAATCTCTCAATCCCAGAAGTTATGTCCAAGTTATTTCTAGAGTAGCTTTGTTAGTATTAGGTACATAGTGTCTGTTAATGTTCTCACTATATGATAAGGTTATAAAAAAAAAAAAGAATTACCTTTAGTGTATTTGACAACACAAAACACGCTCTTTTGCAGGGCAACAAATACTTTTATAGTTAAATACTATTACTTTATCAACAAAGAATGCAGCATGATTGAAGGCGGATATAAAATTTCCGTCTCCTAAGTTCATATCTTGAGTGGTATTCAACCCACTTAAAGTATGCAGACATACTGCAATTCAAACAACTGTACTTTCCATTTAGATCATCATGATATTCAGTCTAAACTGTAAAATACAGAACTGGGAAAACAAGAAATTAAATAGTATATCCAAAACCTGTGCCACAGTAGCAATGTGTTGACCAGTAAGTATGAATAAAAAAATTTAAGAATTAAGGGACGTCAGGATGAGAAATATGCTCAATCTGATGATCTGCAAACACCATATGGACTAGTATTTTTCCAGAGAGCCAAATGTACAATGAAACTTCAAATATTGAAAACTATATTAAACAACTACAACTATGATACAGCATACAGGGAAAGACTTAACAAACATGCTCTCTCAATCTTAAGAAAAGAGGGTGGAGAGGTAATCATATTACTGCTTTCAGTTACCTAATGGGAAGTTAGACCAGGCTCCTCCGGGAAATGCAAAGGACAACAGAAAACAGATACAGCTTGCAACATGTTCTATTTAGGTATTAGAGAAAAGGTTCCGATTAGGTATTAGAGGAAAAAAAACAACAGAAGAATAGAAAAATGTAGCTCAAATTGTTTTGTTTTCCTTTTTTTTTTTATTTTTATTTTTATTTAGTGATGTGAATCCATGTTATAACCTCTACTGTCAGGAGTCTATTGATTTCAGTGGGAAATCTAGACAGAGAATCAAGTTCTTTCCTCACACATTTTGCTTTTTCAGGATGTTTGTGAAGTTTTGTGAAAGACGACAAGAATCTCAGTTTGTGATTTCATCTTGGAATCTGTACATCCAGATGCAATAAAGCTCACTTACTATTATTTTTAACATCATAATTACCTAAAGCAGTGGTTCTTAAAGCTGAGCTAGTTTCTATACAGATTAAGTATGTCTCTGTTTGACATATTTACTAATTCTTCCCCAAAATTTTAGATAGAAAATTATCCCAATATAGGTAGTTGTCAAGATACCAGTAGAAACTTTTCAACATCACTGGCCATTTTAAAGATGTTAATCAGCTTTACATGTATATACAGAACCCAGTCATGTACTTAGGTTTTAGAAGAGTAAAAAGAAGTCTTATTATTAATTTTATTCCATCCTTTTAAGGGATGAGTTTGAAACAGCTAAAGTAAGAAAGATGAGCTTTTCTTCATTCCCTCACTCCATTCTGTAATAAAACAGTCTGTACTTCCTGATCAATTGGTATAAGAAAGCAGATAACTGAGAAATAACTTTACGTTTCAGAGTCATTTAAAAGTATATTTATATAATATTCCCCAATATTAATTCATCATGAAGCTTCTATTAAAAAAAATAGCATCCTATTTCTGCTTATAATGAAACTGGAAGTATTTGCCTTTCCCTCTTTTCCACTCAAATGAGGAAGAGAGATACACTCACAGCATTCCATGCTTATTGATACAGAAGAGATGAAATACTTTAGCTTCCTAGAGTACTAGAAATCCTCTAGTTTTCCATTTTAAAATGTTTTCTCTGACATACTAAGTGATTACTTGAATTACATTAAATAAACAAACATTTAATAGCTGAAAATGTACCAAGACAAACACTAGATCTGAAAAAAATTTAAATGTGTTAGAATGTAAGGTCACAGCCATGGGTACCTTTATGACCTGCAACTGTCAAATCTGCTCCTTCCTTCAGTAGATCCCTTATGGCTCATATCTTTCTAAAAGTTATCTTTTTTCTCTTTTTTTTTCCCCCTCATTTGCATACATAAAGCAGCAAGTTGGTTTTTTTGCTTGTTTTTTTTGTTGTTTGTTTTTGTATTGATGGCAGTTTGATTGTAAATGGAAATGCATAATACATCTCAAGGAGCCTGCTATTCATAAAATGTTTCATTACCCAACAGCTGAGATTCAATGGCACTTGGTTTCAGGCTGCAAATATCTGAAAAAGACTAGTTAATGTACGACACATTTGCAGAATGAAAATATAGTTTCAACTCACAAACAATGCTCCCAAGATGAATAATCTTGACCATAAGAATAATCATGCAAGAAAAGTTTTCCACATACATAACTGTTCGAACAACAAGATCTTCTAGAACCATAGAACAGCGTATATCTTGTAGACTAAAACTGAAGAAAGGGTGTATTTTTCTTTCCTTAATCAGCTCTCTCATTACTGCATCTTATCTGACATTTTGCACTGAATGCCGATGAAAAGATGTGCAGAAGTTTACTTCCTTATCTTAGAATCATAGAATCACCAAGGTTGGAAAAGACCTAAAAGATCATCCAGTCCAACCGCTCACCTATTACCAATAGCTCCCACTAAACCATGTCCCTCAACACAACATCCAGTCTTTCCTTGAACACGCCCAGGGTCGGCGACTCCACCACCTCCCTGGGCAGCCCATTCCAGTGCCTGACCACCCTTTCTGAAAAGTAATACTTCTTTGGAGAATCTTGGAATCTTGGGGACTTCTATCACCAGAAGATATGCCGTACCAGGAATATTGCAATCCAGTGCACAGCATACATGATAACATGAGTTCATCAGTAATATCACTATGTACAAAATATGAACCCTATATTTTAAACATAAATTCTAACTAGTTTCCATTGCAATCGGTCTCCTGTGCATTCCAAGAATTTCCAGCACGTCCCCAGAACCTGGGAATCTCACTGAAATGGAAACTCTTAATCTGTTCTTATATAACTATATATTTTATATACATAGTATGTTATGTGCAAATGCCTCATGGAGTCTTTGTACAGGCAACATGGTGATGAGATCTGACATGACGCTCAGCAAAGTCCTTAACAAATTACACAAGTAATTTTTTTTTTTTTACTGGTAACCAAACAATTAAAACAAGGCATGCTGATGCTGTGACCATGATCTGACAAAGGGAAAGAAACTGAAGCAGACAAGGATGTACAGTTACCTTCAATTTGTTATTCTTAGAAAGATGCTAAATACTAAATTCCAAGAGGAAAGAAGATTTTCAACTTTTCTAACAGATTCTGAGGAGTAATAAAGTATTAAGGCATGATATGTTACTCTTTAAATGAACCACCTCTAAGGACAACAAAACAAGGATGTGGTCTTAACCATGAGATGATATCTGTTCTTAGGGTATTCTAATCATTAATTTCAATGGAGTTACACACACAAACACACACACACACACACACACACACACACACACACACACACACACACTCTAAGGGAAATATAAGCCCCCTCCTGTTCAGTTTCTCATTTTGTAACACATTTGATGCCTAGCCATATGATTTTTTTTTAATGGAATACACATTTGATCATCTATGTTCATTTATCTAGATTTCCTAAAATCTATCTTAAAAGCAAACAAATCAGAATAGATTTGTTAAAGACAAAATTCACTACTAATTCTAGGCATTTATTTAAGGAATGCTTTTCAGCAATTAAAATATTTATAAGATGTTCTACACTTATTTTATGTAATGAAGCAGTGCTTGATAGATTCCTAGTTTTAGAACCATTTCATCTGCATTTTAAAAACTCTCATACATAGATCTAAAAATAAATATTTTTTACTATTTGAGTTTAGTCTAAATTGCCATTTTCAATTTCTTTCGTTCATAAAAGGCAAGGAGAAAAATCTTAGAGACACATATCATCTTTCTTTGAAAAACTGTTTTTAAATAGATAGGATGTGTCATCAAGATCAAGTACCACATGTCATTAATTATACATGGTTCAAGTTCTAAAATTTAATCAGATACAGATTCAAACTTATGTCTTGGTCTGTTATCACAAGAGAATACTTATTAGGTGCACATGCATGTTTCTTTTAAAGACATACTTCACATATTGCCTACACTATGACAGTTTTTGTGGCTATTCAATGGCAATCGTTTCTGTTTCACAGTACAGTAAAATAAAAAAAAAAAGGGGGGGGGAAGTGTAAGGGATCCTTCAGAAATAGGCTATGCTGCTGCTGACTGAGATCACAGCATGTTATATTTGCTACAGAAATAATAATAAGACTATCATTCTCATAATAGTCATAAAACTGTCACCTTTATCAGTGGGGATCACTGAGACCCTTGTAAACGGCCCAAGAAAGAATAACTGTCAGAAATTTCCAGGGAAGGTTAGGGTCAGAATCCACATAGCATTCAAAAATCAAAAATCTTTCAAAATATTATTGAGAAATGCTATTCACCGACATATTAATGAATTATACCCTCTGAGAATCAATTGGTGCACAATGAGAGTGCTAGCCTAATCAAAGATACTAGCCCCATCAAAAACACGTAAGAGCAAGACTCCAGGAATAGTACTTCGTCAACTGAAACTGCAGTCAGTTTAGGTGTGAAATACTGTACCAAATTTTCTGTGTATGTTACAAACTCTAAACAAACTACTTAAAATTACTCTGATTTGTCTCTGGTTCAGTAACTTTTATTGAGACTAATGTTCTCCTACATACAACCCCAGTAGAAACAAATCCTCACAGCCTCTAAGAGGACATTCTGAAGTATTAAGTCAGAACACTGAATTGTACACACCTCTCTGTCCACAATCATAAACAAAGATGACTGTTCCCTTGAAGCTGTGCTGCTGTCAGGGCGTGACAAAAAGTTGGTTTACAGTCATTTTTCACAAACATGAAGCCTACTTAATTCACTCTCCAAACTAACTTGTCCCATAGTCTATTACAAAACTTTTTTAAATAGATTTTCACTACAGACTATTATATTTAAATATTGGAGAAAACTCAAACTCAGGCATTATCCTATTACCACATACAGCTAGAGGCATGAGCAAAACAGTTCTTGTTTAACAGAAGGCTGTACTTCATTGAGAAAGGAAATTTAAAAATATATAAGGAAAAAGACAGTTAAGATGGTTTATTGAAAATACCACATTAACAAATAAGCCCATTTCAGCTATTGCAGTTCAAACAAGAATATGAATGTTTACGAGCAAAGTACTGAACTGAAATGATCTTCAAAGGATCGTTCAGAATACATGTACAAGTCTTCAGGGAAATAGAGAACATCAGTTGGCAGAAAAACACCTACAGATACCTATGATATCAATACCAAGACATGCAAAGAGGAATCTCAGACAGTGATCTACAGGAATGCTATTTGCTATCACATAAAGTACTTGTGAATGTATGAAATATGTATTCATGCAATTATATACATAATACAGGAAAAAGTAGAAGGGCTTTATAAAAAAAGCTTTGTTTGTTTGTTTTTACACATTAATTTCTAGAGTTGTTCTTTACATTAGTACTTTTCCAGTATTTAAACCAATCTAAAATTTTAAGTAAACCAATACAGAAAGATCTAAGTGCAATATGGGAAATCACACTGATGACTACTGACAATAGTAGATGATCTGAACAAATAGTAGGTAAGTGGATGACATGAAAAATAGTAGTTTTGAGAAAGTGTGACAAACAGATTCCTTCTTTAAAATGCCTCCCATGCAAGCATTATATGGGTTCCTGGTTTCCTGGTCTAATAATTTCTGTTCCTCTTTTCATTGTAATGGTAGTATAAAACAACACTTAGATGTTTTGTATCTGTTACTGAAGTTTTTGTTTCCTGAGATGGGAGACAAGTCACTAGTTAAGGAAATGACTTGAAGTTACATTCTCACTTATTTAATTTTTTTATGAAATTTACTTTAATTTTATTGAAATACCCTGAAAACCTCAGATGAAGACTGCAATTCTGATGTATACCTTCCCTGGCTAACAAGATATGTCCAGAATTCTGCAGGATATCTCCTTCAAAGCAAAAAATAAGAGTGGTTTCAACACAGTCAAAAAACAGAGAAAGCAACATGAAGCAGAGAAATCTCAAAGGGAGCAGTATTAAGATGTATTTAATATTTAGAGAAATAGAAAGTGGACATTTGGCCATAAATAATAACGGATTATCTGAGATTGGGGGATAAAACAAGAGGGACAAAAGAAATACTTGCAGAGTAAGAGATGTTCAGAAAGAAATAGTAGATTTATTATACATGATCATTCAATTTGATAGGTGATGAAAGGACAGAAAATGCTTACTGCAGTATATTTTTTGTCTGAGTTTAACAGGCAACTTTGATTAACAGCAGTTTGATATGGTGATTTTCTACAGTATGACAATATTTTCAGCAAGTATAACAGCTCTATATTGTAAAAACTACTGTTCAGAGAGAAGCTATCATATATGAAGTTGACAAAGCAGCTTTAATACGTAAGGCTTTTTTAAAAATTCATTATAAAATCATGTATAAAATATCTTGCTGGATGCTTAAAATCATCATAAAACCATCTTTTTTTTTCTGAAACAACACTTAAATTGACAACTTAAATTTTCTCACATAGGCTTAAAAACAGTATGTATGTATGATATATTATGCATGAATTTACACTGCTTTAAGATTATATAAACTGCTTTACTTGCAATCACTATTTTTAGAAGAAAAACTGAAAGGATCCAGAAGTAGACTATAAAAAAAAAAATCAAATACTGTCTGAAAACTAGCAGTGCTTTGCTTCTTGATTTACAAGTTCTGGTTCAGGACTGTAAATGCTAGACATCTGTACTATTTCCATTTCCCATGCAGTAACTAAAATTGTTGACAAAATTGAACTTCACATTCACTTTAAATTTCCCAAAGCAATGAAACTCCGCCAGTTTCTGAATTTTAGCCAGATGTGATATGTGGCTTGCCCCCAGGATCTGCTAGCTTTCTCACTCACTGATTTATTGCAGCCAAGAACCTATTTCTCTTCTACTTGAAGAATCCAACTTGTCCAGAAACAAGGCTACAGATGAATGGTTTACTGCTTGTATTTATCTTTATCCTACTCCTCATTCAGATAGAGAGTTGAGGGGAACAAGAAGAATGCCATCTCTCCTTATTTAAGGTACAAGAGAGAGGCAGAAAAGGGGTAGTAATTCATAAACCTGATTTCCAAAGTGACAAATAAAAGCTGAATAAAAAACACACTTGGTGTAGTATTCTGCAACAACTCAATAACAAAATTACAACTGCTTAAAAGTACCCTGCAGCTCTACAAGACAGAAGAACCAAGGCATTCAGTGGTTCCTGAAGGTTTGCAAATATGGGAGGAATGGAGATTGTTACAGCTTAAAAAGAAGAAAATATATTGTCTAGTGTTGCAAGTGATAAATTTATCTGCATGACACTGAGTAAGTACAAAACAGTTTTGATAACGAACAGCCTCTTTTCCAAGAGTATTGATAAATCATGGTAAGAACTGATCTGAAGTGTTGCTTAGGACACTTAAGACAGTAGCCACAAGATTTTACTGTGCTACGGGGTTGTTGTATCATGGAACAGACGTGTACATAGTTCTTTTACAGACTGCAATTTCTTTTGTCCTGAAGTAACACTTTATACTCAAAGATAACAAATAGCACAATTATACTGCAATTCTCATTAGCATATGAGATTTGATTATTAAAATAATCCAGAACTCTAAAATGGAGTAAGTGAAAATGGAAGAGTGGGAAAATAAAGCCTATTCATGCGGGAAGATCATACAAGCATTTAAAAATACAGACCCACACCATACATACTAGTTTAAGTATATGTTACTATCAGCCTTCTCTCTAGGGTCAGATATATTTCAGTCCACCATTTTAATGTGTCAGGCAGTTATAGAACAAAGTCACGATTACACTAACAACAGATGGTGGTGGTTCTGTGGATAGGTACTATTCTTCTGAACCCTTCTGTCAAAGGCAGTAGAAAGTGGTTAGACTGATCCTATGCCAGGCAAAGTTTATTCCAAACTGGAAGACTGCTTGGCTTCAAAAAACTAGCAGGCTTTGTAAGCATTCATAGGACAGTTTTTAAGATCTACTTCCAACCCCCCTGCTATAGGCAGAGACAGCTACCTCTAGACCAGGTTGCTCAAAGCCCCATCTAGCCTGGCCTCGAACACCTCCAGGGAGTGGGCATTCACATCACTAGGCAACATGTTCCAGTGTCTTACCATCATCACAGTAAAGATTTTCTTCCTAATATCTACTCTAAACCTATACTCTTCCAGTTTTAAACCATTTCTCTTCATGCTGTTTCTACATGCCTTTATAAAAAGTCTCTCCCCAGATTTCCTTTCAATTACTGGAAGGCTACTATAAGGTCACCTCAGAGCCCTTTCTTCTCCAGGCTGAAGAGCCCCAGCTCTCTCAGCCTGTCCACATGGAGGGGGGGAGGGTGCTCCAGCCCTCTGATCATCTTCATGACTCTACTCTGGACTTGTTCCAACAGCTCAATATCCTTCTTGTATTGGGACCCCCAGAACTGAACATAGTGCTTCATGTGGGATCTCACTAGAGCAGAATAGAGGAGCAGAATCACTGCCCTCAGCCTGCCAGTCACACTTCTTTCAGTACAATCCAGGGTACAGCCAGCCTTCTGGGCTGCAAGCATATGTTTAATCTTCCATCAACAAACACTCCCAAATGCTTTTGCTGCTCTCAAGGCAGTCTTCATCCAGGTACTTGAATACTGACTACGTTTCTTGGGTCATCCTTCCCTCCAGGGCTCTATATCACGTCACCCTAACCAAGCAGTTCCCTGAAGAGTTTGAAGTCTGCTCTCCTGAAGTCCAGAGAACCAAGTTTGCTATTGGCAAGCTGACATCTTGACTTGTATCAGAAATGGTATGGTGAACAGGACTAAGGAAGTAATCCCACCCCTGTACTCAGCACTGGTAAGGCCCCAGCATAAGTACTGCATTCAGTTTTGGACACATCAATACAGAAAGGACATTGAGGTGCTGGAGCAGATCCAAAGAAGCACAACAAGGCTTGTGAAAGGCTTAGAGAATATGCTCTATGCGGTGCAACTGAAGAAACTGAGGCTCTAGTCTGGGGAAGAGGAGGCTGAGGCTTACTACTCTCTTCAAATATCTGAAAGGTGATTGCAGTGAGAGCGGGCCTGGTCTCTTCTCACTGCTGACAGGACAAGGGAAAAATTCTCAAGTTGCACCAGGGGAGGTTTAGGTTAGATAACAGGAAGAACTTCACAGAAATGGTCATTAAGCACTGGATTAGGCTCCCAGGGAGGTTGTTGAGTCACCATTACTGAACGTGTTTAAAAACCATCTGGATGTTGTGCTCAGAGACATGATTTCTCAGTGGGTTGTTAGAATTACTGTAGTATGGTTAGGTTGCAGTTGTACTTGATGATCTTGAAGGTCTTTTCCAACCTGAGCAATTCTCTGATTCTATCCCCAGGTGGAGCTCCACAGACTCCAGCCGGTTGTTGACACAGAGAGCAACACCTGCTCCCCTTTTCTGCCAGTCTTTCCTGAAGGGTTTGTACCAGTCTATTCCTACACTGCAGTCATGAGAGCCATCTATCACATCTCAGTTATATCAATGATGTTATAGCCCTGCAGGCACGTGCACACCTGTAACTCTTCTTGCTCGTTATCCATGCTCCATGTATTGGTGTATAGGCATTTGGAGTCAGAATCTCATTGAAGTTGATTTATCAGAGTTCCCTTATCCTGAACCTTGGTGCTGTCATACTGGCCTCTGATCCAACTCCATGCCCAGGGCATCCATTATCACCATCAGCTTCAGAGTAAAATGATTTGAGGATCCCTCCCCCAGCAACTCTATTTTAAAGCCCTTTTGATTAAATCAAAAATCTTGTTAGTAAACATGTTCTTCCCTCTCTTTGAGAGATGAACCCCATCTCTGTCAAAAAACTATATTTCTCAAAACTAGTTCCATGGCAAACATAACTGAAGCCCTGTTCACGACATCACTCCCTTAAACATTTATTGATTTTCTTAATTCTATCAGCCCCTTCCCTCCCCATTCTCCTAACTGAGAGGATTAATGAGAAGACTACCTGTGTTACTGAATTCTTCACTGCTGCTCCCAGCTCCTTTTAGCCCCTCTACATCTCTTCAGGTTGCTAATAGCTGTGTCACTAGTGCCTACATGAAACAGCAGCAGCAGCAGGTAGTAGCCTGTGGGATGTAAAAGGTCTGGCAACCTGTCACATCCTTGACACAGGCCCCTGGCAAATAGCAGATCTCTCTAGATAGCGGGCCTAGATGACAAATGGGTGTCTCTGTATCTCTGAGAAGAGAATTACACACCACTATCACCCATTGCTGCTTCTTAGCTGTAGTAGTTGTTACACAACAGGGTGCTAGAAGGGTACCGAGAGACTGAAAAGGAAGAAAAAGTAACTGAATCTATGTCTTCCATCTGCTTAATAGATATTTAATCAGCCATGTCTGTTGAAGGTAACCTTACTTCATCATTCTTCATCACTTGGTGATACAAACTTGGCCCACAAAAAGACCTGCAGACCCAGAAGATATGTCAGTGACAGAGCCACAGGAGTTGGAAGGGACCTTGGGAGAGATCATCTAGTCCAACCCCACCAATAAAGCAAGTTCCCTACAGTAAATTACACAGAAAGATGTCCAGGTGGATTTCGAATATCTCCAGATAAGGAGACTTCACCACCTCTCCGAGTAGCTTATTCAAGTGCTCTGTCACCCTCACAGTAAAAAAAAAAAAAAAAAAAAAAAAAAAAAAAAAAAAAAAAAGAGAGTTTCTCATGTTCAAATGTTACTTCCCATGTTAATGTTTGTGACTATCACCCTTTGCTCCCATTCACTTGACTCTTCCCTTTAGACATTTTTAAGTGTTGAGAAGATCCCCTCAGTCTTATCTATGGAAAGCACAGGTGGAGAGGCAGATTCAGTTAGCAGAGGTAGTTTTCCCCTTCCCCCTCCCCCCTTAATATATTTCTAGAAGTAGAACATAGGCACTTTCTAATTTACAAAATTTAATTCTGTACAAAAAAAAAAAACTGTATTATTCAACTGAATCAAAGAACCTACAAGCCATATGTTAGAGAAAGTAAAAATAGGATGAAATATACCATAGGAAAATAGGCTAGACTTGCTCAGCATTTACAATCCATAAGCAACTTGAGCTGAAAGTGACAGAAAAATTATACATTAACCTGTAAACCTCTTTCACCATGAAGTTTAAAAAAGCAATGTATTCTACCTTAACGTATAAGGTCTAAAATATATCTGGCAGCTTAGCAACCACAAATATTTATATATACACGAATCTAGTCTATCAAAATATCAAGGAAATTGTATATCATGAAAACATTTTATAGAAAAATTAGTCTTGTGCAGGGTTGTCATAATTATCCTTTGTGGCAGAGTGGCAGTGTATTAGGTAACAGGCAGCAAGCGCTAAGCACCTGATCATCTTAAGCTAAAAAGATGTGCCAAGAGATGCATCTTGATTGATGCTGCCTACGCCACCAACCTTTCGCTAACATACTGAAATAGACTTTGCTAGACAAGAAGTCCTGGATCATCTAGTAGAAAGCCACCTCTGATGTGATTGAAGAGTTGCAAACTCGAATAAGAATCAAGTAGTCAAAAACACTGGTATTTCTGATAGTCAGTTGTGGGCCAAGATTTAGTCATAGCAAGTGTTTAAAAAAAAAAAGTAAATAAATGAAAATCAGTCTGTCTTGATTTTCATCTGAAATAAACTTCACAGTTTTGAAGAATGAAAACACATCTCACAGGCTTGCCTTCATGACAAGCATGAATATAGACTACCTATGTTGCCTAACACATAAATTATACTTGCATGATTTTTATGCAAGTCTTATAACTTCATTAAATCCTTTGGTAAACAGTAAACGTAATTATACATTGCATAAGCTGTGTTATGGAAGATGAAGTTCTCATTTAGAACTTAGAGTATTTGTGTCTTTTTTTTTTTTTTTCCCCCTCCATCCTGGCTCTTACTAGCTTTAGCTGCCATTCACCAAACTTAGAAATTATCACAACAATCTAAATTTTCACATAGTAAAAATATTTATTGCCCCCCTGCACAAAATATTTTGTCATTTGTTCAAAATCTCATTTAAATAAGAAATATGATCAAGATTTAATCACTTTTTTAGAAAATGACATTCAGACATGCCAATTTTTCAATGAACTTACTCATACTGATTCTAATAAGCTGAACAACTTGTTTTGGCTGCAGCTGTCTTTTTTTCCATATGGAAGTGCTTCTCCTAGCTTTCTTCCAAATTATGTGGTTGAGAGGAGGATGTGGAGAGAAGTCCTGTGTTGTTTTTCGTGGCACAAATTCATTCAGGGGGGCTGAAACATGCAATATATTGCTTTCACTAAGCCAGAACCCCTAGGGCATGTCTTGGCACTATGACAACCAAATCTTTACCTTAACAATCTGTGTGTAAATTCATAAAGTATTTCACAGATTTAAGAATACACTCACTTTATGCTAGCACATATTTTTTACATACATATGCTGCACTATAGCTATTCCTCCAGCGCTGGGCACAAAGTACTTTCTTAAAGTTAGGAAGATAACACTGGTGATATAAAGCAAAAACACAGATGAGCGCAATGAAAAGAAGAACTAACTTAGTGGAAAATAGAGGAAAGTTACTATCAAATAAGATTTTTTTTTTTTTATTTGCCTAACACAAGAAAAAAATAAGTATTACTATTAAAAAAAAAATCCATAGAGTAAAGTTTCACAGGCAAGTCTTAAGTCTCCCACAGCTTAGCTACCACCTATGTATGCATATATTATATATATATATATATATATATACATACACACACATAAATCTTCTCATGGCTTCAAATGCAAATTCTCAAAGACCCTTCCATGCCAGATCAGCGATCTGCCTTGTAACACTATTGTGCAATGGAAAGCGCACCAATAATAGCAGGCCAGCAAAGTCCCAGACCGCAGCAAACAAGGACAAGCCCTAATGCAGCAGCATCCATAGATACAGAAACAAATGAAGAAAATTCACTTACCCTCAGAAGGCCGCTGGAAGGCAGGGATCCCCAACAAGAGATACCCTCCTCTTCACTGCAAACCCTTAAATGAGGTTTGGGAAGGGGTGAATCGTGTCTCCACCCCTTCCAGTCATTCAGGTGCACTGCACACACCTGAGCTCCTTTGTGTTGGCCCTGCCTTCCCACCAGGTGCTCAATCACTGATTCAAGCCATGACTTGGCATTTCCACTACATGCTTGGTCATTTATTTTTATTAAATTCATTTCTGACAGCTAAGGAATGGCCACACAAGCAGCAGCAGTAGCAAAATGATTTAGATTTCACTACATGAACAGAAAGGATGGCGGAAGATCAAACTCTGGCAGAAGCACCATCTGTGCTTCTTCTATGACTTCAGCTGCAGAAAAGAATGGTCAAAAGATTCAAATAGAAGTACATTAGAGATGAAAACTATGTATTTATACTTCCATAGTTGGGCAGAGATTTTTTTCATGAATTCAGATTTTATATTGTACAGGAACTTAAAATCACCAGTTCTAATTAGTCAGGGGTCTGTTTATTTGATCTGTCCTTAGCAACTAATGTACTGAGGAAAAAGACCTGAAGAGAAGATATGTTGAACTGGTTATGCACTCAGCTAAAGAGCACAGTGCTCTTGTTTTTCCTCTGACCATGCATCCAGCACACTGGTCTTTCCTTCACACAGGCTCACCACATAGTTGAGAACTTAGTCAGAAAATGTGCACTAGTAAAAATGCATTGTGAAGCAGTTTTCTGAGGCCTGTAAGATATTTGCTGTAACATCAGAAGAAGAAATGGAGACTAGAGTTGATAGGGCAAAAGGTAAAAATTTGCTTCTGTAGTCAGAATGAAATACAAGATTTCTCTGCCTGCTTCCTGATCTCTTCTTTAGATTTTGAATTATCACCTGGCACACTACAGGGAGTACGATAAGCATTTAAGTGAAGAATGAGATATTCTTGATAAGGCCAATCTCAGAAAGAGTAAATCACAAAATCATAAAATCATTTGTGTAGGAAGAGATCGTTAAAGGTCCTCTAGTCCAACTCCCCTGCAATGAACAGGAACACCTACAGCTAGATCAGATTGCTCAGAGCCCAGTCCATCCCAGTCTTGGATGTCTCCAGGGATGGGGCATCCACCACCACTACGGGTAATCTGTTCACTTCACCACCCCTACTGTAAAACAACTTTTTTCTTTATATCCAGTCCATATATCCCCTCTTTTAGTTTGAAATAATTTCCCTTTGTCCAGTCACAACAGACCCTCCTATATAGCCTACCTCCTTCTTCCTTATAGCCTCCCTTTAGACACTGAAAGGTCACTATCAGGTCTTCCTGGAGCCTTTTCTTCTCCCAGATGAACAGCCCCAGCTTTCTCAGCCTTTCCTCATAGGGAAGGCATTCTATTCCTTGGATCATTTTAGTGGCCCTCCTCTCTACACGCTCCAACAGATCCATGTGTCTCCTGTACTGAGGATTCCACATCTGGAAGCAGTACTCCAGGTGAGGTCTCACCAGCGCAGGGTAGAGGGGAAGAATCACCTCCCTCAACCTGCTGGCCCCATTTCCTTGGATGCACCCCAGGATATGTTTGGCTTTCTGGGCTGTGAGGGCATATTGCTGGCACATGTCCAGCTTCCAGTCCACCAGTATCCCCAAGTTCTTTTCTTGTATTGATAACAGGGATGACCATGTCCTAGGTGCAAGACCTTTCACTTGGATTTGTTGAACCTTATGAGGTCCTCCTGGGCCCAATGCTCAAATGTATCTAGGTTTCTCTGGACGACATCCCATCCCTCAGTTGTGTCAGCCACACCACTCAGCTTGGTGTCATCTGCAAACTTGCTGAGGATGCACTTGATCCCACTGTCAGTGTCACTGATGAAGATATTAAACAGCATCAGTTCCAGTAGTGAATTAATAAAGCATGATGCAACATCTGAATGAACACAGCATATCCTAGCACACACTTCTAACACATATATGAAAAAATAGCCATGGAATTGAATAAAAAAATAGAACAATTAAGAAATTCAAATAATGTTGTACATGCCTTACATTATCTTAATAGATTTTTTCAAAAAATTACATGATATAGGTGTTTTAACACAATAAATACAAAATTGAATCTATTTTCAATAACTGGAACAGACCTTAAAAGTTTATGTGTACTGACACAAAATTGAATATAAAAGAAATCAAGGAAATTAATAACAGACACAAAAGCCAGTCTACTGAGGGAATAAACTTTTACAGGCAACATGAAAAATGAAAGGAAAAAAATTGCCATAAAATAATTTTTAAAAGTGTTTTTCATGTGCAGCAAATCAAATTGTACTTAAGAGAACAGCATTCATATGTTTACATGGAATAGAAATAGCTTTGTAACTAGTGAGAGTAGAAGTGCAAAAGTTTCAAAGACTGAAAAGTATCACAAGCATTTGAATTCTACCAAAAGCCTATTTGAACTATTTCAGGTTACTTCTGTTTCTGTAACAATGATCAGGAAATCTCTGAGAAACAGTTTCTTGTGAAAACTTCTTTGGTCAGCTGAAAACACTGAGAAGGCTTACAAAATGTCCTCACCACGGGCCTGAATTCTGAGCCTGGAAAGGTCCATGCTCAAGGAAAATGCTCTTCTAGAGACTTCTGTGGTGAGCATTTTAGAAAAGTTCTGCTCACTGTGAGAAAGTTCTTAAGGTATTTTAGTGCTCTTTTTTTTACATCACTCATTTCAGGTTTGAGTAATTTTTCAGATAAAGATACAAAAACACAGAATTTTTCATTTGCTCTTAAAGCTTTTCCATTCTCCACAAATTTAACCTTATGAAGACAGTATACAGAAAGTTCCTCAGATTTAATAACACCGAAATCCTAAAGATCATTCTTTTTCTTGATTTGGTTTGCTGGGTGGATTTTTTTTTTTTTGGCTTAGAAGGTGAAATCAAAGTTGAAATACCTGCAGTGTTTTCCCCTTTCTCTTTGAGGTCAAAACAATAGCTGAACAAATGTACTGGCTTATAGCACAGAGACAGAAAGTGACTACTACTAGAACCCACAAGTAAATGGATTACTGGGGAAAAAAATAATCAATTGTCAAACATCACGTTCAAATATAATAATCTCTTTAAGCTACTTCTTTGTGAAAATTAATTGTTTCTTTTCAAAATTATTTTTTTTTTCACTAAACCAAGTGATGAACAGGGAACTTGGCAAATGCGTAACTATCATGTCATTTTATGGCACACATCTTACTTTGTTCAAGTAGGATGCCAGCCCTTGCTTAGGCTGCAGTAGCTGAGTTCTCTGCAAGTAACATATAGAACCAGATTCAGGCAGAATATGCACAGCTGAACCAGTTCATATTTCCAGTCCAGCACTGTTGTGGCTGAACTTCAAAAGGGTACATAAAACCAAAACATTTTATAAACATAGTGAGGTGAATGATAATTATCTACAACAGTGATTCTAACATTGTAGTCCAGTCAACAAAGCTCGCAAACCACTTCATGTGGTGGTTCTTCCTGTTGGTTGTTTTGGAATGAGCTGTGCCAGTGACCGAATATATCAGCAGTGTCCTGCTGAGGGTTATCCCCAGTAGGGAGTTCAACACCATAGAGTGATTGCTCATTCCCCCATAGCAAGATGGAGGAGAGAAACGAAAGAGAAAATCCATGACTTGAGATAAATACAGTTTAATAGATAAAGCAAAAGCTGTGCATGTAAAGAAAAGTAAAACAAAGAGTTCACTGCTTCCCACATGCAGATGTTCAAACATTTCTGGAAAAGCAGAATTCCATCATGTGTTCTGGTTGTGTAGGCAGGTACACACCATAACAGTGAATATCCATCCTTCCTCCTTTCCTTCAGCTTCCCCATTACTGAACACACTCTCATATGTCATGGGATATCATTTGGGTCAATTTCTGGCAGCACTCCTGGCTGTGTCCCCTCCTAACTTCTTGTGCTCCAGCTGAAGAAGGCGTCAATGCTTGCAAGCAAGCACTACCCAGCCCTAGCTAAGAATATTACCAGTTAACAACACTAGTTTGGTCACAAACCCAAAATAGAATACTGCATGAATTTATATGAAGAAAATTGGCTCTATCTCAGCCAAAAACCAGAGCATATCCGAAGTTCTTGAAGGAGATGCACTTGGAGAAATTTTCTTGAAGTTCTCAGCATGAGAATGAAAGTGTGGAGACCCACTGTGGTGTGTTGTCTGCAGCTTACAGACAAGAAACAACACAGTAGCTCATTCCCCATCTCCATTCCCCCATCTCCCAGTCTCTTCCAGAGAAAATTGGAAGAATGAGAGAACAAAAAATCTTGTTGGCCAAAATAAAATCAGCAAAATTACTTACCAACCACAGTTGTGGGAAAAATAGGCTTTTAGTAATCTCAGTTTACTGCAAACTAATACAAATATTTGAGAACTTATTTGGCTATTGGGAAACAAATAAACAACAAAAAAGAAACAAACATTTACACACAGGGAAAACATTTTTCTTCTTCCTTTCCCAGGCTCAACTTCACCACCACATTCAACTTCTTTCCAAGCACCTCTCCTCTCCCATTCATATTATTTCTGGTATCTCTCCTCCACACCTTTGTAACAACCACAGGTTTCACATTCAGGCCCTTCACTGAGGCAACAAGTGGCATGGGGTAGTTGTGGACAGGATGGAGTGTTTTGTTTCTGCCACTGCCTCTCACTGCTTTCCTACGCTTTAGCGTAGACCTGGCAGTCATTTCAGGAAAGTACATGTTCTGGCATGGGCTCATCCATGGGCACCAGTACCTTTGGGAAATAGCTGCTCTCACATGGGTCTGCTGTGAGCAGCAATCTCTCCAGGGAAGAGGCTACACTGGCATGAGTTATCCACAGGTTACGGTGCCCTCATGTAGGGGATGTATGTCCTGCCATGGGACACCTGTTCTGAGAATGGTATTGTCTCTGTCATTTCTCCCTGTTTCCTTCACTTCTCTCTTCCATGTTTTTCTGTTGTTTCTTAAATATGTTTTTACAGAGTTGCCAGAAATTTGTCTAAGAAGCTCCAGTTTGGCCTGCAATGAGCCCACTGTGAAGCTAGCTGCAACCAGCTGTTTCAAGTACAGGGCAGTCTCTGACCTCCTCCCAGAGGCCATTCCTGCCAATCCCTCTCAGGAAGCTGACAATCTAGAATTGACATAATTTTCAAATGTAATATAATACACACATAGAAATTTCATCTAGAAGTCATAGTACTGCTGTTGAGAAAGTTCTAATCCATATGACACATCACTGTATTTTTGCATATCTTTAAGGTGTCATAACTGCAATAAGAAACAATTTTCTCTGTAGGTTTTGAGGTTTCCATGCACCGTTACTATAATGCTGTAAAACTGCCTGGTTTTACTGCTGGCATTATCATAAACAATGCCTACTCTTCAGAGCATTCAACATGTGAATCATGGACTTCTTCAGATGGAAAAGAATGTTGTACCATGAAGTGAGGGAGAAAGTCTTCCAAGGAACCCTAATTTTAGCAAGAGTTGAATCATGCTTTTCCAAACCTCTGGACCTCTACATTTCTTCTATCACTAAAAATCTCTCTAAGGCCTCAAGGAACAGATTGTGATTTATTTAAGTATATGTCTACTAGACTGTTATGTCCTTTGTGTATTTTTATATTAAACCTTACTTTTAAATTGAATATGCTTCTACTTTACTCAAAATCTTTGTAGATAGTGATTATTAGTCCTATTCAAAGATACAGTACAGTTTTGATTCAAAGTATTGATTCAAAGTAAGTGTTGATTCAAAGTAAGTATTCATTTTATGTCCTAGTCTGTATTTTCCTTCATTTCTAAATTTTCTAGCAGATCAGAGTATGTTTTATAATTTTCCAACTGAACACTACGAACCAGCAATTTTTGTGTTATTGCCAGAACTAGGTTCCTCTGAGAATAGTTTTTGCAGTCTGTAGACATTCTTGTCTGATACGGTCATAAATAAGAAAGTCTACTTTATACAAATAAGGAAGAATTCCCTGTCATTGTTGACTGTGTTATTTAAAATACATGGAAGGATCATTATTCAAAAATCCTATTTCTATGCTGATCACATTCTTGAACACATACAATTTAAGCCACAATTACATTTAATATGCGGACACAATCACAGTTTAATATAAATGCACAGCTCTGCAAGGGAAAAGAGAACACAACATTTCCCAGTAGTTGATGTTTAACACTGAGAGAATGGTACAAATTATTGTTATATGATATTATTCTAGTACTGTATGTATCAACTTCCACATTAGAAAAAACTCAATTGTTAATATGGACAGAAAGAAATACTGAATTCTCACACAGACATGCCTGTTTAGGAGTAAAGATACAAAGCAAAGAATAGGTTTATGATCATTTTAGGATTAAAATTAATGGAGACCAGTTCTGATCTTGTCTCAGTGTTCTTTTTTAGACTGCAGGAAAATTGAAAACGGCAACATTTTCAAAACTAACTGTTGAGTTTTGACTGTTTAATTCAAGCTTCTTGATATTATCAAGCTTGATATTACAGCACTGCCAGAAAACTAAGTCCTTGAGAAGTATGTCAGCTACTGAAATACTTCAAATCAATCAGTTTTGAGAGTATATGTTTCAGATGATCATTATCACATGAACAGTATTACTTCCTTTTTCCCTCTATTTGTCAGCGTTATCTTCTTAGTCTATAAACTCCTCAGAGAAGAGGTATCTTCCACTGTATATTTTGTCCAGTTATTGCCACAGTGGGATCCTGACCTTGACTATGATCTCTGTTTTCTCTCTTATTAGCAATTCGAACAATAACTGAAACCCTTCAATGCTTCTTTCAAGACTTAAAGACAAATAGATATTTTCAGTTGGATTTGTAGTATGGGATTTGATCCATTAAAAAGTAAGCTAAGAAAAATCCATCTAGAGAGTAAAATAAAACAGTTCCACTTTTGTCCCATAAAATAAAACTGCTGTAGAAATTGCCATAGGAAGAACAGTCCACATTTGTGTAAATGTCTGATTTTGCATAAGGCATCCACTGGTTAGTCTTACTGATGGTAAGAGAAATGAGAACTTTACACAAAGAAAAGAGAATTTTACACTAGGGAATCCCTTATGTAAGGAAGTTCTGAAACATTCAAAGGTAGTCAGAAAAGAGAGCTATTGCATGAAGTTAAAGTTCCACACTGCTTTACAATAGCCTTTCAAAAATCTTTTAACGTATTATTAAACAATAAATTAATTTCATGTTAATGTGTATGTTTTATTGTCTACAAAAAATCAATACCATATACATTATTATTAAGAAATATATAATGTCATTTCTATTGCATTTAGCTATATATAGCTATAAATGTATGTATGCATTTATTTATGTGTGTAACTACCATATAACTTCCTATATACCACTATATATCTTCTCTGATCTCCAAAAGTTCTTTGCAGGAAAAACAATTATGGAGAAGAGGATAAAATATACAAATGTTACAGTCTGTATACAATGTACCTGGTAGACCAGGGATCTAATTTTGCCTTTTGGGATTTTATACCACTGGCCTTAGTGCGAACAATGTTGTATTACAATGAAGATCATCACAGATCACTGTATAAATTAACCTGATTGGCTAACTATCTTAGCAACAACTTTAAATATTGTGATGAAGGAAAAATTCGGAAACATATTACAACGAGAAATATTAGCAGAAAAAAAATTCATTCCATGCTACTTTATGTGCTGCGCCAGTAAAGTGTAGTAATTTGTAAAAGCCTCTAGTGCTGTTCCTTTTAAAACTAAAAGTAAATAGGAAAAACCGTAGTTTGTTTCCCACTACCTCTATTACAAATAAAGATGACTGGAAAAGTAATCGTATGTCCTTAAAAAGTTTACAAATTCATTTGGCAATGTATGCATGCTAAAGGAAAATAATATTTTTCCCTTTTTTGCAGTATTCAAAGTGTTGCTTCCTGTAGCATGAAAAAGAAGAACCTGTTTCTGAACACAGATCTCCTATGTAAGCTACGTCTGATAAAAGATTATTGTTGCAGCTCATTGTATGTCTTTATCATCAACCATTAAAATATTTCTCTCAACATTTTAAAGCTGTGTCTCTCAGCAACCTTCCACAGCAGGTTTTGCTCTGATATATCATCAAAACCGAAAAAGAAAGAGCTAAATGCTTGTCATGGTTTGTCTGTATAACTTCAACTCAAATAAAATGTCACTGTAGATTGTACAAATCACTGTGAACAAATACAGTCTTCAAGCCTGGTGTAAAATATCCTCAGATAAGACTCTAAGACTATCAAATGCAGCTTTGGGACATGCTTTTTGTCCCCTTCATCTTTAAGCTCATAGCTCAATCCAATTATCCACAATTTAGCCTCTGCCAGCGATTTGTGTACACTTGTGTTGCAGAGGAGGATTTTTTTGTACGACTCAACTGTAAAATTTTGGCTTACAAGCCAAAATAATCTTCAAAAGAAACCCATGAAATGAAATAGAAAAAGCGTGAGACAGAACTCTAGAATACAAAAAATAACAAAAAATCCCAAGAGTTTTTAATCACATATATTAAATTTCACTAAATTATAACTTCTTTTATATGAAATCCTCAAACCAAAATTTGCTTATTTTGTTTATCAGTAAAGAAAAATATTGTATATAGAAAATTTTCTTCCAATAAGTACGGGACTGAGGAAAATCTCATGTAGACATATATAAAATTTGGAATTCTAAAAGTAGCCAACCACTTCCCAGAAGTTAAATGCTTGTTTTTGTGTTACTTTTCATCTTTAATTCCACATCCATTGCAGTTAGAAACAGTATTAGATCTCAGGTTCTATCCATGTGAAGTCAGCCTAAACAAAGACCTTAAGAATACTAGTCCTTGAATTGCACATGTTGTTTAACAAAAATATTCTGGCAACTGAAAACTAAATGATCAAGGAACTTTCTCTAACAATCTTTCCATCCTAAACTCTCATACAAATGGGCAGGTGAGTCTCTGCTGACTTGATTATACTCAAGGATTCCTCAAAACAAAAACGATGGCTATAAACCACTACTAAAACAGGATGTCATTTTGTTTAGCTGTTAGCATATATTTCAAGTCCTTATTTGCATTATCTTGGCTTAGTAATGCATTTTTAGTTATACGATACTCTTACAAGTCAAATTTATTCTATTAATTAATTCCATATCCTAAGAAACCTCAGATTTTCTGGTAGCAACGATTCCAGTAACCCGTATAATGATTCTGATCAGAGGTTAGAATCTCATCTTGAACCAGAAATTATGTTCAAGATGTATTAACAGTCTTTTATCTTGTATAATACTTGAAAACAGAGGTTGGAAAAGAAGATTTTGTCCAAAAAAAACCCAACAACTAAACAGATTTCAACTAAGTTATTTGGTAGGGGATAACCTAACTTAGCTAGAATCAGCTAAATAAAAGGAATTATAAAATTGTTGCTGTTCAACACTACTGTCTTAGCAATATAATTACCACATCAGGGAAAAATATATCTCCTAGAAAAAGCAACCCAACCAAGTTTACACCATGTCACACTAAACTCTGGCCACTCTGAATACCTAAAAGACATTAATAGACTTTTATATTACATTGGACAGATCAAGTGGCCTTAAGTTGGCACTGGATATGGCAAGAAAGACATAACCATGAGATCAAAGGATGTAAAAAGGAGCATTCACTGACAGTTCACTGTCATAAAATCTTAGCACACCTAACAGACCATTTGAATATCTTCTTTTCCAGTGACCTAGTCACATGAACGGTTTGTTTCTGTTCTAATCAATTTGATTTTCTAAATGTAAACAATCTTCAATAAAATCATAGGTGTTTTAGAGTAAAAGTAAGTAGTCATACCTATTTAGGTTAAGTAAAATTAATTCTGCTCAGTGTATGATATCCAGTGAAATTATACTCACTTCTGATAAGATATTAATTTCCCTTTCTAGAATTAACAGATCCATAATCCAAAATTCTACCCAACAAGCAAGCATAATACACATACAGCCTTCATGCCCAGAAAACGTCATACCCATGCAGTCAACCAAATTCAACCTAAATGTTCCTATTATTCCCCTACCTGAGTGCCTGCCTTTTACTTGTCACACATTTACTGTGTCTGAGTAATCAGTTTAAAGTGATTTCATGAGTTATCAATTCAAGTACAGTTATGCATATTTACCAGCTTTCAAATATGATGTATAAATGATAATTATAACCATTCTAAATGATTCATCCTCCCAGTGCTTCAGATTAAGTGAGTTAACCTTAAATGCAAGCAGATTTCAAGATGAACAATTTACTTAGATAAAGGAAAACAGAAAGTATAATTAATCATTTGCCTATCCTTAAGTCTTAGTTTACAAAACCATGGTGCAACTTTATTGAGCTAAAAATTGAAGGGTGACAAGGTTAATACATAGCTTTAGACCTCATGGTTTCATTAGCAAACACATTACAGACTGCAAAGCTGAACTGACAGTAATACTAGGTCCAAACAAAGTAAATAATTACTGGCTTGGTAAATGAGGAAGCACTTGCAGAGTTTGTTTACATTTGGTTTTTTGGAAAATTCATGTTGGCAACAAGTCAAGTATAGTTTGACTAGTAACTGTGACAACTGCTCACAGATGCAGCTGGAAGAACAACAAAAGAATGAATTTGTGGTTCTTTTATCCCCTGCATTTTTCCCTTTTGTTGTCTTTTTTTCTTGTGCTGTTTCTGTTACCCTTCTCCTTTTCTCCTCCTCCCACTATTTTTTTTTTCTTTTCTTCACCATTTTGGATCAGTAATAAACTTGTAGTGACAAAAATAAGTGATTTTCATGGATCTTGGAATACATAAAAATCTCATGCTGCATTTTGGTTTTTGTCCATAAAAAACATACTTAAATACAATAAAAAACATAAAAAAGTACACGGCTGCATTCAAAATGCACTCATAAAAACATTGCTCCCTGAAAAAAAATCTGAGTCCCTTAAAATCATGTTGGCCTGTACTGGAATTTAAAGAGAAATGTATCACTTCCATGCTGGTTCACTGTTAACAAACTTTTTTCAGATGCCAAGTGTACAGAATTGTGACTGGCCTCAATTCCTACAGTGCAATTCATTGATTGGCTACATAGAACAAGTGGAACATACTGCTTGTTATTCAATAATAAAAGTTTTGCCATGAAACTGGAAAATAATTCAACAACTTGTAGTAGATCTAGAAGAATTATGCAATTGCAGATCCATTTCGAATTTTTTATACAAAATGCAATTACTCAGATGCAACTTCTTAACATGCAATACTATCAGAGGATTAAGAATCAATAAAAGTCAAGCACTAATAGGGAAATATCATGTGGAAGCAAATAATTACATAACATAGTAAACTAATTATACCCCCAAAAAGACCAATAATGTAAACTCAAGTTCACAAGCAGAAAACAGTGGTAATTGTTAGCATTCACTTTCAATCAAAGTGAGCTGAAAGTCAGTTCTTGTAGATTAAATTCTTTCATTAAGTGCATTTCAAATAGAAAAATTAAGATTCTTAATTTTATAAAGGGAAACAAATTTTATAAACCAGTGATAAAACACTGAAGTCTTTTGAGCTAAGCACACAGAGCATAAACGAAAACTTTAGTGACCACTTATTTTCCAACTAAAAAACAATTTATTATTTACAGTATGCTAATCATACTACATTTTTAGTAAGCTGAAAATGATAGAAATGCTTAATTAAATTACATTTACGGATTTCACACAGCAGTTATAAAAGAATATAATAGTTTTCAGTACTCGTTATACTTCACAGAATCACACAATCACAGAATGGCCGGGGTTGGAAGGGACCTCAAGGATCATGAATCTTCAACCCCCTCTGCCACATTCAGGGCCACCACCCCATTTAATATTAGACCAGGTTGCCCAGGTCCCCACCCAATCTGGCCTTGAACACCTCTAGGAATGGGGCATCCACAACCTCTCTGGGTAGTTGTCTTAGGAAAACAATGAGTGATCTCAAGAGCGACAGGGCTGGAGATATACTAGACAAATGCACTCCTTCAAAACTATGGGTAAATGACAAGGTTTTCTTGGCTTGTCGACATTCACTCTTCAAGGACCAGAAAAGTCCATGTGTACAGCTTTCCAGGCTACAGATGCATTGACATTTCATACTGCATAAGAAACTGCCCTGAGACCAAGGTTGGGGATTATTTTTCTTAAGCTGTTCCATAATTCTGTATGCAGGACAGAGCATATAGGAACAGAGACAAAATATCTGTGGAATGGTGCAAGTTATGAGCATTGTCAGCTGAAATAAATGAAGCTATTCAGTAAAATTGAGTATTTCTAATTGATAACATTATTACTTAGTTTTCCACTAAAATGTTGGAAGACAGTGAGAGAAAAAAAAGGTTAGAGAGCTAAAGTTCTTCACAGGTACCAAAAAAAGGTATATTTGTGAATAACCATTTAACCAGGGAAAAATCCAGAAGAAAAAAACAATGAAAAAATGGCCCTGTTGGAAAATACTTCCAGATTGTGTATGAACAGAGTGCAATATTGATCAAGGTATACTCCGATCAATATATAGATAGTTCAATGCTTTAAACACAATGGCTTTGAAGCCCTAAAGGCCACACTGTTCCACTGAGTAAAAAGGTTACGTATCTATACTCTAACAACTGTGGTGATTGCGATGCAGTCCAATTATTATCAAGAGTCTGAATGCTAAAAATGCTGAATATCAGGAAGGCAAATGACACTGTCAAAATGGTGTCATTTGAAGATCATTTAATGTATGTAATGTAGTTTCAACAATATTGCATTTATCACCTCAATATTGGTAAGTGTCCACTAAATTTATCTCTGCTAGTGTTACCACACAGTAATAAACATTAGTCAACTGCAGGGAAGTTTCAATTTCTTTGCTTAGAAATATCATTAGACTTAGTGTATTTTATAATAAATGTTCATTTTATTCCTTACCTTTTGTCCAAAGGCTGCCATAGAATCATAGAATTTCTAAGGTTGGAAAAGACCTTCAAGATCATCAAGTCCAACAACAACCTAACCATACTACTCTAACTCTAAATCATGTCCCTGAGCACTACATCCAAACAGTTTAACAGTTTTTAAACACGTTCAGGGATGGTGACTCAGCCACCTTCTTCTGGAGCCTATTCCAGTTCTATTTTACTTGGACTACAGAAAATTTACCATATTTTTATGTGGAAATCTACTGAGAAGAAACTATTTGGGAATGAATCTCTAAAGAACTTCCAGAGCTCACAGAATTCTGCTGATGACCAGTGATGATTTGTGCACAGAATACATGACTATTACTCTGTGCATGATAGCTCCACTGGCTCTACTTTCTCTCTTTTCAAGAGTAGGAAACTGGCTTGAAATAGCACCTTCTAATCTGCACAGTTCTTCAAACCATATCTGCCATGAGCTTATTTATCTTTGATTCTCTGAAACTATCTCACAAGTTTTGAAGTGTGTACATTCATGAAGCCACTATCAATACCAGTTCATGAATGTGCAGCTACCCTCTTCTGTGCAGATCAAAACCTACTTGATCTGTCTTTACTTCCTGCTATTTCTTGATTAAAACAGAAGAATTGTTTTCCAAACTCAGATAATCATCATCTACACTAATAGAGGCCTACATTAATAGTATGTCCCAAGACCATTTTATATTTTCACAGATCTAAAGGTGTCTCCCATTGTTTGATAATAAAAAGGCGGCTTTGTAATTTATACTTTTAACACTGATTTTATTGCCAAGAAAGTGAAAAATAAAATGTTTTGGTAGAAACAAAAGCTGTAGAGCTTTAACTGAATTACAGATAATTCTGAACTGAGAGAAGGGCAGTGAAAGTGAAGGCTTTCCACGGGGGAAAAAAAAAAAAGAAAAAAAAAAGCATTTTATCCTTATGTTCTGTCTTGAGGTTCTCACAAACATTTCAAAAAGCAAGTAAGTGCCTATACTGCTTACTATGTCTTGATGAGATTTTAGCAGAGTTTGAGATGAATTCATTGAAAGATGAACAGAAAACAAAACTTAAAATTTAGCTTGATTCATCTCTATGACATGATCAAATCTTTGCAGATTCATACTACCAAGCAGCATTTTGAAGCCTACTGTGAATTTTTGGTTTTCCATATATATACTTAAGTAAATAATTTCTCTTTCAAATATGTCAACAAAGTCCAAAACATAAAAACAAGTTTATAACAAATGGACTAGAATCAAATAACTATCATACAGAAAAATATAGATGAAAACCACTCAGATTTATTGTTATTGAGAAGCACTTTTTACTATGACTCTTGCAAGGGAACACTGAGTATATTTGAGACAAGGTTTTCACTGATTTTCTGAATACAATAAACTGCCTAGTCCAAACTGGGAAAGTGTGAAATAATAAACAAGTCAGCCAGCCAGCCCTCAAACTTCATCATCTCCCAGTGGCTTGAAGTAATTTTTTGAACACATTGCTCCATCTCATAAAATCTGGCCATAATAGACTACTTTGGGGAATCAGGAAATAATAAAATTCCTGTCATAGTTGACTCTGTCTACATTATGCCACTGCCGAGCCTGATATAGCTACAGGGCAGAGATACCATGTCAACTGCACTTCCTCAAACAAAAGGAGCCAGGCACTGAACACCCATGGCCTTAGCCTTCGGAAAGCTAGAGTCAAGTAGATTTTGACTGCTTCTTGTTTGTCTTACTAGAACAGAAAACAGCAAGTGAATCAGTCTAAGACACTTCAGCTAATAGCCAATAGTGAGGACTAATGCTGGGCACAGATGTAGAGCAATTAAAGAGTGGACATAAGATGCTTATCACTGAATTCCTACAAAACTGTTGGCTTAAAATTGTTCAAATTTGAAGAGGTAACTTTGTCATCATGAGTTTTAAGTGTTATTGAGTGTTCTCTTTATTTCTACAGGCAACACAAAAGACAGTGAAGGTAAATCAGGAAAAAAGAAAATAATATTGTATCTCATTTCAAGATAAATTTTTTGCTGTAATATCTTATTATGATATTTGATACTCTGGGAAAGTTCCAAACATAGTTCAACATGAAGAAATTAAGAAATACAAATCAGAGAATAGGTTTTATTTCTTCAGTTGTTTCTTTATGTACTCCTTGACAGAACAGGGAATTTTGATGGTTCTGCTAGCTCCAGGTATGTATGCCTAGCTGAACTCCCAGAAAATGAAAATGCTTCTTCTCAATTTAAAAATAAAATAAAATAAACTCATAAATCAACACTGACCAAAAAGAATGAGTTTGAGAAGGATACCTACAGCAAAATATACAGCATGAGATAGGCTAATAGTAAATATACATAGTTGGCAGTATGTGGGTGCAACAGTGTTAATTCACTAAAAATATCTTTACAGAATAGATACAAATGATGTCTTCATCTCCAATAAAGTAAAGTAGGTTTTCACAGAATCACAGAATCATTGGGGTTGGAAGGGACTTCTGGAGATCATCTAGTCCACCATGCTTTAGAACTCTGGCAAATATATAGCAGGTGGAAAAGAGAATCCCCTCTTTTAATAAAATAAAAATAAAAATGTAGAAAATGATAACAATACTCCTCTTGGATATGGAAAAAAAAAACACCTCAGCTACTCTTTCTCCTATCTCAAAGTTCTCTCATGATTTTCTCTTTCAAATTTCTTATTTTATAAGCTCCTCCTGATTTCTCAAAGCAGCAACATAGTATTCTATTTAATGATTTATGTTTTTAATAGGGAGGAGTTTCTGTGCGTACTTTATTTTTTAAAGAAAACGTCTGCATAAGTCCATGCTTACTTAATTGTGCTAGGGACATCAATGGAGAAGTTTGTTTCTTCAGATCCATGTTTGAGCTCCTCAAAAACAACACAGAAATTATTATTTCAGCTGTACCATACCTTCTTTGTTCTTTGCAGTGCCCTCTGGGTTGCTTAGAGACATAGCAGAACCCTGCTCTGCTACTCTTCCCTCACTCTCTGGATGGACCAAAATATAGATATCTAAACAAAATGCATTTTGACTTCCTAATGAAAAAAATTATCTACTAGAAATGATGTTATAACACTGGTGGATGACGAATAACTAATGAATACACGAAATAGGCTCCTGTTTATACAAGCATGTAATTATACCCAGAAGAATCAACATAAATACAGCAAAGCTAGCAAGCCATAAAGAAAAATATATTGGTCATAAAAATAAAAGAATGCATTACATTTTAGCTTTGAAAAAGATACTTTATTGTTAATTGAACTTTAATTATGAAAGTTAATTCTTCTATTCTCAAACCAACCCACATCTATAGTATTCTATAATACTAAAAACTGTTAAGCACTTGAGCTTTTAATTACTCTCACACACAGGCACCAGATGCTTCACTCCTCAGGTCATTTCAGATTTCATAGTAAGAATGATGAAGAGAAAATATTCAGTGTCTAAAAGACAGGCATGAGTGTCAGACCATTCACTTTTCTTTTCTTGGGTCTGAATGTAATCTCATTTGTGACCTTAAGAAATTCATTTGACTTCTGAGTAACTGATGAAATGAAGAGATGGCTGCAAGTGGAAGTTTCTTCCCTCTTGGAGTTCTGGTCCTTAGAGATTCATTTTCATCTCAAACAAGCAAAAATTGCTTTATCAGAAATATTACAGTTTGAAATCTCTAAGTCATCTAGTTTAGGTGACACTGAATAAATTGAGAGTCGATAAAACAAAACATGAATTTGAATTTAAAAGTAATGAAAAGGTTAAAGAATACTAAAATGATTTCTATTAAAACATTTTTCCCAGATATGTGATCAAAATCTTTACATTCCCTTGGTGTTGTTTGTTTTTTTTTTTTTAATTTGATCTATGAACTGAAGATGTTCCATTCTACTTATATGAGATGACAGACCTCAGTTATGCATTATTTCTATCTTATATTTCAGTTTTAATATGACAAGTAACACATACTTTTTTACACAGCATTGATAGCTTCAAATTGTTTCTACAGGTTATGGTATATCACGTATTTTACATATTTCTATGTAGATCTGATTTTCACGGTCTTGTCACTCACATTTAAATAGTTTGAAATATGTATTTTTAATGTTTACATTACCCTTGCATTCCTCTTGGTTCCATAAATGGACATACTACAACTAGCCATTTGTCTAGCAAAAATATTAGGAGACAAACTGTACAGCAAGAACTAAAACATATTTGACTGCTATCAGTTTGTTCATATAAAGGCAAGATTTTTAATACCTATTTACAGGCATTCACCTAGGTTATCACATTTTTTCCTAAATCAGATTTCTCTTGGCTCCATAAATGACGAAAGTCAAGAATTACAAATAATGCAATTTTTAGGGACATTACTATAATTTTTTTAGGAATGTTATCAACATTCTCAACATGACAAACAGAAGTTTCTTAATTAATTTCTCTCACCCATACTAACATGTCTTTCCAATGGAAAAAACAATACTTTTGCCAAATAAATGTAAACAAAACCATGTCACAACACTATAGACCATTAGTTATTTTGGGACTTATAACTATGCTAGCAAAATAATACTGTGTAATAATAACACACCTGAGCTATATTTATGCACGGTTACAGTCCATTTCTAAAGAAAAGAACAAATCATAGACTCCTGTTTGTTAATATGTTCAGCTATCAACCTTCAGCTATTCAGGACCAAAGTATTCTGCAGGCACAAACTTTCATTTTATAGAACAGCGCACACTGCTCTATAAATTCTATTTATTCTATTTATTTCATTCTTAAAATACAGCAGTAACAATCTAGCAGTATTCTAATCTGCTTACTCGCCTACACATGCAGAGGGTTTATTTAACATTTATCATCAAGCTGACCTGCATCATAATGACATGTCGTATTGCAGGAAATGAAATAACCTTATTCCCTGGGTTTTTTGTGTGTGAAAACAGAAATTTATGCTCAAAGATTGTACTTTTCTCTACTTGTTAGATGTAAATATGTCAGAGATATACTAAAATGGCATTCAATATAAACTTCTTTTTTTTAAAACAAAGTTGTCATTCTACTCCTACTGAATTGCTCATAAATTCAAGTTTGAATAAAGAGATCAGATTACATTAAATGCATTTTGGTATGTATAACTTTCCACAATGAATTAAAACTAGCTGATCATGTCTCAAGTGCATTTCATTTTCTGTTGATTCGTGTACTGCAATATAATCTTCAAAATTCCCTTATGCCAACAAGCTCACTCAGACATGCTGAGCACAGGAGCAGATTAAAGTGGCTATGAGCCTGAAAACTGTATCAAGACATCAGATAACACAGTAGAGGTGTAATGAAAGTGTAAACAAAGCCTGCAAAAGTAGAAATTGCCGCTCATATAATCTATTGCTGAATTCAATTGAGAATTTTGCTGCAAGAAGGCTGTATATTAATACAGAACAAAATGGTAAGGTTACTGTATTGAGATTTTTTCATTCCCTTCCATTCTAGAATTTTCTCTTCAGGAGTTAGCACTGAATAAAGAACACACTCCTGTTTTCTGGAAATAATGTTTATACCGAAGTCAAGTTTAAAGCTGAGATATAAAGGCAGGATTAAGAAAGCATTGCATCTCTTTTTCTTGCAGGCTTATTTTTTTAAGTTACTTTCAGAAATAACCTCCCAGATTTTCCTTGTATATTAGCTTTTTGTTTCTGTGTCATGAAATCCAATCTTTTAAAGGCTTTTTAAACCTGGGGAAAAAAAAAAAAAAAAAAAAAAGTGTTATAACTGATCTAGTAGCTTCTCTTGTTTCAGTGCTCGCTATAGTTATGGATGAATGCTTCCAACAGAAGTTAAAAGAGATAATGAGTCCTTAATGACAAAATCAGAGCCTTGTGTGCTTTGTGAAGCCTAACATAAGCTTAAACTTTCATTTAGCAAGGAGAGCTTACACAGTATCTTATTTTTTCCATGACAAAAATATCCACAGAAGTGTTTTCTTGCACAGCTATTTTCCAAGATGAAATCAGCAAAAGTCAAAACTATTAAATGGCACAAATCAGATGGGAGTTGGGTGACAAGAAAAAAAGAAAGACAACACTGATGAACATAAAATGGTGTTGGTATCCTGGTATCTTTATCTATGGGTCTTTAGTTGTCATCCTTGTGATTTCCCTATAGATCTCTCTTCCCTAGAAATATGAAAGTATTACACTCATCCAACACTCCAGCACAGCAATACTTGTAGTAAAGATGCCTTTTTGGCATACATAGCAAAGGATACGTTTAAGGAAAGGGATGCTAATTTGAGCATTGAGTGTAAACTGTGATAAAATGTGTGCATCTTAGTCTTCTATTTGTGTGGGTACGTTGATTTTGAACTACTGCTTTTTCATGTTTTTACAATGCACTGTACGTGATTTACAAGTAGAATATTATTAATCCAGAAAAAAAAAAAAAACAATAGTGAACAACTGATCATCATTCGCATTAAATGTGGCATCTGGGAAAACCTGATAACCGTACATTTGACCAATTTCATGCCACTGTATTTTCACATTGCTATAGTAATTTGTTGAATCAAATTCCACCACAAAAAGCACAAAAGAAAGAGCTATTTGTGCAATCTACCTCAGTGTCAGCCCTTTAATTAGCTTCATACAGAATACCAAGCAGAAGATTAGCAATGGCAAACAGATTGACTGCAATTTTAGTCACAACCTGCTAGATAAACATCTTGCATTCAGTGGCTAATCCAGACTTCTCTCTTCTCTGCTAGACCACAAGCCTTTCATCATAAACCTCATTTGTTTTACACTGGCATTAAGAGGTAGCCCTTATCGAAAACATCTACAAATTTTTCATTGGTAGCTTGCGTTTTAGATGCTGGAGTAATGTGACAGCATATTGTGATTCAGCTATAGATGATTATTAACTGGGAAATAAGTAAAAATATAACAGAGACACCCTAAGAATGAGGCAGTTCAATATTAACTAAGTTTACTGTATACAAAATATTGACTGTTTTAAAGGGAAATCTGCTGCTCTTTTGACTAATTCCTGTTCCCCATAGCACAAATATACATACCTACAGACAGCTACCATGCTGACCATCCTTTCAGAACATCCATTTTTAGTAATATCTGAGCCTTTTAAATACAGGAAGAAATATGCTGTTTCCACGTTGTCAGTGCGCCATGGGGGGCTGGTACTGGCGGGGGCATTTATGGGGGGCAGCAGGGTGGGCAGTAGGAGTGGTGCAGCCCCAGACTCCAGCACCTGGTACCTCCATAGGCTAACAGAACAGCATTTCCACTGGAACTGTCACTTAATTAGCTCTGGGAAATAGTCATTTATTCAGTCACAGTAATAAATTATCCTTCCTCTATAAAACTTTTGTTTTTCTTCTGTATTTCAGATGCAATTCAGAAGGTAGAATAAAACACGACCATTTTAAATTTACTAATTAAAAACTATGAATGAATATCACATCTCTTCTGGAATGGGTATGTTACAATAAGAAAAACAGATACAAGCTGCTGAATAGATGAAATCTGAAGTAACCTCATGGGACTAGCAGAGAATCAAATTACCATGTTCAGACCCAGAGCTACGTTAAGGTATGGAAGAGGGAAGCCAATAGATAAGAAATCAATGAATGAAAAACAGCACTTTGTTTCACTTAACACTTGTAGACTTTAAGATCAGCCACTAAAAATTTTTGGCCTTTCACAATTCGCAAAAAAAGAAAACATTTCCATTTATCTGATATGCTTATAAAAGAGAGCTTGTGTTCTCACTCACTTACAGTATAGTTAAACACTCAGCTAATTTCAACCATATTGCAAGTCCAAAGAACTTCCATTAATAAAAGAGCTATTTAAAATTAGATTTAATCTTGCTAGAAGTGTGTCCTGTAAGCTGTGAAGACATGTAAGAATGTGGCAAAACAAAGTGATTCACAAAACTATGTCAGAAATTTAACACTTTTTCTTAGGTTAAAAAGTGTTTAAAGTGCTGTTACTAACAATAGCTTCTGATTATTTCACAGAAATGTAACAGGAAGCTATACTTTCTATTTAAAACATACATATTTAGTTCTTCAAGTACAATTTTGTAAAATATATGTGACAGGATTAGTTTTCTATTTAAAACATACATATTTAGTTCTTCAAGTACAATTTTGTAAAATATAGTGACAGGATTATTTTAAGGGGAAAAGTAACAGGAACAGTCAATGAAATAAACAATCACTGTACATTTCGATTAGCTTTTCATTAAGAGAACAGAATGCAGCCCTGATTATTACATTTGAATCCTTCAAATTCAACAGCCCCGCTCCAAATTAAATTCAGTTGATGATAGCTTTTTTTTAAATCAGTTAGTTACCTTTACACTTCAAATCAAATGCATGAATACTTCTTACTAAATATTATGTAACTGTATAGAACCATACCATGCCTATATGAACTGCTGTAAACAAACTGCCTCTGAATTAACCTCAGAAATGAGATAAGCTGAACAGAATTCAAAAATTATGTTCCTTACTCTTCTTTTCCACATCATTCATGAATTTATATCTGTTTGTGCTACTCATATTTCAATCATTTTCAAATCAAGAATACTAAGATATATCTTTAGTTCCTTCTCTGTAGTTTTTCTATTACACAATTCCTGATATGGGCTATTCAATTAGTTGAATCTTCTTAGAGCAGTCTAACAGAATGCTGTCCGACACAGAAATGTGTAAGAAGCAAAGGTGTAGAACTGAATTTCTCCATGCAGAAGAATTTGCCCCCATTGACATTCATTGATGCTTGCTGAACACTGATGGAAACCAATCAGTGGATGTGAGCACACTTAAGCAGTGGGTGGTGTATTTCAGTGGTGGCAATAGCAACATGAAAGAGGAGCCATGTTTTGCATGGACACACACAGCTGTCACTCTATGAAATGAAGAGAGTCTTGATCAGCTCTAATCTGTGAATCACATGAATCAGAGGATTATGAACAGCAAACTGAGCATGGTTGAAAAATGCACGACGATACTGAACCACATTCTTCCTAAAGACAAAGAATGCCAGTTTCTTCAGATTGTATGTGGATCCATAACTTGGGCTTTCCCAGAAGATCAAAGGCTCTACTCTCCTAATATTCTCCTTATTGTGGAAACTTCACACGGGCATGATATTTATGCAGTTGATTCCTATGGAAACCACTTGAAAATATAAATTCAGTACCATCAGAGAGAGAATACAAGACCACTTGCTTACCAAGTGAGTAATTTAAAACCATGCACTTTTGGGGAAGGTCAAAACTATACGGACAGCAGGGTGGCGAGGACAATAGCCTTCTACATTTTAAGCCAAATTAAGATACTAATTTTCCTAAACAAGGATCACCGCAAAACTTTTACTTTTCTCAGCTGATATTCTGAATATATCTAGGAATCCAGCCAACTTCCAGACTAAAAATATCTCAAAATTTAAGTTCTTTTTGGAAATACAATAATCTGTATCTACAGAGCTGAGTTGGATCTTAAATACACATTCCAGTTTTGGCTGCATTTGTTCATGATGAATCATTTAATACATAGATAGCTATGCTGGTGTACAAATTGCTAAAGGACTGCATTTGTGACCACTTTGGTTTCCATATTCATTATTCTTACAACAGATTGAAGCATTAGACAATTGAAATTATTGTTAAGAATAGAAAAAAATTCACACTACTATGGTAAATATGTTGAAGGAGTCTACATATTATTCCACTCCGCATATTGGTTAAATACCCACCCTTGTGGTGGCTGATAATTCTTAGAGGAAAATTTTCAGTGGACTTGACTGTGCTGTCAGCCCTAACCTGGATAAATCACTTTCAAAGAAGATTAAACTAATTATATATCACTACATAACATGTAGTTAAATCAGCCAGTTTGGAAAAGAACAATAAATGGAATTCTATATAACCCACATAATAAATAAAATCAGCATTATCCACAGTAATCATGCAATTTGATCACAGTAGGATGGTGGTAATAATTTTCCCAAAAGGCAAATCATTCAACAACTTCTCTTTCATGATGTCTGCATTCTATGTCCATAATTACAATTTTTACTACTACCTAAGAATTTTCACACTTTGTGTGAAAAAAAATCTCATGTTTTACAGTATTTCTTCTGCAAATCATTTAGAAGAAATACAGATATGAGACCAGAAATAACATCTCTCAATGACACGTGTTTGTTGTTTTTTTTTTTTTCCTGTTCATGGAGGTAATCTTTTTCTCCATTATTGATTTTTTATTTTTTATTTTTTTAAATAAAGTAGATGGTATCTGCACTACTCCAAGAAAATTTTGTCACCCACTCTCCAGTTCAGACTGTTCCCCATACTGGCATTTTGAATTTGTGATTATTTCTGCTTTAGGATAATTTATAATAGACTGAATGAAGTTTTAATTCAAGACTTAGCATGTTTATTGCTTTTATCTAGATGCTTTCAGTAAGAGTTCAGATTGTGCTTTAAGAGATTGACATTTGAACTGAAAATGTTTGACTTTTTTTTTTTATGTTACATACTTATGTGACCTGCTTATCTAGAACTCTTTGTATAATTATTAGCACGTCAGAAATTCTTTCCTTCTGGGTTCACATTTCTCCATGTGTAGCAGCTGTAAACCACAAGTGAAGTTTCTAATGTTAGACAAGGTGTAGCCATTAGTTCCGCTAAAAAGCTCTAAACACCAGCGCTCATTGATTTCTAGTTTCATATATCTTTAATGAGGAGATTAAATACTTGTTTAGGAAGCAGAGCCTGGCTTAAGTGGTGTTTGCTCATTCAGCGCATACAGCCAAAGACCTCCCTAATATTTCCCCTTGGTAATAGAAGTGGAAAAAAAAATCCTTTATTGCCCCAAATATTGGTTCTGCAGCATGGGATATTTTATTATGGAAAAAAAAATCATTACAGATGAAATGCTGAAGAAATAAAAAAAAAAAAAAAGAAGCTCTTTCTAACAGATAATAGACTTTCTTATCCTGTTCTCTTAATTCTTTATGAACACCCAAGTGTATATTAGATTCCCATTTCAACTAAATGCACTCCCCTAATATGAAAAAAATCTAAGTTTCCTTTTCTGTTCACATACTAAAAAGTGTAGGTGAATTAAGTTTACTGTAGTCAAATGTAATTGAAATTTGGGGACTCATATACTGATTATCACTGAGAATTTAGCCGTAAGAGAATACTACAGCAGCAAATACTACTGGAATGAGTGTCAAATGGCAAGACTTGAAGAAGTAAGAAATCTCACTCTGCATGTAAAAAGCAAAGGCAACAGCCTGAACATACCATAATGCATGGAAAAAAGAGGAAGCACAGGCCTCATGATTGATTTCTCCAGGGTAACAAAAAGCTTTGATGGGACATATTCTGATAGTGAGATGGAAAATCTGATGTTAGAGAGGAAACAGGTGTGGGGAGTACATGTACTTCCCTTTCTGGTTGAATTACCTTCCCTACACTACAATTGCAAAGAAACAGAATAAAGTATACAATGGAAACAATATATTGATTTGGGTAGGTAGTCCAAAGAGTTTGCAGAAGCCCTGGGCTTTGAAAGGAATCTTGATACTGCTGCAGATTTCCAGAAATCACCTGAAAATTGATCTGTCTACTACTTCTTCTGTGATAAGATGAAGTTACTGTATTTCCAATTTCCATAGAAGTATATAAAAATCTGTACAAAAAAAAAAAAAAGAAACCAAAACCAGAACTGCTTAAAAACTGACTTTTTGTCATTAAGCTTAATTTTATAGAAAGAAATCCATAGAAAAAAATCCCCCCCCAAAATTTGAAACATTAATATACTATAATCCTAGTATTCTTATCGGTATCAGTTGCTCTATATCATAACCATTTTCAAATAGGAACAAGAGGTAGAAAACTGATAGGGGAGGAGATGAATCCTGGAAATCAGCATGCCACTAAATTGATACAATGTAAACACCATATAGTATTGGAAAACCACTGCTGGGGGTAAATGAAATGAATTCACTGGGGCATCTAATCCTATTTCTGGAACACTTAAACTGTTTAAATGCACTGGAAAGCAAACAAACTTCAAAGTGATCATTATACCCCTGACACTAGTACTTGCGTGGCTGAAATCTTTATGAGATTAACCTCCTACAGGGAAAGGAGTTGAACACGGTCAAAACCACTTTGGACTTGTCAGGAAGAAACCAGTCTGAAAGCTCCATTTTAGTCAAAAATTAAGCTAGATGCTCAGCATTAAAAGGAGTTCAACATCTTGAGTGGAACTCACTAATAAACCAACACTGAGAGTCACAGACACAAAGTCAGTTAGTTCTATGTCCAAATTTTATTCCTTATTTAATCTGTAAATTTCAATTTCATATCAACAATTTCTTTCTAAGAAAGAAAACTGTGCGACTTAATAGCAGTTCAGACAAAACTCACTTAGGAGTTATCTCCAGCACGGTTCATCTCTTTCTCTGACAGAAAAATTCAAAAATACACAGTCATCCCAGTTGAGAAGAAACCATAAAACACTTTAAAATATTTCCACAACATTGCAGTTGCAATTCTAACAACACTTCCACCAAAGGCATAATTTAACTAAAATATTGAGTGCATGGAAGGAATGTTTGAAGCTTATGTATATATGCACAAACATACTCTAAAACTCTATAAAGACTGTGAATAAAAGATTTGTTGGCACCTTACTACACAACTACAAACTAGTTTACGTTGCAGATCTTGCCTAACATGTTTTCCATCCTCTTAACTACTCTAGAGAGATGTTTCTTTCCTTTTGAAGAGAGTGCTTATTTTGATTTGTAGTCTGAAATCTTATTAATATTTTTTATTCTAGTCAAAAGTTCTATGCAATGAAGTGCTGTAGTGGAACATTAGCCTATAAGAGTTTGTTACACTGTAGGAGATTTTTCAATGAATATGGCAAACGATATAAAACAAAGCACACATTCCTCAGCAGTAAATACCTTGGTGACCATTTCTCTTTTCTGCTGTTTTCTGTTCAATTGTTCTCTGGCAATACTTAGTACAGCATCTTTTCTTTAAATGTAACTTCCACAGTGTGACAATCAGTTGAGAGCTGTGTGGGAAGAATTTAACTACTAAGGCACTCTTACTGTAGGTATGTTTGATTCATAGAAAGACAAAAATGACAGATTGTCAGTGATGTGGACTGAATGTAAAAACAGAAGTATCTTTTTAAATATTTGAATTTAACTTGACTCAAACAATGGACAAATAGTTATATACTTGTTCTTTTTTCCTTTCCTGTTGTACTGATTGCTTGAAGTTTGGAATCCTTATCCCACGTTCATTGAATCAATGAAAGATTTATGTGTATTTTATCAGGACTTGAGGATACTGCTGTTATCAAGGATACTCACTGGACTGAGACGCTCAGTTGCCTCACTGGGTTGCAGCTGCTGCTGCAGGCAGTCCCCAGTCCAGCCCTCACTGCTTGGCTCCATAGGGTGTTTGACTGCCCCTGGCCTTTCAGTGCCTCACACAGCTTTGAAGAGCTCTGGAGCTCCAGGGGGCTTCTCCCCTCCCTAAAACTCTTGTTGTCAATGGAAATCCAAAGTTTCTTAGGCTGCCCCTGGCCCTAATTATTTCAAGGCATAAATGCTTGTGTAGACAAAATGTATGGTGTGACCTCAGTAAAACTATTTTAAAGCGAGAACTCCATCCCTGCAGCTTCTATTTTATATAACTCTATACAGTTACATAAGCACCTGTGTACACACTACTGCTTGCACACACTACTACTATAGATCCTTAGTAATCATAAGGTTGAAGCTTGTCTGAGGGCCATCAAAAGAGGACAGAAAAGCAATTCTTCTAAACCATACGATTCTGCAATTAGTGTGCATTATTAAAGGTCCCAGTGTATGCTATGGTGTAATACTTCTTGCTGTATAAAAAAAATCTTGTTAGGTCATTTCCCTTAACAAGCAACACTTATTTAAAATACCCTTTAAATACACATGAAGTTTCAGTACAAGCATTCATTTCACTAGACTTGTTTTTCTGTATGAAGAGGAAATATATTCTTTTAACAAGTTTGCTCCTCTGTAGCCTACTTGTTTAAGAGTTGTCCCATGGCATTCATTTAGCTACAATGCTTCATCATAAAAACACATGAAAATGGAGACTCTTACTTACAGTGAGGCCCAGGAGAGTGAAAACAAAACACAAGAGAGCTACCACTAAGAACACTTCTTATCATCATGGCACAAATAAACATTAAAGGTTGGCATCTCTTGGCAGAATTTGAAAATTAGAAGATGATTGATCAGAAGCATTCTGTGCTGTTTACAAATTCATTTTCTTAATATTCTCTGCATGCCCCATTTGAATTGTGCTTCATTTGTTTATAATGATTAAGTTGACTAGTGGGAATGAGTGACTGCCACAGAAACCTAATGAATGAAATTAAGATGATCAGTTCTTCTAAATCTTATCTAGTTATTTTTTCTTGGAAAAAAATTGAAATGCTTAGGACAACATTTTCTCCTTCTAATACAGTGTCTTCAGTGAATATTTTATCGCTTTAATCAATTTAGTCTATAGATAAAACCAAGTACTGATTTGTTAGTTTTCTGGGTTTTTGTGTTTGTTTTTTAAACTACAAACAATCTTAGATTGCTATAAAGATGGATTATTTTGTGGCACATTTTGTAGCGTAACTTGTTTAGGAAAAAGTCTAAATTGATATAATCAGTTTTAAAGTGATCTGGCTGAAGTGGCTATTTGCCAAAGGTTAACCTCAGTCTAGATAGGACAATCTCTCCCAGATCACTCTAGCATAAATTAGGAGAGATTTTTCCCTTTGAAAGAAAGAGTGCAGGAGCTTAAATTTTAAATCATCTCGTAGAATAACCTGTCTCAGACTACTGACTGGAGACTGAGTCAAGGGAGACTAGTGACAGTATACTTACTTGTGTTAGCATGATCATTTTAGCCCACTTGAATATTGCCTCCTTTTCCTGACTCCAAAAACATGATAAATAAAACCTCCATCTTTGTGTAAATTAAAAAAAAAGAACTACACACACTTGTAGGTTTCACAGGATTGAGAACTTGGTGCTGACAACAAGCTTCACAGTTCAAAATTTAGCCTGCTCTGCCATGGTGTGAATGAGGCTGGTATGATAAAAGACACTCTGAACAATCTCACATTTCAACTGAAAAGTTTTCTTACATAACTTCAGCACTCTGAGTTCTCCCAAATTCCAATGTTATCTTCTTTAACAACCTTTTGAAATCAACAAACCCAAACCATTATTGACATAGTAGTACATAAATAATACTTCAAAGACTATTCCGAATTTTGGTATCGAGATTTGCATAAACTCATTCCCAGCACCTATAGGTGTAGGATATGCAGCTACGTTTCAAAACCTAGAAGGAATGATGGTAGAATGTAAGAAAGAAAAAAGCTGCAGTGAAAAAAAGAAATCTCTTCCCACATTTTCATCTTCACTGTCCTAAAATAAAAAGAAATATATAAAGAAAGGGGATAAAGGAAACAAAATCCTGAACTTTTTTGTAAACAACAAAAATGATAAAAATAATTTTTTGTTTAAAGAAAGAATTTATTTAAGGAACTCCATTGTTCTAAATCTGAATTATGAAAGAACACAATAAGATTGCATTTAAATATTATGATATGAAATCAAAACAGCTTTTTTTTTTTTTAAATTGGTATTATGTTTATTCTAGCATGGGTAGAGCAGAATTGGAAGCAGGCTTCAGTGCTGAGTGATCATTCAATGCACTGTCTTATTAGGAGCTCACTATCTAATTACAGAAAATTTTAATTGAAAAAAAATGTGTTGCAATCCAGATTTGCATCACTGGTTTGAAATAGTGGCTACCAAATGAGAGATGCTTTTTCTCTTTTGGCTGTCCACCACAGTTGTCTGAGATTCCTAAGGACTGTCTCAGATCAACATGAGGCTACAAACATCACTTTGTGGACAATTTTACATTTGAAAGCATTTCTTTGGAGCTGTTCGCCTTTGAAAGGGAGTGCTCAGGAGTGTTAAGTGGCTGAAGACTTGGCCTGCGAGCAAGTAATTCCAGCTTGACATGTGAGTCTGGGAGATGATACCATTGCACCCTGTGAAGACAGTATACAAGTTGGTGTCTCCCTCTCTCCTCTAACTGGCTGACTTAAATTTGCAAGGCCTGGAAGATGGGAACAAAGGAGTTCCTGCTGAGATCCCAAAGCCAGAAGCTGTCACTCCAAAAAGACCTGACTACTCCACCACTTCGGACTTATTTATAAGTTTGTACTATCATTGTTAAGCGTCCTCAACCGAACACCACCACCTCCGACGACTCATCACTACTACGTTCGGCATCCGACACCAAGACATCGCTGGATCTAGGACTGGTGAACTGGTTCGCTTTGCTATCTGCCTGTCTCTCCCCATTTTCTATCTTTTCTCTTTATCTTCTTTTATTCTTTTAATCTTTGAAGTAGCCGTTGCCTAAAATTCTCTTGCCTGTAACGCTCATTAATTGTAATTAGCCAATTTTACCTCCAAGTAGTTGTTGTTAGTTGTTAAGAAAGCTCTCAATAAATTAATGTGTATTATTCTTGAGTCTAGGATGACTCCATCTCGGTAGTGGCTCCTTGCTGACTAGGGGAAGTGCGGCTCGGCAGATAGAAAAAGGTTCACCTCCCCAAAGCCTACTGGGTGGGACGAGACAATAGTGCTCAAGTAGACTGCTCAAACACCCTATCAGGCAACCTAATAATTGGCTTCCACTATTGTCATGCTTCACACGGTTCAGAAGTCATCTGCTTTAATATGCCGCCGAGCTACTTGCAGGATTAGTGTGCGCGTTCTAAGGCTGCAGAGTCATTCCTAGAAGGTATGCCCCAAACTCAGGATATTATGGTAGGATCACAAGGCATTCACCAGATGAACAATACAGCTTGTCTGCTGTTCTGCTTCTACAGTAGCCACAGTAAGCTATTAATTTTGTAAAATGGCTTTTAAAGAATAACCTGTCAGACATCTCTTCCTCAAAATCTGCAATTATGTAGAATTTATTCTGTGAACTCATTCTGAAAACCTTCCTTTTTTTATGTTATCTACTGTGTATAGAAATTATGAATGCTAACAAATTATTAAATTTGACAGTTCCTTGTGAAAATGAGTTTCAGAGCCTTATTTTCAGAAAAAAAATCTTTTACAAAAAATTGCTACAGATTAAAGGATAAGAAAAAACTCAGAAAAGTAGTATTTTAAAGTTTTCAAGTCTTGTTAATAAGTGATGTTTGGCATAACTTTTCCAGTCTGTTCATTTCTGTACATCTTTCTGTATCCACAGAATATTTGTGTAATTTAACAAAAAAAATTGAAAAATTTCCAACATTTTCAGCTTTTAAGATGGTTGTTCTCTAGAAATGGGTATGCAGCATGAAGCTGTGACACAAATTTATTTAATGGAGTATTTCCATATCTAATTTTTATCAGTTTTTAGAACAGTTCTTTACACATTGCTTGCTTTTTAAAATTTTAGTGCACATAGAATGCTTCCAATCAACTAATCACAATATTCGGCATTAACTGCTAATTCACCAAGTACAGTACTTGTTCTACTTATCAGTATGCCTTGCATTTATGTTAATAGCATTTATGTTAATATCATAATCCTTGCCTACCATCAAATAGCCTTTTGAAGGACTTCTCGTGTAGTCCATTTTTTTCCTCATTTTGATCCATATAAACACTGAGTGTCAAATGAAAAATCTCCTGCTTCACTGACCAGTCCTTTCGTCCACTTAGTTCACACAATTCTAATGCTTAGTATATTTAAATAGTTCATTACTACTTTTAATACCATCTTTAACGACTAATAACTATTACACCAGTTACTCTTTTGATTAATTTATGCTGTGCAATTTTAGCGTAAGAAATTAAAATCTCCAAATAAACTCTTAATGCATCCTCTTTCAAGGAACAGTTTTTGTTTGCTTTTATCATACAACTCTGCTTGTTTATATTCTAACAAGTCAGGTCACTGTTCTAAAATATGGCATTTATTATTTTTTTCTATTTTTCCAGATATGAAAAAAAGGTTTCAAAAAAGTATTAAACTCTATTCTCCTGAACGATTTTTTTCTCAGTTTCAGAGGAAAAACAAAGTATAACAAACAAGCAAACAAAATAGCAATACAAATAGAAAAAAGTCAAAGTCAACCAAAGAAGAAAGTACATCATCTGCTACCATCTACTCCTCCAGCATAGTGGCTAATCTAAATTAAAGACTATATATTTATGCTTGCAGTTCAACCACTCAGCCTTAAATTACTTTGGAGTTCCTTTATGTATGTTAACTATTTCTGATTACTTTTATTTCTCTGATTTATCAGCTTGTTCCATTACATTCACATTGTGAAATGTAAGTTTCTGACAGGCCTTAACGTTTTAAAATGGAAAGGATGTTCCTAATATATTCCGTCAAAAAAAGTAATTTAGAATTCTCAGTATACTTTGATCCTTCTTAAATGAGCCTGCTCCTCACCTGGCAGTTCACTAATAGTTTTAGGGTTGTTGTTTGTAAAGTAGATATTCTTTAGTAAATAAAGAATCCACAAAAAAAACCCAACGCATTATCCTCTAATTTACATCTATATTAAAATCTTTGATACAATTATGTTACTGTTATTAGGAAACTTCTGTTTTTAGGGAAAGATTTATTTTTTAAAATTTTTATCTCAGGAAGTGAAATAATGCTTCCAAAATAAATTTATTTTGGGTGTTGCAATACATAAGGTTGGGATCCTTTTTAATTTTCCAGCTGCAATTAATTACATTTTCCTTAACCATAAAAATATGGTTAATATCTGGCAGGCATATCTTTTTTAGATATGCCTCCTTGGACAAAAACTAAACCAACCTGTAGGGTTTTTGTTTTTGTTTTTTTGTTTTTTTTAGGTACAGTGTGGTTTTCTTTTGCCCTAAGGGATTTCAGAAACTGTTTGCACTTGTGTTTTGGGGTGAAAGAGAGAAAAGTCAGCACAAAAACAGTATGAGTTATGTTCAAAACCATTGCTCACAGCAGGTTAAAAACAATTGCTGCTTTTCCAGTTTCTGACAATAGGGACCAGAGTCCTCTATACTAGCTTGACACTGAAATGCAGCCTATAGTAGATGACATACTGAAACTATCCGGTTGATATCCTCTACACATCAGTCTAGTACTATCCTCCCAGCAGATTAGGCAGAACTTAAAGAAGTCATACACGAGAATATCATAAAGTGCTTCTACCTTCACATTTTTGTTATTGTGTCTTTGGATACAGCAATTTTGCTCTTTGCTTTTCATCTGCATTGTTTGCTAACAAGCCTAGACTAGACAACTCACCATTTACAGGACAGGTGATAAGGAAGAGCAAAGACTGAAACAAGTTTATTATTTGTTTGTCAAGATAATATTGGGATTAACCTCTATCTTCCAATTTAAATAGGATTAAAAGGATTAGCTTGTATAATAGAAGCATATAGCATATTATAAATACTTATGCTTCATTTAACTAATAGGTTTGGATATGAACATAGGATACATTAAATTATTCCAGAATAGCCTATAATTACATTTTTAAATAATAAAAAAGAAACTCATGAGTCATTAATAAGGCGATGACTTTGGAAAAAGGCAAACTCACTCAGCAAATATAATGTTGTACAAGACTATTTCTATTTTTATATACAGTTAATAGCATCTATTATGCAGTCTTCAACTTAGAAGGCTGTGTTTCTTGAGAAACGTACTTTTAAAACAGATTTAATTACAAGGTATGAGAGTTCTTTTGGCAACATAAAGAGGGAGAAAGTCATTTGAGCTTCAATGAGTATTTTGAAGGAGAAAACCAACTTTACTGAAGTACTCCACATATTTCTAGCAGTAGGAAGAGAATGCAGATTACAGTCTATTTTCCTTACCATATGTCATCACTAAAGCAACTGAAAAATATTCTATATTTACCTTGTTACATAAGATTTTTAAGCACAGTTCTGATTCCCCCCCCCCCCCCCCCCACAACAAAGAGGATAATAGCATCCTGAAAGTAAGCTGAAGAGAGTAAAAAGCTCATTTTGGATAATGTCTGCAGTGCACTTAACAGCTTTTGTTTATGTAGGAGGAACACACACAACACGAAAAAAGGAATATTAGAGACAGGTATCTACTTGTCTTTTTTCTTTTTGTTAAAAATAACAGATCTCCCCATTTTACTAAGCAAGGCAGGATTTTCTTCAATTGACTCATCAAAACCATTTCTTACCTTATATTACCTTTAGCTACCAGAAGAGATACTGAAACAATAGGCCTGCTGCAACTTATGCAGGACTTGGAACAATGTAACTCTTTTTACACTATCCGAACATATAGAGTGACTGCTTCAATGCTATTCAGGTGGCACCTGGCAGGTGAGGGAAGAGTTGTGTTTTTTTGTTTGTTTGTTTGTTTTTTATAGCTGTCACTATTTCAAAATTGCAAAGTTGTCACTTTGTGTTAACTCTGGAGGAAGCTTCCACAATATGGTGAGCTGTGCAAACTATGATCATCAGAAGATTTCATGAAACAGCCAGAACAGATTGAAATCATTTTCAGGCACTATTTAGCTTTGCTGGCTTTGAACCACTGAACTAAATATAGAAGGATCCTACTTAGTTTAACTATATAGTCCCCTTTACTCTGAGTCTTGTTTTCCTATTTTTGTTTTTATTGCTATTATGAAGAGTATTTCAGTTTAAAATGTAAATTTGATGACTCTGCAGTTGTCAATAAAAGTAGTTGTAAAGTCAGGGATACCTTTTTTTGTCTTCTTCCACCATTACCTCCTTCTTGACTTCTCAGAGTGTACCTTTTCTCTGCTTACCAGATGTTTTTTGCCTTTCTAACTGATTTTCTTTCTCTCCAGCCCACTCCATTTCCTGAGTTCTTTCAAGGTCTTTTCTCTTTTCTCAACTCTCACTCCTCAGAGTGATGATTTTTACTTTTTATTTTTTATTTTTTATTTTTTTTTTTTTACAGGTTTAGTGGGCATGTCCCATTCCAGAAAATGTCTTAGAATGTGTTTGAATACTTTGCTTGTAAGTATGATTTGGTTCTCCTGTCATATTACACATTAAATAAGTCAGCAGCTGACCATTTATTGTTTTAGCATATTAAAAAAGTCTTAGCATAGATAGGTAAACCATTTCAATTATTTATCCCATTTTGTTCATTCTCCACATCTTAGGTTCATTTTGGACTTAAAATTTTGCACTGGAACTTGAGAGAGTCATTGAAAAGCAATTTGAGAAGCTTCACTTCAGTTTTAAATGCTTTAAGAAATATTTAGAGATTTTCAACTATTTTATAACTATGAAATCCCACCTTAAATGAGCAGATCACTAAATGCAGTCAAAACAAACTTCTGTGCAATAGCTGTTGAATTCTAGATGTCTATGCAGTTGAGTCCTACTAATTTCACTAAGAGCTCATTAGTTTTTCACTTTTCATTTCAACATGGTAATTTTTATAAAATTCTATGGAAAAATGCTGGACTGTGTGCGCTTGCACAGACTTACTCATGCAGATGCATGTACTCACACAGAGATACGTTCACGGCACATCCATGTTGCATTTCCAGTATCACATGGATTTTAAAATCCCCCCAGTATGCATTCTTGAAGTAAGAACTGAGTACCGTTTGAAATTCCTTGGATTTAAGCATAAGAAATACAGTTTAAAAGTATAAGTAAACAGTTGTGGAATCCCTATCTATTTCAAATATAGACTGAAGAAATGGAGAGTGGATGGTGGAGAACTTTTCCACTAGAAGAAGACCTACTATGCTGTTTCCAAGTTCTAACCTATAGGGAATTTCTAGCCCTACGTTATAAATTCCAGAAAATAGGGGTCTGTAAGAGAAACAGTGACAAGAACCTTAACTATAGCATCGCTAAAGGCAGTGCTGCAATAAATGGAATGACCTGTAAGATAAAATGTTGAATCTTTTCAGTGAGATGTGGCCTAATAACTCAGAAGCAGAGATAGTGGATTATTCAGGCTCTTCCTTGCAGCTTTTTATATGCCCTTTATGAAATACACTATCATTCCCAGCTGCTTTTCCCTTTCAGGCTGAATCTTGTTTCACAGCATAGACAAATAGACTAGAAGAGTCATAAAGAACCAATTTATAGCCACAAACTTTTCAGCAAAAAAACTATTTTTCAAAATGTAAATTAATGGCAACAGAGGCAGAAGGAGCACAGGAGAAAATACATTTGCTCATAAAAATATTAGAAACAGAAATAGGTGGTACAGATGAATTTCAGTTTCTTTTCTATTTCTCACTTCTCTGCAAAAGAGTATAACATCATTTGAAACTTTATTCCACTGAAAATAGTTTGGTGAAACTTTAATTGCAAAATCAAAGCCTAAATCTTGTTCTTGTGCTTACTTTTATATGAATGTCTTGTTTCTTTGTTTACCCCTCCTGTAATATAAAAGATGGATTCACAGACTTTTGAATGACATGATTAATAATAACTTCATACGACTCTTGCCTAAGCCATTAAGTGGAACTAGGCAAAGTCTCTTAGAAGGTCCCTGCAAATGCTGTCCCATCAATTAAAGAGACATTAGTCAGCAGGACCATGGTGATCTGTCTCTGACACAAAAACCTGAGACCATTTAGAATTCCACTTACTTGAGCACTGCTCCCAGACTAGACAATGGAAAGATACTATCACACATCCATTTTCACAGGCTTTTTATTTTAATTTTTAGTTTTCTACTGCCCTAGAAGCAGGGAAAGAAGATTTACTTGCCTTCTTATTCACTGTTTCCATCTGAAGATTCTAGTTTAAAAGCAAGGTTAATATGAAAGTAAATTCTCTTAAAGTTTGTGGGTGAATTTTCAACCTGGTACATAAGGAATTAGACACATCTCAATAAAAACATCTGGAATTATGTAGGTAATGCCTTGCATACCACCCAGAAAATTTACCATGAGCCTCCAGCCACTTCTGTTACTCAAACTTTCCTGAGGCTAAAATCACTGTGAAGAACATCTGGGCTCTGTTCTTTGGGGATTTCTATTTTATTCCATCAATATTTTCCCTCACTTTAACACATGAAAATTGTAATGAGGTATTCCCATATTAGGCATATGGGAACATCCACTGCAGATGATACTCACAGGAAAATCTAGTTTGTGAATCTCCTGTGCTTACCACTATTATACCTGTCATTTCTAATTCAGTATCATTTTGCACCTGTCATTCATAGCTAAATGAAGTGCTATATATTGAGGATGGATTTGCTTGCTGTCCAAGTGCCTACACCTTGTCAAGATTGCACTAGACTGTATGTTAGTTAACTTACAAAATGTTCCCAAATATTTAAGACAACAGCAACAAAAAAAAAAAAAAAAAAAACAACCAATGGCATTGATCAATGTATAATGTTGGTAAAACTAAAAAGAAAAAATATTTTTAGGATTTAATTTCAACCACAAAGAATTATTCTAAATATTTATTTTTGAAAAAGTGAGAGGTTCATCAGCATGCAGTGATATTTCCTAAATACATACATATACATAAACATACTTTGTTGTACATTGTAACAGATATGAATGCATGCAAAATTATCCAACTGAAGAAGGCTCAGAATGGGCAATTCAGCCTTAAAGTTTTATAATTTAACTAGATATAGTCTACAGTTGTATAGTTCAGTTTTGTCTGCTCTAGCATATGCACTTTCTCCATCAAGGAAATAAATTATGTCATTAAAAAAAATGCTAGCTTTTATTTGCTTCCTTGATCAGCAAATATAGACTCCATCATTTCAAAAGCATCCTTTGATCAGTTTTTAATTCAGCTGATTTGGATGGAGCAATATCACAGTGCTTTACATGTCCTTTCCTATTATATATGGCCAATATAATTGCCTACAGTTATCTTCTGCTTTCATAAATTATGCACTTTTTAAAATTATGTTGTACATCATAATCATGATTGTCACAACAGAAAAGCTTGAAAATATATTTTGTAAAATTCCTATATTCATTGAAGAACCATTGCAAGTACATGTTTTAGAAATCAGCTTTTATTAAGCTTATGCGTAGTCTTCTTAATTGAGTTGTGTATATGTATTTTTGCTCACATTTGCACAGACAGGCTCTTTATATGAGATTTGGCATATTACATGTGGCAGGCTGTTGAAACACAAATAAAGATAGTAAGAAAAAGGCAATGCACATCCTGCTGATAATCAAGAAAAGAGATTTCTACAGGTTTCCCTTGTGCCAAATCTTAAGGTTCATCCAAAACTCCTAAGTTCATTTTTCAGCCTTTAGAATTTCATGTTGCATTATTTGTTTTACTTGCTAAATGAACATACTACTACTTTTATTTAAACCACATGACTTCTTTGGAGGGAATGTAATATTTAGCAATTTCATTATGTACAATTGTGAAAAGGTAAGGCATATTTTGTAAACATAATTTAGGGGTCATTTAAAATGACATACCTTTTCTCCAACTCCTTTCCACAGCCTGAAGCTGGAAAAATAAAGTGCAGCCTATATTCTCTTTAGAATTTACTCCTGAGAAACACTGACCACATAAGTCAGTAAACATTCATCGTGAGCTTTAGGCTACTTTCCTTGGATTTGCCCTCAGGCTAAGCCAAGGGCTAAAAACATTTCATGAGGAGGTCACAGTTTTAAGAAAAATAAATATACTGCTAGTACAGCATGGTTACTCAACTTGGCCTCATACTGAGAAAATTCTTTCTCACAACAAATACACTGAATTTTATGTTATCTGTCACATTATAATAGATACTGTGGTTATAAATCACCAACATGCTAATCAACGTAGCTGTTGTGACCTACATACCACATTTCTGCCAGAGCTTCCCATAACATGTCACATTGAATCCACTCTGAGAAGTACAAACCAAATCTACTTCAGCCCATTTAGCACAAAGATTCCAGGGAAGAAAAAAAAATGAGGAGCACAGCAGAGCAAAAAAGCTAGGTCAAGCTCTCTTGTTAATCTTGGGCTTCTGTGACATAAAGCCATGTTTGCCACCATGTACTGCCATGAGCAGTGACATGATTTCTCATGAAAAGGGCTACAAATACAAGAAAGTCTCCATCCAATACAATTCCAAAGAATCTTGAAAGATTCCTCTCTAAATTATTTGTTGTCTTACTGCAGTTATTGAACTACTTAAACCAAACAATGTCCACAAATAAAAACTATTGTCCTTCAAAAACTGCCTGCATGTCTATGTAAAGATACATACTTTAGAAATTTTCTAAAGATTTTAATAATGCATACTTAAGGTATCTTAAATGTTCTTGGAGGAGTTTGTTTGCTTGTTTATTTTTTGTCTAATGTTTTGGTTACTTAATGTGTGGTTAATACAGGAAAATAAAATGGCATAGAATACATTCACAGATTCATTTTATTCTTAAATTTAGACAGAAGCTTTAAGTTTACTGTACTGATGCTAAAGTAGCTAAAACAGATTATAATATCAAATGCTTTATCAGATCTAATTAATGTTACTAAGGACCTTCACTTTGCACTACTTTTTAATAATCTCTATGTTATTACATATGTTTAAGACAAAAGAATTTTTCTCTATGAGATACAGAATATAGGAACTTCAAGTTATATATCTTCAGTGAAGATTTCCTAAAGCATTTTCACAGAAAATGTCTTTAAATCTCATGACCTAGAAAAATTCTAGCCTAGAGAGCTACTGTCTACCTGAATTTCCCCCACATACACATATAAAGAGAACAAATCAGAACGTATTTAGAGAATTACTTTTTTTTAATAGATGTGGAAATGCCGTTATTAGGTCAATATTGCAAAAGAACATCAGAAAATAATTATAGTAACAGATTAAAGCTCAATATGTAAAAACAAAACTGACTGATATAGATATCCTTCTCTGAATAATTTCTTATCCTGGCTATAACTGGCCAAAAAAGTCCTCTGTGTTGAGGGATCAAATACTGTTTTCCTCTGCAGACATATGACTTCTACAGAAAATAAAGAGATTCACTTAGGTACCCCTAAACATAGATGGCCTTCCTGTCTCAAATGGAGTGCTTTAAACTGTACTGCAATAATCACAGATGCTCTGCTCTTGGCATAATGAGAAAAGCTTGATATAGATTCACAAAATTGCTTCGTTAGATAAAGACGCCATCGATCTTTATTATCTGTTATCTTAAAGCAAACTTCACCAAGTACAATATGGAGCTAAAAAAAAAAAAATCAGGAAAAAAACAATAAGGAAGTCGTAAATTAGCATAAAATGGCTAAGCAAGCTTAATCCCAATCAATACCTAAGCAAAAAAGAGGAATCAGGTGTACAGTACTGTAGTGAATTTGGTCCTATGTTGAGTGGAGCAGAAGTAACAGTTTACCATATCAGCATCTGTCATTAATGAGTTTAAATTCCTGTAAGCTTATACCTGTTATTAGCTTAAAGTAGATTTTTTTTTAATGGAAGCTATTCAATATATCAACTTTCTCTTCCTAACTTTATTTAATTTCACAGTTCATATCCAACTTCATTTTTTTCTTGTTTTCAAAAGATGAAAATACAAACTTTTTTTTTCTCCAAGAAAACTAGCTAAAATTGCATTTATTTTTAAGAAAGACTTTCACTCCACAGTACATTCTCACAGGGAAGATCTCATGAAATTTTCTCGTGCTTTCTGAACTCTGGGGCACTACATTCTGAAAGGCACAGCAACATGCCTTCTATCGGGTCTGGTGAGAAAGATCACTTGAAAGCACCAGCAACATGAATTCATTTGAGAAATATTGTCTGCGTGTGAAACAGAATTCCTGATGATGAAGTGAAATAATTTGAAGAACAAATCATAAGTTCTTATTTCAGACTTATATTGCTAATACTGATAATTATATATTTTTTAATTGATTCAAAAGAGGAGAAAGTAATAAATTCATATTGAATACAATGAAATTTCAGTTATAAATTCAAATGTCTTGCTGAGAGGAAACATCAGAAGAAAAAAGAATCACATCTTATGAATAATCTTCTCATGAATCATTTTTTTTTTTTTTTCCCCCTGTATTTCTGAAACCTGTGATGGTAGAGTGAAGCAAGTTTGGATATTTTAAATTTGGTTTTCTACTTATAGCCCAAATGATGTGCCAACATCTTGGAAGTGTTAGCCCACCGACACAGGAAGCTTTCATAAAGCAAAAGAAATACAGTGTAGCCTGAACATACAGGAATACCTTCTACTGTTTTACATCAACTACTGTTTCCAGTTCCAGCCTGACACTGTTCTAGCCAAGTCATAACTATTTAAGCAGGTTTTATTACTGAACTTCAACTCATGAAAAGGTGGAGCAAAATTTAAAAGTTTCACACCCTATGTAAATGGTGCTAAATTGATTTACAATAGAAAAGGATGAAAAGACCTGAGGAACAGAATGTAGTACTGGATTTACAGAGCCTAAAAGCTGATGGAAAATTTTCTGGTATAAAGTCTTTCGAGAAATTCAAAAGGGGAGAACTGAAAAGCATACCTGTAGAATTTATCACTCACTTTACATTTTGAGCACTGTACAATTACTGCATTTAGTCATATCTGAGGTTTTATGCAGGGTTCTTGAGTCTGTGTATGAGATAAAGTGCCACTCTTCCCAGGGGAAAGAGCTGTAACACTATCTATACTGCCAAGAGTCTTAGTATAGATATTGCACAAAATAATGCCTCTGAGCCTCAGGATATGATTTTACACATTCCTAGCATGTTACCTAACTCCATTAGGAAGAATGCACTCTGGCAATCTTCCTATGAGGATGAGCAAATATTATAGGGAACATGCTACATTGCCAGACAAACAGCCTTAGCTTGAAGTCCTGACAGATGAATATGTTACCTTTTATGGATTTAAAATGCATGTGAAAACCACATCAACATATTGCAGCCCCATGATGTGACAAGAAAACCTTTGGAAAAAGGTAACCATGGATTTGAACAACATAACGATTACCCCTTTGTTTTGTTAATTACAAAGTTACTTTGAGTGATTGTGATAGACAACATAAGGATTACAAACTCTTACAAATACTACACTGAAAAGCTTCACTGCACTATCCAAAATTCAGACCTTTGTTAGTAAGAACGAAGAGACTAATGGAAAAGTTTTTCCAGGTAATAAACAAGAATGCATATGTGCACACCAAATACCATGAAGACTAGTTTTATTTGTAAGGCTACATGAATATAAAGTTTGAGTATGTCTCTTTTTTTTCCCCCCCTAACGGAAATTGCATCTTTACAGCTTCTAAAGTCTTATTTTTTATTTTTTTTTTAAATAAATCTAGAAAGAGGTTTTGCAAATAATAATAATAATAATAATAATAATAATCTGTTAGATCATTTCAGTCACATCCCTGAGAAAAACCTGAGATACGACAACTGTGAAAGTCTTCTAAAGAATGCTATATCCCAAGGTTCATGAAAATAAGATATCTTGTTCCTAACCTGTACAAAAACAAATGAACTTAAAAACTGAGGTTCATACTTTATTAAAAATGATATGATCATAAATTCTGATAAAAATGAACTAAAACCAGCAAAACCATTTCACAGAGCATCAGCTGGGTCACCCTTGGTCAGGAAAACAAGAACGTATCTTAAGTGCTCAATTAGCACAGCCCTGGGATAACAATATTATATGGACTAAGTTCAGTATAGTCCATGACACTGAAAACTCTCCTAGGGTTGTGGTAGCCTTTTTGGCAAATCCAGTCTAAAGCCGCAAATACTAGAAACTTGCAAAAGACAGCAGTAAACCTCTAAAATCTGGATGAGACAGGCTTGAATCTATGCTACCATATTAAACCAAGGAGCATACAGCTTGGTTTAATAATACCACATTAAACCAAGCATAGGATGGCCTATTCTTACACGACCAAACTTGCTCTTCCCCTCTCTTCCATCTCAATAATTTGAGATTCTCCAGAATGCCCAGCACAGTCTTATTTCCCTGCTCTAATGCTATCACTTTGCCAATATTGAATGGGAGACATTAGTTGTCATGGACTAAAACACTGGCAGGAGTCCTGCTCACAATCACCAGATGAATGTTGAGCAATGCCCAAGCACATACTACATGTGTGAAATGTGTGGGTTAAACAAATACATGTAAAGTAAGTCAGTATGCATATACCAATTTTTTAAAAGGGATAATTTTGAACTTTTGGCTAGTAAGTGTATTTCACGAAACACATCTTGTATTAAATTGTAAGTCTTCTGAGTGGAGAGATGGGGTTTATGTTCCTTTAGGCAAATTAATGGCTTCTGTAGAATCGTAGAATCAAAGATCTGCTTGAAGGGACCGTTAAATTTCACCTAGCCCAACACGCCTGCAATGAACAGGGATACACAACTAGATCAGGTCACTAAGAGCCTCATCCAGCCTGATCCTGAATCTACCACCACTCTAAGCAGCGTATTCCAGTGCTCTACAACCCTTTCAATAAAACTATTTTTTCTTATGTCCAATATAAGTCTCTCATTTTTATGAGTTTGAAACCATTTTCCCAGTGCTATCACAAAAGATCCTGCCTGTCTCCTCCTTTCTTATAGTGCTCCTTTAGATGCTGAAAGGGCATTATTGGGTCTCCCCACAGTCTTCTTCTCTCCAGGCAGCCAAAACTATCTCAGCCTGTCCTCACAGAGGAAATGCTCCAAACCTGTGAAAATTCTTGTAGCCCTCTGTACACATTCCTATAGCTGCATGTGCCTCCTGTACTGAAGACACACCTAAATGCAGTGCTCCAGGTGAGGTTTCACCAGTGCAGAGTAGAGGGACGGGATCTGCTGGCCATGTTTCTTTAATGCAGCCCAGGACACTGTTGGCTTTCTGGGCTGCAAGGACATATTGCAAGCTGCACATAAGCCAGAAGCGTGCCCTTGAAGCCCAGAAAGCCAACTGTATGCTGAGCTATATTAACGTATTCTACGGAGGCAGAGCAATAAGATAGGATCCTAACTACAAAAACAGGAAAAAAGTAAGAAAAAGAACTGGAAAAGCAATAGAAAAATCAATTACATATACAATAATCAGCTACAATATCTCAATAAAAATATGAATCATACAAGCTGATAATATGTGAAAATTCTTTTCAAAGTGCATCACAGAAGACCAATTTATTAATTGTTTGCTGCACAATAAACTGTTTTTTAGTGGCAAACTGGTGACGTATTAGCAACAGATCTAATGAAGATCTGCAATCACAGACAATTTTTTACTTTTTACCAACTTCCATGCACCAGTTCTGAAATAGACAAATTCCATTAAGTATAAAACTCTTCTTAAAGCTTCGAAGGAGACCTTCGCTTTCAGAAAGGAGATTGGATATGCTGAAGTGATGAAACACCTGACAATGAAAGATCTCTATTTTAGACACCTTTGTAACTTTTCACTGTGCAATTATAAAAAAGGAACTGGAGCTCTCTTTGTGATTTATAAAAAATAACTAATGAATTGCTATATTCTTCAATTGTGGCAGTTAGTGTGGGGAGTAAGGATAGGAAGAGAAGATGCATCCAGATAAAGTGACTGTAACAAGACATACGCAGTTTGATCAGAAGCAGCAGTTTTAGACGGGTAATGGATTACATCAATCTAAAAATAGGAAGTTAGCATTAACCCGTAGCTTTTAATTGATGTATTTTGGTACTGGGAACAGAAAATAAAGGTGTTTTGTTTTTTTTTTTTTTTTTTTTAACAACCACATTCTTTGTGGAACAAAGGGATTATTCAAACCTCCATATGCTCACACAGCTGAAGCAAATTGCATTCCTTCTTTGTAAGAACAGAACTTTCTTCCCAGATCTGCACTCCTATTTAAAGATGTGCATTTTGTTAGTCAAGATTAATAGAACATTTTGAGATGTTTTACACTACAATATTGTGACACCTGACTTCCACATATCAGCTCAGATGCAGAAGTTCCCTGACTATAAACTCATGCCCACTGTACTTTCCCGTTGTATGAAAAATCTCTGCAGAAAAAAACAATGAGATTTCTAAGGATGGTATCTTTCAGCTTCTTGATTCAAATACAGAAATCAAAATAATTATCAACCTTTGATGTCTTTGTGAAAGCAAGAATTAACTACTTACTTTTCTACATTGTACATAATCTGGTTCAGCCTGGGAATAAACATTAGCCAACATAATAACGAAGTGAAATCAGGAGTGGGTCAAGGAACTCCTCTAGAATTTTAACATACCTATGTTGATATGAAGGTGCATTACCTATACATGTTTGTAGCTTAATTGGGTTAAGCACTTTGTTGCTTCTAGGAAAAGCTGAATTTAATAAAAATTCCTACTTTTCTTTGGGATAACATCTTTCATTGATTTAATCCCTTCTCGTACCTAATTTCATCATGCGAGGTAGCTGCAGTTTTCATTTTACATTCAACTCAACAGCATGATGAATAGCTATTGTCAGCTTTACTTCACCCTGACCTGTGGCTGCAGCAGTGGGGGTAGGCTGGGGTCAAGGAGATGGCCTCAAATAATCTACAGTTTTCCTACCCCTACTCCTACCCCCTTTGTTTAAGCTTCCCTTTCTTCCCTTCACACATTCCCCCCCACCCTTCCTTCTCTTTTGCTGTTCTGAGGGAGACTGAACAAAAACTAAGAGTGATGGATATCAAAGATTGTTGTTTGTTGCCCTTTTATGACATTTCCATCATCTTCTTTCAAAATCATCCTAACACGGTAGGATATGTTTCTAATTTATTTTACAGGAAAAAGTCCTATTTAGATATTTCCTTTTGGTTCAGTATTTTATTTACAGCATATGGGGATTCTGAACTTCAAACATAAACTCTGTTATTTACTTACTACATTACTGTATTAAAATCATTGTAAGAACTGGCCATTTGATAGTACCCAACTGGCTGATTTTGTCTGAAAGTTTTTACCAGTAAAGCTATAGGCCTTCCCACATTAAAGCAGGAACACATTCACTGCATATAACCACTGGCAGTTTCCAGTTAGAAGCCAAGAAGGAAGAAATATTACATAAAGCATTCAGAGGTAGGGACAGGAAGAGAGATAGTACTGTTTAAGGACACAGACTTGCTAGAGGAGTTATAGACTGGGATTTTGAGATCAGAAACTTGAGCCTTCCTTGGACTTACTTGGCAAAAGAGCTAGGAGGAAAGAACCAAGCAAGTAAACATGGACTGGATAGGTAAGGCAACAGGGCAAAGAGCCAGAAGTTGTAGAGGCTGAACCCAGCAAAGAGCATCTTTTTCCACAACAAAAAAATATCTCTGAGTGCTAGCACTCTTAGAAGCAGCCATAACTGTGGTATCCTGGAACTCCTGAGCATGTTGGTTTTGCAAGCTGAATGTTCCATGAATGAACGACTTCACTAGTGTCATGTTATCCATTATTGTGACTTCTATTGCATGTGTTGATATACCCTAGCTGGACTTACACTGAATTGTTATGGAAGGGATTTTTTAATAATACTTTGAGATGTAAAAAGTGAAAGTTTACTTCCATGTTCAGGAAAGGAACAAATATATAATCCTGCAACAAAATTATGGAGATCACCAAAAATATTATATCCATAATTCCAAAGAGCAAAGAATTGCACAGTATCACTAGTCATAAAACATATGATTTCCCTAATTTAATGTAAATTGCTAGGTATGTGAATTCATATTCACATTATGCACACATGCATCTCAGAATTATACATATAAAATTCATGTGAGAATTCATTGTTCAGAAGTCTTATGTTCTTGAAGTCTGGAATTGCACCTTTTTCATTTCATTTTGTTTTTCTCTGTCTGACAAGAGACCCTTTCGTTTTATCCACACACACCCCAACCACCACAGCTATTCTCCTTGCCGCTTCAGAAAAGCTTATGGTAGGTGTACTGACATGCTCATGGCTCTGTATGCGCACTTCTCTTGTCATAGGAATGGATCTGCTTCAAGGAGATCTTTCCGGTTAAGACCTATGATTTCTCAGTATTTTTAAATGAAAAAATACGCTCTTAATCACATTACTACAACAATTTTCATTTCCAGCCAATTAAAATTAGACTCAACTTTAAATATTTAGTACTAATTACACTTTGTAGTATTCTGTTTGATACATAGTTGTTTTAATTAAAACAACAAAAAAAACAAAATGAGAAATAAATCCATGAGAACACAATGAGAAACACTAGGTACAAAACTACTTGCCCCTATTTGGCAAAATCACATCACCTTTGTTGTGAAGGAAGTTAGTAAAAAGTAACATGCAACAATGTTGTACAACATTAAAATAAGAACCTCTGCTGTGAAAGAAATGCGTAATTGGTGTAAATAGACAAACAGTGTTACCCTGTGGCATAAACTAGGGGTTCATCATAAACAGACCCACAGATACAGACCAAAACCAGACATATCTTAAAGAACATACTAAACACTTTCCTGATTTAAAGAGGTACAGATTTTCATGAGCATAGCTGATGCAGGCTCTTGTTCATCACCCATGAAAATGCATAGTCAGTGATGGCAACCATGCTGAAAAAGTGTTTTGTAGTTGCGAATTTGCTCTATCAAATAGTAATATTACGCCCTTTGTATCTAGTGTAGTTTCCACAGAAATAAATAGGAAGCATTACTGCTGGAGTGACCTGCTCAATAACCAGTAAACATCACTATCAGGCTCAAGCGTCTACATAATAATGCTGAAACATAGAGCAGAAAAATGGATTCATGGGATATAAGAGAAAGAAAAATGGCTAAACATGTCCCTAAGGCTTGCAGAGTAGGTACCACTGTTTCTTTCAAAGGAAATTCAAGTTACCCGATGAACTACCTGCAGTTGTAGTTAGTTTAAGAAGACAGTAGGGAACTGCTAACCACTGTCTATAAAACTAATGATTTTTATACATATTGTCTCCTGCCATTTATTGCTACACAGAGGGAAACTGTTGAGCAGCTAGTCACACTTTCTGATTCTGAGGAACTGATTTGTTGCAGCTTTGGTTCAGGCAAGAGCAAATCCAGGAAAGGAGCGGCTTTAATTTATGCCACTGTCAGAGTGTCTCACAGTCCCTCTACCACTGGAGTTCCTCTCTGCCACAACCTTTCATACTCTGACAAGGGATTTCCCAGGCAGAAAAATATATATGTGTGTATTGCACAGATGGTTTGCATATGCGCAGTAGACTTAACATATCTGATTTACTGCGTATGCACCGACCATCTGTGCAGCACATGTGCAGCAGGTCTGATGTGTACTGGACACATTGGACTTACTGTGCATGTGCTACACAGTTAATCTGCACACACACAGTAGCCACAGCTCTGACTGAGTTGCCAGACATCCAGATGGCCAGAGTCCTTAAATTCCTTCCAGAGAAAAAATGAAGATGGAATAAGAGGATGTTTGCTTTTATTTCTAGTGAATATCATAGCTCAACTTTTATTCACAAATGTAGCAGATAATTAGTGTCCATGGTAACTTCATTACTTACTAAAACGGATACACCATTTTAATTCTTTACTTGAAGAAACTCCAATACACAAAGGGAAGCTCCCTGCTGGACACGTATGCCCTAAAGCAGGGCATAGATAACAAAGCAGAGCTCTGGCAAAACTCAAAAAACTTTACAGAAAAACTCTATCAGCAGGTTAAGTCTATTTAAAATTAGCAAATTCATAATAAGTGAATTATACATACTTGTATTAGTGAGGATCGGCAGCTACTTCAGGTTTTCTGCTTATAAACAGCCTCTCAGTCCAGAAATTTTTAAGTTATACAGGTTAGTGTTCAACTCAGGAAACTAGATCAATTGTATGCCTCAAGCTCAGAAGGAAACTTAGTCACTTCAAATCAGTCCTCCCCATTCATCTGACTAGGACTCAGTGTCCTGGAATGCTCATAAAGCTTTCATTCTCATCACTCTGACTGCAAGCTAATAACACTGTTTTTGGCAATTTTCTCTCAATTAACTGCCCTTAAATCTAAACTGTAACTAAAACACATAAATAACTTATCAGAGTCACCAGTCTTCAGTAATGTCAAATGTAAACCACAAGACACACTATTGGCTAGAACATGCAGAAACTTTACCTAGGTACTACTATAATGCAGTGGAAAGTACAGTGAACACAGCAGTGCAGCACAGCCCTAGGCTACAGGGAATGAGAACAAGAAGCAGTTATGGATACAAAAACAAACAAAGAAAAAAAAAAAAAAAAAAACTACTTACCTTCAGGAGACAGTGACCTACAGAGAAATACCCTCACCTCCACTACCAACCCTTAAATGAAGTCTAGGAAGAGGTGGATCCTGGCTCCACCTCTTCTGGTCACTCAGATGCATTGCACGCAGCTGAGCTCCCTTAAATCGGCTCTACCAAGTGCTCAATCTCTTGTTCAGGCTGTGACTCAACGTTTTTGCTACAGCTACTTAATTGATACCTTTTCACTGACACAGGAAATATCATGTGGATATGTGGGAAAGCAAGAGGAAAATGGATACAGAGCATTTGAGTGAATGCTGTAAGGAAGACAGGGACTGGTTAAGCCTTATCAGCTAATATCAGGGTTTCTAATTTAACCCAAGAAAAGGCAAGATCCTCTAGCTGTGTTGCTAATCTATTAATTTTCTGCAGTTTCCACAAGAACTGTCTCCTTTACCCACTATCATGTGTAAGATTGCAAGCTAACGTGATTTTTATCACAATATACACTTTCCAAATGTACTGAAATTTTGAAGACGTTCGAAAACTGCTTCTAATATTGTACTTGGGTACTTGACTAGTGGATGAAAAATGTTAACCTTTTGCCTTCAAGGACTGAGTACCCTTCACTCTATAAAACAGTGTGTCTTAAAAGTACTTGTCTCTTCTAAGCTGCTTTGCCTCACTTTTCTTTTTTTTTTTTAACCTCATCCCAGTGGTCTCTATTTAAATCACAATTGATCGATTTCAAAATATATTTCCTAATTAGCACTATATCAAATACATTTCTTGTGATAAGCCAGCTGTGTTGAAGAGCAAAACCTATATTGTAGCTAAAGGCTGAAATCAGATTTATTTTATCCTACAGTAAAGAAAGCAAAATTTGCAGGTGGTAAAAATTGCTAGATTTTTTTAGTTACTTTCATTACTGTGTCGAATCACTAATGAACATTTATATATACATAATTTTTCCAAATACTTTCTCAAAAATAGAAGGTAATGAATGAAAGCTGGAGGTTTATTCGCATAATTGTGAACAACAACAGGCAATGACTTGCAAAAAAAGGATAATTTACTATTACTGAAACTGGCAGTGGGCGTAACATACTTGGCACATTTTTAATATCCTTAGCATATTTTGTTTCAAACTTGTTAAAAGGATATGCTGTAATTGATCTACTTTTAGTGACAGCATTGAAGAATATTGCCAGAAGTTGTAGCATGTATCAACACAGAAAGACAGCAGAATTAAAAGATGTCTATTAAAATTGATTAGATCCCTCACTAATCATTACTATATATGATATAGTATTACCAAATAACTTCATATCTATACATTTCTACTGCATAAACACTGCTGGCAAAATTTAAAAAAAAAAAAAAAAAAAAAAGTAATAGATTGTACCTATCTTCCAAAAGGTAATTGGTGATGTCAAGGATCTCTGCTGCATGGAGCCACTAGCTCCATTTTCGTTGGCTCAGTCAAGTCTCAAATCGTTTTAAAACAAATACCTAAAATTTTGAAGGCTTTCATACCAGTGCATTCATATATAGAATGGAAAATCAAAAGCCAGCTCCCCTCTCCTGAAACACTCACTTTTGAGGATACCATAATGAATGCAGTAGTGTATGTTTGAAAGTGACACTCTTTTTTCCAGAGATACTTAATGTATAATATTTAATATCCACTAGCACAAAAAAAAAAAAAAAAAAAAAAAAAAAGAAAAAAAAGTAAGACTGGAACTCAAATGAACAGCATAATCTGGCAATATAACAACTCAGTTACTTGCTCAGTCTTCCGACTAGCTTATGTCAGAGAAGTATTTTATAGATCCCCAGTGACTGAACAGCCACCTCAGAACACTGGCTAGAACACGTGTAAAAGGAATAAATCTTTGTTTTGGTTCCCATTCTGAATCAGTTAAATAGAGAATGTGAGGCTGATTCTCACATTTCTTACATAACCTTAACAATAAAAATACTTAAATTAGCTTAGTCTCTCTTTTTTCAAGTATTCCACTTTTCCCGTTAAACTTTAGTGCAACAATAATATTCACAAATTTAAATGAACATGGCAAGGAGAAATACACAACTTGAGTCTGTTCTTTTATTTCAGAAAGACAACCTATTTCTGGCAGAGCGAGAGCCAGTATCTCCATATCACTTCCAGAAAATTCCTGTGATAAATCAGATGTCAAGTGCAAGAAAGCACTGGTTTCAATTCTAGGTTCAACTTAGTGAAGAGCAGTAGATCTGTGTAGAGAAAACTATTTCTTTTTAAAGTTTTCCATACTTAAGTGCTCATGCATCATCATAAACATTACAAACGTTCATGTCAGTAACAATACCAATGAATGTATCTGCATACAATCACAGAATCAAAGGGTTGGAAGGGACCTCAAGGATCATGAATCTCCAACCCCCCCTGCCACATACAGGGCCCCCAACCTCCCCATTTAATACTAGACCAGGCTGCCCAGGGTGAATAGAAAAAATGGACAAAGGGAACTGGTTTTCAGAAACATGATCACAGTTATATTTTATTTCAGTACCAAATATTCACACAATCATTCATTTGAAAATGCTTGATATGTGGCTGAACAAATGTTTATGCACAACAATTTGCTGAGGAAAAAATAAAAAGGCTTTGCTACAAGGCAGGTATGTCACCTCAGGAATATGATTCTCTTCTGACAAGCTGTTGAGATTACTCTCAATTTTTCCCTGACATTTTTTTTTCCAGCAGAAGCAAATTTAAACAGAAAATGAAAAGATGGCAGAGAATATTTATACGGTGAATGCTGAAAATGTACCTTTATTGGTTGTTTTTCCAAAAAGCTGTGTTGCCAGTGGTCTCTTAACAGAACATATTGTCAGGGAAAGGTATTTTCTGTTTTATTGAAGCAGAAATCACCATGGCAAATATTTTCTTCATTATATACAGTAATCTTCTTAGCAGAAGCAATATTATTTTGCATGAACAAGAGGAAATGTCTTTATCTAGTTTCACTGCCACTCAGCTTCCAGCATGGATGATAGAAAGAACTCACATTTGAAATTTGGATAATAGTTTCATTTGGCTGATTACTTGATATTGATGAACTTCCAGTGCCTGTTTGCCTCCTATAAATTGGCAGTGTAGCAGATGAATGGACAAGAAAAAGCAAAATTTTAACAAAAAGTCAGCTTACAGTAGCAACTCAATTGCTGATAGATTCAATCTTTTATACGCTATTGCAAACTACAGTGTTACTTTCACTGCTCATCCACTGCATAAGCACTCAAGGGAAGGTAAAAGAACTAATATGGAACAGAGTAATAGATTTGGTATTCAAGTCTTTGGACAAAATATTCCTGTTTGGCAGTCAGCAAGAAGAGAGATAATGGAAAAATGAGAGGGAGGCTTCTGTTTTGAGGAAGAATGTTAAGCATTTTCACTGACATTGATCCAAGTAATGCATGTGGTTTCAAATGTGTAAATGTACTTAGTGATTCTGAGACTATCTCAGTAAGCCCTTCAAAATTAAAGAACGTAGAAAGTTTTCAGGACCAAACACTAAGACAGAGCCTTTTGACATAAGAATGAGAAACAAAGACATAATAGACATAATACCCAAAGCACTAATTACAGTATTTCCCTAGAATATGTAATTATAAGCGTATGTGGAAACTCATTTTACCTAAAGCCCTAGTTATTCACTAAATCCTGTAACAATTACACCCAAAACAAAAACTAAAAAAAAATAAAATAAAAAAGAGAGAGGAACTTGAGGAGCTCACAAAGGCAGGAACTGACTTGTATGGAACAGATCCATTAAGAGAGATTATGGGCATAGGAGGTGTAACTATGACCAGCATGGCATGGAGAATGTTTTTGTAGGGCTGTGTTTTGCCCTGTTCAGGTGGGTAGCCTAGGAGTAATTTGGTCCCTTGCTTTCTCTCCTCCATTGTGATGGAGCTGGTCAGCAAGGAAAGCAATGTGTGTCAGTACAGCCTGGCTCCAATTTCCTCTGTAGCAAGGACCGTCCAAGGACAGATCATGAGTCTCACTGTGCACCATCTTCCACCAGGCTTCTAGCAAAGCCACAATCCATTACATTAATTTTACATCGTTTACAATTTCAATTTTGATTCTTCAGCTATCTTTGTGGAATTTTTTATTTTTTATTTTCATATAAGGTGGCACAGAATCAAGTGTTCGAATTAATTGATTTGATTTTTTTTTCCAATAATCACAGATTTACTGATGAACTCTGCATGTCAAATATCTAGAGCAGAAGAAGAAGAATACTTTGTAAACAAAGAATATTATTCAGATTTTAAAATGAGTTTGTATGGATCTCCTATTTCTGGAATTTTTATAGGATCCTAATTTTGGCTAAGTTTCAGAAATCTATCAGTTGCAATCTCGACCTTGCAAACCAGAGTTAATTAAAGTCAATCAGTGATTGTTTAAATTGCTTGCTACTGCCTGAAGCAGAATTACAAAAGTTAAACGTGTGTTCAAAACTCCACAAGAAGTCTCTGTCTTCTAAGAACTCTGAGTGTATGACCTCATGGAAATTCTAAGAAATAAATATCCTATAACAGCTTGAAGAAACTTGCAGTTGCTATGCTCTCATGTCAACAAAATAAGTAATCATGCATGAAGAACAGCAGTGTTCTACTTTCTGCGCCTAGAATATTTCACTTAGAAATGTGAACTAATTGGTCAAAAGATCATGAATATTAAGCAGTTGACAAGAAGTTAACAAATGGAATTAATTACAAAAGTATAGGTTGATTGCCAAGTAAGAAGATTTATTAGCAATGTAGCTAAATGTGCATTGATCAGGTTTATTGTAGTGACAATCAGCTGTTCAGTATTAAGCTTCCTTGGCTGATTTGCAATGAATTTGCAATGCTCTCACATGCATAGTTCCTACCACAAACTTTCATGAGTGCTCATTCTCCTACATTCTCAGATATGGAACGTTTTGTTTCATGAAGAACACTTTCAAATACACTAGAATAACCTATTAATCTAAATTGGTTTTCTTTCATGAAATCACATCCAAGTTTTGTAGAGAATGGAGAGACAATTTAAAAATCTTAAATCCAAGGAGAAACTCTGTAAGTAGTTGCTGTGGATACCATCTGCAATTTTCATTATTTATTAAGTGAATTTGTAGTGCCATTCTTAAACTACAAGGGTTGCTCTGAAAGTAACGTCTCCTATTTTATTACACTGGCCCACGACAGCAGAGGCAGATGTTGGTGGGATGGCAGTAGAGACTGAACCTTTCCATCAATATTTTATTACATTTTGTTGCTGCGTGACAGATGGCAGCAAAGGGGCAGTCTGACAAAATGGTGTCTGACATGGAAGCACATATGAAACAAAAATGTGGAATTGAATTCCTCCATGCAGAAAAAATTGCACCTACTGACATTCACTGACTCTTGCTGCATATTTATGGAGGCCAAACAGTGGATGTTAGCAGTTGGACTGTATAGGCAGTGTTTTCCTAGGAGTGACACCTTCATAACAGCTGTGAAATAGTAGGTTACCTCCACTGGTACAGACTTTTACGAGCACAGCATGCAGGCTCTTGTTCAATGTTGGCAAAAAAAAATGCATAGCTAATGGTGGTGATATGTTTTGTAGCTGAGAATTTGGTCTATCAAATGGTGTTATTGGGTTCTTTGTATCTGTTGGATGGAAATAAAAAGTAGGCATTACTTTTGGAGCAACCTGCATGACTAAGTAGTCTAGCGGTCCATCACTACAAACCAGATTTATGAACTAAGGATGAGAGAAAATGTTTTACTGATAGAAAAGGAAGATAAAAAAGGTGTTAATTTATTATTAGCTCAACTGGGAATTCTAGCTCAATTTCTATAGTAATAATATTTTAATATGCCTTTTCTTTCAAAAACACTAGCATTAGTACTCACTAATTCACGTTCTAGAACCTTAGAGACAAAAACTTGCAAGCTGAGTATCTTGGTTCCACAATTAGAACTATAATGCTTCATAAAGTTTATCTCAAAGTCTAACTGAAATAGTTACTTATCATTTACAGTAACCTTCTCAACACAGGCGCGTGTGACTAGGCAAGTATGCAGTATTGTCCCTAACTCGTTCACTTATTTATGTATATTTCAATTTCAGGATATATATAGTACAATGCAAAAGAAAACTGGAATAGGAACCAATACTAAATTATTTAGATTTATTTTGATCACAATATTTGGCTTGGTGTGAGAGTAGAATTTTTCTAGAAAATTCCTCAGAGTAAGCATCCAAAGTTTGTACATCTCATAAAAGCTACCAGTACATTTCCATATACTTAGATGAAAACATTTTCACTGGCTCTCGCACAAACCTTACTCATCTGAAAGCTTCAGAGTTAATTCTGCTAGCTTTTCTCTTTCCTCTCGTTAAATCTTCAGGAATTTTAAGAGAGGATCACCCAAATGGGTGCTGATGTTTCATTTTCCCCTGAAGCTTTCAAAGGAAATCGCTGAAAGGAAGAATGGAAAAAAAAAAAAAAAAAAAAAAAAAAATTCTCAGGTCACTTGCAGTCATCTTGTTTTACATACTTATTAGACTTCTATCATCAGAAATTGTGGCACATTTCTTTTAAGGCATCCTTTGCATGGCAGTTGTGTGAAACAATGATCTGTTGAATTTAATTCACAGATCAAAGAGGAAGGAAATTAACCAACACAGTAAATTGATTATTTCATGGGTGACATAACCAAGGCAATGATTTATCTTAATAAAGAGCAACATCCCTCTAGTCCTTAACTGAATTCCAGCCAGTGCAATAATACTCAGTTGTTAATGACTTTGATGTTGATGTGGAAAAGTGAATGACTGTGTAATCACTGAAATGGGACCTCATCACAGTTGGAAATGTTTAAGCCAAATCATTTTGGACTGTGAAAAGAGCCCTGAGTGGTATAGATTGGCTGGGTCCCAGATTTTCAGTCTTAACTAAACAGGGCCTAAAAACTTTATCATACTGCTATGCCTCAGGCTGTTCTGTAACTCTGACAGCCCCAGAGAATCGTAGTATAATGTATATGTTTGTGGACTCACTGTGGAAAAAATTTTAGGGGCTTACAGTACCAGTAATAAATACCTGTCTATCAACATCCTGCTAAAAGAGTAATTAGTTAAATCCATCGTTAAGAGAGCGAAAGAAGAAAGGAAACAGAAGTCAAATAGGAAACATTTTACTGAAAGCTTATTTTTGTATCCCACATTACTAAAAATGGCTTATGAGTGTGAAATACAGTATTAGTCATTCATAGCAACCTCTACCTCTCCCTTTACCATTCCCTACCAATGCTTACAATAACAAATCAGGCTAAAATTAGAGCTGCTTTATAGTATGTTAACTTAATTATCATTGTTTCAGCACTGATTGAAGAGCACACATCAAAAGGAAGGCTCCTTGTACATCAAGTTCAGCTTCCTTGACACTGATGTTCAGTTCACAGATTAGAGAAGGAAGCCAAGTCATTCTTTTCCTCTCAGGTTTCCTTCAAAACTGCTCAGTTGAAGGATTCCCAGCATTAATGTTGCTCCCTCCATCTCTTGTAACTTTATTTTTAAAAAGATAGAGGTGTATTTACCGCCCTCCCAACTGTACTTCTCATGTGTGCCCTTAGAAATCAAGAGGAGACAAGGTAGCTAGAAGTTAATAGCTCAAACATTGCAGCTTTAGGTTTCCAACCATTCCAGAGAGGCCGCTGCAGGTATGGTTGGAGGAATTCCAAGCACTCACCCTGCTTGAATACCACACAACCCCCAGGCTCCAGAAACATGATACTCCAATTCTGATCATTAAAAAAAAAAGCAAAAAACTGAAGGATTGTTAAACTGCTCATCCAGGCCTGCAGCTGGGGGTGACTCAGAGTGCAGAGCTGGAAAAATGCCCAGGTGGCAAGATTAGAAACTCATTTGTGTAGTTTATGTGGCCTTGCCAGGAGCCTCCGTTTTTTCCAAACCTCCTTCAATTTATTAACTTTAAAAGCACTCCTTTCCTGTTGGGGATCTGGCATGGCTGCAGTGAGGCAGCTCTTTCTCCTTTTGCGTTAACAACACTTAAAGGCTTTCTTTCCTGTGCTTTCCTTTCTACTCGTGTGAGATCATCTGTGGAATTTTCAAATGTACTCACCCTTTCTTTACCTTTTCATTTCATTCTTTGTCCAAGGGTTCAATTTAAATCCAAGTGCTTTTAAACTGTATTCAGCAAGCCAACACTATCAGGAATATATGTTATGAAAGCAGGAAAAGAAAAGGCCTTCTTGTCATCAAAACCATAATAATTATGTGTCAAATGTAATTACTGCTCTGTGGGTAATACATTTAATTCTAAGTGACAAAGTAAGCTGCTTGCAGAAGTAGAAAGTATCTGGTGGCAGGATCAAATTTGATATAAGACTAAATGTCCTGCTTAAATATTCTGCCTGCTGAATTTTTACCAGAAAAATGAAAAAAAAGGTTTTTTTTTCCTCCTTTAAAATAGCTAATGTGCTCAGACTTCTCAGTTCTCCCACCCTCCATACAGTGAATCACAGCTGTTTTAAAATAAGGAACACTGTGCTATAAATGTGCACATTCCTAGGATCAAACTCTGGTGAAGGAATTCATCAAACAGACAGCAATTGAGTGTGGGAGTTTTGTCCTGTTGACCCATTATGTTTCCTCATTAAGTTCATACGCACATTTGACTCACTCGATAAGAAACAAGCTTTCCATATTTCTCTGCCTTCTTTAAAATACATAAATTAATGAGCAGCTGGTAAAGCTGACATGTGCCTGTGAATTTGAGGACTACTGATATGTGAAGTCATATTCTGAAGGAGGAAAAAAGTGCTATGTCAAGAACCAATATTATAACATGACAGCACATTCAGAAATTTGTCCATTTTGAAAAATATCTTCTCTTCCCTAACACAGTTCCAAGTAGACTTCATAGAATCTAACATACTAAGAAGAAACCAACACTTAAAAAAACTTATTTTGATAACGTGCATTCCCAATTCTGAAAATAATCCACAATATCTGTGGTTTAGAGTTATACTGTGAGTAAAATCAATTCACCTAATTGCTACCTAAATGAATAAGCGTTTACAGAATGGACATCTTTTACTAGAGTTACAATTATATATATGGGTGCCTTTACTTGCAGCGTCTGATGCACAGACTCAGATGTGAATGATCCCAATCGTTTATTACAAGTTCTCACATCACTTATATACCTTCACAAGTTCTCTTTTTCTAGCTTTTCCATCTATCGTACAACTTTCCCATCCACCTTTACATGTCAACAGAGCATTCTACAAAACACTCTTCAACCGTTCATGCAGGTGCTTATCCAATCAGAGCTATGAGACGTTCTTTCTTCTTTTAGAGGAGTCCTTGGTTTTCATGTTGTTTATCTTGCTCCACAGCTGCTGCTCTGAACAGTTTTTCTTGTATTCCCACATTTACTGATTTGTGTTGGACTCCATAAATGTAAAATTAAGAATAATAATGAATAAAGGATTCAATGACTGTAGATTCTAGTCCTCAGTTTTTTATGGTTCTGTTGGATATGAGAACAGAAGCATTTCTATATATTTTCATGTTATTTTCTTAGCAAGCTTTGATTTGCTTTGTATTTAAGTTTCAGGAATGGTATATTTCAGGAAAATAAATATTTAATGAAATATGCATAAAATTTAGAGATATTTGAAGACAAAACAATTGGAAGATTTTCAAAATAATTTTTCATTGAAATTAATCTCTTCAGTCTAAAACTTCTTTGAAGTTTTAAAATTTCAAATACTCATTGAGCAAATCTAGCAGTTTTTAGCAAATATAAGTTGCACATATAACATTAGACTGGAAGTGTAATTTTAAATATTTCACTGATCTTGTTAAACAGTGTTCAGTCAGAAGATTAAAATTATATTTTTTATAATATATAAATGATTATATAAGTGATTATATAAATATAAGTGATTGTATAATAATCAGTGTTTGAAGGAGATACTTCCAAATAAGGTATTGCCCAGAAATAACTTGGAATAACTTGGGATGGGGAAAAAAAAACATAAACTGCTCACTTTTCACCAGCTTTTGAAGGTTTAGATTGAGTAATTTTTTCTTACCTCTTTTTACTTATTCTTTTTCCACACATCAAAAACAAAGTAACATTTCTTTTTCTATTTTTGTATGTTTTAAAATATTATGGTAAAATCTGTTTCTTAAGCTAAGCCCAAATTTCTACCTCAGTATCAAGTGGGACAAAAAGCAGGCAACTCATTAACTTGAGTTTGCATGGTGAATGCATCCGATGTTCATACACCATGTGCTTTCTGAAAAAGTTTTTGGCATACATTTCATTGAAAGCCAGATTTTATATATGTGCAGAAAAATATTTAACAGCATTTGCTATCAGTCCCACAGCACAAGTGTTTCTCTTTAATTGTTATGATTTAAAACAACCGGTATTAGGAAAGTATTTCCACTAATTAGGCTCTCTGTTCTCCTGTGTTCATTTCTAGAAGAGACAGAATCATAGAATAGCTCAGGTTGGAAAGGACCTGCAACCCAAACATACTACCCTAACAACCCACCACTAAATCATGTCCCTGAGCAAAGGACAAAAGATCTCACGTCTACCTCCTGTAAATAGCTAATTGGCACCAAATTTAATTTGTGAAAAGTAGACACTAGAAGAGTTCAATATACAAGTGATCATGTCATAATGAAAAAGCAGTGGCGATGAACAAGATATTTCCTCAATAACAAAATTCATGTTAATTAATCAAACCTTTTGGAAATACTTGTTACCCATATTTTGAGCCTATGCAAGGATGCTTCCTTTAAATCAAAACTGTTTGCCTAGTTCCACTGAGCATGTTACACAATACCCAGCAGTGCTGTCTATGTGTATAATTGTCAGTGGTAGAGGAATACAGGCCCAAAAGCATTGTCTGACTTTCTGCTGATAAATAAGGCTGATGAAACGAATGGCTCAGAACTGCCAGGTTTGGTTACAGTTTCTGAAAAATTAAGTCAACATGAAAGAAATCATGTTTTCAAATGGTACTGTTCTCTGTAGACTGATACCCCAATTTATTAAACTCTACTTCTTGGGTCCCAGGTTCAAGCGCTACTTCTGCTCATCAGTCACCACTTGTTTCTTGAACTAAACAACACATCTGTACTTCTCAACTTGACTAGAATTAGCTCCCCAAAGGAAAAAAGTATTTCAAATAGTTCTGACTGGTTTCTAAATTGGAACCACCTGTAAGAGTTATATTTTTTCCTGACATAAATTAGTGACAAGGAGTTCATATAAGAGGTGCAGACAGAAAATAAAATAGTGTAATAAGTATTTTCAGGTAAGAGAAAAGAATTGTCATGACTGGGTAGGTACGAGACAAGAATATGTGACCCCAGCTCATTGCTTTTCTATAACACTAGAATAGATGTTTGATACCCCTGTTGTGTTAACCAGAAAATGACTGCTGGAGCAAGATCAAATGTCTCATTAGCACTCATAATCGCTACCATAAGTTGAAAACAGATGAAAGAATAAAGGATAATATTCCAGCAGAAGAATGAAAAAAAATTGACTCCTTTTGTTCTATGGTGTGCTTTCTCCCTCAAATGGGGCCTCCCTCACAATTAAGTTCAACAGACAAAGTCATTATAAATAGAGTTCTAGACAGTTTCATCCCACTTTAAATACTGTTCGTAACTACAGTGGAAGATTCTTTTCTTAACTATCAGTAATTATGCTAAAGCATATGATTTCTTCTTGAAAAACATTTTAATAAATAATCTCTTCTCTACAAACTTGTGACAACAATTTAGCCAATCTGTCAGCCCCACAAAATCTGTATCTCCTGTTTTCAGTGAGAAAAATATCTGCCTCAGCCAAGAGAAAAATAATGTCTTGCTAGATTTCTATAAATCCACCTTGATTCTAGTTCATCAGGGAACTTATCCCTTTAATTTATCTGAAGCCGTGGTCTGTGCTAGCCTATGAGAGCTTTTTTTGATGATTCATGAAGAATAATATTGATTCATGGTTTAGTTGTATAAATTTGATATATGGTTAGTTCTACCCTTGCGCTCAGTACACAGAGTGAGAGATACCTACATGCAGTTGCTTGGCTACATGTAATGACTTCTCACGAGAAGCATTCAGCATCAAAATGCTAATAAGGATTTAAGAAGCGATGTAAAAGAGCTGGTATGTAGGCTAGTTTCCCTACATAGTACAACATAATACAGACTGACCGATTCCATTTTTCAGGAAGAGCAAAGTGATTATTTGGTAGAGACATGCAAAAACACACTGGCTAGTGATGCTAGGTGACGTTAACAGTTTTTTCATACCTGTATTTTTCTCAGCTATAAAAATCAGGAAGAAAATTTTGTTCAGTACAATGGGAGTACTTCCATAAAAGTATAATGCTCAGTACTGTGCACTGCTATAAAAGAAAGGGGTTGTATAAAATCAGTAATCTCTTTCCTCCTCATTTATTATGGTATACCAAATCACAGTATATTTTGATAAATACAGATAAACTATAGAAGTGCTTTGGTTGCTGATATTACTTTATATGCACAAATACAATCATTTTATTCTACTGACTCAAATATGTAGGTGTTATATGCATCTAACTGCAAGAAGAAATATCAGAAACTAATTTAATATTAGCATTTCTTCATGATTTCTCTGAATTCCACTTAAAAAAAAATAAACAGAAAGAAAAAAAAAAAGCAATACAGTCTTCAAATATCCACAATAAAGTGATATGTAAGTAAAATTAAAGAATCACAATGAAAAAGTTCTATGAAATTCCAAGTATATTTGTTTATTTAAGGATAATCTACCTATGTGCAAAAAGTAGACCATGTTCTTCACATACAATTTCCTTGGTGATGTGGTATTAATATCCACATTCTCTGCATTTGTTCTGAAGCCTATTTCTCCTCCATCAATGAATCAATCAATCAAACAAACAAATCCTTTTTTAGTTGCTACAGCAGGAGTCAAATGTCCAAACAAGGAGTGGAAACCTAGAATCAGATTCCTTGGCATTTACTCAAGTGATTAATGAGCATAATGAGCTTCCAGAGGAAAAGGATAGGATCTATTGAAAAGGTTTTTATGGTCTGCTGGATTGATAATCACTTCTTGCTTTCAAACTAAGAACTGAACAAAAGTGGATATCATCACTGGAAATTTTAGTTTTTGCAAATTTTTAAGAAGTGATAACAGAAGTATGATAGTGATCTTAACCAAAAAAAAAAAAAAAAAAGCCTTTGTGATATTTACTTTGATACATTTATTTTTGCTACAGCAGGAAGTGGTTTTTTTTTTTTTGAAGTGGACAAAATGAAATGTTAATAATACATGAGGTGACAGATAATACTATTGTGTGAAATTGATTGCATTTACTTCACTGAATATTCACAATTTAATTGCAAAAACTATGCGACATTTTAAGTGGCCAGTACCATTTAACAACAGCTGTGAAAAATCCCCCAAGCTGATGAATGTGCACAACAGGTTCTCTAGAAGGCTGATGTTTTGCTCATTTCCCACTTTAGATGTATTGGAACATCTAATTCCATCTTTAGATGGAATGGAACAAACTTAATGCATACTGTCAATAATGGGAAATTGTACTTTTGCTACGCTTTGTATGATGACTTACTCAAAGTTCAAGAAATGAGCATTTCTTCTGTTAACCTTTTGATAAAGCAAAACATGCTCGATGGAGCTGGAGCTCTTGGGACATGAAGTCCCAGGGTACAATTTTACAGATCCTGGGGAATGAACTCACTGTAGATAATAAATTAGAAAAAATATGTTTAAATCAAATTAGGTTAATATAGATACGAATACATGTATAAGTAAACAAATTTATTCATAAAATCTAAAGTAGATAATTTTTAACATGTTTTTAAAAAAGACTGAGATGAAGAAATAAAAGAAAAACTGCAGTTAGTTTACTTAAATGGAAGACATAGAATCTTAGAATCATGGAAAGTTTTTGGTGGGAAAGCATCCTAAAAAACGTCTAATTCTGATCCGCTGACATGAGCAGTGACACTTTTCACTAGATCAGGTTGACCAAAACCCCATGCTTACAGGGATAAGGCATCCACAGGTAGTGAGCTTGCTCTGGCTGCTGTATGGATCCCAACTCCCCCACTTCATGGTCTCTTCAGCCAAGGGTACCCTTGGACTTCAGATTTGCCACAAGCCCTTCAATGTTGGTGGGAGTTCCTCTCCTCACTGAATCCTCTGTCACCACAAGAAGGAAGTTATCATCAATTAAGTCCAGGAACCTCCTGGAGGTTCCCATATCAGACCCATATCAATAGGATTTATTTTTCCTTATTCACCTCCCTTTCCTGTTACATCCTGATAAAAGGATGGCTCCAAGTCTTATAATTACCATTGTCTTCCTCTTTTGTGCAGCTGGTTAACTCTTACCACACCTCTTACATCTCCATCTTAAGTTTAATTTCTCTGTTCCCCGTGTAATTAAGAGTAGCCTGCACACTTTCTTGGATGGAGTAAGGTTTATTCTCTTCCATATGGATCACAGAATCACAGAATCACAAATCATAGAGGTTGGAAGGTACTTCTGAAGATCATCTAGTCCAACTCTCCTATTACTGTAGGTTCCCTACAATAGATTACACAAGGAAGCGTGCAGGAAGGTTTTGACTATCTCCAGAGGAGACTCCACAACCTCTCTAGGCAGCCTATTCCAGTGCTCTGTTACTCTCAAAGTGAAGAAGTTTTTCCTCATGTTTTTATGGAGCTTCCTATGTTCTTGTTTGTGCCCATTACCCCCTTGTCCTGTCACTAGGCACCACCAAAAAGAGCTTGGCCCCATTTTCTTGAATTTTTAGAACATGGATAATATCCCCTCTTCTCTAGTAGTTTCCTGGCTTTTTTTTTAAACTGGGAAGTCCTGAACTGGACACATTACTCTAGATGTGGCCTCATGAGGGCAGAATAGATGTAAATGTCTTCTTGTTACTGTAGGAATATCCTAGGCTCAGATGAATAGTAAACAACTCTATGAAATATAAAACTCTTTTCTCTCTATTTGGTATATTAATGGCATTCTTCAGTAGGAAATGTATTTTCTTCTCTTAACAGATGCAAAATATATGTCTATAAATAAATTGTATAGGACATTTACAGCTAAGCATCCTAGCTGTATTCAGCTTATTAATACTTGCAACTGAGTACAGTTGCAGTAGCAATGGATGTCATTGTGTATTGTTGCTGTGCGGTGGCAGCAGGATTATACATGATTACTAGTGATTTTTAACATTTCATTTTTAACATATCATACAAACATAAATGGAAAGACTTTGTAAAAAGTGATTTGTATCCCAGACTGCCAACTAAACAGTAGTCTGAATTAGCACTTTTTTTCCCAACTGTCTAAAGCACTAGTTTTTCTAGTGCTTGCAACTGCAAGATCAAACTCTTAAGTACAGTGACTACTGCTAAGGTTTAGTGATAAAACTGTTGCTTCTCTTTTCCACAAAGTATATTCCATCTGGAAAAGGAAATGCTGATTTTACAAGACATCTTCTATTCTTCTCCAGCCCATTTAGAAGTGAAAAAATGATAGTGTAGATTACAGTTTCTACTCTCCTGTCACTACTTAAAATTTCTAAAAACCTTTTTTGTACAATTCTTCAGAATAGTTATTCTATCAGCTCCCCTTTCAGCTACAATAAATACAACTTTGATAGAGATACTTCTATATTCAATACAAGTGGAATTAGAATATACATGTTGATTAGTAACTGTATTACCTTTAAAAATTTTTGTAATAATTTTTCCTCCCTCCTCTTCATCTCTTTAAAATCTTTTCTATGACAGATGCATATAGAACAATCAAAACAAGACAGATGTCTATGAGGCTATGTATCTGCTTTGCCCCTTGCTGTGATATACAGTGTGTTTCCAAAAGAAAAAATAGCTACTGTTTTTAAATCATTATACAACTGGCAAAATTAGATAAGAAAATAATGATCTCCCACTGTTATGGCTTTTGCTATTAAAAGATGTACTAATAACTACTACTTAAATTCAACACATTATGAAGCAAATTGCACAATATATTACACAAAAATACACATGCTGATAGACAGTGAATTTGGTTTGATTAGTCACATGACTAATGAGAAATAACTTAGGCTGTAAAACTAGAACTTTCAGTTTCTTAGAAATCTTGAGCTCTGCTAGATTCCTTAGAAAAGTTTTGCATCTCTCTTCAACTGAAAAGTAATGAAAATTAATGTGATTTTTTCAAAGTAAACTGACTATAATTATGAAAATGTTTGACAGACATAAGTGATACACACCCATATCCTGCATTTGGATAAAACTTTTTTTTTTTTTTTCATAGAGAACCAATGGTCTTATCTTCATTCAGACACCATCTGAAAAAGAGAAGAACTACCTTAATGGATATTTAAAAAAAAATTAAATTAAAAAAAATCCTGACACTAATCAGTATGATAAAATAGTACTACCTTATTCTATTCTTAGTAGAACAGTAGTATATTACATACACACAAAATTAACTTAAACAGGAAAGCTTTTTTTTTTTTCCAGAAAATCAGGAAAACAAATTCAGTTTTATAAATAGCATGATCATGAAGTCGTTCAAAACAATGGAACTACCTTTCAACTAAAAAAAGTTTCTAAATGTCCCTTCTAGTGTACATTTGTAAGTCCAGATAAAGTCAACATTTTTCCTAAAAGAAAAAATGTCCTTTTTTTGCACTTATGTTATTCATGCTGTTTCTTTTACCTGTAAAAAATATACAATGTGCATATAAAGATAAATTATAGTAAATGAAGATACACAGTGCTCAACAACAAATTATTAACAGCAATTGTAAGTACTGGTAAATACTACTAAGACTGCTTTTTTACATGGTTATATGGGTTTTGTGCTCTGTGTGGAATTCATTCCCTATATTCTTTAAGAAACACTAAAGAACATGGGGATACCAATTATTAAGTTTAAATAACCTTGCCACACATAAAAACTGCAACTGGCCTCTCAAAAATAAAAGCAAAACAAGGAAAGAATAGACGGGTTCCCTTACCCCTTGGCCAAATGAATGTGTCTCTGTGTCCTGCTTGAGCTTAGAGTGCAGGAAGCTAGGTTCAGCTGTCCATGTGCCAATGTGAGACCCAGGAGAAAAGCTGCTGCTCTTGCATTGGCTTCCTGTGTGAACTCGGGCATCAGACCCCTCCCTGCCAAGGAAAAAAAAAAGAATAGCTCTGGTCAAAAGCCAGTTCTTGCGCTGACATTAATGTAATGATGCAGGATAGTCAGACTCTATGAGGAACAGAGGGACAGGCACAGAGATTCAATTGTTTCTGTTCCTCAGTTACCTCACACAGGTCTTAATTGCTGAGTATAGCTGAAATATTCAAACACATTTTCTTTTTTAAATTAGCCAACTTAATCAAAGCAACACTTTTCTACTTTTTCTACTCTCCTTATTGGTACCTCTCCAGAGTTTGAAGGCAAAGCGCAATTGAAAGTGGATTGGACACTCAGCCAGGATCATAGTTTGTTTACTTTTGATTTTAAATATAATCAGGCTTCTTGTAATGGAGGAAAAAAAAATAGAGATAAAATTTTCTAACACTTTTCTTTCAGAAAACTCAGAGTAATTAAGTCTTAGAGTTTAGTATTGTCACATCACTCCCTAACATAACTCAGTCATTTAAACATTGTTATTAGACAATAAATGATACCACTATCACATGAATAGCTATGGCTTTAGAAATAGCTTTATTCTCAAGCAGCTGACAAAACTGGTTGGTATATGGTTAACTTACTACTTATAGGAAGTTGTTAAATCTGACCAAAAAGAAAAAAAAGTAACTAACAAATGTTTGAAATAAATTTATGGAATGGGAAATATTTTCCTGGAAATATTTGATTCTCCATTTACTTCATGATATGTCAAAAAAAAAAAAAAAAAAAAGGATGGAAGGGTGGAAAATGGCCATTTCCGTGACCTTGTTTCCCACTCTTAGAGGAAGACAGCTGACAGGTAGATATATGAACAGTTTGTTATTACAGATTCCAGATGTTGTGATTATCTCTGACTCAACTTCTGGGGTTTTATCTGGAATTCCTGTGAAAGGTCAAACAGCATACTTACTCCATGTATTTACCTCAGCGACCTCAGCTTAAAAATACACCCTACAATAGTACACAACTGTTTCCAAAACTGCTACTTGAGTGGTATAAATGATGGCAAGCTCAAGAGCTAGTATGTATAAAAATATGTCTCACAAGCTTACTTGTGTAGATGTTATCATTCTGAATTAATTTATACTTTCTTTCAGTTTTCAGATTTATTTGATATACTGCGTACAATAAATATTTGCTTTTCATTTTCATAACTATAATAAACTATATTAGTTATACATTGTTGTGGAATATAAGGTAATACTACCAGGTGATATTTTTAAAATATCTTGCAAGAATTACCTCATATCTAAGTGATGAGGATAAGTGTTCACAGGTGAATTTCTTCTATATGTTAGCCACTCTATTTACTGTAGAATAAAGTATAACTCGTATATTGTATAATATTTATAAAGTACTCCAAGTTCCTCTGGGAAAAAAAAAGAAAAAAAAAAAAAGAGAGACAACTTCTAAGATATTATCAAAGTCTCTCTAAATCTTGTTGCTTCTCCATCCATTACAAGGATATATTTCCTTGCTTTGCCTTCTTCAAAATTGTACTGATGTCATATTCTTAGTTAATCACCTTTTCTGCATTAGCCCTTTTCCAAAGCTGAGTTATTCTCATCACCAGCTACAATAAATAAATAAATAAATAAATAAATAAATAAATAAATAAATAAATAAATAAGATAGTGATAATAAAATATCATGAGCTTCCTAAACATTGAGAGTCAAATGTAAGTAAGCTTCATTTCTGAATGTATTATACTAGCCTAGAATGAGATGACTATAGCTTCTTTATATCCACTTTCATATCATTTTCTTCCTCCTGTACTTAGCATAGAAGTGAGGAGCATAATTTGGGTTACACAACAAAGCAGCAATGGCAAAGAAGTTGAGGTCCTTGCACCATAAATTGGTGCTTTTCTTCACTGTTTCCTGTTTTCTCAACTGCAAAGTGTTCTCCAAACATGTGAACATATTTGTTTTCCTCCCCCCATTTTTTCCACATGACAGTGCATTGTATTCTCTACAGGAAAATAAATCTAAAAAGCAGAAATTGACTTATTTTTTTTATATACAGTCATATTAATTCCTTAAACTAGAATATTAAGTTGCTTGATTCAGAAGAATGTTGACATTATTTCAATTACTTTCTCTTCCCCTGCAAACCAATAGATTCTAATCCAAATTTCTTACAGAAAATTCATTGCTAGATGCCATGTGAAGTTCACTGTAGTGAATATAGCTCTGGAATATAGAATTCTGGATTATAAGTTGTTTCCTTCTGACACCATATTTCACTGAAGGAGTTAAAGAGCTATAATGTCATGGATGCTGACATAAGTGTTAAAACAAAAAAGAAAAATTAGCCTCTGAAACACATTATATGACATTTAATGGTGAACCTGTGGTATGAAAGGTTAAAGATGTTAAGATCATTGTGATAATAGAAGACTAGAAAACAAAAAAAATAGCCTATGAGCTACAGCTTTTAAACATATAGAAAAATAAATCTCTACCTTGAAAGGTTTAATCTCTAACCCCTTTGCATCTAGCAAGAGGAGATGCTTATTGTTGGACGTTTTGAGTCTCCACTCAGATGTTCAATAGGCCAGTGTGCTAGTATACTAAGGCTGATTCAGAAGTATGTAATCAGTGGCTGTATAAAATTTACTGTTCAATGTAAGGATGGCTGATTCTCTTGGAATATTAGTAACTTCCTTTAAACTTATAAGTTTGTTACATCTGTGGGGAGAAACATTTCCGCCTATTAGTTCATTCTTATGATTTCCCATACCAATTGTATAACTGTATTTCGTCCTATGCAATGGAACAACTGTTGGTTAATTTACATTTTATGCACAATGATCTTAAATACAATGGCCAATATATCACAAATTATTTTTTATCATAGTTATGTCAGATTTCTTTCAATTATTTCATATTAATATGAATCAGTATTCTTCTAATTATGAAAAATTATGAACCCACATGAATTCCAAAGGAAAACAGAGCAATTACCAGGAAAAGTTAAGACTGACTAACTGTCAACGGTTTACGGGCTGGTTCGGCCCGGTTCCGTGACTAGAAGGGCGGAGCGATCCGCGGATCTGCACCCCTGGAAAAGGAAAATAGGGGACCCCGAAATAATTGAAAACAGCGGCAACAATCTGAGGTGAAACAAACTAATTTACTAAATATAGTGTCAGCAGAATATAAAGAGAGAGAGAGAGAGCATGTGTCTGGAAGGTGGATCGGCCTCACCACAACGCTGAGATGAGAAGTGCAGTCCAGTTGAGCCGATGAAGAAGCGCAGGCAGAGAAGCGCAGACAGAGAAGCACAAGCAAAGAAGCACAGGCAAAGAAGAGAACATCAGGTGACCTTGCCAGGAGTTATATCTCCTCGCTGACCACAAAGCCCCCTGGGGAAATGTAGCTCTTCTTCTCCTCCGGACAGGCACCCGGAACTTGAGCATCAGCAGTCAAACCCCCAGTGCATTACATGATGTTATGATGTGGAATACTGATAACGAAAAATCATGAAACCATGACACTAACTAAATGAAAGAAAATAAGACACTATATAAATACTGATAATACAGCATCTTGATAGCCTGAGTTACTGTTCTTCACTCATAAAATCTGTTCTACAGTTTTGTTTCTTCATACATAAACATCTAAAAATCTGTTTATGGAAGAAATAACTCATTGGGCATTATAAAAGCAACTTTTTTCAAAAAATGTCTATAAAGTACATATTTGCATATGTGCATGTTTTCAGGTGAAATATCATTACAGATTCTGAATTAAAAAAAAAAAAAAAAAAAAACCATAACAATCTTTACACAAAATAAGGCCTTCACTTATGTTGAAATATAAGCAAAAGTTGTTAAGTCAAAGCATGAAGCACATGCTTTAAAAAAAAAAAAAAAAAAAAAAAAAAAAAAAAAAACATAAGTACAAATGTAGCTTAAAAAATAGGGTGTTTTCTTGTTATAAATTGTGCCCTCATAGTGTTAAAATGTCAAAATGTCATTGATCTGGAGAGCATGTTGCTACAGATAATATGCAGGTGAAGTAAAAGGCATATCTCATGTCTGCTTAAGCAAAGCAGACTATACAGAAAGAACTACATGGCGCAGGCATGACAGCAAGGAAGTAACCTTAAAGTGCTGAGTTACATGATGAGAATACTGCTGAAGTTTTAAGTCCTATATCTGGCTAGATAGATGCTTTTGCTGGTCACTCTGGGTCTTCTATTTTTGTTTCTTCTTTTAATGCACAACTTGCCAAAAATGTAACAAGAGCTCTGTTCTAGTCAGGAAGAAATTTTAAAATCTTGCTGCACTGGTAAAAAAGTATCTTGCCAAAGGATATATCTTTCATTTTAAAGCCTACACTCTCTATACTCTGTGAGAGAAAAATTGGTCTAATTTCCAGAGAAGATGAATATGAACCATCTTCAGAAAATGAATTATCATCTCCTCCCTCAGACAAAATTAGAGAAATTATTTGATTCTCTGTAAGCTAAATCTAGATCTTTTAACCTACATATGACATCTTCACTTTCTCTTAATATTCTCATATACAGCCTTAAAAATGCAGCAAGTTTTTTGATGTTTCTGAACATCATTATGTATTATGAGTATGTAGTATTTTGTACTTATTCTATGTACCATAGCTTCTCTGGGCAACCTATTCTAGAGCTTATGAGTAAATAATTTCTTCATAAGACCTAAACTAAATCATCTCTCTTTCATTTTAAAAATGTTCTGCCTTGTCTATCACCTTCAGACCATGTAAAAAGTACCAAAAGACTGCATCAATGTCCCCAGAATGTTATCTTTCCAGATTAAACAGGCCCCACTTCCTCAGCCTTTCTTCATAGAATAGGTGCTTCATCCTGCTGATCATCCTCGTGACCCTCCTCTGGAACCTCTCCAACAGTTCTTGCTACATCATTCTTGTGCTGGGGACCCCAGGCTGGGACATAGTACTCCAGATGGAGCTTCACGAGAGCAGAGGAGAACAATCAATTCCCTATCCCTGCTGGCAACCTCTCTTTTAGTGCAGCCCTGAATGCTGTTGCCTTTCTAGGCTGCAAATACACACTGCTGGCTCTTGTAAGACTTTCATCCATGAGAACCCTTAAGTCCTTCTCTGCAGGGCTGCTCTGAATGAGTTTTTCCGTCAGTCTGTACAGATAACTGGAATTGCCCCAACCCAAAAGCAATACCTTCTAATTGGACTTTTTCAACCTCAGTAGCTTCACATGAGTTCATTTTCAAGCTTGCCATTTGGATGGCATCCCTCCCTTCTGTGTATCAGCTGCACCATATAGCTTAGTGTCTTTGCGTCTTTTCTGAGGGTGCATTCAGTCCCACTATCCAAGTAATCTATAAAGATGTTGAAGGACCCCTAGAGAATATCACTTGTCAAAGACCTTTACCTGGACATAGGGCCATTGACCATGACCCTCTGTGACCATCCAGCCAATTATTTATTTACTGAATAGTCCACTTTTTATATCCATCTTTCCAATTTAGAGATTAGAATGTGAAGTTGGACGAAATAAAAAGCATTGCAAAAGTTCAGGGAGACAACATCCGTTGCTCTTCTTTTGTCCACTGATGCTGTTGCTCCATTACAGAAGACCACCAGATTGGTCAGGCACCATCTACCCTTGGTGAAGCCATGCTGGCTGTTTCAGATAATCTCCTTGTCTTGCATGTACCTCTGGAAGGATTTGCCATGATCTTCCATGGCACAGAGATGATACTCTTGGTCTGTAATTCCCAGGTCTTCCTTCCTATCTTTCTAAAAAATGGGAGCGATGTTTCCCTTTTTCCAATCACTATCACTTCACCTGATAGTTATGACTTTTTGAATAAGACAAAGAAAGGCTTGGCAACTACATGAACCAGTTCCTTCAGAACCATAGGATCCACGTCTGGCCCTATAGAAGAAAACCTGCCCTAAATAATTAAATCTGGGGGAGCCAAATAATTTTGAGATTTTTCCCCACAAGGGAAACTCTCCCAGTGAAGGGTTTCAAGTGGTTTCTCCCTCTGACCACTGATTCTTAATGTAAAACTACATAATCAAGCCAATTGGAGTCTCCAGCAGAAAAAAAGTAAAGTAGCCAAAACAGACAACTTTCTCTGGCTAAAAATATGACTAGTTTTTTTGTCCAAAATTGTCCTTCTCCTACAGTAGTTTAATCTCAGCCTTTCCTGACATCCATAACAGTTACACTTTTCCTTATTTCCACATCTTTCAAGTCCTGCAAACAGAGATGCAGGGGCAATTTGGAGGAGAAGAAAGGATATGTGCTGCCACAGGGCTGCTTCCCAGTGACTGCTTCCCAGTATCTCTCTCAAAAGATATTCACAGTACTGTGAAGTGCTAACAGGGTCACCATAGCCATATTAGACCTAACCCAGCAGTTTACGTACTAAACCCTCGCTCCTTGCTTTCAGCTAGAAATTATGGAACTAATGCAACATTTGCTGCCATCACATTGTTCACACTACTGTTTTATGTTATGCCTCATCATTCACCCTGTTGATTCAGATTATAAACTCTCTAGAGCTGGGACCATCTGGTATTCACTGTTTATAAAGAGCCTAGCACAATAAGGTCTTGTTCTGGGTTGACATGCACAATCATAACAAAAACAACCAATAATAAATAAATAGTTTTATCTCACCAGTTGATACTTTTTTACTCTTATTACTCCCAGTGGACGTTTTGCTGTAGTGCAAATATTCAAAACAAAAGGGAAAATGAAATTACAATGGCATCTTTAGATATGAGGAACAAATTCAGATTACTCTTAAATCTAGCCACCTTTTATCCTATCCACTCTGCTATTTCATTGTGTTTATGCAGTAAATAAAAGGTTTCATATATAGCCTGGTCCAAATCAGAGATGAGTTTATTTCATCTTTTTTGTTTGCAGATCTGGAGACCTACCCAAAACACATACAACGAACACCAAAAAATACAGTGATAAAAGAAATTAATAATAGCATATGGAAAGACAATAATATAATTTTGTTAATTACTCACAGCTTGGAGCACATTTTTTTCAGTGCAGGGGACTAGAGCATGCATTTAATCCCCATCATTAACCCTATTTTATTCTGTCTTAATTTTTATAACACCAATAGCAAAGTTCATTAATCTCCATTCTGTTTAACATCTAATCAGACATGTTAGTTAAATAAGTATCATACAAAACATTAAATATCATTTTGTTTAACTTGATTTCCTCTCAGTAGGGCAATCTTTCCTAATGTTATATTAACATCACTTTACTCAACAAGTGTCAAATATGAGTGGTGAAAAGTAAAAAGATTTGTTGTGACATATAGTCTTTAATCAAATCTACTTGATCTTTATGTCTTTATTTGTGAAACCTTTTCTTAGGCAATTTTTCTCTTAAATTTGGTATTGAATATGTTTGATATATCTTGTTTTTGAAGATTTTGAAGCAATATTTTGAGGGATCATTTCTAAAGATTTACAAATAGTAAAATGAGGCTATAGTAGTAAACAAGAGAAGAATCTGTTGAACTTGGCTACTGAAATATGTTCATTTATTAAGTTATAATGGTGATATTCAATAAGATTTTGCTTTTTTAGGTAAGAAACTATAACAAGAGTATAGGAAGATGTAAGGTAAGGAATTTAATTACGTAATGTTTTGGAGGTTACCTACAAAATTATACTAAAAAACATTAGAACGTTTCTCAAGATTTCTGATGAAAGCAGTGGACTCTAAGTCTTTCCACATATTTTTTTTAATTTATGTAAAAGTTTTGCAAGATAGATCTGTTAGAGTGATGTCATGTACAGATCAATAATCACTTGATTAAAAAGAGAGAATCTGTGAAACTTGTACATTTAATAAAAGGCTTATGGGATATTACTTATTTAGAAATGAATAGGAATACATAACCATTCATCATCTTAAGGCCACAGAGAGTTCCCATATGCTCAGATCTTTGGAAACATGCTGATGTTAAAATTCTACTTGATTTCTGATGAAAACCTTTCACATTCCCTCTCTACTTTAAATTAAATATATTGATTTTCCATACTCCTTTAGGACTCCCATAGTACTTATTCTATATTTGATACCACCAGTTCTCTTCAATACAAATTGAACATTCAGAAGGTTAAAATACTGTTTTAAGTTGATATCATTAATGAAACTAAATTCAGCCTAAGTTTGAAATACTTCCACTTCAACTCATAAGCATATTCTGAACAATTTAAAATATGATTTTTGAGTAGGAAGGAAAAGATTTTTTTATCATATCAATGCACTACCCTAATAAAATTTCATCAAATATCCTACTTATAAATGCGTCACAAAAATTTAAACTGCTACAGAACATAAGAGAAAGAAGATAGAAAAACTACCTTTTTAACTCAGAGATATTTATTTCAAACTGTAAATCAGAAGTGCCATTCAGTGGCTACTGTAGAAAGACATTATGTTCAAGCTGATACAATTATGCCGTTACATTATTTTAAAAATATCTCTACTGCACCTCATTGTTTCAAAGGTTTTTCCATTCTTATCTTCACTGAACATCTGAAAACATACTTTCTTCAAAATCAGTGTTAAAATTAGATTTTAGAAGAAGATCATTACTAAATGATTTCTTTAGCAAGAATGAGGAATTAGCACTTTGAGCATATATCTAAAAACTGAAAGTTTCATGTAATGTCTATTTTTACTTAACTCCCCATGTTTTATGTGATGTTATGATGTGGAATACTGATAACAAAAAATCATAAAACCATGACAAATGTGTTGCCCAACCATAGATCTCCCTTTTTTCTTGAAAAAAATCAATATTCTATCATTTTTCCACTACGTTATCTATCATACAACTTATCTGCATATAAGGAGAAAACCAACTTAAAAGTAATCAAATATTTTTTGTTTTACTATATTGAGCCAAATTTAAGCCTTCTCACCTGAATAGGAAAGATTCTAAAGGATCTTAGTTACCTCAGAAGAAAAAGAATTGCATGTAAATCCCAGGAGATAACTTTTTGTACAGCCATCCATTTTATGCTGACAATTCTCCACTCTCCCACTGAACCCCATATATCTATTCCGCATGAAAATCAAACTACAGTAAAGCCAAAGGATAGTTGTGTACCCTGGTTCTTCCTTTTGTTAAAGCAATGAAAGTTCTAATTTTCACTTTCAAGAAGATAGTGTTTCTTGAGGGTTTTTACTTTGTAAACAGATTGTCAGTAAAGAATAAATAATATTTATATTACATACTAAGCTACATGTAAAGAAAATATTCAACTCATGTATTTTTAGGAAAAAAATGCAGGACCAGGAGTTTATGCCAAATATGATGAGCAAAGAGAATATAAATCTCAAAAATCTTGCCATAAGAATCTAAATATTAAACCAGCATTATGGCTTTAGGTTTTGGGTTGGAATTTTATTCTGGGGGATTTGTTGATGATTCAGCATTCTTCTGTGAAGCAATGCTCCCTCACCCTTGCATTATAAGAGATTATCAACACCTGTCTGATTGAAGAGTAGTTTGTAATGGTTTGTTTATACTGTATTTCAAAGAAAAAGAAAAGGATTAAGAGCAGGGTCTGATTTAATAAAACCCCAATCTCTATCCATCAACATTACTCACTATTAACAAGATAAACTAGGCAACAGAGCTTTCACAATTGATATCATTTAATTAATCTCTTTCTCTTGTAAAAAAATCTGTTGCAGGATTTTTTCTGAAAGGAAGAACTTATGAATAGAGCTAAATTCCAACTACTCCTTAGGCTACAGTGCTGTCAAAGCCAGAGAATGGAATGTAGGTATTACAGAAAATAATTCTGATCAAAAAAGAAGAAAAAGTATGATGTAAAACATATTTTAGAAATAAGCATATAAACATTTTATATACCACATTTTATAACAATATGATTTATAACAGAATGAGTGATCGCCAGTACTGAGAATCACACTTTAAAAAATCACTTGTAAATAAAATTATGTGATGTATCCAGAGAAAAGAGATAAGTAAGCACAAAGGAAATGTATTCAGATAGTTATCTGCATGAACCAGTACTCATTATTTAATGAGTGGGGATACATTTGTCTACACTTGCAAGTAATAAGTGTTTTTGGTCTTATCCTGGGGAGTATCAGTGTTTGGATCAGCTTTCTCAAGGATAAAAAGACAGTGAACTGAGTATGCCTATATGTTAAATGCAGTTTGCTTTGTTTAAACATAACCATCTGTCCTGGAATGGAGATGCACACCTGGCACTTCACCTATTGTTTTAATTGGAATTATAAGGTTATATAGACAGCCAGTTTCTCAAGAGTCAGACTTAACATGCAGTTCAAACCCAAACCGAAATATGATACTCTCTATAGAAGATAATGCACAAAAATTTACTACTGAACAGCACTTCATCACAATCCCATTTGTTCAGATGCTGTAAGAAAAACAATTTTGATACTATGTGTAACAATCACCAAAATTATTTTATACTAGCTGAGAAGTCCAGTTTGTCATTAAATGTGCTTCTCTTCTTTGTATATCTACACAGTTCCGTTTAATAAGCCATATTTGATGTAAAGAATATTTGCTTCTGCCTCCTCATTTCCGTTCATTTATCCATATGTATACTTAATACATTCAACAACTCTTTACAACCTGGTGCAATTGTATTGCCTACCTAGTCTGAAAGCTATAGTCATCGTTTCCAAAATAATGGCAAATGGAAGGCAAGCAATACCTCTTCATGATCTGCCTATGATAGAAAAAAAACATAGTGAAAATAAAACCATGTGCATAAATTAACATACAAGATTCAGGAGTCACACAGAATCTATGCTTCATGTTAATTTGAATGGGTGCTTGTTTCATATTCATCATCAAATTTAGAAAAATAATGTATTCATAGTGAAAAATAAAAGAGTTTGTGGAAGTTAGTGATAGCGGGAAAAATAAAAAGGCTTCTTTGATAAATGACTGCACACTTGCTGAGGAGAGAAAAACGCTGAAAGCAAATGGACACAAGCTGGGGAGTCACAGTGATGCAGTAAATATCAGCAGCTACTTAACTGGTAGCAAAGGCATGAGTAGAGTTTTAGGGTTTATTATTAGCACAATTATTACTATTATTGCTATAATTATAGTTCAATAAGAGAATATAAGTGATAGAAACAAATTATACATTCCAAGCTTATGGAAATATTATAAATATACTGTCTATTTACACAGTCGAAATGCAACAATTCTTGGATTATAATTTCTCTTTAGTCTGTGCGACATCATAAGTACGTAATAACTATTTTCAATGTGACACATTATTTTATTTGCCTACCCTAATTAAATTTCTTTACTTGGTTACTTGAATATTTGGCCTGAACAAGCCATAAATGCTGAGGCTTCTTTTCTTTGAGAGTGGTCAATCCTTTTCCATGTATTTCACTAAGAACAACCTCTTGTGCTTACCATAAGAAAGGATCACTTTCCAAAGCCCAATATTATTCATTTTTTTCAAAAGCGTAGGTAAATTTATGAATCTGTTTATAATCTGGTCTCTACTACTGTACATTCTTTAAATCTTAATTTAATGTACAAAAGTATGTTTTGACATTCATTCTCTTCACAACAGATATTTTTGATACATAATACCAGTCCTGCAGATCAACTTGTTTTCCATCTCTGCCCTTTAGAAAAGAAAGCATAGTGCATAGTATCATCTTAAGTGAAATCTTGCTATTTTTATATTATCTAATGGATATTGTACATATATATAGATAGATATCTACAGAGTAAAATAGGAAGTTCATTGTCTTTTTTTTTTTTTTTTTTTGTCTATGGAAGTTTACTATATTTGCTACATCCTTTGTTTGGCCTATATTTTTGCTTATGTACAAAAGTTTTCTTTGTGTTTCCTACCATCTGCTTCATCATAGCTGTATTCCTAACTTGAGCAGACCGTATTTAGCTATGATGCCTCTTATAGTACTGACGTTTTGTAGAAATTCATAAGATTAGAAAATTATAGATGACTTGAGTTAGAAAATGAAAACTCTCTTCATGAAAATCCTTTGGACAGATTAATAACGGTCTAACATCTAGACATCAGAGCAAAATCCTAGAAATCGTACGGTGTTACCTCAAACTTCTCCATAAAGAATCTAAACTAATTATATGTAGATTGCCCAAAAAATGTGAACAGAAATTGAGATCTAATTCATCATTATATCCAGAGTTGAGATCTAACACATTATTATATCCAAAGGCAAAGTTTAACAGCACTTAATAAGACATTAAAAAGGAAAGGAAAGAAAAGGAAGATGAGGCAGATTAATAGTTCTCTGTTCTTGGTACGAAACACAAATACCTTAGTCATGAAGCAGATAGTAAATACAGTTTATTAGAGAAGTATTAAGATGTAAGTATGTAACTTCAACATCTTGAAATTATGAAAGAATGTTCTTAGCACTATCGCTGTCAAACATCTTTTGCCTTAATCCTTAAAGATAGGTGATTATTTCATACATGAGAAAAAGATATTTTACCACTTAGTATACCCCTCCTTATTTGCATTTCATCATTCTGCTCCTGAAATAATGTTCAAGCAACATTCAATTAACAGTAATTCTAAGGGAGTTCTTTCAAATCTTGGACAAAGCCTATAAATAGATACAAATAACACAAAAAACCCTGTTTCTTTTACACTGAATTGCTATAGATAAAGACCTAAACAGTACACGTGCAAGTAATTTCAGTATGTTATACTTGTAGATCTTTATAGATGCTCCCTTTGGGCACAATCCAGCAAAGATTTGCGCATATGCTCAAGTTTATGCATTCTGAGTAGTCCCAAGGCTTTTGTTTGTACTGTTTCTACAAACGCCACAATTATTCTCATTCATGTAATACCTTTAAGGAAAAAAAATGAAAGGAAGGAAAGAAGAAACTCACAGAGTCTTGGTCTGAAATGCACACACTAATCTGAAACTTCTGACAGTCAGTTACTTAAATTATTATAATTTATTGTTGTTTGAAAAAAAAAACAAGGAATTGTCCATCTCTAATTATAAGAAGAGCAAACAGACTTGATTTTGATTAATTTTCTGGGTCTTATTTGAACTAATTGAATTAATTACTGTGTTAACAGTTTTATGAGAAGAGACTTTGTGTGAGATTTCTAGTGGCCCATCCTTTCATTGCAGCCAGTGTAAGTACAATAGTGCAAGATCAGCCTTTTTAATTTTACCTTGGCCATTGACTCAGAGAACTAAGTAGAAACAGGAAGTGCAGAGGAGCAAGAAAATAGGAAATATTTTTTGAACCTTTTGACAAGTTCACTTCTCTTTTGGTTTGAATTCTGGCCAATAGTTCAGATCATCTCTTATTATAGCCAAATCTGGAGGCCAAACTTCTGGTGGTTTTGTTCAACCTTTGCCCTTTTTTCCTGTCTCAAGGTCTCCAATTCATATACTACCTGTGAATTTATTTTGACAGCTGTATTTTTTCAACAGGAATACTTCACATATGTGGTAATTTCAGGGTATGCAGCTCCCTCTATTACATGAGTAGCTCTCCCATTATGTACAGTTATGCTAGTACAGACTACATATAGGAAACACTCTGATGCCTTAACTCTTCACTTTATTCCTCTTTCAATTATACACAGCACACAAGTTCATCAGTATAGAAACAAACTGAAGAAAATCAGTTTACCTATTTGTTTTTGTATACTCCTTAAACTTTTAATATATTGCTTTCAATGCATCTAGAATTCACAGAAAGGAGGTGAAAAAAAATAGGCTTTTCCTTATGGAAATCTCTTCCAAAGGTTTTTAGATAGTTTTTGGTGTAAAATGAAAAAAAAAAAAAAAAAGTTATTGCAAAAGTGGTGGGAAGTGAGCAGGGATTTTAATTCACTTTCATGTTTTTTTCCCACTAAGTTCAATCTAAGGTGAAACATCGTGTTGATGTCAAATTTTGCTTCAAGCAAAACAATAGAGGAGCTCTAAAATTAATGTAGGTGTCCAGTCAGAGGCCTTATACAGCCATTAACAGCAGTGCCAGCTTGAGATAATGCATTATAAGCATGAAAAATTTATCAGTAATTGCCGTGTTCTGATCTCTCTCCTTTTTTTCTTACTTCGTTGTCTACAGAATGTGCTGTACATTCCCAAACTGGTCTTTCTGCTAGTTTACCCCACAGAAATGCACTGGATCTGGATCATTATGACTAATGAAATTGCTGAGAAGTGATTTTTTTTTTGTCAAAATATAATACCACTCTAGAACTTTCACCACACATTATGATTGTGAAACAAGGGCTTACAGTTGCCCGAGGCATAACTTTGATTCAGTTTATCTCCATCTTTAGCCACCCAGTTCAATGCACTATTGAAAGATGAGATGAATACTGAAATTCAGTGCTAAAAGATAAATATCATTTTATAGCTCTATATTATAAAATTATGCTACACTTTTTGTTATCATCTGTTGGCTTGACAAAAAAAAAAAGTCTCTGAGGCTTTTTATAACAAAACAAATAATGTAACAGTAGCCTTCAAAGGACAAAATTTTCTTATCCATGAGCTTTCAGCTCTTAGATATTTCACATACAGTTTTCACAGAAGAAACACCTGAGGTGTAACAGTGCTTCATGTAATGAAACTTTTCATAAGAGCAAGAAAAATATAACTCTTTTATTCTGAACACAGGCATATATGAAAGCACATTTCACATCAATAACTTCACCTCTCATCAGCACTTAGAAGATTAAATACAGATACAATTTGGCTTCCCTGAATGCATTGTTAGAATGATCATTTCATGTAATCTCACAGTAAGTTTTCAATAAATTTAAGATTAACTATTATTTTCTCATCTATAAATAAAATATAATCATCTTAAAAATCAATGAAGGGAAAACTATCAGATCCATTAACCTGACTAAGAATTCCTTCAGGCCAAGAATATGAACCATGGTGCACTGGATCTTTCATTTTATTGAGCTATATCCTCTTGTATGGCTACCAGCAGGGAAAAAAATTAAATCTAAACTAACGGTTTTTGTTCTGGAAACTAGGGAAATAGGGACTGAATATTCTTTTACGCCTGGGGTTAATTTTTTTCACCTTAATTTGCAACAAAAAATACATACTGCCTCTGGAAGAAAGCAGCTTTGTTATCATCTCTGTACTTTTTTCACTTCTAAATCCTTTGCTTTCTGAAGTCACCTCCATAACCTTGCAACACTATGAACGTGTTTACTTGTCTTTGCTGACTGTCAACCAATACCATCTGCTCTTTGGATCCCTAAAAATAGTAACATATATATGGGTCAGAACTGCAGTCTCTAGATAACCACGTAGGAGATTCAGGTGATTAATTTTCCCACAGCTTTTATCTTACCCAGGAGTAGATTTTTCCTGTCCCTTTCCCTAGAGAATGTTCCTCATAAAACATGAAATTAACAAAATTGCAATCTTACAAAAAAGTAGTATTTCATAGGCAACCCATGTCAACTAACAGAAGGGGTTGTTAGTTAGCTGCCTTGTTTGAACTTCATCCAAAAGCCTTTCTACTCTCATAAACAGGAATGGTTCAAGCCATGAAATTATGAATCTAGGACAAACCAACAGTGTTCTCTTTTCTCTAAAAGAAAAGAAAAATAAATTACCTTTTTCCTTCAGTACCTCTTGGCCAGTACTTGTTATTTCCCTTAAATACCACTCTGGCTTTGTGTCATATGGGATTCTACTTATACTTACTCTTTTGACCCACACAGTCAAGCTTCCTCATTCTAAACCATGAAGGATAGTTTGACAAGTCAGTTGACAAGATATCATATGCTAATATCATTTGTCACAGCGATCTATGAAAACTGAAATTCCACAGAAATCACAAAGGTTAAAAAGGCTATCAAAATTATCTGAGAAAGCATTGACTTCAGCTTTGATTCAGCATGTGTAAAGTATGTATATACAAAGTGTGAAAGTCCCACACATATATATATATGTTTAAAGAGGCCCAGCTGCACAGAATGGTTACCATTAGCATAATATAGAAAATATGCCTTACTTTAATCTGTTCTAAACATTCTATGTGTTATGTAGGTCATACTTCAACAGATTAAATTAATTGTTTTATTATTAGTTTGTAACTATAATCTCCAATTATTTCCAAATATATTTTTTCACAATAAAGAAGAACGCATTTACAAGTAGAACTGAACAACACAAAGAAAAGTTAAAAATGTCCAATAATTCTTATTGCCAGGACTTGTTTTTCTCAAATTATTCAGCTTGTACAAAGCACAGCCTCCATGTACTGAATCTTTGACAGTCAGAAGTCTCAAAATAAGCATTCAAAAATTGAGTATAAACATTAAATGGAGGGTAGTCATACAAGCAAACAAACACAAAATACACTGTTAGAGATCTGTTTTCAACTGATTTGTTAAAACGTCCATTCAGTATTGGTAAGTATTAAAGTCAGGATTAAACTCAGAATTTAACTTTATGTCTCTATAGCAGCATCAAATTGCCTTAACAGAAACTGCCTTTTTATTTATCTTGAGGTATCTTGACTCAATAATTACAGGCTTTTCTACTTAAGAACAGGTGAATCAAGGGTCCTACAAACAATTGTTTGTAGCCCTATTTCTTTCACACATCAGATCCATTCTAGGCATTGAAGAGGAAAGATTTCATGGAATAATAGTGCAAGCCGTAATTAAAGATATGTAACAGGACTTAATTGAAGCTTACTTATGCAATCTAATCTGTCATTTCTTAACTTCTGGGTGCATTAAATTGCAGTCTTGGTTCTGTCATTTAACCCCTTCATATATAATTTACCACTATTTTTAAAAAAGTCATTAATAGAGTTGAAATCTTTAGAATTGCCATACACATCAGCTAACAGAACAGCAGAATGTAATGATAGGTTAACATCTCTCAAACAAAACAGCAGGCTATGGAAGTGACTTTGAGAGTTATCTACTTAAAAGAGAAAAATGTTATGACTAAGGAGCACTGAGTTCCATTCCCCATGACAAAATGCTCCAATGGAGTAGCTGTCAACCATTGATACATGCATCACTGGTGATCTACCCAGGCTCTGAATAAACCCCAAAAATTTGAGAAATATTTTTATATAATGGACACACATATTGACATATGGAAGTAAATCTACAAGAATAGAAACATATAAAAATTATAAAAATAAAATGAACATGTTTTCAACTACGCTATATGAGAGAATGTAAGTATCTGATTAGTAGATCAGTAATTTAACTTCTTGAGCATAGCTGTGAGATTTACTGAAAAATATTATAGATCTCTTCTTTACTGTTAGCTGAAATACACTGGATGATTTCTTACCTAATTAAAGTTTGCTTTTTTCTTGCCAACACTGGGAATCTGTGAGAGAGAAAAGGAGGTTGAGCAATTTGCAGGTATGTGTGATTTGTGTCCATAGTACAGGGCTTCTTTCATCTTAAATTTTGATCTGTTTATGAATTCCTTCAGTACACTGTCTCCTAGGACACTTGATCTACTAGAAAAAATCAAACTATCGTTCACCAAACAGCAGTTTGCTCTGTATCAAATATATATATTTGATATATAAACTGATGTATATAAACTGTTTATTTAAGCACTTAAGTATATCAGATACAAAAAATAATACTCTTATTTGTGTAGTTTGTTTATTTTCCTCTGGGTCAGAAAGTTCTATATAATAGAAATATTCACCCCACAACACAAATACACCAACGCACCAATGCACTGTCAACCTAGTTCATTCAAATCAGTTATCAAAATTCTTCTGGATTCATACTGACACGACTGAAAGCAGATGTTGCACTTTGTCCAGAGGATCACATCCATTTCATTCTTTACTCATTAAATTGGTTATTCATCAACCATTTGATAAACATGATCTTGGTGCCTGTCTATGCCATTCAAGGTTCTCAAGGTTAGTATTATTGTTTGTATCTTATCCTTAATGTTTTCCTCCTGCTGTAACAGGTCTATATTATTTAGTGTGTGCTCTAAATCTGATAAAGCAGCACTGCTGTACTGAGTCAACATTTTGGTTTTGTTGGGCTTTTTTTTTTAAGGAAATCATGAGCATTTTAAAGCATTCAATATATTTATTTACCCAGAAAAATTTATCTAGAAATAGATGGTTCATAGTGGCATCTTGGTTTTTTTCCATGATACCAATTGAGTTGAGTGTGGCAGCAGGACTTCCAGATTAGAAAGTCTAAATAAAGATCCTCTTTGAATTTATCTTTAACCATTGGTCATAGGATTCTCTTTCTCACAAGTGCTTAACTGGTTGTTTCCGGCATGTCACTTTTTGTTCTCTTTCTCAGCTGATCTTTCCCTGCCCTACCCTTGCCCCTCCCTTTCTCCTCCCTTACCCTTACCCTTCCTTTTCCCCTTCCCCTTCCTCTCCCACCTCCTCCATTTCCCCTATCCTCTATCCCCTTCCCCTCTCCCCTTCTTTCCCCCTTTTCTATTTCTTTCCTTTCCTTTTCCTTTTTCCTGGAGAACGGCTAATGAAAGGAAATTGAAGAAATGTTCTCTCTGAATTTCAAATTACGCCTACTGAACAAAAGTATTTCTTTAAATAGTATCATAAACTAAAATAAACCCCAGTCACCTAGCAGCATACTTCACAATTCATAGTTGTTTGGAAATATCTATATAATTACCTTCTTTCACACAGATTCAGACGGTCTATATTTAAAATATGCTTTCTCAAGAAGGTCCTGACCTTTCAATTGAATTTCTACAGTAGAAAAAGACTAGTGAAAACTGAGATGGGAAACAGGGAACCAACAATAAAATTTATCCAATTCTATTTTTATTTCTTCCAAATGTTTATAATATTTGTTCTCAATTTAGCATTCCACATCTGAAAACAAGATTAATTCCTAGCAAGACTAAGGTAAATTGGATACTTAAATTGTCATACTTATTTATACTTAAGTAGTATTAAATTTAATTTTTTTTCACTATTAAAATTAGAATCAGTAGAATAAATTTGCCTTATATTCTTACGTTCTGTCCAATAAACTCTGTCTTTACTGACAAAAACATACCAAGATTTAGCAAGCCATTTTTAATGTGGTTCTAACGGGAGCTACATTCAAAGACACTCAAAAAAGCATCAGTTTATGAAAATATGATTGATATAGTCCTTTATGGCTTAAGAGAACAATATTGAAATACTGTTATGCAAAATTCCTTTTCTTACCCCTATAGCTTCACAGAGAAGGTACAGGGAAAGATGTGATTAGATGTAGAACAGTATCTCACTGAGCCAGAAAAATTAACTTTGAACAAGACTGCATACAAATATTTCTTCTCCTTTGGCATGTAAATGCACGTGTTTGCAGGCATGTACACTGTCCTGTCTGATGCTAATATAGTGTAAAACCTCATAGGTAATGACAAGGTTCAGTTAACATTCCACAGTTAAATATTCCATAATCAAGAAAATATACAAAAAGGGAAGAGTAGGAAAAAGTTCAAAATGTCATTTCAATGAGATTTTAGTGGATATGTAGGATGAAACTTACACTGGACTGTGAGAAAATTTAAAGTTTCTTGTGTCTTCAGAAGATGAGAAAAAGTAAGAATTCATCTGATTTTTTTTTTACAAACACTTATGCAGAAAGAGACCATGAGTCTGAACATATACATGGATGTATGAAGTGGTAACTGCACTCCTAGATAAATGAATGATGGAAACTGCTCAAATGTTTGAAAGTGAATGCAACATCTTAATTTACAATAACAAATCTGTCTGAAAATAAATTAATACATAAAACTGGCCACATAAGACAACAAAAATAGCATTTCTCTATTCAAAATGTAATCCTGATAAACAGAAAATATTTTTTACTAGTTGTTTTGGCAATAACATTTTTCTATTAAAAATTGAAAAACTTTCCAGCAGCTACATTTTATAATGGACTGTAAATCTTTTAATATTCAGAAGTGTGCCATGAGTATAATGAATATTCTCAAATTTTGAGAAGTATGAGTATCACCAAGACAGAAGACCTATTTTTTTTTTTTTTATGACAACAAATCTTTAAGGAAAGAGCAATTGGATCTGTGAGCTTGTTAGAAACTCAGCTTCAGCCAAGATTAAGAGAGTGATATAAAATTATCAATCTGTCATTTAAATCATTGCCAGACTTGCAATAAAGCCAAATACATATTAACATGAAAAAATAATTATCTAACCATTGAGAAAATATCTTCCTCATAAATCAGAAAATAAAAATCAGATATTTAAAAAATCATGATTCTTCCACCTGAAGATACATATATATTGCCAATAATCATTAAACTAATAAAGAAGCCAAATATCAGGGGGTCTATTACAATAGCATGTCTCAACACATATACATATATCTATATATACATTACATACATATACATAGACATATACATGTGCATAAACACGTATAAAATATTTAAAACATATTGCTAGCTACAGTTTTTTTTATAGTTTTCTATAGTTGTATTTTGTTCCTTAATTTTTAATTTAACCAACACTATAGCATATATTGGGCTAACAGAAATGATTGATCAATTTGAAACTTCTTTTGACGTCTGCTTCAAATATAAAGATTTTCTTAAGAAAATTTAAAATACTAAACGCACTAATTGTTACAAACCCACTCTGAATTCAGTACATCAAAAATACCTCACCTCTATTGCTTGAAGCAAAAAGATCTAAAACCAGAAAATATTACTGGAATTTCTACAGAAACTTCTGCAAATCTATTCTTAAATCTTTATTACTCACAATAGCAGTTGAGAAAATAGAAGGAGAACAATTTATATTACTGTTCAGTTGCTTTCATATGTACAATACTTCTTTCCTTGACAGATCCGTCAATATTTTGCAATGAGGACTACATGCATTCTGAGTGGTGGGAAATTTGCTTAGGCAAAAAAAAGTTTTACAATGTCATAGAAAAAAATATGGTGAAGGTAGTATAAATAAATGGATGTTGAAATAACTGCAAAAGTAATATTAAGAGTCCTCCAAGATCTCTTTGTACCAAAAATGGTAACTTTTTTTCTGATTTCTTAATAATTTTATGTTGGTACAGATGGCACAATCATTTATTAGTTTCCAGGATGAAATAAGATGAGGACAAGATTGCTACAATGAATGCACACACAAAATTCAGTTATAATATCAGCAACATACCTCTAGCAAAATGTGAGGCATTAAATAATGAAATAAAATGTATTTTAAATTATTGCTTGGCAGTATAAGATGCACATTTTAATACTAAAGCTGTTATTTTATTATGCTGCAATAAAGTATAAAATATATTGACACAATATAATTTTATTATTAACGCTAAGATAAAAGTCAATTTTATAACATGATTTCTTCTTAGTAAACTCTTCCAATTACACTCCAGTAGAAATTCCAGCACGTGACATCCATTCAGTGAATACTCTGTCATTACTGTTCCTTTTTATCCTTTCTGCGTGCAAAGCTTCATAGATGTTTATAAAACTATATTGACAAGGCATGATGGAAACAAAAGAAATGTCAAATATTTGTTTCTGATGTGACACCCAGCTCTTCATGCCAGAAATGATTTTCTTCAGAGTTGCCGAAAAAACATATTACAGTCAAATGTCTTTGGTAAACGTTTAATACCAGCTGTGCACTTCTTTGTGATACACTTCTGGTTCACTTGAGTAAGAAATGCTGTATTTATCATTTCAGGACTTGTCTAGATATACCTTGTAAAATAAGATAGTCATTTCCATTGTCCTGAAAGGAAATAATATTTTCAGTAATATAAAAGGATGGCATAACCAGCTATTACCGAATTCTTACATTTTTGTGGGGTTTGGTGTGTTTTGTTTTATTTTACTTAACTTTTCTTCTAAAACTCCTTTGTGTGTGTGTGTGCGGGCGCGTGCCTTTTTCAGAAATTCTAACTTGGCTAACTGAAAAAATACTGAGCATCTCCGTATGTTTATCATCTGTCTCCAAACTCTAGAAAGCTTCCAGATTCAGTAATATCGTGGGTAAATAAGTGCTACAGGTTACTGCAAACTGCCATTCATCTGTTTTAAATGTAGAGAGTATGAACTTCAATGTCTAATTTACTATTCCTACATTTCAGTTTTTCAGCATGAAGTCTTTTAGAGTGGAATTAGATTCAAAATTTAGGTCATACTCATTTCCACCTAGTAATTCCACATCAGAAACAAAACAAGGATAAGAGCGATTCAATTAAAAAAAATTCTCTGCATTCATCATAGTAGTTTGTGACATTGGAGTAGCACAGTTTTGGTTGGCATTGCTGCAAAGGAAAAGAGAACAGGCTGTCAGGAACATCTACTGGGTTAAAATTACTTTCTCTTCCCTTATCATATGAAAGGCAAGGTGGAGGGTAGAAGTAGGAATTAGGATGGAACATTAATGGAAAAAAAATGAAAGATCAAGAAATATCCTCCTTTAATAAGAAAGATTCAGCTTGACTCTCACTTTATTGGTGATACTCACTTCATTGGCTCCCTTTCTGGAACACAGAAGTTACAGTAGTGAAGGTGGCATAAGATTTGATCATGCAGGATTATCCAGCTACATTGCTTGCTTTCAGTATTCATTGCACTGCGATGCTCATGACACATCAAGGAAGACAGCAAAATATTTATAGAAGAAAACAATTTTTAAAAGATGCGGAGAAAATATTTTTCTCCTAGTTTACATCTAAGAATGTACATGTGTATTGGCAAATTGCTCATTGAAAAAAGTCAAACTCAAGTATTTCCAGTGTGGAAGATAAGTAAGCAAACAACTGCAACAGAATACAGCACATTTGTAAACATATAGATGCATTTTCAATACAGAAGACAGAAAAGACACTACATAGCAAAAAACAGTGATAAATAATAGTGTACTTTTTATTGCATGAAAAGCTTTCTACCTGATTCACACTGCTAGCAATAGGCAGTTTTGACACAAACACAGAGATGCATCTCAACTATCTTCAGCACAAATTCTATATATAATTAATTTGTATTAGAATTCCTTTTATGTAAATCTCACACAATTACTATTTAAAGCATCCCACAACCAAACACACTAGCACAAGTGTCTCATTCAGAAGTTCAAGTGATATAAGTGAAGATTCAATTTATCAGGAGTTTCCAGCTAAATAAAAAGATTCTTCATTCTAATAGTACTGTCAGTCTGAGGTTTTCCCATGTTTATTTATAAATGTTTAGATATCCTCTTTTGTAGCAAGAAAACACAGAAGGTTTATGTATAGGTGTAATTTAGCATACTTTTACAGCTTAATCCCCTGTAATTCCTTGGGCTTGTTTATAGTATGTCTGCATTTGTTATTTCCTCTTTCTTCCTACTGCTGCTGGAGTTAACCGAACAAAGTCCAGTTGTCAGTCCCAGTAGTGAACTGATCTTTACCATATGCCTCTGTTTAAACCTTAAATTGAATAGACTATCTCTGCATGGTTTAATTAAGGACCTCAGTATTCCGTCTTTCGGTGATTCTCACTTTTCCTAATCTATTTATTTTGTTAGATTAGCCGTGGCCAAATTACACAGAAAAATAACCAGAAATATCCTTTATCAAATCCAAATCTGTATTTTGCTAGAAACATTTTCAGTTTTCTGTTTTCATACAGCAAACATTCACCCTCTTCATTTAAATAGATCTTCTGAGACAGTTTTCCGTAAAGTCTGTCAGGATTAACTCCTCACAGAAAGGAAGTGCTATAGATGTAGAAGTATGAAAGGAGAGTGGAGAAGAGACACATTGCACTACCTGATGAAGTCATGTTCTAGTCATACAATACGTGTCCAAACTCCATTGTCTGGTTCGTGTCCATTCTCTACATGGACTTAGTGAAAAAGACAATGAAATGCACAGTATTATCCAGTGCACCTATTTGGACAATATACTCTTTTGTGTACTTTATGGCTTTTAAATATTAAGGCAAATTTGTAGAATATTTCCTATGCATTCCTAGCTCTTCAACATATTTAGGCTCATAAATTAGTAGTAATAAGCATAATCTTATACATTTCTTGTACAATATTCTTGATTGCAGAATTTTAAATGTTCTGCTTAAAGCAAGATCTCCATTCTCTTGCCATGCAACAATCACACCTGTTTCTATACTCTTTGCAATTGAAATTTTCATCACCCCTTGAAAACATGGATACTATTTGACCTTCCATGAACAATCTTATTTATTTACTTCTGACCTGGAATCCATGATGACTTTCAATTTTACTAATCTAGTTTTCACACAAGTGTTTCTCATTGCATTTCCATTTAAGAGTATCAGCAGTGCTTTAGTAACAATGACTGTATTCAGCCAAACAGTTTGTGACAGCTCATGTACAGAATTTTTTATCTCTTTACATATAACCCCACCAGTGGTGTCTGCTCACAAGCACACCTGGAACAGCATATGTTTTTGATCTTTAAGTACAACTAGGAATGCCAAGTGAACATAAGGAATAAGCTTGATTTTATGAGAAAGAGATACACACATCTAGACCACAAGAATTTCTGTTTTGAACTAAATTTCACAAAGTATTTAAGCAATTTTAAATAAGGAAAACACTGAAAATTGTGTGGTTTTTTTTCCTGTTTGTTTGTTGTTTTTTTGTTTGTTTGTTTGAGTATGGAACTTTTAACATATTAAACTTTCTGCCCATTAACTTAACTTGTATTTTAGAAAAACTGATTCTAGATGTTATTTCAAGTACTTTCATTGAAAATATTTGGAATAACTTACTATATATAATAACACATTATATATATAAAACATGTTATATATACAATAACATATAATAACATAAGAGAGTCACCAGCACACTAAACAAACATGCAAACTTCAAAGGTAATAGTTGATTTTTTTTTTTCCACCATGTAATTTTAGAGTTTAGCATAAATTGAGTTTTTCCACATTAATAACATTAGTGTGCAGAAAAAGTGGAATTGCAGAGATTTCAAAGTAAATGTAATAGGCAGTTCCCAGATTACTTCAAAATTTCACCAGTTTTTTCATAGCAACAAAATGAAAGGACTCCTTCCTTTGGAAATTCCTTTTTGAGTTTCTTATCCATAATAACCAGAAGTTATCTTTATAGCGTCCAGAATTATAAGCCAGCTGTCATCCAGTAAACCACACAAAGTGAATAGAAAAATAATAAAAGCATGTCTAAAATTAAATAGGATTTGTTTCAGATAGCAGTAGTTAGCAGAAGCTGAGCCTATGCAAACCATTTTTAATTTTCAGGGGATTAGAGATTTCAATCTCAAAGCAGAGATTTGAACCTATTTCTACAAATTCGATGCTATCAAATCAACAATCCATGTCTATTCATCAGCTCAAATAGAAACTTTCCTGAAAGTGTTTGAGAATATCAAGGTTTATGAGTCTTTGAAGTACAAGAGAGTAAATTAGAAGTCCACAACCGGTAAGTCTGAAATCTATCTGCAAATCTTTACAATTTTGCTCTTCTCCAATCAGAACCCTAACTCTAATTCTGCCTGAAATCATATAGTGTGTTTAAAACTAACAAGATGGTATTGTACTTTTCTTGCATGGTTTGTAACATTCTAAAACTTTCATGCAGTAATATTTCAGCATCCTAAGTAGGTAGCATCAGCCTTTTCTTTCAAAGATTATTTCCCTAGTCTTTACAGGATTTTGGTATGAAATTTAGTTTTTTTTATTGCCTTCAAAAATGACCTCTTTAACATGTATTTAGATTTTGAGAAAATATTATATAGTGCAATAGAGTTAAAAAGAACAGGATACATTATTTCTAAGAAAATCAATAGATCTCTTCATATCAGCATTATATGCTGCTACATATGTAAGACAAAACAAGACCAGCAGAATCCACATATCCACAAAGCACTGGTTAACGTGTTCTTTTCCGTTGGTTTAAAAAAGCAATTGTATTCATTAGCAGCTTTTCACTCAGTATGGGTTGGGTGCATTACACTCAGTCAGCTGTCATATGAAATGATGGGAGCTGACAGTGTGGAATCTTAAAGGTTCAACTCCTGTTGAATGTACTAAATGAACAAGAACTGTCTAATTTTGGTTGAAGTGAACCCAACAAAAAAAAAACCCCAAAGAGTATGCAAGATTTTATTCTACTTTTTCAAGTTTAATAGACACTGAATATTCAGTGCTTTTCAGCTAGATACGCTGTTAGTTCTATGACTAAGAAAGATTTCATTAGGTAGGCTTCAAGCAACAGTGAGCTACAAATGAAATTTCTTTCTTATTTTCTGAAACTCACAGTTTATGACCCATATCCAATGATGAATGGTCTATAAACTCTCTTACGGTCTTTAATTGCATAAACTTTACATTATAGTCTTATATTAACTTATGAACATTTTTAATACAAGATGTAGAAAAGCAACAGTAAAAACAGACTTCCCCAGCTTTTACACAAATAGAATATGTAAGTCTTCAATATAAGGCATACTGTACTCATGTCCTTTGTTTAAATTTTTACCTTAATTTAGTTCTTAATAAAGAAAAAAAAAATCTTGTAATCACTGCTCACTTGCCTAAAGCTCCTGCTGCCCAGTTAGCCCACTATGCCCCATCTCAAAAAGTGTATTGTTCATAGCTTTGTCAAACTCTCCTAGACGCTGCTCATATTAGCATAATAAATGGCTTCCTATATGTTAAGTTGTTCTTGTTTAATCTGGGCAGAACTTGATTTTTCCTTCATAGTGTTTGGTATGATGCTATGCTTTGGTTTTAGGAGAAAAACAATGTAGGACATTTCAGTTTCTCAGCTTCTCGTACAGTCCCGCCAGTTAGGGGGATGAGGGGGTACAAGCTGTTGGGAAGGGACGGAACCAGGACAGCTGATCCAACCTGGCTAAAAAGATATTCCATACTATGTGGCATCATGTAAAATAAACTGAAACGGGGCGGGGGGGCAACTGGTCAGGATAGGCTGCCACTGTCTGGGGACTGACTGGGCATCTTGGTTGGCAGTGAGCAATTGCTTGTGCATTATTTGTTTTGTGTATATGTATGTGTGTGTATACACACACACACACACACACACACACACAAGATTATATATACACACACACACACTAAATACATGTTTACTAAAGGAAGAGGAAAAAAGTAAGTTTATATTTACTTTTTTCCTCTTCCTTTAGTAAATAGTTTAACAAGTTCTACTTTGCTCTTTTCTGATTCTCTACCCACTGCACTGGGAGTGGGGTGGGGGAGAGTAAGTGAATGACTGTGTGGTGCTCAGCCACCTGCCAGGTTCAACCATAGCAGAAGTACTATACGTACTTTCCTTAAACAGTGCACTCCCCCACTGGATTCTGCTACCATTCTTACATGTTTAAAAAAGCACTAAATAAACAAGCAATAGAATTTGACATAATGCATTTAATCAGAGTTACTAACAGAAGAGCCTGTGGCAGATCGTGCATGTTAACTCTCCAAGTATACAAAATACAACCATCTCAGATTAAAATGTTGAGTATTTCTTAACCTATGCAATTATTAGGACTACAGGCTCTGACTTGTAACATGGATTGGGTTTTGCCCCTAAATCACAACCCATAAACATGGCAACTATTTGAATCAAGTGCAATCCACATGCATGAATCTAAATAGATGTCTTCCACTGTAATGAGTCCTCATGGTCATTGTAAAACGGTTTGAGTTGGGAATAACCTTTGAAGATCATCTAGTTCCAAGCCCCCTGCCATTAAATCAACATATCAACTGTTCCAACACTTTTTTTTTTTTGCTTATATAAACTCTTCCCCCCAAAAATTACCCAAGCAATTGCCCAATAGATACATGTGATTATCTAATAGTTTTATCATGGTCCTGCTGCAATATTCAAATCATAAGAAGGAAGAGTTAGAAAAAACTGAAATAGCCACTTTATGAGCTGTTTTGAAGTACCATGTTTGGTACTGATGATTCTTGGTAGCAAGATACTGGACATTGAAAAACTGTTGAGATAATCTTCATTCTTATATTCCTTCATTTGCTGGACAAATATTATTAGACTCCACTTCAACCCTATGCTCTTCAACCACTGAAACACACTAAGTAGGCCAAGACTTAAAATGAATAATGTTTTGCACCGTAGAAAAAAAATACATATAATTACATTGAATTAATATTAATAATATTAATCAACATTACATGTAATAAATGTAACTAATATTACACGCTAAGAATAGTTCCTTTTATGTATATGGAAATTTTTCCTAGTTCTTGAAAACCAAGTTCAGCACAACAGTTAAAAGTTCTGCCTGAAATTAACACAGGATTAGTTCCTAGTTTTGTATCTTAATAAAGAAATCTGTATTTTGAATCAGTTCGTCTCCCCAGATCTAAAGTTACTAATAATATAACAGGTAGAAGTAAAGCATTAGACCTTATAGTATATTTTCCAATTTATTAAATTCTAGGATATTGCACCGAACGTCTTTAGAGGTAAACTATAAAGGTACATAAGCATTTATTGTCACAAAACATTTCCATTTTCTTCATTTGGTCAAGATACTATATGATCTAAAGAGAAGTGATTTATAAGACCTGTAATTGTAGTTTTCCCCTGTTTCTGATCTTGGTAAACTGTTAATGGGTGCAACAACAGCAACATCAGTCATGAAGCAGGAAATATCTCGCTTCTCGATAGATGACACTATTTGTCCTTTTCCCTTTGTGCTTCCCTTGGTGGACAATAAGCTGACCATGAACTAGCAATGCTCCCTTGCAGCAAGAAAGGTATCCTGTATTGAATTAGGAAGAGTATCACCAACAAGTTGAAGGAGGTGATCTTTTCCTGCTACTCTGCAGGGGTGAAACTGCATTTGGAGCACTGTGTCCAGCAGTAGGCTCCATGCTACCAGAGAGATACAGACTACCTGGAGCAAGTCCAGTCAAAGGCCACAGAAGGCCTGGAGAATCTGCCATAGAGAAGGGAAGGCTAGAGAAAGTAACAAGGGAGCATAATTTATGAATTAGGATCTAATGTGTAGTTCTACTGCATTGAAAACAAAACACAATATAACAGGACAAATGTTTGCAAAAGCAGCAATCGACAGTTTTATTCCAAGCATCAAATTGCTAGGGCCTGTTACTTTTTCCATAGTATGAATAAAACAGAAGCTACTGCTACAATGATAAACTATTTAATACAAGTAAATTTAACAGAATTTGCATACAGTCAGTTTTCTACAGGCAGAAAATACTGATACATGAACCGAGTACATGTTTAGGGAAGAAGAAAAAAATTTGGAAGCCAACAGAGTGAAGTCTGTCAAAGCACTGAAAACCCTCATATGAAGCAAGAAATTTTAGTAATTGTTGAATATGTGGGAAACACACTATATCTAGGCAAAACAGTTTATTCCTAAGTATATAATAACTGTTATTAGCAAAGTTGAGGTTTGTTGTCGTACAATCAATGAATATAGAGATGATACAGTATATTTGAGAGCTTGGCTTATGTAATTATTATACTAGAGCAGAAAAGGACACTCACCCTATCCTGGGCTTGCATAGGAAACTTCAGTGAAGCAGATCTCCACAAGAGATCCTTCCCTGCTGGCAGTCAGCTCTTAAGTGGGTCTAGGAGAGGTGGAGCCAGGCTCCATCCATTCCTGGAGCACAGGTGAATTGCCTTCACCTGTGCTCCTGTGGCTGACTCATTGCTTGCCTCAGATGATTAATCAGAGGTTCAGGCTGTGATTCAGCAGCCCCATACAGTTGTGTAATCCCATACCAGGTGTTCTTTTCATTATTTGCTTGCATATTCAAGAGACATTGTTTATTTTGTATAAATAAAATATATGGCAATTCATAATAGATAGCACGTGGAGTTTCTCTTATTTTGAAAAGTTTGTGTTTTGTTGAAAGAGAAACAATGTAGGTGTGCATTATGAGGATGCATGCTACATCACATAAGGATTGTTTTTAAATGTATACATGTACTCTTGATTATGAAAGACTATATTAATAACTTATTCTTACATTTTAAAATTTATTAACAATGAAAAGAGGTCCCTAATATCAAGGAGAAGTTCTACAATGTAAAATTTCCAGAGTTCAAGGGCTTCAAAGGAGAGGGGTCACTTTCCTCTCTGAAGGAGGATGAATTCTGGCTGCATATTTTCAACTGTCCTTGAACAACCGACAGAAAGCCTAAGACTGAGAATGATTTGTTGTTGGCTTAAGCAGCAGTGACACTTATGGCTCATTATTTCTGGTCTCCATGCTATGCTCGGATAATGGTTGAATAGTTTAAAGTTTTGTAGATAAACTTAATGGTATCAGGAAATGAATTGTGTGAATTTTAGTGATGTTATTTGTTTTGTTCAACTATATTGAAAAAACAACATAAACCATAGATCCTCAAATTAAATACTACCATCTCATCCTGAGAAACAGCTGCTGACTTGTTTGTTTTTTCTTTCATGTTTTAAAGTTCTGCTTATTCTGGCCACCAACAAATACATTTAATTCCACACACTTTACCGAATTAGAAAATCCACATCAAAAAGATTCTAGGCTCAAGTAATTCCAACAATTTTAAACTAAAAGAGAGATCTAGATAATTCCTACCTTGCAAAGATCTCTTCAGTATCAACTATAAAAATTTTACTAACTATGGCAATAGCAACATAAAAACATAAAAAACATGTTTGTTTGGAGTAGTATTTAAAGGAAACATGCCTCAGTATTGCATGGAAGACCAATACGTTATACTTGTAATTTACCTCTCAGGAAAACTTCAATGTTTTGGTTAACTATAATATTTCAAACTCCTCAGTGTGTTAACCAACTGTTCTTTGTAACTTTGATTTAACCTGTACATATGGGATCACACACTCTGTTACTAGGACCTATTATTGATTCTCTTATTAAATTTATGCCAATAAAATTGTTTTAAAGAATTTTATATAGGAATACATATTTTAAACATTGCTGATTTCTATTTTTGGAACTTCATAAAACAGATGGAGGTGGTGTGTTTGCTAAATGTTTTAGTTAATCATTTTCTGTAATTAAATGATCTCTGTTCATTCAGGAAATGAAGATGTGTAATAAACTTAAGGAAATTGAACAGTCAATAGCTGCAATAGATGACAGCCGTTAACTACTGTACAGGGAGTTAAACATTCCCATGCACTATCTAATAGCATCACTCCAGCCTGTTTCTTCTAATAGACAGTGTTTCTACAGTGTTGAAGATCGATAGGTCCATAAAATAAATCATATTTTGGGTCTCTGTAATTCGTACTAGGTTAAAGTACATTTAGGATGCAGCTCTAACTACAGAATTTCTTTTCTGCTACTATCACACTGTACCTTGCATACACTACGTATAAGCACAAATTATGAGGGGTTTTACTAGGACCACTTCCATCCTAACTAATTTCACCAACCACATTCCTCCTCCCACCCCTGAATAATAGGAATTCTATGTAAATGATTGTAAAGAATATATTTTAACATTTAGAAGATACTTTGGAATATTTAGGAATGTCAGATAACTTCTCATACATGATAGTTCAGACTTCAGCCAGGCATCAAACCCATTTTTCATGTCTTCAACTTTGGAAAATAACAATAAAAATTTGAATAGGCACTTGTGTTTACATTCTTTATGCTAATGATTATTCAGTGTTTTGTGCAGTTGCTAGATATTAAAGCAAAAGATTTCCTATTAGATGTATTTGCAGTAGAGTCAATATTAAGCTTTCTGTTGTAACTTTGCAGTATTAAACAAGGCCATCTCAGTTTAATTTCTCTCAAGTCTGAAATTCTGGTACTCTTTAGACAAATGGACATTACTAATTATTTCATTCTTTTCTCCTTTGATAATATCTACCTATTAAAGATGATAAAAAAAACAGATTCAATTATAATTGTTAAGATTGTCAAAAATAAATTGCCATTTATGCCAGTAATATTTGCTATACAAAGTTGACAGAAATGTTCATCAAGTAAAGAAATGCATTCTTGGCAACGAGAGGAAGATCTGAGATAATAATTTAATTGCTATCTTTTCCATAGCTAAATCTTATCAATAGTTATAAACATCTACTGGAGGGGGGAGTCAGGTGGACCAGGCTCTTTTTAGCAGTGCCCAGAGATAGGACAAGGGGCAATGGGCATGAATGAAAACACAGAATGCTCCATATGAACATAAGGAAAAACATCTTTACTTTGAGGGTAATAGAGCACTGGAAAAAGCTGCCCACGGACATTGTGGAATCTTCTTCTCTGGAGATATCCAAAACCCACCTGGCTGATTACCTGTATAACCTACTGTAGGGAGCCTGCTTTAGTAGAGGAGTTGGACTCAATGATCTTTGGAGGTCCCTTTCAACCTCTACAATTCTGCAATTCTATGATTTAGGCAAGCATGTATCACAACCTCCCAAAATAATAATAATGTAGTTTTACATGGGACAATTTCCTTGAAAATTTAGGGAATTTCAGTGTTTCAGAGTCTACTTGGATCTAATTAAACACTGAAAAACATTGAAACAGATTTTGAATCTCTCAAATTTCTTACAAATCCTCATTTCAAAAATCTTTAAAAGGGAGGATAACCCAGAATTATTTCTACCCAGTACTCACTATTGTCCTTCACAGGTTACCTCCTGCCTGTAGAAGACTTCTGAAAAAAGGCCACTGCTGTGTGGTCAGCTAATATATGGGTGTTTCATCTGGCCTTATAAGCAACAAGCTCCTTTCAATAGTTATATGTGTTTGTTACAAATGTATTTCTGACAAAGCTTTAATAACATATTTATTTCTTTAGCCATGCAGTGTAACTGCTAACATAAATGTACAGGCCACGGCCTCTTTGGCTTCTCTAGTTAGACCTGAAAGGATCTGGGAGTAATTTGGGTTCATTGTGAATATCCTGTTAGGGGATTAGCAATGTATAAACTCCCTAATTCTCTTGCTGCTTTTATGTGCCCTTTATAAAAGGTTTCCAAACTAGAAGAACAGTATATTTATTATTTCTGGCACTGTTAAACACAATGGTAATTAACATTAGACACTTAACTCTTACAAAGCAAGCAAACCACAATATGCTTTGGATGTATAGCACTTCAAACATATGCTTACATTTACACACTGTCACCTCATCACCTGCATGAAAGCACTGGCACAGAACTCTTGTATTCTACAGCCACTCTCAAAAAGCTCCTAAATTGTTTAAAATTGTCTTGTCTTCTAGCAAATATTGTGATTTGAAAACTCTTTAAGTATCACATGCCATTTTAAAGAAAAGGAGGTGTACTGGGTACACTACCTGTGTCTAGTTCAGATTGCAAATACAAAATAAAGTTATTTTTAAAATAACAAAATTACAAAAGATAATAAAAAAATCAGTGCCCAGTAGGCACGTACACTTCACAATTTTATTTCTATACATAAAGCTGCAATTAATTACAAACCAGTTTTTATGCAGTTTTGCTTTCTTTAAATGTGGAGTGAATTCTTCCCATAAACTAATGAACTGAAGTGGAGCCAAATAGAGACCAGCTGGCTGAACTGCCAAGTAATTTTATCCGCATGATTGACTTTATGATCCTTTCACTACAGTAACTAGTCTTTATTCTCACAATCAACATCAACCATAACTCCAAGAGGGAAAAAATGATTAAAAATCTAGAGAATAGTGAGGAGAGGTTTGTTTGATGTGGTACAATGCATTCCTGCACACACTTCTTCTGTATAATAGGTGCTGAATTACAGGTGTTTATAGCCTCCAAAGTAGCACAGTGAATAGCTGCCTCAAAGACATAATAAGCAACCGATGCCTAAATAATCATTACAGATACTCCATTAGCAGCATCTAACTGTGTGGCTTTTAACCATACAAATTGTTTTTTGACAGCTTGTAACCTTTCCAAACAGTTTCCTTTGGGCATTATACCACACTCAGATCTAATTTTAACTTTTGCTTTGTCTATAATTTACTACTTTCTTTGGAAACACCTAATGTATTTCAGCAGGATAAAATAAAAAGATAAAAAAATCAATTGCTATTTTAATCTATGAAATTTTTGCTCACTGGGACAGAACTAAAATCTGATGAAACATAATGGGGGGAAAAAAGGCTAAATGGTCTTGAATTCCTTTGGGTATCTGTTTTACAACAAGCAATATTTTTTTCCCCAGATTATTTAAAATAGGACATAGCCAAATGAAAAAAGAACAAAAGTAAAAATGGGTAAATAAAATATAAATCCTTTAAGGCTGTTCATAAGAGCTGCAAATCTCACATAACATAATAAATAATATAATAAAAGAGTTTAATGATACATTGCAATGGGATAAAGAGCTAAGAAAGATGTGCAATACTTTTTCTCCAAAACAGTCTACAATTACAAATCAATAAAGACACATGGCTTATGCAGAACTAGAGGGCAGCCATCTTTATCAGAAACACTACTGTATGTATGAAATTAACGTGAGGAATGATGTAACAGTATTAGGTGATCCATATTGGCTGTTACTGTCATTATCTCATTGCTGGGGAAGTTGCTTCCAGGAATAACATCCAATAAATCAACACGGAGTAGCAATCAGCATAGAAATATTCTAATCATGGCAGACAAAATTACTCATATCTTTCAAATGTATTTCAGCAGATTGAAGCACTTTTTCCATTTTTCAAGCCTATACAACAGGTAAAAATATGCATTCAATAAAAGGAGAAATGACTAGAAACAGAGGCAGTGTTTGCTGCTCATAAAGTTTCCTGTTCCTTTAGGGTGTTAATCAGTGGCTAGTCTCACCAAAATTAACCATCATAGTTGAAGAGAGTACAGATCAGACAGGCACAAGAAATCTACTTAGAATCATCTGAGCAGGTTCCTTCCTATCTTTTGAATCTTAAAAAGGGTCACTAAATTTAGTGCCGTTTTCATAAATACAGGGAAAACAGACTAAATCTTTAGATAAAATGTGGAAAAATCCCTCTTCATATGAATCTAGTTCATCACGCTAAAGAGAAGGTACATCAAATAAAATTAGAATAAGACAGTTATGAATGAAACAGATTCACGCCTAACTTGTGAATTATAACTCACCACTTGTATATCTCTAAGTATCTGAATTAATAATGTCACTTTTCTTTGTTACAGATAAGAAAATCAATAAGCTGATTTTCAGAATAAAAATTAGTAGGGAAAAGGGGTGTTAATAAAACAAATTATTACAAAAATATAAAGAAAGTGCGAAGTACAAACACCAAGAAAAGTGAAAAATATAAGAAAATCACTGGAGTTATTTTCTGAGCAGCATTCAGTGTTGTTATTAATCTAAAACCTTTTTAATATTATTATTAAGAGGATTACTTACAAGTTAAGATATTGAGTGCAGAGAAATCATATCTAAACTGTTCCAATACTTTTTTAAAGACCTCAACTTTTATTTCTGTTTAATCAAAATGTTTAGTATTACAATCTGCTCTGGACACAGCTACTGCAAGCACAGCAAGCCAACAAGTAAAGTGAGTTCTCTATAATTTGATTGAAAACTCAGAGTAAACCTGATAAGAACTATAAAAACATCACTCTTTCAGGCTTCTTAAGTTAACAAAAAATCAGTAAAAACAGACCTATTTCATCACATAAGACAGTTCTAATGACTGTGGAACAGTTCTAAGTGACTCATGCGTCAGTCTGCAGTGCTATAAGGTATATAATTCGTCATTACCATCAACAGTACTTAAGGGCATTGCACAGTTCTCGAAGTAACATGATTACTCTCTCTCAAAAATCTATTTCTCAACCTTTCAACCTCCATATAACTGTTAGAATACTCTGACCAGAAATAAGCCATCTCCAAACCTTTCCCAGTAAGTTCAAGTTAAAAGAGGATAGATTTAGTTTAGATGCAAGGAAAAAATTTTTTACAATGAGGGACACCACAGATAAACCAAGCTGCCAAGGGCCTTATCCAGCCTTGTCTTGAAAGTCTCCAGGGATGGGGCATCAACCTCAACATTAGGTAACCTGTTCCAGTCCCTTGCCACTCTCACTGTAAAAGATTTTTTCCTTATACTTAACCTAAATCTACTCTCCCTAGCTTGAAAGCCTTTTCCCCTTGTCCTACCACCACAGAACCTGTGAAAAATTCTGTCCCCCTGTCCCCTTCTTCCTTGTAGTTCCCCTTTAGATACTGAAAGGCTGCTACCAGCTCACCCTTGCAGACTTCTCATCTCCAGGCTGAGAAGCCCCAGCTCTCTCAGCCTGTCCTCATAAGAGAGGTGTTCCATTCCATGAATCAATGTTCCTTTCCATGGATTTCTTTCTTTCTCTTACCTCCTTTCCAATGGATTTTGGTGGGCTTAAGTTGAACAATTAAAACAAATGGACATAGACTGATTTCAGCACTCATCTCCTGCAAGTTATTCAGATAGGGAAAGAGTGGAATTAAACATAGGATTAAAATAGTCACATATAGATAACTTTGACTTTTCTATATACATCCTCTTCACATAAAAAAATAAAAATACATGACTTTTAGGTCACCTAGAGAATAGTAAATTAAACATTGAATAAACAAAGTATTTCACAACAAAGAAAATGATGGAAGACAGATTTTCTCAGCATAACACGGTATGCGATCTGGCTTCAGTACTTCACCACAATAGTCTAAATTAAGAACAGCAAAGAACAAGTTAGAATCATACATGGCTAGGAAAAAAGGTTCTGTTTATAAAAAGAGGTATGCTATCAGTTGGAAAACTACAGTACTCTGAGATCACTTTAAGTAAAGCTTTCCTCACACAGCCTTTCCTTTCTCTGTATGTCAGCAACATATCTGTCTTCTAAAATCAGTACATTCTCACTTTAACCAACAGGATTATTTTTTCCTGCACACTCAGTTCATAGACCTTCTAGTACCTGCAAGGCCTACAAGAAAGCACGAGATGTCATGTAGTGATAGGACAAGATGTAATGGCTTTAAGCTGCAAGACAGTAGTTTTAGATTAGATATTCAGAAGAAATTCTTCATGATGACAGTGTGAGGCATGGCACAGGCTGCCCAAAAGAGCTGTGGATACTCCATCTCTGGAGGTGTTCAAGGCCAGGTTGAATGGGGAGCTGGGGAGCCTGATCTCATAGGAGGTGTCCCTGCCTACAGCAGGGGGTTTGGAACTAGATGTCCTTTGAGGTCCCTTCCAATCCAAACCATTCTGTGATTCTATGAAGTAAAATATCCGAAGTCTCTATAACGGAAATAGCATGAGAACAAGTATCAACTGCAATCTGTATTAGAGCAGATATGCATTTCAAACTGATCCAAATCTTAATTGTATTTTCAGTTTCTCTGAAAGCAGAACAAAACAAATACACTTGGCAGGTAAAATGAAAAAGAAAATCACAATCTCCCACAAGAAAAAAAGGGACATTATAGAATGCAGGGTTCGACTCAACTATCACTGAAGTCTATCACATAATGACCATGTGTTTCAGCTTTTAGTTTGAGCACTTGTACAGTTAAAAATTAGAGATTTTTAATTAATTATAACAATCCTATAGACATCCCACTTTCGAATCTGGCTAGCAAAATATGTTCTACTCTACATTGGATGTTCATTTTCCGGTTTTATGACATTCATCATCAATCCAATTTGCTATTAGAAATAATTCTCTGAGGACCCTAGGACTGCTGAGAATTCATGAAACCTCTTTAGTTTATTTGTTTTTAAACTCAAAAATGCTTATAGATTTCATTATCCCTTAATTATTCCCTCTCAGTGATGCAATTTCAGACTTTCAATTACTCCTAACAAAAGTTTTGAAATAATTCTCACATTAACTAGCAGCCATTGGTAAATATCTGTAAAAAATCATGAGTCTGCTCAGATTAAAGAGGGTTCTTCTGAGTATTCAGATTGAATCCAAAATAAATATTCAGAATGCATTGAATTAAAATTGTACTTAAAATGGAATTCCACATATTCTAAAGATACTACCCTAAACAAAATTTAAAGCAACATTCATTCTAAAAATATATTCATATGTTATTAAAAGGAGCAATAGTGAAATCCTGACAAAATAGAAAAGTAAAGGTAGGATCTACATCAGAATAATAATCAATAGAAAACATCAGGCTTTCATGTAATAAAAATAGAAATCAAATGGGAATTTTGTCCAAAATATTTATTTGAAAAGATAATCAAGCAAAACAACAAAAAAAAAAAAACAAAAAACTAACTCCTCACATTATTGAGTTCTTTAATTCCCAGAAATCAAATAAAACAATAATACAGATAGCACGTATATAACAAAAACTAAAGACATAGTAGTTCAAGTTTATATGTTTTCCAAATATGTTCAAAATTACGTTGAAATCTATATTGGACATAGCAAGCTAATCCTAGAACTGGAAGAAAAATGGAAATCAGTGTAGACAGCTGGTGCATGCAAGCCTAGGATGATGCCAGAAGCAGTACCTCTACCCAGCTACCGACCTCTTCTGGTAGCTGAATTAAAATCCTTACGTACTGTGTCAATCCAATATATCATCTTTTTCACATAGCTAACACTTTTTACTAAAGGACATAGGTGTTCTTTTGGAAAGGACAGTGAGGAGTAATAATCTGTTGACTGGCTGAAGATCCTAAATCACAGCTGCCACAGGCAGAAGTGGCCTGGTCTGAGACTCAGCTAACACCACCTAACCACAAGTTAAAGCCTTGGTCCTCATGGATTTCAGTGCTGCTTCCAGTACAGCACTGAGCTGCTGTAGATCAAGGTGAAGTTCTCTACTGGACATCTTTGTGTTTTTGCAGTATTATCAAATAATATGCATCATTTGTTGATCTTTAAGATAAACATGTTTACATCCTAGCAACCAGAATGTTATATATATTCCTATATATATATATATATATGTATAGGAATGTTATTTTTTAAAAAAGCAAAATTATTTAATAGAGTTGTCTTCACACTATCTGTATTGTTCATGTTAAAATTAACGGTTTAAGTACTGTTTGATTTTGCTGCAAATAAGAACTGCTATCTAGCAAAGTGGTTACACAAACCTACAAAATCTAACATCTGTGGGTACAAAACAACAACAACAAAAAAACATTTTATCTAAACTAGCTGAAATTAATATCCAACCTACAGCCTTAAATTTAAAAAGTACACAAAAATACTAGAAGACTAAGAAAATAAATGCCATAAATAAATCCCGTCTTTTATCTCCTCAAAGTCTTCTCCTACTGAAAATACAACCTGCCTGCCTGCAATTGATACATATCAAATACTACTTGAATGCAGCAAGCATGTTTCCATAATGATTGATGACAGATGTCCAGTCAGGTTCTTGTTACCAGGGTCCGGAACAGGGTGGGATCAGCTAAGCAGCTGCCAAAGGCCATAGGCATAACTGCAAGAGAGAACAATGCAAATTCACAATTAGGGAGTCTCTGGGGTGTGGGAGAAGAATGATTTGGGCCTCTGCAGATTATTGCAAACCTGGTTTTGTTTAGCAGAAGAAAAAAAGCTTCATACACTTTCAAGTTCCTGACCAATTTTTTTGTTCCATAACTATTCTTTAGAACCCCTAGGCCACTGTATCAGCTGCCATATGTCTTTTGCATTAGGCAGCCTGGACCTTTTCCATCAGCTGTAAGAAACTTTCAACACATCTGGTCTAGGCTTTTCTCATCAGCTGCTATGAGTCTCTGTGCATAATGACTATCAATTCCTTCCATTGGTTGCTACACTCTTTGCAGACTCTTGTGAATCTCCCTTAGCAACTACAACAGCCATTCACAATACACAATTAAATTAACATTTCTAGTCAGCGTAAACCCTGTCACAAAGCAGTAGGCTCAGTTAGGCCCTCTCTAGTTTTAGTAACTCCCTAAACTTGTCCTTCCTTTGTGTAATGCCACGCTCAAGAAACAGATTTGGATGAATAGCATCCTGGAAAAGAAAATTAAAGAGTTTTCAGTTGAATGAGTTCCTAGATTGGTTAATTACATGTACTGAAGAAGAAGTCACACTCTTCTGGAACCAGTGGCTATAGATAGCGCCAAGCTGCTTTTTTCTTTTGGCAACTTGTTCCAGCTCAAAATTTTAGCTGTAGGATAGCCTCAGGTTGTGACTACGCAACAGTTTGGAGAAACCCGAATGGTCACCCTTAGAGTCCTGCTCCCTTGTTCTATTTCAGGAAATAAACTGCCAAAAATAGTCCTCCTAAGGAACATGAAAAGAAAAAATAGTTGTCGTTTATTTATTTATTTAGCCTGAACTAGTTCATTGCAGGATCAGAAGAGCATCAGAGTCAACATGTGGGATGAGGGAAGACAGGTACTGCAATCCCAGATGCATAGTGGACAAGACCACAAATGCGCCTGCACTGCTTGACCTCAGCTGAAATGGAACTACTGGTCTTACTCTTTTACTATCAATGTTAAACTTTCACTGCACTGAAGATCTGATCAGCTTTAGATTCCATCAGCTCCAAGACTTCTACCCTCAGGGTCATCACTATGTGGCCCTTATGTGTTCTGGAATACAGTGACGAAACTTGGATTTACCAATACAAATTGTAAATCATTTTAAGAGAATTAAAATTAAAAATCCATTTTACAAATGTAGAAGGATTTCCATACCTAAGTAGAACAAAGTACACAAAACTACACTAAATGAATATTTAGAGAACAGTCCATAATTGGAAGGTAATTCTTCTCTGTCAATAAGCACAACATATGTGGGGTGCTCTTTGATACTATAACTTTAGTAACAAAGAAATATAATTTGGACTCAGGAAAAAAATGGCAGTGGCAAAAAACAGAACTGTCCTCTTTATTACAGGAGTAAAAATAGCTGAAAGGTAAGTAAACTTCAAATATTTCAATCATACTTTTAAACATAGATCTTAAGTGGTTTGTTCTTAAGCATAAGGTATCTGTCAGGTCATGCTGTTCTTTGATCTGAACTGTAAAAGAAACCCAACCCTGTTAACAATTAATTGTGAGTATTTTAACTAACGCTTATCCTTGGTTAACGTACAGTAAAAAGAAAATGTCTGCCCTGGGTACTTTCCTAATGACAATGAGGGAATAATCTGCTTCTGCCATCCTGCTTCAAATCCCAGAGTTCAGGTAAGGACTAAAATGAATTTAGACTATCTTGCAGTTAAATTTAAAATAATACAAGTGGTAACTAAATTAACAAACCACCTTAGGACTACATATAGAATGTGATTCCATTTGTTTAAGATTTTAGCACCATGTGGAAAAAAAGCTATCATTTATGACATCTGTAATAAGACCCCAACATTCATTGTTTTGATAAAGCAGGTTTATTTACATAATACTTAGCTCCCTTTTCACTGCAAAAAAATTTCAAATACACAAAATCTGAAGGTTTTAATGGAAAATACGGAATGTTCCTTATAACAAGAGACAAAATAAAAGGGGGGGGAGGGGTTGCAGATGACTAGAAGACTTAATATTTATATTTTACATACAGAAGTTGTTACACATTAATTGACCTTACCATATAAATAGCAGTTTGGGACCCTAACTAGGAAAGACTACCATCAAACAGGGAAGAAAGAAAGGGTAGGAAAAAAAAATGCTAATTTTATAAAATTTATCTCAAGGTTGTCTGAGTGAATATACAGGGAAAGTAGATCAAAATCTTGAGAAACAGAATTTAAGGGCATTGATGTATCCCAAGGGCTAAATTCCAGAAAATCAAAGACATAATAGTAGAAAATTATCACCAAAATCTTAGATGCATGCTGATGTGGAAAAGATTAACCTAACCTTACATTTTTATCATTCATTAAATTTTCCAATGTTGAAATCAAAACCAAAAGAAACCGGAGATTTTAACAAAATTGCCAGAATTCACTGAGTACAGGAGAAAAAATAGGGAACTGTGAAAAACACTAAGTTCAGTCGGAGTAGTAATTATGACTCCCTAAGGTCAGTGCATATTAGAATGCACATCCGCATGTACCAAAAGGCCTGGTATGCATAAAAACCCATCAAACAGAGCATAAAGGTCTAACATAGTAAATGACACTGAGAAATCAAGTTAAAAGTTAGTATTTTTATCAAATACTTTATAGCCAAATCCTCTCTGCTAAACAAACATAAAAAACTATTTTGACATCTGCTTTCTGTAGCAGAAATACAAATGACTTGCTGTTTGAAACAAAATGTAGGCACTTTTGGAAGAAAGAGATCTAAAGCATTAAGATATTCAAAGCTTATAAAATTGTATGAATAAAGGCCCAAAAATTAATGTCCATGAACAAATAACACCAAATATCTTGTATGCAGTTAGAAAATCTAACACATCCAATTGGAGTCTTGTATAAACAAAGTATTCTGAAAAGTTTAGCACCACTAAAAATAAAAGCATCCGAGTTTTGGTCTGCCTGTCAGTATTCTCTTTTAATTAGTAGAAAAACTTCTATAATAGGATTAATGGCCAATTAAGAATATTACTAGATTACAAAGATATCAGAAAAAAATGCCTATTACTCCTTGACCATTAAGTTTGAAACTCATTCGCTTTACTTGCCTGTATGTTTTACAGCTCTTTCTGCATTCAAATTCACTTGCAAGTGTAACCTAGTACGAAAACAACTTTCACATGTTTATGGCTGTGTTACCAAGTTAAAAGAAACTGTGGATCATTTCAAAATCAAACATACAGTGTGGCCCTGCATTTTATTTTGCAACTACATCAATTACATTATTTCACTTTAAGGAAATTCATTGGTTTGGAGAAATCAAATCTTTGAGGTCTTTAAAAGATTTAACATACAGTGAAGGATTACCATACTACCGTGCCTCTTTAAGTCAGCAACTTTAGGAGATCGTGCTCCCCATTATTATATCACAGGCTTTTTTACAACTTGTGTAAATTATTTTAATTTATAAACCCCAAGATTTAATATTGATTTATTTTTATACTGTGCTCAAATTCATTTGAATCTTATTGTAGTAACTCATTTTTAAAAGAACAGAAACAAACCATCTCATTTAAAATAATTACAGTTATGAAACATAAGCATTAAAATAAATACTTAATATTAAATTAAACTGAGAAACAACACAACAGCAATTTTACTACTTACTAGATAGTTACAGTCAAGCTGAGAATTCCTTTATTAACAGGTCATTGATGAAAATACCTTCTTAAGCCCATAAACTATTTAATTCTTTAAATGTATCAAAGTGTTTTTATCTTCTCAGTGTTTCTTGGACATTATGACAATGTATTATATTCACCCAGCTCAGCTTGTAAGTTGACAGACAAGTCCCATCAGACTGCATGTTTGCTAAGAAAACCTGCTTTCATCTGTCAAATCTGAATGCTACACAATAGCAACACTATTTTGTTCCATCATTTAATCACTTAAATATTTCAATCGATGGTTTGTAATCTCACAAATTCTATTTTGTTAGATGAAAATAATTTCAAACAAAATTAATATTCAGATATTATTCTCTCTCTAAAATACTATTTCTTTTTTAAACAAGTTGCAAACAAACTTATTGCTTATCTCTTTCATGAAATTCAGTAAAGAAAAATGTGGTTGGTTGCACAAAAATTGTGTTTTATAATTTCCCATTTTAGTTTCAAATCCAGAATTATGTTCTGGTAGAACAGTATTTTTTTCATAAATAGAAATTATATCACAACTCTAATTACATACAGACTGATTATAAATGTATCCAGTAAGAAGTCTTGCATGTATTATTCAAAAAAGGCAATGTTTACCTTCACTGCACAAAGGTCAGGCAGATAAAGTAAAGCTTTTTTTTTTTTTGTCACTTTATTTTAATAAGCTCATTAGTATTTTGAGATTAAAAAAAGAAATAAAAAAGTAGATTGTCCCTGAAGCTGCTTAACACGTTACTGTCTGTTTTAAGCCAATTTTTCTTAAATTGATTCCTTCCTTAAGTTGGAAGGAGAAAGACACGTGACTTACTATACTACATACTTGACCAAAACATATTTGCTCTTTTATTTCATTTTTGCCATATCAGACATGAATCTGGATTATCAAGAGAAAAAAGAGTCTAATTTGACGCTTGATGAGATTACAGTTGGACACAAAAGCTTGTGCTTTTAAAAAACCTGATCAAGATCAAACTGGATCTTATTTTGGCTAAGAGCAATTAATAAGAGTATTAAAACGAGATTGAAGAAATCCTTCACTGAAACCTCCAGGAAAGTCCCAATAATTTTAGGCAAAGATGAAAATGATCTGGGATCTCATTCGCAAGCATTCTTTTCTTTCTGAAAGAGCACTCTGAGGACCGGATGACCAGATTCTGATATCTTTTTTTTTCTTTTCTTTTCTTTTTTTTTCTTTTTTTTCCTGCTTGCAATGGTTCATGTTAATTGGTTCAATCTGGGTCTTTCTGAGAGGTGAGCTGAAATGCCCAAGTATGGAATGGAGTGTCAGTGATCCATATTTTAGTTGAATGATGCGGTACCATCTATTTAGCTTCTGCTGATAAAAAGAAAAGGGTAAATATTTCATTTAAAAAAATATACAGCAAAACCAGACTAAGTTGACTGAGTGGTTTTGATGTTATTAGAAAACACATTTTGACAGTTTTTAGCAAATCTATCATTCATCACAATATTCTTCTACTGTTTTAATCTTCTACACAACCATAATTGCAAACCTGCACACATTTATTAGTATCTTTATTATCAATAAACGAACAGGTACTGTTGTTCACAGTATATTGTATATGCAAATACAAGCTTTTAAGCATTTAAAAAATAAATCCATAGAAATCTAACTTCTACCATAAAAGTCTGGTTTAATCATTCTGCATCTTTGTATAATATTGCACTAGATATTTTAAAATACTGCTTATGGGTTATCTTCAGAGATTTCAACATTTTAGTGTAGCTAATATACTGTTATCAACTGTACGCCTGCAGCTATTCTTTATCTGTTTTATGTGGAAAGTTAAATAAAAACATGTCTTTTTTTTTTTTTTTTTTTTTTTTTTTTTTGCTTCTTAAGAGATTTGCTTATCAATTAGCCCATACTCATAAATGTAGAACTGAAGAAAATATCGAGTTGATTTAATTTTCTTCATTTATGGTATGATCTCCAGATATGCTCGCTGCCCCTTGCTGTTTATGGCTCCTGCTTGACAGCAGCTGACTAATCAGTTGAAACTGACGGGTCTTAGGAATTTCTACTTTTTGGTGTTGCACGTCTTTACTGCTTCATGCTAGAAGCTGTGTTTGAACTGGGACAGAATCCTTTTCTTTCTCCTGTGTGGTCCTAATTGCAACAGAGACAGTAAGTGAAATATGCCCTAATATTAACAATAATAGCTTGTCCAACACTGACAAAAGCCCACCTTCCCGGCAGCTTCAACAGAGAAGCAGAGGATCACTTGAGTATGAAACTAAAACAGTCCATAGTCTCCCTCAGTCAATCTTTTCAAGAGAAGATCAGGATGATTAAGATGTTAAATTTCTCTCAGAAGGATGTAAATCAGAACTGTTTTTCAAAGCATCAGTTTTTGATCAACAATAAATTCACTTGACTAAAATAATTACAGAACAGCTAATCCTGAAAACAAATGGTCCATTCACAAGGGGAAGAAAATCATCCTTGCTAGTTAGGTCAATGGTATTCTTGACTGCATCATGCAAAGTATCGACGACTGATCAAGTAAGGCGATCCTTCTCATCTTTGCAGCACCGGTGGTGTCACCTCTGTAGTGCTGGGTCTAGTTCCAAACTGCCCACTACAGGAGAGGCCTGGACATATTGGAAACAGTCCAGTAGAGGGCCAGCAAAACGCTGAAGGAACTGGAGCATCAATCTGATCAGAATAGGCTAAGAGAGCTGTGACTATTTAGCTTGGAGAGGAGGAGGTTCAAGGGGGATGTTATCTATATCTTCAAAAATCTAATCAGAAGGTACAAAGATGAAAAAGCCAGGCTCTTTTCAGTAGTGCCCAGTGCCAAGACAAGAGGCTGGAAACACAGGATTTTCCATCTAAACATCAAGAAGCACTTCTGTGCTGTGTGGGTGACTGAGCACTGTCACAGTTTGCACAGTTTGCCAATAGATACTGTGTAGTCACATTGCTTCAGAAGCCAACAAGACACTAGATAATTTCTTATGTAAAATAATCTACAAGAATATTGGGGGGTAGGAGAAAACCATCAAATTGAATGATTTTTACCTAATACGAATTTATTATCTGAACTACCTCTGATAGTTGATATTTTCTGAGAGAACTATGACAGATTCACTGAGATACAAACAAGGTAATATTTTGTTTTAAATAATTTTCATCCCAGATATTCCTTTTTCTGTACAATATTTAAAAAATATAATAATCGTCAGAAACAGGCACCACGATTAGATGTATTAGAAAACCTTGTTCAAAAGGATCCAGTAAGATAACAGAAATCAATACAAATTCAGTTTTCAACCAGAAATGAGCCCTACATGCATAATTGTGAAATTAAGTAAAGTTACTTCCCTTGTCTACAAGAACTTTGCATTTGAACTTTAAATTTATCAACATGTTAGATGCTTGATACACATACTGTAAATACACAAACAGTGGTCATTATTTTTGCTTCTAAATTACATATATATCCATCCACATCTATATATATCATACTGTTGTAACGATGTGTTAATGATGATATTATCATTTCATAGCCTAGCATTTTTAATACAATTTTCTGATGATTGATATACCCTGTAGAAATTTGAAGTGTATCTCACTGCAACTCCAAAAAACAGAGAACCTTTTTCCAAGGACTTCCCAATTAAAATGTGACACCAGTTATTTTTATTTCAGTGTTACTCAGTAAATATGTACATGTACGTATGTATTATATGTAACTATGAATTTAAAATAAATATTCCATGCCCAAGATAAATTTCACACTGATAGAAAAACTTGCTTCACAGACTTAACAAAGACTTTCCTGCATGAGCACTATTATGTTTGAATGGTAATCTTACACAGCTAGTGTTTTCTTAATGTCCTGGGGAGCCTGATCATTGTAAATTACCTGTGACATCTCATTAATCCTCTTTTTCCTCACAAACGCATAATTAATGGTAACATTGACAATAATACACAAATTAGCTAAGTGACGCTTTATGGTGTTGGTTTTGATTAACGTCAGGAACCCAAAAATGACATTAATGTAATGCAGATCCCAAAAGGCAACCCGCACTTTGACCTCAGACATACATTTTGTTTGCACCATCACAAAGATTAATCCTTCCCTGGATGAAGACAAGACAAAACTCTGGCCACTGGCATTGCGTGCTGGGCTGTTGCTGAAAAACAAACTGCCTCAATTGCATTTGTTTAAGAAGGAAATCTTAATGCATAGAAAACAACGGCTTAGTGTCATTTCCTATTGTCTTGTTAGGACAAAGATAAACGAGCTACTGTCACGATTTAGATCAACTGCTTCTCTTCTAACTTCTATTATTTGCTTATTTATGGACTAATGTTTAATTAAAAGTATACCTAGACACAGAAAAGCACAGTAAAGTTATCAAATTACTTTCTCACTTCCTACACGCTTATTTGGTGGATCACCTTGTATTTAAACTTTCCACATTTTGTGTTAGCGTTATAGGTTCAAACGGGTTACAGAAGAGTAAATGCAGCAATGTACTTATCCTAGCCTGAAGTAGCAGCATAAAGAGTACAATCTATTACAGTAATTTTAAAATGCCAACCATTTTCAGAATACATGCTTATTTGTCCATAATATTTATATATTTATATTTATATTATTTTTATATATTATGTATGCTTAACAATGGGTAACTGGAAGTATCTGGCTCAAAACAGCTAAAATCTCCATTCCCCAATTTAAAAGCACTGTTCACAACCACATCATCCAAGAAAGTAAGGTAAATTTTGATTATACACTTGTATACTCTTTTTATCATTTCATAAATTTAATTCATTACAGAATGCACAAAACCTCAAGAAAAAATAGTAATTATCAGAAAATACAGCAGAATATTTTTCTTCTAATAATGAAAATCCCATCATCACTTCTCTCTCATTAAGGTTTTTGCTGAAAAAGCATATCTGTAAAAGGTAATGAGTGATCTTGCTAGAGCTAACATTTTTATATATATTATATTTTATTAGCCAAAATACCATAAGACGACATTTCTAAAAAGTGTTAAACATTGTCTGGGTTTTCTATTGCAGTAGAACACAAGACTATCTTTAATTAACAAGATAATTTTTCTTTATCTCTCTACTTTTGTATTATACTGAGAGATGAATAGGTGTGGGTTTATCATGAATGTCACAGAAAGGAAGAAAAAAATTACACAATAATATCAATCAGGAAAATATTTTAATATCACAAATACAAAGAGAAATAAATGGTTGAAAACTGAATAATAAAAGACACCACTGGTAGATAAAGTCTGTTAGATATCTTTAATGTTTTTATTATAATAGCTGCGTGTATATAGTTAAAAATATCTTGCATAGATTTTCAGTGTTTTAGTTTTTACATCTTCTGTTGCATAATCTTAAATCTCATGACTTTAAACCTAAAATGGATATTTGAAATAATTTGCTTCATCTGATCACATTATTCTTAAGTTAAATTTCTCAACAGTGTAGATTTTAAAGCATTTTATGCAAAACAGGATAAATTTCCTCTGACTGGGGAGTACATTTTAAAGCACCGCAAAATTTAAGGGGCAAAAGGGAATCCCATAGAGGCCGTATATTTACTCTAACTAACCAAGTCATAAATCCAGATTACTGTAATAAATTATTTTTATCGTTTGAACAGAGTAAGTACAGTATCACATTTGAAAGACATTTGTGTTTAATTCATATCTTAAAATTGACAAAGATAAACAATCACATCTACAGCAACTGAAATGCACTAATGTATACGGAATATACAAGCTAAAGCCAGGAGCAGAGACAAATAGGTTCTTTATATCATCATTGTGGCATAAGGTCATTCAAAATGTAATTGTACTTCTTTGTAAAACATAAAAAATTGTCTGGTTGGAGCTGCAAATTTTAAATGGCTTTGTCTGTGTAGTAATCCGTTATCAGCTTGTATGAACCCAGTAATTCTTTGTTTCATATACAGTTTCCTGGCAGCCTACAGTAACCATTTGCTACTTTTACTTTGCTGAATTAATATTCAGCCAGATACAACAAAAGCCTCCTAAATATATGTCTCAAAAGAAACCATCCCACTTTTAACCCTTACTAGTTATCTCAATTTCCTCTTCACCATAGATATGATTAATATTATCCTATTAGCCTGACTGTCATTTTATTCTTGCAGTTCCATGCCAGCCTTGTAGAAAGCAATCTATCAAGAGATACATTTATTGGAATGATTTGTTTCCATGTTTAAGTGCTGCACGTTGACTTTTAATACTTAAAAATGGCTATAGCAAACTGATTTTTTAAAGCCTGTAGAATCTCATGCACCTGCATGCATAAGAAAAAAGTTAGTCTGTAAAGCAACATATTTTTCTCACAATTCACTGAATGCTTCACTCATTCATTTCAAGAAATCTTATTCCAAAACATAATCTTATCAGAGTTCTCTATGTATAATTTCTGTTTGTTGTCATACTTTGAAATTTAAGAACTACTTGAATTATATAGCTGAATGATATGCTGGCTAAGGCATTTCCTTATTCTACACTTTTACACAAACCCAATTAATATGATAGTTTCAGAAGGCAAAAAATAATAATGTCAGTTTAGGTTTCATTTTTCACATTACAAAAACATTCCAATAGACTTAACAGAACATAAACTGATTAAGTATAGATTCAGTTTTATCTCCTCAGTTTATATAAATATTTACCAAAAAGAAAAAAAAAGAAAAAACAAAAAAGAAAAAAACTGCATGCAATTACACACACTTTTCTCCAGCTAGATTTAACATATGTGTGTATAACTGTAGTTTATCATGAAGCACAACACTGCATATTCAGGAAATCCATTCAACATCATATGTCAGCATCTTACATAATGTTGTATAACTATGATTCACAGAAGAACAGCTTCCAGAAAAGCACAGTGTTCTACCTTTTAAGAATCTAAGCCTGATTTTATCTCAATAAACAATCGCTTTTTAGGGTAATGAAAGAAAATAATTACCATGTTAGACATGACAGCATTTACCTGTTGCTCTATGAAATAGTGACAAAATGCTTGGTTATTTTGCTAGTTGTGAGTTGAGCAATTATTTACATAAACATTCTTTATACATTCATCAGCAGGTGTTTCAATTTATAATTTTTTTAATAGTAATAAAATAACATCAAATCCAAAACACATGATGTGCACATTCATGGTTTTTTCCCCTCACTGGGGGGGGGGAGGAAATAACCCTATTGAGACTGTACTTTATGAAAAACTTTAATGAGAATTCTGACTGTATTTTGTAGCATGAATGTCAAATTAGTTTCAAAAGCAAATGTAAACTGCAATCCTAGTGACACATACTAAAAATAACCCTATAAATCTGTTCATTCTGTTTAGATAGTCTCCTGTGTTGTAAAAAGTGAGACTGCTTAGCTTTATTATATGATTTGGAGAAAACTAATTTTAGGAAAGTAGGCCACTGATAGCATTATATTATTCTTGTGATTTACAGAGAAGCCATATATTTTCTAATCTTCTCAGAATCTTAGTAATAATTAGGCAAACTTATAGCAAGCTCTTTCGAGGAAATTCTTTAGACAAACATACAGTCTCTTAATAAAAAGCTTAGAGAATTTTATCTCTTATACTAAGTATATGAACAAGCTATGTTTCACTAAACAAAGCTACACAACATTTAAATGAAAAAATTCCACTCCGTTTTAGCCTGTCAAAGTAATTTGAGTGTTTCCAATAACACAGCAGCTATATCATAATACAAATCTGCTTACAAAGGATTATATTTAAAGAATGCAGAAATTTGTGAGAAAGAAAGCTGCAAAAGTTCTACATTTCAGTTTGAGATATTACTGTTTGAAAAGAATGTCACCAAAGAAGCAATTTTGAAAGCTGCAACACATTATATGAAAATGTATAAATAAAGAGGAACACATTTTTAGCTTTCTCATAAAACTAAATAATCTTTAGACCTTAAAATTACTCCTTTCCACATCTGAAAAATGGTATGAAGAGAATGTTAACATTGGTTGCATTTTTGTATGTATATGCCCGAAGTGACAGCATTCTGGGTCTTTGTTTTGAGATATCTTTATCAGTCCTAAGGATGGATAAATCAGATCTATACAGTCACAATATGAGTATCGGAGACAGAAAAGGCTCAAAAGCTGGCAATTTGAATAATCTTTTTAACAATATAAATTGTATACAATGTCCCATCATGTTCTCTCTCATTTCTCAACCAAGGCATATAATGAACCAGGGCATACAATGTACCACTCCAAGAAAATACGATGGCTGAAGGGCTTCTACCTTTAGACCCATTCCAGATAAAAAGCATAAAACATTCGTATTAGTGTGATGGTTATTATAAGGATAATAGCACAGTGACAGTGACAAGAAGTCATTAATGCACTATATCTCTTCTTGATTAAAAAATTTTTGAGTTAATGAGCCAAATTTCACTATACCTTGTACCTGTAGTCATCATTTTTAACAGCTATATACTAAAAATAGTGTGGTGGACACTAAACGTGCATTTCTTCTAATGACTTCTATTTTGTTAATATTATGGGGGGAAAAAAGTAGTCTAAAGGAATTCTTTTAAATCTGAATTTATGTGAATGAATGATTTCTGGAAATATTTATATATACGTGTACTGGGATTTTGCACCATCATTCAAAATTTATTTGATTACACTAAATAAATTCTGAATTATCTTATTCAGATTTTCCAAATCTGAAGAAGAACTAAATTCCTTTATTAAATGTGACTCATCATATAAAATTACAAGTTATAGTCTGCAATATCATATCTTTATATATACATAAAAATTCTGATAAAGAAATATTCTAGTATCTATTGTAAAATAAAATATATGATCAGCATGGGAGAACTAATCACTGAAGCACATGACAGCAGAGACTACTTTTGGTTGGGTATGAAAATGAAAATAAAAATGAAACAAAAATCCAGCATATCCTAATAAAAAAACTACATGTAATTGAGAAAATGTGTGCGAGTCTTAATGAATGTGAAGAAAATACACTCGAGAAAGAAAATGCAACTATGTATTTACAAAAGCAAAAGCTATGAAATGTGTGCACATATAACACATGAAAAACTTAAGTCCATTTTCAATAGCTATCAGTTGAGAAAGCTACTAATCTGGTACTTCTCTGCAATATATTAATATTTGATGTAAAAGTGACACTGTGGGGTATAGAAAATTTGCAAACAATCTAATGGTAATGCAGCGTGAGCTTAAAGGGAGGAAAATAAAAGGAATAGCTGGAGTGCATGCTCCAAGACTACTGACAATTCTCTAACCTGTCACAAATTACATTTTAGCTACTGTAGGGTATGTATAGGCTCGTCACAACTAATAACATTTTTCTTTCATCAGGTTTGTGTTAACATTCTGCAAATCTGAAATGTTTACTATAATGAAGTAATGCATTATATAGATAGCATATGGTTGCTGACTTTGTTTATATCATTTTAAAATATCTGAAAGGACCGCTTGGACTAAAGTGCAATGTTATTGCTTCCACAGTCAGTTGATGGGTTGTTTAATAGTATTTTAAATGTTTGTTAATGATAGTCTCAAAAAAAAACAGAAAAGCACAGAAGCAATGCAGAATAGCAGTATCACAATAGTTACAAAGATTAAAATGCCACTAGGGGACAGTAGAAAGTCACAAAATGAGGTTCTGTTGAGGAAAGCAGAACAAAAGGCCTTTCTTTGTCAAAAAGAAATCACAAATATGTGTTTCTAAATAAAAATCATTTCACATGTGAGGATTTTAAAATTATGCAGTAAATAGCAAGGTGAAAACTGGGAGATACTTGCACGAGTCTATTCTTAGGTCCATTACATTTGTATCTATGTATTATAAAATATACAGTAATCTCCGTTTTAATAAGAATAAAATCATGTGTGAACCAAATTATTTTCAGTACTTTCGTAAGTTCTTAAAATGCAGAAGTTTCTGAGATTATTGCGTAAAAACACATTAATCTATATAGTTTACCTGGCAATACAATTAATAGATATTGTATGTTATTGGGATATTAAGCAGTGCAAATAAAGGTCTGGATTGTAAGAACAGAAAATGAGCAGGAAAGATCTACTTTATTATGAACTACTGTCAATGTATGGACACTCCTATTCTATGAGAGAATAGGCAGTACTCACTCTGGAGCAGAACAGTGCTCTTCTGAAGTTCAGACTAGATTCCAGTGTTCACTTGCTGAATCTCTGCAAAATAAAACAAAGCACAGCACCATTTTATCTGCAAAAGAATACCACGGTACTCTTGGTAATGTCCCGCAAACTGGAAAGTTTGCTTCAGGTATTTGTAGCTACAGAACTTCCCCTGTTTATATGAAGCACATCCAAGCTAACAAAACCAGAAAATCAGTCTGCCTGATTCTGCGTGATCTATCAGTTCACATAAGTACAGGAGGTAAATGCATACTTCAGAAGTATTTAATTTTTTTCCATTTTCAAAGAAATGCATATTGGCCTACAAATTATCAAGGTTTAGGGAGGATCTAATTCTCAGTCACGTATTTCACGGTATGTAGGAGACAAGATGATAGCTATGTAGCACAATGTGAATTCCTTCTTGTTTCTTGCACACAAAAACACACAAAGAGGTTTCATCTGCTGAAAGATTATCCCCATTCCAGAAAGGTAAAATGCAGATTCAAAACAGCAGCGTGAATGTCTCCTCACAGACTTGTAATTGCAGTCATCTTGTAGCAATGTCATGATCTTGAATGCAGAACATGGACAATGATATAATTAAGAATTTGAGTGAAAATAGCAAATCTGAGAAGTGTTGGTCTATAATAAGGGCCAGGACTTTTCAGATGGAAAACCAATCACATGCCTGTACGTATGTGAAAGAGACAGGGTGAAATATAACAAAGCAACAGGCAGACATGTATCTTTAAAAAGTACTTTAAAAGAAAATCCTTGTACCACAGCACAGTGAGAGAGAGAAGGGTGTGACTAAGAGGAGGGTGAACAGAAGACAGACATGGAAATGGAAATGGGGAAGAAGAGGGGAATTAAAGGGAAAGAGAAAGAGGGAAGGCAAGAGGGAGTCAGGGAGAGAGGAAAAAAAGAATCATATATTATCAGATGCATCAATCATCATTTGTGCCAGGCACTACATGTACATGGATGACAAAAATTTCAACATACAACAAAATTCATAGAACAACAGGACATGCAGTGGACAGTCTAGGACTACAAGCCCATTTCTCAGACAGTACTGTAAACATTTCTTGAATCACTTATTGAATTGTGTTTCAGTAACTGATTAAAGTACACATATGATGTGAGTGAAAAGCAAGATTTTTAGGATATTAAGCTGTGATATCTCAAAAAGAGTTATTTTTCTTTTAAAATGAGATTACTTTCTTTTAAGAATCTGAAAAAGTTTTCCAAATTATTTGGGTGACATATGGTTTAAAATTAGCTAACAATGGAAGGATAAACTTCTATGAATTTAATTAGGGTTGCTACCTTTTTAGTCATTATTATGTCCTGGGAAACTCAGCTAGGATGTTTACTCTCAGGAAAAAAATTTGGAGGTCAAAAGTATTTCTCGGAAATGACCCAGGAAAAACAACTTCAGCCAACAGTGGACTTCTTCAAGGACTTCCTTAAACTCTCTGAACTTTGGAAAATATATTCTTATGATCATATTCTAAAGTGCTTTCCTGAGCAGCATAGACATGATTTTTAAAATAGTAATTAAGTACATAAAGGGGCTTACTGAATTAAAACTCAATGTTAAATACGCTCAAAAGAGACATCACCAAATTCAGTCACTGTTTTTATAAACTGAATAAAGCTTAAACCACAAGTCATTCAACAAGCTACCACAAAGCTCTACATGCTGAAGTTGTCAGAATTTTAGGGCTCTTTACAGGGTACCCTAGCAGTACAAAGGACTTGCATCTTGTAAAGGGAAGTAGTTTTCAGAGGAAGAGTGAGATCACTGATTAGAATTAGTGAACAGTTCTATGGTTGGCTTATTTTAAAAACTCAGATTTGCAGAAGTTTCATAGTTTTCATGTTCTAATCCATATAACAGTATCTTTGTGCCTTTATCATGTCTGCAATTTTTTTTTCACTATACTGGACTTCATATCTCTAATCAGCATATGATTTGTGCTTATTTTTCCCTTAGCTCCCCATAGTCACTTTTTCATACACTCTATCCAGAAAGAGTACTTCTTCCAGTTGTCTCTCAAACAAGATTCTTGCAGCAATACCTTCTTCCTGCTATTCTCATACTCATCTCCATGCTGTTTTGCCCTTTCCCTACCTTTCTACTTCAAGCTTTGCCCTGAACTTAAGTGCTGTTTTCACTGTCAATGTCTCGTGACACACTGAAGTTCTTCAGCTTTCATTTTGCCATTTTTCATAATCACAGAAAACCACATTACAAGGCAATGAATTGTGATTTAGCACTCCTATATGTCAAGTGAGAAGTTTTCCTAAATCAGGACCACATCTGTAACAAGTCACATTCTGGTGTTTTGATGTGTTCAAGTGTAAGATAGTTCTCTCTAAGGGATTATTCCTTTACACATTCATTTAACTGTACATTGTGGTTGCTTTCTTTAACAGAGCTCTTAAGAACTGCTATAGTTCATGAAAAATAAAGTGCCTCTATTTCTGTTAAAGGCACTTTGAACAAGATGCCATTGCCTTTGTTAAAATAGGAAAAAAAATGGCTTTACATACAATTACGCAAAAATAATTTGGAAGCTGTAGCAATATCAGATGTAAAAAAGGAACTAACATTCAATGCCCCATAACACATTAATAAACCCAGAATAATGTTTGTTCCTTTTTTTTTTTTTAATTTTGTTTTTCAATCTCCGTTGGTGTTTTATTCAACGGAAAATATGTTTTTGACAGAGTAACTTGTTGCTCTGCACTAAGTGAAAAAAATATAAACTGGAAAAAAAATAATGTAAACATGCTGAAACTTAAACCTACTGATCTTCCATTTAATTCTAAGTATACAGAAAACAATGGATAGTTCTGATACAGCACCTGATTGATATTTCCAGGGTGTGAAAACCTCCACCATGAGATTGGGCTGATATTGCATATTCAAACACATACAGTGATATATTTGTCATTGCTATTGACCTTTATCTCTCCAGTTTCCTGACAACCTTCTACAGTTATTGACATTACAAATACCAGTGACAACGTGCAGGGCAAAGTATAACCTTTCATTTACCTTCATGTCCCTCAAATGACTCACATAGGTAGTTTCAACAAAAGCTGCAAACAATGATACTGTTGATTTTTTTTTTTTCTTAACTTGCTAAAATGTTTTCCATTTTCCTCTTGTTCTCTGAAAATCATGCCAATAACTCACTACAAAGGAAACGATTTCAAATGAATACAGGTAATTAGAAGTGTCAAGAAATCAGCAGAGAGTAGGGTGTCTGCCATCATTTCTGTGGAAAGAGTGCCAGATTCCCTTTCAAAAAGGTCTTTGTCATTTTTTAATAGAAGATAATTAATGTAGACTACAGTAAAGAGTACGGGATCCCAGTCACTTGTCTTTCTTTCCTTAGAAATTGTACTATGAAGATGTTTTGATTTCTAGAAACAATCTTCTGAGGTTATTTTAAAATGACTTTTAATTACAAGCATGGTCTTTTTAGTCTTTTCATTATTGTAAAAGCAAGCAAGAAGAATTTGGAAAGGGCACATTTATAAGGGTGATATAAAAGAAAAAAAAGTTTTGTTTTTTTAAAAAAAAAGTCCAGGCCTAAGCAGTTTGTTTCAAGTGACGAGATGACTTCACATAACTGGTAGTAACCACTAAAGAAAACACCAAAAAACAGACCCAAATGTGGAAATTTATCCATTAGTAGCATAAAGTCCCACTATCTGAATACAGAAAGGTGGAAGGGCAGTGCCCATGTAATAAAAATTACAGATATTCATGTTGCAAAATGCTATATATTAATTGTAACTCAAAAAAATATTTTGATACTATACCTATGACAAACAAACAAAAATCTTCTTGGACAGGCTGTACAAAATTCATGATTTCTAAAGATAGTTGTACATTTTACATAAAACTCAATATTTATTCTCAAATCTAGAAAAAAAATGGTGTTTATGTTAAAAAAATACTAGTACAGTGAACCAGAAAGTTGAATCATAAAGTGATTAGTGCACTGAGATCATTATATTTCTTTCATGAGAAATTAATGCCTCGGGATAAAACTGAACAACCACCCCTAATATAAGCTAATACAAGTATCTAACAATACACCTAATCAACTAAATAATCCTAGTATGCTACAAGCATGTAAAAATACATATGTTCTTGGCAGTCATGAAATTATCTAGAACTTTTCTGATTATAATTACAGTATTTCCCTTACTCTTTCCAACAATATATCCACACTCTCCAATACTTGATGACATAGAGAAATAATCATTCAATTAAGAGGTGAAAATATTTCCTCTCTTTTTTCATTTAATTGTGATGGACATCTAGAGGACCTCAAAATTATATTTGTATTGATACAATGAGGTCTACCAATAAGGAAATTATATTTTCAACAAAAGACTAAATTAAGTGAATATGATCAAAGCACTGTAAAAAACAGAATCTATCCTGTTTTGATAACGGAAAAAAAGTTTCAAAAATATGGAAGACTGGTAACAAAGCATAGTGTAAGAAAATATCACAATTTTTAACTTTGCATTTCCATCTGTACGTTCAGTAATAGAGGAAACTTATAACATTTACCAACACTATTTATTTGTGTTACAATGAGGTCATCAGTTTGGATTTTAAGGCAACATAGACATCTAAAGGGAAGATGCTGACAACCTTCTGATTTATGTAAATCAAGCCTAACACATTTCATAGTCTGCATGTCACTGCCAACAGGAATTAAAAAGTAGTAACAAACATAAACAGCTCTCTGCTTCATGGTTCTGAAAATAGTTGATAGATCTTAGGGCAGAAATTCCCCTAGTCTTCAGTGCACGCCTTTTCTTCTCGATCTGCAATCTGACATTTCCTACTACACATTTAAATTCACAGCTGCAGGCTTTCTCTCTTTGGGGATTGCTTCCTTTAGGCCCAGTCTGCCGTAGGCTAAAATCTCGCAAAGACTTTCACAAATTCCAATGGGCATATATCAATTTCTTCAGCTGCAAAAATCCAGAAAAGATGCTACAAGAAATCACCAACATTCTTGGTGCTCTATCACTCCGAAGAATGAGAGTTGGAGAACCACTGTTCTTAATCAAGCATCATCTGCATTTCTAACTACCTTCAGCCAGACTGCCAAAGACTGGGCAGAGCTGGTTCATAGATATTTTCTAACATTAAGAGAGAGTTCAAAAAATTGATCCCGAGACAAATCCGGCAAAGCAGAAAGAGCACTATTTCAGACTGATGTATTGTAGACCACTATGTTTGAGCATTAAATCTAATGAACAAAAATACTTCTAAAATTTGTGGTAACGTAGATGTAAGAATACAAGAAATTTGTCCTAGGAAGTCATGAAATTTAGCAGAATAATCAGGCAATATCCCTGAAGAAAATTACAATTATTTTGCTCCTTTCATTTTTCAGAATAGATAGAAATGTGAAATTAGTTTATTACTATGAAAAATTAAATATAATGATTAAATTATCATTGAAAGTATAGTTGAAAAGATAGCCACATATGGCAGTGATAGCAATGATTTCTTAAAAGACTGTGATAGTGAGCAAGTAGCATAGCAAGTTCTCTACTATATTTATAGGTACACGATGAACCACTTGGCAATGAGCATAAAGTCATGCTACCACAGTACAGATACCAAAGATAATAACTGAAGTCAATCAGTAATGGTCCTAGGCACTCATATGATGTTTGCATCACTACTTTGTGATATCCTAAATGTGTGACCTAATACCAAATAATTGGTTATCCTAAGCGATCATCTCCATCTCTGTGCTTGAACAGTCCTGCTGTGCATAAGACAGCAGCTCTCCAAGAGTAATCCATCAGTAGAGCATTAAGACATTTCAAGATATAGCTGGACACAAGCTGGAAAATGCCACCTCAGGGAATGGGAACTACCGCTAGCAATACATCAGGTAACGGTGGTACCTAGCCTGAGCCCTGAGGTGAGTAACTCACTTCTGAACATTTTGATCTGGTTCCTGGACTAATTAAAAGTTAAACAGCTCCCTCAGGAGCAGAGAAGCCACCCCCACTCATGTCACTAGATGGGCAGCTCAGCCTCCCACACTTGTGAGATGGGCAATACAAATTCAAGACCCAGATTTAAACAGACAGCAGGGAAACACAGAATACTGATCATCGGGCAGCTTACTATTTAAAAGCCTTTGTCAGTTTGTAGAAAATTCTATCCTGGGCCTAAAAAAATTATCTGTTATAAATTATATTAAAATAAATACATTTGAGAAAAAAATTTCAGATGAATCCCACCTCTATTCCAATTCTATTGTTTGCTTTATAAAAATACATTTAGTTCAAAAGAACAAAACAGAAAGCATGGAATTCAAAGCTAGTTCTGCTCCTATTATTCTGTTCATCTCCAAGTATAACAAAAATCATAACTGCACCTGGGCTGAAATTTATGCTGAAATAATAGACTTCTCCTTTTGACATGGGCTTGTATTCTTATTTGCTCCTTAGCTATAGCAGAGAATACAAAAATATTTCTTAATTGAATCAGGAACATTTTCATGAGAAAACAATTTTACTTTGAAAAAAATTATATATACTCAAGCATTTCATAGTTAGAATAAAGTATATGAATTTTTACTTTTATTAGCTCACTAAGCTAAATTTTTCTAACAAATTCCATGTAACTATTATATGAATATGTACAATGTCTTTATGTATAATCACATATGTTGAGTAATATTGTTAACATTTCCCTTTCCACTTCCACTAGATTTTTAGAATTTTTTCCCTCAACAGATTTCACGATTACTAGCATTGGCTGTTATCTTGCCATCTACTAGCAGAGAAAGAGAAGCATGACAGAGCTGGAATGGTGTTGAGAATGCTACTTTTGTTTTTAATTGCAGCACTACAGCACATCAACAGAAAAGGAAAGGTCTGTGTTTTATGATAAAAAAAGTAAACAGTAAGCATTTAATTATGATTTCCCTGCCAGGGTATTTTCAAGAGTCCTATTCATGTGCAAAAATCAGAGTGTTGTAATAATAAATCTCCATCTTCTACCAAAATAAAGGTTTCTCCATGAATTTTCATATCAACATTTTTCAGCACAGGTACATTAAAACAACATCAATGTTTTGAATTTACATGTCATAAAAAACTAGTTGGTCACAAAGATGTAAGTGTCCCTTGAACTGCTAACACACACACCTCTTGGAGACTGTTACTTGTTGAAGGATAACAAAATAGATGAAATACAAAACTGATTTAAGTTAACTTTGGATGTTGTCTCAAAACTTTTTCTAATTTGCTTGCAATACAAGTACAGCTTTCCTACTGATAAGCTCAGTGGTAAAAAACTGTATGTGTGCAAGTGTATGCAGACATAAGTACCACATTGGTACAACAAAAATATCAATATTAACAACAAGTGAATATACCATAGGACCATTTATTTAAATTCCTTTTACATAAGATGCAAGAGGACATGGAATATCAATAAAGCTGAAAGACACCCTGCAATGTACTGCATTTACTTCCTTATGAAGTCAGTGTACTAAAGAAAACAGAAGGGAGAAATCCTTGCAGTGGCTAAAATTTTATGCACCTTGCCTGGTTTAAGTCAGTGTGAAATGGTTCAAGCATTTTGACCTGCTCAATGAGGATATCTATTTTTTGATATGTAAATTAGATTATATTGATAGTCTTCATTGTAATAACAAGAAATGACATCTAGTTCTAAGATGTTCAATAACATCTAATAATACATAGAATCTACTACTAAAATTAATATGTAACAATTATAGATGAATGGCTAATATTGTGATTAAATAATAAAAAATGTCATCTAATGTAAATTAATACGTTGAAATGAATTTTGAAAAGGAATTAATGAAACAGTGCTAGCTATTTTGTGTCTGGAGATACCAAACAAATGCAGTGTGAATACAAAACTATAATAATGTCCCACGTAGGTCAGTCACAAAACTGGCCCCTGTTACAATGTTGGACTAAGATCAATCTTTATCTCCTTAGTTCTAGAAAACACCAGTAGGATTTACTGCTTCATATCACAAGAAAATTTCTCTAGATATTCTATTAATTTAAAAGTCTGTAAGTTGCAACTAGCCCTTTCTAAAGGTTTCACATCCAAAATTTTTGAAAGCCACTGAAATGTAAATGCCTTGGAAAGCTACAAAATCCCTTTCAGGGTGAAACTGAAATTAGCAGCAGAATAAGATTTAAAACAGAATAGCATCTGAATCAAAGTGGAATCCAAGAAAATCATATCAGTGATCTCAGTTATTCACATGTAATAAGGAATTCTCTCTCCCATTTACCTCAAACCGTGATAGAATTTATCACATGATTAAGGGGATCTGTGAATTGCCTTGCACATGTAATGTTAAAGCAACTTTAAGTGGGAAATTGGGAGGTTTGTCTTCCTTGAATCTTGCATTTTTCGCTTTTGTGAATTCATACATGAAAAAATTTTACTTTGTTTTAGATCATCACAGACTCAAGCCCAAAGACTTTCATATATAATTTGAACATAATATATAATATATAAGCTCAAAATTAAACCCAACTTCTCAGTAGTACTCCAATTCAATTACATTTTACTCAGAATCTATCCTGAGTTTTGCTCTTAATTGAAAATAGGCTTCTTTTCAGTTGGATAACTCAAATACAGTGGATACAGTTCAAAGTGATAGAATCATCAAAAGAAAAAAATTACTCTCATTTAGTAACAGCAAAGAACTCAATTTTAAGCTCTCATTTGGACTTACATCTGAATTCTAAACTTATCCACATTGCAGTCATGTACAGTGAATGTACACAGAAATCCAGATATACTTGCTTCTTCTTCCTCATTCCCTTATTCTCAAAAAAGTCTCCCTGTAACAGAACAACAGACAAACACATGCAGGATTAAAAAAATAAAGGCCACACAGAAAAAAATGAAAGATTTTAATTACAAACAAATACATTAGAAAATAATTTCAAAAATTACATTGTCTTCCAGAATTATATAGTTTATAGCAATCTGTTCCAGTGGACCAGAAGGATTAAGTTCTCCAATCTCTATGTGAATATAAACAAGCCAATAATTGGGAGGTCAGAAAAGGAAGGCTCTGCCTCCCACAGAATTCATTGCTTTAGGTAAGCAAAAATTGTGCCTCGACATTTATTGAACCCTCACATCAAACACAAACCCTATAAATCATTTGCTCTGCATTCTTACAGAATAAATGCCAAATAAATTCTAGATCAAATAACATTTCAGTCACTTAAAATCTCTGCAACTCTGACACCTTTTTCATTAACATAATTCCCATGCAGTGAGCTAAATATGACTCATTTTAATGCTCTATCAATATGCCTGACCTCATAATAAATATTATGGTCCTTTGCCTTTAAATGTTGAATAGTGGTGCTAAGGTCAATGGCACATTAATAGAAGTCAACTACTTTCATGAATTGTTAATTAATTACTTTTGTTTTGCACATTACATTGGTCAAAGAAATAACAATAGGCTTTTTCCACAAGAGAGAAGAATAATGTGTATTTGTTCACCCAAAGCAAAGATGTAAATTCATATTGTCTTAATTACTTGGATGTTGGAAGGAGCCTTCTTAAATATTGCTTAGCATTTGGATCATCATACTAAATACATTTTGGCTAAGATACAGTGCCAAAAATGTTGGTTAGTGAGGTGAAACAGATGTAGAGTTGACACAAGAACAATCAAGTTGAGCTCAAACTCTTGCATGTCAGGACTTTTCAACAAGAGCAGAATTCTCTACAACAGCTAGTCCTCTGTGCACATATACTAGCATCTCCAAATTGCATTACTGGAAAATAAAATGTTTACTTGTACCATGCGAAAAGGAAAAAGAAATATCAGACTATATTCAGGTCCACCTTCCCTACTTTACTGCAACATATCTAGAGTAGCTTAATTCCCTGGGTAGTTCTGCTGGACTAAAACTCTACAGAATGAAGACTCAGAACTACTAATCTAATTGAACTTCTAAAATGAATAGGTTATCAGGAAACATTAATCTAAATACTCAAGACTTCTTAATTTAGTTGCCTTAAGGAAACCTTAGGAATGTGTTGAACTATTAGGGAATCAGGAAGCATCAAAATTAAGTTTTGTTGACTAACATTAAGTACAGATAGGAACAGTACTATTTACTTCTATAATTTAACTTACAAATTTAAAATCATGTATTTTTAAAATGAAGCTAAATGAAATAGCTTAAATACATTTTAGATGTATTGAAAATACACTTAGGCATGCACAACAGGAAACTATTCAAGTCATTCAAAAGCTCAGAGAAAATATATACTAAATATGCTTACAGGAAGATTTTGGTGATAAGGAATGGGTCAAGTTCAGGTTGGATATTAGGAAAAATTTCTTCTCAAAATGAGTGGTGAGGCATTGGAACAGGTTTACTATGGAAATATTGGAAGCACTGTTTCTGGAGGTGCTTCAGGCAATGATGAATATAGTACTTAGGGATACGGTTTAGTGTGCAAAATTGGTGGCAGGCACAAAGTTGGACTGAGGATCTTAGAGGTATTTACCAACCTATAATGACTCTTATTCTGTTTTATGATTCTAAGTTTAGCTATAGGCAATGGTTACTTATCTAATAAAAGGGATCATGTCCTATACAGAAAGGTTAAGTTCTTGTGGGAACTATTTTGAAAACAATATTAGAGTGTGGGACAGAAATACCTAACAAGGCTCAAATTAAATTTGACTCAATCTTCTAATACCTGAAGCTAATGGGATATATCTGCTCCAACTTTTCCAGCAAAGCAATTCACTTTGACAGATATTTTCAGATGACTGTTTAAGAACATTTCAGCTAAGCCAAAGTAGGACATTTAAAAATTCTTGTGAAAATTAACTACAGCAGTCACCACTATTTTGAGAGAACTTATTGCTCTACTAAAATATAACAAGCATTTCATAGTTGTTGAGTTATATTTCTACTCATTCAGGTTATATGCATTCAGTAATTTTTAGAACATGTGGCCAAATGGAATAAAGAATGAAAATGCATATTTTATGTAGGTCACTCTGAAAGTAATGCCTCATAGTTATTTCCATGGAAGTTTCAACAGAAACAAAGAGCACAATGACACTATTTAGAAGAGGAAATTATCAGCTATACATCACTCTTTTTCAACACAGTCACAACCATTTGCTGTGCATTTACACTAGCAATGAACAAGAGCCTGCATATTGTGCTCATAAAAATCTGCATGGCCATCCAGAGCATGGCTGGTCTTTCATGTTATCGTCACTGCTGAAATGTACCATCCACCACTTCACTGTATTCACATCCAGTGTTCAGTCTCCATAAATGTTCAGCAAGTGTCAATGAATGTCATCAAGCACAACTCTTTCTGCATGGAGAAATTCAATCCCACACCTTTGCATCAAAGCTCTTCCATACCAGACACCATTTTGTCAGACTGCCCCTCTCCTCTGCTTCCGTCTGTTGCATAACAACAAAATTTAATGGAATACTGTTGGAACGATTTAACCACTACTGTCATACCATCAGTATCTGCCTCTGACACTGCAGACCAACTTATTAAATAGGAGGCATTACTTTTGGAGCAGCCCTTGTAACCATAAGTACTACAGCTTTGTTTAGAAACAAATATGGATGTCTCATTCTATCCTAATGTTAAGCCAGGAAACAAGACAACAAACTGAATAAAGAAAAAAACCTATTCCACTAGCAACCCACTATCCAATCATAGCACATCTGCCTTTCTTCTATGATGACAAGGATGCACAGATGTTTTTTAATATCCATAGACCAATATGCTAACTATAAAAACAAAGGAACACACAAAATATACTGCCAGTAATTCTGTTAATCTAAGATAAAAACGAAGATGAAAACAGAATGAATCAGGTTCTTCAAACAAACTTCTTTCTACTTATAAATCAGAGCACTAAACAGAAATAAATACATATGTATCCAGTGATCTAACACCCATCCCAGGGTAGCCCCATCTTGTGTCACTGTCTAAGTCATGCAAATTACACCAGAACTGCCAGTTGACTAAGATTAATGACACTGCGCCAGCTTCTTTGTTTCTCTCTGCAGCCGTTTAGTGTGAAATACTATCCAAAAACATTATCTATCCTCTATTAATCCCACAAATTTGTTCACACCATGCACATTGTTTAGGGCAATTTACAACAGGAACATACTGAGCACAATTGCATTTAATTACTTGGGTTCTAATTACATTCATTAAAGGCTAATAAAATAAATGAAACAGCTTTAAAAGCTTCTGCAAAACACATGGGTCTTGTCTCCCTCATGACGCATACTGTAGAGGTTTGATGTGAAACACAGATTTCAACATATATGTCTATTATAGATAGTAACATACACAAAGACATGAAATGCATAGATATGTGTTTATTTATACATACACCATATGCACATCACTTCTCAGTGATCTTGATTGCTGCAGATATTTACTTATATTACTAGCCTTGAAGATGCCAGGCAGGATAAGATAATTTTTAAGATGGTATATTGAGAGGGAGTAATATCAGTTTTAAAAATTCAGTTATTTTAAAAGTCAGATCTTTTAAATGTTTCCACCTGTACTACAGAGTTATTCCCTCTTTCTCCCTCATATCTGCATTATAAAAGATACAAACTGACATCAGAAAGGAGAGTGAGCCAGCATGAAAGAGAAGAAGAAAGAAGAGGGAAAACCACATTGCTTTATTTGGTGCATATTCTTAAAAATATTTCGTTAAGGCTCATTTCTGACATTCCTCTGAGGATCTGAATTTTGTTTGTAGCTATTTACATTAAATAGCACATTCTGAAGCACACTAGGCAGTCTAAATAAATACCCCATGGCAGTTAAAAATGTAGCTTGTTAATAACACAATTTCCTAATTCTTAAGTTTCTATGCTATTTCCATTGTTTATAAAGCTGTTTATGGCAAAATGCTGTTGATAATAGTATCCAACAGAATGGTGAGCTCCTCTTGTTGTAACTATTCATTTCACTTGGATTTATAAGACGACCTCGTCATCAGGAAAAGAAACCAAGTTCTATTTAATTACACTACAAACCTTATACTATACATATGTGGGCTTAGATGAAGATTCAATTTGACACTTTTGGAAATGTAAAATTCTTTAAATATTCTGCATCACAAATATAACAGCGATCAAACAAGTCTGCCAACAGTTAAAAAGTATATAAACTTAATGTAATTTTGTTTTATGAAGAAATGCAAATTACAAAAAAAAAATTCAGCTTGCAGGATTAGTTTCCAAGGACTGCAGAGTTTACAGTTCTCTACAATATATGCAAGCACATCACTGGTAATCCCAGATAACCAAGTTAATTTCCAGAATTTTAATAAATGTTTTTAAGCTCCATGAAGCACTCAAAGACTTGGGGCAGGTTCTCTGAAGTATATCAGATCAATTCATGTATCGTCTCTACTATAATTTAATAATCATTCTCTGATTAGAAATTTATTTAAACATTTTAACAAGTTCCATTTTTTTTAGTCCATTACAAAAAAAATTATATTTTACCACAAAATAAAATACAGAACATTTTTTCTACTTGGAGTAGTCTTTACAAGAAGCATGCTATGCTCATACAGCACTTTGGGCAGTTTCACTGAGAGCAGTAAAAATAACATGGCTATGTGTACCACTTTAGAAAGTTCACCTTAAAATTATACAACTCTGCCACATACACATCTCAAAATGTTTCTTCTTTTGAGTAGAGAATCAATTTCTTTTGCAAACTATTAAAAGAACAGGCATTATAATAAAAAAATCATACGAATCCTTCATTCTGATATATAAACCCCTCATCGTGAATCAACATTTGCTTTGGAGGAGGGAGGAGGGGCACCCATCCTGCACAACAAAGCGGCAGCTCAATACAGCTGCCATCTGGCTTCCTCCCGCAGTTCACTTCCCAGAGCAAACAAGATCCATAGTTTAAGGAGTGTTGGGGAAGGGAGAGGGGCTGTAGTTTTAACCTTACAGCTTTATGATGGGGCATTTTTCCACTCTATAAAAACCCCTCTTAATATAGGAGAATAGAAGGTTCAGGAAATTGTTAGTAGGATAGAAAGCCTTTCACTTGTGTTTCTGGTTCAGATCCATATCAACTCAGTGGTAACCAAATCTAACTATCACTTGAAGGACTTTTAATGAAGTGAGTTAGCTGATCTCAGTATAATATCTAGCGAGCAAGCTTACATACCACTAAAAGCAACACCAAACAAGATAAACTCTTCCCTCTTCACTGTGCAGAAATCGCTTCTCACCAGCAGCAACTGAGAACCCTTCAAACGTTAAAGTATAAACCAAATTATTTTAACTACAAGAGAAGAATGAGTGCCAAAAGCATGACAGTCAGTTAGGGGGTTCTACTGCACAGTACGCAGTTTCTGTTTGAGTTTATAAAAGCAGAAATTTGTCAATATTCAGGTTATGTTTTAAAGCCTATTGTCCTTAGATTTCCTTAGGTAGATGGAAACTTGAGTATAAAAGAATCTAACAGTTTAGCTTTACACTTGTACTGGACTGATGGACACAAATTCTGTAGTCTTCCTGCATGTTATACAGTGGTGTGCATTCACCACTTTGCCAAGTTTACAAATACTAATAGAACCAAAGATTCAGCCTTTGTGTTCTGATGGTTCTATCAAACAAAAATGACTAGAACAAAATACATGCTGAAGTGATGGTGAAGTTGCTGCTTTAAGCAGTAACATAAAACCTAACAGTTTACTTGTTGCAAACCATAAGGATCCAAGCACTTTTATATTAAATTATGACTAATATCAAAATGATTGCTATAAGTTTTCATTGAACTCAGTGGAGTTTTTCCTTTCCTTCAGTGGGATGTGACTTGATATACATTAATGGTGAGGTTGGTATGCAACCCAACAGACAGTTCGCAGCATGATAAAGTGAAAGAATTTCTTTCCGTATCTAAAAAACAATGTTAGTTTATAGTCAAAGGAAAATAAACATAAGAATCAAACATCCACATTGCAGGAAAGGTCAAATGCCATTCTAATACCATACAACTGAATGGATAACATTCATTAAGACTGATCAGTGAAAAACACCAACAAAATGAATAAATACAACCAAAAAGCTAATGACCTCAATCCCTAACACCCCCTTGACCCTTATTACTACAGCTGCTCTTGTTGGAAAGGATTAAAGGGTCTAGGAATCATTGGGTTAACATACAAGGGCTCAGAAATTTGACCTTCATTACTTACAACATATATCCCCTACTAAAAATGAGTATATGAGGAGAATTAGAAACAGAGCTAGCAAAGGTCAGCTTGAGTGCAGACAAACTCAGAAAAAAAGAGCCCTGAAGGTTTTATTTCTCACACAGTACTTTGTTGTAACTAAGTTGGTCTAGCACAGAAGCAAGATTGGTGTGGCTGGCATTGTTGGACATACTAGATAAATTTAGGGCACACAAACCCTTCTTCATGTCTTTAGCAGAAGCATCAGCTTTCAGAAGTAAATAAAGGAACAACTACTCAGCATTAGACAGGCACCATGAGGTCCATTTGTCATAAGATCTATGAATAACATCCTCATCACCATGAACTGGACCTCCTCACTTACTACAATTATAAATTCAATAATCATGACTTTTTAGCCAAACTGTTCTTGAAAGAGTCCTATGCTAAGGTATTTTCCTAGATATTACGATAAACATCAAAGATGCTATTTTATAAACTACAATGCATACAAAACCACAGACTAACAAATTTAACTCCACAAACCTGCAGCCATCTGAAACATACATGCACACAAACCAGGCATCCTCAGATACCATCCTATTCACTCTGAAGAAGAATATAATGATACCGATTTAAACCGCCCAAAGATGACTTCAATGAACGAGCACACTTCTGTAAAACGATCGTGTTGGGTTTTTTCGAAAGCAATGTCAGATAACCTTATACTCAGGTCTTCAAGAGAAAATTAACCAGTTATAAGCCCTACTTGAAGAAGCTATTTTGAAGATGTGTTCCAAAAACCTCCTTGGCCTTCAAAGAGCCTTTAACCTCAGAAAACTCACCATCAAAAACATCCTGACAATGGTCCAAACACACTGACTGAAGACCACATCTGAGCAAGAAACAAATTCTGACAACACATTTCTATGATTACTTTAAAAAAGATCTCTCAGAAAGATCATCACTATCTTCCAGTTTCAGAGAGAATGTTTTAGTAGCACATTTCCATCTCTCGTCTTTCCTTCCACACTCTCCAATCCACTGTGCTCCATGCACTGTAAGCGACCTGTTTCCCTAGAGGAAGTATCTGTCTTTTTCCTGTTCTCAAAATCCCCGTATCATATCATCCTGTCCCTTCCACAAATACCAAAGATGTATGAATTGATGTATGCCTGCTATCTCTGAGCAACTGCTTTCAACTTTTATTTTGCTGCTATTTCACACAGGGAAGAGCAGCTTGTGTGCCTGCAAGCCTAACTTTTCCAAATATGCCAATTGGTGTAATAAAAGATATGACTTCTATCTACAAACCTCCTCCTGTGTTTCTGTAAAGACAAGTATGCTTAAAATAAACTAAAAATGTGAGACAATTACAAGACAAATTATGATGTAATAAAACTTACGGTTCATGCTACTTATAGCTCTGAAACTCAAACAGTATTTTCCCATATTTTAAAAATTGATTTTGGATATGTTATTCCTGTAGATCTGAAACTGAATAGTTAAAAACAATTATCATTTCTCTAGAGGAAATGGGAAAAAAAAAAAGGTTGTTTTTGCCTTTTTTCCAATGACTCTTGAGGGCAGAATTCAGCATTCATGGCATTCACACACAACAAAGAAGTGGACGAAGACAAGCATGGAAAGAAGATTTAAGGCATATTTCCTATTTTTTCATAACAAGAAATCCAAATACTAGGAAAGAAGTAAATTCTGATCTATCATGGAACTAAGAACTTCCACAAAATGAGGAAGGTATTGGAACAACTAGCTCTCCATACAATTGGAAATGGATTTCACTGCAGGCCAGTGAGAAGTCCTAGAGTTTGAAGAAAAAAAAACAAAAACATACGAAGTTCAGCTCTTTGCTAAGCCAGGGTACACATTTACATTTTATGTAATTGTTCTTGACAATTATAGACTGTTAAGTGGCATTTATCTACTGAAAGAGAGAAAAAGACTGAAACAAAAGAACACACAGAAGAGTTAAGAAATTCAGGTGCATCCTGGTAACCCACAGTTGAATGAGTCTAGTCCCTCTCTTAATTAAGCACACCACATAAATCTTGCCAAATTTTATGAAACTTTATATGGAAACCTTTTAAAAATATTTGCACTCTAGTGCATCTATTCATAAGGCAGCTTCAACATCTCATTCACTTTATGGGAAGAAACAATTTTTTTTTTCATAGTTTTAGTAGACAAAGCAAGCTAAGCTCTTAAGTTTTCCTTGTATCTCATCCTTGCTTTGCTCAGCTGCATCCATCTCACCTGGCACTCATCTTTACTGCAAGCAAGTAACCAGACACATACCACAATACTCCAGATATTCAGATATACCAACCTCTTGTACAACGAAATCAGTACTTATCTTCTTTACTAGAAATATATCAGATCCGCAAGAACCTCCAGCTCTTCATATTAACGGTCAAGAAAGTGTCATTTATAGCAGAAGTTCTTATCTTCATCTTTTTTCAGATCTTCAGACCATTTAGTATTACTACATGCTTCAAGGTCACAGCAGTAAGGTACTTTTGAATAAAAGCTTAGCTCTTGTATGTACAAACACTTTGTTTTTAAGTGCATATTTTCTGTGCCAGTGTCATTAATGAACATAGTAAACAAGTTAGCCCCCTGAAAAACCCCTTTATGAATACTATTCCTACATCTGTTAGATGTAGGATAATCCTTAGATAGGTTTTAATCTTAATTTGTAGTGCATTTAAGCCATTTATAAGTTAACAGAACAATATCATATCTTATAAATTTAGTGACAATACACTGGACAAAATGTCAGCCATCACATCCACATATCTGGATTCTGACATTAACAGCAACATTTGTACTCCATTCTGTATCTGGGAAGTTTATCTCACATGGTTACACAAGTCCTACTGGTATTTCTTTCTAATATTTCAGTAATTTGAATCTATCTAATACATTCAAACATATACTAGACGGAGTGCTCTTCCAGCAGAATCTCTTTAACAGCTCTCCCAAAAGTGAAGCAGCATTTGCAACTATATTTAGCAGATAAAGGCAGGTACATTCTGATTCACAGCATCATAATGTTATGATGTTTTTTAACAACTGTATCTGGGAGATACAGTTCCTCCTAACGGGAATACATTTCCAGAAAATCAAAATCACACCGTGGTAAATGTTGGCACTGTGTTAATATGTACTAATGCATTACACATAGCAAAAGACAGAAAAGCAAAGAAAATATGTTTCTGAGTTGCGTGTAAGTAATGTAAGGAAGAAATAACACAATGCAAACTAAAAGCCAGATACCTTTTAAGCTTAAGTATTAAGTTAAGAAGCTCTACCATGTAGCTTTTGGATCACTGGCTTTCTGGACTAATTCCCACGAGCAACATAATTTGAATAAAGCCGTAGCTTCCACACTTCATCATACAAAACAATGGCACATAGGCCTCACTTTTTTAGTTCATATCAATTCCACACTGTAGTCACAAATATGAAGAGCTAACTAGCTGTTACAGACTGAATAAGTACTGAAATACACTAAAAAGCACTATTAACTTTTTCAGTGTTGATTAAACCAAAAGGCTTTCAAGAAAGAAACAAGTACATAAAAATTCCTTTTCAGTACTTATTCTTGTTTCTTCTAACACAATTGAAAAATGTATGTTTGTATGTTTTCTGCTCATCTCTTCTTCTCCAGTGCAGCTAGCAAAGTTCCTCGCTGTCCTCAAGTTGTCTCAACATTTAACAGTTTTGTAAGTTTGTGCCAACTTCAAAAATTTTGAAAGTTCAACCTGTCAGATCTGTGGCACTAAAATGCAGTTAAGAACTTGTTTTTAAATCAATAAAATAACAAAACATCTCTAGGAGATACCTGCATTTACACCCCAGTAAAATTTTCCTGGAATAACGCTCCATATCTGTAATTTTTATTAAACATAGCATAATATACTGCTTGATCTCGATGGGCTAGAAAATATGTTAATAGTATGCAAACTTCCCAGTGCTGAATTTACCACATATGGCATTATTGTACTTCGTAATGGTGAATATAGTTTTATAAGCAACATACAAATACATTACTTTGTTAAGATGTGCCTTGGCTACGAACTGATTGATCTAAACAATACTGTACTATATACCTCTGAATTCCTACAAGCATTAACTGATAAGAATGAAGTTTATAACTGACAAATCTTATGTATGCAGTAAATGAAGACATGAAGTAGTTGAGATCTCGTGTTGGATAAGACTCTAGTCCTTGTTAAAATGTTATTACTTCAGAGCAGGTTATATATCATCCTTGATATAACAATAACACATGCCTTATTTGTACATTTTCTGCTTGCCTTTCAGCTAAGATTTTACAGTTTGTAAAAGATTAGGAAAAAGTTGCTAAAGGATTTAAAAAAGACTCTTGCAGTGTTGTTTAGAAGACAAATACACGACTGTTTTAAAAAAAAAATACAGCAAACAGGACTCTCATTCAAACGACTATATTCTGTTTTATTTTCCTAGTCTTTGAAATTATTGATTTAGGATAAGTTTATCAGTAAAGATCATTATGTGTGATAACAGGGACAGATAAGTGGTACTGCTAACCATGAACATATAACCAACAAAACTAACATGCGCAATTTAATGTGCATATGCTACAATATTAAATTCTCCAAAGGTTCCTAGGATTCATGCTTTGATTAGTGATTCTATAAATAACTTAGATTTGTAGGGATTGATTTGAAGCAGCTCCCTTTTCTTTGTTCTGTCTCACACTCAGTAAACAGTATGATTACAGTTAATATTTAAAACTTAACCAATCTTCTGTGCGGCATTTCACTGTCAAGAACAATAAGTGGAATGGGATGAAACATCCAAGAAAAATCATGCAAAAGTTTTGGATTCCCTTTTGTTTGATAAAAAAATGTAGTTTTTTCCAGTGTGCTACAGTTTCTCCACACCTTAATTATGCTCAGTTCTGAAAAAAATCTTTTGAAGTAATCTGTATAATTTCTCCATTTTTCTAGAATTTCTATGTATAAAAGTCAATTTTGAATATTTCCCCAGAAAACATTGAACTAACCTAAGTTTGGATGTGGAGGTTAATGTCAGGACTCAGGGAAGGGTTAACTTTCCAAATGTAGTCACAAAAAAAGTACATGCCTTGAGGCATGTAAAAGACATCATACATATTTGTAAATAAATAGAATGCATACTTCAAAAAATCAACCTGAATTGTTTCTAGAAGTAAGGAATAAGTCTCCAGTTCCTCAGATGAGTAACCTGAAATAACTAAAGAAAATGTTGAAATTCTACCTTTAAAATATGTATCATAAAGTCTTACAAATAATCATTCCAAGAATTTTATTATTTGCTACAAACATTTACTATTATCAACAGTGGAAACTTTGCTCCTGTGAGAGCTGCATAATCAAATTCTTAATCTATTTACATTTTCGGTCGCAGTTTACAACACCAAATTTCAGCCAAAAGCTTTGATATATTGTACTGTGATAATTTTTGACCAAAGTAATGCAAACTCCCTTCTCACTCAGTGACTGATTTGTATATGTCTGCACAGATTGGTGCAAAAATTACACATCTAGTCCACATTCTGAAGTGGTCCAAAAAAGCTACGCATCCAAGCCTGCCACAGTGGATGAGTCTGGCAAAGCAGAAGACTTTGATTAACAAACTACCACATTAATTTAACTGTCTGGCTTCTGGACTTGAGCTATTTTGCACTGATCAGCAGAAGGCATAGAAAGACAGACTTGCATCCATTTACATGCTTTTGTATAGATATACACTTCAGATATGAATATGTGCCATAAATAAGTATAATGCAGAAATCTTTCACGAACATATGTATTATTTAATATGTATTTCCAGCTTGTACAATTTTCTACTCTATGAGAGTCACTCTGCTCTTTGGAACACGTGCACAGAAGTTTTTATTATTAGCTACAAGGGAAAATGGTTTAAAAAGGCCTTTGAAGAACATCAGCAACACATCTTGTATTTAGATGAAGATCATTAAAGATCTATTTTACTTTTCAAAGTATTTAAGTGGTGACTTGAGAAACAATACTGTAAATTAATAAACCTAGCAAACAATTTACCAAAATCAGGAAATTGAGGTGTAACAAAAGCAGGTAATAAATAAATCAGGCTACTTTCAATCATGATTCTTTCAATCATCAGTGAAAGTAATTAACCAGACAGAACAGGACTATTGTACTTCAGTATGATTTTAAGTCAAGAGTTAAAGATCGTTTTGGTTACTCTTTTGATTTAAAAATGTTATCTAATTCAGTCACAGGTGCTGAATTGTAATTAAAGATCTACAATATATGTAATGCAGGAGATCTTGTTGAATGACCACAGTGACTTCCTTCTAGCCTCAGATCAGAGAAAAGACAGAAATGTATTAACAACTCATTTTTAATTTAAACACATTTTAACACATCAGCTGAAAGAAAATATACATATTTGCACATCTAACACAAATGTATTATCAAATACGATCTTTACAATACTAAATACAATAACAATAATCTCATTTCCTAGGCTTTTTTCTTAAATCACATCATCTAGCAACCTACTTTACCGCTTTGAGCGGTCTCATCAACCTGCCACAAAAGACACAAGGTATACCAAAGCCAAGCAACACAGCAGTAATCTACATTTTAACTTACCCTTAGGGACTACTTAACCTCTAGCTTTACTCTTTTCAGACAAAATGAATAGTAAGGATAACTGTGATGATGTATATGTCATAACTGTGTAAAGGTCAACAAGGTTTAAATATGTTGCGTTCTTTTCATAAATATTTGACTAATGGAAATGTACTTTTCATCTTTAAACCTTGAGATTGGCACCTCAATAGGCAGCAAATTATTCTGAATGAACACGCAAAATACAGTTCCCTGCATCAACATCTGACTTGAATTTCTCCAGATATTTGTCTGAATATGAACACCTAATATCAAGTAATGATATTAATACTGTTACCACAGCTTACACTACAAAGATAAGCAACTACACCATAGATAAATTGAGTATCTTTACATTGCTTTGATTCTAAATGATTCTGGACTCACACTAACGTAAGTAAAAACAGAATCTGGTCTTATATATCTCTTATTACTAACCAAGTGGCAATTTCACTTAGTTGGACAGAAAGGGCAAATGTTTTATTACAAAAGAGTAGGAGACCTACTTCAGAACTGTATTTTGGCAATCTGCAGTGCCAATCTGGATATTTTTTAAACAACTGATTTTAGATACTTGCTTGATGCAAGTACACTCAAACCTTTCTTCCCCAACAAAAAAAAAAAAAAGCACTATTAACCTAGAAAGATTTTTTTCTTTTTAGAACTGAAATAAAAAATGACATGATGTAAAGAAATCATTAATGACTAGTGCTGTATGGAATTACATGTTTATATTTCATTTATTAGTGCCTTAAACAATCCATCTATACTATCTTCTCTTTTGATTCTTGAACTGAAAAACACTAGTTCTAAACAAGTAACTATATGATTCCAGAGAGAATGTCATCATACAAGTCATTAATATTTTTATTACTAAAAAAGGGTTTGAGAGAAGCTTTGACAATTTCTTACATCTACATGTTTTACTGGCCATTGGATTAGGCAGCTTTTTTTTTTCCCCCCCAAGATTGGTATGGCTCGAGTTAGATTTAAAAACAGGTCCCAGCGGAGGCTAATAAATGGATTAAAGTGGAACATAAATTCCCTATGTCACCCAGTTCCTTAAACCTTGATGTCAGTAACATGCCTAATCATTCCATTATTATAAATGTCAAGTATGCTTTACATGTGTTAGAAAGAGTGAGTGGATATCAAAAGAAATAGAACACTCACAAAATTGTAATACTATTATAAACTTTCATGGAAAAATATTTGAAATATTACAGTGGTCACCTAATAGTATTCCAGATTATTATTTTCTTATGATTTGCACCCTGAATCCCCTATTATGAGAGACGGGTCTGGATATCTATTGCATTATATATGTTTTACTTCTCCTTAAGAGGGCTACTTCCATGAGCCACTGAAGAGTGTGTTAAAGCAGAATTAAACTTGTAATGTGATTTTTTTTTCAGTAAGTTGAGAAATTGCAAGAAGGAATTTTCTTTAAAAAACATTAGAATTTTCACCTAGTCAGCAAAATGAAATGCCTCAGCTGGAGTAGTTTTTGCACTGGATTTTAAGATTATTGCAAGATAGAGGAAAAAAATGACAACCCTTTTTGAAAAAATGACATGCAAAAAAATGATCAAAAGGAATGAGCTTGCATGCAATACAAAACAAAAACTGGAGACATGGGTCAGCAGTATAGTAACCTTGAAAAAAAAGGTTAAAAAAAGCTAGAGAATTTATCACTCTCCCCTTTCTTCAAAGTATACAGCAGAAAGTGCTTTAATTTGCAATACGTGAGTCTAGGAATAAACATTAGAAACAAGCTTGCAAACTTCAAGTGAGGTAAAATACAAGAAGATGCTGCCAATAGAGACGATGTTTTTATGGAAACCACAATAACAAATTAGAAATGTTTCTGTATGAGATAGTGCAGCTGTATTTGATCCTATCAAATATCTGATCTGGTTGCCTGCATGATCTCATGAGTTTAGTTGCATTCTACATTTCTATAATTCTGTGACAACCATCATTCAAGACTACAGTTCTTTAGCAGTAAAAATAGTTGATATGCAATGGTAGTTTAGAATCCTTGGGCAATAAAACATCAGGTATTTTGGAAGAAAAACTGAATGAAATCTCAGCTATTCAACTCAAGTCCTTAAGTATATGGTGACAATACAAATTTCACCACTAGTGGAAAAAAAACCCCTTAATATGCCTTTATTTCCCTCCCAAAGCTTATCTGATCTAAACTAAATCAAAGTTCCAGAAAAACTGTCATACACTTAGAATTCCAGACTACACATAATAATCTTTTAATTTTTGGGCTAGCTAATCATATGCAGCCCCCATTGAAGTCAAATATTACATGTGATGAGTCATAGCAAGCTATACAAGCCAGCCTTTGTTGTTTTTTTTTGTTTTTTTTTTTTTTTCATTTTTCGCTGTGTGGGAGTAAAAGAAGGTGGACAAAAAAGAACCAAATTACCATAACAACACAATACTACAAATATAAGTTCCTGTAGTCAGCTAATAGGGACTGGTTGAGTCAATGGGTCAGGGAGTTAACATCAATCTGTTTTCTCTTTCATAATTCCTGCTTAGGCAGAACTTGTTTAGCTTGCAGAAATTTGCTGGAAAGCCATGAAGTGAAATACTGGGGCTAGTTTTAGGCTTCTGCAGTATTGATCTTTCTATCTGAAATTCTTTTGGCTGAAGAAAGAAAGAAATAGTATGTCAGAGCATCTAAGTAGTCTATGTTTTCTACCAAGTTTCTTTAATAAACTAAGCAAAGCCTTGCTGTCTCAAAATAATGCTTGGGAAAAATGCTTCAAAGTGATTGAACTTTTGCAATTAATTGCCAATTAACAAACTAAAAAATAAATACTGAAAATGGAATACAATCTATCACAAAGTATATTTTTATGACATCAGAATAGTTGGGTTATATATTGGGTTAATATTTCAGTTGGGTTATTTTTTTTTTTTAAATACGTGCACACTGCAGAATTACTGTTACAAAGTCAAGCTGAAACACATGAAAGTTTTTCTCCTCATTTTGATCAACTGATTGTTCAATTCTTCTGTTTAACTATAATGCAAGATGGTGCTTGATTTGCCTTATTACCAGAAAAAAAAAAACAGGCAATACACCTCTGCAGTATTTCTTCCTAACCTTCAAATTCAAAATTTGGCCTCATTATTTAATTTATCCATGCCATGCATACTAAGAATACTATGTATTCTAATATACTAATTTCATATATATTTTATAATGAAGCTCATTACCATAGTAGCGTATTGTATAAACACTAGCATGATTACATATATTAATACATTCTCAATACTCCTTTTCATCTGTGATGCATTTTTGTATAAATTTATGTAGGTGTGTATATACATACGCATACATCTATGTGTATGCTAGAAATTAATTTGAAAGATCTATGCCAAAACTGTTCACTGATTTGGTCTCTGCAGCATAATACACTTAGGACCTCACTTTTCTGAACACTGTGCTCAGTACCCTGCATGTTCAAAGTAAAACTTCCATTAATTTCAATTCCATTGACAGTGCTTAGCATTTCGTGTAATTAGGCTTTTAAATGTAAATTCTAAGAAGAACATATGCAGGATAATCATATTGCTTAATGGTTGGCACCTAATTTAGATGTGTAATTTGTAAGGTTAATCCCCCAGGTAGCTCTGCTACTGTCTAAGGAAAGTAGTCTTGCGGCCCTGTGCAACCCTATTTCCTCACAGAGAGTTAGACTCGCACATTGATTTAGATAAAATAAATATTATTTTTATAGCTATTTTCTTCTGCCATGTTAAGTTTTCATCTGAATCTGCTGATCTGTCTGACAGCTGTATGCACAAAATCAGCAGTAGCAGTAATACAAGTGCATCGGTATTCCTCAGAAACTGTCCAGAGTAGGTCAAGATGATCTCTTCAGGCAGTAGATTATAGCAACTATGTAATTAAATTAAAGATCTGGCACATAGTAGTGTGTATATTGTGTTAAAAAAAGGCCACATTGAAAAATAACTTTATCAATGGACTTCCATGCTTCCATAAAAAGTCCACGAAGGAAGCAAGGAGAGAATACCTATTACCTGGGCAGCAGTCAAACTACCTTAACACTTCATTCTGTAGATTCTGCTTCATTCACCCAAGTACAAATTCTGCAACAAAGGAGGTAAAGGTCCTACAGAAAACAATGTAATTCATCACATAACTACAGTATGTCCTCTGCACAATGAATGAAGTTGAAATCCCCCTGAGAAAAGAGCAGTATACTGTAGTTGATGATACTTTAAAACACAGAGACAAGGGCGAATAAATATTAAGTACCTGAATTTGAAAGCAGATATTTTCACACAGGTTTCTGCATCCAACTATTGAGAACTTGAAAAAGGAGTTCCAACCACCAGATATTTCATCATGTTGAACTACAGGAGAGAGAAATGGTAGGATAAGAACACTTAGAGCATATTATCATCTCAATTATAGAAATTGATTTTTAATAACTCACTATTTTCAAGATTCCTTTACAGCTTGTTACAGAAAACACATAAACATGCAGCTTAGAACCTTAAGAAGTCTGTTTCCAAGTCCATTAAAATTGATATGCTTTCAATTGATGATAAATTGAGCCCCATGTAAAGCAGTGTTTGTAAAACACTATGCAAACGCAGACTTTTTCTTTCCTGAGTTGATTCAGTAAGTAAATAAGTATTTTAAAGAAAGATATATTGGATATAATATTACTGAAAACTGACTTAATTTGACTGAGTTACTCAGGTGATTATTAGCAACTTGGCTGAAGACACAGAACAAAAAAAATGTCTACTTGCCCCCTTGAATATCTTGTATAACCATTCTGCTATTGTCATGCTTTTCACATAGTTGTGGTGCCAAGCAATTCTATGAATACTTGTAGGGGGAAAAAAAGATCAGAAACTTACAGTGACTAGTGAATTGGCAAAATTGTCAGTGTTTAACAGTGATGTATAGACCAACTGTTCCTTTCTTTTTTTTCCTTTGGATAAAAAACTGAACATATCATGGTTTCTTTCACAGCACAATCACTTTCAAAAAGTACATTAAAACCCATGGATAAAAATGAGATTAAAAAAACTGAGGGTTCTCCTTGTTTATGAGGTAACAACTGTATCCCAAGCTCTATCTACTGAAGTGTGTTTAGTAGACCTGTTACAGATACAGTTGCTAACAAAGATGTTACACAAGCAGAACTGCATTTCACAACAAAAGAATATTTGCAGGAATTACCATCAAACTAAAGTGGAAACATTACAAACTTCAGAAAATTGTAATAAGCACTCTAATCAATAAATGAGATTTTAGTTTTACCAGTTTCCAACACAAACACATACAAACAGACTAGAAAATATAAATGGATACTAGCACGCTTTGCATTAACTTTGCTACAGAAAGCAATGCAGAATAGAGATTGCGTCTATGAAGAAGTAGGGTGGTCAAATAAAAAGACAGCTGGATGGTCATAAAAATCTAATAAAAACTTGCACTTTGTGCATGAATTGATTCCCCATAATATCATACTACCATTAAGTATCATTAAGTATTCTCAAAACATAGCGCTTTTAAGCTCTGTGGAGGTATTTTCTCTCTGAACTTGGCTGTAAATCACACTATGCAATCACTTTTTCAAGATAATGGAGTACATCTGCTAATAACAGTTACAACTACAAACTAGCACAAAATTATAAAAATAAATAAAAATAAACTAGCCAAACAAAACAGACCAAGGTGCCATTACTTACTATCATACACCAACTGTAGCTAAGACTATCATCAAGCAATGATAATTATTACTGGAAGTACTCTGCCAGATGTATTGTAAGTTTCCTGATTTCCGCCCCTACAGCTTACATGCTCATTATCTCCCCCCATTTTTCTTTCCAATAATTTGGTTCTCCCACTACTTCTTTTTCTTCAGTCCTGCATCCTTTTTGGATGAAAACTTAGTTTTTATAAAAGATGGACTAGAACCCAACCCCAAGGCAAGAAAGAACATTTGCCAAGGGCAGACAGCAAGGGAGGAATATGAGAACAAATGAAGCCCATAGCCCAGTATCCAACCATTTGTAGCTGAGACTTTCCGAGCCTCCCTGGAAGCATCCAGCCTGGGGAATACTGAAAAGGGATCTAATCAACACTTATAAATATCTAAAGGGTGGGAATCAAGGCTCTTCTTGCTGGTGCCCAGCAACAGGACAAGGGACAATGGGCACAACACAAGAAAAAACTTTACTGTGAGAGTGACAGAACTCAGAAGCAGGCTGTCCAGCGAGGCTGTGAATAGATACTTTGAGGTGCAACCTACTCTAGGGAATTTACTTCAGCAAGGGGGCTGAACTCCAGAGGTCCCTTACAACCCCAACAATTCTGTGATTTCTTTCTCATTGGAATAACTTAACTAATTTAGCACAAAGTGAGTTATATTTTGCATACTACACTTCCCAACTATGTTTCACATTTCACTGTAAATGCTTCCTTGAGATAAAAGCAGCAGTTTACATATCTGAGAGCTATCTCCTCGCTATAGCTTGCTCATCTCGGTTTTACTGGACTTTAATGCTAGAAGGTTATTTACTTAATTTTTAAAACAGTTTTGAAACCCATATAACTTTATTCCAGTACAAGAATCTAGGAATCAAATATATAGCTAACATGTATGTCAGATAAATACACCTAATACACACACAAAACACTATCAATAAACTGTTTATTTCATACTACTGTTCTTCTAAATTACTCTATGTCTGCACTGCAGATTGAGCACGTGATTTAAAAACATAATAATCAAAAACATAGTACTGAGCAAGGGAGATGAACAGAAATAAGTCTAGAAGTTATATCTAGTAACATTGTTTTTAAAAACAACTTCGTTAGAAATGATCTCACAACAAACACAGTAAGATTTTAAGAAGCACTATTTTTTTCTTTCTAAAGTACCCATAGTAGTAGTAAAGAAAAAGTACTTAGTTATTTTAAACATAAATGCCAGGGGAAAAAAAAAAAAATCATAATTCTAAGGATCAGAAGGCCAACTGTACCCTGGGCTGCATCAAAAGAGGAGTAAGGGAGGCAGTTTTCTCCCTCTACTCCACCCTTCATAAGGCCCCATCAGTACTGCATTCAGCTCTAGATCCTCCAGCAAAAGGACATGGAGGTGCTCATGCAGGCAACCAGGACCATCAGAGAGCTGGGGCACTTTTCCTACAGGAAATGGCTAAGCTAGTTGGGCTGGTTCAGCCTGGAGACAGTTCCCTTCTAAAATTTAACAGAAAACTTTAATTCCTGCATACACATTCCTGCAAAGTTGCAAGCCCCAGTTAGGCTCCACTGCTGTACTATTGTGCCACTTATTGCATCGAGTTTTGTTTTGTTTTTTTAAACCAAAAAGCAGGAGAAACAGTCATTTCCAAGCCATACAGCTCTAAGCCATACCTTAGAACTGTAATGGAGTGGGCTGCAGATCAGCTTCTCCCTGCTTTGGCCTCCAGCCCCGTGAGCCTGAGCTGCCACTGCAAAGAGTAACGCAAAGGCCTCTGCCAACCCTCCTCCAGCCCTCTCAGATGGGAAAGCCAGCGGGCACTCCGAGGCAGCCACCGCTCTCCTCCAAAAGCGAGGGCCAGGAAAGCACGTCGAAACAGCCGGGAGTAGCCAACAGCTATGCGAGCGGCGGCTGCGCAGAGCCAACCCGCACGGGGCCCCGCTTCGCTTTTCTACTCGGCTCTCTCCGCCCGGCCGCGCCGCGCCGCTCCGCTCCGCCCCTCCCCTCCCCTCTCACCGCTCCGGCCGGGCCGCGGGGCGGAGCTGCGGGAAGTGGGGCGGCAGTTACCCGCGCCGTGTTATCGGCGGGCTGGGAGTAAAGGGCGCCCCGGGGGGCCATCGCCCCGATCCCCCGATCGCGGGTGCGATCCCTCCCGCCTCGTTGTTCGAGGCCGGAGCGGCGCAACTCGGCCATTTCTTGGCGCCGCGAGGCATGAAGCTCACCAAAGCCCAGTACGATGAAATAGCCCAGTTCCTGGGGCACGTGCAGCCCACCCGGCAGAGCCTGAGGAAGCTGAAGGAGAAGTTCCCTAGGTAAGTGCTTCCTGTCCCCGGCGCGGTGCGGCGCTGGGCGGGCTGCTCTGCCGGGCGGCGGCCTGCTGCACTCTCAGAGCGGGCTCAGGCCGCGCCATCAGCTCCAACCACGTCCTCCAGCCGCTGTTTCCAGTTCCAAGCCTCTCACAGTGCAAAACCACCCGGACACACACACACACACGTCATTCTATGACAAGGTGCAGCTCGCTAAACTGCTGCTTTCGGAGCTGGATACTTCCTGCTCTCTGTGACCCGAGGAGATAGACACAAAATAAAGTGTGCACCTTCCTCTGCTGCCCCTTCACATGTCAGCTCTCAGGGCACTTCTCAGGGCTCCGAAGCACCACGTGCATCCTGATAAATGACAGCCTTTGCTCAGGGCCTTGCCCCTGCAGGTGAGAACAAGGGTGGAATCTGGCCTGGGATACTGCTTTATCAGACCCATGGCTCCCACACCGTGCTGTGCCCTCAGTGCTTGTATGTGAGCATCCATCGGCTTCCTCACCTGACAGCCTTCAGGATTGTCAAAGACACTCGCAAGTGACTATAGGCTACTATGGAAGTTGCACATGGCAGGATGTGCTTCATGTACTGATCTTCATTTCTAGAATTTGCTTACTAACAGTGATCATAGAGTTTAAAGGACATGTTGCAAGAATTTTTTATTTTTTTCTCCAGCTTTTCTCATAGGGTTATTAGTGCCAAATTGGGTAGAATTGGACTGAATTCCACTGTGAAAGGTGTGGTATTGTCTTTAAAACACACAGGTAATAATACAGAAAAATGCAGTTTCTTAGGTGCTCTGCTTACCCTGGTGAGAGATGGAGATAAATAAAACAAAAAAGCATTCATGTGCTTCCTGAACAAGCCTTGCTAGTCTTACCACAAGTGTGACTGCAGATGCTGTATGAAGCTGTGTGCATTGTGCAGTATGTGGTTGAGGAACCAGTACAAAGCTTTCAAAGTGTCCAATGAAATCTTTTGCTTTTTCAGGAAAGTAATGTAGTTAAAAATCAAGCTGAGGCAATGACCCTGTTGTAGAGAAGAATTGATGAGAAAGCAAAGTAGCTGGTTCAGTGAGCGCATAGAGTTGCATTGCTGGGAGCCCAGCTCAGCTTGCACAGTACTGCTGCAGCTTGGGAAATACTTAACTGTGGCAGCATATGTCTATACTTAGCAGTTGTCTTTCAACTTTAACATTCATGTTCATGTTCAAGCATCTTCATTTTTGACAGCAGGATTTGGGCATGATATGAAGATTATCAAAATGGAATTTTGACTGCTAAGCACAATGAATCTTAGCATGTATTGGATGCACTTACTTTGAGCTTCTTGACATATACAACACTGGACTGCTAATTCTGCATGCTCTGTGTTGTGCTTTTCTGAAGAGTAATTTCCTGCTTTGTTTCTCATGTGGTTAACTACTTGCTAGTAATTTGTATTTTCCTTTGTAACTTGTGTATTTTAGTCTTTTGCTTTTTCTTTACCCATGAGTTCATGTTCGTCTGTGATACTGTTTTTCTCAATGAGACCTAGTGTCTAAATTGTATTACCTATTGTAGGGCAAGTTGTAGGACATGTAGGGCATTGCAGAAAATGATCTGAAAAGGTTACAATCTCATTTATTTTAGTGCTTGTTTTTTTAGTTGCAGTTAGATCTGTATAAGAATCACCTTATCATTACGTGTTTACGGTGATACAGTTTAGGTCAGACCTTTAAACTTTAATTTTTTCAAAGATCATTTTAAACTTGTCCAGAAAAGTCCAGCTTCTGAGTGCTTGATTCATACGCAAGCTGATATTGTGTTCTTATGTAGTTGTTTCCAAGAGGGGAAAAAAAAAAAGAAAAGAAAAAAGTAGAAACGTGTTCTGAATACAGCAGAATGCGTAGTTTCTCTTTGAAAACTTCTTGTGAAGTGAAGTTCTTAAAAATAGAACATGGTTGTCAAATAACTGCATCCGATTCAAATCTTTATACAATCTTTTGCTTCGCTTTTTAATACCCAATCCTAATGGAATTTTACAGTTTTCTTCATAGAATCTTCCTCTGCCTCCTGCCAGGATTTCAAAGGGTGCAAGGTTTGCTGACTTATGGTTCTGTCTTGTTTTATCTTACACAAAGTTTTTCCACAATTGGTTCTATTCTGTTTAAGTCTCGGAATACCTTACACTGCATTGTATCTGATTTGGGGATTCCAGGAACTTTTTGACATTGCAAGTTGACTCAGTAGTCTCACATCTTTCAGATGTCCCCAAAGCTTACTTTTGTGTTCTCACATTAAACTGCTGTGGAACATATTTCGGTTCAGCTAGGAGTATTGTATTCTTCCATACCACAATTAATGCAGTCTGTATTCTTTTCCTTACTTAATTATAAGTTGTTAAACAAACTTAGTGCCTCTAGCCTGACTTCCTTTTCAGTGCCTCTACTTTTATTCCTGTAAAAGCGTTCTTTTTTGAACCCTTTTGAGTGCAAACTGTGCATATAGGGAGTTTCACAGTGCTGGAGTTTCAAAGTATTAGAATTTATAGCAGCTGCCCTGCGTGGATCTTCACTCACAGTATTTTCATCTTTGATTCTAAGTAAAAAAGTAGTGTTCTTTTTGTGCCTCATCTTAAAAGCGTCCTTTTCAGTGATAAAGATGAGCTTTTCTGACAGCAGAAACGTAAGAGTAGCTTTCCTGTAAGCAAAGGAAGAAAGTAATACATAGGCTCATAGTGAGTTTGTTCATTTTTTGAGTATGGGTATTTGGTATTATGTGTAACTTCCTATTAGGCCTTGGAAGTGCCCCACTGTGATTTGTTGTTGAACAATGTGTCTACATGCTAATGTCTTACAATGTAAATTGGAAAATATTTTCTTTATTTTTTGCTAAATTTTACCTCTTTTTCTCAGTGATGGTTTGTACTCAAAGGCCCTTAAAGAATTTTCTTTCTCTTTCATCTGCTTCTTTTTATTTCTGTTTTTTGTTTGTTTGTTTGTTTGTTTCCCTTTTTATTTCTGGAAGCCTGAGCCTGCTGCTAATGGAGCTTGGAGATTGAGTCAAAATGGAAGAATTCTCTGTCTTCTGCTCTGATGTTCCTTGGAGCTGCAGTTGCAGGAGGGAGTACTGGCAGTGAGCTTGAGAGTAGGGGCAGCTGGCCATCTTGGTGGCTTTTGGAGCTCTATGCTCAGGATTCAAGCTCAGCTATACTAAGTAGAGACGTCTTACTTATGGGTTCCCAGCCTGTTGGTGTGAGAGAAATCAGTTACTTACTCTTCTATCTGGAAAGCCTTTCACCACAGCAAAACTGACAGAGTTCTGCTGTTTCTTGGCTGCCTCTCCTCTTCTGAATAGTTGGTAAAATATTTAAATAAGCACATGAACTGTCTTCAGTCTCCAAGCATTTATCTAGCAATTCTTGTTTAGAAAGATGCCTTTGTGCCCACAAGGGATAGAAACTTTTATTTCTTAAAATGAAAACGTAGTTTAAACTTCTCACTGCTTATCAATGAAAAATTCATGCTCTGCCTACATAAACCACCTCACTGATTTCAATAGACTGGCTTATGAAGGAGGAGAAAGTAGTTTTTAGTGGGAGATGCAGAGACCTGAAAAGAGAGACTAACTGATCACCGCTAAACCTCCCACCTTGCCACCTTGAAGTGGCAAATGTTTTGCACTAATTTATTCTGTTTACATGATCTGGATCTTACAGCTAGAGCAGCTCTGAATTTATTAAGTTTCGTATTCATTTTTTCTTTTATGTTAAACGTCAGAGTAAATGAAGTTTTGCTCTACTGTTTGTTTCTGTCTGTTATATGTAGCAAAATCTAACATAATTTAACATTTGCTGTGTTTTCAAAGCACTTAACCTCAAATGCAAGCACTGACAATAAGAGATGAGAAAATGATTTTGGCTTATTATTTGAAAAGCAAATTAACAGTATACAGACTTTCAGAAATGTAAACTAAAATTTTGCGTAACGAAAATATTCTTACAATGAAATAAAAATTCATAACATAATATGAATTGATATAATTCCCTTTGGACATAAATTCTTCATATTTGTAGCCTTGGTATCAGATCTTGATCTGCATCCAGTGCACAGATATTACAGATCTTAAGATATTACAGTTTTGCTAAGATGAACCAAAGAGCAGTACAGTTTTTCTCTTTTCACTGTTGAAGCCTCAGAGGACTTGAAACTAGTTGGATTTGATGTGTCAGATGAAAAACTGATTATGCTTCGGCTCTACATAGGAAGGAAACTAATTCTCCTCTTAATAGAAATCAACATTTAACTCAGAAGAACTTTGTCTCTTTTCATTATTCTTTAGATTAAAAGTAAGGTACACATTTTAAAATAGCTATTGGTAGCAGTGAAAGCATTGAGAATGGGAAACGCGGTTTTGATCAGATTTTGATTTCTCTGATTGCTATAGACAGCATTTAAAAGGAAAATTCCTACATTGGCACATGTAACTTGTAGACCTTCAGGATTTCTTTGAAAGAGATGGAAAGGATTTTTTGGAGAGTTGTTATTGTTGTTGTTGCATGCTATTATTAACTAGAAAGTGAAAGACATGAGTGAGAATGCCTCAGCAGTAAGTTTGAGGAAATACAATGTATTTTCTATTATAATTTGATACAAAATGATACATGTATCATTTCTGTTCCTTACAAGCCTTCCCACCTAAGATGTCCAATCTAGTAAACAGCAAAATTATCTTAAAGGTTAATCTTGAAATTTTGCTTGAAATGTGCAGCCAAAAGTAAGGTTGTAGTTTCTGAATTCTTTAGTACTGATAAGTATTTTCCTTCTCTCTTAACTTTTTCTCTCTGCGGTATGGAAAGGATTACTGCATGGGTGTCCAGTTCCTTTCAAATAAAATAAAATAAAATAAAATAAAATAAAATAAAAATCACACAGAAGAGAAAGTGGGGAGAAGGTGAAAGAGAGAAAGGAGAGAAAATAAGAGTGAAGAGAAAAAAAAAGAAAAAGGGGAAAAGAAAATTCTAAAGAAAAGCAAGAAGAGGCAAGGACAAAAAGAGGGAGAAAAAAAATCCTTTCTTATGTCAAAGCTGCAGGGCTTGTCTTGGTCATTATGTTACTGTGTTGCTTTATAAAGTTTAACTTGGTTTTGCTTTTTGCCACCTTACAAATTATACGGTAGTGATAATCACCAGTAGAGTAGGAATGTACATCCTGTAACACTCTTCCAAGTATTTCATTCTAAAATGAGCTGGATGTCATCAGATAGACCAACAGATGTCTACAGATTTAAGGGCCAGATTACATCGGCTGTTAAGTAAGGATGAAGTGGAAGTTTTAACACTGACCATATGTGCATTTTAATTGACTTGTGGATTTTAGGGTGCCCTTGTACTCATGTTGCTTACACTATGGACAGTGGTGGTAAAAATGGTAATTTTTGATTTTATTTAAGAAACAGTTCCTCACTGAGTCATTCTTCTGAAGTCTGCAGATAAGTCTAGGATAGAGTTTTATGAGCAGAGGAGATTTTGTACATCAGATAGAAAAATATTTTATTCATGTGTTGGTTTTCAGACAATCATATTCTGGGCTATATTACAATAGCACAATAAATCGCTGAATACACTGTCTGCTGAATATGACCTCACCATGAAAAATTTGATGCATTAGAGTAGGAAAGGTTGGAATATATCAACCTTAGCTGACAAGGGACTTTGAATTTTGACCTAACACAGATGACCTTTGTGTGCAATAAAAGTGAGTTTAATCTCCAGGTCAAGGTTGAGGTGAATGGTAGGGCAATGTGGATTGGTTTGTGCTGGATGTGGCTGGATCACACCTAGCAAGTAAGGAAAATCAAGGTCTCTGCATTTTAGAGCAACCAAATACTTACTGACATAAAGTTTTCTCCTATATGTTATACCACTGTAGAAAAATGTGCAGTACCTTAAGACAACTAACTCTTCAGCAGGTGTAGGCTGATTCATTTGAAGTTCAATGCTTCAGAATAGAAAGCATGAGTTGTAAATATTCTGTTCCTATAGATCATTGAATAGGTAAGCTAAATAAAATTTCTCCTATAGTATGCAAAAGAAAGACTGTCAAGTATATTGCCTTGCTATGAAAAGGGAGAAATCTGGAAGCTTTATGTCTTTGACAGCTAACCTGTCTTTGGAACATCGTAAGTTTATTCCTAAGTGGCTTATCCTTTAAAAAGGAACACAATTAAGAGCGCTCTGATCTTTTTCAGTAGGCAAATACAAAGAAAACAAGTCCTTTTGAGCACTCCCTTGCTGTAAGAGGTATTTGATTATAGAAGCTAAGTTACAAAATGTTTTGGAGGTTGTCTAGGCTACATAATAAAGACGTATAGGTTGTTTAAATAAAAGATTGTAGTGTTTTATAGTAATCACAGACAAAATCTGTATTTTTAACTGGCTGGTGTTCCAGGAGTTCTTTTTTACTAACACACTAGTGGTACATGCCCTGAATGCTTTACACAGATAAGAGTGGTAGTGGTGGTGCTGGAGGAAGGAGGTTTTCTCTTTAAATCTCTTTAAATCAGGCAGGGAAAAAAAAGTTTGAGACTAATGGAAAGAACCTCTACTCCTTTAATAGAGCCTGCAAAATATATTCTCCAGGACTGATCAGCTCTGAAGGCTCTGGAGGTTTGATGATTGGAATGGCAGGAAATCACGCTTTCAGGACATAACGAATTGACTAGGCCATCCATCATTTGTTAGCATGCGCTGAAACGCTGGGTTTGTGTGCACAGGTCTGTGATTTAGTAAATACTTGGGAGATGAATAGAGCTTACACACAAGGGAAGATATTGCTGTCCTTCAGCAGCCTTAGACACAGATCCCTGCTGAGAAGGCTGTCTGACAGCAGCTCATCAGTAACTGCCCTGTCACAGTCAGTGATGCCCACCAGCCATCCCCAGTATATTAAATGCATTTTTAATATCTGCTTCAGTAGACTTAATGAAGAAAATTTAGTTTCCGTACTCTGATCACTGCTTCCTCAAGTGTTTTAAAGCATTGACTGAAGCACTTCCAAGAAAGAAACTGTGCTGATACCTGGAGAAGTTGATTGAAAATGAATGTGAAACAGAATGCGAACAGGAATGTTATTATCCAGTTTCCTTAAAGCAAAACAAAAATGTTTGGGAGAAGCGCTCACCTTTGTAGAAACAACTGGCCCTCCTGCAGAGGGACCTTATGCAGCATGCTGTACTAGCAGTAGAGATGCAGTGCTGAGAAAGGTGTCTATATGGTGATTCTGTTTAGTGTGGCTGGGCTTGCCAAAAGGCATAATTGCATTTCTTAAGCTTTCATATGTCAGGACGTGGATCAGATCATCATTCTGCCAGGCTTTCAGAGTCCTGAGAACAGGATGGGCATGAATGGGAGGAATGGAATAGATCATGTTTTCGATAATTTTGCTAACTACCATAGAGTTTTTGGTTTTGACATTTTGGCAAAGGATGTGGTAGATGAAAATCATTGTAGCATTCCATTATATCATTTAAAGTGATGTAGAGAATAAATAATAGGATACACTGGAGAATGAAACTTCTGCAATTCTTATAATTTCACTCATTGAGAGTTACACAATATCAACATACTGAATTGTAAGGAACTGTTTCTGTAACTTTCTACCCAGTGATAAGATGCTTTGTTACCTGTATATAGATGAACTTAATAGTTTTAATTTCCTGGGAACTTTCAGGGAAAAAATTGTGTTTACATATAGGCAAATATGTTAATTTTCATTCTTTAATGAGATTCAATGCTTATTATACTTACTTCAAGACAGCAAGACAAACAACTTGATTTTGTTGAAAACATCCATTTGATACATTCACTTCTTGAGGTTTTTTTCCCTTAGGAATCCATTCTGTGTTCACAGAAGAGAAAGCAAGTGCTGAATGAGACCTATAAATTTGATTCTTGTATGTGTCAAAACAGTAATGTATTAAATGCATATTATTATAAAAATTTAAGACGTGTCCTAAACACTTACATTTTTATAACACATGGCAATGTTAAATAATACATCTTCTTGTTAGCATCTGTTTGCTGTCATTGTTGGCAGAACCTATGATTTATTACTTAAATTAATGACTAAAACCATTTTGGTTCTGATATATGCCCCTGAGCTTATCATATCACTTAATAAAATAACATATATGCTTTGATGAGAATCATTTTTAATTGTTTACTTCTTTAAGTTCCTGGTGAAAATATCATATCTTTTCAAGGTGAATGTCTCAGAAGGTTGTACTGTATTTCAAACCGAGTGAAATAATGATAAGGATTGTTTTCAGTAAGAATATAGATTACAGTAATAATCCTATTAAAACTGTCTTCTAAGACACAACTAATAGAGCATTGTTCAGAAAAAAAAAAAGGAAAAAAAACCAGCATTAGAAAACGTTTGGAAAAATACTGCTCTGTTTTCTTCAGGTCCAGTGATGGTTAAAAGCCTTGTTCATTTGTTTGACTAATTGGTACCATACAAGTAGATTTCAAGCTCCCATTGGCATGCTAAGATTTCATGCTTTATCATTAGTTTTCAGCTTGTATTTCATGGAGTTCTCATCCTGGACTTCAAACAAAGAATTCAGAGTAAATGAACTTCTCGTCAGCAGGCTTAAATTTACCAAACAGGAATCTGCACTTCTTGATGGAAAAGTGTTCTGGCTTGTAAACTCCTTAGGTTGGAAACTGTTTTGTCTGCAACTAAAGCCTTTTTATTGGTCTTATCATTCCTTTTCTTATGTGTTTCTTAAATTCTAGTGTCTATAACAGTTTGAATGTAGTAGTGATTTGAATGGGATACATGGTACAGTGCGTGCCCTAAGCTACCCAGTAGCCCAATTGATAATGACAGTCTTCCTGTTCTATGCTGGAGGTTTCTTGAACTTGAATCCTCTGCTTTCTCATTTGAGTAGCATCTTCAAGCAAGTGTTATTTTCTGTTGAAACTGGTGTAATGGCTTCAGGGTGGGATGTGGTGCTGAAGTGGACTCTATTTGGATGAATATTCTCTATTTGCATATCTGGATCTAGGCCTGAAAGGTATTCAAATTGTTTGGTATTGTTGATTCCCAGATAGCTCCAGGCAGAACTGAATTTCAACACTGAAGAAAAATAGCACACATTCTTCTTCCACAGAAAGCAGAATGTTTTCAGATTTTTCTCTGAGACCTACTTGATACCAAAGATAGTAGTTTCTGTAATGTAGCCTGCTAGAAACTTTTCTGAAGACAACATAAAAGCTATGACCGTATAGAGATAATATTCACTTCTATGACTGAAGGGGTTTTTATCTAAATTAATATGAAGAGTCTTTTGGAGTTCCTCATTGTTACTGAGGACTCAGATGATAATGACACCACGTGTCTCTCTTTCTATTTGTGATCTGCTAGGAGATGGCAGAACTTCCTTTCAATCCACTATTGATACTGGTGGTATCCAATCCTTTTGCATTTCTTCTGTGGAATGCCTGCATATGTTCTGAGGCTAGAACTGGTACAGAGTTGTACAAACACTAATAGCTAGAGAATGAGTGTAGATTCCTAATGGCAAATCAACAATTGAACATTAGCCATTTCCAGCACTAATATAAATACATGTTCTCAATCCAACTGGCCTTCAGTTTTCAGTACAGGTAAGCAACATGTTCTCCTGGACAAGCTCATTATTTTCAATTCGCAAAATATAAAAAGATCAAAAGAAGACGTAAATTTCTGTTTCTTACAGAGTTTAAAAATGAAATTTTGTTTTGAACAGTTGGCAGGTACTCCAAAAAGGCCAAGTAAGTTCAGTTCCAAATACAGTGTTTAATGACCTCATTGCAGTGGGTTTTCTGACACAGAAATATGTTTTTCTTTATCCTATTATTAGAAACAGGAGAGTATAATTATTGACCAAAAAGTCAGACTACATTTTTATCTCATTTGTATTGTGTTCCTTTGACATCAGTGGTCTAAGAGAGAAAAAGAAAATGGTTGTTTACAGGATAAATGCATGGTTTCAGTCTGATTTTTTTTTTCTAGCCATGTCTGTCTGTTATTATGCTCTCTAAGTGTACTTTTTTCAAACAAATCCCACTGGCTACTCAGTAACTACTATCCATTATCTTTCTGCTTATGTTTTTATTCCAATTTACTATTTACACATGGACCTCACTAGTGATGGGTGAACATTTTTATATGTGATTGGTTTTGTGGCTTTGAGGTTTCTGGATGAAAATTTTGTCCATTTATCTAGTCATATTAGCCTGCAAGTCTAACACTTTCAGTCTCAATAATTTAAAAATATTATTCAAATGTTTCATTTACTTTGAGAAATTAATCTATTTCTTTGTAGACTGGGGGGGGAGGGGAAGAAAGGGGACGGTGGAATTAATTACATGACAGTCATTTGCTTTAATGTATTTTGTAATTCTTAGCATTTTAGTCTCCTCATCAAGGGTAATATATCAATGGAACTTTGCATTAGTGGATGTATACTGAAATAACCAGCAAAAATCATTAAAATATGCAGAGGAAAGCAACATGCTTAGTTTAATGTACTTCTGAATATTAAATGCAAGTAAAATGGTATATAGACATGGAGTCATCTGTTATATTTTAGTCTCTGAAGCAATAGCTGTGTAAAGCTTAACCTCGTAATTTTCTAAGTTCCACTTTATCATGTAGCTGCAAAAGGTAATCAAAATAAATCATAGAAGATGAAGAAATATTTTCTAGGGCTTTCTGTAAGCTTTCAGAGGTGGAGCTTGATCCATGAAATTTTGGTAAGCATATTAAATAATACAACATGATGTGCAACGTGTCAGGTCTGATAAATTATTTTGTATAGGACATTTATACAACATATGGTGAGCTGATATGTGAACAGCTTAATGACTAAATTATGTTAATCTTTCTTGCCATATTTACTTTTCATTTTTAAAAAATGGTGTTTTCAATTTCTGATTTTACTTTTTTGATCATGGACATATATAAGAAAGGTGTAGGTCATCTCCGAGAAGCTGTGACAGTGATCCAAGGTTCCTCAGCTGTGCAGTGTACATAACACAGATGTTGGGAGAGTCATCTGTCAGCTATGCCTCTCCTATGGAGTTAGAGTTCTAGAGGGAAAAGAATTCGACACAGTGCTGTCACTGTTACATTTTCACAATGGAAGAGCATGCAAATATTCAACCTCCTGCTTAGCAGTAGTGCCCTGTCTAATGTCTGTGCTGGTTAGAATAAAAAAATAGTGGGTGCATCTAGGGCTCATAGATCTGACAAAGGTCATGCTATGCTGGGCATTTGAATTGGAAATTGTCTGGACTTAGATTTTATAAAGCTCCCACTGTTGTCGGGGAAAATTTCAGCAGGGTTTTGTCCCTGGAGAGGCCTCTTAGGCCCTTTTCTGTCCTATGAATGAATTTAGATGTGAGGGTTTCTCTGCCTTAAAACTGTTAAGTTCATTTTGCATACATCCCCAGAGAGAAAAACTGGCAGATGCTTTTGTCTTGGAAGTGTTTAAAAGAAAACTGCAGAACAGGAACAAGGGAGAGAAGGGGCCCTGTGTGGAGTCCCAGAACATTTTGGAAATGGCCAATATGCAGTTTTCATCAGTACTAAGGCGGGGCACAATATGGTGCCTGTAGCTCACTGGGGAATATGAATGTTGATTAAGCATACTCCCAGGCTTTGAAATCCTGAAAGCAGTGTCAGAATAATGGATGTTGAGCAAATGTCAAGCATTTGTTAATTTCGCTGTTATTTGGAGTTTATCTACCATGATCAATCAAATAAACTAGTGCTTCTCTGTTGTGGCATGTGTCATTGATATGGTGATTAGGGGGCTAGAGAGGCCTTCTGCCTTTTTTTTTTCCTTTTTTTTTTCTGTTACAGGTAACAGATTACATATGAACAGCCATAACTTGTGGTTGGTTTAATGGGAAGTGATACAAAATACTTAACAAAATACTTTATAGCAGTGAAATAAAATAGTACTTGCATATCTGCCTTGCTAAACCTTAAATTCCATTGTTTCTGTTTTTGGCCTTAAAGCTTTACTGTTGTGAGGGAGGAGGAATTATCTGTACGTGAAAGTTGATTGGAAGAAACCTACTTAAAAAGAGAAGTTAGAAAACCAAAGGTATCCACCCCAAATTAGTATTGTTCTGTAAGTTAGCTTCCTTTTTGCCTCTCAATCTCTTGGTTTCAATAAAGGTGTCAACATCCTTATTTTTGACTGGGAAACATTCATGTGCCTTTTAGTTAAAAGTGGAGAGGATTACTCGCTTTTTTATAAGAACACACAGTCTTTTTTAAGAGTATGTCAGATAAGTTGTTGGTTGTTGACTAACATGCAGAAATGTTAAGGGTCCCATCCAGAATATTCTTTTCCTCTAAATTCTCAATTGCTGTTGTCTTCTGGTATCCTCGTTGTGCTAATTTGCCATTCTTAGGAGTTACAAAGAACTGAGAGTTGAATGTGAGAACAAATTAAAAACAAATCAGGAGAAGGAAAAGGTAGTGTGGCATTTGTTGTTTTACTGTAACATACTAAGACTTCAAAGTAGTTGTGGATAAAGTAGGGATGTTTTTGGGCTCTTTTTGAAAGCTACCTGAAGGATGTTAGTTGTCAGATTCCTCTGAAATCCAGTAAAGTTTATTTACCCTCTTCTCATTTACTTTTTTCTTCCTTTTTTTTTTTTTTTTGCCAAGTCTAATCTTTTAGTCTTTATGTGCTGTATATTTTTGTTTTTGACAACCCAGAAATTTAAGAATTGTCAGTGAGTCATGCCATATGACTTGATGCATATTGAGGTCATATTCAGTTTATTTTAACATAGAGCAAATGTTTGATGTTGAACTAGTTTTCCTTCTTCCTTAGTTTTCACATTATTTACTGGAGCGTCTAAATCCATTTTACTGAGGCTGGTGCTTAATGAGGGTGATGCTATGCGGTGAACCTATTGACTGTTTGCATCAGTGATGACTGTTTAGCTAGGGCATGAATCAGACTTCTCCCAGCCTTTACTGCAACAATACAGGAAACAAAGGTTGGTAATTGTGGCCATTTTCAGAGCACTACAAAGAAAACAAAAATTTAAATCCTCAAGAAAGTGGACGAAGAGAAGGGAAACTTCTATTGCTAGAAGTGGAAAACAAGGCTAAAGAAGTTTTAATATAGAGTAATATGAAATTGTGATCACATCGCCTCACTTAAACTTTCTCCTGTCACCTGCCAGTGAGTGCATTTGTCACACTTCTAGATGGGAAGTTTAAAAAAAGAATTCTGGAAGACCACTTGTAAAAAGGAATGGCTGAATTTCCTTCTTAGTGCGTTCTGCCATATCTCCAATGTTAAAATTATTTTTTTCCCTCTATGTAAGCCATTCCTTCTAGTAAGCTATACCTGAGAAGTGCAGTCAACTTTATAGTAAAGTGTAAGACTTCAATTTTGGAAAGATTGAAGCAGATTTTGTAAATATGTGCATGTATAATACAGAATAGTACGCTGTCAGCTAGGTAGAGTAACAACAATTATTCTCTGTTTTATTATATTATTATTACAAGTAACTTTTAAATTATAAACTTTAATAGACTGTGTCAAGTTTAAGCTTGAAAAATCAAGTGGACTAGCTGTAAATGGGTTTATTTCTTGCCTTAAATCACACAAACTGGAATTTAAATTATACTTCTATACAATCCATACTTGATACAGGTGCAATTCTTTAAATTATATCTTCTATACAATCCTCACTTGTTTAAGGATTAACCATTTTCTATTGGTTTACTGGAAGATTTTTTTTACTTAGGGTGTTCAGTTTTACCCTGGAGATAGCTGTGCAACAGTGTGTGTGCTTGACATGTGATGCATGCAAATGCTAAATACAGTAGCAGCATGAGGCAAGTGTCATTAACAGTAATTTATGTAATGAAAGCCACCTGGCTGTCTTCGTAATTAATTGCTTGTAAATAATAAATTTAAATATAATTTATAGTTTTCTAAATTTGATTATATATTTTTAGGAGCAAGTTGCTTAAGGGTGTTTGGGGATTTGTTTAGTTTCAAATTGGCACAGATATGCATTTTACATACAGGCTAATTTTTAACAAAATGAACAGCCTAATTAGCTTAAAATTGCCATTCACTAATAAAAATAGTTTTGTATTTGTAGACTTAAAAGGAGCATTTTAGAGAATGGCAGGAGAATGAAATTGGAAGAACATGTACTAAGATTATCAGGCTGATGGTGAGAGACAAACTCTATATGACTCCTCCTATCAGTTTCTTTTGTCAATGAATCCCCTGACGATATGATCAAAGGATACCAAAAAGGTTCTGGTATGCGTAAGTTGAAAAGGTTTGAAAGTTATTCAAGTCCTATCTAAGAATATTTTTTTAATATTTGACTAAATTTTATTTTCATTTTTAGCACTGACATTGTACTTCTAAAGCTTGTATTGTGACTATCGTTTGTATTTGCTTACCGGGGTCTTTGTGTGGTTTTGGCATTTTGGTAGGTTTCAATCACGGAACAGTTGTTTTTAATTCTGGAAGGAAAAAAAATAATAGTATTTCAGGGAAATTATTATCTACTTGCTTACTAAGATAAGACCAAGAGGTAGGTTTTTTTCAGGTGGAAATAACATTGTTCTATTCCTGTGTTGTCAGAGTTCTTTAACCATAAAATCCACTGCTGTTTATCCACTCTGAAAATGTCCTGCTGTTCTTCTCATCATCAATTTGAAGTAATGGGGAAACAGCAACTTTCTTCTAACTTCACTTTTGACTTTGCAGGGACTGGATCAGAAATACTTTGTAGTAATTAGAATATTGCTTATTTTGAGCTACGCTTCTATTACTACTGCCAAAAGCTAGTTTTTGTATTGATGAAAGGAGATGATCATTGGCTGCGTTGGTAATTTGTGTTTACCTCTGGATTTTATTTTTTTCACATCTGATACAAATTGTGTGTTGTCTGCAGTTGTTTTAAAATATATTGGCCATTACAGCAGACACCAAAAAATGAGGTGTCTACAGGAGGAATTGGTGCCCTGTTCTTAAAGGAACTTCTAAGTCTTTCTAAATGAAAAATCATTCAAACAGTATCTAATACTAGCAATTTTCCTCTGTCTGCTGCTAGAACTTATTGGCCAACTAGGTCAGACATTATTAAAGTTCAAGTGGCCCAGTGGGAAAAGTAATGGCCTTATGCTACTATGAATTTTAAATGCTGCCATTTCTATGTATTGCACCATCATCTGTTCTTGCACATCACTAAATTGCATAGAAGTTGTGAGACCAACCAATGTCAAGGTCATAGAAGTGATGACTCTTCTCAAGTAGCCTTCTCAAAGCTTTGTCATAGTTATTCTCATAACCCTGTCTATAAGCAGCAGAGCTACATGTATATGCCTGCATTTAACCTATTTTATTATTATTGCATAGGGCAAACTTGAAATGCAGGAAGTCTTAAGGCTCAGAGTCCTTATTTTCAACTTTTACTTTTAAATCTAACAAAGGTACAAAATCAACTTTGATGCTAAGATACTTTTTAGTAAGTGATTCATATTCACATCCTTTGACTTGAGCTGTTCTATAGTTTAATGAAATGGATGTTGCTGAATTTCAAAATTGATTAGTGCTATAGCTCTGCAAGTGAGCTTTAATTTTGTCTTGTTTTTAAATTGGTATCTTTAAGGCTGAAATGAACATGTCACCCCTTTCACAGGTACTTCTTTTTATCTATATGTTTATTGTAATTTTATAGCATTAATACATATGTAATGAGAGTATTTCTCCAACAACACCGTAATGGTTTTGTGGTTCCCAAAGTACTGGAGTAGCAGGAAAGTTCTAACATTAAAAGATATCTGCTTCACAGAAATAACATCTCACGAAGAGTTGTGACAAGCACATGATTCTCATACTGGAGAATGTGGAATAAAAAAGGCAATTTCTACCATACCCGAATTCCTGTAAAAACTACAATTCGTTATTGGATATACTTTCAAGATAAGCTTTGACAGTGCTACTTTGGGATTTCACCTATAACAGCTTCTGAATTTTGGAAATGTAAATCCCCATGCACAGTGTTTTAACCATTATGTTTATCATCTTCATTAGGTGAAGAGTTACATTTTGTGAAAGGGTAGCACTGACTCAATGTTCTTTGTAGTTCATATTTACTCTTGTTTTTTGTTGTGTTTTTTTTTACTGATCACTTTTCCTTTGTTCCATGGTAAAATATATGAAAGGTAAAACAGCATTTTTATTTTTTCTATTTGGGGCAAAAAATGTGGAGATAAAGTTGAGGGAAAAGAATTGCATTTTAAAATGAAGATATGAAACAAGTGGAAGCTTGTATTTATACCTAAGATTTTACATTTCCATAAATCTCAGAAAGTGAAGTGGAAAGTTTACCTTATCCCTAAGCAATACTATTGGCTGCCTTGGCCACAGGAAGGCTTGCTGATAGTCACTCTGTCTTCCACCAGGACAACCAGATCCTTCTCCACAGAGCTCCTCTCCAGCAGGTCAGCTTCTCACCTGTATTGATACCTGCAGTTATTCCTCCTCAGATGTAGAACTCTGCACTTGTCCTTGTTGAACTCCATAAGGTTCTTTTCCATCCAGCTCAGCTTGTCTGGGTCTTATTGAATGGCGGCACAGCCTTGTGGTGTGTCATCCATTCCTCCCAGCTTCATATCTTCAGCAAACTTGCTAAGGGTGCATTCCATCCTTTCATCCAGGTCATTGATGAAGATGTCAAGCAAGATCAGAACTTGGCTTGTCTTTCACTTTGCTGTTGCCATTGCTGAAACATACAAACCTCTGCCTCACTGTGCTCACATCCACTGTTTCGTCTCCATAAATGTTCAGCAAGCAAGCTTCAATGAATGCTGGTGTTGCAATTTTTTCTGCATGGAAAAATTTAGTTACAGCCCTTTGCTTCCTACAGTATTCCATATCAGATGCCATTTTGTCAGACTGCCCCTCTGCTGCCAACTGTCACATAGCAACAAAATTTAGCAAAGTATTGTTGGGAAGATTCAATCGCTACTGCCAATATGTGCTTCTGGAATTGTGGGTCAACATAGTAAAATAGGAGGCATTACTTTCAGAGCAGTGCTTTTATAATAATTGTAGAAGTTGTCATGTTTGGATTTTCTTCAGGTGTGGCTCTGTTACACAGGAAATACTAAGTTGGATAGCGTCCAAAATCTTGGCTAGATATGAGAGCATGTTTTGCTGAAAAGAGGAAGGCAAGACATTCCAATTAAAATCTTTTAGTCCTTACTGCCTCTTTCTTGGCCATAGTTTTACATCAGCTGTAATTATGCAGTGCTGATCTGTCTGCACGTACTTTATACTCACTGCAGGCCTGCAAACAGAACATTCTGGTGTACTCTCCAGGTATGATAGTACAAGCAGGAACACCCAGAGCCCATCCCCAAGCAACTTTTGATGATCTCCAAGGAAGAGATTCCACAGCCTCTCTGAGCAGCGTGTGCCAGTGTTCAGTCACTCTTGCACAATTTTCTGACATTGAGACAAAACCTCCAGTGTTTTAGTTTGCTCCCGTTTCACTGGGCAACGCTGTGAAGTACCTGTCTCTGTTTTCTTTATACCTTCCCTTCATGTGTTTGTATACAATGATAAGATACCTCCTGAAATAAGTTACATGGCAGTATCCTGAACTGTCATCATCAGCAGCTGTGATCTTTTTGTGCTGTCTTGCAATGCAGATGCATGCTCATGACTCTGTTCCCTCTCCAAGTACACTGTACTGTCTTTTTAAGCACTTTTCAAAACCGTGATGTTTTAGTTTGCTGTCAGTGGCATCTTGCAATAGATGTTCCAGCTATGTTTGAAGGAGCTGCTTCATTTTTCCAGGCAGCTTTCATTTTGCTGGCTATTCATGTAATTTTGCCAGTAGCAATAAAATAGTGGCCAAAAAAAGGCAACCATAGAGTGGCAGACAAGTGGTTTTGATGTTTAACGGGGGAGCTATGTTAATTAGAAGAAACACAGAAGCAGCCATGTGAAAATATAAATCCACTTCTCTTGGGAAGGAGAGTAAGGCTTGAAATTCTTGGAATGGTTCTGTTGAAGTAATTCTCTGCTGCAGAGGAGAGTAAGGCTTGAAATTCTTGGAACTGTTCTGTTGAAGTAATTCTCTGCTGCAGTCACAGTATTTTTGTACTGCAATCCAGTATATATCGACCTTGTTAGGTTCTTGCCTGATTTTTATTTATTCATTTATTTATAATTTGGGATGAGTCCTTAATGATCTGAGCAGTTGTAGCATTGGGGAAGCTTGTCAGACTAAAGTGAAGTAGAAAGATGAAATCAAGGACACCAAAGGAACAAAATAGAATGGATAAGAGTAAAATGGGAGAACAGAGAGATAATGGATATAATGGTCTTAAATCTTTTTGATACGTCATTGAGTATGGTTGGATAATTGTGCAGTAAGTACAGTAATGTTACTGGAAATGGTTTTAAAATACAAAAATTTGTGTACCAGTTGGAGAGAACTCAAACCCAGGTAAATGTCCTTTTTTGTGTTGCTCTGTTTTTTAATTTCTGAATCTTTTCTGTACATTCAGTTCTATCGTTATGACCATGTAAATCTGCCAGATAATAATAGTTACATGGAGAGCCATTAGGGGGCCATATGTATCCAGCTCATTTATAGCCTGCAGGGTTGTTTGTTTTGTTTTGTTTTGTTTTCCAAATAAATCAACTCGAAAAACCATAGCTATGTATATGTATGTAGCCTTTTTAAGTGTATAATCTTAATTTTTTTCCTTTGTTCAGCTTTTAATGGCCACGTCTACATGTTGAAGATTGTCATAATTGGATAATACACCTTTTGGGGATGCATTGTGGTGAATATCTCTTGGTCTCTGTGTTGAATGATGTATATTTAAGAATATTTAAAATCTTGAATGTACTGTCATTTATGAAATTAATGGATCACAGAAAAATAAATACATACAATAGTTTATATTATTATCATTTTTCTAGTTTTAATATTCGGACAATTAATATTCCATTTATCGTGTATAAAATGTCAGAGAAGAAGGCTCAGCTTACTGCTGTCACACAGATGCGCTGGACAGACAAGCCCAAACTAGGTGTTATGGCAAAGATGCCAGAAACATGAGATACAGATAACTCAAACTGATAAGCTCATTGCATAGCACTGAACATAGTCTAGGTTAGTTACTTTGCACCTAATGCTTCAGCTGGATTATTTAGAGGTAACTTTATACTATGCTACATAGACATACCTTCTGTTTCAACTTGAACAAACCATTCAGTCATTCTATTCTTCAGTTTTGTCTTTTCAAACTGGACATAAGACTTGCTTATCCTAAGTTAATATCTCTGAGATGTGAATATTACAAGGAGAAAGGCCATTTAAGTGTGGAGAGAATATTTACATTTAATGTAAATATGATGTAATGCAAGTATTAAATCCCTATGCTGGAAATCTGTCAGAACAAGACTTTAGGCACTGCTGAATATTTGAACTACCTATGTTGTGTCTTAGTAGTTAAGCTCATGAAAGGGAAAATGTTAATTATTCGTAGTGCTTTGCTGTACCATAAAACTCAATTTATTGAGACTATAATTTGTTCAAGTTGCATGTAGTAGGAAAATATATCAGAAGTAATTAATTGTATTCAGGATATGATGAGGTAGATATATCCACAGAGGACAATTGAAAACAGTAGTGGCATGGTATTGATTGCTTTTTTGGGGGGGAAAGAAATCTTGTCCCATTTCTAAACGTTAACAATTCAGAGAGAAAAATTCCCACTTGAGAAGAATGCTTTCCAGGTTGCTTCACTGCCAGGTGTTTGACATTGAGGGGAGCCTTAGATGAATGAAGCTTATGGCAGCTTTTGGAAATGACCGACTCCAGGGAATCTCTGCTTCCTGCTGTGAAAGTTTCTGTTTTCAAAGCACATCAGTTTCAGTGGGAATGTTCCAGTGGTCCCATATGCTACTTCTGACAGAGAGGGAAGTTTTTAACCTGAATATGAGACAGCTACTGAAGAGTTTCCCTTGCTGCTAACAAAATGAATTTCAATATGTTGCCAATGAACAAGCGGTATGTTCCCAACTTCTGATGGAATTTAAGTCCATCAATTATTAAAGGAAATTTTGCTTTGTTTTTCTTTGTCTTTTCCCTTTTAACTCCAGTACCTGCTACTGATAGGGCTTTGTGGGTTCTGAGGCTGAAAAAGAATCACCTAAACAATATGCTAGTTTGCTTTGAAACTCTTGCTATATTTTCCTCCCCTCCCTTGTATGCTCTCTCCTTGACCTAGCAGCAGGAAGCCTTTGTCTGAGGTGTTCATCTGGAACAACTTTTCCACACTTGTTTTCATGTTCTGTTAGATTACAGGGCAGCAGGCCTACCTTTGAAGCTCCCTTCTCTTTTGTTTCTTTGCAGTGCACTCCAGTAATTAACTTTGTCCTTCTTTTATTTGTTCCAGTCAATCGCAGTCCACTCTGCTGAGCATCTTCTCCCAGGAGTACCAGGTTAGAAGTTTTCTCCTTTGTGAGGGTTGACAGGTGCCTAATTGAATGATGAATGTCCCTTTATTTCTTTGTAATTGAACTGCCAGCTTTCTGATTGGTTTGGAGGATGTTCCCTTTTCCACATCAAGCACCGCCTGAGTCTCAGTGGATGGCTGCCAAGCCTACCCATCCATCTGTCTAATAACATCTAGCCTTTGCTTATTTGGTGGACCTGTAATAAATTATGCTAAACCATTATTATTCTGACAATAATAATTTCCCTGTGTTGCGTGGTTCCATGTGCTAAATGTTTGCTGACTTGCACTGTCAGTGCTGCTTTCCATTGCTGACAGAGATGATGATAAATGACCATTGCCGGAGTGGCAGAAGGCAAGAGAGGCAGAAAATGGAGTCATTTATCATGAGATGACAGGTGTCAGTCAAGTGGCAAGTCTCTGTGGAATTACTTTTTGTAGTTTTTCAAATAAGTTGTTTTTAAGCAATGTTCTTCCTGGTTAAAAATGCCAATTGAATTGTAAAACTAGCGTACACCAGACTTAGATGGAATTGAATTGAGGGAAAATTAATACAAAGATTGAAAGACAGAACAAGTTTTACTTTGCCCTCTGCAGCCTTCAGTAAACTTATTTAGATTCAATTATTGTGACCTTATTGGCTTTTACATATATGGTACATTGCAGTACACTATGAAGACATTCATTTCAATTGAACATCATTTCTATATAGAATCTCAAAACATAGTTCAGTTTGTATAACAAAGTGTAGCCTAGGCATGTGTTTGAACAGTCATGATTTTTGTGCTTTGATCTATGACACATTTGTAAGACTTTTTCTTTTGTTTTTCAAGAAACAAATAAAAAGAACACATGCCAAGCATCATACTGCAGAAGCAGTTGAATCTTACTACCAAAGGTATGACCTCCTTACCCTAGTTAAGAGTATCATCACTAATTTTTATCATAATTATAAGTAAATTAGCTCATTAGCTTATGAAGATAATTTTCTATAAATATAAATTAACAATTTGGGATGAATGTTACAGAATGTTCACATAAACGTGTTTATCAGTGTACATACAGAATATTTCAGGTTTTGGTCAGTCTGATCAGTGTTTAACTTCCTTGGCTTTTAATCCAGATAAGCAAATATTACTTTTTACAGTGCATATGAGAGCATTCATTATGTACTGCCTATAGTTAGTAATTATGTAATTTCAGTGTCAAGACTAATATTAATGATAAATTCCTTACAGCTAGTGAGCTTCTTCTGTTGCAGCTGCTTGTACTTTTTAAAAAAACAGCTGTTTTACATTGCAAAAATTACATACTAAATTTCTGTATTGCCAGCTTTAATTTTTAGATCCCTCTTGTTTTATAAACAGAGGTGTCAGAAATAGCTTTTAAAGGAGAATGTCATTTTACAATATTCTGTAATTATTTGTGTCTTAAGCTAATAAAATGTTTGCGACATCTTATAGTTTGTCTGTTACTTCTGCACACTTTATTTAAAATGTCGCAATGACATAATTGGGGCATAATGATAACTGGTAAAAATGTGCAATTAAAGAATACTTTGCAGACTGACATATCTGAAGAGCTTACATGGCAAGCAAGTTCATACTTGTGATTATAGATGTCTGATATCCATGCTTAACGTTAATCTGTATGAACCAGTAAAATAAACAAAAAGCTTCCATTTGTAAACAATTAAGTACTCTGTGCTTCTGCAGAATCATATGTTTAAACATAAGCACAACCTGATTATATCAGAAAGAAAGTCTTGTGTGAATTGTACTCTTTGGGAGGGTTTAATTTTCTTTTTTAAGTAGCTATACAGTTTTGTAAAAATTTGTACTAGATCACATCACACTTCTCCCAGTGTTGATGTTTGCTTAGGAAGAATATTGTTTTTAAATTTTGTCATTTTAATAACCATATATATGAGATACTTAATTTAATTACTTTTAACTAGTATAATTTTAGTGAAGTGCCCTATGTTAATTGTAACTGTAATAATTCTTTTCTTAGAACACAGGCAAATAATTTAAACCCTTTTTATGATGATAATATTACTAGTCCCATTACGTTGAACCTGACACACTGAATCAGATTTTGCTTTTTGCAAAGCAGCAGTGTTGTTGGTACCAGTGAGGTTATAGGTGTGATTAAGTTTGGCTAACATCAGGTAGGAGTATTTGGTGTTCTGTCCCCTTCTATACACTCTGAAGTATGTGACAGTACATAACTAATGCATTATGTATGAAGCTATATGGTAGCTATGCTATTACTGGATATTGTATGTATTGCAAACTTTTAACGTGGTTGGACGAAATGCACATATTTTAAAATCAGATATGTTCTGGTTAGTATATAGAAAACTCATCTCAATCCCATTTTTGATTTATGGTGTAATGTCTTGTAGTCTAGAGGCACAGACTGCTTGAGTCAGAAGCCAGTTTGAAATGCTGCAAGTGAATACATGACAAACATGCTGACTACACTTTTGTAGCATCCATCTTACAACTGTACAGTCTGTGTGATATGTTCCTCCTACATACAAACAAATATTTGTGCATTCCTCTGTCTGAAACAACACAATTTTGAATGTAGTCATATAAAGTGGTCCTTGTTGGGAGAAAGCATAAGTGTGGTTTAGTGGAATAGTTCCTACTGTTTGACTGAGACCAACTTTTTGATTTGGACCAACTGAAAGCGAAGTTGTAAAAAGGATCAACAGACTTTTCAGGACAGTATTGCCATCAACAAGTGAAATCTGTTAGTCCATAATGGAATTGCCAGTAGCACTTCATTGTCAGCTGTAGCTGTGATGTTTGATCATCTGAGTGCATGTTTTCGAACATTAGTCTCAAGCAAATCTTCTTGGTTAAGTATTTTGTTCTTTAACTGTCTGTTTTTTCTCCACCATTATAAATTTTCAAGTGTTCAGATTTACATGAGACATTTTATTTTGTGTTTTTACATAGAATTGAAATAGGTTACAGCAATAAGCTTTTATCAGTTCCTTTATTCATTAAGCCTCAGAATAACTTGCAAACAAAAAGCCATTATCCTCTGTGAAGTTACATATAAAGATGTTAAACCCATTTCACAAAAAGTTAAAATGATAATAATATCTGTAGCTAATGAGCAGAAGAAGGGCTTCTGATGAATAGATAATGACAGAACTAGAAAGGCTGTGGCCTTTTAATGATTTGCTCTATAAATAAAGATAGGATAAATGAGCAGGTTCAGATGTTGTTCTTTACCAGATTGTTGCAAAACAGAGTGACTTCCAAAAGTATTCTTCGTTCCATCAACTTCTGAAAATAAGATCCTTTACAGATCCTAAATTCTTCTTTTAGTATTTCTTTTAATATTCTTCACAATATTAAGTTCATTTTTATACTCTGATTTCACTGAAGTTAGTCTTTAGTATTTAAACTATTACCTACTATTACCTTTGTTGATAAAATCTGTGATTAAGCTTCTGAATGTATTTTTTGTGCATAGTAACAAATTAAATAAGATGTACAGTGATTTGCACTACGTAGCTGAAGATCAAATGGAACTCAAAATACTTTCAGTGAATAATAGAGACTTTTGTTTTGCACCTTTAAATAATATAAGTTGTTTATATGGCTTTTTGAATCTTTTTGAAAGACCGTTGTCTTGATTTGTTGTCTGTTTTTTTTACCGGTAACTTAAATCAGATTATTGTATGTTGCAAATGAATAGGAAGCATTGCTGGAGAGTTCGTGATTGTTTAAAATACTTATTAGAATAATAATATTAGAATATATTGGATGTATGTATCTAACATATTAGAATAATACTTATTTATTAGAATGCTTCTCAAGAAATATTCTGTGCTGGGCTGTACTGGAATTACCTTTGTCTTGTCTAGGTACCTGAATGGGGTGATGAAAAATGCCACTGCCCCTGTTTTACTGGAGCTGGCCAATGAGGTAATAATCTTCACTTTTTTCTTTGATTTTCCAAATGTAGAACCTAAGGGGCATATCTATAGTGACATTACTGATAAACGTAATTAACCTAAAATAAATGGATTCCAGGCACATTAGACATTTAAAATTGTTCCCCAGTATGTTAGTACTTATAACAATTAGACAAAAAGCCTCATTTATTAATAAATCAGGTAATGTAATTAGTCTGCTAACTTCAAGAAGAATTGTAAGAAGCTGGATTTTTATCTTGCTGGAAATTTCAGACTGTGTATAGGTCTTTAAAGCATAGTTTTACTAAAAATTCCTACATTGATTAAGTGAAGTCACATCTATTAGCAACTTTTAAATAACAAAACTAAGATTTTTGTTTTAATACAAACTGTTAAAACAGTTCATTTTCCTGACCTCTTTTAATTCTGTTCATACAGATTAGAGGATGACTAATGAAAATTGCTTAATAGAAGACAATTAAGCAGAGTAAATTCCTTGGTATAGCTGTTTCCTAGAAAAGCTGGTCTGTGAAAAGTTTCAAACGGTTGCCATTAAAAATCAGACAAATTTATCGATACTGTTTATTAAGTAAAATACAAATCTGGAGAATCAAGGTATTAAAATAGACTTTCTAAAGCACTACCTGGAAGAAAACATAAAAAGTTTGAAAGAGTGGTGGCGAGCTCTCATAGAGAAAAAAATCAATCAACTTATCTACCCTTTAAGATCAAAGATATTTATTTACAACAACAATAGCAGTATTCCATGGAATTGCTTACGCAACTCTCAAAGAGATAAAATGTATGCTGTTTTTTTGTTGCATTTCAATAGAAGGTGTTAGGAGACAGAAAATGAGTGCTTGCATTAAAACTGATACAGCAGTATGAACGTTGTGTTGCAATAGCAGCAACTTCTACATATTACATTAGTAAAAAAGAATGGTTTCTCTCTCACTTACATTGCTGAAGCTAGCAAAGGAGTGATTACCTATCAATTACTAGAAGATATTAATGGTCTTTGAAGTGTCAACATGTCCTGATCATACCATTAGCAAAAAATAAAGGATTTATTTCAGAGTAGTAGTAATGTGTAGCTTTTTCTTTCATTTTTTAACTATTTCTGGAAGAAACAGGTCTTAAACTACATTCTGTTCTCAGAATATAAAGAAGCGTGACCTTATTAAGAATTTAAGTAAACAACTTGTTTCATGATATATTGCACCTACATTATATGAGAACTGTCTTCAAAATATTTCATGCACAAAGTAATCTATGGTACTGGTTCATTGTATATTTTTTCCCATTGATTTAGAGATTATGCATATCATTTCTGACTCTAGAGAGCGTATCTTTGTTTATATTACACTAATATGCCTTTGCAATACAGATCAAAGTTTTCTGCAGTTCAGAAATAAATAAAAATTAGATCTAAGAGGAAAGGGAGATGTACGAAGAACTTATCTGCTTCTGATTTCATGGTAGCAGGTATATAAGAAAGGCAATGTATTTTGTGACTGCTGCCTAATGTGTTAGTGAAATGTGGCAATAACCAGCACCAGATTACTGCTTCCAAACAATCAAGCTGCCATTTTTATATGATAGTTAATATTTAAATGACATACTCTTGCATCTGCTGACAATTGATGTAACGGTAATACTTTATGAGTCAATATATATTTAATCAGTGGAAACTGTAAAAATTGATGAGAAAAATGCTACATAGGTGCATTACAGTGTGTAGCAGCTCTGTTAAATAGGAACAGCTCCATATTACTATCTTTTGGGGCTGGTTACTGAAGGTTTTTTTGAGGATATGTGAGACTACTTTTAAGTTATTATTATTTTATTTTATATGTCGTTTCAATGCACTAAAGTAAATCTAATATTTGTTAGATAGGAATAATAAAATTAGTCTGTTCTCTTCATACAAATATTTTCAGGTGAGAGTTGAAGCACTATGAATTTTACTTACATGCTAAATTCTGACATGAAGCATGATGGCCCTATTTCAAAGAAAGATGGACACATGATTAATATGAAAATTAGGGAGATGCAAGTACCTGAACTAATAAGGTAGTCCTTATTCAGGCTGGACTACCTTCAGTAATTTCACCATTTTTCATGTGTCAGCTCTGATGTGGGTTACTGGAAATAAGCAGCTCCGATGAAAGCATTTCTCTCTACTTGGGGAATTTAAGTGCATCCAAGTACATACATATTTGGAAAAAACATATGCATAAATGAAACCACCTTTTTTTGTGTGTGTCTAGTTACTAAATCAAGCTAAATTTTTTTGTACTAATATTGAACTTGAATACATGTCAAGACAAATTCACTGTGGCAATGTATGAACAAGGTTTACTGTCTCATAGTAAAAATTCCAATTCAGTAAGGGAGTATTATAATGAAATCTAAAAAGCTATGGTAATTTCAGGTGGAACTGCAACATACAATTTCTGTACATGTATAAAAAGTATTAAAGTGGAGGAAGAGCTTTGTTAAGAGGGAAGATTTAAATTCTAGAGAATTTTTTACCTAGTTCAGCACATCTGTCGGAGGTGTTTTATTCAGCAAAACTAAGAAAAACCTGTGATGTTATTAAGGCTATGCGGTATCATCTGATGGGTGCTACATATAATAAATATTTACAGCAAAATATCAGCATTTCTTCTTTTCCTTGGTAAGTAACCTTACTTTTTTTTAAAAATGGTTCAAATACAAAATATACAAACATAAAAAACAGTAATGTATTTTAGCTGCTTAGAATATCACTACTATCTTCTACTAGCTTCTGCTAAATCTTAAATATATGTCAAGTCCCTTCTTGTTTTATTTCATTTATGTATATTATGCTTCAAGTGGAAAACAACATATTCACACAGAGGTACCTCTTTTTTGTAGCACGTGGAGAGAAATTCAAATCAACATGTTCAATTATTTGTTCAGATAAATACCTTTTAGATTTTCCCATGAAATTTGGTTTTCCTTTGGATACTGTGGATTGCTGTTCATCTTTGTTTCAAATAGTTGAAATGAATTAGGAAAAGCTACTAATGTTTCGTATGATTTTGCACTTTATTTTTAATCTATAAGTAGATTATAGTGCTGATGAAGTAACCACCTCAAACACTATTCACATCTCTAAATTCTCTTCTATTTCTGTTGAGGTAAGATGGACTTTGCCCCATCTCTCATGGCTCGCATTGTGTTGGAAAGATTTCTACAAGAGCAGGAACAAGCCATCCGTAAGTTTCTCTAGTATTTTTCTTCCTTTCTGTTTTTTACATTCTGGGATATTTATGTCTGAAACTTTTCTTCTGACTATAACAAAAAAATAATAAACATAACATTGCAAGTGAGCTAAAGAGGGCAACATTTTAAGGCTGGTATCTTCCAACAGCTAATGACAGTTAAACTTTATGTAAAAGGACCACCCACATTTTAATAATACTTAAATGAACACGTTCTTTTTCCTTCCTAGATTTTTAGTATATATATCCTTTCAGTAAAATAAAGGGTGTGGAGCTCACACTACACTTAAATGTTT